>NC_136065.1:1209819561-1211141561 GCF_964261635.1 Lissotriton helveticus
CTCCTTGCCCTCATCCTCGGTTTTGCGTATGGCTAGTATTTTCTTTCTTATTTTGGTCGTCATATTGTCTGTCTGTCCTACCTTATCATGTTTGCCGGCATCTATGTTATCACTGCATTCTATTAAACCAGCTTCTACATCCCCATCGCCCTCATCGAGTTCCCGGATCAAGCAGTTAATAATAAAACGGAGAATATCGTTCTTAGCTTTTATTTTTCTACCTTCCATAGCCTGAGCTATAGATTCGGGATTTTGACCACTTCTGATGAAACTGTATATATTATCCAAGAGATCTTTCATGTTAGGTATGTCGTCTAATTCTGTAACAGCCTGTCTTAATCTCCTCGATATGACGAGCATTGTCCCTTTACCCTGCTCGGGGTCGTATCTACACTTAGGGAGTACAATATCGTCTTTGTCTTCGTTATCCACCCCTCCTCCCCCCGCCCCTCCCTCCGCACCCCCGGAAGCCTGTTGGTCCGGGACTTGTTGGTTCTGAACCTCCGGTGGGGTTGGAGGAAATGGCGCATCAATGTAAGCTGGGGGGGCTCTGCTAGTTAGGCTGATAGGAACGCCTCTGGTGTCGTGTGTTTTTTAGTTCTACCGTATACATCCTGGGGAACCTCTCCCGTAATTTCTTCTGAGAGGACGGGGTAGATGCCAGTAACAACAGCGTTCCTTTCTCTGCCCATCTGTTCTGATCGGACCTGTTCACCCTCTTCTTGTAGTTTCTCCTCTTTCGCCTGCTCCGACATTCGTCTACCTTTCTCTATTTTGCTAAGTTCTTTCTGGGCCCTCCTATTCGCCTCTCTGCGCTATAACTCGATGGCCTCTTTTTGTGAGGGCCTAGACTTCCTTTTGTGTAATTGCTCCTCTATTCTCATAAAACATTCCGTATCCCAGGTGCCAGTAACAGGCCATTTTAAGTGTGTCCAGTTTGTGTGTCCCCATCCCGTTCCCGGAGTATTGGTACCTGTGTCATGTGGTGGTCAAGTTGAGAAATCAGGGGCGGTAGAAACTGTCTTACCAGTCTTGAGAGGGGTTTGGGGAGGAATGTGTGATGCGCTGGATGAATGTGAACGTCCCAGTCCCCGGTCCCGGAGTAATGGTACCTGTGTCACGTGTGGTCAGGTTGAGGAATCAGGGGCGGTAGAAACTGCCTTACCAGTCCGAGCTGTGTGGCTGAATGTCGTGTTGCACTGAATAATTGGGTGAAAGTTCTCTGGTATGGGGAGCTTGCTGAATCAGCGATAAGGGTGTCCCGTGCATGTGTTCCCCGTCCCGTCCCGGAGTAATGGTACCTGTGTCACATGGTGGTCAGGTTGAGAAATCAGGGGCGGTAAAAACTGTCTTACCAGTCTTGAGAGGGGTGGGGATGGATGAATGGTGTGTTCGGCTGAATACTTTGGTGTAAGTGATGCGCTGGATGGATGAGAATGTCCCATTCCCCGTTCCCGGAGTAATGGTACCTGTGTCACGCATGGTCAGGTTGAGAAATAAGGGGCGGTAGAAACTGCCTTACCAGTCCGAGAGGGTGTGTGTGTGGATGAATGGTGTGTTGTGCTGAATACTCTGGTGTAAGTTCTCTGAGATAGGGAGCTTGCTGAATACTTTGGTGTGTACTCCGGTTTTAGCTCAGACACCTAGGTCCCCTGTGTTAAACTTTTCTCAAGAACGTCCGCGAAGTGGAGCCCGCTTTGGATTTCTGTGGTCTGTTTAGATACAGCATGTTTGAGTTGGTAAGGTTCTGTGAGGAGGGAGACATAGAGACGAAAGGTTCAGAGTAGCTCAGCTAGGCCTGGGTGTAGGGGCTCACGTCCTGTCCTAGAGGAGAAGGAGTGGGTGGGACTGCGTGTCTCCAGGTGCCCGAAACCCAGTCTCAGGACCTGGATTGTTTCTTCAGGGAACATCAGGTCAGGGGCCTAGGCTGTACTAATAAGCCGTTTGAGGAGGATCTTTCAGTGTGTAGAGAATGTGGAGCACCTGAAAGCAGGTTTCCAGTAGTTCTGGTGTCTGGCAGTACCGTTCCAGTTGGGAGGGTGCGAACTCTGGAAGGGGGTGCAGAGGGAGAGAGACCTCGCCTCTGACCCCTGTACGTCCGGTGAATTTGGATCCCAGGATGTAGACCGGTTGAGGGAGAGAGGTCCTGAACTGGTGGGAGTGTGGTGTTCTGGAGGGTGCTTCTCCTGGGAGAGTGCGCAACCCCAGAAGTAGAGGTAGGGTGGGGCATTCTTACCCGTGACCCCTGGTCAGCCTGAGGGTGCGGACCCCAGGTTGAAGGATCAGTGGCGGTTTGGAACTACACTGAGAAGGGGAGTAGAGAATGGCTATTATATGCCAGGGGTTACCACCCCCCACTCTGCGGAGGGACAAGGGCCAGTGGTATCTGGGTGGACTAGGGCCTGGTCCTAGCCGTGGACAACTAAGGGGTACCGGTGGGGTAGCCTAGTTGGGCCTGAATTTTTTGTAGTTGTTTTTTTAGTGTGCTTGTTTTGTTGAACGATGTGGCGTAGAACCGGAGGGTGTCCTTACCGTGCGGGCCCGCGTCCATGTTCTATCGCCCAAAGCAGGGAAGCCCATCACAGTGGTGATTGGTCTGCCCTGCGTTTTGGCTGGAAGGGGGTTGTGTTGGACTTGGCCCTTCTTCCCAACCTCTAGGACCTTTTGTGGGATGGGAACGCTGGGCTCCTTTCCCTTGTGGCCCCTTCGCCGCAGGTGGCCACCCAGCATTGGTCCCGCATTTTTGTGTTCTAAGTCGCATGTGGCCACCCCACTATTTACTTTGTATGGCGAGGGAGCCTACCCCTCTAATTCTGCCCCTGAAAATAACCGCGGCCCACCTGACTGTGGGCGGGGCCGCAGGACGGAAGTCCAGAGGGCGGCCGGAAGTGAGGTCAGGGGAGAGGAGGTGGGGAGCTCGCCCGCCTCCTCGCCAGAGAGAGCAGGGAGGCAGCGTGGACAGGGATGGCGCCGGCCTGTGCGGGGCTCCCATGCGGAGGGGGAGCCCCGCCTGCACTAGCAAGTGCGGCAGAGTCCTGAGGAAGCTGTGTGGTCTACGGGGAGGAGGACGGGAGCCTACACCGCCTCCCCGAGAGGCCATGAGGAGTCCGGAGCCTTGCGGGCTCCATCGGCGAAGTCCCGGTCCCGAGATGGGGGACCGGGTGAAGATGCGACCGTGTGGTGGCCTGCGGGGTTCCCAGGCAGAAGGGAGAGCCCCGCGATGGCGCCGGGCCAGGAGAGGAGCCGCCCCGTGACCCCCCGAGACAGCCGGTAAGCGTAGACGGCTGGGGGGCGGAAGGTAGTGTCAGAGCGGCCCCGGGTGTTCAGTGGGCCACTCCGACGTCTGGCCACATATCTTCAAAGCTACGAGCCCCCCCCCTGATTTGGGGGCAGTTGTATGTTGAGCCTGTGGCTCCCACGCCATTTTGTCCCCCCCGAGCCCTGTAGCTCCAACGCCATTTTGTTCCCCTGAGCCCTTTGGCTCCAACGCCATTTTGTCCCCCCGAGCCCTGTGGCTCCAATGCCATTTTGTTCACCCGAGCCCTGTGGCTCCAACGCCATTTTGTCCCCCCGAGCCCTGTGGCTCCAACACCATTTGGTCCGGCCGAGCCCTGTGGCTCCAACAAAGGCCTCCATTGTGCTCAGAGCCTAGATGGCTCCCCACCTTTGGCGACCCGTCTTTGCCCAGGCCCAGAGGGGCCCACGCTTTATTAGGGGACCACAGTTTTTTTCAGAGCCTAGAGGACTCAGTTTGGCGCAATGTGTTTAAAGTACCCGTGAGAGCCCATGGTGCAGTTCTCGCTCCAGAGGGCCAGGAAGGGCCCATGTCGCAGTGCTTCACAGCTGCCCAGCAATTAGTGGGCAGCTGCACCGTTTAGGTTCTTCTATTAGGGGGGACATATCTTTTTTAATTCAAGAGCGAGGCGCACTCCTTTGCCCCAATCTCTGCCTGCAGAGCTGCGCAGCACTTAGTGCCAGCTGCAACGTTTAGGCATTCATTGAGACTCCCAGCTGCCCAGCAAGTAGTGGGCAGCTGCCACGTTTAGGTCTGCGCCAAGTGCGCCCCCGTGACTGTCGCTGCTCAGGCAGCAGCCCTGACTTTGTGGACAGAGGGCATTTGAGCCCCTTATAGATGGCCAGTTGGCCCTGGGGACTCTCAGGGTTATAGGGCGCAAGGCCCTAATGTCATTTTTATTTAGGTGCTAGGCAATGTAATGTTTGTAGAATGATTTTTGCACCTTGATGTATGCGCATAGATGTGCTTTTATGATTATTAGGTTTTACCTACTGTCTGATGTTTTATTGTGATTCTCTACTGGGGTCTAGGGGTGATTTATTCCCTACTGCAGGGGATGTGAGTAAGTGTTTCCTGATGCACGTTATGCTAGGAGATTATGGTCTACTATGTCTAGGCTTATGAGGTGGCGTAGAATAGAGTTCTCGCCTTAGATGATACTGTGCCTGTTAGGATTTATATTACAGGTTGACGCTGAGTATAGTGTCTTGCCAGTGATTACTGGCTGTGTTCTAAGTTCATATCTTCTGACTTTTACTAGTTCTTCCCAAGCGCTAATTCTGACAGTGGCCCACGTGGCCCTGTCTTGTGTAAATAATTCGGACAAGTGGCCCCCGTGGCCCTGTCCTGTGTAAATAATTTGGACAGTGGCCCTGTCCGGTGTCCATATCCCCTTGTAAATATTGCCCCGTGCCAGATGGCACCGTGTACATGATGTGGTTACTACTCTAAGGTGTTTTGAGAATATAAAGGCTATTCGTGCGATAACCTTGTGTGGAGTTCCTTTTGTGGGGAGCCTGGGATGTTGTTGTTGGTGGGTGCGTGCGCAAATACTTAACTCACAACGCCTCCGGGATCAGCCTTTCTACTCGTGTCACGTTGCCAAGGGGGTGAGTAGGGGTTATCGTTGGAGTGTAATTCCCTTGCCCTAACTAGAGTGGTGGTTTTTGCCTTGCTTTGGCGCAAGCCTCAGTCCGCCAGAAATCCCATTTCTAACAATAATAATACAAAACGTGGTGAACTTTAAATGTGATGTCACTTTCTTTGACATTATTGGGGCGTTATGCGCTTGCGGGTCATATGGTGTCACTTCCTGCGATGCTATCAACTCTGATAATTAGTACTAAGTCATAAGGATTTCTGAAACTTGAGAGTTCTGCTACTGTTATGGAGCCTTGCTTCTAGAAACAATTTTAGTCGGTTTATTCTTCATCCTTGTCAAGCCCTTTCAACAGAGACAGATTTAAGTCAAAGTGCTTACGTATAAAAGATAAAGCAGATGTCCCTGTGTGAGGGCCGACTAGGAGTAGATGCTTGTGTTTGGGGAGATAATGTTTAAAACACATGCTAACATTTGGATATAAAAAGAATTTGAAAAATATAAGTGAGGGGATTTATTTTCTCCATTGGCTTCCATTGAATTGGGGAAGTTTTGGGCGGGAGAAAGCCAAATTAAAGTTGTTTTGGGCTTTAACAAACATTAGTCCCCGTCCTGAATTGGGTTACTTACATACATGGCAACATTTGGAAACAGGAAAGAGGGGGATTTTGGGAAAAATATTCGGAAGGATTTATTTTTCCCATTAACTTGCAATGAAGAAGGACAATTTTAGATGGGATTGAAGAACCTTTCATTTGTTAATCAAAATTGTGCATTATCACAATGTGCAAAATAGTAATTTACATTCAAATTCACATGTGTATACTGATTTTCAGCTATTGCCTTTAAAACGATTTTGATATCATCTGTGCAAGTATATTTTCCTGGCTTTTGTGCTAACCAGGTCTCAGCTAGGCCTCGATGCGACCTTGTTCCAAATGGATGTCACATTCATTGCTAATGTTTCTGCTGCAGATAGTCAAGCCAGTTGACTACCTGCAGCAGAAACATTAGCAATGCATGTGGCATCCATTTTGAACAAGGTTTGATCGATGACTAGCTGAGAGCTAGTTAGCACAAAAGCCAGGAAAATATACTTATTGGGCTCACTATTGTAACATTACTCCAAGGATCTTCTGCTTGTACGCATTATTGCATTTTTCATAATGGTTCACTGCTGTTTGTGTAACTAGTTTGTTCTGAGATCTTTGGATGACATTAGGTCAGAAGCTCTGAATCAATATTAATGTAGTAGATTAGTGCTTAGATGGTAGGGCAGTATGACGATTTTAAAATCCTTATTCTGATTGGTTAAAAATATATTTTGCTCGCACCTCAAGGATTCTAAATTTTCTATGCCGTTCTATAGGGACATTTCCAATGTAAACTCTCGATTTTGGGAGCGAGCAAGAGACCTTTCCAATGCTGCTAAGGATGCTGTGTGGATCCTTAGTGATTTTGCTGCAATTTGGGACTTAGTCTCATTTCGATTTTGCCTATAATTATGTATTGTTCTATTCCTGAGAGCCTTAATGTCAATGAATTTATACTAAATAAGATGAGTTTAAAAATAGGGAGTCTATCGCCTGGGTCTGTTGGCAAGGATGCTGTTCGTATGCATGGCATACCTGCATTAGCATAGCTCAGTGCAGTACTTTGTCTTGCTGTGGTACCACGCACATCTATGCGATCAGAACACATGCCAACATTTAGGAACACCTATGAGAGATTAAAAGAAAAGAATTCAGAGAATGTAATTTCTCCATTAACTTGAACCGGAGTGGAGCTAAACAGTGTTATGGAGTGTGAATGGCCTGAATCATAGTTCAGGTTACGATTACAGTGACTTGCTATATGAAGCATTCTGCACATGCAAATAGCCTCACCAATCGCATGTCACAAGGCTTTTTCAAAGTCCAAATATGAGGCGAGATACCTATATTCCTAGAGAAAACGCCTGACTCGACAGAGGTAATATTCGAACACCAAAACACGTTGATGGGAAAGAAAAGTACGGTCCATTGTTTAGCCCTCCTGAGCTCAGACTTCTGGTAGGGAGACACCAGTAAAAGACCTTCTTAGCTCCCTCACATAAAATGAACATAGGTCAGACAGCTTAACAAAGGGAGATCATATGTGACATAACCTCACCCAAACTAGGCAACTCATAACTAGTAGACTGTACAACCAGTGAAAAGTAGTACTCTCAGATGCTTCCCAACAAAATATGTAAACCACCTATAAAGTATACTACACTAGGTAAGTAAGCATTCATCTTATAAGGGTTTGATGACAGAATAACGTGTAAAAAAAACAGAGATACAAAAATATAACCTCAAAAATATCATGGACATTATTATCATCTTCATATATATATATATAACAGGAATGACAAAAATATTGTGGCAGAAATACAGTGGAAGGAAATATCATCAAAAACAAGGTAAGGATATCGATTTTTAATAAATTTAAACTGTAAAGTTATATTTAAAAAATACTTCAGTTAAACATAATACATTGTAAACAATATCGTTTTAATCAATTATATATCTAGCTATATATTTATATATCTATCTATCTCTCTCGCACGAATTAACAATAAACTGTACAAGCAGTATTTTTGACACAAAATATAACTATTGGTGTATTGCTGATATATCATTAGCCCACTAGGACGGAATTGGAATATATGGATCTAACAATATTAATTCGGCTGAATTATTGATATTGAGATCATTTGAATTTGCATCAGATTGATGAGCTGTACATCTGAACAATGTATATAAACAATGATGTAATGCTGATAAATTCACTCAATACTAAGCATCAACATGATATTGCCTAATATTTTAAAGGCAGAATAACCCTTTTAAAATGGATGTCAATTAGCACTATGATGTGGATGATTTGGTAGTCCTACCTTAATTTTTGTAATTATGTGCATTGTATGTGAATGGTGGTAACAAACGTTGTTAGACCCATGACCAAGGAGCAGTTACTCCGAACCTCCTCAGGCGTTTTTCGCTGTAGGAAATAAAATACATCCACGCTTTAAGGAATTGGTTATGGCATTAGTTTTGTACAAAGAAACTAAGGAGTTGGTTATATATATATATTACTATTACCACAAAACAGTAGGGAAAGTGTTGGACTCACGACGGGTTAGATTTACTATTCAAACTGCTGTGTAACCAACAGTATTGAACTACTGAAGGGGGAATGCTTTATGAAACCCTCTGGCTTTTCCCAAGGGTGGAGGGATCTTCTTATTCTTTTGTACTCCCTTGCATGTGATCGGGTAAAAGAACTCAAAAAGCCAGAGCAGCATCATGTCTCCACTAATTCATATACCTAAATATTTAATTGTGTCCTCCACCCACATCCGAGGATATTTCTTAGGGTATCAGGCTGTAGCTTTGGCTAAGGGGAACATCACCTTTTTTGGACCAGTTTATCATGACTCCAGTAAGGTCACAGAATAATGTAAATTCATGCAATATTGGATTTAGGTTTCGACTGGGTCTCGCACATATATTGGAAAGAGATCCACATATAGCGACACCACTAATCTGTGGGCCGTTTAGTTAAGGCTTTGGTCCGAGTGGTGTCGTAGATATCAGCAGCTAATGGTTTCATGATAATTGCATGTAAAATGGGTGAGAGTGGGCAGTCCTGTTGGTTGCCTTTGCAAATTAGTATGGGTTCAGAAATTATGCCATCGACTCGAAGCCTAGCCGCAGGAGATGCATACAGGAGCTTAATCAAATGAAGGAAGGAAGGCATGAGCCATATGCTTTGCAATAATACGAAAAGGAACTGCCACTCGAGTGAGTCGAAGGTCTTCATGGCATCCTGGAAAACAGCTACTGCCGGGAACTGAGGTTGCAATGTATGGAGCAGGGCAATGAGAGTTAGTAAAAATTGTGAGCAGTGGAGCACATGAAGACAAGACGCGATTGGTCTGGTCGAAAAATGAGGGGGTGTATCTTGGTCGCAAGTATGCGAGCCAGTATTTGTGGGAGCAAAGGTTAAAGTAGTATTCTAACTTGAGAAGAACTTAAGTTTTTAGTTTTGCACTGGTGTCGCAACTATTTCACCTCTTTCAACCAAAACACTACTTTAAAAGGAGCACACACTTGGGCTTCTCATCATAGCACAACCCAATGTATTCCTAAATTTGACATTTTTAGGATATAGCCAGTAATGCATTACTATGTTCATCCCTTATTCGAATTCCTAGGGGTCACGAAGAGAGGGAGGCAAAATGAAATATAATAATAAAAATGAAAAGAAACGTACCTGCAGCCGGCCGCATCTGCATCGTGCCCTTCTGCTCCTCTTCTTCAGGCACAGGCTCCCAGCCTGACCTGCGGCCAATCCAGAAGCTTCTCTCGCATGAGAGCAGCTTCAGGATTGACCTAAGTGCTCTTGATTAGCGCTCCAGGACAGACTGGGAGCCTGTGCCTGCTTTCTCCAACCCCAGCAATGAAGCTGGGGTTGGCGAGAGCTTCACTGAGCATGTGGGTTTGGCCGACCTGAAACGGCCATCCAAACCGTCATGCGCAGTGACGGGAGTGCACTACCACTCCCCTCTGTGCTGTCTCCCCCCAGGCCCCGCTTGCAATACTGGGCAGGAAAGGAGAAATAAAACGAGTATTAATAATAATAATAATAATAATAATAATTTTTTCTTTCCTGACTCTTTTTGTTGGGGGGTGGGGGGAGGCACATTCCTCGGCCATAGCGGAGGAGCTGCCGCTGATGCCACAACTTTGTACAGATTTGTGTCACTGTGTCACCTTAGCTAGTAAACATCTCCAAGCCTGCCACATGTTTTGGGTACTATGATCACAAGACAGCAAGTCTGAGTCCTACTGGACAAATTCGCCATTGAGACCCTTCAATGAGCCCTTAGTCTAGGTTTCTCTCTGGTCCCAATCTGGTTATGATTGCGTATAGACCAGGGCTATAACACAAGCGCAGCAGCCCCAGTGGCGCAGGTAGGCCCCCTAATCCTTTAGGGGTTCCCAAACATTTCAGAGGGACCCCGGTCAGCCAAGGCCAATAAATATTTGTGACACATGGGGGACTCAGAGGGCCCTTTTTTTGACATCCTGCAGGTGAGAGGCCTTCATTTGTTGCCAGTGGACAGTCTTCTTCCTGGTCACAGCTTCAGCAATCTCTAGTATGCACCTCTAAGGTAGGCAGCTGTCTAGTACCCTATACAGTTCCCTGACAGTACCCCTTTAATATTATAAGAATGTTCTGGTTTATCATGAAGTTTGTCATACAAATGTGGTATCAGCTGGTTATTTTAAACTTAGTCTGCTCCTTCATGTGACCTACTCTCTGGACGAAAACCCTTCCAAACATCAGATAGTGCATACCGCAGATCAGTGAGTGAAAAACAGTTGTAATATTATATTTAGAGGCACCCAGAAGCATAACTACAAACTGAGTCTTCACAGCAAACATTCTAAATGCCAATAATTGTTCTGTAAAAAGAAGAATTGATGGACAGAATAAAGAACAATATCATACATACACCCCAGTACAGAGACCTAGGCCTAAATCCATCATTTGTTTGTTCTGTGACAATCTAAATAATGAGGCGCTATCTCTGCAAACACTAGAAGAGCTTTCTCAAAAACTGTATACCATCTTCCCAATGATCACGGTAAGAGAAAAAACGTAACTAGACAGATTTAATGAATTCTGCAAATTTAGAAGATTTATGTAAATACATTCTGTGCCATGGTATTAACTAGACTTAAAAAGAATGAAACAAACAGTTACCATGTGTTATAAAAAATATGGCGTCCAAGAAATGGTAATATATAAGGAATTGATGAGGTTCTGCCAAAAAGCCATGAAAGAAGAAAACAAAAATAGCGAGGCTCCACTATTGTTTCCTCCAAAACAGTGACTCATATCTATCCCTTTTATAGGACAGACATGCGTCTTAGAATCAGGTGCATTGATGGAATGGGTAGGCATTCCCCACTGAAGGTCATCAGGGCGACGTCTAAATCCTAATCCCTCTCAAAAGCGCAGCTGCAAATGTAGGAATACACTCTAAATGGGATGAAAGGAACTTGGGCCACACAGGGATGGACTGAGAAGCCTCGAATGGCCCAGGCTGGACATCCTCGGGTGAAGAAGTGCCTGTCAGGGCCCAACAGTTCCTTACTGGGAGGGAGTGTTAAGAGATTTTCATGGGCTTGCATTTTTTTGAGTATCATCAAAAGTGTGAAGTTTACATTTGAACACCCCAAATTCACATGTACAGTCCGATATATGACTGGGTTTTAAACAAATTTCCAATTATGTGTAGTAGTGAATTTTTCTAAGGATATTAACTATGATATATATATATATATATATATATATATATATATATATATATATATATATATTTGTATAAAACACAATCTTGTCCAAGATGGAAGACATCACTGCCACTCATTCAGTGCTTCTACTCCTTTGCCTCTCCCCTCAAACTCTGCAGCTCAGTCAATACAGTGTACCGAGGCATTTTCCATTGTTAATATTGCTGTTCTACTTTAACTTGAAAGATGTATTATTTCTTTCCGCTGGTTTACTATGACCTATTCATTCACATAAGATGTTATCGTTCATGGATCTTGTTCTGTTCTAGCTTCTCCAAATGACATTACCGTAGAGGGTGCTGAATAATTATTCATGTATTGGGTAAGTGTATAGGTGTTACACAATATGACATTTATTTTTCATGTGCTCTGATTTGCTGAATAAATTATACATTTGCTAACAGCACGATGAATCAGCAGAAATGTTGAATTAATATGCACGAATAATGTATAAAAACCTCTTGATTTTGGGGGTGAGCTAGATTTTTAGGAGCTTCCCTAAATTCTGCTAGGGATTTTACATACTCTGTTTAACACTTGAAACTCGTTATAATACCCTTTAACTTCTCATTGAACTAGAACTCAGTTCTTGTTTGGGCCCGTTTAATGTATCCATTCGATTTTAAATTAGAATTATTTAACAAGCTGTATTTTTCTGTTTTTATGCTTGTGATGTGCCTTAACGCAGGGACACATTGCCTCATTAAATGGAGGTTCAACACCGTCTCTGATCTAATTAAATGTAGGAACACTGTACAAAGTAAATTTTGGGGTGTCTTGATTTTGGTATACAGTGTTTTACTCCCACAGGAGGTACCACATCACAGATGACGTGCTACAAAATGCAGTTTCAGGACCACGTTGTTGGTAGTAGGCACTGGCTCCAACAATCCGAAATGTATAGTTGCTTTTTTGTATGCATGAACTATCGTGCCTTGCTGCTACGATGTACAGGAGGGAATAGTGCCTTCTTGCCCTTACGCGGCTCCACTCTCAGCACGATAGTCCCCACGTTAAGAGCCTCATGAGGCATTTCAGATGGAATCAACAAGTTTTGCGATTAGCAGAAACCATCGATTACCGAGCTGTAGGTACATTTTAGCCTGCATTACACTTCACTTTTCTGTAATATTAACAGATTTTTTAATACAAACACGTGAGTAAGGTAGGGGATTTGGTCACCCCGTCCTGAAGAAGGGGCCCAGACCCCGAAACATGTTGACGCACACAGGAGATATTGCATATAATACTGCATAAACACCTCCAATCTCACACCTTTTAATAGTACCAGCCCGGGGGCGCATTACATTTTTGTGTCTACCCCACGAGCCAGGTCCTTTTTAAATTTTCACTCACCTGAATAACCCCACCACTCACGCACATTACTCTTTTAAAAAAAACCTCATAAGCACCACACATAGATACCAAAGTAAGTACTCCCACGTAGTCATAGGTCGCAGCACGCCGCATCCCGTAGAGGGGTGCGAAGACCCCAATGATGAAGTATGACACCAAGGGTCCTTTTGGTGCGTGAGGGGTATTTTACAAACACTGTGTGCTCCCCACCACTGTAGGGAACACCACCCCCTTTTTCACAGTTGGATTCTCTTTGTTTATACGTATACGGTTAGGGAGAACAAATCCATACGTTAACACTCTCTCTCCCCCTTTTGTTACTTATATGTTGATCTTACACTACCTGATTATTTAATACACTTCAATTAGTTCAAAATGAGGCCACAAGGTTGGTGCTGGGACTAAAAGGTAAAGACCACATGCTTTGGCTTCTTTTCATTGGCTCCTTTTTACAGAGTCCATTGTTTTGAAATCACTCTGACTTGTTTACAAAGCAGGTATTCATCTAGCTGTTCTGTTCTTAAAAAACATTTTAAATTGTATCATCATTTATGCTCCCTAAGATGTAGTGATCAGTCCCTGCTAGTTGTCTGTTAGTCCATCGTTCTTCGCTCGGAGGTTGTGCTTTTTTGAAGCACAAAGATGGAACGGATTATCTGTGTATCCTAGACAAAGGAAACCTCTCCTGAGGTTCAGGAATGATCTGAAGATCTGTTCACCCCACCAGGTCCCAAAAGAGCCCTATCAACTGCTAAGTCGTCGAGGGTTCCATCCCGTCCAGTCACATTTAACCTCTACATGGAGCCGCTTGGTGCTCTACACACAGACAACAGTATCAAGATTAACGAATATGCAGCTGGTACAAAGCTCTTCTTGAAAGTCTCCCCTGCTTCAGCTAACGAATGTCCCAAACACTGTCGGCACATCGTCCAGTGCCTACCTGAAGTTCAACCCAACCAAGACTGATTTCCTGTAATTTGCCAACAAGAAACAACATACATTGCTGCACAGCAGAAGTCTCCTGTGTACCAGAGTACAACGTTGTAGCGGGATACTTTATCACAGTGGCATGCACACTCCACAGCAAGGGCTAAGACAACTTTTGTGGAATTGCACCAGTGTTCTTCTGCATGTTATTAGAAAAGGAGCCACTTGTGTCATATTACAGTCATTCTGTAGCTAGTGTACACTGGACTTTCACTTCAGATTAGAAACTTTGCTTAGTCAAGCAAGCTTGATAAATACATTCGGATAGGTCTCAGGAGTTTGGCATTAAAACGGCTTGCCTCAACAGGATTTTTGTACTTAAAATTATTTTCATGTGTATAGAAGAGCATGTATGAGGGAACTCAAACTACTCTGCTTAATGACTGCTGTGCGTCTACTCCTCTTTCCTTTTTAGGTCTCGTTTGAGGCAGCGCAAACGCTGCTCTGGCGAGACATTTAGTTAGTGGGCTTTAAAAAGCCAAGCACAGCTTTTTGTGTGGCCTAGAGCGCGCGGTTACGCGCACAGTTACACGCATTCCTCACATCGCTCGCGGGCACCCTTACAGCGCGCGATCAGGCGCCATCTGGCTTTCTTCTCATAGCTCATTAAGCGTATCGCTCGTGGCGTGCGATCACTTTCACTTACGCGACCACATCACTTTCAAGGCCAATGCTTGTCTGACAACTTGCTGTAGCTCCCTAGCCCCTCAAATGCTGTGTCTGCTTCCCGACTTCTTCTCTGGCTAACTGCCCCCATATGTCATTTCCTGGCGTTCCCTATCTAGCACAACCTTCTCTGCCTTGGTAATATTTATATCTCTCTCATTAACATGTGCCTCCCGCCCGTACAAAGGCAGCCAGTGTTAACTTGGTGTACCTCCCTAGCCCCTCAAATGCTGTGTCTGCTTCCTGACTTCTTCTCTGGCTCACTGCCCCCATACGTCATTTATCCACCCCATCACGTTTTCCCTTTGTCGGGAGCTCAGCCTTGCGTGATACGGCGCACGCAGTCTGCACTCATTGGCACCTGCTGTCTAAACTGGTCACGTTATGTCTGCCTCCCATCTCTCTTCTATGCTTCTTCCCGCCTCTTCCCCTTACTCCAGTCTCTTTCCCCCTCGTTCAATATCCCTCCTGCATTTTCCCATTCCACCCCACTCTCTGCCCTCCCTATCTCCCAACCAATCCTTTCTCCCCGATTTCCTTCTCCTAAGCCCCGTCCACGTTTCCTCCTTCCCTCTCTCTCGTCCTCCTTACCTCGCCACCCCGCTACTCCCCCTCCCCTCTTTCTTTCTGCTCCTCCTCTTGTTCCTGGAGCCCCTCATCTTGCCCCGTGTTGCCTTGCCCCCCAATGCTGCCCCTCTGCTGGCTTGGGGGCGGGGGGAAGTTTCTGGGCTGAAAGCGGACACCCCTCTGGGCTTTACTTGTGATGACGTTTGAGTCAGTTGGGTGCACACTATGCCTTGTGTGTAAACATCCCAGACAGTCCTGGGGCTGCAGGCAGAGACACACCCTTTGCACCTCCCAAAAGGCCCTGGCTCTCCGGAGCTGGGCACTGCCTGACCTCCCTGGCTGGTCCTGGTAAGTCCCTCGGAGTGCTCCCCGTGCAGCATGGCATGGTGACATCCGTGCCTATGCATGCCAGTGGCGCGTCTGTTCTCACCTCTGGCCGGTCTTACCTGTCTGCCCTCGTTGTGCTAATCTCTGCCTGTCCTAACTTCCGCCCTGCCCTATGTATGTCCGCACCTTTGAGGGTCCTTGCCTGAGGTGCGTCAACTTACCTGTGTGCCCACCTCTGATTTGCGTCGCGTGTCCTCGCCTCTCCGTGTCATCATTTCTACCCTCGTGGTGCCCACGTTCTCGCCTGCCTGCTCTTACTGTGCCCACTTCCGTCTGCCCTCTTGAGCTCTCACCTGCCTGTCCTCACCCCTGTCCGCCCACTTGAGCTCTCACCTTCCTCTCCTCACCCCTGCCTGCCCACTTGAGCTCTCACCTGCCTGTCCTCACCCCTGCCTGCCCACTTGAGCTCTCACCTGTCTGTCCTCACCCTGCCTGCCTACTGAGCTCTCACCTGCCTGTCGTCACCCCTGCCTGCCCACTGAGCTCTCACCTGCCTGTCCTCACCCTCACCTGCCTGTCCTCACCCTTGCCTACCCACTTGAGCTCTCACCTGCCTGTTCTCACCCCTACCTACCCACTTGAGCTCTCACCTGCCTGTCCTCACCCCTGCTGGCCCACTGAGCTCTCACCTGCCTGTCCTCACCCCTGCCTGCCCACTTGAGCTCACTGAGCTCTCACCTACCTGACCTCGCCCCTGCCTGCCCACTTGAGCTCTCACCTGCCTGTCCACTGAGCTCTCACCTGCCTGTTCTCGCGCCTGCCCGCCCACTTGAGCTCTCACCTGCCCGCCCACTGAGTTCTCACCTGCCTGTCCTCACCCCTGCCTACCCACTTGAGCTCTCACCTGCCTGTCCTCACTCCTGCCTGCCCACTTGAGCTCTCACCTGCCTGCCCACTGAGCTCTCACCTGCCTTTCCTCACCCCTGCCTACCCACTTGAGCTCTCACCTGCCTGTCCTCACTCCTGCCTACCCACTTGAGCTCTCAACTGCCTGTCCTCACTCCTGCCTGTCCACTTGAGCTCTCACCTGCCTGTCCTCACCCCCGTCTGACCTCTTGAGCTCTCACCTGCCTGTCCTCACCCGTCTGACCTCTTCGGCTCTCACCTGCCTGTCCTCACCCCTCCCTACCCACTTGAGCTCTCAACTGCCTGTCCCCACTCCTGCCTGCCCACTTGAACTCTCACCTGCCTGTCCTCACCCCTGCCTTCCCACTGAGCTCTCACTTGCCTGTCTTCACTCCTGCCTACCCACTTGAGCTCTCACCTGCCTGGCCTCACCCCTGCCTACCCACTTGAGCTCTCACCTGCCTGTCCTCACTCCTGCCTACCCGCTTGAGCTCTCAACTGCCTATCCTCACTCCTGCCCACTTGAGCTCTCACCTGCCTGTCCTCACCCCTGCCTGCCCACTGAGCTCTCACCTGCTGGTCCTCACCCCTGCCTACCCACTTGAGCTCTTACCTGCCTGCCCACTGAGCTCTCACCTGCCTGTCCTCACCCCTGCCTGCCCACTGAGCTCTCACCTGCCTGTCGTCACCCCTGCCTGCCCACTTGAGCTCTCACCTGCCTGTCCTCACCACTGCCTGCCCACTTGAGCTCACTGAGCTCTCACCTGCCTGACCTCGCCCCTGCCTGCCCACTTGAGCTCTCATCTGCCTGCCCACTGAGTTCTCACCTGCCTGTCCTCACCCCTGTCTACCCACTTGAGCTCTCACCTGCCTGTCCTCACTCCTGCCTGCCCACTTGAGCTTTCACCTGCCTGCCCACTGAGCTCTCACCTGCCTGTCCTCACCCCTGCCTGCCCACTGAGCTCTCACCTGCTGGTCCTCACCCCTGCCTATCCACTTGAGCTCTCACCTGCCTGCCCACTGAGCTCTCACCTCCTGTCCTCACCCCTGCCTGTCCACGGAGCTCTCACCTGCCTGTCCTCACCCCTGCCTGCCCACTTGAGCTCTCACCTGCCTGTCCTCACCCCTGCCTGCCCACTGAGGGGAGGGCAAACTAAATAACTATCAAACTCACTCTTACATACTAACTCACTAAATCCCACACTCTATCACTAAATAACTAACTCTCTAAAAAAGTATCTCAATCTCACTCACTCTCCTACTACTTCAATAACTCGCAAAAAATCGAATAAAACAATTAACTAACTGTAAATATTACCCAGTGTTACCTGGCACAGTGTATATTGTATAAAAACTATTCTAATAGGTTTAAAAAAATACAAAGGGTATTCTTCATATAGCCTTCTATGGAGTACCTTTGGTGGGGTGCCTACTATGTTGTTGCTATGTAAATTTGGCACAAACGCTTTATACTAACTCCAGGGTAAGCCTAACTGCTCGTCCAAAACTAACAAGGGTGTAAGCAGAGATTATCTTTAGCCTATCGCTACATTGCACTCACTAAAATAATGGTTAAAAAAATACATTCAATTAGACTATAAGAGTAGGGTGAACGGTAAGAATGTAGTGGGAAGGAGCAATTACAGATGGGTAGAGCCAGTGTTTAAACTGGGCTGGTACTGTTTCAGGGTTAAACTTTATTTTATTTTGCTTAACTAATTAACGACATTGCAAACTATGTAAAACAGCATACTTCGATATAGTTTCTAATAGGTTAGAATATTTAAATAATTGATATAAATCCATACCACATTAAACAAACATTGGCATAGCCAATAGGTCTCGCCTTAGGAACCTTATACATGTTTAACCATTCAACAGTTAATTTTGTTGCACAAAGGATATTGTGCTGGCTAACTAAACACTTATAAGGTCCTAAAAGTGAGACCTATTGGCTATGCCAATGCTTGTCACAATCTATCTACGATCACTGTTTTCTGTTTATTATCAATATGAATGTTAAGAGGTTTAAGGTACCAACCTGAAAGCAGGCACTTGAAAATCCAACATAGTGCTAAAGTCTGTGCAGATAACACGAGGAGCAGGTGTTCATTTATGCTATTCCTAGTCAAAATGTCACTTCAAAATAGCTGTATAGTGAAAGTCAGATCAAGATCCACAAATAGCTCCTTTCAAATTCAGATGGGCAATATTTTACTAAGATAGTTGTATGAAGGGCATCAATATTGACGACTTTTGAGCATGAGAACTCACCTCTTTTTATAGGGGCACAGGTCCACGGATCAATTAAAACCATTTTGCAGTAGAGAAAATACATAAGCATATAAAAAAAAAAATCCTAAAATCCCTCGCTCTAATTAATTGAGGTTTTAAATGGAAAGCACTGTACACCTGGCATATTACAATTTCCAGTAAGATGTAAAATTGGATTGAAAACGTTTAATCAATCCCTTTGACAAATGTTAAACTCAAATGCCCCCAAAGATGTTGCAATCTAGAGGTTAGCAATGTAAAAGTGCTGTCTCTCCACCACTCTAGAATTTATGAACTTTCTCACATACAACATTAGAGGTAGCACAGCAGCTCAAGCCCGAATATTAAAAAAACAGGAGCTGCTTAAAACTTATTACATGGATGGCATTATTTTAGATTCAAAAGGAAAAGCTGGAAATGTCAGGAATTTAAGAGAGACAATCAGAACCCTGATTCGAGATAGATTTGTGATCCATATGAAATACCTAGAAAATATTGAATACAGTTTCACATGCTGGTGAAGATGTAGAAATATTACCAAAAGAACTATACATTTCCATTACTAAACAAAAGGGAGACATAATGGTATACGAATCTACAATAGCAGAAGATATGAAACAAACATAGCAAGGAAAGTAGAGTAAATCTCATTAATAGGTCAAAATAAAAAAATGCTTGTATTAAAAAAAAATAAAAACACAGTTGCACTGACCCTAAATATTTGCGTGACAGACATTTGGATAGTTTAAATGAAATTACATTCAAGGTACAGTAAGAAAGTCGTATTTGTAGTGTATATTTTTCAGATTGGAAATTTCTATGACCTAAAATATTCAGTAACATCCAACTACACCAATATGTCATGCTACGTATAATACAATTGGATATGAAGCAGGTATTTATAAAATTGTGTAAATCATATAGGGTCATAAAGTTTGGCATATATTTTGAATTCAAGCACATTGTACAATCCAAAATACTCTATTTTTCATGTACCTACGATCCGTGTGGCTTTCTTTTAAAAAACATATGTCGACATCCTAAAATACCATTTTCAGAAAAAGGGTAAGTTGTTTGAAACATGCTACTGCTGCAGCTAAATGTCTTTTCCTAGTCCATCCTGTATTCCTTTTTGAAAGCAATTCCACTAAGAATGATTCAATTTAACTGTAAAAATCTGACAAACATTTGTGTAGCAGCTATGCATGATGGGAGTCTGTTAACCCAGAGGGTATATTACATTTTGTGCCATGTGTCACAGAAAGGGTCTACCACATATTGTGGAATGTGGCCTTGCTGTTCCATTTTTCCCTATTCTACCCATATGCATCATAACATAACCCCTCTCTCAGTGTGCACACCTCCCTAGCCCAACCCAGAGGGGTGGCTACAGGCCCCTGGAAAACTGGTTTGGCAACTGGTTTCCCCTCTCTGCCCCTAGTGCCAGCCTGTCTACCTAAACAATAGAGCAATTCCTCTCACAAGTGTTGGCAATTAGCCCTTTAAAGGCAGCTTCTCCGTTGAAGCTCGCCGTTAAGGGCGAGTTGAAGTGCTGTTGAAGTAACACCGATCCCTCTTGCAGATTTCTATTGTGTTCTGTCCTAGGAGTCATTTGCACATCTCGACAGGAGGGCAGACAACTGTCTTGGGGACAGACCCAGTATGCATCTGTGAATGGGAAAGGAGAATTTGTGCAACAAATTTGCAACTTTGTCAAAGTTGCACACTGCAACATGTAACATTAATTTCAAGTGGAGTTTCAAGTCAGGCTTAATGTAAGAAGTTGTTTGATACCTTGGAGTATCAACTTTGCTCATTCTTTTCACGTGTTAGCACAGCGGAGGGATCCATGTGTATCCCTGTACTTGCCAATGAGGCTACCAAGTCCTTCCACAGTAAACACAAGTTTTATATTTTTACTGTCAGAACAGGCAACATACATGTTCTGCTCCTAAAATATGTTCCATCCTGCCTTAGGGCTCATTAGGCTTGCCACAAGGTTGACTTACTCATATTAAAAAGCGAGGTTTGGACTTTCACGTGCATTTAAATGGCAAAGTCGGGCAAGTAGTTTGAAACTGCTCTTCCAGACCGGTCAGACGGAGAGGCTTCGTCACACCCATGATGGCATAATTAGTTCTGCAATCCCTGGGGAGAGCCTCTAACTTACAGGCTCTAGGTACCATATGCTAGGGACTTACAAGTAAGTTAGCTTATGCAAATGTAGTATAAGCCAATCTAACATACATGTTTTAAGGTCAGGGCACTGGCACTGGGGTCTGGTTAGCAGGCCTCGGTGCACTCAGAGTCAGAAAAACAACAGCATCAGTCCAAAATTATGGGGGTTGTGAGAAGTTGGCCTGATATATGATGCTCACTAGTTCTAGTGATCACCTTGTATCAGTCCAAACAACCCTTATGGTGATTGGTTGTAAAGTCAACCGTATAGACCAACTATCCTAGTAGCGTGGACAAAAGCAGTCTTTTAGGCTAATCTCTTTTGGCATGTGAAGCCAGCTGTTTTACCATAGTATAACCCCTTGAATACCAAATGAAAGGACACCACACAGGTTGTTATGAAAATAAACAGTCTATTTATTAATAACAACACCTCTGACCTCTTTATGAGATCAGAGGGCTAAGCACATGACAATACTAAAAAAGAAATACGAGTTCGCACAATATTTACACAAGTGCCTTAGGGGCACGACAAACCATATACTCAAAACAATGGAATGCGAGGAAAGAAAGTACTGTAAGGAGATCCAGAGGCTGGAGGATCGGTGGGACTATGCTACAAACTAGGTAAGTAAGGAGCAGGAGGCCCACGGGACTCACGTGCAGAGTGGGAACTCTCACGCGGGATGCATACCAACGTCTATGGATGCAACAGTTTACAAAGTTACGGATTCCGGACGAACCTGGCTGGATGGAGGGAAAACAACAGTGGACCTGGACACTAGGATAGTGGACACAGACTTCAGGACCTAGAAGCTTTAGTTACCTAACCCACAGGCTGCGGGTGCATAGGGCTGAAGTAGTGTCGGGTTTGCTGCGTTGATCCCGGTGATGCCTGAAACAAGAAGTTGCTGGCAGGCAGCCAGATGGAGGAGTCCGGTGATTCCAAGGATGGAACTAGGAAGAAGGAAGTCCTGAAAAGGAAGGGGACAGAGTCTTGGTCACTAGCCAGTGACGGTGTTGGAACCAGGAGGGAACCAGATGCTGTCGCCGCGTTCAGGTGAAGTAAGGGTCGCTTCTCTCTGTAGCTGCGCGGACCAGGAGCTGTTCTTCACGACCAGGCTGGAGGCACGAGCAGTCCCACGTAGTCTGCTGCTGTTGGCGGTGTCGGATCGTCGATCTGGACAACAAGCCTTGGCTAATGCAAGCCACGCGGTGAAACAAAGATGGCGTCTTGAGTGGACCAGGAGGGTCCGGGTGCTCCTCTTTTACAAGGAAGCAAGGGCCAGTCTGGGGGACCAGACTAGCAGTGTTGAAATCTTCGGGTCGTCGTCTCAGAGGGCACAAGCCAGCCGGCAAGTGACCAGACAACAGGAAGGGCAGCAACCAGGCAAAAGGGCCCCAGGCAGATCACGGGGATGCTGGGGGGCTGGTCTTTGGTGCAGGAGCTGCGTCGGTGTGGGGCTTCTCAGTCCCCAATGCACTCACTTGAGGAACCCTCAGGGGTCGTGCAGGAAGCGCTGTGCAGGTTTCTTCAAGATGGCCGTCTCCACGTTGCTCGTCGCACCCACGGGTCCCAGCTGTGCTGTGGATGTGGGTAGAGGTCAGAGAGGTCTGGAGGTCCGGGTCTTGTCGAGCTGGGTCGTCGGATTCCGGGATGGAAGGACTTTACAGCAAACCGCACAGGAGCTTGATGGTGCCTGCGAAGCAGGATGGTCACTCCCTGACCATAGGGGAGATTCTTCAGTCTTCTGATGTTCAGGAGGTCGAAGGTCAAGAGTTTCTTCGTGGAAGGTTGTCAAGATTAATCTAACTTGGAATGGGACCAGCTCCTACCTTTATCCGGCTAAAGGGGGCTGCACTACGACTAGGTCCCTCCCCTGGGTGGGACCAGGAAGGGGGGTGGCTACACCCCCTTTCCTTTGTCCAGTTTCCTGCCAGAGCTGGGGCTGGAGTTCCCCAGCAACTGGTTGGAACCGGTGTATGCACAGGGCACCTTGTGTGCCCCAGGCATGTCTCATTCCTTTCAGCCTGGCCCTACCTAATACACAAAATGCTGTCTGGGGTGGTGCTAGCACCTCCCAAGGCAGGAAACCCTTTGTCCAAGCCACCCTCGCTGGAAGGACTCCCAGCAGCAGGAGGTCAGACTTGTGTCTGTGGTGGCAGCATCCATTTTGTGATGCTGAGGCTCGAGTTAACTTTAACCGGGGTTTACAGTTACAGACATGTCGTGTCCCTCTAGAAGGGTGGAATGCTAACCCCGTCGCCAGAATTGGCGAGGGGTTAGTATTCCAATTCGTATGACACCTTACTCGACATGTTTTGATAATGCTATGCCAAAGTTAGCATTTAACCGCGAGGATTATAATGCACTTAAGAGTATATGGTATAGCGTTATCATGGAACAGCTATTAGGACTTGGTTCCGCAAGCTGCAAACGGGCTCAGCTCATGCCAGAGCACCATTTCACATAATTCCAAGCACTCTGCCTTCAGGATTGATAAGGCCTGCCATAGGAGTGACTGACAGGAATATATGTGTCCATTTTAGGGTTAGATATAGGAATACTATATCTAAAGCAAAGGGTGTTTACACCACCTTGCCCCAGCTGTCGTGCAGCCAGTTGTGTCAGATTTGGGTGGCCAGCCAGGGGTGGCATAATACATGCTGCAGCCCCTGGTAGGCCCTGGGTACACCTATGCCCTGGATACCTAAGGTATACTGTACAGGGACTGATAAGGTGGCCCAGTACCAATTGGTAAATGCACCTAAGGTACATGCTTGTCAATTTAGAGAGAGAACAGCTAGGCTGTGGGTCTGATTGGCAGGCCCACAGCCAGGGAAAGTCGTAAACCAGTGAAGCAAAAAAAGCAAAAATCTGGGGTGGCCATGGGATTGCAGACCCCACTCTCCTACATACCCCCCCCCCCAAACTTAGGGACATTAAACTAACCTTGACCAGGTGAGTCTTCTTGCTCTAAGTGGAAGTACCTGGAGAGACCATCTGCATTACCATGGTCAGTCCCTGGGCGGTGCTCCACTGTAAAGTCCATCCCCTGTAGGGAAATGGACCACCTAAGAAGTTTGGGGTTTTCACCCTTCATTTGATTTAGCCATAAGAGGGGCTTATGGTCGATCTGAACTTTGAAGTGAGTACCAAACAAGTATGGCCTCAACTTCTTCAGGGCCCAAACCACAGCAAAGGCCTCCCTCTCAATAGCTGACCAACGTTGCTCTCTAGGGGTCAGCCTTCTACTTATAAAAGCAATGGGCTGGTCATGACCATCAATATTCAGCTGAGATAGAACAGCTCCCACACCCAACTCAGAAGCATCTGTTTGGACAATGAAAGGTTTGGAGTAGTCTGGACTCTTGAGAATAGGTGCAGTGCACATGGCCTGCTTTAGGTCATCGAATGCCTTCTGACAGCTAACTGTCCACTGAACTTTCTTTGGCATTTTCTTACTTGTCAGGTCATTAAGTGGAGTCACAATGGTTCCATAATTTCTGACAAATTTCCTGTAATAACCAGACAGGCCCAAGAAAGCTCTGACCTGTGTCTGGGTGGTTGGAGGAGCCCAGTCCTTTATGGCCTGTATCTTGCTCTCCAGAGGTTGAACTTGGCCTCCACCTACAAGGTGGCCCAAGTATACAACTTGACTCTGCCCTATCTGGCACTTACTAGCCTTGATAGTGAGGCCTGCCTTTTGCAGGGCCTCTAACACTTTCCTCAGGTGGATCAGGTGATCCTCCCAGGTGGAGCTAAAGACAGCAATATCATCTAGATATGCTGCACAAAAGTCATCCAACCCAGTGAGAACTTGGTTCACCAACCTTTGAAAAGTGGCAGGGGCATTTTTCAAACCAAAGGGCATCACCACAAATTGGTAATGACCTCCTGGGGTAGAAAATGCTGTCTTGGCCTTGGCATCCTCAGCTAACCTGATTTGCCAATAGCCAGCTGTCAGGTCAAATGTACTCAAGAACTTGGCAGAAGCCAATCTGTCAATGAGTTCATCTGCTCTTGGTATTGGATGGACATCTGTCGTAGTGACAGCATTGAGACCCCTGTAGTCTACACAAAACCTCATCTCTCTCTTACCATCCTGGGTGTGAGGTTTAGGCACTAGTACTACAGGACTAGCCCAAGGGCTCTCTGAGGGTTCAATGACTCCCAATTCCAACATCTTTTGTACTTCAGTTTTTATGCAGTCCCTGAGGTGGTCAGGTTGCCTGTAGATTTTACTCTTTATAGGCAGACTGTCTCCAGTGTCCACCTCATGTGTGCACCAGTTTGTCTGACTGGGGGTCAGAGAAAACATTTGTCTGAAGGATTGAAGGACTTGCTTACAATCCTTTTGCTGATGCTCAGAGAGGCTGTCAGAAAAGACTACACCATCTACTGACCCATCATCAGGGTTCTGAGTGAGCAGGTCAGGGAGAGGGTCACTCTCTTCCTCCTGTCCCTCATCTGTGGCCATGAGCAAGCCCATGTCCTCCCTGTCAACAAATGCTTTGAGCCTATTCACATGAAGTACTCTGTGAGGGCTCCTGGGAGTTCCCATGTCCACCAAATAGGTGACTTCTCCCTTTTGTTCAATGATGATGTGGGGTCCAGACCATTTGTCTTGGAGAGCTGCTGGGGCCACTGGCTCCAACACCCACACCTTCTGTCCTGCATGGTAAACAGTTAGGACAGCCTTTTGGTCATGCCAAGCTTTTTGAAGTTCTTGGCTGGCCTCCAGGTATTAGATGCCTTCTCCATGTACTCTGCCATCCTGGAGCGGAGACCAAGTACATAGTCCACTATGTCAAGTTTAGGCTTTTTGAGAGGTAACTCCCACCCTTCCTTCACAAGACATAGGGGTCCTCTTACAGGATATCCAAACAAAAGCTCAAAAGGGCTGTAACCAACCCCCTTCTGTGGGACCTCTCGGTAAGCAAACAGAAGGCAGGGTAAAAGGATGTCCCATCTTCGCCTAAGCTTTTCAGGTAACCCTTTTATCATCCCTTTGAGGGTCTTGTTGAACCTTTCAACAAGCCCATTGCATTGTGGGTGATAGGGTGTGGTGAATTTGTAATTGACACCACATTCCTTCCACATAGCAGTCAAGTATCCTGACATGAAGTTTGCACCTCTGTCAGAGATCACCTCCTTAGGGAACCCCACTCTGAAGAAAACTCCAACCAGGGCCCTTGCCACAACAGGAGCTGTAGTGGTTCTAAGGGGAATAGCTTCTGGATACCTGGTGGAATGATCCACTACCACCAGTATAAATCTGTGCCCAGATGCTGTTGGGGGGTCCATTGGTCCAACAATGTCAATCCCCACTCTCTCAAAGGGAACCCCCACCACAGGTAGTGGTATAAGGGGGGCCTTTGTTGTGCCACCTGATTTGCCACTGGCTTGGCAGGTGATACATGAACGACAAAAGTCCTTAGTGTCCTCAGACATGTGAGGCCAGTGAAAGTGTGGGGCAAGCCTGTCCCAAGTCTTGTTCTGGCCTAAGTGACCTGCAAGGGGAATTTCATGGGCTAAGGTGAGAAGGAAACCTCTAAGAGACAAGGGGATGACCATCCTCCTGGTAGCACCAGGCTTGTGGTCTCTTGCCTCAGAGTATAGGAGTCCATCGTCCCAATATACCTTATGGGCACCTGTAGCATTCCCTGCAGCCTCAGCAGCAGCCTGCTGTCTGAGGGGTTCAAGAGATGGGCAGTCTAACTGTGCCTGCCTCAAGTCTGCCCTGGAAGGTCCCCCTGTCCCAAGAAACTCAACCTGTTCAGGCTCAAGCTCTTCTAGGACAGTTCCTTCTGGGGTCTTGGGATAAGTCTCCTGAGAGAGCTGATCCTCCACCTGAGGCAGGGGGGAAGAGTCAACCTTACCCCTACTGCTCTTTCTCTTGGTTAGTGTCTGGTCCATTCTTCCAGGATCCAGCACTAGTTCAGCTGGGCATTTCTTGGCCTGTGACTTAGTCACAGCAAGGACATGTGCTGACAAACCTAACATTTCCACATGAGTCCTATACTCCACATCTGACCATAAGGAGGATTCCAAATCATTGCCCAAAAGACAGTCCACTGGGAGGTCTGAACTAACAACAACCCTTTTGAGGCCATTTACCCCTCCCCAGGAGAAATTAACAAGTGCCATACTATGGAAGGTAGTGGCATTGCTCACCAGGTAGTCTGAACCCAGTATTACCTGGTCAGTGGCCACAAAGTTTGGTGTCACCATAGTGACACTGGCACAAGTGTCCCTGTAGGCCTGAGCCATTTTTCCATTAATCAAAGGCGTTTGCCTGTACTTGCCCAGAGTACTGGGACTTATTGTAGGGGTCATATCCATGTCCCCAGTACAAACAAGAACAGCCTGAGTAGGTGTTCTGACTAAGTCAGAGCCCGCCTCAGTTCCCAGGGTTAACCCCACTATAGCCTTAGGAGGATTACTACCACTACTAACTGTACTAGGGGGTGCAGATGCCTTAGGGGCAGTAGTGGTAGGAGTTGGGCCTTTCTTGGTGCACTCACTAAACCAGTGAGTATTACTTTTACAGTATTGGCACCATGGTTTCTTCTGACCATTATTCTTCTTCTTTTGGGAATTCTGGGACCCACCCTCTTTAGATTGTTGGGGCCCTGTTGAAGACTTCTGCTCATTTTGTTTATTCTCATTACCCTTGGGATCTCCTTTCTTCTGGCCACCACCCTGGTTCTGGTTCTGCTGCTTGACCCTTGTCCTGACCCATCTGTCTGCCTTCTTTCCCAATTCTTGGGGAGAGGTCAGATCTGAGTCAATAAGGTGCTGATGCAACAACTGATTTTGACAATTACTTAAGATTTGTTCTCTCATAATGAGATTATACAATCCTGTGTAATCAGTAACTTTACTTCCCAGTAACCAGCCTTCAAAAGCCTTAGTGGCACAATAAACAAAGTCAGCCCAATCTTGAGACTGAATTTTCTGGGTGTCTCTGAACAGCAACCTGTACTGCTCAGTGGTTAAGCCAACCCCATCAATCAGTGTATTCTTCAAGACTTGGTAATTGTTAGCATCCTCAGCTCTAGTAGTGAGGAGCTTATCTCTACCTTTACCTTCAAAGGAGAGCCACAACATAGCTGCCCACTGACTCTGGGGGATGCACTGGACAGTGCAGGCCCTCTCCAAAGCAGTCATCCATTTGTGGATGTCATCCCCTTGTTTAAAGGGGGGCACTATTTTACTCAAGTGTCTAGTATCAAAACTCCTGTCTTTATCCTTAGGGATATTGCTGCCACCAGTGGGGACTACCCCACTTAACTGTTGCTCTCTAGCAAAGGCAAGCTTCTCCTTGGCAAGGGCAAGTTCTTCCCTCTGAATCCTCAGATTAGCCTGTTTCATCCTTGCTTCATGTTCTCTTCTCTGAGGGGAAGTCATTCTCCTCTGGGGAGAAGTCATTCTCCTCTGAGCAGAGGCATGAGAGTGCACAGATCTATTGGGGTCCCTAGAATGAGACCTATCTCTTCTAACTCCAAAGTTAGGCCTGCTTAGGGTCAGTACTGGGGGTCCCCCAGATCCTTCCCTATGTAGGTCTAAGTTGGCCCTAGTAAGTCTGCTGACTAGCTCAGGACCATTGTCTGCCTCATCCCCAGAAATAACCTCTTCATCCTCTTCCTCCTCTACTTCCTCAGTTTCAGGGAGGTCAGGATCACCAAGGGTACCTTCTAAGGCTGGCATGCTCCCATCTGTATGAGTAGCTCTTCTAGCATCATAAGTCTCTAAGATACCTAACAGAAAAGGAGTGGTAGGGTTAGAACCCTGTTTTAGTTTCCTGGAGGTACACAATTGTCTCATCTCCTGGAAGCTAAGGGCTGCATATCTGGAAGTGACCTGTGGAGGGTCAACAACCACAAGGGGAGTCTCTGAAGACTCTCCATGGGTAGACATGCTTCTAGTGTGGTGTAAGTGATGCACCTACCTACACTATGGGTTTACCTACTGATCCCTTGCTAAGAGTTGTAGTCAGGGTGTGCTAGGCCCTTTCTACTACAACAGCTGGTTCAGTAGAACTCAGAGTATTTCTAAGCTTGTCATATGTACCTAGGTACCTATGTGATTTTTCAAATGATATTTTCAAGATTATACGTGGTAAAACAACAGCAAGCTCAAATCCCAACCGCTGCACACCAATGTGAGAAGTTGGCCTGATATATGGTGCTCACTAGTTCTAGTGATCACCTTGTATCAGTCCAAACAACCCTTATGGTGATTGGTTGTAAAGTCAACCGTATAGACCAGCTATCCTAGTAGCGTGGACAAAAGCAGTCTTTTAGGCTAATCTCTTTTGGCATGTGAAGCCAGCTGTTTTACCATAGTATAACCCCTTGAATACCAAATGAAAGGACACCACACAGGTTGTTATGAAAATAAACAGTCTATTTATTAATAACAACACCTCTGAACTCTTTATGAGATCAGAGGGCTAAGCACATGACAATACTAAAAAGGAAGTACGAGTTCGCACAATATTTACACAAGTGCCTTAGGGGCACGACAAACCATATACTCAAAACAATGGAATGCGAGGAAAGAAAGTACTGTAAGGAGATCCAGAGGCTGGAGGATCGGTGGGACTATGCTAAAACTAGGTAAGTAAGGAGCAGGAGGCCCACGGGACTCACGTGCAGAGTGGGAACTCTCACGCGGGATGCGTACCAACGTCTATGGATGCAACAGTTTACAAAGTTACGGATTCCGGACGAACCCGGCTGGATGGAGGTAAAACAACAGTGGACCTGGACACTAGGATAGTGGACACAGACTTCAGGACCTAGAAGCTTTAGTTACCTAACCCACAGGCTGCGGGTGCATAGGGCTGAAGTAGTGTCGGGTTTGCTGCGTTGATCCCGGTGATGCCTGAAACAAGAAGTTGCTGGCAGGCAGCCAGATGGAGGAGTCCGGTGATTCCAAGGATGGAACTAGGAAGAAGGAAGTCCTGAAAAGGAAGGGGACAGAGTCTTGGTCACTAGCCAGTGACGGTGCTGGAACCAGGAGGGAACCAGATGCTGTCGCCGCGTTCAGGTGAAGTAAGGGTCGCTTCTCTCTGTAGCTGCGCGGACCAGGAGCTGTTCTTCACGACCAGGCTGGAGGCACGAGCTGTCCCACGTAGTCTGCTGCTGTTGGCGGTGTCGGATCGTCGATCTGGACAACAGGCCTTGGCTAATGCAAGCCACGCGGTGAAACAAAGATGGCGTCTTGAGTGGACCAGGAGGGTCCGGGGTGCTCCTCTTTTACAAGGAAGCAAGGGCCAGTCTGGGGGACCAGACTAGCAGTGTTGAAATCTTCGGGTCGTCGTCTCAGAGGGCACAAGCCAGCCGGCAAGTGACCAGACAACAGGAAGGGCAGCAACCAGGCAAAAGGGCCCCAGGCAGATCATGAGGATGCTGGGGGGCTGGTCTTTGGTGCAGGAGCTGCGTCGGTGTGGGGCTTCTCAGTCCCCAAGGCACTCACTCGAGGAACCCTCAGGGGTCGTGCAGGAAGCGCTGTGTAGGTTTCTTCAAGATGGCCGTCTCCACGTTGCTCGTCGCACCCACGGGTCCCAGCTGTGCTGTGGATGTGGGTAGAGGTCAGAGAGGTCTGGAGGTCCGGGTCTTGTCGAGCTGGGTCGTCAGATTCCGGGATGGAAGGACTTTACAGCAAACCGCACAGGAGCTTGATGGTGCCTGCGAAGCAGGATGGTCACTCCCTGACCATAGGGGAGATTCTTCAGTCTTCTGATGTTCAGGAGGTCGAAGGTCAAGAGTTTCTTCGTGGAAGGTTGTCAAGATTAATCTAACTTGGAATGGGACCAGCTCCTACCTTTATCCGGCTAAAGGGGGCTGCACTACGACTAGGTCCCTCCCCTGGGTGGGACCAGGAAGGGGGGTGGCTACACCCCCTTTCCTTTGTCCAGTTTCCTGCCAGAGCTGGGGCTGGAGTTCCCCAGCAACTGGTTGGAACCGGTGTATGCACAGGGCACCTTGTGTGCCCCAGGCATGTCTCATTCCTTTCAGCCTGGCCCTACCTAATACACAAAATCCTGTCTGGGGTGGTGCTAGCACCTCCCAAGGCAGGAAACCCTTTGTCCAAGCCACCCTCGCTGGAAGGACTCCCAGCAGCAGGAGGTCAGACTTGTGTCTGTGGTGGCAGCATCCATTTTGTGATGCTGAGGCTCGAGTTAACTTTAACCGGGGTTTACAGTTACAGACATGTCGTGTCCCTCTAGAAGGGTGGAATGCTAACCCCGTCGCCAGAATTGGCGAGGGGTTAGTATTCCAATTCGTATGACACCTTACTCGACATGTTTTGATAATGCTATGCCAAAGTTAGCATTTAACCGCGAGGATTATAATGCACTTAAGAGTATATGGTATAGCGTTATCATGGAACAGCTATTAGGACTTGGTTCCGCAAGCTGCAAACGGGCTCAGCTCATGCCAGAGCACCATTTCACATAATTCCAAGCACTCTGCCTTCAGGATTGATAAGGCCTGCCATAGGAGTGACTGACAGGAATATATGTGTCCATTTTAGGGTTAGATATAGGAATACTATATCTAAAGCAAAGGGTGTTTACACCACCTTGCCCCAGCTGTCGTGCAGCCAGTTGTGTCAGATTTGGGTGGCCAGCCAGGGGTGGCATAATACATGCTGCAGCCCCTGGTAGGCCCTGGGTACACCTATGCCCTGGATACCTAAGGTATACTGTACAGGGACTGATAAGGTGGCCCAGTACCAATTGGTAAATGCACGTAAGGTACATGCTTGTCAATTTAGAGAGAGAACAGCTAGGCTGTGGGTCTGATTGGCAGGCCCACAGCCAGGGAAAGTCGTAAACCAGTGAAGCAAAAAAAGCAAAAATCTGGGGTGGCCATGGGATTGCAGACCCCACTCTCCTACAGGGGTTATCTACCAACATGATTCCTCCATCCACCCAGCAAATTTTAGTTTCCATCACTTACACACCCATGGACACCTCTGGTCATTTTCACTCCAGGGTCCCTACCACCTCTACAACTGCACTCACTCTCACACAAGCCAACACTCTAACATCAACCATTCTTTCTTTTCCATCTTTGTAGTAGCTACAACACTGCAATCTCCAATTGCTTAGTTTAAAAAATACATACGGTGAGGAAGCAAAGAGTTTCTTAGGTGCCCACCAACAGTGATGCCAAATGCCAGTGTTGCCTGAACTTGATTCAGCCTTGTGCCTTTTTTCATCACCCTGCACTTCCTCGCTCTACCTCATTCTTGCAAGTACGGGTCATCCCTGCTTTCTTCCTTAGGTGTTGGCTTCCGGTAACCCTTCTTTCTTAATTTTATACTTTTCTCTCTTGCTCGGTGTTAGAAATCAGGTCTCTAGTAGGCAGTGAGTTGCACCCTATCCAAGTAAGCATCCGTTCTGCATCATGTTGACTTGCTTTTTGTCTGCTATGCTTTTTGATGCTATTATCATGATCCTGCATATCTTTTAATGTATTGTATAACTAAACTCATTTACTGTAAAGCGCTCTGATACCCGCAAGGGTCTTGTCCGCGCTCTATAAAACATTCTAAATAAATGAATACTCTAGTCTGTCAGTGTAGTACACACTAAGTTTACCTGTGCTCACCCTCGGGTAGCTTGGCTCAGAGCAGTCAGGCTAAACTAAAGAGGCAATGTGTAAAGAATTTGTACACACGCACACACAAAAAAACACAAAAGTACTACACACCAGTTTAGAAGAAAAGCCAATATTTAGCTAAGTAAAACAAGACCACAGCGACAAAAATCCAACATACAAGAGTCAAGATATGAATTGTTTCAAGATTAAATCAAAACAGTGCATAGAAAACAATAGCTCCAACTGGGGCTATCTGGTCACGCTTGACCAAGACAAATCCACAAGTTCAGTGTGACCGCGATGGAGCACGGGCCACCTACAGGAGTCGCGCGGACCATGGTACAGTACCTCGAATGTGTCAAAAAGTCAAAGACAGTGCGATGCGCAGAGGTGGTGAGGCGTTGCGAAGGAAGGTGATGCGTTGGTTGTTTACTGCTATGCAGGTCGTTGGCACTCAGGAACGGGGCATCACTGTAGCAAAATGCTGAGTCGGTTCTTGGAGCTGGTCAGGGTCGTTGAGCCACTAATGCCCGGGACGATGCAGGCGCAGAGGAGGGGATGCAGCGGTTGCAGGTGAAGACCTCAGGTTCTGATGGCAACACAGTGTCTATGTGACAGTGTGGTGCATCGATTCCACGGAGTCGATGACGAACCACCAGGCTGCAGGCTCTGCATCAAAGCAGGGAGTCAAAGACTACAGTGAAGCCGTGCTCGAGACTCATGTAGCAGCGGTACTTCAGAGGTACAGTGGCAAAGTCGGGGTTGCATTGTAAGTTGCAGTCGCTGCGTACTCAGTGAGCAGGGACCATTGCTTCAGTGCAGGCAGCAGCAATGCATCGATTTGCGAGATGCGCCAGTTCCGAAGTGGCGCTTGGAGTCGATGCATTGATTTCTTGGTTGCACCACCAGAAATTACCTCAACAATTTGGACCCCTGCTATTATCATTCTATTTCCCTCACTGATTCGTCGGCGAAAACTCCTGGGAGAGTGATTTTTTAAATCCAATTAGATCTTGGACCGACAATCGAAATATTATTAGTTCTTGTCAATTGGTTTTCAGGAGGGCCTGGGTACAATTAGAGCACTGCCAGAATCTCCATCTCGTAGTTAAATTTGTGGTACCCAGGCACTGACCGCTGTACCTAGCCTTTATAGTACCTTTGACTAGGTTAACCAGTCTAAAGTTTGGCATATATTAATAGAGGTCTGGATGCTGCTTTGGTCAACTTTTCACTCTGATCTAACAAGAAAGGTTCGCTTCGGCTCAGTGTGTACTAAGCGGTTTGTGTAACAGGGGGTTCACTAGGAATGCATTTTAATGTCCGTATTATTTGTACTATATTTAATTTAACAAATCATTTGATCCTAAGTGGACAGGATGTACTAAAGATAGGTCAGCAGCATGTTCCAGCATTACTGTAGGCTGATGATGCTGTGTTAGTAGCTCAGATACCCCGTTGTTTAAAACAGTTAATACAGTCCTTCCTTCTTTTATGTCAAACCTCGAGATGAACATTAACTACTCCATGTCCCATATTATGGATTGTGGTGCCCAAAAAACGAAATCTGAGACCTACTCACTGTAATGATAATATCAGCTGTGACTGAGGAATTTTCTGGGAGTCTATTCACTCGAACAGGACTTGGAACACAAGTATCACTGCTAGGCGTCTCAAACACTCACAGGTGGTTGATGTTCTCTTTAATCTAATACCTCTGGTCCGGGACAAACAGATAGTGGCCTTCCTTGAAATTTATAATGCACAGTGTGTGCCAGCAGCTACTTATGGTGCTGGAGTTAGGGGGTTTACAACAGCCACTTGTCTTTAGACAGAAGAAATTCGCTTCAATCAAAGGTTATTGTCCCAACCCCTTGTCCCCATTTTTTTGCCATGAGGAACTTGGTTTAAGTTTCATTGAGGACCATGTAATACTTGCTCCTCAGACTTTGGCTGACAATTTGGAAGATTTGTAAGGCCATCTTAAACCAACAAGTTATCATGGACTGCATAATTTGTGGTAAGGGTGGGCATATCCCTTAGCTTGCATATTTCACATCAGACTTATCGTTTGGGTAGGCCATCTCTTGTTAATGACCCTAAAAGCGTTACCAAGTCTGACATGCATGGATGACGTGCACTTTCCAGCATGACAGCAAGCGGCTGAGGGATAAGGTTGAACTTAAGTCGACTAATAGGCAATATATTCATTTGTTATTAGTATCAAACTGTATTTGCAGTTTATATCAAACCATTGGGAACGTGCACCGTTGTTGAGATTTAGTTTCGGTACTATACGGAGTCTTCTCTATTTCCCTTTGGGCCAATATGGGAAGTCAAATGTTCCTGTTGACACTAGTTCTCGCCAAACACTTTTGCATTTCATTCTTTTCCTGTAAGTTTTACTTTAAATATACAATGTTTTTTCTTTTCACCAGCTTTGAAAATGTATAAGTTTAGATTATGTAGGCCTTCTTTATTTTTTCTTCAGATTCTATAGGATCCTTATATCGTTGCAGCAACGTGCTAAAATGTACTACCCGAGGTCATAAAATCATGCAGTTTTAATGTAATTATTTTTGCTTTTAAAAGAAATCCTTGAAGCATTTTGAGCGGTCGTACTTTTATGATAAATTTATTTAATCAAATAAAGTATTTTTGATTGAGTGATTAATATCCCCATTCATTTTTTTTTTTTTTTTTTAAAAAGACTTTATTGTAAGTATGCCAATAATACAAGGTAGTAGTCAGCGAATCAACAGTTACTGATACACATGCGATATCACCTCTATGAATGTACACAGCTGTTTAGCCGACAACTCTCTGGTCCGGCAGCAAATTCGAACAATGTTGCTAGGCAATACATAAGTAGTCTCGGATCATGCATCGTCTCATTTTTATATAAATCAAACAAAACTTTAGACTCTTACAGATCAAATAGTCATCGTTAGACATTTCGTGGCATCCCTGTCGCCACTTGCCGGTGTAGGTGTTGCAGTATGTGTCCTAATCCCCTCCTGAGCTCTAGGCCGGGCGTTCCCCATGTCATACGGTCGCTATCTTCCCTTCTGCCCCTGTCCCACCTCCCAATGTTCATTCATCCAGTTCCCCTTCATCTCCCGAACTGTCTTCCACTTCCTCAGAAAGGGGTTCACACAGTCCCCCTCTATATCTATTCCATGCTTTCCAGATCTCGTTCCATTTGCGAGGGTTGGCTCTCAGTTCGTACACTGCCCGTTCAGTTAACATGAGTTTATCCATCGTTCTGCACCACAGTGTCAACGTAGGTATGTCAGGCACTCCCCACCGCTGCGCGATGTCTCGCTTGGCTACCATGAGCCCAATAGTTATCCACTGCCGCTTCCGATGTGTCAAGTCGGTTCCCTCCCACACATTCAGCAGACACACACGCGCATCTGGCGTCAATGAGGTTTCAAGGGTTTGGGAGATAGTGCGCATGATCTGTTGCCAATATGTCAAAATAATGGGACAATCCCAAAGTGTGTGCAGTAATGTCCCCTCCTCCCCACATCCCCTAAGACAATACGGGTGTTCTGCCCTGTGCATTCTATGCAGGGCGGTTCTGGTGTAGTATACCCTGTGAAGTATTTTGAATTGTATCAGTCGGAATCGAGCTGAAACGCCCGCCTCTCGAGGTGATGCTAGTGCGGCGTTCCAGTCTGTCTCATCCATGGCCCCTAATTCAGTTTCCCACTTCTCCCTCAGCTTGAGCAGGGGGTCTGGGAGATTATTCAGCAATTTACGATAGGTGAGTGAGGTGGCACCTGTTTGCATAAAATCTGTGAGCAGTCTGTCTTCCAGAGGCGAGGAGTCCGGGACAGTCGACCCTGGCTCAATCGCTGCCATCAATGCATGCTTTATTTGTAAATATCGGTACGTTTCATTGGGGCCCAGCTCGTATTGCTGCTGTAATTGGGAGAAAGGGATCACACCCGTAGCGGTCCAGAGATCTCCCACTGTCGAGATTCCAATGGTGTCCCACTGATTAAAGCCTTTGTATGTCCGAAGACAGCCTAGGCGCTCGGTGTCCCATAATGGAGTGAGCTTAGTTATGACCCCTTTCCATTTAAGTCGCGACGTCGCCCTGTGCCACAGCGATACGGTATGTTTGGTTGGGCCGAACAGCGTCGCCATTTGGCTAGAATTGTAGAGAGGAGCCAACATGCTGCGCGTTCCTAATTGCGCTCTATCTGCTAAATATGCTGGGTCAGCCTGTGGTGCGTGGATCCACTGATTAATGACTTTGAGCTGTGAAGCCCAATAATAAAGCTGCATGTTTGGCAAAGCTATCCCTCCGTCGTACCACCCACGATTGAGTTTGGCATGCGCTATTCTGGGAGGGCGTTCTCCCCACAGCAGGTCCGTCATCACCGCCGTTACTTTCCGGAAATAGGAAGGCGGTATCAAGACCGGAGTGTTTTCCAGTACATATAGAAGGCGCGGCAGAGCCATCATTTTGAATAATGCCGCGCGTCCCAGCAGTGTGAGAGGCAGGGCTTTCCAATGTCTCACGTCCGCCTTCAGGCGGGCAAGTGGGGGCAACAGGTTCTTATCATAGAACACATCCACCTCACAGGCAATGTGTATACCCAGATACCTAAATGAGGTGGCGGCTATCATCAACGGACAGCTATCAGGAAGAATGGGTAGCGGACCTTTCAGGACATAAATGACAGATTTTGTCCAGTTGATTGTGTATCCGGAGGTCTGACCATGAGCATCACAGATCTCCAATAGCTTTGGAATACCAGCCATCGGGTCCGATAGGTACACCAACATATCGTCAGCGTACAGGGAGACTCTATCCTCCCATCCATCACCCCATTGCAGTCCTTTCAATAACGGGGTAGTCCGAAGGGCGGAGGCCAGAGGTTCCAGTACTAGTGCGAACAGTAGGGGGGATAGCGGGCATCCCTGGCGCGTCCCCCTAGCCAGGGGGATCGTACGGGAGACGTGGCCGTTGGCCGTTACATGTGCTACAGGGCTCGCGTACAACAATTTAATCCAAGAAAGGAACTTGGGGCCGAAGCCCATGCGAGCCAATACCGCAAACATGTACTGCCATTCCACCATGTCAAATGCCATTCTGGCATCCAATGATAGTATGGCCGCTGGTTCCGATAGTTGATGGGCTCGCGCCAATACTCCGTGCACCCGCCGGAGGTTCAGTGTTGTGCTCCTATGTGGCATAAAGCCCGACTGATCCGGGTGGATTAAGTGCGCCAGGTACGGGAGCAGTCTGTTTGCTAGAAGTTTCGCCAGAATCTTCGCCTCGGCGTTAAGCAGGGAGATTGGGCGATATGACGTACAGTCTATGGGCGGTTTACCTGGTTTTGGGATGGCCACTATGGTTGCCACCCGTTGATCTAGGGGTAGAGTCCCCACCTCCCGGCATTCCGTGAACATGGCCAGCAGAGGAGAGCTCAGGGTGTCCGTCATAGCCTGGAACCACTCAATCGGAATCCCATTAGGGCCCAGCGCCTTGCCTGTGCGCAATGCGCCTATCGCCGCTCGAATCTCGTCCTCCGTCAGATCTGCCTCTAGCTCAGTAACTGCTTCCGGAGGTAGAGTCTCGACCCGTGCAGCCTGAAGCGCCGACATTGCCGCTTCAGCCGTAACCATGGCTCTGGGGGTGTAGACATCTTGGAAGTGATCAGCTAAGATTTCTATAATCTTAGAGGGACATGAGTGAAGTAAGCCGTTTGAGTCTTTTAGTTGCAAAATGTGCCTAGTGCCCTCTTTTTTTTTTATCTAGCCATGCTAGTAGTTTACTGGCCTTGTCCCCTATGTCATATACCCTATGTGTAGTCGCCTCAATATTGCCTAGTGTTTGTCGCCTGAGGAGATCGTCATGTAATTGCTGGCAAATGTGGAGTGAATGAAGTGTGTCCTCTGACGGGTGCGCCATATGGGCCGTATTTGCTTGTTCTAGCTGCAGTTCCAGATGTAACTGCTCCTGCTTTTGTGAGCGCTTGTGTCCCGCTATTGTTGTGATCGCCTGCCCCCGTAACACTGTTTTGTACGCTTCCCAGAGGGTCGTCGGGGAGGCCACTGAATCTGAATTCTCCGAAAAATAGTACCTAGTTGTCCTCTTCAGATCCTTACGGATGCGAGGTACTTTAAGGTACCCCGGGTAAATAGGGTAGATTCTCCTTCGGGCAATCGCCGAGCATGTCAGATTCATCGTCAAAGGGGAGTGGTCTGAGATACCCCGGGGCCCTATCTTCACATCAGTAATCGCGAGGCGGCCGTCCCCAGTGTAAGGAAATAGTCAATACGGGACAGACAGTTGTGAACGGCTGAATAATAAGAGTATTGCTGATCCTCGGGGTGCATGCACCGCCATATATCTACTAGACCCTGTGCTTCCAGGAACTCACCGAATCGGGTTGGACCGGATGTGGGCGCCCGAGCCGGGAACCTATCTCGCGCAGCGTCAGCCACCGCATTAAAGTCCCCTCCCACCACTAGATCTCCATCAGGGAGTTCTAACAGGAACCTTCCCAGGTCCGGAAGTGCAGCCGCATGTAGCGCTGGTGGGATATAGACAGACACCACGTTAAGGGATGTTCCCTCCCATTGTCCACATACTGCTGCAAAGCGGCCATGAGCGTCAGTCTTAGTAGTCTGTAAAATAAATCGGGAGGACTTCTTCATCCAAATGCCCGTTCCCCTGGACCCTGACGTGAAGTCTGAGTGTACTAACATGCGGTACCCTCGCCTATCTAGAGCCCTGCTGGCCGCTCCCACTAGATGAGTTTCCTGAAGGAGGACTAAGTCACGATTCACCCTTTTGATACTCTGGAGCACCAACCCTCTCTTCACCTTGTCTCCCAGACCTCTGACATTCCAGGACATCAATTGCAACGGTGGCACAGGCCCCGTGTTAGGATTGTCTACTACGGTATCAGGCTGTGACATGTGTGCCATTGTGTGCCTACAAGTACATACATGAGATCGACATGGTGAAGTGTCAGCGCATCCACGCCGCATTCATTCACACGGACGCACTCACTCGCTTGCAGAGACGGGCCGTCCCTCCCCGGGCTATTGCCGGCCTGGCCAGCGTGCAGTCTCCGGCGTATTGTGACTATTGCTGCCATCTGTGCATTCTGCAGAGTCAAACAATTCAAACAGTTAAACATTACCATTACCCCAAATCCCATAACTCCCCCCCTCCCTGCTCCCCTGCTACACGGACTCAAAACTGCCCGCCCCCCCAATTTAGCAGAGTGCTTGTCCCCACCCAAACGGAAACACAGAGTTACTTGCTCGTTGGGGGTGAAGAGTTCTCCGGAGTCAGCGACCTCTCATACCCTCAGCAGAGGTCCACAGCCCGGTGTCCATGGCAGCCACAGCGGCAAGCACATTAATAATAAACAAGGGGTGCCATTGTAACTGTCGGGTTATTAATCTTGTTCTTCCAGAGTCCCAGTCGCACTGTCTCTCAGCGGTGAGCGTCGTTCGTCTTCCGGTCCCTCTGATCGGACGTCCCCCTGGTCCCTTACATTGTGGCCCTTTTTTGTTCGTCCCACGCGGCGGGGTTGAGAGGCAGGTCGCCAGCCGTCCAGCCAGTCCCGGGCCACCTCCGGATTGTCAAAAAACCACGTTCTGTTTTCTGCCACCACTCGCAGTTTAGCCGGGAAGAGCATGGAATATTGGATCTCTCTCTTCCTGAGCTCCTGTTTTATGTCCAGAAACGTCTTTCTTTTCCGGGCCACTTCCGCCGTGTAGTCTGGGAAGAAGGCCAGTGTGGAGTTCTGAATCTTCACAGGGGGGGGACACCCGCGCCGCCTGCAGGATGGCATCTCTATCTCGGAAATTAAATAATCTTGCCAGGATAGGCCTCGGAGACGCCCCGGGCTTTGGCTGGCCACCCGGCACTCTGTGTGCTCTTTCAACCGAGAAGAACGCCGACAGTCCTTTAGGTTGGAGTTGTGACTTGATTACCTCTTCCACGAAGAGATCAGTAGCTCTAGTTCCTTCCGATTCAGGAACTCCAAGAATTCGGATATTGTTCCTTCTAGAGCGCCCTTCCTGGTCATCAAGCTTGTCCTTTAGCATTTTATTTTCCGCCGTTATTTTCTCCATCGCCGTCTGAAGCTCTGAGACATCCTCCACCAGCGATTTCGTGACCAGTTCCAGCGAACCCACCTTTTCAGCCATTTTGTGGAGATCCGCTCTGATAAGGGTTATTTCGGTAGAGATTGAGCCTACCGTGGTCTGGACTTGCGTAAGTGCACGCATCACGTCGTCAAGCGTCGCTTTTTTAGTCCCCGCGCCATCCACTGATTTCCCAGAGGCGTGCCGTCCGTCTGCTGGAGGGGACGCGGTTTTGTCACACGTGTAGCGTTCAATGCGTGTTTGCGTTGTGCCGCCTTTGGGGCCTCTTCCCGCCATGACGTCCAGAAGTGGTCAGGCAGTTGTGTGTAGAGTTAGCCTGTAGGAAGGACGGAGCACGGAGAGGGAAGGGGGGGCGGACCAGTCCCAGTTGTGGTATAGCCTGTGGTAGAGTTGTAGCGCTCAAGGCAGGTCACTAGTCCAAATCAGACAAGGGCCCCTATCTGTGATAGTATGAGGCTGGGGCCTCGGTGGTCCGTCCCCCTCAAATGTATCTCACTCCCCAGCGCTACAATCGCGACAGTGCGTGGAACCTCCTGGCTATATTAAACAGTGTCCGGTTGCAGTTGGGGACACACACGTCTCTGGCGGTCTCTAGTGGTGTCAGAGCGGGCCAATGTGTATCAGCCAGGCATGCCACCAGTGATTCCTGGGCCCGGGGTCAGTTAACGAACGGTCCCTCTGTGCACTGCTGCCCCCCCGGTCCGCTCCGCGGCGGCACCTCCAGGCTTCAATCAGGCGTGTTGTTTCAGCAGTTCTTGCACGGGAGGGAGGGTGGGGGGGGCCTCTCTCATCCGCCCGCGGCCCCCGCTGGTCAGTCCCGCTTTGCCGGTATGGGTATGCGGTGCCTCACCTCCGTAATGCAGGCTGTTGCAGGGTGGCGTTCTGGCTGCAAACACTTTCACTGCCCCTCCAGACGCATCGCAGCCGTCGGATCCGGACACGGGCACAGGAGGGGAGATATGAAATGACGGCCAGAGCTCCTCCGACGCCGCTCTCGGGTCCTCGGCCACTTCCGGTCCACCTCCGCCGTCCAGGGCTCACTTCCGGTCGGCGCTTCCAAGCACTGGGCTCCCTGGTTACCAGCCTGTGCTCGGGCCTCGCGGACAGCCGGTCAGATCTTCGTCACCCGGTGTCCGATTTTCATCCGGATGCTCGCCGCTTATGCCGCCCGGTCCCGGGCCTTCGGTCCCTCCGACTGAGGTCTAAGATAGCCACGGATAATGGGTCGGATCAATGGAGAGGCCGCTTCGTCTGCCGGAGCTGGTCTTCTAGGCTGCCGCCATGCTTGGCTGCTAGCCACGCCCCCCATCCCCATTCATTTTAAAATCATTATCACTCCATAACCATCAACTCACCCTGCAGTAGTTGTCCTCCATCTCCAAGGACATCCTTACATTGCACCTGCTCTTTCAGTCACTTCTCCTTTTCCTGTACAAAGCTTCCCTATTGTGAGTAGGGGTGGGCGGAATTTGCATAACCGCGTTAAGCAAATCTCCGCGAAACGGTAAAAAATCTCAGCAAACACGCGGAATTGCTTGTCTGCGATGCTTTTTTCCTGTTCACAATTGCTGTTTGCGTGCTCGGGGGAAATATCTTGCAAACATGCATTTTGAGAACGCGAACAAGCAAAAAATTTCGCGAAGACGCGGAACGCCGAATTTTGGGCAATTTTGCGTTCGAGGGGAACGCAAAATTCCACGAGCGGAACAGAATTTACCGACCAGACCTAATTGTGAGTTAGATTCACTTAGAGAGGTCGCAGCAGGCACCTGTACCCATCGCTCTCAACCAGCTCAGCTCCGCTTTTATACTATCCGTTCACTTGGTCTGTAAATTATGAAAGGGCACGGTCCCTACACCCCTGCCGCCGTGATCAGTGTTGGCATAGTACCTACGAAGAAACCCTTACTGTACGCTGAAGTTACTTCTGTGAGATACTGTTATCATACAGTCGTGTTCTCTAGGCAACTGCAGAACGCCTGGTGCAGCACTGTTATTTGAAATGTAGGAGCCAGACAAATGGAATCCATGATCTTTAATTACAATAAAATCTCTCAGCCATCTACTTAGCAGTCACAGAAAATCAAATCTCTTCTTTTCCATTATTCTTCACTGTGAAAATGAAATGTTATGCGCCAGGTCATTTCCTAATGCCATCCCTGGAAACAGGCACAGCTCCTTCAATATGGTGATCTGGTTCTTTCAGCAGCAGCAGACTGTCTTCATCAGCAGTGTGGTGACCCAATCTTGATACCCTCAGTTCACCATCTCAAAATACTCCTTGGAGCCCTGTGGGCTGGGTTTGATCTGCAAGTGTGAGATGAGAGACGGGGACAAATGTTATTTGCGCAAACTTTGTTCAAGTGAATTTTAAACATTGCAGGTGCAAAATCCAAAGAACACTAAACTTTGAAGCCCGCCTCACATTTAGAACATCCAGTAACCCAAATCCCTCAGTCCATTCTCCTATGCTACACGGAGGGTACATATTGGAGGCATCTCTGGATTTAATCTCAAACTGACATCTGTTATGGACTAGCTTACTAGACAAAATACACCAGACATGGCTTTGCTAAAAATGTAGAGGTGTTGTAAAGTCACCCTACCTGCTCCTTAATAATTGATGTATCAAGAAAAACCTCCAGCTAATTTTGCATCTCTGTCCAATGAAAGCCAGCACACCTCTTTTCGTTCTACTCAAGGAACTACAGGTCTAGTTTTCAACCAGGGGCCGGGAAGGGTGGGTTTATGGTTGGTATTCATATGTGTTCAGACTCTTCATGATCGCTTCCCCACCTGCTTGGCCATGATCCCATCACTCTTCCCTCCCGGACATGATCTAATGGCCTGGGAGCAAGGAATGGTGGTTTTACAGAAAACATGATGTGGCCCTCAGCTTTCAACTTTCCCAAGTGTATGTTGTTCATACAGAAGATCTATGTTTAACCGCATACAATGTAACTGCATCTCGCAGTGTGATCCACAAGAACTGGTGTGTTTTGTCTTTCTTGAAAAATAGGCAGAGACCAGCCTAAAAGCGCAAAAAAGGTATGGGGAAAGGATATGCGCACAGCAGCAGTCCACAATGAGGTGAGCCAGTGGTGGTGAGGGGCACATGGACACTGGATTTCCCCCTGCTCATTTCCTTACATGGACAGACTCAGCGTTCAAGCTTGGATAAGTTCACTTTTTGTTTTAGTTCTGTGGCCTGGGATCTCTCATATCATTAATGAAATAGGACGAATTTTATAGTCTACTTGAGATAATGTCTTCAAAGGCCGTAGAAACCACCTACCACTCGGTCGCCTTTTTATGCAGAGCACTGAAAGGACTGCTGTGTTTCTATCCTGGTGTAGTTTTGGGATATATCAGGTAGGTTACCAAACTCATTTACAAACAAAACATGTTTATGCAAAATCAGCACGAAAACAAAGCTGAATCATACTGGAAGTTCAACAGGATCGACAGACTGACAGCAATTCACCCATGAATCTTACGACTCCTTGAATAAGAGACACTGGCTCGAAATGCTTTTGAGTTATTTTAAATCAAGTCCACACAAATCTAACACACTACACTTTTACAGGATACCTTACACAGGAAGAATAAAAAAGTGAAGCATTACTTAATAAATCAATGCTTTGAAGTATTCATTCTTGTAGCAAGCCATCTTTCAAACTGAGCAGGCACCTCTATGAGCGTTATCAAGCAGGTCCTTACAATTCATCATGGGATAGCCTAGTTTGCCGGAAAAATGAACTAGGTGGACACTCCAGATGTCACGTGTTATACATTGCTACATTCTGTTAAGTACATTTATTTGTGCTGCTTAGAATTTTTGTTCTTAGGGAAGAGTTGGTATGTGTTTGAAGCTTTTAATGACAATATACTTTTTGTAAAGCTGTTTATTACAACATGTGTACAAAATATTATAACCTGAAGCTTGATTACCAATGACAAAGGGTACTTGAGCGAAACAAATATATGTGGATTGCGATCTAAATATGAAACATTTATTTATTCATTTTGAAAGTTTTATAGAGCGTGGACAAGACCCTTGCGGGTATCAGAGCGCTTTACAGTAAATGAGTTTAGTTATACAATACATTAAAGATATGCAGGATCATAATAATAGCATCAAAAAGCATAGCAGACAAAAAGCAAGTCAACATGATGCAGAACAGGAGCGGCCTGATGAGTCATGGGAGAACAACAATGATAAGAACATCGAATATATAGAACATCACTGAGCATACAAAAAGCAAAGCAGCAAGGTGCAGAGCTAGGGCGAACAGCCGAAGAATGGTAATGGCAAATATATTGATTAGGTTGACAAGTTTGATAAAGGGTATGGAAGTTCTCACAGACACATGAGGCTGTGTTTACGTGAATTTTGCCATAAGGATGCCTTTTACTTCCAATTTGAAGGATGAGGTGGAGGGGTTCAGTCTTGTTTCTGGTGGAAGGGCATTCCATATCCTGGGTACCATTCCTGAGGATCGTTTATAAGTTTTTTTCTTGTTGAATTTTTGTGGTTTCAAAAGGAGGTTTTTCGCACTTCTTGTAGATCTTGTCCCACCGGATATTGTGAGTTTTTGTGTGAGATAACTGGGTGCATTATGATGTAAGGCCTTATGCATCATGCATGCTATCTTCATGTGGATTCTGGCTTCAAATGGCAGCCAGTTTAGAGGTTTTAGGTCAGGGGAGATGTGGGCCCTTCTTTTCGAGCCATTGATGAGTCTTGCTGCCGCTTTGGTAGAGGCTCTTAGGGGAGCTGTAATGGCTTGGAGCACATCTGGACACGGATGCATCCTTTAAAAGCCTTTGTGGCCCTTTTATGGCAGCTCCCCATTGGTCAGTATGTAGCAGCAGGATGCCCTGAGTCAAGCACTTCAAACTTGCTTTTCTTCAAAGCCATGCTTTTCTTTGGTATGTATTTATTTACGCTGGAAAGTGACTGTGAATTTTATCACTTTGTGCATTCCACAGAGTGTTCGTGTTTTCATTTTCACTCCCTCTGTCCTCCGTTGCGCCTTTACCCCTCCCAATAAACCCCAGCCAGACCGCCCTCACATCCAAACATGCTTTATTCAAACACTCTACAGAGTGCATCTTTTCATCCCCCCCTCCGGAACCTGAAATAACTTCTTCCATTCCTTTTTATTTTTTTGCATTTTTATATAGCACAAATAAAGATTTCAAAGCGCTTTACATGAGCACTAATTCAATCACAGAAATGTGCCCAGTGGGGGGATAATGTGCTGCAATGGCTAATGAGTATAATGGCCCCAAAGGAGCGACCTATTGGCTATGCCAATGTTTGTTTTCTCCACTTCCGGACATGTGTCCTCTTAACTTTCCTCCATCAATGGCTGAGTGGCTAATCATTTTCTAAAAGTTCTATTAAGACTGAGGTTCTGTTCAATTCTGGCTAATCTCCCCCCTCCTTCCCCAAAAAATCATTTATTCTTCCTCTGCTCTTAGTTTCATCTTCAATAGTCCCCTTAATTTCGCTCTGATACCCGTAAGGGTCATGTTCGCGCTTTATAAAACTTTTCAAATAAATAATATCCCAATTCTGTTCCTATGTACCAAACTGTTTCTCTGGTCTCCCTTAGCCTGTTTACTATTAGCCCTCTGACTTCCCTGCACACCATCGCACTTGTACTCTTTCGAGCTTCTGGCCTGCCTGCTGTTTGATCTGTATCTTATAACTTTGTTTATTCGTTTTCTAAAACAAATGCAGAGGAATTGGAGGAGGTGGGAGACCTGTGCCGCAGGCACACCCTCGTGTGGTTGACACTGGGGGTGCAGCTAAAAGCGGTTCGGCGCTATGGCCTACTTAGCCCGCACTGAGTTGCTTCCAATTTTGTGGTTCAAAAGACACCTCACTGCCCGTGGATTGAAATGAAATACCAGCATCTGTAAAGCGTATAGCTACGTCCGGAGAGGTGTCCCTGCGCTGGGGGCCCCCGGGAAGATTAAGCGAGCTATTACCCAGAGTCACATGGTGCTGGGCTAACCTGCCGCCGGCACCAGGGATCGAACAGTGAACCCCGTGGTACAGAGTCAGGCACCCTGGCCGCTGCGCCACACCTTTTCCGCCTGCACTTCCATGGTTGGCTCACCCATGACTGGGGAAGGGGGTTTTCATGGCACCCAGGACAAAAGTGGGTTACAGAAGGACTCAAAAAAGTAGCAGACTACTTTGCGAAAGGCAGGGCTCACAAGCTCGATGAGCTGAGTGGGGGAAGATGGCTTGCCACTGATGGAATTCCTGACCTAGGCCGCACTTATGCAAATGAGCAGTCTTTTACCGGCAGGCCCCACTGAGGCACCCACACATGACTTGCTGCAGACCATGCGGACTTTCGGCGGTGGACGCAGACTCACCGGATTGATTTATCAAACTACCTGGCTTATCCATGGTGACAGACAACTTACCTGCATTATGAACCTTGTGGAAAACTGATTTGGGTAGACCCGGGGCACACGTTGAGGATGATACACGTGGGTAGACAGCATCTACCAACTATTTTCACAGGGTAGACGCTGTCTACCCGGCAAAGAGGTAGGGCCCCACAGAAATATGCTGAACTTGTTCGGTGTAATTTTCAGACACCAGGACACTTTCAGCAGCGCCTGCAGGCTGTCTGCTTTTGTTCTGAGCAGCAAAGTGCAGGTGGGGGAAGAGGCATATCAGATTTCAGCTGCGCCTATAACAAAAGGCTAAGTTAAGGGGCAATCAGAACTTTAAAAAATAAAATAAATTATATAGCGCAAACTAGACCCGAAGCATTGGGTATCCGAGCGCTTTACAGGCATACCAGTTTCGTTACAGATGAACACATTCATTTTTGTTAGGCACAATTTTTTTGGGAGTATCCTGCTGGGAGCTATTGGGAGCCCCACACCTAAATGCAAAGGAGGGGAGACAAAGGCTTACAACTTTTTACTTTGAAGGTAGTTAAGAGAGGGATGCTTTTGACTTTGTTCAGTCCCTGTATATAAGAGATAGGCTTGCTCTGTCCGATGTGTTGGTCTAATGGTATTTATACAAATAATTTGAATACCACGATTTTGTTTTATTTCATTTTAGCACTACTTGCCCCAATGCAGGGTGTCACATCACACGTACACATTCTACATTGACAATAAATCATATGCGTGCAAATCAACGTACAGGTTTTGTTAAATAAGACAGTCAGGGTTGGCAGGTGTAGGAGTCACACGTCCTTCATAGCTCGTTGTGGTATAGAAGAATTACAATTAATGAACTGCAAATAAAAAAAGTACCTCTGTATTAAAAGCAATAACCCACTTACCCTTTTACACAAAATAAAAGTCGGTCATCTGCATGTTATATTATGTGCTTTGCAAGAGATTAACCCTCTGTGCTACTTTGATTCAAAACTGGGACTAGACAAAACCTAGATCTCTTCATTAAATGCATTATCCTCCAAAGTTACTTTACCATTCTTATTATCTGAGATTTAGCTGGCCCACCCCATAAGATATTTTAAATTCTATGCAACAAATTAAGCATGACAGATTTACTATCACATTTCTCTTTGTTGCCAACTTCTTTATAACAGGGTTTAAAAAAAATGTACAAGTTGCGTGGTTGCTGTGGCAAAGGTATAGAGAGGGCTGGTAGTGGGAGACTAGCGATGTATCAGGAGATAGCACACCTGCCCGCTCTATTCATGAATGTGTTGTCATTGATTCTCGGTGTTCAATAACTGATGTACTTATGGCATTGCTTTTGTATGGTATGGTCTCTCGAGCTTTGTTAATAATGAAAACAAAAAGTTAAAAAAATTAAATTGGCAAGTTGAGGCCCAGATTTTGCATCAGGGTTGCATAAAACTTTTGGTACAACCCCAACGCAAAATCTAATTTGTTAAATACTGTAATGCGCACACATGTACTCATGATAGACCTGCTAAACATATGGGAGGTCTTCCGATCTGCTGTCACTTCCTGGGAGGTCATGGGTTGTAATGCCACCACGTGCGATAGCAAGCGCCATGATGTCACTTGCATACTACCTAACTTGGTTAGTCATTCCACTTCTTTTTTTAGAATTTGTGCCCTGGGTAGACCGTTCAGAGGAAAATATAGGGAGCAGGCCATAGAGAGGGTACACAGGATATCTCTGAACACATGATACAAATACACACAATTCAGCTTCTTAGATCAGACTTACCTTACTCCACATAGGCTAAATACTATAACGCAAACAGAGACCATATGGTGCCCCCACTGTGCCCAGACACACATGGATTTTATTCACATGCCTTGTAGTGCTGATGTTCTGGGCCAAGGCAGAAGGGAATATGGAGCGCATCCTGAGGAGATGCAAACTATACATTCTCGAGATCTGCATGCTTATTCACAACAGAAGATTAAAAAAGCGGGCAACAGATTCATAGACGTGACCCTAGTTATTGGATATAGGGATATACAAGACACTGGAAACCTCCGGAAGGTCCACCTCACTGTAGATGGAGGCTCAAGATGTAGCCCTGGGCTAGGGTCTCAGACGAGCTGAGGAACTGTAGGGGATTCGTAGTAAATGCAATGCAGACCTATGGGTGGAAATTCTCACGGCCTTCATGGAGACAGAGGGCTGAATCCCCAAAGTGCTCTGCATTGTAGCTTCCATGGGGTTACACACTTCTAACCCCCTCCAGAGACAGTTACTCACTTTTTGGTGGAATACCACTCAGAAAAAAACACTGTGATGTAGCCCATTTACATATTTACTGAATCAAAAATGGCGCTGCTAGCGAGTGTGCGACTGCTGATAACACCTATCCTGGAATATGTGGGCAGATTAAATGTTCTAGTGCAGATATATGTAGATGGACATCGATTACCCTCCATCATATGATAGTGTGCCACTGTTGTACTCCTTATTAATGTTTTGTAATCTAGCATGCTAAATGTGAACATGTACTACTTGGTGCGACTTCTCCACTGCCAAATTATTTGTTTTATACCGAAAAACTTTAAGAAAAACATTAAAAAATTGCCAAACAACTTCTTTTTACTACCTCTTCAACTTCTTGACCAGGACCATGGCTGTGTTATTGCCCGTTTAATGCGTTTACTGGTTTTGTTTGGATAGCTTTTGTACAATGCTTTTGATAAAATGTACTATAATAGATTCAATAAATAAACAAATAAAATCCCATGGGCAGTAAAAGATGGTGAAGCCAATCAGTTCCATTTCAGAGGTTTGTTGTGCATGAGTGTTATATAGAGTGCAACATAGAGCCCTACATAGCTCAATACCACAGCCCCACCATGTTGCTATACCAATCTCATCCTGCATGGGTTGTGTGTTCATTATGTTACATTGTTTGGACCTATTGAAATTGTGAGCCTTCACTCTTTCGTGATGTTCCTACCTACAAGGACTGTGGCTACAGCATTCAAATACCTCCAGCATTGCTCACCCACTCTATTACATACCGTTGGGGAATCTGGCTTCCAATTGGCAGGGCACACCTCCCCATGCGTCTCCACATACTGGAAGGCTTTTACCAGGCGCAGTGTTTCTTCCACACTGCGGCCAACTGGGAGGTCATTCACACTCAAATGTTTCACAATGCCATTTGGATCAATAATAAAGAGCCCCCTGTGTGAAAAGAAAAAGAACTAAGTATATTAAATGACACTGCAAGCTTTCACAAACATTTCTTAAAGCAACAGTGCAACTATCCTGAACACAATTGGAAAATGTAGCTATTGGAAACTAGACACAGTTGGGATAGCTTGTGCTTGTAGACGTCTAAAGCATAGATAAAGGAGGAAAAGTTAATTTATAGTAAGCATAGTAGATGGGAACTTTGTAATGAGTTACATGCCAAATTTGTAATATATTCATTTCCTAAACAGAGCTACTTTCAACACGCGTAGAGCCACCATTCGATACAAAATTTGTATAACAAAGATGACTTTACATCAATTTACAGCATTTAGATACCTATACAGACCACTGATTTGTACATTAAGACTGCATGGTCAAACTAGTGCAGGATAGAGGGCTGTTTCAGTTACTGTTGGTTGGGGATGAAGTCCCCTTGACTGATGAGGGACTTTGGGGTGCAAGAAGCACTCCTGTTACCTCCAGTAAGTCCCTTACAGCGGGATTCCGGAGTGCTGGCCAGAGGTACTGCCCCCTTTCTCCACCACTCTCCAAATGCGACTACTAGTTAAAAAACCATAGAAATGCACTAAAAAACCAGAGGTTAAAAGGATGTTATAGTTACCAAATAGAATTTGAAAAACCTTAGAAATTCACTTCACTGAAGAAGAAAAAACAAAGTTTACCGGGACGTTATAGTTTGGCTCAGATTTCACTCGTACAAAACCAGTGAAATTCAGCAGTTAAAGTTACCTGAGCTAACTATAAATAATCCCACGCAATGCACTGCTTATGAACTCACATATTACATCACTCATGACATGGTCTGTAACTCACGCCCTCGCTATGCACTGGTAATTACCCCACATATTACATCAGTCATGACATTTTCTATGACACCATTGCTAATATAACTAACATTTGCAATAAAATTCATGAAAAAAACTGTTTGGCAGGGCACGAGTTATAGTTACCTGGGGGCACGAGTTATAGTTTCCTTAGATAACGCAAACTAGAACTGCTGAATTTCTATAGTTCAAATTCAGAACCAAACTAGAACATCCCTGAAACCGTTGAGGTTATATATATATATATATATATATATATATATATATATATATATATATATATATATATATACACACACACACACACACAGACACTGGCATCTGATTTTGAAGCGCAAGGAGAAGGCGATTGACAGCGGTGAGTACGAGCACGCGGGCGGTGGGCTCTGTGTCCGTCCTAGGGTAGCGGGGTGTTGGGTGGCTCACGCCATTAGGCATCGCGTCTGCCCTGGGTTAACGGCGCAGTGCACTTCGTCAAGCAGCAATACTCCCGCTGCACAGCATTGGCGTCTGAAGAGCGTTTGGAACCAAACACGCCGTGCGGTGGAATTCCACTTCGCCACTGACTGTCCTTCCACGCTAACATATAGCAAAACGCTCACGCGTTGCCAGAACTGTACAGCAGGAGGAACTTTGTATTTTACAAAGGGAGGCAGCCTAAATACGCCACAGTAAGCCACCTTGTCCGAGGGAGTTCCAACATGGAGGAAGATGACGAAAGAAGGGCAGCAGCACACCTGTTGTTTGCTAGAACTAAGAAGGGGACCCCAACCGCCATTGTGACCAGACAAGACCCTCCACAAACTATTAAAGATAAAATCAACAAGCTTGAGAAATTAAAGAGAGGAGAAATCTCCAAGTGGTGGGAGGCGACCTCGCTACAGAATTATATAGATCAAGAGATGGTACCGAGGGGGCTTCGCATTTTCATCACTCCCACCTATGAGGCACCCAATCCTGACATGCTGGCGGAATGGTCAGTTAACTCAGCCAACAGTTCCAGAAAGATGCTGGAGATTTTGGTCAAATATGCGTGGCTAGACAGAGATGGACTACTAAAAGAAATTGCAGATCTAATGGAGGAAATTAGCAAACATGCTGACGAAGAGAATGTTAAGAAACTGGTATCAGAAATGATAGAACGCCTCAAGAGCTATGAGGAGGACATAAAGACTCGCAAAGAGAGAAAACTAGATAGAGACTACAAAGACTATGACACGGGCAGGATTTTGACCTTCAGCCGTAAATATGATCATTTATACGCCAACACAGCCAATAACACGCTGATGGTGACCGCAACACAAGGCGAAGATGATCTCACAACAATGAGCGAGAACCAATCAGAAGTCTCGAATGTATCCATAGAAGAAACTTCTCGAGCCCACACCCCAGCACGCAAGCCGAATTTTTTAGACAAATATCGTCTTCTGCGCCGGAGCAGACGGACGATCAGACCGACAACTCCGGCACCACCACCACCGCCCAGTGCACCGAGAGGAAGAGGACGACCCAGAGGACGTGGAAACGTAAGAACCGCGGGAAGAGGTTACATCAACGGTGGGAGAGGAGGCAACACAACGGGAGACGTAAGAAGAGTATACACCCGATCCAAGAAAGGCCAATAGTTGATGATGAAATGGTAAACAAAACTGTAATCAATCTATCTAAACGTACTATCACCGAGACTGAATTACTTACCCTCAGTCTGGGTTTGTCTTTTTGTCCCTCTATGTCCGTCAACTACAGTGAATCCAGGATTGATGTTAATATGTTCGAAAATTAAAACTCAAAAAATGGCATAAACTACGGGGTGGGGTGGGGCAGCATCTCACACCCACGGAACCAGCAGTTGAGTCTGACCTTTTTAGGATAGGGGATGTCGATGCCCTTGTTAACATCATACATCTCGAACAAGAAAGTGACAAGGAGCCCATTGCATCTAGCACCAGGGCTCAAGCAGCAGATTCTGAATTGTACAGTAACACCCAGCTTCTTACTGATGCCAATTTCACTACAGACCACAGTGCTGCTTCTGGCTTCAAGCCCAAATCGACCTTTATTCCCATGATGGCTCACGATGCTATCGACACGTTCCATGAATGTGTCAACAAGGAACTCAACATCTTTAGAAATAAGAAAAGGCAGTACAGACCTGGACAGGACAACTTGACATTCAATCAAAGGAGAGCTCTGAAATCTCTTACAGAAGACAAATCTATTGTCATATGCCCCACTGACAAAGGGGGTAACATGGTTATCATGGACAGGGAGCAATATGTGGCAGAGGCCCTGAGACAACTGTCGGAAAGCGACTATACCACCACCACTTTTGAACTCTACAATAAGAGCATAATTGAACTGTGGGACAAACTAAGTGGTTGGAAGGATAAGGGCATTTTGGAATGGGAGGAGTTTAGATTTTTGAAAAACAATAACCCGATTCTACCTGTGTTGCATTTACTCCCCAAAATTCATAAAAACCAGGAACAACCCCCTGGTAGACCCATTGTATCTTCCAGAGGGAGTGTGGCTGAGCACATTTCCGAATACGTGGACCACTATCTTAGGGAGTGGGTTCAGGGATTGACTAGCTATGTCAAAGACACCAAAGATTTTTTGTCCAAACTCCATAACATCACCTGGGATGAGAATTATCTACTCATCACCATGGATGTCCAAGCTCTCTACACCATCATAGACCACAAACAAGGCTTGGACGCGTGTAAGCATTTTCTTGAGGGACGCCCATTACGTTTCAGGGAGCATAGCAAAATGCTCCTCGAAATGAAGGAATTTTGTCTGACGAATAATTTCTTTTTATTTGATGGTGCCATCTACAAACAGGAGATTGGCACCGCGATGGGTTCGTGTTTTGCCCCAAGCTTCGCGAATCTCTTCATGGGGCATTGGGAGCAGACGATCTTCACGGACCCATCGTTAACGGAACACATTGGCCACATTGTCACATGGTGGAGGTATATCGATGACCTCTTCATGGTTTGGAAGGGCACAGAAGCTGAAGCCTTGTGCTTTATTGACATCCTGAACAACAATAATTACAACATCAGACTTACCAGCAACATCAGCAGAGAGATGGCAGAATATCTGGATGTCAGAATTGACATCAAGGATAACACCATTAACACCACTCTCTTTAGAAAAGCCACCGCTGGCAACAGTATTCTTCATGCCCTCAGCAGTCACCCAGAACCGCTCAAATGGAGCATTCCGTATGGTGAACTGTTGAGGGCAAAAAGAAACTGTAATACGGAAACCAGCTACCAACAAGCTGCTTCCGAAATGATGGAACGCTTCAGGCTCAGGAATTATCCTGCCTGGGTTCTCAAGAAAGCGAAAACTAGGGCTGACTCCGTTGCTCGCATTGACACCTTGCGCAATGAACCCTCAGAAGAGACGTGGTGCGAAGAAAATAACACACGACTCATTCTCACATACAACAGAGAATCAAACAAAATACACAGAATTGTAGCCAAGAATTGGAACATCCTAAAAAGTGACACTACCATTGGCCATCTCATTGCAGACAGGCAAGCATCACTTGCAGGAAAGGAAGGAACATCAGGGACCTGTGTGTCCACAGTGACATAACGGTTTACCCCAACAGCCAGGACCTTGGTCTTAAAGGGTTTTTTCCATGTGGCCATTGCAAGGCCTGTCGTTACAGCACCTCGATCAAGAAAGCCACATACAATGGGGTCACCAAAGAAATCAATCAATTCCTTACCTGTAATACCATGTTCGTAGTCTACGTCGTTGTTTGTCCCTGCGGACTATGGTATATTGGCAGTACCATCGCACATGCCAAAAAACGCATTCTTGAACACTACCGCGCCATCATACACAAAGACCTCAAATACCCAGTGGCCAGACATTTCACTGAACAGCATTTTTCCAATCCCTCGCTGATGAAATTTTTCATCTTAGAACAAGTTATCAGGAATCCCAGGGGCGGCAATAGATTACTCAAATTGAGGCAGATGGAATCTAAATACATCATTTCCTTTCACACCAAGGCGCCGGGAGGGCTGAATTACGATGAGGAACTTGCTGTTCATCTGAAAGATGATTATCTCTAATTCTGCAGTCCTTCTTCGTCCATTCGTGTACTGTAACTTCATCTCTCCATGTTGTTTGATGAATATGCTACTTACCAGTATGCATCTGTTCTTGGCATGTAGGGCTGCTAACATTCATATCTGTAGCATAGATCGCCGCCTAGTGTTGGGTCCGGATGATTGCACATTGTTGTCCTGGAAGAGTCTTCGAAGTATCACGAGATAGGTGGCTCCTCCCCTGGACTACAGTGCGCATGGGCATCGACTCCATCCCCAGATTGTTTGTAGCCATTGTAGTGCAAAGATGGAGTTGAACAGTGAAAGTGATGGCCATGCTAGAGATTAAATGCAAGAAAAGTCTGCAGCCGCTACGGGCGCCGGGGAGGAGGGCGGGCGATATGAATGTTAGCAGCCCTACATGCCAAGAACAGATGCATACTGGTAAGTAGCATATTCAGTTCGAGGCATGTGGGCTGCTAAATTCATATCTGTAGCATAGAATACAGAGCAGTCCCTCCATTAACGGCGGCCGCCCGTGCCAGCTGCAGAAGTCTGAAAAAGTGTTTTAAGAACAGCCTGTCCTACAGCTGCCTGCTGTTTGGAATGCACATCTACACAGTAATGTTTGGTAAACGTATGTGGTGTAGACCATGTGGCTGCCCTACAAATGTCTTCCAAAAGAATGTTACCCAGGAATGCCATGGAGGCCCCCAACTTGCGTGTGGAGTGTGCTCTGGGGGGGACCGTTAAGGTGCGCTTAGCCTTCTGATAGCAAATCTGAATACACTTAACGATCCACCTGGCTATTCCTGCTTTGGAAATGGGGTTGCCTTTATGCTGGGCTGCGAAGGCAACAAAGAGTTGCTGTGTCTTTCTAAAAGGTTGTGTTCTGTCAATGTAGTACATAAGCGCTCTTTTGACATCAAGCGTATGGAGCATCCTTTCTGCTACCGTTTCTGGGTTGGGAAAGAATGCGGGCAGTTCGATTGTTTGATTGACATGAAACTGCGACACCACCTTAGGGAGAAATTTGGGGTTAGTGCGCAGCACCACCCTGTTTGAATAAATTTGTATAAATGGCTCTTGAATGGTGAGCGCCTGTAGCTCACTAACACGTCTTAGAGACGTTATGGCAATGAGAAAAGCCACTTTCCATGTGAGGAACTGAAGCTCACATGAATGCAGAGGTTCAAATGGGGGACCCATCAATCTGGTGAGCACCACATTGAGGTTCCACACAGGAGCTGGCGGGGTCCTGGGAGGGATGACCCGCTTCAGCCCTTCCAGGAACGCTTTAATGGCAGGCACCCTGAAGACAGAGAGATGCTGCCTGTTTTGGAGATAAGCTGCTATGGCGGATAAGTGTATCCGAATGGAAGCGTATGCTAGATTGCATTTGTAAAGATGCAACAGATAGCAGATGATATTAGGAATGGATGCATCGAGCAGGTTGATAGCGTGCTCGGTACAGTAGATGACAAACCGCTTCCATTTTGCTGCATAGCAAGCTCTGGTAGTGGGCTTCCTTGCCTCCCGGATGATGTCCATGCATTCAGGGGGCAAATCAAGGTAGCCAAACTCTAAGACCTCAGGAGCCAGATCGCCAGATTGAGCTGCTGCGGATCCGGGTGCTGAATGTCGCCACGGTTCTGCGTTAAGAGCCGGGGTGTGAGGTGCAGTCTTTGATGCGGTACCACGGAGAGTTCGAGGAACGTGGTGTACCACGGTTGTCGCGCCCACGTTGGAGCAACTAGGATGAGCGTCAGCCAGTGTTGCTTTAGCTTTCTTCCCACCAGCGGAATGAGAGGCGCTGGGGGAAAAGCGTACACAAATCTGCCTGACCAGTTCATCCATATCGCATTGCCCTGCGATAGTGGGTGAGGGAACCTGGCGGCAAAGCTTTGGCATTTTGCGTTTTCCTCCGTGGCAAACAGGTCTATCTCTGGATGACCCCACTGCTGGAAGTACGGGCGGAGTACTGATGGATGTAACTCCCACTCGTGCATCTGGTGGCTGTACCTGCTGAGCAGATCCGCCATCTGATTGTCCGTGCCCGGGAGGTGTTCCGCCATGAGGAAGATGTTCCTCTGAATGGCCCACTTCCACATGCTCTGAGCCAGATGAGACAACTGTGGAGAGTACGTACCTCCCTGCTTTTGAATGTAGTACATGGCTGTCATGTTGTCCGTCCGGATCAACACGACTTTGTTGCACAGATGTACTTTGAAGGACTTGAGTGCCATGAAGATTGCCATCAGCTCCAAGTAGTTGATGTGCATCTTCCTTTGTTGCGTTGTCCATAGTCCCTGCACCGTATAGTGGAGCACATGAGCCCCCCATCCCTGGAGAGATGCGTCCGTTGTTAGTGTAATCTGTGGCACAGCTCCTGGAACGGTCGGCCATTGCAAAGGTTGTGTGGATTCCACCAATGCAGAGAGCTGTATGCCCGACCCGTCACCAACACTAGGTCGTTTAGTTGTCCTTGAGCCTGAGTCCACTGATGCGCTAAGCATTCTTGGAGCGGACGCATATGGAGTCTCGCGTGCGGGACTATGAAGATGCAGGAGGCCATCATGCCTATCAACTGCATGAACACTCTCGCTGGGAGTGAATGTTGTGGTCTGAACTTTAGGATCAGCGCCTGGATGTTGTTGATCCTCGCTGGGTTTGGCTGAGCTGTGGCAGCCAGAGTATTGATCGTCGCGCCTAAATACTGCCGCACATGGGCTGGCTGAAGGTGTGACTTCGGGTAGTTCAGTGTAAATCCTAGACTGTGAAGGAGGTGAATGGTGTGGGACATGTCTGCGGCGCACTGCTGGGCTGACTTTGCCTGCACGAGCCAGTCGTCCAGATAAGGGTAGACATGTATACTCTGTCTCCGGAGGTGTGCCGCCACTGTCGCCTGACATTTTGTGAACACTCTGGGAGCAGTGGTCACTCCGAAGGGGAGTACCTTGAACTGGTAATGCCTGTTGTGGATGGTGAACCCGAGGTACTTTCTGTGGGAGGGGTGGAGTGGAATGTGAAAGTAAGCATCCTTGAGGTCCAAGGTTGCGAGGAAGTCTCCCCGTTGTAACAAGGGAAGAACTTGCTGCAGTGTCAACATGTGGAAGTGTTCTGAAAGAATGTACTGGTTCAAGGGGCGTAGGTCTAGAATCGGTCTGAGTGAGCCGTCCTTTTTTGGGATTAAGAAGTACAGGGAATAAACCCCTGTGCCTTCTTCCTCCACTGGCACGAGCTCTATTGCGCCTTTTTGCAGCATCACCAGAACCTCCTGCTGCAATAAGTGCAAGTGCTCTGCTGACATAGGACGGTGTTTTGGGGGCATGGGTGGTGGGGTGGATGTCAGTTCTAAACAATAGCCGAACTGGATAAGTTTCCTGACCCACCTGTCTGTGGTGATGGACTTCCAGATGGGCAGGAACTGTTGGAGTCTCCCCCCGACAGGTGTTGGATGGTCGGGGGGCAGTGACAGGGAGTCACTGTTTGTTGGCGGCAGAGGAACGGGAACTGTTGTTGCCTCTGCCTCTACCCTTGGCACTGTTTCCTCTGTATCCACCTCTGCCCTGCTTGATGTAGGAGGATTGCGCACCACTTTTATTGAATGGCGTCTGCTGCGACATGTGCCCTCTGTGAGAAGTTGGCCTGATGTGCAGTGCTCACTATTCTAGTGATCACTATATATCAGTCCAAACAACCCTTATTGATGATTGGTTGTAAGTCAACCTTATAGACCAGCTATCCTAGTAGCATGGATACGAGCAGTCTAAGGCTAAGACTCTAGAGGGCGTGTTAAGCCAGCTGTTTTACCATCACATTACCCCTTGAACATCCAGTGAAAGGACACCACACAAGTTGTTATGAAAATAAACAGTGTATTTATTTATAACAAGACTACCCTGGCTCTTTATGAGTCAGGGAGCTAAGCACACAACAAAACTCTTACGAAAATACTTTAAGTCGCACAATTTACACAAATGCCCTAGGGGCACGAAAAACCATATACACAGTAAGTGGAATGCGAACTTGCTAGCAGGTAAGTACAGTACTAATAGGCTTTGGAATCGCTAGGACTTGACTATGGAATCGTTAGATTACTTCTAGGAGGCCCAGGGGACTCGGGTGCAGAGTGTGCACTCTCACGCGGGATGCGGGACAAAGTCTATGATAGCTAGTAAAGGTAAAGTTAGTGTTCACGGGCGAACCCGACCTGGTAGGGAGAAAACGAAAGTGGATCCTGACCCTTGGATAGTGAGGCTATGCTGGGGCACCGAAATGCCGAAGTTACCTAGCCCAGGGGCTGCAGCTGCATATGTCTCAAAAGACGTCGGGAATCCTCGTAGACGAACCAGGAGCCTGGAAGAAAGATGCTGGCAGGCGACCAGTGAAGAGAGTTCGAAGGGATCCAAGCCTGGATCTCGAAGATGGATGATACCTGAAAGCAGAGGGGACCAAGTTCGTGACTACTAGCCAGTAGTCAGGGGGCACCAGGAGGGCACCGGATGGTAGTCACCTCGGCTAGGTGAGTGGGCGACGCTGTGCTCTGCAGATCTCACGGACCAGGAGGCGTTGTCGGTGACCAGGATGGAGAGGCGAGCTGTCCCACGATGGATGAAGCTGTCGGCGTCGAAGAACCCAGGATTGGGCAACAAAGCCTTGGCTAATTCAAGCCCACGCGGTGGACTCAAAATGGCGTCTTGAGTGGACCAGGAGGGTCCGGGGTGCTCCTCTTCTGGAAGGGAGCAAGAGCCAGTCTGGAGCAACCAGACCAGCAGCAGTGATGTCGTCGGGCGTCGTTCAGAAGGCCACAAGCCAGCGGGCTAGTAGCCAAACAACGCGGTGAGCAGCAAAAAGCAGAAGGGCCCCACGCCGATCGTGGAGATGCTGGGGTGCTGCTCTTCGGTGCTGGAGCTGCTCAGGGTTGGGGCTTCTCGGACCCCAAAGCACTCGCCAGGAGATTACTCGGCGGGCTTGCTGTGAAGAAGTCGTGCAGTCTTGGCAATAGTCGGTCCCTTGAGGTCTCGTCGCACTCACGGTTCTCAGCTTGGCTGTAGAGGTGAGTAGAGGTCGGAGGTGCCAGGGAAGCCGGGTCTTGTCGAGCTGGGCAGTCGGATTCCGGAGGAAGGACTTACAGCAGACCGCAGTGTTCTTAGGATGGTGCCTGCGGATGCAGGGTGACTACTCTTTAGTCACAAGGGAGAATCTTGAAGAAGAAACCTTGAAGTCCTTTCGCAGAAAGTCGTGTCTTGATTCCAAAGATGATCTAATTTGGAAGGGGGCCTGCTCCTACCTTTATCTGGGAAAAGGGGGCTGGCACGCGACTAAGTCCTGCCCTATGGGTGGGACCAGGAGGGGGGTGGTTACACCCCTCTCCTTTGGCGGGCTTTCCCCAGGCCAGGGGCTGGAGTGCCCCTGGAACTGGTTTCAGCCGGCCTATGCACAGTGAGCACCTGGGTGCCACTTGCAGTCACCTTCCTCTGTAGCCCTGCCTACCTGGAATACACAAAACCCTGTCTGGGACGGTGCTGGCACCGCCCCTGGCAGGAAACCCTTTTGTCCTTGCCTCCTGCTCTGGGAGGACTCCCAGCAGCAGGAGGGCAGACTTGTGTCTCGGTGGCAGCATCCATTTTGTGGATGCTAAGGCTCTGTCTGACTTTAACCGGGGTTACAGGTTACATACATGTCGTGTCCCTCTAGAAGGGTGGAATGCTAACCCCGTCGCCAGAATTGGCGAGGGGTTAGTATTCCAATTCGTATGACACCTTACTCGACATGTTTTGATAAAGCGATACCAGAGTTGGCATATAACCGCGAGGATTATAATGCACTTAAGAGTATATGGTATGCGATATCATGGAAACGGCTAAGGGATAGATCCCGAAAGCCGCAGACAGGCTCAGCTCATGCCAGAGCACCATCTCACACGATTCCAAGCACTCTGCCTTCAGGATTGTTAAGGCCTGCCATAGGAGTGACTGATAGGAGATCTGTGTGCCCATTTTAGGGTTAGATATAGGTATACTATATCTAAAGCAAAGGGTGATTACACCACCTTGCCCCAGCTGTCGTGCAGCCAGTTGTGTCAGATTTGGATGGCCAGCCAGGGGTGGCATAATACATGTTGCAACCCCTGGTAGGCCCTGGGTACACCTATGCCCTGGGTACCTAAGGTACACTGTACAGGGACTGATAAGGTGACTCAGTATCCAATTGGATATGTACCTAAGGTACATGGAATCCATTTTACAGAGAGAGCAGTAGGCCTGGGGTCCTGAATAGCAGGGCCCCAGGTCAACTAAGTCAGAAAACCAGCAAAACACCAGGCAAAAAGTTGGGGGCAACCATAGTCAGGGATCTACCTTCCTACACCCTCTGTTAACACCTCGATTGCCTGAGCGACGAAAAGTGTTCCCTCGAAATTGTTGTGACTGGAGAGCTCCCATGGACTTGGCAGTCTCGGTATCTTTTTTGATCTTCTCTAGGGTGGTGTCCACCTCTGGGCCAAACAACCTGTCTGGATTAATGGGTTGGTTGAGGATAGTAGTTTGTATCTCTGGCTTGAATCCCGAGATGCGGAGCCATGCCTGACGTCTCAGCATCACACTAGTGTTGATCGCTCTCGCTGCTGTGTCCGCAACATCTAGCGCACACTTTATAGCAGCGTTGGAGATGAGCTTCCCCTCCTGACTAAGCATTTCAGCTCCCTCTTTAAACTGGTCTGGGAGGTGTTGTAACAGCTGCTCTAGGGTGTCGTAGTGCGCCCTATCGTATCTGGCCAACAGAGCTTGCGTGTTTGAGATGCGCCATATGTTGGCCGCCTGAGCTGCTACCCGCTTCCCAGATGCCTCCAGCACTTTTGACTCTTTGTCTGGGGGAGGAGCTTCACCCGTTGTTTGGGAGTTTGCCCTCTTGCGGGCATTAGAGACCACCAAAGAGTCCAAAGGCAACTGGCCCCTTATGTAAGTGGGGTCGCCAGGTGCCGGTCTGTATTTCTTCTCAATGCGTGGGTTTACAACCCGAGATCTTGTGGGTTCTTTGAAAAGGTATGCTGCATGCTTAAGGACCCCTTTCGACATTGGGAGAGTCTTGACAGTTTTTTCAGCAGTAGAGAAAGTGTCAAAAAGGAAGTCCACCTCTACGGGGTCAGCATGCATCTCCACCTTATGGTTTGTAGCTGCCCTTTCAATTAAGGCATTAAATGCCGCAGAGTCCTCAGTGGGAGACGGCTTCACGTTATAAACCTGAGGATCCTGGACCGTTTGCTGGTCCCCTTGATCACCAGAGTCCATCCACGAGTCCTGTTGCTCATCAGGCTCTGTATGAGCAGGAAAATTGTACTCCTCATCTTGCTCCCCTCCATCCCCATCAGAGTATGTGGGTGAAGGGGTTGCACTCCTCCTATGCTGAGGAAGAATCTGCTCCACCAGAACCCGTGTTTCTGCTGCAGGCTTCTTACGTTTCAGAGGAATGGTAAACGACCGCAAAGGTTGTGAAGTAATCTTCCTCTTGTATAGCGTGATTTTCCCGGTGTCGGCATCGATGAAATGCTCCGACCGTTCTTCAACCAAAGGGTGTCGAAGACCCACAGTCCCAGCCGGGTGAGTGGACGTCGACACAGTGTCCTTGGGCACCGACCGCGGTGCAAAGGCCTTCGGCGCCACCTTAGGCGGCAACGTGTAGAGGAGCGGTGCCGATGTGGTCTTCGGCGTGTCTGCCGGCTTCGGTGCGGAAGGAGTCTTCGGTTCCGATGCCAAAGCCTTGTCTTTAAGGCGCTTGAGGGAGTTCGAGACCTGCTTCGTAAAGGAAGCGGACGGCTTCGTCGATCCGACCGATGTTCTTGGTCCGCCCCCAGGGGAAGACCCGAGCGTGGATGACTTGTGCTTGTCCGTTCGAGGCGCAGGAGCACCCTTGACTGGTGCGCCACGATCACCGACCACAGCTGCAGACGTCGATGCCGACGGCTTCAGATCGACGGGTTTCCCCTTAGGAGTAACGACCCCAGACTTTGGGTCGGTGCCCTTCACCGACTTCGCGTCAACGGGCCCCTTGGTGTTCGGCGCGACAGATTGTTCCGATGTAGGCTCGACAGCCTTCTTGGACGTCGGCTTGGCTACCTTGGTTGACACCGGCTCGACGGACTTCTTCGAGCTTGGCTCCTTAACCACCTTCGGCACCTTTGCCTGGTCGCCAGCTGGCATCGGTTTGGAGGCCCCCGAAGACGACTGCGTCGGTACCGGAGCAGACGTCTTCGGCTTCGATGGCATGTCGGCCATCTTTGTTTTCATCGATACCGAGTGTTTCAGTTTTGGTTTCGATATTAGTAATGGCGGCTCCACGGAGGTGTCTGTAGCCGGGCCGGAAGGCGGGGCCGTGGATCGAGGTGTAAGGTCTTGGGTAAGGCCGCGTGGCGATCCCGTGACCTGAGCCTTAGTAAGAGTACGAACGGGGCATAGCTCTTCCTCCGAGCTATCTTCCATGGCCCCGTATGCTTCGTCGTCGTCCCCTACCTTCTCGACGAGTTCCTCAATGTCTTGACTGTGGATGTCCGCTCCGTCGTCGGACTCGACCTCCACCGGGGTAGGGGAAATCTGCAGGTGACGCACTTGCTCGTCTGCTTCTGGGTCGTCAAAGATGTCCACCGGTGCCGGAGCCGATCGCTGGGCCTCAAGGCGCGCCACGCGCCGAAGCTTGATCGTCTTCTTCGATCGAAATCTGGAACAGGCCATACAGTTGGCCTCGTCGTGGTCCGGCGACAGGCACTTGTTGCACACAGGATGGACGTCAATGTGTGGGTACTTGGATCCACACACGGGACATTTCTTGAATAGACTCCTCTCCATGCCGTTGAAGTATTGCTGCGTCGACTAGGCCCCGATCACCGAAGAGTCACACGACCCCCCGGATATCCGACTCCACGAGTTGGAAGATAGACGGGACCGAACGCGAACAATACCGACGGTGCAAAGAAGGCCTTTTGGCCTTGAAAAAGTTCTATCACGATTCCGAACAGGAGACGTCGAAATCACATCCGAACCCAATGGCGGAAAAAAACAATCTGGGGATGGAGTCGATGCCCATGCGCACTGTAGTCCAGGGGAGGAGCCACCTATCTCGTGATACTTCGAAGACTCTTCCAGGACAACAATGTGCAATCATCCGGACCCAACACTAGGCGGCGATCTATGCTACAGATATGAATTTAGCAGCCCACATGCCTCGAACACTTGTTTATGAATATGTGTACATGATGTTGTTATGTATGATTTTAACATTGTTCTCTTTTTTACAGAGCACTTCTGGAAACTAGCCCTTCACAGCACTTTGCACAGGGCTTACCAGTCACCATTTTCCTGCCTACACTTTAAGAGCACGCCCACTTGGGCATCACTGAACACATCACGGACTGCCACGCGAGCACTGGGCATGATGTATAGACCAGATCTCCACTACCTTGACCACCTGGGATTGCAGCACTGTTCTGCAAGTACTTTCTTTCGTTTTTGCTCATAGCATTAGGCCTTTTAATCGGCCCGCATCCACCTGGGTTCTGTCTCCTCTAGGCACCCTGGCACTTGCCTATGACTTGCATGCTTTCACCATGTCTTTCATTACACAGGGCATGCCCCAAGCGCCACTGCAATGCGGCGCTGTCTCTTTAATGACAGAGACAGCACAAGTCACTTTTCTGTCCGGATGGACGACCGTGATAGACTTTCTCTGACTGTTTATTTGCCATGCTATTGTAGAATTTGATATGTTGAGATTGTCTCAAGTTGCTTAACATTGTGGAACGCATCGCGTTTTACTAATTTTCATTTACGACTTTTGACGCCGCTAATTGCACCACATGTTCGTGAACAGTTTTTAATTAATTTTTTTGTGACATATGATTTAATATCAATTCCGATAACTGTGGCCTTGAGCTATGTATTTTACTTTATCAAGGTTCTCCCAGGTTATTGTCTTGAGTTGCATTGTCAAGCCCTCATAAGATGTCTGCCATCAGTGCGTTGAGCAGTCCCATTTCTATTACGATGATTTGTTTTATTTAAACTTTGTGCACGATGTATCGTTTGCGTGATCAAGGCTTGTGAGAAGCCGAAACATGTAGCAGATGATTAAACACCCTTGGACCGATTCTGTTTAGCGTATTTTTGGCTGCCACAGAGCGTGTGTTACGTGTAACACTGACCTACATATATATATATCTATATCTATATATCTATCTATAGATAGAGAGAGAGCGAGGAAATGTTACTTACCCTGTAAGCATTTGTGTAGTGCTGTACAGTAGATTCAAATGCTATACATAAGTTTGCCATCTAGTGTTGAGTTAGGAAGTGTGAAAGTTGTTTTTCTTCAAAGAAGTCTTTCGAGTCACAAGGTTCCTTCACCCTTCCTCTTGCATGCATGCAATGCGCATGGTCCTCTACTCCAATGTTAGATGGTTTTCCGCTTGGTGGATGCGGACGGAGTGTAAAAGAGGATGTATCCTAGTGAGATGACCATAGAAATATAATGCAAGTACGATAAGTGCAACCCCCACATGTTTCCGGGGAGAAGGGAGCATGCATGTGGATCTACAGCAGTACATGCCACAAACAGATGCTTACAGGGTAAGTAACACTGTTTGATGGCATTTGGCGCTGTAGGGATATATGCTTAGAATAGACTGTAACACAGTTTTCCTCTCAAAGCGATAATATGTGTAGAACCGCTTGGCCTACATTGGCTTGTTGACGGGCCATGACATCTACAAAGTAATGTTTGGTAAATTTGTGCAGTGTGGTCCATGTAGCTGCCTCACATGTCAGCCATGGTTATATTTCCTAGGAAAGCCATAGTAGCTCTTTTTTTGCGAGCAGAGTGAGCTTTTGGAGGGATTGGGAGAACTTGTTTAGCTTTTGCATAACAGGCTTGCATACATTTTACAATCCAATACACTATGACCAATTTAGAAATTGTTCTTTGTAGGAAGCGGGCTCTGTAGATACTTTACCAAAAGGAGGTATAGTGTGCACAAAGTCCACTGGGACCAAAACGGTAGGCAGAGGTAAATGTAGGTAGCACCTTACTCTCTATTTGTGGTTGTGTGGGCGAGCAGTGAGGCTTTATCAGAGGGTAGGGTTAAGCATTTGTTGCAGACAATCAGCAAATGATTTCACACACTCAAAGACTGAACTCAGACCAATTTGCTTTGTATAAAAATATTATTTAGTTATATTTATTTCTTAGAACCAAGCAAGCAGGCACAAGTAAGTGATTTATACTTTGCAGTAACAATACAGATTGAATTGCAGTTTTATATATACTTTACTGGAAATGCAATACCTTGAAATATTGAACATAGACTTTGTAATGAATTTTCAATAATAGATCATGTATATTACTTTACAGATTACTTTTCTTACACAGTGTAGTATCCCTGGATACTACACTGGGACATTTCCTGTACAAAGGTAGTTAAATGCTTTTTGGTTATTTGTACACAGTTGTATAGACTTTTATAGATGTTCCAACTCCACACTTTCATAGTAAACAGTCAATGTTATCATATGGGAGGAAATAGAGTTATCGGTTAACATGTAAGTACTTTGTTGTGGGAGTTGGTTTTCCGGGATTAGACTCAGGGGTCCCCCAGGATTGAGGATGCACTCTCAAAGCACCCTCAGCAGCACCAGGGCGGCCAGGTACAGAGTGCTGAGGCCCAATGTTATCCAATGGGGGGCAGTGGGCCTCCGGTTGGTGGCTGCCCAAGAACAGGCCACGAGGTTGTGAGAGCAAAGCTCCTGGATTTAACTCAGGGCAATTGGGGGTTCAAGTTCGCACCAAAGATACACCCTCAGCAGCACTAGAGCGACCGGGTTCAAGGTTTGGCGTTGGGTGCCCTGTTACTTTCAATGGGGATTCTCCGGTTTGCAAACAAACTGCAGGCTCGGGGACGGAGGTCTTCTGGGAGTGACCACCACTTAGAGAGGTAAGTTTGGATGCTGGGGGTTGGCTAGACAGTCGATTGGGCCACCCAAGGCCGTGGGGCACCGGGGACAGGGGTGTCTTTTACTGTCAGATCTTACCAGCTCCTGGTCACTGTTGGGGGAACCCTCCGGATTGAGGGTGCAGGCATCGGCTGGAGGCTTAAGGCAGGTCAGGGATCACTGGATCTAGGCTCAGGATCGCCGGGGGTACCTCCTCTTTGTGTTGGGCCATTCAAATTCGGGCCATGGGCGAAGAGTGGTGCAGACTCGCAGATTGTGCCGGAGCTCGAGTCTGTAGATTAACAAATTGGGTGTTCACAGGAGACAGTCTTTTCTTTGGAAGGCAGGGCAGGTCCTCGGGGTTCTTGAGGTTGCTGGCTGCAGGACACATCTGAGTTTCGCTTCTGCAGGTTCGAGTTGGGGATGGGCAGATAGGGCTGGGGCCATGTCAGTGGGTGTCATACTCTTCTTAGCTTCGGCACGGCTGTTCGGTCCTTCTTCTTTAAGTCGTTTCTTGTCTGAGAAGGCAAGGTTCGGGGATGACCCGAAATACTAGGTTTAGGGGCTTTACAAGCAAGTAAAAGGTTGCGACCAATGGGTCCCTTCCTTGGGGTGGGTACACCCCCTATTATGCCACAACTATGGTTGGCTGGGTCCCCTCATCTGCAAGATGTCGGGGACAGAGTTGTGCTTCACCTTGCCTCCCCCACCTGAGGAGTGGGGTTAGCAAAGGTGGGCACAACTCCCTTCCCACCAGTTCTCCGGTCCAAAGTGGTGGCCAGAACCGGTAGGGACCAGTTGCTGGAAGCAGCAAAAGGCCTGGGGAAGCTCACAAAGGTGGTAAGCCTTTGAAGCTTCCCCTTCTTTACCCTGCCCATCCTGATTGAGGAGGATTGGCACCTCGTCCCAGGATGTGCATTGTTTCAGACCCCCGAGAGAAGCAGGCTCTCAACCTAGGGGTCCAGAAACATGTCTGGTGGTGGCAGCTGTGGAGCAGCCACTCAGCCTTGGCACTAGTGTTAGGTCATTTTTCAGGTGGCATCTCTAAGATGCCCTCTGTGTGCATTTTTCATTAAATCCCACACTGGCATCAGTGTGAGTTTAATGTGCTGAGAAGTTTGAAACCAAACTTCTCAGTTTTCAGTAAAGCCATTATGGAACTATGGAGTTCGAAATGACAAACTCCCAGCACCATATACTCTTAAAGGCACTAACTGTCTAAGAATGGGCTTAGACACTGTAGGGTACAGGGCTCATGCACCTGTACCCTCACCACTGGTATAGTGCACCCAGCTCGAGAGGTGCTTGATCAGTGCAGTGGGTTGTAGGCATGGCACACAGGGATGTGTGCCATGTTGACTCTTCACTTTGTTCTGCACCAAACACGCAGCCTGCAAATGCAGTGTGTGAGTGTTATGATACAGGGCCTCGAAGGGTGGCACAATAAGTGCTGCAGCCCTTAGAGGCCTTCCCTGGTCACGGTGCCCTGGGTACCTGTGGTACCATTTACCAGGGGTTGACCTGTGGCCAGAGAGTGCCAAGTGGGTTTTATCTTCAATTAAGTTTTAGGGAAAGAACATAGGCCCTGGGTACATGATTGGCAGGAGCCCAGGGCACACTCAAAGTACATCAGCAGTTCAGCAAAAAGTGGGGGCAACCATGCAGAAAGAGGGCACTTTCTCACATTCTTCCTTTGTGTGGCGTGTTGAATTCAAGAAAGAGTTGTTGAGCCTATCTGAATGGTTGAGTTCTATCAATATAGTTAATAAGTGCCCTTTTTTAAAATTAGTGTGTGTAAAGCTCTTTTGGCAACTGAATCTGGTTGAGGAAAGAATACGGGCAGCTCAATAGATTGTTTTCAAGTGGAATTGAGATACAACGTTTGGAAGGAATTTAGGGCTGGTATGTAGTACCACCTTGTCTTTATGAAGCTGGAAGAATGGTTCTTCTAGAGTTAATACCTGAAGCTCGCTAAGCCGTCTGAGTGAAATGATTGCAATGAGAAAAGCAACTTTGCATGAAAGGAACTGGAGAGGGCATTTGTGGAGAGGTTCAAATGGGGGTCCCATTAACCTTGTTAGCACAAAGTTGAGACTCCAACTTGGATTGGGAGAAACTCTGGGTGGGATAACTCTTTTGAGGACCATAAAAGAAAAAAAAGCTTTACCTGAAGATAGGGTGTGTTCTCCATTTTGTAGATATGCAGCAACTGTTGTTAAGTATATCTTTATGAATGTAAAAGCTCACCCCAAAGTTCGTAAATGCAGCATGCAACAGAGAATGTCTTATGTCTGTGCTGTTTATGTTTTAATATCCTTTGAATGGCAATAGTGTACAAAGCGTTTCAACATGGTCGCATAACAGGCTCTAGTGGTGGGCTTTTTGAATTCTTTTAGAATGTCCATACACTCTTGAGGTAAATTTAAATATATGAATTCTGGGACCTCATGAGCCAGGCTGCAAGATCGAGAGATCTGGGGTGTGGATGCCTTACTGCTCGCTGGCTTTGTGTTAGAACATCTTGCCAGTTGGGAGGCATATGGTGTTGAACCACTTTGAGTTGTAATAGTGTGGGGAACCATGGTGATCTGGCCAATGTGGGAGCCACTAGGATGAGGGTCTGGGACGTCTGCTGTAGTTTGCGAACCACATACGGAAGTAATGGGAGAAGCGGAAAAGCGTGAGCAAATATCCCCGACCACCTCATCCATAGTGCGTTGCCCTTGGACTTTTGGCGTTTGAACCTGGAGGCAAAGTTTGAGCATTTGGCGTTTTCTGCTGTGGGAAGAGGTCTATGTTTGGGTCACCCCACTCTTAGAAGAATGGGTAGATGACTAGTGGGTTGAGCTCCCACTTGTATACTTGTTGCTGTCTCCTGCAGATATTTGCTAAATTGTTGTCCACCCCTGGTATGTATATCGCTAAGAGGTTAATGTTGAGCTGGAGAGCATACCTGTAGATGGTCTGGGCTAGTTGAGATAGTTGAGGCGATCTGGTGCCTCGCTGTTTTTGCACATGGTAATCATGTTGTCTGTTTTAATGAGAATCACCTTGCTTTTGAGGCGAGGAAGCAATGCTTGCAGTGCTACATGAACAGCTAGCAGCTCTAGGTGACTGATGTGGAGATAGGTTTGGCATGATGTCCAGTGGCCCTGCACAGTTAGCTCCTGTGAGTGCTCTCCCAGAACCACAAGTGATGTGTCCGTTGTTATGGCTCTAGGAAAGGCTGTCCCTTTAGAAGACTGTGGGAGTTCCACCACTACAGAGTGACAAGCTTGACGGATGATCAACACTAAATCCTCCAGCTACAATCCGCTTTAGACCATTGATGCGCTGCGCAACGGACGCATATTGAGTCTGGCATGAGGTATTATTGCTATGCATGATGTGAGGGATGACATCCTGCAGTGACTATGTGAAAATGCTCTGATAAAATGTACCTATATAGGGGTCTTAGGTCTAGGATTGGCCTAAGAGACTTGTCCTTTTTGGGTATTAGGAAGTAAGGTGAATAGACCCTCTGTGCCTTGTTGGTGTAATGGCTCAAGTTCTATTGCTCCTTTTTATAGGAGAGCTTGGATTTTCTGTCAGAGCAGCTGATGATGGTCTGTGGACAGTGTGTTTTTGAGGTTGAATGTTTGGCGGTACGGAGGTGAGCTCCAGGCAATAACCATGTTGGATAATATCCAACACCCACTGGTCGGAGGTGATAGTCCACCATGCGGAAAGAACTGTTGAAGTCATCTCCTGACATGTGTTGTATGATCAGAGGGAACAGCAGGTAAGTGAATGTTTAGAGGAATTTGTGGTAGGCTTGGTAAAGCCGCCCCTGCCTAATGAATTGTTGTCCCCATAGGAGCTTTTGTAATGTTCTATGGGAGAGGATGTTTGGGTATGTGTCTTATGGTATGCAGTAGATGTCTCAGAGGATGGTGCCTTGGATCCTCCATGATAAGATGAGCAGTAAAAGGAGCCCCATTGTGATGGAGTTTGTAGCTCTACCATTGCTTTAGCCATTTCGTTATCTTTTTTGATTTTCTCCAAAAGGGCATCTACCTGAGGGTCAAAACTATGTTCCTCATCGAAGGAGATAGTTAACAGGTTCTTCTGAACTTCAGGTTTAAAGCCGGACACCTTTAGCCAGGCATGGTGTCTAATTAAGCTACTGATATGAGCTTGCCCTCTGAGGCGATTTAATATGACTGCTTTTGTATTCTTTTGGGAGATGCTGGAGAATCTCCTCCCTCTCTTCCAAATGCGCTCTGTTGAAACAGGATAAGAAAGATCAATGGAGTTGCCCATTCTCCAATGGTTGGCAGACTGTGCAGCCGCTCTTATCCGCAGCATCAATCTTTTTACTTTATTTGTCTGGTGGCGCAGCATCAGCAGATGTTTGAGAATTTTGCTCTTTTACAAGCTGTGGCCACTACCAGTGAATCAAGAGTAAGCGGATGCTTGATTTAAGGTCGATAGGTGAGGGTTTGTACTTTTTAAAAACAACCCTGGGAGCAGTTACCCTAGCTCTGACTGGGTTATTAAATATGCCCGAGGATACCGTTGAGTGTAGGTAAATCCTGTGCTGAGCGCAGACTGGATAAGAATGTTTCAAATGAATCCTCTTCTAATGGCTGTGGTGTAGAGGCACTTTAGGGTATGTGGCAGCCCTACCTTTGAGATTATATTATGTTGCTGTGTTATCAAGAGGGAAAGGTCTAGATGGATACACATCTGGATTGGTATTATCATGTGGATCTGTATTGTAAGCATCTCAGAGATCATCTTGACGTGGGAGTGAATAGTGACATCCACCTCCTCCCCATCCCCTGTATATAAATGCACTCTGGAGAGTGTGTGTCCAAGTGTGAACTGGAGAGAGTTGTGGAGAAGAGCAGTGCACAGGATGCAGCAGTGGTAAAGTGTTGTGCAGTGGACAAGTGGCTTTGTCCTCCTCCTTTGAGGCGGCCTTCGACACTGTAAACAATGATACACTCCTGACCCGACTAGCCGAAGTAGGAGTTCATGAGACAGCCCTCAAGTTGCTATCCTCATATCTAACCGATAGAACTTTCACAGTTAAATTAGGAGAGGCCACATTCAAACCTTTTTACTTGCTGTGCAGTGCAACTCAGGGGCCTTCCTTAAGCCCCACCCTTTTTAATATATATGTTGCCCGATTAGCAGCTATGATAAGGAACTGTGGATTCCTACGAGTCTCCTGTGCAGGCGACACCCAAATAGTGGTTTCGGTCTCAAACAACTCCGAAGAGACAGCAGGTAGATTTAGCAACTACATGAGACAGATTAATCCCTGGATGCAGTGTAACTGCCTAAAACTAAATGGTGATAAAACCGAAAATATGCTGCTTGGGACAGACATGAATTTCTGGTCCCCAAAATGGTGGCCAGACAGCTTACGCGACTGGCCATCTCCAGTGGACAAAGTAAGAAACCTGGCCTGGGAGTGATACTGGATAACAAACTATCTTTTAATGCCCAGATAAACAAACTGTCTTCCACGGTGTGGTATATCCTCAAAATGTTAAAAAAAACTATGGCTGTTTCTTCCCCAAGACTCTTGTAAAACATTAGTAACAGCACTGGCCTTATCTAGGGTGGGTTACGGGAATGCCTTGTATGCTGGGATACAAATTCAACATCTAACATAATTGCAGCGCCTACAGAACGCTGCAGCAAGGCTGGAGCTGGACATTCCCAGATTCGAGACAGTTGCCCACAGACTTGGCTACCTATGTAAAAGAGGATAAAGTTTAAGTCAGTCTGCCTGGCCTATAAAGCCCTCCACGGGGTCGGATCCCACTTTTTAAAAAAGCATTTGAAACAGTATGAGCTATCTAGGAACCTGAGATTGAGCCAGGCAAAGCTAATTCAAGTTCCTAAATTCAAGCAAGTTAGGTGGGGAGGGAGAAGCTTCCTGCTGCAGGCAGCTAAGACCTGGAACCTTCTCCCTATTACAATCAAAAACAGCCCATCGCTACTCATTCAGGAAAGAGGTAAAAACCTGGCTGTTTACTTCTTAGTTAGAACACCATTCTCCGGCAGAACTAGACTTTTACATTGATTAAGCGCCAAGACGCCCATGAGCATTCGTGCGCTTTATAAATTCGTAAATCAAATCAAATCAAATCCAATCCTTCGGAGGAAGAGGCATAGGCAGATTTAGGGCTTCCTCAAAAAACAAATGTCTTTCAGCAGGATGCCCCCGGAGTGAGGGGGTTTGGCGATGACGTCCTGGTGAATGACCAGATGATTTTGGGGAAGAGTCAAATTCCTGGTGAAGTCTGTCTATCACTGGTTCTACTGTTTCTATAGAGGGTTTCGAAAATGTATGCTTTTTCAGCTCAGATGCTGGCTTCGGCACTAGGTTTTTTGGGGCCGATGGTTTCAGTTCCAACGCAGATTTTTTAGTGCAGGTGCCTGGTGGTGTTTTGGCTCCGTCAGCTCGATGGTGGGGGTGGGGGGATGGGGGGGAGGTGAAGGAGGCACAGTACTTACAGGCTGCAGAGGAGAATGTCCTGTTCCATGTTGGATCATGCGCTCTGATCCGGAGAGTAAGTCTCCACCTCTTCTGATCCGAAGAGATCTGGCTTATAGACCACAGCTTGTCAAGACATCTTCATTCGCCGAGCCCTTCGATCCTGAATGGTTTTATTCGATTGAAGAGACCAGCAGGCTTTGCAGGTCATCTCCTTGTGGTCTGGGGAAAGGCACAAGTTACAGACCTGGTCTAGATCAGTGCGTGGAAACGTGGCGTGACATTTAGGGCAGAAACAGAAAGGCATCAGTTTCATCACCAATTGGACATTGTTTGTCGAGAACGCCGAAAAGTGAAGGGCCAAGTGGGCTGCGGCTGAATCGAGTCCCCCGGACTAATTTGACGTCTATGTTAGACAAAGTGATGTAAGCATCGAAGCAAGTTCGCAAATGATACAGATGGTTTTACAGGATTGACCGACAACAATGTTGAACCAGAGCAGAGGAGAACACATCTGAACCAGACAACGGAAAAAAAACAATCCAATAATGGAGTTGAGGACCATGCGCATTGCAAGCAAGAGGAGGAGTCATGGAACCTTGTGAATTGAAAGACTTGTTCAGAAAAAATCACCTTGCACACTTCAGATTCATGTTGGGAGCATTTAGTGTACGATACTATCTAGTGTACTCTTCAAAAATTGCAAAATTGTCTTTGAAAATAATTTTCCAGTGGTATCTTCTCCTTGCTGTTCCCCACTTGATTCTGGGGTTGAATCCAGCATCTCTCTATTACGTTCTAGACTGTTGATGCAGTAACTTGAGATGGCCTTCAATTGAAGCGGACAGACTGCATTTGGCTGGGGTGTCTTAAATTTTAAAAATAAGAATTTTTTGGTGCCCATTCCGTGTTTATTTTTTAATTCCACATGCCCCTTCTTCAGCATGAAACATGCTGAAAGAATAGTAATGTGGAGGCAACCGCAGAATGAGGATTTGTTTACTGGTTCGAGGGGAGAATGACTGACCACCTATGTCTAAATGGTAATGTTAGAAGAACGCGTGAAATTACTTTCATATGGCTGCTTTGCAGATCTCGCTACAGACCTAGCCAAGACACTCTGGTTTACTACCAGGCACACTCAAAAGGAGTTCCGGTTCCTTAAGGGTACCACCATGATTTGAGACAATTCTTTTATTAACTTGCTTCCCTACCAACAGCTCTAACATCCCCATCAGACATTTGCATCAAAGCCCATCTTCACTCTACCTGCCTGAGCAAACCAGCAGTTTTTTTTTTATTGCAGTCCCCGGTCCCCTTCTGGTAACACATAACCTAAGCCATGAATAGTCTTCAATTAAGCTACATAGATACAGCCTTTCTATGATCATACAGAGTATGATTTAAAGTAGTTTATTTGCATTTAAATGCTTATTTCAATCCACACATCACCAATGGGGGCCCATGCCTAAGCGGCATGAAAAGTCTGCTCAGAAAGGACAGCAGGGATTAAGAAGTAAAACTACAATCCATTAGCATAAAACACCAAAACAAGATTGGACAGAAAACCCACAAAAGTTCTACTAGACAGCTTATCCCTATGAAAAACATTGAGGTTTTGATCGGACATAGCGCTCGGCTAATTAGACTGTGGAGCAGATTAAATTGCTATGATGAGACACAGTCTTTTTCAGGCGAGAGACCGGTGGCTCAAGATTCAGTGGCTATACTTGGTGACTGTAGTGGTAGGCCTATTCCTGCCATCAAGTGAACATGAAATTGGTTGCTTCTGCTCCACAAACTCATAACGTGGTTTGATGTCTGCGTTGAGCAAAGACAACAGACCCTCTATCCACGTTGAACTTATTTAAGAATTTGTGCAGGTAAGCAAAGTAATGAATGAATGTACGTCAGTGTTAAGCAAATCATGCACGCAAATTAAACATTTTTTAGGTTTCGCCCTGGGCGTTGCAACTATCTTGGTTTTAATGTGATCGATCAGCTATTTTTGTATGCACCATTCTTTTCTTCCTATGTTTTTTTCTGTTTTTGTTTTGGGTTTTCAATTAAATTAATTAATGGGACTAATGTAATGGGATGTATGTCATTACAACGCATGCTTTCACTCCGCATGCTATTACGACGCAACTTTTACAACGCAAGTCGTTACAACGACTTGCGTTTGGGGTGCTGGATAGTGAATAGTTTAATTTACTATTCCAACTCCAGTCCCCGTAGATAGTAGGGAAGGTGTTGGATAGTAATTATACTATTCCCTATACTAGAGCGCCCTCCAGCGCAAGTCGTTGTAATGACTTGCATTGTAATAGTTGCGTCGTAATGGTAGTGCGGAGTAAAAGTTGCGTTGTAAAGGATGTTTCCCAATGTAATGTGGACAGCCACATATCCTATTTTCCTCTCCCCACTGATGGTGCTTTGGGTGACATATGATTCCTCTCACTGCAAAGAAATACTTGCTGCCCTTAATTTACTCTATCATTTTAATTGCTGGGCTTGCCAATGGTATTTTAACACACATTTCCACCTAACTGTAACTTCACTTTAATGGTAGTTTTTTTCCGGCTAATTTATACAGTTTTGTTTAATGTAAAGTAAGGTATTTCTATATATAAATATAAAATCACTTTCACTTTTGTTTTTTTCAGTGAATTTTCTAGGGTTTTATTAACATAAAGTAAGATTTTATTATAATATTTATCTATCACATATCCCCTGTTGTGCACAGCCTTTGGCTGGGCACAGTGGGGAGTTGGGTCAGACCCCGCTGGTGCCAAACCCACACCACACACGGGCTTCGCCCTTTGACTGTGTGCAGTGTGGTGGCAATGCCAATAGCTCTAACTTTTACAAAGGCGAAACCGTTGCATTGTAAATGCTTGTTTAGTTCTGGTACTTGTGCTAAGTAGAACAACATATTACTTCCCTTGCCTCCTCATTTCCAAACAAAATTCAATTCTAAGCCCTGTCTAACAAGAAACTTTCCATTGCGCAAGCCTTTGAATCTCAACTTGAACACAATTACCTCACACTCGTTGTTTGGTAATATTTGCTGAACATTAAACAAAAGACACACAATTGATGGACGGAATGCAGAACAAATCAAAACATTCACCCCCAGTCAAAAGATCTGGGTTAAATTCATCATTCTTTTGCTCAACATGCCATGAACATTAAACAAGACAACGATTGTGAAGTTTATTTCATGTTCATGAGTTCATCCTCTCTGGATCGGTCATGAGGTTTTTGAATGAAATGCTTAAACATGCTGTGCTGCCAAAAGGATTTTTGAACATATGCGTGCATCGACAGCCGCTGCAACCAAAAACTGCATACTAATCTTAAATGTAAAAGCAGTTAGGTAAACATGCACTTCTTGTTTACTGTTAATTTGATGCAAGCAGTCATCTTGCTTGTAGCAATGCTCTGTACAGAGTTTGGACTCTCCCAAAACACCACGTGATTCCGCAGGAGAGGATGAACTGCTCTATTGTATCTAAGTTCACCCTAGCATGTGGGTGAGAACACCCAAATGTCGAGACGTCTATACAGGAAATACTCATAGATTTTTACCTTCTTTGCCTATTAGAATACTGATTATGAAACACAGTTTGTGGCCCTTTCACAAGCGTTTTTATCACAAGCGTTTTTAATCGCAGCATAAGAAGCTGTCCTAAAAAAACAGGCAGAGCCATAAGGGGCATTCCTGTATTTGCTATCAGACTTTTTGAAGGATGGTCTGTAATTTGGGTAAAGACGGACAGGCGTCTAACACTAGCGTTCATCCGTGTTAATGCCAAACTCTTAACGGACCCTCTCTGTAAACTGAGAAGGTAAGGAATCAATTGACGGCTTTAAAAGGGTTGGACCAGGCATTGGCTCCATCATCGGACAAAATGCCCATGGGCTTCTGGGTGAGTAAATGGGATCCGTTGAATTCATCCTACAAGTAACCCTCATCACCTTCTGCATCCAATGAGAAACACGGTGACAAATGTGCTATCATATTCAAGTTGACTATCAATCCCATCGCGTTTACTGAACACTGTGTGGAACATCGTTTTGATGCCAACTAATCACCTGGGGGCAATTTCCTGGAAGCTAGCAGATTTCTAAGCCACCATCTCTCAGGGACATCAACAAAGAAGATTTAAGTGGTGTATCCACTGTCAGGAGCTTCAGTGTCTAGGACAGTTTGGCAGGTAGGTGTCCATACACGTTTGGATAAGATAGGGACTATAAGGGGTTCACTTTAGCTATTACATTGTGACCAGAAGAAGCTACCAGGAAAGCAAATTCATTCAGGCATAGAATTATTCGCTTTATTTTCTCAAGTCCCATACAAACTATTTTCCGATCTTGGACTTGTGTTCCTAATGTAAAGGTAGCAAATTGTGCTGAAATTTGGCATAATTTACATGAGACATACACAACACATCAATAGATGTGATGTTATAACTGAATCGATTACACAAAGATTCAAGTGAAAAGCAAAACGGGAAGAAATAAGGGCCACAGAGCTAATTAAACAAGCATTTGCAATGCAATAGGTTTCGCATTTACGCAAGTTTAAGCTAATGGCATTGTAAATGACAATGCGTTTTATTTATGTTTTAAAAACCAAAGCATAAATAAAAGGCATTGTTATTTACAATGCAAATAGCTCAAACTCGCGTAAATGCGAGACTAATTGCATTGAAAATGGTAGGCATCATGAACGGGAGAGCGGGCGGGGGGCACGGTGTGGGAGAAGGCATGGACAGCAGGTGGGCGGGGAGGGAGGAAGAAAGCATGGACAACGGGAAGGAGGGCGGGGGATAAACCTGGCACGACAATGGGAGGGAGTGGGTAAAGAAGGCACCAAAGCACGTTGTGCCTGCAGTAAGAGAAACTGAATAAAGAAAATAGTGCTCACAGTCCAAATAACATGTACCGTGTCACAACCGAAGTAAAAGGAGACAGTCGACATGGGAGGTGTCAAATGAAGAGGAGACTACTAAGGAGGGACTAACAAGCCTATTAACAAACATTTAGTAGTGACACAAGCCAATGGCAAATATGGGCGGAGAGTGGGCGGGGCTTCTATTCCCTACTTCACCACAACAAGTCTCGCAGGGCAGCGCAATACACGCCGGCTCTGGGCACGTCCTAAAAAGAGGATGTAAAAATAAACAAGCATTTACAATGCAACGGTCTCGCCTTTGTAAAAGTTAGAGCTATTGGCATTGTAAATGACAAATTTTGTATTTATGTGTTGATTTTGAAAACAGATAAATGGCATTGTCATTTACAATGCCAATAGCTTAATCTCTCACAAATGCGAGACCTATTACATTTGCGCACACACACAGAGCCACACACACACACACACAGAGCCACACACATACACACACACAGAGCCACACACACACACACAGTCACCCGCACAGAGTCATTCACATAGAGCCACCCACACACACAGAGCCACCCACACAGAGCCACCCTCACACACACAGAGCCACCTACACAGAGCCACCCACACAGAGCCACCAACAAAAAAAGCTATCCACACAGAGCAGGGCACAGGCACTTCCATGAAGTGTCAACTTATGCCTGTGGGGTGAGGGAGTGTGTGGGGGGGGATGCACCCCGGCCCCTGGCTCCAGGCTGAAGGGATGGGTCTTCCATGAAGTGTCAACTTATGCAGATGGGGCAAGGGAGTCTGAAAGGGGGGAGCTGGGAGGGGGGGGGGGGTCACCCCTGGCTCCAGGTTGGAGGGGTGGGAGGTTCAGGAGGGAGAGTCCACAGGGACTTCCATGAAGTGTTAACTTATGCCGGTGGGGAAAGGGAGTGTAATAGGAGAGAGTTGTAGGGGGTTCGTCCCCGGCTCCAGACTGGAGGGGGGGTCTTCCAATTCAAGAAGTGTCCATGTGTGCCGGAAGGGGAGCTGCCGGGTGTGGGGAGAGGGCAGGGTTAAGGTAGTTATGGGCGAGAAGGAGGGGTTCAGTGTGAGTCACAGAAGGTATGACGAATGAGGGCTTTGTAGGTATTGAAGGAGAGGTCAAAGGTGAGCAGTGACGTGTGGGTGACAGGGAGGCTGGAGAGGGGAGACCGTGGTGAACCTGTCACACCCCGGGCCCGAGATCTCAAGGGGGAGGGGCACCGACTAGAGAAATGAGGGGGGGGCACTGTTTCACGCAATGTGGGACGTTTTGTTATGTCGTTTAAACCTACTGTTTGTATTTAAAGCTGGACACAGATAACCGATCCCTGCAGACCTTTAAGAATCTAACCACTGCAGTACCACTAATATACATCATAAAACCAACCGCGAAGAGCTCACTGCTGCAGGCGTCCACGACACCTTAATACTTTGGCCCTCTTTACACCATTCTTGCGGCCTCTGCTACTCCATCCCCGCAACGCCCCCAAAAACCGACCCTGAGGCCGCAATCGTAACAACTCGGCACATGCAGACAACAACAACCCAGCTTGCGTAGCCCCCATCAACACTCAGCAGTTCGATATCCACACCCAGTCCAGTACTCCCAGGCCCCATATACAACTCAGCACCGCAGCCTTTAATAAGCCTTCCATGCAGCCTTCAAATTGCCAGTGTTACAGCCCTTAAATTGCAATTGCCGCCCTAAGTGCGCTGGGGATGCCCAGACGTGGGTCCCAGGCACTCCACACCACTTGGAGTCAAGCTAGCCGGGCTGAAGAGAGGTGTTACCTCGAAACCGGTCCGGTCCTCGGATGCTTGATTCCGTTCTGGGAAGGACATGGCTTTTGTAGTTCGGACTGGACTGTTCCCATGGGGCAACAGGGTCAGAGCTGATTTGCATATCGCCATTGTCTAACCCAGGGTGGTGTGGAGTGCAAAAAAACGATGGATTTGGGCCCAGATCTTTTGACTGGGGGAGTGTGTGACATTGATCCACATTCAGTCCATCACTTGTTGTTTTTGCAATTGCCGCCCTAAGTGCGCTGGGGATGCCCAGACGTGGGTCCCAGGCACTCCACACCACTTGGAGTCAAGCTAGCCGGGCTGAAGAGAGGTGTTACCTCGAAACCGGTCCGGTCCTCGGATGCTTGATTCCGTTCTGGGAAGGACATGGCTTTTGTAGTTCGGACTGGACTTTTCCCATGGGGCAACAGGGTCAGAGCTGATTTGCATATCGCCATTGTCTAACCCAGGGTGGTGTGGAGTGCAAAAAAACGATGGATTTGGGCCCAGATCTTTTGACTGGGGGAGTGTGTGACATTGATCCACATTCAGTCCATCACTTGTTGTTTTTGCAATTGCCGCCCTAAGTGCGCTGGGGATGCCCAGACGTGGGTCCCAGGCACTCCACACCACTTGGAGTCAAGCTAGCCGGGCTGAAGAGAGGTGTTACCTCGAAACCGGTCCGGTCCTCGGATGCTTGATTCCGTTCTGGGAAGGACATGGCTTTTGTAGTTCGGACTGGACTGTTCCCATGGGGCAACAGGGTCAGAGCTGATTTGCATATCGCCATTGTCTAACCCAGGGTGGTGTGGAGTGCAAAAAAACGATGGATTTGGGCCCAGATCTTTTGACTGGGGGAGTGTGTGACATTGATCCACATTCAGTCCATCACTTGTTGTTTTTTCTTAAATTGCAGCACGGCACTCACAATAACATGACTGAGGAGCTGCAGCTCTCCAATAAAAACACCTTTGTTATTCCCCAGCCCAGAAGCTTCACAATATCTCCAGGGTTGTGCTGACCAGTATGCCAAAACTGCAGACCCCAAAACCTCAGCACTGTCCCTCTCTTTCTTTTCCAGTCACACTGTCCTATCAATACACCAACACTGCATGAGATACCCAATATCACTTGCAATACTTGGGAAGGCTTCGGGCAACAGGGCAACAGCACTACAGCCCCCACCCCACGACATCAGACTCCAAAACGCAGCACATCCACCATGCCCCTTCAATGCTACCCAGCAGCGCAGTCTTCCAGAGGCCCAGGCCCCAAGTGACCAGCACTACAACCCCTCATAACCCATCACCGAAGTCCCCCTGTGACCCTGTGCCCGTTATCCAGTAATGTGGCCCTCAATACCAATTCCGGCGCCTCCGACCTTCAGAACACCTATTGCTCCCCTCCTGTCTCACTGTACCTGCATGCTGCCCATTACGGTTTCCCCCTCGCTCCGCCTCCTCTTGCCTCCCTGTCCTTCCTCCTCCTCTTCCTCTGGTTCCCGTTTTGTTCCTCGAAGAAAAAGCTGCAGAGTCTCCGCCATCATCTCCAGACAACGGGGTGTGCGGGCGGGCCCGAGACACGGGAAACTAACGGAACTTGCCCGACTGCAGAAGGTTGAGCACCAGAGAATCAACCAAAACATGCCCGACTGCGCGGTTCTAAGAACCAATTCGTACTAGGCCGTAAATCAACTAATCAACCAAAATCGGCTCGACCGCGTTGGTCCCAGAACCAGAGAGTCAACCACAACACAGTTGTCGTTGACCTAATAGTGATAGAATCCACTCGTGCGTCCACGAGAACCGATAAATTAAAGGGAACAGGGCCGCGCGGGGCCGAAAACTACAAACTATGCAACCACGCAACACTGAGAATAAACCCCCCCCCAAAAAAAAGGAATGTCGCGAGGTAAACAACCAAAGATTTGACGAACAGAGAACGACCGACTGCACGGGATCTCAAATATAATATTTAATCAACCCAATTAGCTTTTAGGACCGGAGGTTCCGATCATGGTTCTCTCTCTTTACTCTATGTTTTACAGCAGCCAATTACAACCAAGAAAACTTAAAACAACATTTCGAGGGGGGGGGGGGCGGGAACAAGCGGCGACTGTAGTGATCTGTGAGGGGGGCGGGAACAAAGACAAGGACAGCGGGAGGGGGGACGGACAGCGGGAGGGTGGTCAGGATACAACCACGCGGAACAGGGACGAGGTTAACAATGAAGAAAAACATCGGTGTAAAAAAAAAAAAAAAGTAAACGCCCACAACTTCATGATGGAAAAAAGGGGCGTGGCTTAAAAAAGACAGGAACGCCCACGAATCTGCTCCGAGAATGATTGCCACATCTCTCTACCAATGGCTAGCCTCCATTTATGGAGCTAGCCAATGGAAGAGAGAGGCGGGTTAAAGCCCCATACTGGAGATCAAAAAATTTCGCCTGCGTGACACTGCTGTGCAGTGAACGCCAGGCGAAACCTAACAATTCTAATTTTTAAGCACCAAGGGGGAAAAACGGTTTACTGCAAAGTAAAAAGAGAAGGAAAGGCACCCAAAACAAATAAAAATAGCTGAGGCGATGGGGGCATGGAGTAACAGAGCTGGAGCAGAGGCCTATCAAGAAAGCTATCGTAGGGCATCATCAGGGAGGGGACAGAAGCATTCTAGAGAAGAATACTGCAAGATGAATATTCACAAGTGCATGATGTCAGCAGCTGTTGCACACTCACATACTAATGATCAAAAATGCTCTTTACCTCAGTGCGATCCCTGCACCCTCCAGAAGGACTCCATAATCTCGAGAAATCTGCTTGGTAAGATCTGACAGAAGCGAGATATGCATCTTTCCCAACCCGCCATTCTAGAAAGAAAAAGCGAGATAAACATGACAATATTCGTGTTCTTTTAAGATCGGTGCACCCACTTCATGCAATCATTTCCGATCACAAATACATATACTTTCACACAGAGGAAATGCTTCAGACAGCAACGCAACAGATTTTTAACACACCAGTCCCCAGGCTTAACTCATTAGCACACACTTATACCTAGTCGACCATGGTATTCAATCAATCATGTCTTTTGCTGAACTCAGATCTTAAGCACATGTAACATTTTTATTTAGTGGATTTAGAAAACATAAAACATCCTGCATTTGAGACTGTTCAGGTGGGTCGGGCAGCTGCCCTTTAGTTTTAGAAGCTGTTACAGGTCATCTTTTCTCAGCAGACACATGTATGGTGGGTTCTTGTGTGTAGTTGGTGGGGCTTAGCCCCCCCCCCCTCCGTAAGGAGTTGTGGGGTGGTTCCGTAGATAACTTGATGGATTATGAATACCTCTTTAAAAGGATTTATCTTCTTGGCGGGAGGATAGTTACTTTTCGCATCTGGGTGTAGATATGGATTTAGGGTGAATTAGGCAGCACTGGCTAGCTAGCACTTTCCTATCGTCTCTGTGCACTTTAGAGATAGGACTACTCGCGATTTGATTTAGGGGTATATTTGTTAACCAGCTTTTGCAGGTATTTGGTTTATATTTTAACTATGCAAGGTATTCTTAACCCGATTCTTTGTTCCAGTTTCCTGCCATATAAAACAACTTCTGTATGACTCGTTTCCAAAGAAAGGCAGGTATGATTTAGATGTGGTTGGTGGGGTGTATCTGATCTTTTTTTATTTTTGCCTTAAGGCTGTCATGTTTTTAGTGCTGGGATAAAGAGTAATGCACTTTCTTGGTTGCTTTGAGTTTTGTCACTTGTTGAAATATTTTTAATTACTTTTTTGTTTTTATGCGTGGTCCGGCCATAGCATATATTGTGCCTTTTGTGGCCCTCTGGCTTCATTAGGACTACTCATGTGCCCTAGAGCAGGTATGGTCAGTTGTCTAGGTTCCCCATGCCAGGATGTGCCCCAGTCTCTTCACCTTGGCCCGATGATAGCAGATCCACTTATTGGCAGCCTTCACAGTCTGATTAGTTTTTGTAGACTAGTTGAAGCTAGAGCAGTGCAGTCTGGTGAGGTGTTCATTTAACAGCTCAAGGAGTTGTTGAGGCTTTCCTAACTGGATGCAAAGATCTGAATTAGTTGAAGAGCTCTCGGTGTGGTATCTTCCTCAGGTTTCTACATATAGGGGGTGTTTGCCAGCTAAATAGAGTGTAATTAGATCAGAGAACACTGTGACAAGGGGTTGGACTGCGCAGCCAAAGTGTGATATTTGCAAGCCACAGGTACTACATTGTACGGGGATTTCTACCTCTATTACTAGAGGCAGAGATCATGTTAGCGATACAAGTTTCACAGAACCGGTCAAATCCTACTGTGGGTTGTTGTTTGTGCAATTAATCCACCCATAGCTGAAGCTTTCCAGTAGTACAATATATTGTACTAAGGATTGAGTGGCTAAAACTAGGTCCGTGATTTCTATCAAAAAAGATGTAGAGCTCAATCCTGACTTTGCGCAGAATATTAACAAGATGAAGGATGAAGCTGGACTAACAGAGAATCTGGTGGTCATGTGTTCAATGGAGCAGTAGTTGGCATCTGAAATTTCAGTGCATCATGGATTCTCGGAGTAGAATATTGTCACTCCACCACCTACACCAGTGTCTCTAGCCTCTCAAGTTTCTGCGGGAGATATTGTACATAACAAGAGGTCATCAGAGATAGCAGGTGCATAACTTGTCACCTGGGGCTCAGTCCGTTATCACATGACACAGATTCCCTACGTCAGCAGGACATGGACTTTCAATGAACACTTTTAGCTCAACAGTGCTTGTAGGTCACTGTGGCACCACTGTGAGGGTTCAGCAGAGGAGGTATTTGTGAAAGCAGGTAGGCCTGTGGCGGTGTCAAAATGGACTTGTTGCCCGCTTCAAAGTGCCACTGTATGGAAGAAGTCCATAAAGTGCACCATTTTGTCTTAAGAGTTTGTTCTATTTCAACTATGCTTTCTGTTTGGTTTCATTCAACACATTCTGTTTGGGATCAGCTCTACTCCTCAGATTGAGCACATCTCTTCCGCAAGTTAAGGACCAGTAAACATACTCATTGGGATGGTGAGCACAGTCCACAGCTGCAACTGAGGCTGTGTCTGATATTGTCACAGATGAGCACTCTCCCTCGAGCACTTCGCATGATTAAAAAAGGGTTAAAAACAACTGCATTTGTCACAACTTAGGATCACGATGAGGTGACAGACTTATTGTACCGCACCCATTGCTTAGATATCTTAATCTAACCGTCACGCATGTCCAATCCTTAAATCAACGGCTTTAAAGAACATTCACTTAAACGTCAATATTTTCATGGCAGAAATTAAGGATTTTTTTATTTTAAAACAATGAGACATGTTTAGGATGAACAATAAGACTTTACCTCTGTCTTCAAATTCAAAGTTTTGATTCAATGTGACCAAGTCTTTACTGTTTCTTGTTTAAAGACTTTGTGATCTGCCAACATTGCACCTCTGATGTGTGCAGCATCTCGACATAAAAACTTACAGTGTTCACTAGCACTACTCCAAGTGAAGGAGGCGTGGCCTTATCACTAAATAGTGAAGTACGAAGGCAGGAAAGTGAGGTTTGTTTTCCGGCTTTAACATTTCAAAACACTTTGGGATACTGTACAGATCCCTTTTGTCTCCACTGTTTCTACTGTGAGGTTCATTCATCGCCCTTCCATTAAAAAAATTATTATATATATATATATATATATATATATATATATATATATATATATATATATACACATATACACATACACACACACATATACATACACACACACATGCATTTTTTTTTAAAAAACAATTGTTATTAGTTTTTTAGCATGAAATACACACCTCTTGGTTAATTATCAACCACACATTTCAATTTCACATATACTTGTCCAGCTCCACAATTATGGAACAGCCAAACTTATTACTTCAGCCCAATAATACTTGAGCTATTCATAATCCACCATATCATACATCCCTATGCTATGAGCCATAACTTTCCTACAACATTTCCCCATCACTTAGTCCCTTCAACCCCCCCCCCCCTCCCACCAGTGTGTCACACACACATGCATATATACATAAATATATAAATAGTTTTTGTGGTAACTCGTTTTCTTTATTGAGCCTGGAATCAAAGAGAGAAGGCCTTAGGTGATTAAACATTTTGAACATCTACTTTTTTTTTTTAGAAAAACCCTATCTAGATTACCTGGTTGTTCTTTCAATGTTTTTTTTTTTTTTTTTGGAAAATCTTTTTATTGTGGTAACAAGCTCCATACAATAGCACAACAGTCGGCTTCGGAAGTTCATTGGGATTCACAAGTAAAATCAAGCATATAATCATGGTAAACATAAGGTCCTGTTTACATAAATCCAAGTCCTGGAAAGACATTTATACAGTAACTGTCGCCCCGGAAGCTGTTCTTTCAATGTTATAGGGGTTTTCTTGCTAAAATCATTGGAGTTTCAATTATTTTTTTTAATGTTTTTATTGACTTCCATTTGCACTTGAGGCTTAAATTAATTTAACATAACAAAGCTGTATATAGTACCGACATCTGCAGTCATCAGAATAACTATCTTCCAATTTTATGTACAGTTTTAATCTGTGTAATGTGAAAAATGTTTAAAACATTGATTATATCAGTTTTTATGGCTTGGTATCCGAAATAAAAGATATATATACATACATCTCTATATATCTATATCCTTGTTTCACGCTTGAATCATGTATATCCAGTCTATTCACTTTAACCAGTAATTCCCTGCTAAAAAACAATCAACCGTTTGCTCTGTGTTGTCATTGTCCTAGCCATGATCTATGTGTGGGGTGTGTCTTTTACTGGAAAGTGTGCGGAAAATATAACGGTAATGCGTTTTTACTTCGTGCTTTATTATTATAAGACTTCAGAGGAACTGTTTCACGTGAATCTTAAATATCAACTTTTGCCAAATTTACTGTACAATTTCACATAGATCTAAAGACATACATTAATGTAATGTTAAAATCACTGTCAACAAGGCTATGCAAGCAGCCATGTTTCTCTCTCGGATTCTTTTAATTTCATGAGTATTTCCAGAAATATATGTGAAAATTATAGACAAAACAACCACTTTGTGAAATATCTTTTTTAGGTCGAGCGACCTATCTCAAAGCGCATGCGCATTGAGAGCGGGAGCTCGATCTATTGCGGCTTAAACAGAGCTTACCGAGATCAGGCGATTCCCAGGCGATTTCTTCCAGTGCACGTGAAAACGCGTGCACAATGCCACCAGCCGCTTGCCTTGCATTACCACATCAAAGGCAAGGCGGCCTCGTCTCAGGCCCCTGCTGCTTCACACCCTCATGCCGCTCTCCCCGCTCCGCCCCCTCCCCTGCCCGCCGTGTCCTCTTCACTTTGACGGCCGCAGGCCGTCTCTCGTGTTTCTGCTTGCTTAATTGATCTCCGTTGGTCTTTCTCTACTCCCTCCCCCCTCCCCACACGTGCCCGGTCTCTCTTCCCGTCTCTCAGTTCTATCTGTTCTTTCTTACTCTCTACCTTTCTGCCCCGTCCCTCTCTTTCGTTTCCATTCTCCTTCATCTTTAGTTCCTTTTGTGTAGTTCTCTTATGTCACACTCGTTCTCTCTTTTCCTCTTCATTCTCGCTTTCTTCTATGACATCTCCCTCTCATCTCTCGCAAGTTCGCTGTCTCCCGCTCTTTCCGACCGATTCGTTTGGTCATTTCTCTCTCCTCCTCCCCTCTTTCCTTTCTCTTTCATTATCTCTCTCCAGCTCACCTGCTATTGATTTTTTACATTTACTTAACATTTTACTTTTTGTTTGCACAGAGAGGAAGTAAACTGATTCTTCCCCAACTGTCTAATTTCCATCCTGTGTACTTAGTTTACTGTACAATGTAAATCAGAGTTACTGCTTATGGAATGAATTCCCTAGCCAGGCAATCATTAGGACTCGGCTAGACAAAACATGCGCCGTCTCTTCGAGAAATTGTGTTTACATAAGGTGGGCTTACTGCCCGCCCATAGTTTACCATTGGTTAGTGTCAGTGTCCCTTTCATTTACGTCATTCCCAATTGCCATAGCATGCCTGCGTCATGTCCTCTTCTTGCGTTTGGCCCTCCATTATAGTATGGATCAAGTACTTGTGTCCTTTCACTGTTAGCGTTTTTGGAGCTACTTTTTATTGTGTTCCAGCGCTCCACATGAGTACTTGTGTTTATAACGGCTTGAAAAATATGGGGACACCCCTTAATGTCTCCTCTGCTGGAACTAGCTTTAGCTATTTTAATCGATGTTAGACTTAGTGTAGCATGCTTTTTACCAAACAACACAAAACATGAAGTGTGATTATTAAGATATTGTCTGCTGGATTGTCTGTACCAAATAGTATTTCCATGCTTCTCACCTACTTGTGGTCAAATGCTACCGTGGGGTGTTTGTGGGCTGCCTCTCAAGAGCACATGCCTTGGTGTACAGACGCAGCATGGTGCCGCCATCACTGCTTCTTTGATCTTAGCTTCGTGTTTCGGCCTCAGAGGAAAGATGTCCGGGTCAAGCTTGGGCATTGGCCTCCTGTGGTGGCATTTTGTGAGGGCAGCGTGCACGACGCCTCAGCACCTCGCCCCTGGCTCCAGTTGTATTCCTTCGTGCAATTATGTGCCCACCATGTTATCCTGCACCCACGTGCTACATTTTGGCTGCTCTGGCGTTGCTGCACTTGGATTGTTAATTTGTGACAGCGAGGCTCACACTTGGTTCCTGAGCTCAGGAGTGAAATGATCTGAAGCAACAGAGGGAATTAATGTGTTCTTTGTTGGGAAATGACCGGACGCCCTTGTGCCGTTTTGACCTGCTGGGTCACTTTTTAACACGACTCTGCCCTAGTCACGACTCACGAAGAAGGCAAGACAGAAAATGACTTGTTGTTGTAAGCGAGCCGCCTCGACCTGGTAAACGCATGTTTCGGTGCTCGATGCAATTTTAAAAGCACATTGAACGTGTTGTAACGTAGGCAAGCCTGCTCGGTTTGTTTTCTTTTCACAAACAGTATTTTTGTTTAAAACTATATGCAGACATGCCAACATTTTAGGGCAGGGAAGTGGGATATTTAAAAATAGAAATCGGGTGAATGTAACTTCCCCATTGACTTCTATTGCAGAAAATGCAATTTCAGGCGGGAGACAGCTAAACGAAAGCCATTTTACTTGTAAAATCGGGATTCTCCCGCCGGAATCAGGTCTATATGCATGTATGACTATATGCATGGTCTCTTAAACCCTCTGGTTGAAGTTCTGCTGCTTTAATGCGTGAAAGAGAGCTTTAAGATATGTCAGAAGCGCTTGTTTATTTGCATGCAGTGGTTTACAACATCAAGTACGTTGCATATCGGGTGACCGGATTTTGATATCAATAACTGGAATATTTCACAAATTTATGAGTTTACTGAAATCTGCCTGGACAGATGATAAAAAAATAGGGCTTGCCATCAGTAAATCCGGGTTGCTTGGTCACACTGTTCAATTTGTTAACGGTTTTAGTAATTTTAAGAGTCATAACAGATCACATTTTTCAGTGTTTTCTGTTTTGCTCCCCTTCCCCCAATCTGTTGTTTAGCTTGCCCCATCCCTCCTGCATTGTTTCTTGCCCTGCCAGTGTTGGCCACTGCATTGCGTTTTCCCACCCTAACTTTCAGCCATGCTGCTAATCAGCATGGCTAAAAGACATTGACAAAGGCAATTGCTGTTACATAGGCGAGACCTATTGACTTTGCCAATGCTTGTTTAATTTGTGCTAGTGTGTCCAAGCCGTAAATTTGATAACTTATCTCCGATTGTTTGAGAAAGCAGAGATTTTACATTGTATAAAGACAAATATTTGGTTACCTTTTTTATAAACTAATTTATTCAAAATCTATGTGAACAAGACAAAGCCCAAGTCATGCTAGGTCTGTCATCCAAATATTGAGCCTTCCCACCCACCAAAACAGCTGGTCTTGATATCCTAAATTGAAGTTTGTAGTGAATGTGTAAAAGACATCTAATAGGGCTTAGTTCTGCACTGTTAGCAAGTATTGTATGCTATGCATTGGCTTTGTAACATGCAACCCTATCTAGCAAAGTACTGTACAGGAGAAGGTTAATATTACAAGTGGATGCCAGGAAGGTAGGGTAGTGGTTGGGGGAGAGGGCGGGGAGGAAAGCTGTGGAGCTCTCTCGGCCAGATGACAAGCGGGCAAAGTCTATGTTGGAAGGAAGTAAGGGGCGCATTGGAAAAGTGCCCTTCTGAGTGATAGGCAGGAACACTTTAAGACATTTGGGACTCCCCTACTCAAACTATACACAGAGAAAAATGAACTGTCCTTCCTACGATGACAGACAGCCAGTAAGCTGTTTCAGTTGGGACTGTTCCTACTGTCAGGAACAGTCCGCACTAGGGCAGTTTCTATGTTTTTTGTTTGTGATGGATATAGTCAGAGAGAAGTATGGCAGCTTGCATACCCTCGTTGACAGTCAGCCTAATGAAAAGGAATCCGCCCTTACCTTCCTTGGTGTATTGATCCAGGCGAGATGGCTGAAGTGTGAATCCACCGACACAGCCACAACTTCACAGTTCACATCATGAAATTCATTTGCTTTGTCACTGAAGGCCACAATTTCCGTAGGACACACGAAAGTGCTGAAAACAGACGTATGCATCAGCGGCACAAGCAAAAACAATCAACTGTCATTTGGAGCAAGTGTCACCAGAAATAGCCCATTACTATGCAAGGCGTTTCTAAATCTCTGCTCTACGGACACATTTACAACTTGTACATTATAACCAAATAGCACAAAATATTTAGGAGATGTTCTATAAAAGGAGTAATACAAGCTCAATTTTTCATTTCTTTTGCACTGTTCATATGAGGGATTAAGAAAATACCAAACTCAACATACTGCACCCCCTCACACAGCTTTAGCAGTGAGCCCATTATATTATATACTTGTAGCACACCATACACAGTGTACTGTTTAACCTCCCCATGCGGACTCAATTATATTGGCAGCACCATTCATGAAACAAAGAAAAGAGTTTTAGAGCACACACGTGCCATTCAGAACTGCGATATGACATACCCAGTGGCCTGCCACATCCAAGTGGAACATAAAAGCAACAGGGATCTGTTGAGTTTTTTTGCCCTAGATCATGTACCATTACATCCCAGGGGGGGGGGGGGGGGGGAAGACAGACTGATGATGCTAAGGAGACTAGAGTCTCGATATATCATCGATCTGCAAACCAGACACCCTGAGGGACTGAACACTCATGAGGAAATGTCAGTGCATCTAGGCAAATAAAAGCAGCCACGGATGATCATAGAGTTCTGGGAAGGTTCAATGTAAGCCAGGATGTTACCCTTGTATTTAGAATTGGTTTTAATATGACTGACAGTAAATGCATCATAGAGAAAATGTGTACTGTAAAGTTATCCATGTAGGATGCAATTGAGTGTTTATGGACATATAGGAATGAGATAGACGGTGCTCATTCAGGGCTTTATGCAATTGATACATATCACCCGCTCAAACATTTATTTGGGAATGGTGAAGATTAAAGTGGAGGGGATGGCCCCTTAATGTGCCAATATGTATGTGAATATACACGAAAACACACTCAAAGATGGCACTCAGGAAAAAACACGCAGTCCTCTTTCTATGTTATGTGTCGGTCGCATAAAGATGTAATAAAAATGGCCGTTTGAGGCGCGATCATTTACCATCGAAGAAGGCTAAACGCTGAAACGCATCTGGTAACTTGAAGCAGCGAGTTCGTAATAAATCTTTGAACTCACCCCTTGAGAGTGTTTTCATTTCTTCAAAAATACGGAGTAAGTGCGAGCGCTAATATATATATATATATATATATATATATATATATATATATATATATATATAGTCATTGGCTAGACAATCTATCCAATCAAAAAGCAAAAAGGTTTACCAACACAGGACGGGGCTAACTGTGAGCAAGCATGTAAAAAGATCTCCATACCGGAGACTATATTAATAGAAAGGAGGAGGTAATCTGCTCACAGCCCTGAGGTCCATGCACGACATAACTAGCTTCTTTTAACCTGTGTTTTTGCTAATAAGATGGAGAATGATACTAGGGGCACAAAAAATTCTTACCCGTGACTTATCAGCCCTTGTGCTTGAAAGTGTGTGCAGACAGATGCACCCTTTAGCTGACACCCCATTCCAGGGCAGAATGTGGCCACTTATGTACCCATTGCTCAAGTAATATCACTGGGTGGGCACATATCAGCCATAATAAGTTAGATAGGTGGTCATGAGAGAATGTTTGAAACAAATGTGTGCATATAACATGCATCTTTTGTTTAGCATAGAATACTGGTGTTCAGTCTTCCTGTCAACTGATTAGGTTAGCCAGGTTTCAAAACGGAGGCACAGGAGGTAAAGGAATTTCTTGTGGACCACACCATGTGGTCAAGCCAGGATTATTTAAGAACCCAAGTATGCCTGGACTACTTGCCAGCTTTCTACGGTCTAGAATGATGCAGAAGATACATTTTCTGTGGGTGACATATAGCTCACATTACCCCCAACATGGATGCTTTATTTGTGCAATGATAACGTGTCCTCTTTCCTCCAATAATTCAGCACCTTGTCTTTTCAATAGTTCACTTTGAGTTTGCTGGTCTTTGGGTCAGTATAGCTACATACCTCTGTGCATCGATAATGCATGCATAGAATGTGAATTTCAGGAAGTGGACCTCCCCTGACTAACACCATGGCTGAATGCCAAGGCATATGCCGACATAAAAGCACCCCCCATCAATCGCAGACAGTTTGTATCTGCTCTGTACAGATGCATGGTGTTCAGGTTAATTTATTTATAAAGTTATCCCACTTTCTCAATGCCCCTGCCTCCTTTTGATCAAATCCTTTCATCCAGATACCGTTTTTATCTTTGCCGCTTCCTGCTGCAAGCCATTCCCTACTTTGTTCATCAATAGTGTTATTAGCTTTTTGAGCAGGGAATAAGAGAGAAATAGGTCCCTGCTCTCCTTTTTGCGGATAACTCTACTCATATCGAAGTCGCCGTAGGGGCTCCAACAGCTTTTATATGATATTCAGGCATTCTGCCTGGAACGGGGGTTGGGGCTGAACAGCTCCAAAACAAAATGTATGTTTTTTTCAACAAGCCTTAAGACCAAATGCAAGAAGCGTCTGTATGTGGGTCGCGACCCCCTAGCACTAGTGACAGAGTTCGATTATCTTGGCATCAAACTCACACAGAACATGAGTTGGGTCCCACAACTGGAAAGAGTGCAGCTATCCCTGATTCTTCAAACGGTGAATATAGCAAAAATTCATAGGAAAACCATGTCCAGAAAGATGGCACCGGCGTTAGAGATCTACAACATCAAAGCCCTAGGTGCAGCCCTATATGGTGCGGAGCGGTTCAAATTGTAGTGATCTCTCAGTAATTGAACAAAAATTCTTTAGAACCCTGTTGAATATTCCGGTGTCCACCCCGTTGATTCCACTCTATCTAGACCTAGGCCAGAAAAGAATTGCCCATAAAATTGCTCTTAGAATACTCATATTTTGGCACCGGCTAAGGTTCACTGCAGCACTTGCGTCTTACAGGCTGGGTCTCCGTGAATTAATGACACCAACTTGTGTGGACAAGATTCCCTGCTTGCACACAGCTAAGACTTTGTTACAACAACTAGGATTAGATGCATATTGGAGTCAACCAGAAACCCTTAGTCAGATTAGTAAACTCAGTCTCAAATCTGTATACTATCAAACTGCTGAGACTGATTTTATAACTAATTGTAAGGGATCACTTTTGGTTGCTTTTACGAATTTTACACAAGATCGTCATTTGAGGCTACGATAGATGAAATTGAACCCCTGCTAGCAAGGAAACTATACTTGCAATTTAGGTATGGCTGCCTATCTGTAAATCATTTTAAAACAAAATGGGACAAAGCAGGAGTCAGGGTTGAAGGAACTTGTCCCTGTTGCCAAGGGGTACCGGAGTCACTTGAGCACGTTCTATTTTTCTGCCCTTTGTACTACCAATCTCGATCCAAATGGATAGCCCCACTATGCAGAAATCTGGGAGTAAGAAAGTACAAGGAGGCCTATAGAATACTGCATACAAATACAACGTGTATGATCGTATTTTGTACAGCCAAGTTCCTAATGGCTATGTGGATCAGGTATACCAAGTATTCCCCCGATAGTTGCTAGGCTGTACCATACTGCATGGTTCCTGCTAAAGCCGTTATTGTGGGCCTTGTGCTATTTTAAGCAAACATTGTTCTTTTACATTCTTTAAGCTTTTTCATATATTTTATTGCTGCTTTTGGAGTATCCTATGATTAAATTTTAAGCACAAATGATGTAATTGTTATTGCTCCACCATGCTGCAATAGTAATGAACTCTCCTAGTACAAATAATGATACATACTGATCGCTTTATTGTGCTGCTATTGTAAATAGATTGGGAATTATTATTTATAATGTTATGTCTTATTTGTATCTGTATAGTAAGTGTCTTGTTTAATGGAGTACTTTTATGATCTACAGTGATCGAAATAAAGATCTTTGATTGATCGATGCAGGCCATTCCAAGACCGAACTGCCCTTAAAATAGTCTAATGTTGCAAGCACTCTCCTATTGTGCCCTCTAGTCGTAAGTGCATTGTACTCTGACAGATGTACGTTTTTATTCTCTCTCCAACAGGGACACCTACGCTCATTTCTTACACTGTATTCACACTGGAATAGTTGATCCCTTCCTTCATAGCACACATGGTGAAATCATCCTCCATTTAATCACTTGTATACAGGCTGCAATTACGTTGTCTTTTTAGAGAGGGGTGAAACTCTCTAGAAACAAACACAATGCTCTAGTTGAGCAAGGATATTGGATGATGTACCAAATATGGCCCCCAGAATGCGATTTAGTACTGTAGAGGAAGTCTGATAAGGCTTCTAGAACTGGGCAATATACTCCAACATAAGGCTTCAAGATAGGACACACATGTGTCTACTTTTTAACATCTATTTGAAGCCCTTAATAGCGGTCATCAAACATTTTAAGATCGAACTTGTTAACTACGCTGATGACACGCAGCTGATTCTGTCCTTGGAGGGAAATGATTCTACCTCCCTGGAGGAATTCCACAACTGCATGCGAGCCACTGCGGAATGGCTGAAAGCCAATTCGCTGCAATTTAACACAGGGAAGACCGAGGTGTTATACTGCCCAGGATACAATCTTCTCTACCTAGTAACTTCTGGCCAAGGGACTTTTCTACACTGGTCCAGCCTGTGAAGGTAGTCCGGAACCTGGGTGTGATGTTCAGCAGCGATCTCTCCCTGGAGGCGCAGGTCTCAAAGGTGGCAGCTAGCTGTATGACCATCATCCGCCTCCTGAGAAAAATCTTGCCCCTGTTACCGCCCACTGCTCGGATAGAGGTGGTGCGCTGCACCGTGCTTAGTAGGTTAGACTACTGCAACGCCTTGCTGCTGGAGTCCCCAAGTTAACTTATGGATAGGCTTCAGAGACTCCAGTCTGCAGCTGCTAAACTAGCCTTAGGGTGGTCTACGAGATCCTCCTCCTCAGGGGCTTTGGCTCAGCTGCACTGGCTCCCAGTGAGGCAGAGGGTGATTTTTAAGTCTTTATGTCTGACCTGTAAAGCTCTTCACGGTTTCAGCCCGGCATGTCTACAAAGGAAGTTCTCTTGGCATGTGCCAGCCCGTAACCTACGCTCCTCCTCGGCCAGGGTGGTGACCGTACCGAGGTTCAGGAGATCCAGAACAGGAGGAAAGTCGTTCAGTGTGGCTGCGGCCAAGCTCTGGAACTCTTTGCCCATTGAACTTAGGCAGGTCAACAGCCTTCTTGCTTTTAGAAGGCAGTTAAAAACCTGGCTTTTTCCCCTCCCTCCCTAATCCTCAGCCTGTTAATAGCTGTTCTCCTGTCTTCCTCGAGTCTGCTAGCGCCAGGATGCCTCTCGAGATGATAGTGCGCTTTATAAGTGAAATAAATAAATAAATAAATGTCTATATGATGGCCAACAGATGGCATTTACATTGCTAACAAATTCCCTTGCCTCCATGTTTTTCATCTTCCTGTGGATCCAAAGTTCTCATACCCTCAGCATGGCATCATTGCAATGTTTTGTCAAGCTGAGACGATCAGACAGAGTAAGCAAATACTAATATTTTGGATACCTTACTTCGTAATCTCTATTCAGTCTATTTATTTTCCTAGTGCACAACTTTACACACAAGTCAATGTAATCAAGTCCTTTACCCATCCCATTTCCAGAAGCCCCACGTCTTTCAAACATGTTAAAAAAATTAAGCAAACAAAACAAGGCAGATGGCAATTACTTCAAATCTGATGAAACATCAATGACATGGCTCCTACTCTAACACATTAATTCACCACCATAACTGCTGCATCTACCACCTCCATTTCTAAAACACCCTAGCTTCAACATGGCTTTTCTGAACGGGGCAATTCAAGTAAAGATTCAAAACAAGTGATAAACCACAAGGCACCCCCGGGAATCAACTGATTCAATGACCATCTTGCTAAAAATAGCAACGAAAGAGCAAGGAGAAAACAACAAATCAGAGAAGCGACATGAAATCCAAACAGGGTTCTGCAGCTTTTCCCAAGGCCATCTTCATAACAACAGGAGTGTTCTGGATAAACTGCAAAATCTGAATATCACCCACAAACTATTCAGCTTGATCACCAAACCATCAGCTTATGCTGCATCGAGATCCTTTTAACGAATACAAATGGTAAATGAACAGCTGTCTGCTTTGTTTACTAAAGTCATATAATGTTCTCCAAGCCCGGTAAGAAGACAACAAACTGAAGACTAATTTACAACCATATAAAGCAGAAACCTTGAATCTCGTCTATGCCACACCAACATCAAGATTACATCACCTCGACAAAGAGGAATGAAGTCATATTTTAAAAGAGGTTATTGTCAGAGCTTCAGAAAATACTTTTAACTGTCAGAGTACGAGCAACCTAACCATCATGAAAATGGTCGTAATCCGGATGAAATAATATCCGAAGGCTTCGCCACAATCAGACCCCTTGTAGTTCAGCTCTTACCAAGGACACAGAGGAAGGTCTTTGATCACAGCCTGCGATGATGCTCTGGTGCCGGGTACGTGAGGGTGTTTTGCCCCTGCAAACAGGAGCACTGCATTGCATAGTGTCCTCTTCTATGGCTATACAGAGTAACAAGCATTTCTAGCTCTGTCCTCAACTGGGAGGTCTCCCTATTATCAACCAGTCTAAAATTCCACTCAGTGCACACTTGTCCTCCTGTCCTATTGAAAGGTCAAGGGAGAAGCTGTTCTACAGGCACAAGTGCAATCAAAGTTTGGATGATCCCAAATTCCCTACTGCTCAACGGGTTTAACAGGAGGGGATTAGAACCGCCCACACCAAATAGGTGAACCCACCAACCCTTCGCATCTTTCCTTGCACAGCTTTTTAATGAGTTAAGGGGGGAGATGCCTGGGGCATCACTACGGCTACTGGCACTTGGGATACACTACACCACTGATATTACAGGAGCGGTGCCTGCAGATTCTTTACATTTTGCCTTCACAAGCATATGTATGAAAATGTGGCTTACTGGCCCTTTTCTATAAAGACTGAAGTTGCTTCCAAGAGACTGCCTTGTTTACTTCATGAATTAAGATGCCATTTTGAAAATGTTACATTCCCTAAACGCTCAAACAGCATTCAGGTAGATGGACAATGCAATATTCTTGGAAAAGGAGTAAAAAAAATCTACTCTTTCCATTGTTTGTGTAATTAGTAACGATTATTAGAAGGATACCAAAACTAGTATCTGCCATAAAAATATTCTGAGGCTTGTTTTACTTTTATAGCTGTTGGAAAACAACGAATCTCACACTCGGATGGGAAAGAAAAGGCTAGTTATTGCTAGGGCCGTTAACGCATTAACATGCAAATACTTCCTTTTTATACAACTTTCAAATAAACAGATGGGTTTTTCAAAATAATTTTTCATAAATATGAAACCTCAGAATGATAAACACAGAGGTATTGAGTCAGAGAAATAAAGACCCGGAGTCATGCCTGGATTTCTCAGACTCTGCCTCTCAGTTTCACATGTGAAGAGGAGAAGGGGGTGCCAAGCTGTTTTTCTACTTACTGTTTTTGTACTCTCTATGATCATCAGACTCCCGGCCCACAATATGGGCATATACACAAAACCGGTGTCCGTTTTTTATTTTTTTAAAGATTTTCTTTTGTTTAAGCAACTATTCTTGTATGTAGCGTGACCAGATCACACACATTTAGGTAAATTCGAGTCAGGGAAGAACAAGGGGCTCCAATGACCGGATTACCAGATGCTCCATCACCAGCGACATCACCCTCCAATTCCTGGATTGTCATTTAACAACCATATATATTTTAATACTCTTAGTACTGGTTAACTTCAATCTGACTAACATTTCGAAAAAAATGATTTGTAATAGGAAAGGTCAGGAATAGAACATAGTGGCTCTGCTGATATCAAGCAACATTAACTTCTTAAAGTACCTAAAATGGTCTTCGGGCACTACAGAGAGAAAACACCTCCCTTTACATTGGGATGAAGCTTTCACGGCTGCTGACCAACCTCACTGTTTCATGTATATGAAGGAAGCTTGTCCTGCCACTGCTAGTGCTGCTTAACTGCTGTGTGAGGGGAATCACTCTTCTGTGACTATGCTCTATTAGTGATCTGTGCGTGACAGAACCTTTCCTGTTGTCTGTGCTTTGTGTGACGTTATGAGGGATGTTGCAGGGCTGCTGCCTGTGCTGCGTGTATGAATGAAACTTGACTTACTTCAGCGCGGGATGAGTTTTGAGAACCTTGCAACACAGTTGTTCATGCGGAGATCTGGGCTCCTCACATAAAAAAAAAAGCTTGCGCTACAGCTGTCAATTTTGTGACGGCTCTGTGCCTGTAACTAGGATCGCACTACAGTTGTCTGCCCCACACTCCGTGAGCGAAAGTGGCGCTTGATAAAACCTGTGCTATACAAAAGCCAACAAATATTGCCTTCCTTGTTGGCTTTGTTTACTACATGAAAAACAGTTCATTGTTGGAAAAGAAGCCAGTGCCCTCTCTTGGGCACCCTCCCTTTTGAATGTTATTTATTGGTTAATCAAAATGTGACAGCAAATTTTAAAAAGGTGATTGTTGGCTACAAGTGACTAAATTAAAGTTTTGCTTGAGGGGGACATTGGAAGAGACACTAGTTAAAACATGGACCAAAAAATGCACTGGCTCTCACTAGTACCTTTTGGACTTGCATTATATTTTCAAAAGGTCCCAAGTTGAGGAGTGGAAGGTAAAAGGGCAAACCAGTCACAACAGTTAACAATAAAAAAAAGGGAGCAACTGAGGATCACACAAAATATAGAGCGCCTTGGCACCTCAGTTTTGGCAAAGTAGAAGCCACTGAAGACATGCAGAAATTGGTATAACATATTTAACAAATAATCCCAGATCACATGCCAAGTAGTGAAACTCACCACAAAATTAGAAGCAGAAAATATCAAGAATTTGATAAATCCTCAATTGGTTCCCCAAGAAAATGTATTAACTTGAAGCTCAAGTTTTTACAGTACAGGGCCATTAGCGTTGCACATAAGCAGTTTAATCTTGCTGTGGTTCATCACTGGAGAGCTGACCTACTTCAAGTGATGAATGGATGCCCATCTGTGGCTGGGATTTAAGATACAAAAAGTCTTGTACTACATACCTAAATAGATACCCCAGGCCATACCTCTATCAAGACAAGATATTAGGCCTGGGCTATTTTTGCAAGTTTCCGTTCACTTGGAATGTAAACTACTTAGCCAGAAGAAGTCGATAGCTCACCACCGAAGGCAAGATCCTATGGAACTCTGCAACCACAGCAGAACTATAGATGGCAATGTATCATCTCATAATTTATGGGAACCCTCAGATTGCACATCAATCTCCTAAAAGACTTTCTGTAGTTTTACTCTGCACATATACCCTACGCACATACGGCCACATGCATCAACCTATTTAGGAAGTGCAAACGGTGCGAATCGGTAAATTCGGCCGTTTGCGATTCCTAAATAAGTTTTTGGGATGAATCATACATTTTTGTGAAAATCGCTATTTTTAACGATTTCCAAAAATGCGATTGCTTTTAAGGAATCGCAAATTTGCGATTCCTTAAAAGCAATGCATGATTGTTTTTCAAATTGCGAATTAGCAATTAGGGGGTGCAAATTAAACTTTCATGTTACAGACACACATGTCCTTAGGACATGTGTGTGTGAAACATGCACTTTAAAATACATTTCAGGGGTGCAGGGGGGGTCCTTTGGACCCCCCTCTGCACCCTTGCAATGCATCAACAAATTGCGAATTGCAAAAAAAAATGCAAAACGGCATTGATTCCTATGGGCCTCTAGGCCCATAGGAATCAATGTAATGCCATTCCTTAATTGTGATTCGCAATTAAGGAATCGCAAATTCCGAAAATTAAGAAACCCTAAAAAAAATTAGGATTTGTTGATGCATAGGATTTTGCAATTCCTAAATTGCGATTCCTTAATTTTCGCAATTTAGGAAATGCAAAATCCTACAATGATGCATGTGGCCAATAATGAAATGTCCAACTCAAACGGTACTCATATGGACTGTGTAAAGATGTCAAGCTGAGTCGACACATAAGGATCCATACACAACAACTCTCTTGATCAACAGATTTCCCTATTCAGATAATGGATCCCAAGGGGTTAATGCAGCTGCTCTCTAGACTAGTGTGTAACCATCAAATCTCAACAATGTCAACTAAACATTTCCTGATGCTTAGGTTGATGAGTACACCGAGATGGATGACAGGAGAAAGTAATTTGTTTACAAAAACGCAAGAGGCCAAAGCTTTCCTTCGAAGTGCCGCCGGATGCCCGAGTTATTGAATACCAAGTGTTCCTTGCCTTTATTCTACCTCATGCCTCTGTCTTCTACCATCCTACACTTTAGCTCCATCTCTTCCTTATAGGTCTGTCATTCCAGAGTTCTCTCTTTGTCCCCTTTTTCTCTTTCCTGACTTTCTCCCTCTCTCTTTAAAAGTCGGGGGACGAATAAGTTTGTCTCCAAAAATTAAGCACTGATTGAGGAACATATTATTAGTGTCAAAACACAATGTAGTCTTTATTCCATGCGATATAAATTGTTTGCATTTTTCAAACTACATAATATTTTTGCAGAGCAACACAGCGTTCAAAACAGGTAACAGAAGCATTTTCCACATCCATCCAAATTATCAATGAAACCGCCACGATACAACCACTCAAGCCATCAGCAGGGTGAAATATTCTACAATATATTATTTATCTATGTTGCCTCGTTGGCATGTTAAATTTTTTACATAATGTCAATTCTACAACAGCACCAATATTAATACCCTGCGGCAACTGCTGTTACAGTACAAGAGCAAGCAAATGGCCGGTCCACCACTCACACAGTGCAAATTCTCCACAGGAGTTAGTTACACTGAAAGTTCAAAATAGAGACTAACTAGCACTGGAAAAGCCAAAAGCCTGGCTTTTTGTTACGACAAGGGTTTGAAATAGTGGGGTGACTGTCTGTTGCATCCGCTGTCTTAGAAAGAAAATCGCATAATGAAGCAACATCTTGGGCTACAATATGGAAGCTGAGAGGGTAGCCTCTTTTTCAAAAATACCGTATTAACATAGTTAAGCTGTCCACTCAAATAAGAGTGTTTGAGTCAGAAAATAAAGCTTCAGAGTTAAGTGGTGAACTAAAAAGGGATATGCAGCTTACTTTAGCCTACTAGGTATTTTTGACAAAGATACAGTACTTTAATGGCCAATTTCCGAAAGTCTAGTGTGACTAGGTCTTTGCGTTTTAAACAAAAAACATCCAAAAAAGCAACTGCATGTTTTCATGATAGCAAAGTATCTCAAATTCATGACCGAGGTCAATTAGTGAATAACAATATTTTTATGAAAGGGTACATCATAAAAACAGCAAACGCTTTCTAAACAAAAAAGCCATCAATCAGCAATTCAAATACCATCACGTCTACAAAGCAAATACATCAAAGAAGAGAAATGGGCTCTCAATTACAAGCTACACGTCATGTTGCCTCATCTGAATATGCAGAAAAGAGGGCTACCTGAATGAATCACAATGTTTGGGATCAAAAGTAAAAAGCCTGCTGCCAGGCAGTCATACTCACAAGTCGAGGGGGTAGAAAAAGAGCACCAGATACTTTCCTTTGAAGTCGTCTAGGTTCAGGTCCTTGAACTCGCCGTTCACCACAGCTGTACCTTTGAAGAAAGGTGCATGCTGGGTGACTGCTGGCATGAACCGCAAGCAACCTGTGAGACAAAAATCCACATTAGAGAAACATTCAACTGATGGTCAGACATACATCGTGAAGTTGGGCTGGTCTTCTCATTTTATATGATGGACAGGCACTGTAAAGCCTACAGGTGTAACCCATCAGACTGTGCCCTACTGCTGCTCCATCTCTACCATGTTCTTTACACCAGTATTGCTCCTTGGCTAATCAGAGCAACTTCTGCCTTTTTTGTGCTGTGTATTGGTGTTATTACGGAGACACCCCACATTCATCAGTTTCAATACACTGACAGATGGATCCAGACCTCTGGCTTTTTGTTTCTCAAAACTACTGCAGCAAAGAATCATATCAAACCCAGACGTCCCTCTCCTTGTCAATGCTGTAAAAATTCCACAAGAATTAGCAAATAATGATGATCAAGACATTTCCAGTACTACACTCATCTCTGCGATGCCAGAAGTAAAAAAATGTATCCTGCGTGGAACAGGGGTTCCTAAAGATCCTGTATAATCCCACACCTCATTTAATCGGGGGATTGTATTTTGCTCTCGGGTGTAGCAGATTATTGGAACCAAAAATATAGTGGGACAAAATATTAGGTCAAGAATACAGAGGACAAAAATATTACAAAGGTAAGTTTCTATAGCTAAATAAAGTTTTACTATATATAGCTCCTCATATATGTACCTTGACGAGATTATATAGATCTTCAAGGTACGTAGATGTGGAGTTAAGAATAGTAAATCTGTACTTACCTATTTGCACTGATCTTTTCAATACTTTGGTCCTAGATTTTTTGATAAGATATTCTGTCCATGCGATATTTTTGGGTCCGATATTCTGTCAGTGATCCGTCATGGCTTATGGGTGGCCAGCAGACAAAGAACACTTTAACGGAGTCAGCAAAAAATTAACAATAGTACAGTGAAAATTACCTTAATGAAATTAGAATGTGTTGTAAACTTGGTTTACACATGAGGGCCTCTATTTTGAGATCAGCATAGGTATTTGACAAATTGTATTCCTGAGTCAAAAGTGAAGCTGTTAAGGGTAAAATGATTAAGTTACCAATTTTTGTTAAATTTTACTAGAATACTAACATGGAATTTAATTATAGGTAAATCATTAAATATTTTACCTCCAGAGTTGAAGTGGTTTGACGCCTGCAAGTTTCTATCCATGTGACATTCGGAGAAGCAAAGCTAGAGCTTGTTGCATCTGGAACTAGGGTGACCACCTCCATCAAGGTCATTAAGGACAGTGTGTATATCACTGGACTTTTCATTATTATAAATAACTGCTATCTGTCATGTCTTGTTTTACTTCCATTGAACTGGACTGACATCTCAAAACAGTGATTTGTAGGTTAAACTTTTATTGTTCTAGACAATGCCCCCTATTGACCTGGAGTGAGAGGGTCATGCTACTGGAAGGCCAGCTGGTGGCCTACAAATGTGTGCTGCTGCCATACCTGGGAACTTTCAGATGTGGCACACTGCTATTTATCACAGAGTGAGCCATTTATAGAATCGAATGAGCACAGACTGTTCTTATCACCACAAAATATGCAACTTATTGCAATGTATTTCACATCCTGACCCACGTGGTTACCATTAAAAACCGAAGCAGGTTTACTAAGCTGCAAAGATAAGTCAGAGGCACACAATCTATCATTTCTTAAGTAAACTCATTTACTGTAAAGCGCTCCGATACCCGCAAGGGTCTTGTCCGCGCTCTATAAAACTTTCAAAATAAATAAATTCAGAAAAAGGGAGGATGGCCCCGATGACAGCAACTCCATGCCCGAGAGAGAATTACTAAAACTCAAAGCTAAACCCTTACAGGGTCTAGGCACAGCTGGTATGAAAAGAACTAAATGTCATTGAGAAAGTTGTTAATGCAGTGCGAAAATGAAAAATCAGATAAAGGTATGCATTTCCCGAACCTATGTTCAACATGATAAATGCAAGTGAACTGGTAAGCCTCCCATGACCCTCCGTGAGCTCCAAGCTGGGCTCACACCAGTTGCTCTAACTCGGGCATAGCTATCAAAAGTGCAGCAGATGCAGTAACCTAAGGGGCCACTGCGTGTAGAGACCCACTGATCCCCAATTATAGCTGTATTTACTGCATAACCAGTGGAAAGGGGCCCATCAGACACCCTTGCTATGATGCTGTACTCACTAGTGCTGAAGGCTGGCTTCTGGAGGACGCAGGCTGTAGGAAGATGGGTTCGAGCGCATGCCTGGAAGGCGACAGGGGAAGGAGCGGCAAAGGACACAGAACGGGCTTTAAGAACCTGCAAGGTTTAATTAATAATGACGAGGTTAAAAGACGAGCACCAAAATAATAAAAGAATTAAACATAACAAGGAACCTGCAGAATAAGTTATTACCACCAGCTAATTACAATTACATTTTGTACGCCTATCACTCAGACCTACTCCTCAATCACAACTCTAGACACTGTATCACACGATAAGACCACTTCTCTGATCACTCAGGCAAAACACCAACACACTTCCCACATAACATCACAGCAAATACAACACTCTGCCTATCACGCACTAAAGCGTAGTGTGCTATATACCCAGGGGCGCAACTAGACCAGGGTTGGGGGGGGGGGGTGACACACCAAGCAATGAAGACAGAGCCAATACGTCAAACAATTGGGAGAGGACTTATTCTAAAAGCCAATAAAACAAAAAAGTGACAAACTATGCATTTAAAACATATTGGACGAACCTGATACTATTAGAACAAACATGAGTATGTGGATTTGACGTAGACTACTTTCACAAAACATTAAATGAGGGGTTGAGAGAAATAAAGTAACAGGCAGGTGGAACAGATTAAGTAAATTAAACAAGTTTTCATAAATCTATTTTAAAATGTTGGCCCTTTCTGCCTATTCTATGAGCATTCCTTCCTAGCAGGATAACGTGCCCATTAAGTATTTATTACTGCATGTATAGAAAGGCGCTCTTGCCAGATTGTTGGCCAAAGGTATGTTTACAGTATGTTTATCAGGATGTTGCAACATATGCTTGTTAGAGGCTGCACTCATGCACAGGTCTAAAAAACTGAGCTTAGGGAGTTAACACACCTGGTTGGAGTATATGACTAGCAAGACACAGATTTATTCCTGATTCATTGTTCATTCCTCCTGAAATAGGCTGAATACCACTTCATTGGTAATATTATAACATGTTATTTGCTGTGCCATGAATCTGCACTATCTTAAGCATAACATAATTTTTGTTAACACCCCACTTCGAGCAGTTCTCATATGTAATGCATGACTGAGCTTCATCCATGCAGTCAGCCACAAGGCTGGTGCTTTGTCCTGTGCCTAAATGTACCACAAAAAAAATTATGTCTTGAAATAACATATTATAACAACCAGCTTTCAATTCTCTTCTAAGACCCACTTGACATACAATATCAAATCCACAAAAATATATTTGTGGTAAATCTTGAATGGGCAATGTGCTTGATAAAATGTGCAATTTGCTACTAATTTCTTTAAAACGCCTTCTGGGGGAGCGACTCTGGTATCTATAAAGGTGGTTCTTAAATGTCTTTTAGTAATTACAGGAGAAAGTGTGATGTACACATTGAAACGTGCTGCGCACAAAGAAGTGTGTTTTCCTTGTGTAAAGCATTGTATTGGTAATCTATTATACTCAGAGTTATGCTGCATCTGACAGATCTTGCTTTGACAGTAAAGTTAGGCTTCACAAGTATTTTGCTGCCAAACTACACTAGTTAGAAAGGAACCACACAGTGATACCATACCTATAATAGGGAAGTGCTGCTGTTACGCTGTACGGCCTCTTCATAGATACCCTTTCAGCTATTTTTACATCTGTTTGCCCTATGAGAAACTGATCGGAGTGGATCCATGGGATTTAATTTGTGCTGCAAGGTAAAATCACAGTGAAGAAGACGCTTGATCATAAGAAAGTTGTTTCTAGGTGTAAAGCATTTGGAATATGAAATCTGCTCCAGCTCTCATGAGTTTTACATTTTTAAAAGAAAAACATTCTGTCCATTGGGGTTTGGCATGGCACATCGAAATGGCATGAAAGCTGGCCCATCAACTGAGGACAAAACGAATGGGAAGGGGGTCTAAAAAAGTAAAAATAGTGATGTTTCTCATTTAAATTCTTACAGGAAGCTGTTGACAGATAAAAAAAACAGCTGAGGGAATTATACCAAACTTGGCTTGAAAGTAGAACCTAACTCAAGGGTGTACCTTAGCTTAGTTTGGTGTAAATCTTTCAAGTAGTTTTTGAGAAAATTGAATTGGAGAAGTAGTTTTGAAGGCCTCTTGTCTTGACTGGTCACAGACTACCTTTGGTGTGGGTTTTACCAAAGAACTTGATGCATCTTGCACTCTACATAACAGAGGGTGCGTGCCGTATGGTACAGACTCAAATAAAACTGGGCCTGGCATGGATCTCTCTAGCACACACCCCTCTGGCCCTGCAGTCATGATCTCTGTTCCAGTCTTTCAAATTTTAGAGAACAAGGGGTAGTCTTTAGAGCCTTTATTGGCATTGGTTCGCATTTTCTGCTCCTTCGTGACAATCTTTTGCAGGATCATACTGGCCATCTGCGTCTCCCCCTCTCTAGTAACCAAATGAGGGAGATTAACTGTCTCAGTGTTGTCAGCTGGAATACTTGTATTAGAAGCCACACTCATAGATGATACTCTATTGTCCTAAAGTAGCCAGGAACACAGGGGACATCAACTCCATACTGCTAGACTGCCTCAGTGTGAGGATGCCTTTTCTCTTCAGGCTGCAATAATGCGTGATGGTGCATTGCACCTCCTTCTAGCTTTTAGATTGTGCAGTGTGGTACCTTGTAACTCCCCTCTGGTGCATCTGCTACATACTCCTCTCACAGAGTTGTTGTGTTTTATCCCTCTGCAACTCAAATTATTCCTTCTAGGGCATGGAGTGTAGAGGAGAAAGGAAGGGGTGGGGCCCTAAATAGGGACACTAAGCTGGGAAGGGCAGACTCACTGTGTTGACTCCTCAATACAGAATGTCTCATATTGCCTCAGTGAGGCGCCTGGTGGCTCCCTCCTCACCTCACTTTGGCCATGCTGCAATTCCCAATGGCTCAGCTGCTACTGATGACCAAGCTGGCCATTACTCAGCGGTGAAATTGTTGCCGCTTACCACCACATCGGGTCGATGACTCCGGGGTCCCTAGCAAACAGTTGTTCACCAAGTGCCACGGCAAAGTTTCTCAGCAGGCTTCCTCTGTACAACAACAGTGTCCACTGACGGCGTTCTACACCGGAAGCTCTGGCAGCCGTGCCATCTAGCGGGGAAGGGGGGGGGGGGGGGTCCAAGAGCAGAGCCAGAAGAACTGAGCCAATGGCTTTGCAAATATCTTAGAGCTCGTGCACGAGCCGAGCCCTGAAAATGTTCGCTATGTAAATCATGCAACAAATATGACTTAAAATATGATAAAGTTGTTCAAAATTAAAAATAGTGTATTTCTTTAACATGTGAAGCTTTGACATCAATAGGTCACATTATCCCACTTCATTAAGAAGTACTTAATAGATATGAGGAAATAAATAGTTTGGGTTCTGGCATGAAGACGTTCAGGTCTTCCTTTGAAGAATAAATCCACTTTGAAATATTACCAGATCCTCTTGGTTTATTTATCATAACAGGGTTAAATAAAATGTTTGCATAAGATCACACAAGTTAACAGAGGAAGTTGCGATTTATTCAGGTTTTCTGGTTTCACTTTGTACAAATCTACCAGGAAATGGGTATCTCTTTGTAAATGTAAATGTACTGGAATTTATATAGCGCAAATCACCGAGCGGTTTCTAAGCGCTTGCTTAGGGAACCCGTCCTGGTATTCCCCTGTGAGATAACCCCGGCAGGGTATCCGCAAGGTGAAAGCCAGGCATCCCACCGCGAGGGGCCATTGTGGAGATTAAGCAAGCTATTGCCCAGAGTCGCAGAGTGTGAACCCGTGAATCGAGTAGGCACCGGAGCGAGAATTGTCGAGTCCATGGACATATTAGGACTCAAGACCCCGATCCAGGAATTGAACCCTGGTCCCGGGCTGACCTCTGCTTCCAGGTCTGCCTCCTCTAACCAGTGAGCCACACTTCTCCACCACTGTTAAGGCTTTGTTTTACCTCTTCATGACCTCTTAATTTCTTTTTCAGATGCAATAGCGGCTTGGGCCTCATAAGCCTATATAGGGAAAGCGCTATAAAAATGACAATAACTATCTTGCTCAATTACATTTTAAAATAAAGGTATGCATGCTATTTCCTCTTTTTAAAAGTTAAGCTGTGACAAGTAACCACTACTGTGTATTTGTCAATGGGGAGAGTAGAGATATATGCTTATGAGGTCTTTCATCTGTACCCACTAAGTCTTTGACACCTTGCAAATGGGCTGAAGAGGGGTCGACCGCAGGCAGCACAAGAAGAAATTAATGAGAATAAAAACCTCCTCCACTTTTTAAAGGTGTTTGGACTGCCTGCTACGTACAATAGCCCAGCGTACACGACTGCAGAAAGAATCCTGTGTCCTGAGGCTGCAGCAACGAGGGCTATAGAGATAGCGCACGACCGAGGGAGGGGGATATTAAAGCCCTTTAGTCACAATGGGCGTTGCGCGCCTGTATATACCCGATAATCCGCTGTCGTGCTCAGTGAAGCTCTATAAAATTTGCTACAACCCCTCAAAGGGCTGCTTTCCATCTCTACTGTAACCTGGCAGCTATATTCCCCCGCGCCTGCTCTAAAGCTGCCCTCCTCTTCCCGGCGGGTCATCTCACTAACTCCACTTAAATGTATCTACAAATAATTAGGTAGGTCAGCGCCTAACTAACCCCCCTTTGTTATGTTTCTTAAAGTTGCTCACTCTCTTGAACCTCTTTGGATTCTATCTTTGTCGACGCCGGTCCCTCTTCTCTCCCGCCCAGGTCATCACACTCTCTTCGAAAAGACTTGCAACATCGTAACCAAGATTGAAAGAGCTCCCTCTCTGCCTCTAACACAACCACACTATCTGAATGGCTGCGCAAGTGTCACAAGTTTGTATAACACTTAGACCCACCCAATCCTGGAGATTTTAGCCAACAGCACGTGGCGTTCGAGATTTGCAGGTTTTTTTTAACAATGCAAACATAAGCTAAAAAAAATTACAGCACTATTGGTGGCTAAAACTGACCTGGATCAGATAGTCCCTGATGTCAGGGAGCAACCCTAAAGCTATTTCATCCCCATTTTCCAGTTTCACCAACGTCGACTGCACCCCCGCCTACCGCCATAAGAGAGGATTGGCCTTATTGCTAGAGCAGTCAACCACAAAGCTGGGAAACCGGGTTCGATTCTCGGCAGGGACGCTCAACATCCTGTGATCCTGGGCAAATCACTTACTCTCCCCGTGCCCAACAAAAATTCCCGTGACCGTCTGTTATGCAACTGGTGCTCATGTAAAGCGTTCTACCATCGGGTCAAGTTCCTTCGATATGAAACTCCGAAAAAGGAAAAAAATATCACTCAACAGCTGCAAGAGGAACATTTCCGAGCCCCTCTTCAACCACATTCCAATGCTGTACCACTAGGTCTCCTCCCGCACAAGGCTGAAGCTTCACCCTCCTAACAGAAAGTCAGGGCGCCAGACCCAACGTTACCCCATGCCATGCTCGGGCTGCAGTCTCACGTCGTCTCTGCCCCAGTCTCTATTGTCACTCCTATTTTTGCAGTAGTCTCGCTCGCTACCGCCACTCAGCAACATCACCAACTCTGCTGCAGTCTCATGCAATAATTCCTACAGCCCCAAAGTTGCAGTCTCACCCCAGCTCGCAGTAACCTTCCCCAGGAGGCAGCCATGTTTCCAATAGACAGCTTGGATGACCTGCTAAAGGGGTGGGGCTTGACGCACAAAACACCGAGTAGTCCCGCCCCCACGGTTAGCGAATAGGAGGAGGTCTACGTCTGTCTCTGTCGGATGAACATGGTTGCAACTTTGAAGTGCGACTGTTTCAGATTTAGCGCTGATGAGGAGCATTATTATGGCACACGTGTGGCACTTCAAACTAGAGGTGGGCGAGCAAGCATATTAACAGGGAGCCAAGGGGCTAGTCGGGCTCTACAAGTTCGAACCGAGTCAAATATCTGGTAAAATTATAATGGTTTAAAAATTCAAGAAAAGTGTCTTCCTTTGCCATGCGGAAAGCGTTTCACCATAGTACGTTTAAGTATGTATATATATATATATATATATATTGTAAGGATACACTTTTCATATAGATGGACAGAGGCCTTTGTAGTTATTTGCAAGGTTATTTATTAATTATTCTGCGCACACAGAGCGCCGAGCGTGTTCACCTCACACAGCTCCGGCACCCGAATGATCGCGCTCGGAAAGCGCGATCCCCAAAATGGCCGCTGTTCACGCTACGTCATCACGTAGCGTGAACGACTAGAGCGGCGACTCTACATATCTCCCCTTTTTTGTCCAAACAAGTAACATAGTCTGTGGTGGGGGGATTTAGAGCCCATCGCCCATTTCATAGTCCCGGTATCTGGATGGTCTCACCACCAAACGCCCACCTCTGGTGCACCTTACTGGAGTGGATGTTGCTTCCTTCTCACCCTGGATTATGGACTCCGCCTCCTTATCCTTGTGGACCAACACTCTCTCCTTGTCCACTGGCTCTTTCTCTACTCGTCTTGTAATGTTCACACGTGGGGTACCTCCGCCTTCTGGTTCCGATCCTAGTTCTGTGCTGTCCCCTTCTGTATCCCCTTCTCCTTCCCGTTTGTCTGTATCATTTCCCGATGTACCGTGGTCCATCACTTCTGGTTCTCGTGCCTCCGGTGCCCACTGCACTATTTTGTTACATCGAGCCATGAGATCCTGGGACCCCACATTCCCATCACTCAACCTAGCTGCTCGGCCAAATACTTCTCTAACTTGGAGCGGCCTGCTGTATTTACTGTCCCCTTTTCGTTGAAGTGTGGACAGTTTGACTCTCACCCATTCTCCTTCTTCCAACTGTGTGTCCTTTACATTCCTCCTCTTATTGTAGTGCTCCGAATATATTCTCTGGGCCCTTTCTAAATTTGCTTGTACTACCGCCGGAGACCACTTACTGGTCACCGTCTTGTCTTTCCACGCCATATTGTCCTTAGTAAATGGATCTCTTCCTCTAAGAATCTGGAAAGAACTGTACCCCGTTCCTGTGGGGGTGATGCGATACGCCCATATCATATGTAGCACTTCCTTCTCCCAGTCCTTCCCCATCATGATGGCTGCTTGGATGGAACCCATCAGGACTCTGTTGAACCGTTCTACTTGTCCATTCCCTGCCGGATGATATATGGACGTGTGTTTGGAGCAGACTCCATTTCTTTCCATGAATTTTAGCCACTTGTCTGAAGTGTATTGCGGGCCGTTGTCACTTAATATAAATTTGGGGATGCCTTCTCTGAGGAAGATGGTGGTGAGGAACTTTAGTATGGTGTCCGTGTCCATCTCTTCATTGACATGTACCTCTGGCCACCTCGAGTATTTGTCCGCTAGGACACATAGGTATTTAGGGGTCCCTTGATCGTTCAGGATAGGTCCCAAAATGTCAATGGAGAGTTCTTCCCATGGATTCCTCGGTGTGTCGAATTTTCCTATGGACGGCCTCAATGGTGTCATGGTCTTATTAGCTTGTTGGCATTGGTTACACTCCCTTACGTGTCGTTCCATTTGCGTGTCCATGCCTGGCCACCAGTAACCCTGTTTGGTTCTCAGTTTGGTCTTCCCAATTCCTAAATGGCCTTCGTGTAGTAGTTCTAATAGTCTGGGGACGAGTCCTTCTGGGGGTACCACTTTGTCCCCTCGGTACATAAAGACTCCCTTGTCGGCAAGTGAGTGCTCCTCTCTCACTACAAAGTATTTTCTCATGTCTCCGCTCAGATGTTTCTTTTCCGGCCATCCTCCCGTGATGTTCCCTTTCACCTCTTGGAGGCTCTTGTCCGCCAGATATGCTTCCGTCCATTCTTGGTTGCTGATTACCTTCTCTGGATCCTCCATCAATGCCACCATTTTATCCCCTTCTTCCTTCTCTTCTTCCGCTAACTCCATTGCTGCTGCCCTGCTCAAATAGTCAGCGACTTTGTTTTTGCTGCCCGGGATGTACTCTACGTCATAGCGATACTCCAGCAATTTTAGAGTCATTTTCGCTATTCTTGGGGTGGCACTCGCATGCCCACTGGACGTGAGGACCCACACCAATGGCTTGTGGTCTGTTCTTAGCCGGAATCTTGTGCCCCATAGGAACTGGCAACATTTTCCAAAGCCCAAACCACTGCCAGCATCTCTTTTTCAATAACACTGAACTTCTTCTCAGTGTCTGTCAGGGCCCTGGACGCAAAACTGAGGGTCTCCATCGCTCCTCCACCTCTGTCTTGCATAAGGACTGCGCCGAGTCCTTTGTCACTGGCATCTGTTGTTACCACTGTCCGCCCCTGTGGGTCGTACCCTCGGAGGGGTATGGCTTGAGTCACATCCTTCTTGACGCCTTCAAACTCCCTCTGAGTTTCTTCTGTCCATGCAAACGCCGTTTTTCTCTTGTCAACATCCGCATGTGATGGGTTTTGGATGCAAAATGCTGTATGAATTTGCTATAATACTCGGCCATGCCTAGGAAGGACCTGACTTCCTCTTTGCTAGTAGGCGGCAGAGCGTCACATATTGCTTTTACGTTCTCCTTCTTCGGTGTGACCCCTCGTTCTCCAATTTCGGGCCCCAGGTAGGTGACGGATGCCATGCCTAAGTGGCATTTCCCCCACTCAGCAGTCAGCCCTTTGTCTTCCAGCACCCTCAGCACCTTGGTCAACTTGGCGTCGTGGTCCCGTTGATCGCTCCCCATGACCAAAATGCTGTCTTGGAAGTATTGGACCCCTTTCAAGTCCTTGAAGAGACGGTGCATCAGCTTTTGGAAGACCGCCGCTGCCGATGCTAGGCCAAATGGCATCCTGCAGAATTGGTAACATCCAAAAGGGGTGATGAACGATGTCAGCCTCCTGCTCTCCAGGTGTAATGCTATCTGGTGGTACGCCGACGTCAGGTCGATGGTGGAGTACCATTTTTTCCTTTGGTGTTCGCCAGCATTTCCTCGATGCGGGGCAGCGGAAACTTCTCTACTACGATATTTTTGTTTAGTTCGCGTAGGTCCACGCACAGCCGGACCTTGCCGTTTGGTTTCATCACCACCACCAGGGGGGCCAGCCACTCCGCACATGTGATGGGTTCAATAATGCCATTTCCTTCCAAGTCGCGCAGCTCTTGTTGCACCGCCTCTCTCACGGCTATCGGTACATTCCTCACTTTATGTGACACCGGTGTGGCATCCGTCTTGAGGATGATTTTGTGCAAAAACTTCTCCAATTTCCCAACTCTTCCACCGAATACTTTGGGAAAGTCTCTTTTCCATTTCTCCATGTCTGGCCACTTTTCTGGTTCCGTCAGTAGTACCTGCACTGCTCCGCCAGGGTCCAGCTTGATGCCTAAATCTCCCTGGTCCATCCAGCCTAATACCGATGGGCCTTTCTCCGTCACATATAGTTTGCAGTCAGCGCTGCGTCCTCTGAATTCAAATGTTAATGGTCGATAGCCTGCTATGGGGATGCGGTTTCCCAGGTATGTGACTGGTCTGATGTCCGGTGGTTCCAGATGTGGGCCTAGAAGGGGCATGAATTTCTCTGTCCACACTGCCCTTTGTACCAACGTATACGGTGAGCCTGAGTCCGCCACGATGCTTATCATCACGCCACCTATCAACATGTCCAGCACGGGTTTGTTCGATCTCCTGGTGCCTATACTCAAAACTTGTTCCTCGATGCACAGTATTTCATCCTCTTCCACTTGGTTTCTTCCTTCCCCATCTTCCTGGTCCATGTCAACGAATTTCACCGTGTTGCCGGCCATTTTCTTCCGACAAACATTTTCGTAATGTCCCATCACTCCACAGAACATGCACTTAGCCCGGAAGGCCGGGCACCTTTTGTCATTCGCCTCGTGGGTCCAGCTGCCGCATCGGTAGCATGATGACTTACTTCCTTTCGCCTGCCTCCCTGGCGGTCCTGGCTTTCCTTGCCACTTGTTGGGTCCTTTGTAGGTTGAGCTCGTGTTCCTGCTCCCACCTTTTGGCTCTCCGTCCTCTATTCTGTTGACCATGGGCTTTGCCGCCATTTCCCTTTTTGCTGCGTCCGCACATCTGCGTGCCAATTCTGCCTTCTTCACCATCGCAATCGCCTCTTTTAACGTGGTGTCACCGCATGACCATAGTTTGTCCTGTACCGATTTCATTGTCGTATGCATCACTATTTGGTCTTTGATGAAATCATCATGGAGTCCGCCAAACTGACACGTGGATGCCAACTTCTTCAGTGCTGCTACATACTCATCGATAGACTCGCCCTGTTCTTGCTTCCTCTGTTGGAAATTGTATCGGTCTATGGACACGCAGACTGCCGGTCGGTAATGTTCATCGAGCTCTTCTAGGGCGTGCGCATACACATCATCGTCGCTCGATTGTCTCTGCTTGGGTACTAGGTTCTTGAACACCCTGATCCCCTCCGGGCCCAAGTTGTGTAGTAAAATTCTCCTTTTTCTGACGCTCGTGAAGGCTTCTTCATTCTCATCCTCCAGGACTACAGTGTAATTGGTGATGTATTCTTTCCAGTCCTCCCACTTCATTAGGGGCTCTCCTGGTTTCGGTAGGAATGGAACCGGCGCCGTCGCCGAGGATGATTGAGCGCACATGGTCTCCCGCCTTTTTGGCGCAACGCTCTGGGTTCTGGGGCTGCCCGGTGCGCTGTTCTCTTCTTCTTCGCCTGGTCGGAGCTGGGTATCTCCCTCTTCACCACTGTCTGTGGCCCCTGGATCCGCCAGTGCTACTATCCAGCCGGGTAATCTAGCAGGATGTGACGCCTGTGATGCCCTGCCGTCCTTCTAGCACGTGGCCCGTCACAGTAGTGCCCCTTGTGCCTCCGTTCGACATCCAGTATGTGCTTGCATAGGATAAAACTGCTTCTGCCACGCTCTGTGTGCCTCCCTGCGTGTTCCCCCGCTCATCCAATAATGCAGCCTGCTCAATCGGCCTCTCTGACCTGTGGGAGTGCTGTGGGGAGATGATCAAGGTTCGAGTAGTTCTTCCCTGTGGGTCCTCGTCGTGCTCGAGTTCACCTCGTCGCCATTGTAAGGATACACTTTTCATATAGATGGACAGAGGCCTTTGTAGTTATTTGCAAGGTTATTTATTAATTATTCTGCGCACACAGAGCGCCGAGCGTGTTCACCTCACACAGCTCCGGCACCCGAATGATCGCGCTCGGAAAGCGCGATCCCCAAAATGGCCGCCGTTCACGCTACGTCATCACGTAGCGTGAACGACTAGAGCGGCGACTCTACATATATATATATATATATATATATACTGACTTTGGGACTTCAGGTACCAGCATGCATAGCGAATACTGCCCACAGAGGAAAAAACTTTTGCCTGTGATTTGATGCATTGGCACCAATGGAAACATCGGGAGCAGTATGAAAAGTCCCTGCCTACACCAACATGTTTTTTAAAACACGAAGCTGGCAATGAATAAGGCACACGCCGAAACGCGTCTGCCAGGTGTTTTAATCTTTACCTGTCAGGATGGTGGCAAAATAAATCTCCCTGAGCTTTCCAAAACGCATGTGTCGGACCCATTTCTTGGCTAAGGAGTGGGAGTGGTGGAGGATATGATTTGCAGCTGTCGACGCTGCAATACCGGCACGCCTCTCGATCTGGAGCTCCGCTTCAAGTCGACATCTCTGTGGTGTTTGGTGTGAAAGCACATAAAGCGGCGCCCCCTCGCCCAAGACACTGTTCCTGGTTCGGGGAGAGAGCGGCAGCATGCTGCCGATTTGGAAGGCGATGGGAGATGCCTGTGCTACCATGGTCCCTGTGGCGGTGGATGAGCGGACTAATGGGCTGGCAAAAGCTGGGGCATCACTGTATGCACGGACCAATCACTGCATTGGAGTTCGCGATGTGAGACCGTGACCATGCAATTTACTTCGTGTGGGACCCTTACTGACTTTGGGACTTCAGGTACCAGCATGCATAGCGAATACTGCCCACAGAGGAAAAAACTTTTGCCTGTGATTTGATGCATTGGCACCAATGGAAACATCGGGAGCAGTATGAAAAGTCCCTGCCTACACCAACATGTTTTTTAAAACACGAAGCTGTCAATGAATAAGGCACACACCGAAACGCGTCTGCCAGGTGTTTTAATCTTTACCTGTCAGGATGGTGGCAAAATAAATCTCCCTGAGCTTTCCAAAACGCATGTGTCGGACCCATTTCTTGGCTAAGGAGTGGGAGTGGTGGAGGATATGATTTGCAGCTGTCGACGCTGCAATACCGGCACGCCTCTCGATCTGGTGCTCCGCTTCAAGTCGACATCTCTGTGGTGTTTGGTGTGAAAGCACATAAAGCGGCGCCCCCTCGCCCAAGACACTGTTCCTGGTTCGGGGAGAGAGCGGCAGCATGCTGCCGATTTGGAAGGCGATGGGAGATGCCTGTGCTACCATGGTCCCTGTGGCGGTGGATGAGCGGACTCACGGGCTGGCAAAAGCTGGGGCATCACTGTATGCACGGACCAATCACTGCATTGGAGTTCGCGATGTGAGACCGTGACCATGCAATTTACTTCGTGTGGGACCCTTACTGACTTTGGGACTTCAGGTACCAGCATGCATAGCGAATACTGCCCACAGAGGAAAAAACTTTTGCCTGTGATTTGATGCATTGGCACCAATGGAAACATCGGGAGCAGTATGAAAAGTCCCTGCCTACACCAACATGTTTTTTAAAACACGAAGCTGGCAATGAATAAGGCACACGACGAAACGCGTCTGCCAGGTGTTTTAATCTTTACCTGTCAGGATGGTGGCAAAATAAATAAAATAAATCTCCCTGAGCTTTCCAAAACGCATGTGTCGGACCCATTTCTTGGCTAAGGAGTGGGAGTGGTGCAGGATATGATTTGCAGCTGTCGACGCTGCAATACCGGCACGCCTCTCGATCTGGTGCTCCGCTTCAAGTCCACATCTCTGTGGTGTTTGGTGTGGAAGCACATAAAGCGGCGCCCCCTCGCCCAAGACACTGTTCCTGGTTCGGGGAGAGAGCGGCAGCATGCTGCCGATTTGGAAGGTGATGGGAGATGCCTGTGCTGCCATGGTCCCTGTGGCGGTGGATGAGCGGACTCATGGGCTGGCAAAAGCTGGGGCATCACTGTATGCACGGACCAATCACTGCATTGGAGTTCGCGATGTGAGACCGTGACCATGCAATTTACTTCGTGTGGGACCCTTACTGACTTTGGGACTTCAGGTACCAGCATGCATAGCGAATACTGCCCACAGAGGAAAAAACTTTTGCCTGTGATTTGATGCATTGGCACCAATGGAAACATCGGGAGCAGTATGAAAAGTCCCTGCCTACACCAACATGTTTTTTAAAACACGAAGCTGGCAATGAATAAGGCACACGCCGAAACGCGTCTGCCAGGTGTTTTAATCTTTACCTGTCAGGATGGTGGCAAAATAAATCTCCCTGAGCTTTCCAAAACGCATGTGTCGGACCCATTTCTTGGCTAAGGAGTGGGAGTGGTGGAGGATATATATATATATATATATATATATATATCAAGCTCACTGGGGTAACCACAAATTGAGAGGCACGCGTGCACAAACCAGCCTTTCCCCATTCAAAGCTTTATTTGGGACACGCAGCTTTGCATCTTAGTCCGCGCTGCCACAGCATTCCGCCTGACGCGTTTCGTGATGAAATCACTTCCTCAGAGGCTCACGGAGCAGTACTGGCCACACCCATTTAATCCCTTATACGCCTATTTCCGCATTTCTGGGAGATGTAGTCCACCTTTATAGTCCTGAATCGTTGCTCCTGCCGTGGCACAATCGAAAACCCTGAATGGGCACCAGGATGTTCAGCAGCGTGCAATTCCAGGGTAAGTGCTCCGGACAGAGCTCCTAAGATGTAGCCCCTCGGCCTCCTTCCCTTTACTAGCAGTGGTGCTCTCTCGACGGCTGGTCTGCCGCTTTTAACATCAGGCTCACTGGGGTAACCACAAATTGAGAGGCACGCGAGCACAAACCAGCCTTTCCCCACTCAAAGCTTTATTCGGGACACGCAGCTTTGCATCTTAGTCCGCGCTGCCACAGCATTCCGCCTGACGCGTTTCGTGATGAAATCACTTCCTCAGAGGCTCACGGAGCAGTACTGGCCACACCCATTTAATCCCTTATACGCCTATTTCCGCATTTCTGGGAGATGTAGTCCACCTTTACAGTCCTGAATCGTTGCTCCTGCCGTGGCACAATCGAAAACCCTGAATGGGCACCAGGATGTTCAGCAGCGTGCAATTCCAGGGTAAGTGCTCCGGACAGAGCTCTTAAGATGTAGCCCCTCGGCCTCCTTCCCTTTACAAGGAGTGGTGCTCTCTCGGCGGCTGGTCTGCCGCTTTTAACATCAAGCTCACTGGGGTAACCACAAATTGAGAGGCACGCGAGCACAAACCAGCCTTTCCCCATTCAAAGCTTTATTCGGGACACGCAGCTTTGCATCTTAGTCCGCGCTGCCACAGCATTCCGCCTGACGCGTTTCGTGATGAAATCACTTCCTCAGAGGCTCACGGAGCAGTACTGGCCACACCCATTTAATCCCTTATACGCCTATTTCCGCATTTCTGGGAGATGTAGTCCACCTTTACAGTCCTGAATCGTTGCTCCTGCCGTGGCACAATCGAAAACCCTGAATGGGCACCAGGATGTTCAGCAGCGTGCAATTCCAGGGTAAGTGCTCCGGACAGAGCTCCTAAGATGTAGCCCCTCGGCCTCCTTCCCTTTACAAGGAGTGGTGCTCTCTCGGCGGCTGGTCTGCCGCTTTTAACACAAACCAGCCTTTCCCCATTCAAAGCTTTATTCGGGACACGCAGCTTTGCATCTTAGTCCGCGCTGCCACAGCATTCCGCCTGACGCGTTTCGTGATGAAATCACTTCCTCAGAGGCTCACGGAGCAGTACTGGCACTTACCCTGGAATTGCACGCTGCTGAACATCCTGGTGCCCATTCAGGGTTTTCGATTGTGCCACGGCAGGAGCAACGATTCAGGACTGTAAAGGTGGACTACATCTCCCAGAAATGCGGAAATAGGCGTATAAGGGATTAAATGGGTGTGGCCAGTACTGCTCCGTGAGCCTCTGAGGAAGTGATTTCATCACGAAACGCGCCAGGCGGAATGCTGTGGCAGCGCGGACTAAGATGCAAAGCTGCGTGTCCCGAATAAAGCTTTTAATGGGGAAAGGCTGGTTTGTGCTTGCGTGCCTCTCAATTTGTGGTTACCCCAGTGAGCTTGATGTTAAAAGCGGCAGACCAGCCGCCGAGAGAGCACCACTCCTTGTAAAGGGAAGGAGGCCGAGGGGCTACATCTTAGGAGCTCTGTCCGGAGCACTTACCCTGGAATTGCACGCTGCTGAACATCCTGGTGCCCATCCAGGGTTTTCGATTGTGCCACGGCAGGAGCAACGATTCAGGACTGTAAAGGTGGACTACATCTCCCAGAAATGCGGAAATAGGCATATAAGGGATTAAATGGGTGTGGCCAGTACTGCTCCGTGAGCCTCTGAGGAAGTGATTTCATCACGAAACGCGTCAGGCGGAATGCTGTGGCAGCGCGGACTAAGATGCAAAGCTGCGTGTCCCGAATAAAGCTTTTAATGGGGAAAGGCTGGTTCGTGCTTGGGTGCCTCTCAATTTGTGGTTACCCCAGTGAGCTTGATGTTAAAAGCGGCAGACCAGCCGCCGAGAGAGCACCACTCCTTGTAAAGGGAAGGAGGCCGAGGGGCTACATCTTAGGCGCTCTGTCCGGAGCACTTACCCTGGAATTGCACGCTGCTGAACATCCTGGTGCCCATCCAGGGTTTTCGATTGTGCCACGGCAGGAGCAACGATTCAGGACTGTAAAGGTGGACTACATCTCCCAGAAATGCGGAAATAGGCGTATAAGGGATTAAATGGGTGTGGCCAGTACTGCTCCGTGAGCCTCTGAGGAAGTGATTTCATCAGGAAACGCGTCAGGCGGAATGCTGTGGCAGCGCGGACTAAGATGCAAAGCTGCGTGTCCCGAATAAAGCTTGTAATGGGGAAAGGCTGGTTTGTGCTTGCGTGCCTCTCAATTTGTGGTTACCCAGTGAGCTTGATATATATATATATATATATATATATATATATATATATATATTGTGTCCAGCTCTCCTTTCAAGAAGGGGAAATGAAGACGATGTCAGTAATAGTTTCCTTCGTGATTTATTTTCCAAATGGCATTCAGATGTTTAAGCAATAAAGCACCGACGCGTTTCGCTGTGCACACACAGCTTTCTCACGGTCAATACAGAACACATTAGAGAGCCCCTCCTATATCTGTAGGGAGTCGCCAGTAAACATTTACAAAACATCACTTCCTTTGAAAATAATGGAGGTGATGTGGGAGTTGTAGTTTATACATATAATTTTCCGACTGTTTGTTTAAATGCTATGCATTGCGCGCATGGATGTTACATATGGATTAAAGTTTCACATTTTGTTCATTGAGTTACCCAATTGTTTCAAAAGCGCAGGGTCATCTTTTCCTAACCGCTTTTAAGCGCTACATACAGTGCACGTCCTAATACCAATACACATTCCTGCCCTCTAGTGGGCAATTTAATTTGGTATTTTTCAATGTTATCCATATTCTAATTCCCTCCAGTGGGCATATTTGAATACTGTGCACTTATGTAAATTTCTGTGACAAACATAGTGACCTCTATCCAACCATTGCATTTTTTCTCAGTCTCGTTGGCCACATTCCCACTTATATTTTACAATCTACTGAATCATACTGTTCGATCTGTCTATATTTTAAACAAAGGATCATAGTTCATAGTAAAGACTTAATTTTCATAGATGTACATAAAGTTCTTCACTTTGGTTAAGACCTGTCGGAGCCATTGTCCTGAAATTAAAAATTTGTCGTGACTCACGGCGTCGTAAAGTTTTTTCTCGATCCCCCCCTCTTTCATGTGGGAGGACTGTTTCCAAGGCATAGAACTTGAGAAGTGTCCAATCTGCATTGTGTAACTGTTCCATGTGTTTGGCTACAGCGTTGTTGCGGTCTTTGTTTACTGTCGCTCTCACATGTTCCAAAATTCTTTTTTTCAATTCCTTTTTCGTGCTTCCGATATATTTAAGTGCACACGGACATTCTATCACGTATACCACATGGGTGCTTACACAGTTAATTAGCTCTTTCATTCTCCATATTTTGTTGTTGGGCATTGTCACTTCCTTTTTATTTACCGCGATTTGGCACACCTTGCAGTTTTGACATTTAATGAAACCTTTTGTTTTCATCCATTGTATGCCTTTCTTTTTCTTGGTGTTGTCTCTGAAATGGCTTTGTATCAATCTGTCTTTGAGGTTTCTTGATCTTCTATATGTTACCTCCGCGTGCTTGCCCATTATTTTGCTTGTGACGGGGTCTAATTGTAACAATTTCCAATTCTTCCTGATGATTGTCACGATTTGTTTAGATTCCCTCGTGTGAGAAAAAGAAAGGCATACAATGGATGAAAACAAAAGGTTTCATTAAATGTCAAAACTGCAAGGTGTGCCAAATCGCGGTAAATAAAAAGGAAGTGACAATGCCCAACAACAAAATATGGAGAATAAAAGAGCTAATTAACTGTGTAAGCACCCATGTGGTATACGTGATAGAATGTCCGTGTGCACTTAAATATATCGGAAGCACGAAAAAGGAATTGAAAAAAAGAAATTTGGAACATGTGAGAGCGACAGTAAACAAAGACCGCAACAACGCTGTAGCCAAACACATGGAACAGTTACACAATGCAGATTGGACACTTCTCAAGTTCTATGCCTTGGAAACAGTCCTCCCACATGAAAGAGGGGGGAATCGAGAAAAAACTTTACGACGCCGTGAGTCACGACAAATTTTAAATTTCAGGACGATGGCTCCGACAGGTCTTAACCAAAGTGAAGAACTTTATGTACATCTATGAAAATTAAGTCTTTACTATGAACTATGATCCTTTGTTTAAAATATAGACAGATCGAACAGTATGATTCAGTAGATTGTAAAATATAAGTGGGAATGTGGCCAACGAGACTGAGAAAAAATGCAATGGTTGGATAGAGGTCACTATGTTTGTCACAGAAATTTACATAAGGGCACAGTATTCAAATATGCCCACTGGAGGGAATTAGAATATGGATAACATTGAAAAATACCAAATTAAATTGCCCACTAGAGGGCAGGAATGTGTATTGGTATTAGGACGTGCACTGTATGTAGCGCTTAAAAGCGGTTAAGAAAAGATGACCCTGCGCTTTTGAAACAATTGGGTAACTCAATGAACAAAATGTGAAACTTTAATCCATATGTAACATCCATGCGCGCAATGCATAGCATTTAAACAAACAGTCGGAAAATTATATGTATAAACTACAACTCCCACATCACCTCCATTATTTTCAAAGGAAGTGATGTTTTGTAAATGTTTACTGGCGACTCCCTACAGATATAGGAGGGGCTCTCTAATGTGTTCTGTATTGACCGTGAGAAAGCTGTGTGTGCACAGCGAAACGCGTCGGTGCTTTATTGCTTAAACATCTGAATGCCATTTGGAAAATAAATCACAAAGGAAACTATTACTGACATCGTGAGTGCGTCTTCATTTCCCCTTCTTGAAAGGAGAGCTGGACACAATTAATTAAGGCTGGGCTCAGCCGAGGAAAACGCACCGAAGCGAAGCAGCGCCAGGGGTCTGCAAAAACGGAGCCTTTTTGTGAATATATATATATATATATATATATATATATATATATATATATATATATGAGAGGCATTTAATAAAAGCGGTAGTTTACTTACTTTAATCCCCACCTTTGCATTTTGGCTAACATCAATTGCGTGGTGGCATACAACTTTATGCCTGTGTTTAAAGTGAAATTACTGGTTCCAGAGTCCAATAAAGTGTTGATTATAAAAATCCGAAGCATAGCTGCTTAGTTTCCAAGGTCCAGGCGTGATGTGCTAATGCAGCCCAGGTTTTTTCCTTTGAAATATGGGACTTGGAATCCTGCCTTATAATGGAATAAACAGACTACAAGTCGCAGAATTCAAAGAAAAAACTTGTACTTAACAAGCACATTACGCATGGACCTCGGAAACTTGGCAGCTATGATTCAGGATGCTGCTGAAGTTATTACACTTGAGATGGGTACATTTGGCAGGCATGTGTGCACAAGTCTCAACCTTTTGAATCTCCAAGAATGATTGCATCAAGGCCTTTTGGAGGGTATTCTCATTGAAATCAATGGATAACTACTGTTAACAGGTGACCCAATTTCAGTCAGTGGGGTTCACTTAATTTATTTTGACAGTGAAGGTCTAGTAAAAGAGGGTGGCCAACTCCTAAATCATTTAACCTGAGAGACATGTATAATAAATCCTCTGGGTGCAGTGTATTTTACCTGCCCAGTCTGTATTTTTATGTCCCTGCCAGTAAAAAAACAAGAACAGTAGTGAAATCCAGTATTTTCCCCCTTTGAAACAGAAACACAAAACAAAAAAACTATTAAAATAAACTGAGGTATTGTTACAAATGTTTGCAGTGAAACTGTAATTATAAAATCAGGACTCCTCTTGGCAAGGCAAAAGCAGGTTTGCTGTTGTGACACGGAGACTAGCTATCCCATTCCCCACACAGGTAAATAGCTGGTCCCAAATGGATGCTCGCAGGCAGCCTAAACATGAACAATGTGATTTCGCAAAAAAGGTAAAGAACAAGTTACCCAATAATTACATATTTGTTACAAAATATCACATCACCTGTGTCTTCAAACTCCTGACATTTTCTCTACACATTCTTTAATGTAATTCTAACAATGCTTAACAAACCATTTATTTGCTTCTTTCGTTTGCATGTATGTTTTATTGTTCTTCTCCCAAGACTTTTAATCAGATTCTGTATACTCTTAGCTAACTCTATCTCCTTCTCATATCTTTCAGTCACGTTTTCAATTTACCAAGAACATAAAATATGCGCTTGTTGTGGTGTGACCATATATTCCTTTAGGCTTGCAAACATGGGGTTTCCTTTAACTGAGACCTTGCTGATCATTCACTCTATTTCCTAGTGAACTCTTTACCTGTCTTGCAACATTGTGGAACTTAGGCCTGTACTGCTTTTTCACCACGTATAACTCTGTGACACTGTCTACTGTTGTCTGCGGTAGGGCAACTTAGTCACATTTAGTTTCCTCTCTAACATTCCCCCCTCTAGTTTATATTTCAACTACTGGCTCTAATACTGTGTTTGTACTTGGCACTAGACAATATGTATTGCCCTGAAATGAAAAGACCATTTATATTTTTACGGAAGACGAGCAACTTGGGCTCTGATCGGATTTGGAGAGGGAGGGAGTTCCAGAGCTTGGCCGAGTTGGGGGAGAATGAACGGCCTCCACACCTGGCTCTCTTGAACCTAGGTATTGCGGCCAGGAAGGAAGAGCCCGATCTAAGCTGTCTGGATGGGTGATATGCGATTATCAGAGGTTGGTTAATGGCGGCACCTGTTCCCCAGAAGGATCGGTGTGCGATGCACATTGCTTTAAATTGAATTCTTTCCCTGATTAGGAGCCAATGGAGATCCTTGAGTCTGGGTTTGACAGGAAGGCAACGGGGGATTTGGAGGAGGGTTCTGGCTGCACAGTTTTGGATAATTCGCAGTTTGTTTAAGGCGCCCCTAGATACAGGGTGTTTCCAAAGTCTAGACGGGACAAGATAAAACCCTGGACCATTGTCTGTCTTGCGTGAAAGGGTAGCAAGGGAAGGACTTTTTGCGCAAAAGTCTTAGCAAGCCGAAGCAGGTGGCCGAAAGTTTGGCCGCCTGACAGTTAAGCTTAAGGAACTTATCAAGCCAGATGCCCAGGCTTTTGATTGTGTCTTTAGGTGCGGGGGCCGATCCTAGGCAAGGGGGCCAGAATGGATCAATGGTGTTGTTGATGGAACTGCCCAGGAGCATAAGCTCCGTTTTGTCCCCATTCAATTTGAGGCAGGAAGATGTCATCCACTCGTGTAGTGCTTCCAGGCAGTTCTTGAGGCAGTTGGGTGCATTTTGTGGGGGTTGAGAGCCACCACTAGCTGAGTATCGTCCGCATAGGTGATGATTTTTACTCCGAAGGGGCGGACAATCTCAGCTAGGGGCTCATGTATATATTAAATAGTGTAGGGCTCAGGGAGGAGCCCTGCGGTACGCCGCAGCCAAGGGGCTTGCTGGGAGAGGTGTAGTCGCCCTCAAAGACCTTTAAGGAGCGATTGGACAGGAAAGATTTGAACCAGGTGATTGCCGTACCCGAGATTCCCTTGTTGCTGAGTCGGTGAAGTAAGGTGTTGTGGCTCACGGTGTCGAAGGCGGCACTTAGATCAAGGAGGATGATGGCAGCGGATCCTTAATTGTCTAGGATCCTCCTCGCCTCCTCCGTTACGGCGACCAGGGCGGTTTCGGTCCCGTGTAGGGGGCAGAAACTGGTCTGGGCGGAATCTAAGAGGTTGTTGGACTCTAGATACTCTGTTAGCACCGCACTCGCGTGTTTTTCAAGGATTTTACTTAGCCAGGGCAGCAAAGAGATCGGTCGGTAGTTGGCAGGGTTGTTTTGATCTAGATTTGTTTTTTTTAGAAGGACTTTAACAATGGCTTGCTTCCATGGGAGAGGGACAATGCCGGTGGATAGGGAGGTATTGAGTAGTTCCAGAATGGTGGGTAAAATATGATTAGTGACTGGGAGTAAGGTGCGTGGTGGGCCAGGGTTATTAGGGGAGCCGGATTTTACCTGACGCATGATAGACTCTAAGGTGGTAGGGTCTAAAGAGGGGAAGTGGTCAAGTGTGGTGGGAGGCTGAGGCTCAGGTTCAGGAGGTTTGATTGTCTCGGTCAGGGGTTGGTGAAAAGAAGTATAGATAAATTAAATTTTGTGACTAAAAAAGTCAGCCAAGTTGTCACAATGGGTTTGGGCGTCCAGGGAGTCTTGGTGTTTTTCTGGTAGCTGAAGTAGGGTTTTTGCGATGCAATATATTTCTTTGGGCTTGGAGGCAGCTTCGGTGATTTTTTCCTCAAAAAAAGATAGGAAAAAAGGTAGGAACTCACCCACCTCCCTGCGGGGAGGTGGGTGAGAATCTACTACTAGTGTAGGTGTCCTAAATGTAAACAGCCAGCCCGCCTTTGTACTGATCCTTCTACAACATGCTATAATTATTTGAATGAACCCACTGAATTGGTGCATTACAATCACTAATTTGGTAAGTACATGGACCCATTAGGTGTACTTAAAAGACCCCTCAAACACCAACCTAGTTGGTGTCATGCTTCATCATTGGGGTCCCAACCGGGTGGCCGAGTGCCCCCTGGTTGTTCTACAATGCCTGATTACAGCGGAACTGGTGTGGTGTAAATACCACTTAAAACTAAGGGTAATAACTTCCTAGTAGTTGCATCACATATTTTTAACCATATCCTAAGCCGCCATCAATACATTTTATAGGCAAGGATTCGCAGAGATATTTTTAATAAAAATCACAACACTTCACATATTTACACCACACCAGCTCCGCTGTAATCAGGCGTTGTAGCACAACCACGGGGCACTCAGCCACCCGGTTGGAACCCCAATGATGAAGCATGACACCAACTAGGTTGGTGTGTGAGGGGTCTTTTAAGTACACTTAATGGGTCCATGTACTTACCACATTAGTGATTGTAATGCACCAATTCAGTGAGTTCGTCCACATTGTTTAGTCTAGTATTACGTTGGGGATAAGGACGTACCCCTCAATTCCCTTGCTCTCTCCTTGTTTTCCAATAATTAATTGAATACCACAACATATCAACAACAGTGTCCCAAGGGCTGGCAATAAAGCTTTTAATAGTCCTGACATCCAGGATGGTGGTAATGCAAACCACCTGTTAAGCCAATTATCTGGGGCACCTCCTTCATCTACCATTTTCTTCTGTAGATTATGCAAAGTTTGTACAGCCTCTGACAAAGTTCCATTGTCTGCATTATTCTCAAAGCAGTTCCTATCTTGGCACATGCTACTCCTTCCATGGCCGTCATAAGGTCAAGTACATAACGATGCTGCATGAACATCAGTCTTTTGACACACAGCTCCTCTTTTATGGCATTAAATCCATCTTTTGTAGTATTTATTGATTTTAGAAGTTCCCATCTAGCTATTTTTAGCCATTGAGCAATTGCCTTTGCCTGAACGAACAGCAGAATGCTTCCAAAGAACAACTGAGCATCTTTAAACAACCTGTATGAGTCTGGTGGCTTAGTGGACTAATGCGTCCACTGTAGGGGACTGTGTTTGACCTCATGGTCACAGGTTCAAATCCTGGCAGGTCCACTCAGCTTTTCATCCTTCTGAGGTCTATAAAATTAGCACCATTGACCTGGATAACAAAAAACATCTGTTATTCAATGCCAAGATGCCCATTGGTGAACGTGCGCTTTACAAATACACAATATGTTACTCTTGGGGAACATCATTCCAAGTAGTAGTGCCAAAATATTCTGCAGCTCTACTTCTTCGGTGATGATGTATTGATGTAACAAAGTTGTTGGATGCCTCATGGGGTTTTTTATGTAGCTTTGTAATATTAACTCCTGGAATTACCTAGACATGGGTGTGCAAAATCACAAGTGAGAAGAGGCCTCTCCAGTTCAGCAGTAACAGAGTGTACAATAGTTCTTCACGCTATCCATGAGGCAGGAGGTTTCCTCCCTGCATATTGGCATTATCTATTGTGGCACTGCAGTTGATATTCTCTCCTACATTAATGGTGCTGTTTCCTCTGAAACATAAAGAAACAGATGTTAATCTCATGACTGTCTGAGGACTTACTGTACTATCCATCCAAGTGTATTGCACAATATTATCATCCCATATGCGTGCACACCTTTTTACTGCATCTTGACTAATATCAGTACCATTCCATAAAGAGATAGCCCTACAAGAGAATTCAATATCGGAATGCCATTGATCATGGGTATAAACTGATCCAGTAACTTGAAATCCTGGCCTACGAGCACAATCTGGAAGTACAGGATTTACTAAATGTAAGAAAGTGCCCTCTTTTTGCATGGTTGCCCCCACTTTTTGCCAAACTGCTGATGTACTTTGACTGAGTGTTCCTGCCAAACAGGTACCCAGGGCTTATGTTCTTTCCCTAAAACTGCATGGAGACAAAACCCAATTGGCACTCTTTTGACACAGGTCAGTCCCTTGTAAATAGTACCACAGGTACTAAGGGCACTGTGGCCAGGGAAGGCCTCTAAGGGCTGCAGCACGCATTTTGCCACCATTAGATGCTCTGTAACTTTACACAGACACACACTGCCATTGCAGGCTGCGTGTTTTGGTGCAGAACAAAGTGAAGAGTCGTCTTGGCACACATCCCAGGGTGCCATGCCTACAACCCACTGCCCTGGCATAAGTCAGCCACCCTACTAGCTTGGTGCACTATACCAGGGATGAGTGTACAGGATCATGAGACCTGTACCCCTACAAAGTCTAAGCCAATTCATAGACATTGTAAGTGCAACAATGCCATTAAGAGTATATGGTGCTGGGAGGTTGTCATTACGAACACCCCAGCACCATAATGACTTTACTGAAAACTGGGGAGTTTGATATCAAACTTCTTAGCACATTAAACCCATACTGATGCCAGTGTGGGATTTAATGAAAAATACACTCAGAGGACATCTTAGAGAAGCCCTCTGAAAATTGACCTAACTCTAGTGTCCTGGCTGAGTGGCTGCTCGCCAGCTGCCACCACCAGGCATGTTTTTGAAGAACCCCTGGGTCAAGAGCCTCCTACTCTTGGGGGTCTGAAACTATGCACTTCCTGGGATGCCAAGCCCCTTCCCCCAGGATGGGCAGGGGCCACGAAGGGGAAGCTTCAAAGGCTTGCCTCCTTTGTGAGATACCCAGCCCTTTGCCGCATTCCAGCAACTGCCTCCCATTGGTTCTGACCCCCTCTTTGGGTGGGAGAATCAGCGGGAAAACCAAATGTGGAAGGGAGGTGTGCCCACCTTTGCCAACCCCACCCCTCAGGTGGGGGCGGTGAGGTGAAGCACAACTCTCAGTCCCCGCCATCATGCAGATGGGGGCACCCAGCCAAACAGAGAGAGGCATATGCCCCCTCCCACTCGAGGGTAGCATAATAGGGGTGTACCCACCCCAAGGAAGGGACCCATTGGTCCCAACCTTTATTTACCTGTAACACTCCTAAATCTAGTATTTAGGGACAATCCTGAACCTTGCCTCCTCAGATAAGAATCAACAAGAAGGTGAGAAGAAGGACCGAAGAAGTCATGCTGAACTAAGAAGAGGAGGATGCCCACTGACTTGCTCCCAGCCCTACCGGCCTGTCCCCACTTCGAAATTGCTCCTCGGAAATCCTGTTGTGTCCTGCAGACAGCAACCTCAAGGACCCGGAGAACCTGCCCTGCCTCCCAAATCAAAGACTTTGTCTCCTGTGAGCCCCGGATTTGCTCAACCACAGACTGGCCAAAACCGCGTGTCTGCACCACACTGCACCCGACGCCCACAGCCCGAGTTCTAGAGGCCCAACACCACGAGGAGGTCTACCCAGCGATCCTGACCTGAGATCTGGGCAACTCTGACCTGCCTCGAATCTCAAAACAACGCCTGCAGTCTCTTTCTGGAGGATCCCCCGACCGGATCTTGTAAGAAAAACCAGACGCCTAAAGACACCCCTGCACCGACATCCCACAGCCTTGGGTGGCCCAACGACGGTGTCCCAGCATCCCCAGGCATGCCAACTTACCTCTCCTGTCACGAACCGCGCTTGCATCGCGCCGGTTATCACGCTGCGTGAGACTCAGCCGAGAAACATGGGAAAGACTACATTTCCCATGTTCCTCGGGTTCCATGCGTAGGGCGTAGGCGGTGCATCACGTGATGCCGTGATGATGCATATGGAAACACAAAAGATGGCAAACCAGCCGACTACGCTGCCGATAATTATGGTGTAACTCGCAGGACGCGGTTACGAAGTCTCCTGGGGTCGGACCTCCTGTAATTCGCCCAACGCTTCCTAGAGTAATACTTTGCTGAGACTGCAGACCAGGGACGCTCTCGGACCCTCATTCCTTCCGGACTCCTGGAAAGTCAGGTATCATAGAGGGGCGGCTTGATTCTCCTCTGTTGGCTGAGACGCTACTCTCCTGCGTACTCGTGCAGAGGAGGAATGCGCACATAGAGGCGCTTGGGTAGTGCGACCTCTCTGTTGGCTGAGACCGGCTGGTCTTTTGCAGGGCGGTATATACACCCGCGACAGCTGCCCCCTAGTTTGCTACAGCTTCTTCTTGACTGTTATCATTTGTTTGCACGTATTCCTAAGAACTCATTAGGCTTACGTTCCTGCTTTGGAGTGGCTTCTGCTGGGGAACAAAACATTCGTTTTCAAGAGTGTACCAAACTAACTGAGTTTAAACATCCAGGTTTTATGGTTCTGTCAAAAAGAGTGTGACTTAACTATCTGAGATAGACAGCAACCGCCTTAGCCTGGAACAGACCCTCTTATCTGTTGATCTTATACTTTTGAGTACAGAGAAGTAAAGAGACCCGAAATACATCAGACATTGCCTTCTCTCTCTTCTCCTTCGTTCTACTCAGTGTTCTATTTTCTTTACCAGGTATGAGACTAGCCCAGATAGGCGAAGGGTGGGAATAGTCAGAACAGGAGTGTGCAGGTTATGATCTTTGTTGTTTGTTTTTGTCGCCCTTGCAGGTCTCCATCCCCCGCAGTCCCTTCCCTTCTTTTTTCCCCCGCTCAATCGCGCTCAAAAGTCTGTGCTTATTGCAAACCGGACTTGGGTCGATTCAGAGGTGGGCCCCCATAGAGCATCACACAACCCTGAGGATCCGGATTCGGACGGCCTTGACAGAATTATCGGCCCAAGAATTGTATCCCTCCTGGTTGTGTGTCACGCACGATGGCTACCATAGACAACATGGTGGCAGCCTTGGCTTTAGTGCAGGCGGAATTGACCGCCTCTCGCCAAGAAACCACTGCGTTACACGCTCGGGTAGACCAGTTGCAGAGAAACCCTTTTGACTTCGGGGCGACAGCTCGTCCCACCCCAGTAGTAGTAGAAATGCCAGTACAGGTCCCACTAGCCCCTCCCGAGAGGTTCCATGGGGACATCAAAAAGGTCCAGGTATTTCTGACACAAGTACTGCTACATTTCACATGCAAACCCAAGCTGTTTTCCACCAACCAAGCCCGGGTAGCGTTTCTCATTTCCTATCTGGGTGGGGAAGCGGCACAATGGGCAGTTCCTATCGTACGCCAAGACGACCCGTTGTTATACGACTGGGATGAGTTTAGGGCCAGCTTCGAACGCACCTTTGATAGAAGGGCGGACACTTTCTTCTCTGCTGACAGAGACTTACTGGAACTACGCCAGGGCAACACGGAGTTGGTAACATACTTGAACAGCTTTCGGCGTTTGGTTGCAGAAACAGACTGGCCAGAAGCCAAGAAATCTGCTGTGTTTTACCGTGGGTTATACCAACACACGAAAGATATCAAGGGTCTTATGCAATAGTTATTGGACCCGGTACCAAATTGTGGTATCCGAATTCACAAGATACCAAATGGTTATCAAAATGACATAGGAGAGAAAAGAAATAAGTGACCTTCAAAGAGAATTTCAAAGAGAAGGAAAGAAACCCATCAGCCCACCAGTTGGCAGAACTTCATCATCTGGGTTTGGTGGAGAGATATAGTATCCGCTAGACTTTTCCTTAGTGCATTTTTTGAGGACTGCTAGAAACGGATCATGAGAGAAAACCATCCACCAGAAGATGAGTTTTTGAGGGCTGAAAGGGTAAGTTGCAGTGCTCAAAAAGTGTAAAGAATATAAACCAAAATAGGTAGTGATATAAAAATGCCTGTATTGATGTCTAAAGAAATCTTTTATTGGGAGCGACCATCAAGACGGCATGTTTAAAAGCAGAGTGAATATAGTATGTGAATTTTTTTTTTTACTATACATCAAAGATATAAGTTGGTCGACATGTTTCAGCCCCTCCGGGCTTTCATCAGGACCTATGATGCGCACTACTGCAACACTTACCACAAATCGTGATAAAAATGGATTGTGTAGACCTACCAGTTGTATGGTCTTTTGATTCAGAATCTCTCCTATGTAACAGGACACACAAAGAAAAGAGTATACACAAAACAGAGCAAATATCAAAATTTTGACAAATACATTTGATGTGTTATGCTTCATGTGTCCACAAAGGTATGATCCACTCACCCAACTTTGTAGGGAGGAAAGACCTCACCTCGCCTGGCACTCGCTCAGGAAAAAGAGGCCACGCACTAAGTAGAAAAAAATTATCCACCATTGTTTATGGCATTTAAAACATGTATTGAGTATGTACCTCTGGACATCAGAATGCAAACAGGTAAGTAGAGAAGCAGGTACATGGCAGCTATAGACAGAGAATCAATGGTAAATTCCCACAAACTTAATCATAAATTGCAGTGAGCAAATGAAAAAATGAAGAAGCCTCTGAAGACATTTTGCCTACACCAGCTAAATGGAGGCAAGGTTTCTCTTACAAATAAAGTCTACAGGATCTAACAAAAATGAATGTTCTAAGTAAACGCTTAAAATTAGCGCCTCCAATTCGAGTAGACCTTCTATTGACTAAAGAGAAGAGAAAAGCCATTAGAACTCTCAGCCCAGCTCTCACTCACCTCTCCGTCGTTACCTCGGTCTGGCAACTGAGCCGAGGGGGAGGTGGTGAGACTGCGTGCCGCTATGCGTTAAGAATAAACATGGCGGACCTGATGGAAAACTCATGTACAGGACATCTGTACGTCGATTGGTTAATGGATTGTGGAGAGGGCCCGTGACAGCAAGGTTCAGATGAGCTACATCTCGTTATCGTCGATGTGAGCACTGCTCTGATAGGAAAATGGGCTCAAAACCGGAAATGAATGTACTCAAAACCGGAAATAAATGTGCAGCCCTTCAACGAGCCAATGCGAGCCGGCGTGTAAAGTAAATATCAACATCGCTCGGTGGTGACCTGTATTGGAGGTGTGCAACTGTCAAAGAAACAGTTCGTCAATCGCGCACTTCCCATTGAACATGGGAATGAACGTAGAGCGGACCACTGCGGAAGCTCCGTTATTAGGTGTACTGTTTCCCAGATGAGACTGAGACGCATGCGCACAGGTACGCTCAGCAGCCCGAATCAGGTGCACAGAAAACAAGGAACAAAATGTCTCGTGTATTCGGACTACTGTTAGTTGTAAATGTGCTGTGATACAGCAAAAGAGGTGGCATATGTGTGGACCCTATAACTTGATGGCTATGCTTAAGAATACCGCTCTATATAGTGTTGTCTCATCATTATGTGTGCTCAGACATGCATCAAGCAGTAGCGCGTGGTGGTGACCTGTATCGAAGATGTGAAACTGTCAAAGAAGCAGTATATCAGTTGCGCACTCCCTACTGGGTCTGGGAAATGAACGTAGAGCGGACCACTGCGGAAGCTCCGTATTGCGGGGTACTGTTTCACAGATAAGACTGAGACGCATACGCAGAGGTGCTCTAAGCCGACCGATTCAGCAAGGCAGGAAACCAAGAGCAGAATGTCTCGTATATTTAAACTGCTGTAAGTTGTAAATATGCTGTGGTGCAGCAAAAGAGGTGGCACATGTGTGGACCCTATGTTGCTTGATGACTATGTTTAAGAGTAGCGCTCAATATAGTGATGTCTAATCGTTATGTGTACTCAGACATGCATCAGCGAGTAGCGCAAGCTTGAGAGCATGAGCCGAATAGAGTCAGGATATCACTATAAGGTGAAAGATACTTGCCAGTGGGCAGTCTCAAATGAATGGTCTTAGAATCATGTTATGTATAAAGATCCAATCAGAGGGATACAGATATGCAAATTCGTGTTTAGAGACGGCAGTATGATACACGTGTAGGCATATTTCAAACCAAGGGGATCAAAGATGGAATAATCATCTTTTCAGTAGTTGTGTATCCACTCATAAAGGTAGTTCCGGTTGGTTAGAGCTGTAACCAAGGTATTTCGTCATTTAGCCCTTCTGTATCGCATTTGAGTTTAAAAACCCATTTCTGCTCTTTTCTGAGCAGGAAGCAAGAGATATCACTAACATATGGTGGAATATATGGCTGTTCCAATACTAGCCATTCCAACTCATCTGCAGAGTGTTTCATGCTCAGGAAATGGGCCGCATCCGAGTTGCTTGTCTATTGCATCTGATGGTGCTTTTGTGTTCTTGTATCCTCAATTTTATCTTTCTGGTTGTCATCCCTATATAGCGAAGGGCACATGGACAGGTGATCTGATAGATGAACCTTTCGCTATTGCAGTTTGTGTGTTGTTTTAACTGCCAGGGGCGCGCTGTACCGATGTCAACTGATAGTGTTTTCTTCGTTTGAGGACACACCGAGCAATTCCCACAGGGGTGATGACCCTGTACTGGAGGAAGATTCCATAGTCTCGGTGTAGTGTCTCGGTTTCGGTTGATGGGTCTAGTATGAACCAGTTCATCCTTAAGATTGGTACTTCTCTTAAAGGAGAAAAGAGGCAACGGGATGTTGTCTCCTGCACTGTTCAAGATGCGCCACTTTTGTCTGATGATCTTTTGGATACTAGATGAAACAGTACTGAAAGTGGTCACACATGCTAGTCTGTTTAGAGGAGGTTTCTCAACTGGAGGTGCAAGTAGTGCCTCTCGATGGTTATTATAGGCCCTTTTGCATGATTTCTTGATCAGCGTACTAGGGTATAGACGTTGCTTGAATTTATGAGATAGATCTACAGACTGGTTTCTAAAATCTGGTTTCTCAGAACAGTTTCTTCGGACCCTGAGAAATTGTCCGAACGGGAGGTTTTCTCGAAGGGATCGAGGGTGATGGCTGTCGAACCTCAGTAGAGAATTACGTGACATCGGTTTGTGATATAAACTGCTTGATAGATATCCTTCTTTCGGAATGATTAGCAGGTCCAAAAATGGGAGCTATGTTTTACTGTAATCTACAGTGAATCGCAGAAAAGGATTCTGACCATTAAGCCAGGTCTGAAAAGTCAATATTGATTGACTATCTCCACGCCATATCACCAGAATGTCATCTATGTACCTCTTCCACAACACCGTTTGATGGAAATACGGATTGTTGTGGTTGAGGACATGATGAGACTCAAAATGGTGGACATATAAATTGGCCAGACTCGGCGCAAATTTACTGCCCATTGACGTCCCTGACGTTTGGAGATACAAAGAATCTTCAAAACTGAAAAAATTCTCAGTCATCGCTATTCTTGCCAACTCCATAATGAAATGGATGGGTGTAATGCTGTCATGAGTAGTGGTTTCTAGAAGGGTCTGCACAGTTTGTAGAGTTTCCACTTGAGGTATGCAGGTGTATAGCGACTCTACATCAAAGCTGACAAGGAAGTCCAGATCAGTGTTGAACTCTGTCTCGGGTAGTAGGCGCAGGACATCTTTGGTGTCTTGGAGGTACGTTGGCATGGTTTTGACAAGTGGTGCCAAAAACACATCTACAAAAGAAGACAGCGGTTCTAGGAGAGATCCAATGCCCGAAATTATTGGGCGTCCGGGGGGAGGCCTCGCTGTCTTGTGAATTTTGGGCAGCGTGTAAAAGTACGGAGTGACTGGATGTGATGTAATAAGAAATTTTGCTTCTTGTGCTGTTATCCAGCCCTCCGCACTTGCCTCTTCAACTAAGCATTTGATTTCGGTCAGAAGTCTGGAGGCCTCCCCCCGGACGCCCAATAATTTCGGGCATTGGATCTCTCCTAGAACCGCTGTCTTCTTTTGTAGATGTGTTTTTGGCACCACTTGTCAAAACCATGCCAACGTACCTCCAAGACACCAAAGATGTCCTGCGCCTACTACCCGAGACAGAGTTCAACACTGATCTGGACTTCCTTGTCAGCTTTGATGTAGAGTCGCTATACACCTGCATACCTCCAGTGGAAACTCTACAAACTGTGCAGACCCTTCTAGAAACCACTACTCATGACAGCATTACACCCATCCATTTCATTATGGAGTTGGCAAGAATTGCGATGACTGAGAATTTTTTCAGTTTTGAAGATTCTTTGTATCTCCAAACGTCAGGGACGTCAATGGGCAGTAAATTTGCGCTGAGTCTGGCCAATTTATATGTCCACCATTTTGAGTCTCATCATGTCCTCAACCACAACAATCCGTTTTTCCATCAAACGGTGTTGTGGAAGAGGTACATAGATGACATTCTGGTGATATGGCGTGGGGATAGTCAATCAATATTGACTTTTCAGACCTGGCTTAACGGTCAGAATCCTTTTCTGCGATTCACTGTAGATTACAGTAAAACAGAGCTCCCATTTTTGGACCTGCTAATCATTCCGAAAGAAGGATATCTATCAAGCAGTTTATATCGCAAACCGATGTCACGTAATTCTCTACTGAGGTTCGACAGCCATCACCCTCGATCCCTTCGAGAAAACCTCCCGTTCGGACAATTTCTCAGGGTCCGAAGAAACTGTTCTGAGAAACCAGATTTTAGAAACCAGTCTGTAGATCTATCTCATAAATTCAAGCAACGTCTATACCCTAGTACGCTGATCAAGAAATCATGCAAAAGGGCCTATAATAACCATCGAGAGGCACTACTTGCACCTCCAGTTGAGAAACCTCCTCTAAACAGACTAGCATGTGTGACCACTTTCAGTACTGTTTCATCTAGTATCCAAAAGATCATCAGACAAAAGTGGCGCATCTTGAACAGTGCAGGAGACAACATCCCGTTGCCTCTTTTCTCCTTTAAGAGAAGTACCAATCTTAAGGATGAACTGGTTCATACTAGACCCATCAACCGAAACCGAGACACTACACCGAGACTATGGAATCTTCCTCCAGTACAGGGTCATCACCCCTGTGGGAATTGCTCGGTTTGTCCTCAAACGAAGAAAACACTATCAGTTGACATCGGTACAGCGCGCCCCTGGCAGTTAAAACAACACACAAACTGCAATAGCGAAAGGGTCATCTATCAGATCACCTGTCCATGTGCCCTTCGCTATATAGGGATGACAACCAGAAAGATAAAATTGAGGATACAAGAACACAAAAGTACCATCAGATGCAATAGACAAGCAACTCGGACGACGGCCCATTTCCTGAGCATGAAACACTCTGCAGATGAGTTGGAATGGCTAGTATTGGAACAGCCATATATTCCACCATATGTTAGTGATATCTCTCGCTTCCTGCTCAGAAAAGAGCAGAAATGGGTTTTTAAACTCAAATGCGATACAGAAGGGCTAAATGACGAAATACCTTGGTTACAGCTCTAACCAACCGGAACTACCTTTATGAGTGGATACACAACTACTGAAAGGATGATTATTCCATCTTTGATCCCCTTGATTTGAAATATGCCTACACGTGTATCATACTGCCATCTCTAAACACGAATTTGCATATCTGTATCCCTCTGATTGGATCTTTATACATAACATGATTCTAAGACCATTCATTTGAGACTGCCCACTGGCAAGTATCTTTCACCTTATAGTGATATCCTGACTCTATTCGGCTCATGCTCTCAAGCTTGCGCTACTCGCTGATGCATGTCGGAGTACACATAACGATTAGACATCACTATATAGAGCGCTACTCTTAAACATAGTCATCAAGCAACATAGGGTCCACACATGTGCCACCTCTTTTGCTGCACCACAGCATATTTACAACTTACAGCAGTTTAAATATACGAGACATTCTGCTCTTGGTTTCCTGCCTTGCTGAATCGGTCGGCTTAGCGCACCTCTGCGTATGCGTCTCAGTCTTATCTGTGAAACAGTACTCCGCAATAAGGAGCTTCCGCAGTGGTCCGCTCTACGTTCATTTCCCAGACCCAGTAGGGAGTGCGCGACTGATTTACTGCTTCTTTGACAGTTTCACATCTTCGATACAGGTCACCACCACGCGCTACTGCTTGATGCATGTCTGAGCACACATAATGATGAGACAACACTATATAGAGCGCTATTCTTAAGCATAGCCATCAAGTTATAGGGTCCACACATGTGCCACCTCTTTTGCTGTATCACAGCACATTTACAACTAACAGTAGTCCGAATACACGAGACATTTTGTTCCTTGTTTTCTGTGCACCTGATTCGGGCTGCTGAGCGTAACTGTGCGCATGCGTCTCAGTCTCATCTGGGAAACAGTACACCTAATAACGGAGCTTCCGCAGTGGTCCGCTCTACGTTCATTCCCATGTTCAATGGGAAGTGCGCGATTGACGAACTGTTTCTTTGACAGTTGCACACCTCCAATACAGGTCACCACCGAGCGATGTTGATATTTACTTTACACGCCAGCTCGCATTGGCTCGTTGAAGGGCTGCACATTTATTTCCGGTTTTGAGTACATTCATTTCCGGTTTTGAGCCCATCTTCCTATCAGAGCAGTGCTCACATCGACGATAACGAGATGTAGCTCATCTGAACCTTGCTGTCACGGGCCCTCTCCACAATCCATTAACCAATCGACATACAGATGTCCTGTACATGAGTTTTCCATCAGGTCCGCCATGTTTATTCTTAACGCATAGCGGCACGCAGTCTCACCACCTCCCCCTCGGCTCAGTTGCCAGACCGAGGTAATGACGGAGAGGTGAGTGAGAGCTGCGCTGAGAGTTCTAATGGCTTTACTCTTCTCTTTAGTCAATAGAAGGTCTACTCGAATTGGAGGCGCTAATTTTAAGCGTTTACTTAGAACATTCGTTTTTGTTAGATCCTGTAGACTTTATTTGTAAGAGAAACCTTGCCTCCATTTAGCTGTTGTAGGCAAAATGTCTTCAGAGGCTTCTTCATTTTTGTCATTTGCTCACTGCAATTTATGATTAAGTTTGTGGGAATTTACCATTGATTCTCTGTTTATAGCTGCCATGTACCTGCTTCTCTACTTACCTGTTTGCATTCTGATGTCCAGAGGTACATACTCAATACATGTTTTAAATGCCATAAACAATGGTGGATAATTTTTTTCTACTTAGTGCGTGGCCTCTTTTTCCTGAGCGAGTGCCAGGAGAGGTGAGGTCCTTCCTCCCTTCAAAGTTGGGTGAGTGGATCATACCTTTGTGGACACATGAAGCATAACACATCAAATGTATTTGTCAAAATTTTGATATTTGCTCTGTTTTGTGTATACTCTTTTCTTTGTGTGTCCTGTTACATAGGAGAGATTCTGAATCAAAAGACCATACAACTGGTAGGCCACACAATCCATTTTTATCACGATTTGTGGTAAGTGTTGCAGTAGTGCGCATCATAGGTCCTGATGAAAGCCCGGAGGGGCTGAAACATGTCGACCAACTTATATCTTTGATGTATAGTAAAAAAAAAAATTCACATACTATATTCACTCTGCTTTTAAACATGCCGTCTTGATGGTCGCACCCAATAAAAGATTTCTTTAGACATCAATACAGGCATTTTTATATCACTACCTATTTTGGTTTATATTCTTTACACTTTTTGAGCACTGCAACTTACCCTTTCAGCCCTCAAAAACTCATCTTCTGGTGGATGGTTTTCTCTCATGATCCGTTTCTAGCAGTCCTCAAAAAAATGCACCGAAGAAAAGTCTAGCGGATACTATATCTCTCCACCAAACCCAGATGATGAAGTTCCGCCAACTGGTGGGCTGATGGGTTTCTTTCCTTCTCTTTGAAATTCTCTTTGAAGGTCACTTATTTCTTTTCTCTCCTATGTCATTTTGATAACCATTTGGTATCTTGTGAATTCGGATACCACAATTTGGTACCGGGTCCAATAACTATTGCATAAGCCCTTGATATCTTTCGTGTGTTGGTATATTATGAAGTTGGGGGACAAGATACAAGAAGGTCTATAAATATTTAACTATTTCCCCTGTGACCCCCCTTTTCCACATTTCAGTTTTCTGTTTTTTACCGTGGGTTGACGGAAGAAATGAAAGACGTCTTAGCCCAGATAGATCCCCAACCAGCGACATGTTCAGCGCTCATCGAGTTGACCCTAAGGCTGGATCATCGACTGTGAGAACGCCGGGGGGAGAGCAAAGGAAAGGACAGAGTAACGCCATATAGTGAAAAAACCACAGTCACAGAAAAAGCCGCTGGATCCTCGGAGGCCATGGATATCGGAACAGTAAGGGCATCGTTGACGCTGAGTGAGCGAGATCACCGACGGAAACAAGGTCTATGCCTCTATTGCGGCAAAAAAGGTCATTTTTTGAGGGAGTGTCCCGTTAAACCGAAGTACGGAAGAACAAAAATGGGACAAGCTGCGGTTCTGAAGGTTGGGAAGGAGGAGGGAATCGACAAAGCTTGAAGGACACTGAAGGGGGTTCTTCGAGCGGTTGTGTCATCCCTTCATTGAACATCCAAGTTTCTAGTGAACAAGAACATTTCTTTATCCGTCTGGCTCTCATGGTAGGGAATGTGGCCCAAGACGTCACAGCCATGGTGGACTCGGGAGCAACGGGGTATTTTATGGACGAAGGAGAAGCGTCACGTCTGGGGGTGCATCTCATACAGAAAGAGGTGCCTGAACTAGTCTTCGCCGTGGATGGAAAGGAATTGGCTTCCGGACCCATCCTGTATCAAACCGAGGTGTGTGACATGACGTATGATGGACGTTATCGGGAGAAGATAACCTTTAACATAATCCAAGCCCCTCTGCATGGAGCCATATTAGGCCTCCCGTGGCTGCAGAAACATGAACCGTCGGTGAACTGGAGAAAAAAGACACTCAGGTTCGATTCTACATACTGCCAGAACCATTGTCAAGCCACGACCCAACCACAGGGCAAAAGCCGTAGCGAATATCATGTTGCCACTGCAGCCGAAAAAGAAGTAGCATTTCCCTCATGTTACAAAAGCTTTTCTGACGTCTTTAACGATACCAAGGCCGAGGTGCTACCACCTCACAGAAGCTACGATTGCCGGATAGACCTTGTACCTGGATCGGAGATACCATGTGGTCGGGTTTATTCCCTCACGGGGCCTGAAAACGCCCATTTACGAGAGTATCTGGATAAGTTCTTAAGACTAGGCTACATCCGTCCATCCAGATCGCCAGCTGCCTCTCCCCTCTTTTTTATACCGAAGGCTAATGGAGAACTGAGATGCTGCATCGACTATAGGAGGCTTAACGAAATAACCATCAAGAACAGGTATCCCCTTCCTCTCATACCAGTGCTCCTGGAGCAGGTGAGAGCTGCGGCTATCTATACTAAACTTGACTTACGGGGGGCGTACCACTTGGTCCGGATCAAACAAGGCGACAAGTGGAAGACGGCCTTCTAGACGCGGTATGGGCTATATGAGTATTTGGTGATGCCCTTTGGGCTGTGTAACGCCCCTGCAGCCTTTCAATTCTTCTTAAACGAAGTGTTAAGGGAATACTTGGACGTCTTCACGGTGGTGTATATCGACGATATACTGGTGTATTCCGCCACAGAACAGGAACATGTGGATCACGTTTGTTTAGTCCTACAGGCACTACGAAAACATCATTTGTTCTGCAAAATCACTAAGTGTGATTTCCAAGTGTCTACCGTGGAATTCCTAGGTGTCATGCTTACTCCCTCTGGACAAGTTATGGCTGAGAGAAAGGTAAAAGCCATAGAGGTGTGGCCATGTCCGCACAACGTCAAGGAAGTCCAAAGCCTGCTGGGATTTGCGAACTTTTATCGGAGGTTCATAAGGGACTTCTCTGACATGGTGGCCCCGTTGACCAAGCTAACACGGAAAAGAACAACCTTCTGTTGGACGGACGAAGCCCAGAGGGCGTTTGACCGCCTTAAAACAGCCTTCACCACCGCTCCTGTTCTCACCCATGCAAATCCAGCCCTGCCTTACATAGTAGAGGCGGACGCCTCGGACGTTGCTATAGGGGCAGTACTTTCACAAAGGCAAGACACCTCTGGTTGTTTACATCCCATCGCGTTCATGTCATGGAAATTGAACAAGTCCGAAGCAAATTACACCATAGCCGAGAAGGAGCTTCTGGCTATACGTTACGCCTTTCTGGATTGGAGACATTGGTTGTTGGGGGCAGCTCATCAGGCGCGACATCTCACTCCCAGACAGCTGCGCTGGATGCAGTTTTTCGCAGAGTACCATTTTCTGGTTACTTTTCGTCCAGTGAGGGAGAACAAGAAAGCGCATGCGTTGACACGTCAGGACACCGCTCCCATGAGAGAACAACCTCCTGAAGAATCGATCATAGAACCCAGCAGAGTGATCTGTTTGACCCACACCGATTCTTTCCTCCAGCGAATACGCCATGAAACGCGGGCGATGGTATGGCAATGCTGGCTTCGTTCTCATCCTGATTGGAAGACGCGTGATGGTCTTCCTATGCGGTGACGACAGCTGCTGATCCCATCCAACAATCTTAGAAGAGTGGTGTTTTCTTGGTGTCATACCCTTCCTTGTGCGGGACATCAGGGAGGAAATAAAACCCTAGACCGGGTTTTGAGACAGTTCTGGTGGCCCTCTGTGCGCAAGGATGTGGTGTCATGGGTAAAGGACTGTACAGTATGTGTTCAAGCGAAAACCGATCACCAACACAAGGCTGGCCTACTGCAACCCATGCCTACACCCGAAACACCATGGGAAAGGATCTCCATCGATTTTATAGTAGGACTACCAGAAAATCAGGGATACACAGCCATAATCGTAGTAGTGGACTATCTGACCAAGATGGGACACTTCATCCCCTGCAAGCAGGTCCCTTCAGCAAGCATACTAGCGAAGTTGTTGTTACAGCATGTGGTGAGACTTCACGGCCTACCCAGGATTATTGTATCTGACAGAGGGGCGCAGTTCACATCAACATTCTGGAAAACCTGGTGTGCCGAGCTGCGGATGGATTCCTCACTATCTACAAGCTTCCACCCACAGACAGACGGGCAAACCGAGAGACTCAACCAAACGCTCAAAACATACCTTAGATGCTATGTCGATACCAACACAGACGCATGGGTGGAGTGGCTGTGGGTAGCAGAAATATCGTATAACAGCTCTAAGCATGCATCCACATCATACTCCCCTTTCTACTGTACATACGGGTTTCACCCCAGGTTTACCCCGGTAGCCCTACCTAACCTTACTTCACGGATTCCAGACCTCAGATGCAGGCTACAGCGCATGCGTAGAGTACTTTTGTCTACACGGGCCAACCTACACAGAGCCAAGATCAGGTACAAGGCCCAAGCTGATAAACATCGCAGGGCGGGTTCCATTTACAAGGCAGGGGATTGGGTCTGGTTGTCCACCAGGAACATTCGCTTTAAGCGACACAGTGTATTTGGTCCCAGGTACATAGGTCCCTACCGAGTGTCCAAGATCATAAACCCTGTGGCGCTCAGACTCGTGCTTCCATCACACATGAAAATCCATCCAGTTTTTCATGTCTCCTTGGTGAAACCTTTGCGGGGTCTCGGCTGAGATGGCCTGCTCCGGTGGCAGTACAAGGCGATGTGGAGTATGAGGTCAAGGGGATCCTTGATGCGAAAAGAGTGAGGGGCAAATTGTGGTATTTAGTGTCCTGGAAAGGGTACGGCCCCGAGGAGGACTCCTGGGAGCCGGGTGAGGCGGTGCATGCCCCGAGACTGACTGCTCGGTTTCACCGACTACATCCGGAAAGCCCTCTCTCAGCTAGCATCAGGAGAAGAGGGAAATGTACTGTCACGAACCGCGCTTGCATCGCGCCGGTTATCACGCTAGCTGGGTGGGACTCAGCCGAGAAACATGGGAAAGACTACATTTCCCATGTTCCTCGGGTTCCATGCGTAGGGCGTAGGCGGCGTATCACGTGATGCCGTGATGCCGCATACGGAAACACAAAAGACGGCAAACCAGCCGACTACGCTGCCGATAATTATGGTGTAACTCGCAGGACGCGGTTACGAAGTCTTCTGGGGTCGGACCTCCTGTAATTCGCCCAACGCTTCCTAGAGGAATACTTTTCTGAGACTGCAGACCAGGGACGCTCTCGGACCCTCATTCCTTCCGGACTCCTGGAAATTCAGGTATCATAGAGGGGCGGCTTGATTCTCCTCTGTTGGCTGAGACGCTACTTTCCTGCGTACTCGTGCAGAGGAGGAATGCGCACATAGAGGCGCTTGGGTAGTGCGACTTCTCTGTTGGCTGAGACCGGCTGGTCTCTTGCAGGGCGGTACATACACCCGCGACAGCTGCCCCCTAGTTTGCTACAGCTTCTTCTTGACTGTTATCGTTTGTTTGCACGTATTCCTAAGAACTCATTAGGCTTACGTTCTTGCTTTGGAGTGGCTTCTGCTGGGGAACAAAACATTCATTTTCAAGAGTGTACCAAACTAACTGAGTTTAAACATCCAGGTTTTATGGTTCTGTCAAAAAGAGTGTGACTTAACTATCTGAGATAGACAGCAACCGCCTTAGCCTGGAACAGACCCTCTTATCCGTTGATCTTATACTTTTGAGTACAGAGAAGTAAAGAGACCCAAAATACATCAGACATTGCCTTCTCTCTCTTCTCCTTCGTTCTACTCAGTGTTCTATTTTCTTTACCAGGTATGAGACTAGCCCAGATAGGCGAAGGGTGGGAATAGTCAGAACAGGAGTGTGCAGGTTATGATCTTTGTTGTTTGTTTTTGTCGCCCTTGCAGGTCTCCATCCCCCGCAGTCCCTTCCCTTCTTTTTCCCCCCGCTCAATCGCGCTCAAAAGTCTGTGCTTATTGCAAACCGGACTTGGGTCGATTCAGAGGTGGGCCCCCATAGAGCATCACACAACCCTGAGGATCCGGATTCGGACGGTCTTGACATCTCCAACCAGTAGTCAACTCCAGAAGATCTTCGTCTTCGAGCCTGCAGTCTTTGTTGCAACTAGAGAATCCCCATTGAGAAAACAACAGGGCACCCGACGCCAAAACAGCACCCTGCACCCAGCCGCCCCTGCACCACTGCAGGTGTACTTTGAGTGCTAACTCAGACCCCCCTTTGCCCTGAGCCTAACACCAGGAGCTTTGCTCCCACAACCTTGTGGCCTGCTTGCGAGCAGCCACTAACCGGAGGCCCCCTATCCCCATTGGATAACATTGGGCCTCAGCACTCTCCACACAGCTGCCATAGTGCCACTGAGGGTGTTTCAAGAGTGCATCCTTGACCCTGGGGGAACCTTGGTTCAAACCCCAGAATACCAACTCCCACAAACAAGTACTTACCTACAAACTGTTACCTTCATTTTTTTCCATAGGAATTCATTGACTGTTTTTCCTTGAAAATTGTTCCAAGTTATATTGTGATTTGTTATGTTATATTGTGATTTGTAGCGCGCACAACTACTCCTGAGTATCCTGGCGCGACGCAGTCTAGCACAACTGACGAGAGAAGATGAGTTAATAGGCCTGTTTAAAAAGGTGGGTTTTAAGTAATTTTTTTTTAAACAACTTAGGTCCTGAGTGTGGCGCAGCTCTAACGGGAGGGCATTCCAAAGGATGGCTGCTTTAACCGATAGAGACTGACCGCCCATCCTAGCTCGGCGAAAATGAGGAATTACCATCAGTCGTTGGGCAGCCGACCTAAGCGGGCGTCGGGGAATGTAAAAAGCCACTCTCTTCTTGATGTAGGAGGTGCCGGAGTCGTGTGAAGCTCTGTGTGTTAGGACCAGAGCCTTAAATTGTACCCTCTGAGTCACCGGCAGCCAGTGGAGTGTGCACATTTGTGCTCTTATACTGGTCCGTTTAGAGACTACTAGAACGAGTCTCGCCGCCGCATTCTGAATAAGTTGTAGCTTGTTGATCAAGTATATCGGAATGCCAAGGAAGAGAGCATTGGCATAGTCCAAGCGGGACAGAATAAGTGCCCGGGCAACCATCTCCTTGGCAGGCTGCGGGAGCAGAGGGAGGAATCTGCCTAAGGATTTGAGGGTCCCGAAGCAGATGCCTGTAAGCCTTTTTATGTGCTCTGTAAATCTAAGATCTGCTCCAAACCAAATACCCAGATTCTTAGCCGGGCCACCCTCCGATAGAGGCCGGGGAAAATCTGGGGGCCACTGAGCTTCTGTGAACTGAGGGGGAAATTGACCATAGAGTATGATTTCCGATTTCCCCTCGTTGCTTTTTAATTTCGCCTGGGTAAGCCAGGTGAACACGGCAGCTAAGCATCTTTGCGCCGCTTCTGTGCTGACGATCGGGTCGTCCCAGGTGAACAACAGCTGGGTGTCGTCAGCTTATGCCATAATCTTGGCGCCCAGTTTTTCAGCCAGAAAGAGCAGTGGGGTCATATAGATGTTGAAAAGAAGCGGGCTCAGCGTTGAGCCCTGCGGGACACCCGTCTGAACTTCTCTGGTCGATGAGGAATGGGGGGGCATCCAGATTTGCTGGGAGCGGGAGGTCAAAAAGGATTTCACCCATGACCACACTTGCCCAGAGAGGCCGATGGCGGATAGGCGCATCAAGAGAAGCTGGTGAGGTACCGTGTCGAAGGCGGCCGAGAGGTCTAATAAAATCAGCGCCGCTCTGCCGCCCTTATCCAGACATTCTCTGATTGCCTCCGTCACCTCCACCAAAGCAGTCTCCGTACTATATGAGGATCTAAAGCCTGACTGTGCTGGATGGAGGGCCCCTGAGTTTTCAACAAAGACATTCAGTTGTCGAAAGGCCACCTTTTCACAAACTTTGGCCAGCGCTGGTAGCAGGGAGATCGGCCTGTAATTTGCCGTGACAAGGGGATCAGCCGATGGTTTTTTTAATAGTGGAAAGAGCTTAGCCTACTTCCATTGTATCGGCACCATAGCAGACTGTAGCAACCTATTAACAATCGCTGTGACTTCCGTGCCAATAATATCAGCAACTCCCGCCAGAACTCTGGCCGGGCAGGGGTCTGAAGGAGATCCTGATTTTAGCGATTTGAGGATGGAGAGGGTATATGGCAATTCTACCAGGTCAAACTGGGAGAAAGACTTGTTGGGGGGCGAGCAAAGTGGCAGATCAGGTAAAGGATGTGAGGGCGTGGCAGACACAGCTAAGCTTTCTTCAATCAGTTTGATCTTATTGATGAAAAAGGACGACAGCTCCTCACACCAACCTGCAGAGATAGGAATGGGTTTTAGTTCTGCTTGAGGTGACATAAAGCTTTGTACGATGGCAAAGATCTCCTTGCTATTGCAAGAGTTGGTTTGTATGAAACACTGAAAAACTAGAAATGTACAAAAACTGATTTACTTACCTTTTCTCTAGGAAACGTCCCACTGTGATATCTAGGCATACCACACTGAGTAGAAAAAGTAACTTAAAAATAATCTAAAAAGTGACGTACTAAGTAATCTGTAAAGTAACTGAAAAGTAATTTTGGAACATTGACTTACCTGTAATTCAATCAACTGCATTTGTACCTGCCATTCAACTGTAAAACATTGCATACGATTTTGCAAAACATTTATTTCACTTACCTGCCCCAGGCTTAGCTTGGTTCTAGAAATAAAATGACTTAATAATATTTTTATACAAACAAATTGGTCTGAGTTCAGTCTTTGAGTATCTGACATCATTTGCTACCTGAGTGTGTACAACAAATGCGTAACACTCCCCTATGATAAAGCCTTGCTGCTCGCCCACACTACCACAAATAGAGATAAAGGTGCTCTCTACTTTTACCTCTACCTACCTTTGGGGTTCCACTGGACTCTGTGCACACTATACCTCATTTCGGTATAGTATATACAGAACCAGCTTCCTACACTAAGTAATTATTCCTCCAATGGGCCGGCATCTCACTCTTAAAATCCCTAAACCTAAGACCATTTGTATCCATTGTGCAGTGTTAGGACGACCTGTTTTCTTCATTCGTGCTAGCTCCTCCCTAATGTCCTGCCTGTCTGTAAGGATATATAAAACTTATGCTAAAGAGTAATATTTTGTAGCATTAACTAGAAATTGTACTACCCTAATATGTGTTGGTTGCATTCGGGCCTTAATCCTACACACGTAGAGATGTAAAAGACACAAAGCTATGCTTGGGGGTACTTGTTTAGTTGAGTGTAACCTATCTGATCCTGTGGCATGAGGATTTAATTAGCACACAAAACACTGAGGGTGTTTCAAGAGTGCATCCTTGACCCTGGGGGAACCTTGGTTCAAACCCCAGAATACCACCTCCCACAAAGAAGTACTTACCTACAAACTGTTACCTTCATTTTTTTCCATAGGAGTTAATTGACTGTTTTTCCTTGAAAATTGTTCCAAGTGTGGAGTTGGTTTGTATGAAACACTGAAAAACTGGAAATGTACTAAAACTGATTTACTTACCTTTTCTCTAGGGAACGTCCCACTGTGATATCTAGGCATACCACACTGAGTAGAAAAAGTAACTTAAAAATAATCTAAAAAGTAACGTACTAAGTAATCTGTAAAGTAACTGAAAAGTAATTTTGGAACATTGACTTACCTGTAATTCAATCAACTGCATTTGTACCTGCATTCAACTGTAAAACATTGCATACGATTTTGCAAAGCATTTATTTCACTTACCTGCCCCAGGCTTAGCTTGGTTCTAGAAATAGAATGACTTAATAATATTTTTATACAAACAAATTGGTCTGAGTTCAGTCTTTGAGTATCTGACATCATTTGCTACCTGAGTGTGTACAACAAATGCGTAACACTCCCCTATGATAAAGCCTTGCTGCTCGCCCACACTAAAACAAATAGAGATAAAGGCGCTCTCTACTTTTACCTCTACCTACCTTTGGGGTTCCACTGGACTCTGTGCACACTATACCTCATTTCGGTATAGTATTTACAGAACCAGCTTCCTACACTAAGTAATTATTCCTCCAGTGGGCCGGCATCTCACTCTTAAAATCCCTAAACCTAAGACCATTTGTATCCATTGTGCAGTGTTAGGACGACCTGTTTTCTTCATTTGTGCTAGCTCCTCGCTAATGTCCTGCCTGTCTGTAAGGATATATAAAACTTATGCTAAAGAGTAATATTTTGTAGCATTAACTAGAAATTGTACTACCCTAATATGTGTTGGTTGCATTCGGGCCTTAATCCTACACACGTAGAGATGTAAAAGACACAAAGCTGTGCTTGGGGGTACTTGTTTAGTTGAGTGTAACCTATCTGATCCTGTGGCATGAGGATTTAATTAGCACACAAAACACTGAGGGTGTTTCAAGAGTGCATCCTTGACCCTGGGGGAACCTTGGTTCAAACCCCAGAATACCAACTCCCACAAACAAGTACTTACCTACAAACTGTTACCTTCATTTTTTTCCATAGGAATTCATTGACTGTTTTTCCTTGAAAATTGTTCCAAGTGTGGAGTTGGTTTGTATGAAACACTGAAAAACTGGAAATGTACTAAAACTGATTTACTTACCTTTTCTCTAGGACACGTCCCACTGTGATATCTAGGCATACCACACTGAGTAGAAAAAGTAACTTAAAAATAATCTAAAAAGTAACGTACTAAGTAATCTGTAAAGTAACTGAAAAGTAATTTTGGAACATTGACTTACCTGTAATTCAATCAACTGCATTTGTACCTGCATTGAACTGTAAAACATTGCATATGATTTTGCAAAGCATTTATTTCACTTACCTGCCCCAGGCTTAGCTTGGTTCTAGAAATAAAATGACTTAATAATATTTTTATACAAACAAATTGGTCTGAGTTCAGTCTTTGAGTATCTGACATCATTTGCTACCTGAGTGTGTACAACAAATGCGTAACACTCCCCTATGATAAAGCCTTGCTGCTCGCCCACACTAAAACAAATAGAGATAAAGGCGCTCTCTACTTTGACCTCTACCTACCTTTGGGGTTCCACTGGACTCTGTGCACACTATACCTCATTTCGGTATAGTATTTACAGAACCAGCTTCCTACACTAAGTAATTATTCCTCCAGTGGGCCGGCATCTCACTCTTAAAATCCCTAAACCTAAGACCATTTGTATCCATTGTGCAGTGTTAGGACGACCTGTTTTCTTCATTCGTGCTAGCTCCTCCCTAATGTCCTGCCTGTCTGTAAGGATATATAAAACTTATGCTAAAGAGTAATATTTTGTAGCATTAACTAGAAATTGTACTACCCTAATATGTGTTGGTTGCATTCGGGCCTTAATCCTACACACGTAGAGATGTAAAAGACACAAAGCTGTGCTTGGGGGTACTTGTTTAGTTGAGTGTAACCTATCTGATCCTGTGGCATGAGGATTTAATTAGCACACAAAACACCATTCATTGGTACTTTCTAATCCTATGTCTGATGTGTTGAAACCGAATGTATGATTAAACAACTACCACTTTAATAACGAGTGCCTAAACCACGAAGGCTAAACGATGAAAAAAGCCTAACCAGTATGTATTCAAGCACAACTTACTGAACCACGAAAATTAATCTATTGCCATATATCCGGAATCTACCACTATGTTCAAAACAATGCACGATTGAAACACAAACAAAAAAAAGGAATTAAATTGAACAACACTTCTAATGAAAAGTATTTTTAGTAAATAATCTTGAAATTATCAATCAAATAATTGTTTAGTTAAAATACAGATGAACTTACAAAGAGACAGTAATGAACGGTAGAAAACTGTGAAATATAAGTCCATCATCTGTTGTTACATTATTGACATATTAGAATTCTTACTAAAATGGCTGTGTGACAAAAGTAGAAATTACACAAAATGCACTATTTAAAGCGATTACTAAAAAAACACGTTTTCACATAAAATAAAAATTTGAAAAAATCGGATTTCAGAACAAATTTTCATTTTCAATAAGAATTGACTCGAATAAAACATATAAAAAGCGGCCAACCACCCACATAGAACATTCGTATTGAGCACAGGTCAGCATCGCATCAGTTAAAAACAACCCTACAGTGCCATCTACTGGCCTCACTTTTTTTTTTTTTAAACTCTTTATTTGTGACTGCATGTCTTATCACAATGTACAATCAGGCATTTCCAATAGTGTACAGTCTTTTCTCTTTTCACCCACATCAAACTTCAACAGACTTATTTGAGAACGACTTCACAATATTACTTCCGAAAAGTACCAGAAAACATTTAGTCTTAATCAATATAAAAGAGGTGCAAAAATTATCTATGAGGAGAACTTTCAGTGTACTGCCGTATATTACACCCAAATTGTATAGCATTGTTCTTAGAGAACTTAAGTCTTAACATTTTCCCATCCCTACCAACTCACCCACCCCATCTCGTACGTCTCCTGGTCTCTCCGTCTACAGGTCAACCTTTCCAGATACGGAAAACAATCTCACCTGGGATAGTGTGCTCGTGCTCGACTGACTAACCTGTGCACTCTCTGGGCCTATTACCTACAGGCATCCTCACTTCTCTCCCCCTTATGTTCGTAGCTATGGGTTGTCTGCCTGTGATGGTATCAGCTCCATTTCCTCCAGGGCAAGCAGCATCCGCTCCCAATCCTGCGCAATTGGGTATGTACGTTGCCCCTTCTCTTCTTCCCTACGTAAAATAGCACCCTCCGCTCTGCCCCACCGCAGTAGATCGGATCGCCATACCTCTAGGTTTGGAGGCCTAGCGGACTTCCACCTCATTGTCAAGGCTCGGATTGCCAACAGCAGTGATAAATCGAGGAGTTTCAACTGGGCTTTATGGCGTTTGGGGCGTTTCCTGTGCCCTATCAGGCAATAGCACGCCTCCTCCGGTACCTGCAGGGCTGTGATTGTACGTAATATGTGACAAATATCCCCCCAGTATCTGCGTAAATGTGGGCATGCCCATATCATGTGAAGGAGGCTGGCCTCGTCTGCCTTGCAACGGAGACAGCAATGGGGAGAGTCAGGGAACATTCTATGCCGCCTCTGAGGGGTGAGGTACGCCCTATGTAATACCATAACCTGTATAAATTTGAACTTAACATTCCGGGACACCTTCCTGGGATGTTCAAGGATAATCTTCCAGGCACCATCTGTCAGACCTTCCCCCGTGCCCAGTGTCCAGGTGTCTCTGAGTGCCTTAAGAGATATGGCGGCATGTTCCCTGATCCCAGTGTAGATCCATCGCACTAAGTGTCCACCGGTTCCCATGTGATAGAGTAGGTGTATTAGTTTGTGTTGTGTGGGTTTAATCCGTTGTGGGGCCCATGTATTTCGTACGAAGTGTGATACTGTGGCATGTAGCATGTACAATCGCGGGGGGCCCCAGTAAGGTGCAAAAAGGAGTCATGGTCGAGCAGTGTCACGTCTCCAAAAAGGCCTCCCACCGTGTCTACCCCCACTTCTGTCCAGGGCTGCAGTCTACGTTGTGTCAGTCGTCCTTGTGGCGTTGGGATACCTAACAGAGGGACATTGTCTGCGTAAGGCTTGGTCTCAGACGTGTACGCCAGCGCTTTCCGCCAGCATATCAGGGCAGTGTGTAAAAGAGGGTGGCAATCCTGAGGGATCTTGGTCTTGGGCAATAGTAGGGAATGTAGTTCCCCGGGCGCCAATCGATCAGTTGTGAAGTCAATCTCATGGAGATTCCTGCCCGCCGCTCATCGCGCTAACCATTGGAGCTGGCTGGCATAATAGTAGCCACGTAGGTCCGGTACTCCAAGGCCTCCTAGTCTAGTGCTTAGTTGTAATTTTCGGAGACTGATTCTCCTCCGTCCAGAACCCCAAATGAGGTTGACCAGGATCGTATTTAGTGTAGTAAAGATTTGTTGTGGAAGGAGAACCGGTAGATTAACGAAATAATATAATATGCGGGGGAGCAGGACCATCATGGAGACGGCGATTCTACCCATGATGGACAGGGGCAAGGACGTCCAAAAACCCACACTGCTATGGAGACTATTAATGGCCCTGCGTACATTGCCCTCGATCTGATCCTCGGGCAGTCTATAAACATTAATGCCTAGATACTTGAATGTGGTCTGCACTATTGGGATCTGGTACCCACCAAATTGAATGTGGGAGGGTTGTTGTAATTCCCTAAAGTAAAAGCCGATAGATTTTGCAGGGTTAACGGCCAGGCTAGACACGGTTTCAGAACGATCAAAAATGTCCACCGTGGTCGAATGGTCTCCGTCCAGGTCCCGGAAGTACAATAAGATATCGTCCGCATAGATCGATATCAGATTATGTGTCCCTCTAATGGAGATACCCACCCTATCCGCCCGAGCTCGAAGGGCTGTAGCTAAGGGTTCCAGTGTCAGGACAAATAAGAGGGGCGACAGCGGACAGCCCTGTCGGGTACCCCTATGAACGGAGTAACTGTCCGAGATATATCTGCCAGTACGTGCCCTGGCTGAAGGGTCCGTATATAAGAGCCGTACCCATTTTAGCAGTGACTCAGGGAATCCAAAACGTCGCAACACTTCGAACATGAACGTCCATGACAGGGAGTCGAACGCCTGCCGGAGGTCCAGTGCGATACAGCCTGCCCGGGGAAGGTCGTGCGGTGTGGCGGACATGAGGGCATGGAGTCTCCGCGTATTTTGGGAAGTACTCCTACCCGGGAGGAATCCGCATTGATCCAGGTGTATCAGGGCAGGGAGCTGGGTCTGTATCCTCAGAGCAATGGCCTTGCTGAGTATCTTGTACTCTGTGGATAGCAGGATTCTATAGTTAGTCAGCTCAAGGGTATCCCTGCCAGGTTTGGGTATAGATGCAGCCGCGGGCCGTGGAGGGAGTTACGGTGGGGCAGGGAGGCGGGGAGGGGCAGGGTGGAGAGGGCTAAAAACCGGCATATGGATAATTACAGGTAAGTAAACAATTTCAATAATAAAACAAATTTCGTAGCGCGCCCTGCATTGCAAAATGCGATGCAGTGCGCGCTATGAAATTCGTTTTATTAATTAAATTGTTTACTTACCTGTAATTATCCAGGTGCCGGTTTTTAGCTCTCTCCACCCTGCCCCTCCCCCTCCCCGCCTCCCTGCCCCACCGTAACTCCCTCCACGGCCCGCGGCTGTATAGATGTAACTAGGGCCTGCATCGTCGAGACAGGTAAATGACCTGAATCATACGATGTCCTGTAGATTTTCTCTAAAATAGGCACCAGGGTTGCGGAGTAGGCCTGGTAAAACTTCACTGGCAATCCGTCCATGTCTTACCGTGGTTAAGGGATCGGATAGCCGTCCGGATTTCCTGTTGCGTGATGGGCCCATCCATCCCAGCCTACTCGTCTCGAGTCAGGACTGGAAAAGGTAAGTCCTGTAAGAAGTCTAGTATCCCGCTCGTGTTGTCCGTGGGAAAAGGGGTGTATAATGTTCTCAGGTGTTCCCGGAATGCACTGTTAATTTCAGACTGCGTATGCACGACTCTCCCGGACCCATCTCGGATCCGTGTAATTACCGGGGGTTCAGGGCTATCCCGTACTAGGCGGGCCAGTAGGGCTCCCGACCTGTCCGCTTCGGCTTGCTGACGTCGCAAATATTCTTTATGGTCTATGACCCTTAGTGTTTCCAACAGCTCCGCGTGTTCTATATTGCCGGTCTGCAGCTCCCCCTTCCGCCCGGGGTCCACGCTCCCCTCCCTCTCCAAGATTTTCCGCAGTTCTTCGACCTCACAAAGCTTCTTGTGTATCTGCTGCCGGGCCCCCACTAACCGTCCTATGGCAGCCCCCCGAATTACAACCTTCATGGCGTCCCACACCACCAAATTGGACGTTGCCGTGTCCCAATTCTCTTGAAAGTAGTTGTCCAGGGCATCCGACAGTGACGCGCGGAAGGGACCATCCTCCAGTAACAAAGGGTTAAGTCTCCAAGTGGGCACCGGGGACGGCACCCTACCCCACTGCAGGTCGAGTGTCAGTGGCCTATGGTCGGAAAAGGTTTTAGCTAAGTATTATGATGAATGACACTGGGACAGTAGAGACCGCGTGCACAAAAACCTGTCAAGTCGTGTATGTAGGTTGTGTACCGGGGAGTAGTAAGAGTGTTCTTTATGAGTCGGGTTTAATGCGCGCCATACGTCCACCATTCCCCATCCCACAAGCCAGGTCTGGAACGATTCCGCCAGTCTATGCACTCCAGCCCCTTGAAGGGGAGGGTGCGACCTATCTAGGTCTACCTCCAATACCATATTCCAGTTTCCTCCCAGTATCCAGGGGATATCCACCCAGTCAGCCAAGGCCCGTCCCAACCGGGCAAGGAATGCATCGTGTTCGAAATTCGGGGCATAAATACTACCAAGAACAAGCAGTGTACCATCAAGTGTGCCTTTCACCAGGACATATCTCCCTTGGTCGTCAACCCTCCTCTACAGTTCTACAAAGGGAGTGCCATGGCGCACCCAGATGGTAGCCCCTCTGGAGAAGGCGGAATAAGAAGTAGAGAATATGGTCCCCCTCCATCTCTTCCGCAAAGTGTGTACTTCGGACACTGTTAAGTGGGATTCCTGTATGAACGTTATTTGGGCGTGATGGCGTCGTAAGAATGCGTGGATCCTGTGCCTCTTCTGTATGGCCCCCAGCCCTAGTACATTCCAGGTAGCCAGCCTATACTTCCCTGTGTCAGCCATAATCAGACCCAGTAGAAGCAGCAAAATAGTGCCCTGCTCTTCGCAGCATATAATGACAATAACAGCCCGGAGACGTACTTCTTCCCACCCAAAACCAGAACAATTTTGGCGCAGCTTGAGAACATTGCTGTGCCGAACAAGAAAACCTTAAACATAACCAACCAAGTACTAGTGCATGCGCCATTGGGGGGGTGGCTAAGCGTAGTTCGAGTCAACTTAATCATTCGCTTCTGCGCTGCCGGCTCAACAGTGCCGCCAAGGAAGTCATTATCAGGAGGTTAATTCCATATAGCTTCTGGGGAATCCCAACCAAGGGATGTCAGATTCCATTAGGATCCTGTATTCGTATAAGGTCTACCCTCTGTGGTTACTCTTTAGGGAAGTGCGCGTAGTCCGTGCCAGGGCCCATCACATACAGTACATTGTAAGGATAACCTCCCGGCCACCCCACTGCCCTCCCACACTATGCAAGTACTAGCAGCAGACAAGTAACAGAAAAAGGATATCAGTGGTCCCTAGGATATGCAGTTCACATCCCATTAGAAGGTTACCCATGTCCATTGTCCAGTATTTCATCTGCTGCTCTGGGTGTTACAGTCGGGAATAGGACCATACTGTGCTCCGAGTCCGAGTGTATCGTGCTGTCGTCTGTGTCCGTATTGATTGTTTCCCGCTCCTCTCTGAAGTTGCCCACCAAGGCGACGGCTTCTAGCTGGTCATCCTTCTGTTGTTCCCGGGAGGGTCTCCGCCGGCTTGGCCCTGTCTTCGAGGTGAGAGATGTGCCATCATTACATTCCGAGCCTGTCCGGGAACTACTGGCCTGCGCACCCTTAGTCGTCACTTGGCTACCCTCGATGTCCATCACCTCCAGCCACTCCTCCACATCAGTAGGGCTTTCAAAGAAGTGTGTTTTTTTATCGTACATTATCTTGAGGCGGGCTGGGAATAGTAAAGCGTAACGTAGCTTGGCCTTCTGGAGTCTCTTCTTGACCTCAAAATAAGAGGATCGTTGTTTTTGTACCACATTGGTGTAGTCCGGGTACAGAGAGAAGCGCCGGTTTTCGTATTCTATGAGAGATTTTTCCCGGCCCTTTTGCAGTAGGATATCTCTATCCCGGTAGTTAAGTATCCGGACGATCAATGGGCGCGGGGGTTGGCCAGGTTTAGGCCGTCCAGTGGGAATGCGGTGTGCCCTTTCCACACAAAAGAGCGATGACAGGCCTTCCGTGGTCACATGATCTTGGAACCACTGTTCCATATAGTCCGCCGCATGGGTCCCCTCACTGCGCTCCGGAAGGCCAATAACGCGGATGTTATTGCGCCGGTTGCGGCCTTCCGCATCCTCCACGCGGTCCATCAGAGATGCCACCTGCTGCTGTAGTTGTTGGACGGAGGTAGTATGCTCCGCCACCGTCTGGGTCAAATCCGCTATCACAATGCCCTGGTCTTTAACTTTGTCGGACAGTTTATTATGGTCTGCTTTTAGTAAGGAGAGGTTGGTAGTGAGGGCCCACATCTGTACCTCCATTGCTGATATAGAATCCTTAATCTCTTTTAAAATCAGGTCCAGTTTGTCCATGTGTTGGTCCCCTGCAGGATTCAGTTCAGTCGCCCCGGGTAGGGTCTCCTCTGGTGCATTCCCCTGAGCGGGCACCGTAGCAGCGGGGCCATCCCGGCCTTCCATTGTCTTGACCCCTTTCCGGACCATGGCTATCGCAAGCCGGGAGCGTCCGGCACTCCGTGAGGAAGCACTGTCCCAAAAAATATCCCGCGGTTCAGGGCGGCCCCTGTTGGTTACGTATTCTGCGTCGCGGTGCCACCCTCTTTAGGTTGGGCCCCGCACGGTTATGCAGGGGTCGGCTGGGTGCCCCCACAGCGCAGTTGAGTGGTCAGGGGATCCACACCCTCCTGCCTACCGGCATCTCCAGGTCATCATCCGTGGCCAGGGGGGAGCACCATTCAGGGTGCCAGGCAAGTCGGGCGTGCCTCCTCAGGGTGTGACATACGGGTGTACCAGGTGACCCCAATTCAGTTCGGGGCGGCAGCGGTGTCTCCTCAGTGTCTCGGGGCCCCGCTATATAGGCATCCACTGGTATTGATGGCGGCTGGTCTCAGTATTCCTCATCAGTCACGGCCTTCTAGCCGAAGGGGGAAGGAGGGGGAGGAAGGTGAGAAAGAGGGCCACCAACCATCCCCCCGGGTCTCACCAGCCTAGCCCCCTACCTTCCGATCTGCGTCTCAGGATCTGCGCTCCAGCGCGTAGGACCTGCGAACCACTTCACTCCTCAGGGCCCGCCGGCCATGTTTCTCGTCGGCTAGTGGGCGCGGCTCCTCCGGGTTCTTCTGCGCGTGGACCGGCAGTCAGCAGGGCACCCCCGGCGTCTCACCACTCTCCGAGGGCAGCCTATGGGCAGGGTGTCCCCGTCGGCGTTCCAAGGTCAAATACCGGCACTTCCGGTTCCAGGCGTCCGGGGCCTTTCGGGCATGCTCCCAACTTTAGTCCGCGGCTGCCCCCAGGAGGAAAGGCCGCATCAGCAACAGGTCCGGCCGCTGCCAGTCGCTGGCCGTCGAGACCTCAAAATCGTCCCGGATCTTCCAGGGGACCTAGCGGGTCAGGATCCGCTCATTACAGCAGGCTCTGGGCCTGCCAGAAGCACTCGGCAGGATTCCAACTCCCCGGCGGCTCCGGAGCACTAGCAGACTCCGTCCGCCATCGTGGCTCGCTAGCCACGCCCCCCCATCTACTGGCCTCACAAGGTAAATTAAAACAAAGTCTATTATAACACAAATATAAAATATAATATGGAAATGTATAAATCAATTTAATAAAAATAATATCTTTAACCTTTTTACAAAATTGAACACAGAAAGCAAAAAACATTAAAAAAAATATATATATAATTATTGGTTTAGGAGGTTGTGGCTCAGGTCCAGTAGTGGTTTAGGAGGTTGTGGTTTAGGCACAAGGTAGTTGTTTAGGATTCGTTGTTAAGCCCACTCGTTGTTACAATTTCGTTATTAAGGCCTTTTCCCGTTGAAACCACCTGTTATCCGACAGGCTAGTATGAATACTATGAGACACATTGGTATGAGTAGACAACTCTCTTCACAGGTGTTTGGTATTAGAACTAAAATATGCATTACTATAAGGAAGAAATAGTAGAAACAATAGTGTCTAAAGACAAAAAGGGAAAAAGAAAACAAGAATACATAACTTTTATTTTGCTGATTAAAAAAATTGTCCAAAGGCAGAGTTGGAGGGGGGTATTTTTATGTTCACAATTTTCTCCCCCCCTCTTGATCCATTTGCATCGCTGGTGGTATTTGACATTATGCAGGATTCATCCAAACACCCTCCAGATGGATCCATGGCTTCCTGCCATCTACCTTGAGGGCAGTGGAGGTGGCCATCATCACAGTAAAAAAATCATCGAATTTCAGGCCCTTACATTTTCGGACAAAGTTCCTCACATACACCCCATCGTCCATAGGCACAACTGGAAGGTCAACCTCAGGTATGGCACACTTTTCCTTTACTTTGGTTACCTGTTTAGAAATTCACTTTGCAGCTTTTGTTAGCTCAGAAAACAAACATTCATTTCATATTTCAAAACTTCAGCTGTTCTTTCTCCCTATACCTTACTTCTAGTGACAGGTACCTGCGTATTCACGAGTCTCCCTGTCACTATCTGATGAGGTGTCAGGTGATGATCAGAACTAGGTGTGTTCTTAAGGGAGAATAGTGCTAATGGTTTTTTGCAATGTGGCACATTGCTTGCTGATCTTATTCTTCAGTAAGTCATTTGGGTGCTTGTGAGGAAGATGAGCCCTACCCCCTTTTCTTATCTCAGGTTACGATGGTGAGTTTCTGGTGACCGGAACTCGGATTCCATCTGTGAAAAAAAAAGAGATAGGAAACTCACTACTGCTCCGATCGTAACCTCAACATATCACATGTTACCGCAGGAGGACAGGGACTCAAGCGACAGAAACCAATCACGGAGGAACTCAGAAGGAGGAGATGATCAGGAAGCAGGAAGTATAAGCCCAGAGAGAGCGGAAGGACTAGAACAGAAGAAAGGAGAAACTCCTCACCCGCCCGGAGCAGCAGGAAAAAGCTGCAGAAATCCCGCAAACCAGTCAGACTGATCCCGAGCCTGTGGATAGGGCACGGGAAAACACAGAGATGGAGGAAACTCCAGAGAGGTGGAGCAAGGAATGGTGGATCCCACCAGAGGACGCTAAAGTGCAGCCGCAACTATGGAGAGTTGCGGCAGAGCGGGTAAGTCAGTATGGGATGGGTGGGCAGCCTTTAGGGGTGGAAGGGAGGTAGGGCACAGTGGTGGACGGGAGCACAGATCAATTTTAAAGGGAACCCCCCATAATTGCTCTAAAGTCACATTAACCCATTGAGGGTACTACAATAGAGACAGAGGGAAGAACCGGTACGTGTGGAAACACAAAAGTAGGATTTCCTGTAAGGAAATGGCTTGATCTCCTTCAGGTGAAGAGAACCTAGGAATCACTCAAATTGGAAATTCGTAAACCCTACCCATAAATTGATTGGGATTTTCTTTTGGATTTGTTTATTATAAAAAGAAGGAAGACCCAAATATTATTTGAAGCACTCCTGTCTGGGTCTTAACCTGTTTGTTTATTTTATTTTATTTGTTTTTAAACCCTCCATGGCTGTAATACAGTCTCACAGTCAGTGTGGTGATGGGTAGATCAAAACCCCTATAAGGAGTGAGAATGCCCATACTTACAGCTCCTTTATCTTTCCTTCTTCGTTCCTCCGGGAGGTGCCATTCGAGAGCGGATGATCCTAGAAGAGGAAGAAGAAAGAGAAAAGGGGACATTAACATCCTGACATTGCATTTCTGTTTATCAAAATATTCCATTAAACCATCATCATTAAGAAGTATATTCAGCCTCCGCATCTGTTTTCCCGCCCAACCCTCCTCCAGCACTCAACAATGCCATTGCTCTGGGGATGATAAACAGAAAATAGTTTATGCTTTATCCCTAACACTGTTGTGAGATGTGTGAAAACTGCATTGACAAAGTGCATGTCTTTATCAGATCTTATCATAGCAGCTGACTCAGCATTACAAACCACAAATATAAGCTACTGATAGCGTTGCACATGTCTATCCTATCTACAAAGTCAAGATGGAGAGCTTTAAAAGGACCCAGTGGTCGTGGTATTGTAGAATTTATCACCTTCGGTGTGGGAATTGAAGAGAACTGTTGACAAACAGTACAATTATGAAGGTACATGGTAAACATATCATGCAAATTGGGAACACAAACAATCTTGTTGCATTTACATAGACACATGATCTCTTGAGATATGGGCTAGTAAATGAAGTTAATCAAGAGCTATCATAAGTACAGCCTGAGGTATCACTGGTTTACCTGTAGATATTTGTCTATAGATTAAATTGTCCCCTGACTGGGAGTACCCTCTAGTCTCCCATACCCGTTTCTCATGCAATGGAGCAGCTTCCTGTAATTCTCGAAGATGTAAATGAGCTGCCTGAGCATATTGTGGTGTAACATTATCTGTTGTAGCATTTGGTTCATACTCAGATGGTGAGGCAGTCTGGGCCACTAAAACCGGGACATGTTGTGAACTTGATGGCACAGATGGGGGTCTGCGCCTAGCCGTGTCTTTAGCTGTCTCTTTAGCTGCCCAATCTGCAAATGCATTATCATGTGACACAAAATCCTGTCCATTTGTATGTGCCTCACATTTCACAACTGCTAATGCCATGGGAAAGCAAGTCCCTCTATTAAAGCCTCTAAGATATTACTATGAATAACAGGACTCCTGTCTGACTTAAGGAAGCCTCTTCTGCTCCATCCCATAATGCTAGAATGTACAGTGGTAGTTACATAAGCCGAATCTGAATAGATTGTGATGATTTTTCCTATTGTTTTCTTAAGAGCCGCTATCAAAGCTATCAATTTTGCGGCTTGTGCAGAATAATGTGCTGGTAGTGTTAACTGCTCTACTATGTGGAGTATGTCTAAAGAATCATGCCATTGTGCTCTGACTAGAGGAGCAACAGTGTTTTTTACTCCCATTTCCTGGTCAATAGTAAAGGAACCAGCAACAAAAGAGACAATGCTACCGGGAATAGGATATTCTGTTGCTTGACTAGATTCATAAGGAGCATATGTTGCATACTCATACGCGACTGACTACAAGGAGGAAACCGGTCTATTAGGTGTGACAGAAAGACCACCAATGTAGGAGCAACCACAGTTCACTAATTTTACATAGCTTGTCCAATCCCAGGCCTGAGAATAGTTTCCATCAGCCCACACATTTGGCGGAACTTCGTCATCTGGAAAACCAAGAGAGAGGGGTCACCTCTAGCCAAGGTGGTTCAAAGGCTGATGTACATTAGTACTAGACCTCCTACTCTCAAAAATCTCAGCCACTATGTTTGTTCAAGGTATGTGAGGACTGATGGAGTGCAGTGCAAGTGATAAACGTGTGTGTAATAAAAATGACTAAAAGGACAAAAAATATGTTTATTAGGAATTGTCCTAATGCCATCTGATAAAAACCGCCTGATAGTGTAGGATCATTTTGACTATCTTTTGGCTAGGAGTGAGGTCGACATGTTTCAGCCGTTTAGCTCATTGGCTCGGCTTTCCTCAGGACCTTATAAGTGAGAAGTGCTACTGCAAAAAATCATAAGTGCAAGGTATTTCAGCATTAATTCATTCAACAGAAGAGAAATAGATCAGTGGTGTGTTACCACCCTACCAGACATGTATCCCATGTGTGTGTAGTTTAAGAGCTACCTCTTCATCCCCAGCTTTATGTGGGAGTAAGCCTCACCTCACCCGGCAACTGCTTGGTGGCTGAGACCCCGCTCTATCCGTCGGTACCTCGTCGTGATCTACGAGCAATGTGAGGTGAGGCTTACTCCCACATAAAGCTGGGGATGAAGAGGTAGCTCTTAAACTACACACACATGGGATACAACGCAATCTCTGGACCCAACTTTTAATCAGCAGCACACAAAAGGACAATCTAGCCTTTTGGAAAATCGTAAAATCGCCATTTTTAAATGGAAATAACGACGGTCCTTCGCTGGACGTTGCAATAAATGCCGAGGATTGGGTGAAACACTTTTCAGGGGTCTTCGGTGAGGATAAAACCGGAGACTTGGTCTCTACACCCTCGTTCCTTCCTCCGGTGAACTACCCAATAGAAATTCACTTCACTATGAACGAAGTAGCGAAAGCGATAAAGACTGCAAAAAATGGCAAAGCCCCAGGACCAGATTCAGTCCCAATGGACCTTTAACCAAGTTTTGAATTTAACACTACTGGCTGGAAAATACACCTCAGCAAAAAAATCAACACTTCACATGGTCTACGTTGACCTTACGGCAGCGTTTGACTGTGTAGAACATTCAAAACTTTGGGCATTAATGCTGCAAATGGGGATTGAGCCCGCAATCATAGATTTTCTGCGTGAGTTATACTCTGGAGCCACGGGAAAGGTTCGATATGGATTGGAGGGCCAACTTACAGACAGCTTCCCAATACAGAAGGGGGTCAGGCAAGGGTGTGTACTGGCCCCCTTCCTATTTACGCTCTATACCAATGGACTCGAAGTTGCTATGCTACAGGGCGTGAAAGATCTGCCAGAAGTGGGCCGGCGACCGATCCCAGCATTGTTATACGCTGACGATGCGGTGATCCTCGCACGAACCCCGATCCAGTTACAAAAAGCATTAAATAACTATTGTACTTTTATGGCAAGCCTCAACCTAAAAGTCAATATAAAAAAAACCTTTGTGATGCATTCTGGTACCAAAAGGAAAAGAGTAAAGTCAATATTTGTGGATAAAATCCCTCTTGAAAGAACTAAAACTTACTCATACCTCGGCATCACCATTGACGAAGAGTTTAACTGGAAACAAGCAATTACGTCACGTAAACTGTCTCTCATAAAAACAATTGGTGCCTTAAAAGCGTTCTCCCTCCGTCTAGGAAAAAGACCCATATCAGAGATGTTAAAAATTTATAATGCAAAATGCATCAGCACGGCCATCTTTGGTGCAGGAGTCTGGGGAACAGCCAATGCTGAACAAATACAGAAAGTTGAAAACCTCTTTCTAAAATTTTTACTAGCAGTCCCTAAAACCACAACCACTTTCGGGTGCCACTTAGAACTTGGACTGGAGCACGTTTCAGATCTCATCAAGATTCAACCGATCATGCTGTGGCGCAGAATTTGGGCAACAGATGAATGTCATCTCACCAGAGCAATCATTGAGGACTGTATGAAATTAGACTGTATGAATAAGATTAAGTGGCTAAGCTATGTAAAATCCTTCCTCGTGGATATCGGTCTCTCGAGGTTCTATGAAGAACCACAATCAGTAACAGACATAGCAAAGAAAGACTTAAAAAAGCTATGCCTATCTCATTTAACTCAACTGCGATTGATGTCCGAAATAGGAAAGCCATCAGTCCAACACTGCCTTATGATACAACTGACTCCATCTATTCAACCGTATCTGCAGTATGACCTGACGCAATTTGAAAGGTTTCTTCTTACCCGCTTCAGGTTCAATCTTTTTCACATTATGGTTTCATTTCCGTCACAGAATATTTGGACACCCTATATGACACCGTGCCCCTGTGACGCTATTTCATCTCAGTCTACGATCCACGTTCTTTTCTTTTGCAATTTTTACACGCAACAACGCAAAAGGTGGATCATACCAATTTTAAAAGTCATGAAGATCCGTAGATGCCGCCCAGCGTACATGGCGCTGCAGTTTTTGGAAAACACCTTAGCGACGAAATCTGTCGCACATTATTTAAAACTGTGCCTCAGGCATCGCACAAACTTATGAAAACCATATGGCTACACCAAACACAGACTTCAAAGACAGTATAGGGTTCTCTGTGAGAGATCAATTTTTAATATATTATGAATTTAATGTTGTTTATAACTTTTATCCCTTTTTATTGTGCATATTTGTACTTTTATGGCTTTCATCATGAAAACCGAATAAAGTTCTTTTGAATTTGAATTTGGTGAACTGTGGTTGCTCCTACATTGGTGGTCTTTCTGTCACACCTAATAGACCGGTTTCGTCCTTGTAGTCAGTCAGGTTTGCATTTAGGGGTATGGAGTAAATCTGGTCTTTAAATATTGCCCCTTAGACCCTCCCCCACCCTTTTTGTTGTTAGCAAACTCATACGCATCATCTTCAGAGTCTAATATAGGATGACAAAAAAGTCACAGGATTCCCCGTATGACACTTCACAACCTTCAAAGATGGCAGTGACATCATCACTTCATATCCTGATACTCTCTGTGTAGTGAAAGTACTTTTAGCCTTCTGAATAATAGCAAATACTACATGCTCAGCAAAGAATGTCAAAGGTGCCCCCATTACAATGGGGGTGCTCTCCCATTCTGCAAAAGCTGCAGTGATGAGAGGATAATGTCCTCTCATCAACACTGAATCCATCTGTCCACTAAAACATGCAATGGGTTTATGTCCTAGGGGATATTTTTGAGTAAGGACAGCTGTCCTCACTTGACCATTGCAATGACAGAACAGCTAAAACTCATTAGTGTAGTCAGGAGTCCCCAAAACTGGGGCATTTGTTATCTTAGTTTTTAATTTGTAAAATGTTTCCCTCATTTCTGATCTCCACATTATCCACATTATCTTTTAGAAACCAGCAAATGTTCTATTAAACTGCCATAATTAAAGACCAATTGTCTCACATAGTTACAGAGGTCAAGAAGCTTCTGCATTCCCATAACAGTTTCTGTCTCAGTCATTTGACGTGTAGATGCTGCTCTTTCAGGAGTTACTTGTCAATCAGAAGCTGATAGTAACTGTCCTAGGTAATGGACCTCCTCCTGACAAAACTGAACTTTGCCTTTCTCTACCTTGTATCCTCTCTGTGTGAGATTAACCAAAAGAGAATATAGTATCTTTCCTATACTGTTGTTCTGTAGGACTGCAAATTAATGTCATCAACATATTGCAACAACGTACTGTCACACTGTAAGAAACTGGCACTATATATACTACACCAACATGAGGTATAGTGTGTATAGAGTCCAAGTGAACCCAGAGGTAGGCAGAGGTTAAAGTTAGATAGAACCTTACTCTCTAATAGTGGTAGCTTGGTCGAGCAGTAAGGCAGTATCAGAGGACAGTGTTAAGCATTTGATGTACACACTCAGTCATCAAATGAATTCACACACTCAAGAACTGAACTTTAGGCCAATTGTTTTGTATAAAAATATATACTGTTGTTTATTTTTAGAACCAAGCAAGCCTGGAACAGGTAAGCATTACATATGTTTCAGTAATACGTTACTGGATATAGAACTGTTTGAAAATGCAATAGGAATGGTACTTTGTTTGATTTACAGGGGAGCAGTAGTATGCAACACTTAGAAAATACAGTACATTGGAATGAATAGGCTTTTTCAATAAATTGCAGGTAAGTTCTTTAACATTACTTTTTCTAACTCAGTGCTGGATGCCTAGATTCAGCACTGGGACATTTCCTGTAAACAGGTGAGTACATGCGTTTTTGTTATTCGTGCGATTTTTAAAGAATATTTTCAGATTTCAAAACTCCACACTTGGAAACTTTTTGGAGCTGTGCATTGAAATGAATAGGCTTTGTCAACAAATTGCAGGTAAGTTACTTTTACGTTACTTTTCCTAACTCAGTGCTAGATGCCTATATTCAGCACTGGGACATTTCCGGAAAACAGTTGAGAAAATGTGTTTAGGATATTGTTACGATTTTTAAAGAATATTTCAAGTTTTCAAAACTCCACACTTGGTCGTTTTTTGAAAGAGAATTGTCAATGTTATCCTATGAAGAAAAACAGGTTATCGGCTTGCAGGTAAGTAAACGAGTGTGGGAACTAAGGGCCCGATTCACAGAATTAACTTAAGACAAAATCCTAAACTTACTACTTTTGGTATTCACAGAATGCACATACTACTTTTGGTATTCACAGAGTGCGGACGTAAAGTTAGTAGTCGTAAATCCATTCTGTGAATACCAAAAGTAGTAAGTGCATTCTGTGAATACCAAAAGTAGTAAGTGCATTCTGTGAATACCAAAAGTAGTAAGTTTAGGATTTTGTCTTAAGTTAATTCTGTGAATCGGGACCTTAGGTTCTGGGGTTAGACTCAGGGGTCCCGCAAGGTCAGTGATGCACTGTGATTGCACACACCGTGGCACTAGGGCGGTCGGGTGCAGAGTGTTGAGGCCCAATGTTATCCTATGGAGGATAGGGGAGCTCCAGTTAGTGGCAGCTGGCAAGCAGGCCACGAGGCACTAGGACGGCCGGGTGTAGGGTGCGTGTTTGAGGTCGGGTGCCCTGTTGTTTTCAATGGAGATTCTCCGGGACAAAGAAGCACTGCAGGCTCGGGAACGAGGATCTTCTTGGAGCGATCACTACTTCGAGGAGTAAGTTTGAATGTTGAGGGTTGGTTAGGCACCCCTGGGTTGGGCACACAAGGCCGTGGGGCGTCGGGTGCAGGGGTGCCTAGGGACGTCGGATTTTCTTACCCGCTCTGGTCACGGTAGGGGGGTCCTCTGGATTGAGGCTGCAGGCGTCGTCTGGAGGCTTGAGGCAGGTCAGGGGCCGCTGGATCTCAGGTCAGGATCGCCGGTGGGACCCCCTTGTGGTGTTTTTCCACCCAAGCTCAGGCCGGGTTTGGCGGATGCAGAGTGGGCTGGATTCACCGTTTCTGGCTGGCACCAGAGGCTGCAGTTAAAACACGTCCGGTGTTCACGGGAGAAACAGTCTTGAAAGTGAAGGCAGGCAGGTCCTCCAGGGTTTGTGAGGTGGCTGACCGCTGGACAAGCCGGGGTTTCGCAGGAGCAGGTTCGAGGGGAGACAGGCCTGTAGGGCTTGAGCCAAGTCAGTGGGCGTCGTCCTCTTGTTAGCTCTGTACCAGTAGCAGCGAGAAAGCTTCAGGCTGAGATGTGGTTGTTTCTCAGTAACCAGTGGTCAGAGGTAGCGAAGATATCCATAATAGGTGAGCCAAGGTTGATTAGTAACCTATATCTTGTGGTTGCATCGAAAACTCTGACAGCTAACTGTTAGCTGTCAGAGTTATCAATGCAACCACAAGCTATAGGTTACTAATCAACCTTGGCTCACCTATTACGGATATCTTCGCTACCTCTGACCACTGGTTACTGAGAAACCTTGGCCTACTCTCCACGAATACCTGTGCTAACCGTGAGAGCCCTCAAGGCCCACACCATTACATCTCAGCCTGAAGCTTTCTCGCTGCTACGGTGCCACCTCCCCCTACTTTGGTCATGATGAAGACCCCACTTTCAAGGCGCAAAGTCTGCTGGTTCTCATAGGGGTCGAAACGTCGACACTGCTTTCATTCCTTTGTTTGTGTAAAACTTAGATGACAGAGAACATATATCTGCATCTTCCTGTTTCTATTTTTTATGTTTGTGTTTGCCATAAAACTGGCAGGATAGGTCGTCATTACTGATTGTGGATGTATATATACGCACTACCTTCCCCTGGCACATCACCTGCACTTATCCCTATCGCACACCTGTCACTTCACATTGTGTGCACCTGTTTTTTTTATAAATGCATACATGTGATATACATCATATTCTATAGTTTAGATTTTTTGTCAATCCATGTGATATTTATTAAATCACAATCATTTGCCGAATGAGTTATTTGGTGTTGTCATACTTTATCTATTTTAGATCATGTTTTGTCACTTGATGTATTGTGAATACTTCCCACTGTCACTTTATCTTGTGTACCACAAACCAAATTGACCTGGCAAAAAACTTGACAAAAGAACTCTTTAGAACAGTTTCGAGCCTGGCAGCACCACAGCCAGCCAAAGTTCCATCGAGTCAGGAACTCTGCGATGATTTAGCTAAATTCTTCCTAAATAAAGTAGAAACCATCTTTTCGGTGTTTAATGATCCAAATGCAGTGGGGAGGGCCTCAGCTAAAAAGGAACATAACTCTCTTAATCTGTTCCCCTGTATTCTCAATAGGTTTGAGCCACTATCTGATTTCCAGCAGAGCCGCGTGTGGGGACACATCGATATCGACTCCCATCGAGTCCGTTGCAGATTGGCAAGATAACCCCAGACGTTCAGAAGGCTCATGAAGTTCACAAATCTGTTAAGACAAGTAATGCAAATAGCAAATTACTTTGGATTTACCGCTGTAGGTACATTGTAGCCTATTGTTTACATATAGTTTTCACTTTTTTGTAAATATCAATCACATATTCTACATAGTGAAACGTGAGTAAGGTGGGGAATTTGTGCACCCCGTCCTGAAGAAGGAGTTGATCTCCGAAACATATCGACGCACACATGAGGTGATGTACATAAACACTACATAAACTCCTCGCACTTTACATTTTTAATAGTACCAGCCCGGGGGCCTAATTAAACATTTTTTAGTCCTACCCCACGAGCCAGGCACTTTTTATCTTTTTCACTTACCCCACCACTCACTTTTAAAATAAAAAACCCTCACATGCACCACACATAGTCATTGAATAAAGTGCTCCCGCGTAGTTGTAGGTCACAGCACGCCGCATCCCGTAGAGGGGTGCGTAGAACCCAATAATGAAGCATGACACCAGGGTCCTTTTGGTGTGTGAGGGGTATTTTAAAAAACACTAAGTGCTCCCTACCACTGTGGACAAAACTCGTAGCCTGCTCATGGCAGTAAGTCAGGGTCACCCTATGACCCATGCCCAGTTGAAGTGGCCAAATTAGCGGTGGAACCAGTAATCCTTGCACTTTTGCCTATCTTCAATGCAATGGTTGAAACAGGATACTTCCTAAAATTATGTAAGGTGGCGTCGATTCTGCCCCTCCTGAAAAAACCCAGTCTGGACCCCAAGGACCCAAATAGTTTCCGTCGAATCTCAAGGCTCCCTCTACCTGCCAAAAAGATAGAAAAAGCTATGAACATACAACGTAGTACTTTTCTCCGTGAGTCCCAATCCTTGGACCCCACACAGTATGACTTCAGAGAGGGACATAGCACAGAGTCAGCCTTCATCAAGGCCAAGCATGAGATCAGGAAGGCAGTGGATCAAGGTAGCAAGGCCGCCTTGATCCTACTGGATCTCTCCGCGGCTTTTGATAAGGTCCACCATGATCTTTTGATGGACCGGTTAAGGGCATGTGGGATCCAGGAGAAAGCATGGAAACTCCTACAATCTTTCTTAACACACAGAGTAAAAATTGTATCTCTGAGAGATTTCCAATCAAAACCATTTGCCTTGCGATGTGGAGTCCCTCAAGGGTCATTGTTGAGCCCCACATTGTTTAATGTATAATAATAATAATAATAAAACCATTTATTGAGCGCCTGGTTACACTGAACAGTGTGTCCCTGCGCTATAGAACCCCATCATTAAACCATCAGACCAGCCAAACCAGTAGAATCTCTAACACGACACAGACCACTAATCTATAGGGAAGAGATGCGTCTTAAGTTTCATATGGAATCTCCTCTCGGAGGGTTCCATCCGTAATTCAAGGGGCAGTCTATTCCAATAGGAGGCCACTAAGTAACAAAATGAACGCCCGCCCATTTTGGCTTTAAAAATGTGAGGAACTGAAAACAGCATGCTGCCCAGTGACCTTAAGTGACGTTTTGGGCGGTAGATGTTGAGGAGCTTGTTCAGATAAGGAGGTCCTTTCCCTTGTGCAATTCGATGGGAAATGCACATGGCCTTGAAAAGTATACGTTCCTTTATAGGAAGCCAGTGCAGTGTATATGTTTCATCTTTGGCTACCATCATCAGTGTGTTTGGTTTTGGTCTCACCTCCTATGCAGATGACACCCAAATTGTGGTGTCTCTACTTCCAGGACAGGAGGTGGGCATAGACAGGCGCTTCCAGGACTGCTTGCAATCTGTGGGCAGATGGCAAAAAATTGCCTAAAACTGAATGCAGCCAAGACGGAAGTTCTACTATTTGGGAATGATGCCAATTTTTGGAACCCAAATTGGTGGCCATCTTCTATCGGCCCTCTCCTTATACCCGTGAGAAGAGTGAGAAACTTGGTATTAATAGTAGACGAGAGACTGAATTTTGGGGACCAAGTAAATTCAGTCTCCTCCTCAACAGCGTATGTTCTTAAAACAGTGAAAAAAATACCACAGTTTTTACCAGTTGATAGTAGGCATACAGTGGTTAACACACTAGTACTATTGAGGCTGGATTATTGCATCAGTCTTTATTTAAACACCCAGGAATGTCTTATGAACAAACTTCAAAGATTGCAAAATGCGGCAGCCAGGCTACTCACGGGAACGCCTAAGTTTGCCTCTCTTTCTAAAGGAATAAAAAAACTACACTGGCTCCCGGTGAGGAATCGAGTGTGTTTCAAATCCCTTTGTACTGTTTTTAAAGCACTCCAAGGAACAGGACCCGGCTACCTACAAAAACAGTTCAAATGGTACATACCGAAAATAAATCTACGTTCGCTAGGAGCTAAGCTGGTTACTGTCCCAGCCACAAAAAGTGGGGTGAACGAGGCTTAGTTTTTGGGGCAGCCAAAGCATGGAACGACCTCCCGGTCCACCTTAGAAAAGCTAAATCAATCAATCAATCAGAACATTTGTAAAGCACGCTACTCACCCGTGAGGGTCTCAAGGCGCTGGGGGTAGGAGTGCTGCTACTGCTCGAATAGCCAGGTCTTGAGTAGCCTCCTGCAGGTTAGTAGGTTCTGGGTCTGCCGAAAGAGGATTGGGAGGGTGTTCCAGGTCTTGGCGGCGAGGTGGGAGAACGATCTGCCATCGGTTGTCGTTCTTCGGATGCGGGGGACGGTGGCGAGGGCGGCGAAGCGGAGCTGGCAGTTCGGGGCTTAGAAGGTGAGTCGTCTGTTGAGGTATGCCGGTCTGGTGTTGTGAAGTACTCTGTGTGCGTGGGTGAGGAGCTTGAAGGTGATCCTTTTGTTGACGGGAAGCCAGTGCAGGTCTCTCAGGTGTGGTGTGATGTGGCTACAGCGAGGGATGTCGAGAATCAACCATGCAGAGGCGTTGTGTATGCCTTGTAGTCGTCTCAGGAGTTTGGCCGATGTTCCTGCATAGAGGGCATTTCCGTAGTCTAACGACTGACGAGGGCCTGGGTGACCGTTCTTCTTGTTTCGGTGGGGATCCACCTGTAGATTTTGCGGAGCACACGGAGGGTGTTGAAGCAGGAGGACGAGATGTCGTTGACTTGCTTGGTCATGGCGAGTGTAGTGTCAAGGATGAACCCTAGGTTGCGTGCGTGGTCAGTGGGTGTTGGTGCTGCTTCCAGTGCGGTCGGCCACCAGGAGTTGTCCCAGGCTGAGGGGGTGGAGCCAAGGATGAGGATTTCCGTCTTATCCGAGTTCAGCTTCAGACGACTGTTCTTCATCCATTCAGGTATGGCCTTCATTCCTTCGTGGAGGTTGGTTTTGGCGGTGAGGGGGTCCTTGGTGAGGGAGAGGATCAGCTGGGTGTCATCGGCGTAGGAGATGATGTTGAGGTCGTGCAGTCGGGCGACGTGAGCAAGCGGTGCCATGTAGATGTTGAACAGTGTCGGGCTGAGAGATGAGCCTTGGGGTACGCCGCAGGTGATCTCGGTGGCTTTGGATCGGAAAGGGGGGAGGCGGACGCTCTGCGTTCTGCCGAAGAGGAAGGAGGTGGTCCATTCCAGTGCCTTGCCTCAGATCCCAGCGTTGTGAAGGCGTGTGTGTAGGGTGCGGTGGGAGACAGTGTCGAAGGCGGCTGATAGGTCCAGGAGGATGAGGGCCGCAGTTTCGCCGCTGTCCAGCTAAAGATTTGTTAGCTTTCAGGAAGAGGTTGAAAACATGGCTTTTTGATAAACAACTCCTTTCACAGCTCTTGCACGCAGAATAGGTAACTAGCGCCAGGACACCCTTGGGTAATCGCTGCGCTTAATAAATATCCGTAACATAACATAACATAACATAACATAACATATCAGTCGGTCGAGCTCTAATTTGATTTCCAGTAGAAGAATCTACTGTCACAGCCAAGATCCTGGAAGGTGGAACTCCAGGGCTAGAACAAACCATAGTACCATCAGGCTCAAAATGAATAGTCATGTTTAACTTAGCCATAAGATCTCTCCCCAGTAGATTAGCAGGGGCAGCCGGAGAGAATAGTAAATAACCCCTCAATGTACTTCCCTCCTATTTCCCTCTCTACTTGTTTAGTAAACAGAACCCTCATCACCATTCGAGAGACGCCTTGTGTGTCCATTGGTCTATTCAAAATTGGAAGATCTCCCTCTCTAATTCAAGATCGGGTTGCTCCCGTTCCTTTGAGGAATGCATACCTCTTGTTATTGATAGCTACTGTCACAGTGGGTTCCTCATCTGGCCTCTTCTGGCCTGTGCATCACCGACAATACAACAAACTACTCTGTGGGCACCTTCATTGCGCATATCCTCCCAATAATTTGTTTAGAAGGGATTATTTCTTCTCACAATCACATCTCCTTGTCTACTTTAAGGTGAATTTACCATTGAGGGTGCTTGGTAACTTGCTGTGGTGGCATTTGTTGCACTCGAGGCATTACTGGTTGTTGCACATTTTGTGTTGATGTCTGCGGTACATATATTATTTATGGGTTTGGCTGTGGCTGCACAACTGTATTCCCTGGCTGTCTGTAAACTTTTGTCCTTCCATTTTGTTCATCCTATCTCTTAGTCCTATAATCTTTAATCAAATGTCCACATCTGGGACAATAGAAACATGTTTGATCCATCCTCTGGGGACCTATTCTGCCCCTTCCTACTCCTCCTTGTCCTCCTCTGCTGCTCCCTTGTGCCCTTACATTATCCCGCTGTTGTGAGTACTGTTGTTGGGCAGTCCCTGGGACTGATCCCAAGGCATTGCAGTTATGTGGGTGGTAGATGCAAGCACAGCTCCTTCCTTTGCTCTCTTGTGTGCCAATGTTTGCTACACCAACTTGGCTGCTGCTTTCTCTGTTACCTCCTACTTGTTCCTCTCTCCGTTTCATTTCACAAAACTGTGTTATATGTGCCTCCTGTATCTCTGTCCAGGGTTTGACTTCCAATGGCACTATATTATCAAGATTAACCTGCACACCAGAGGGTAAACTCTTCCTCACTACATTATTAAAAAACACCTTTCCTCCTGTTACTTCCTGTTAAATAAATGGGTTTTCTGGTTGGCTAGGGTATGCACCTAATTCAAGCAGAATCCACCACTCTAGTCAGGATAAGGGGATTACATGTCTAAAATAAGCCCTGCTCATCCCCTTGGTATCTTGGCACGGGCAGTCAGGCTTATCTCAGAGGCACTGTGTAAAGCATTTGCACATAACAAAATAGTAATACAGTGAAAACATTACAAAAGGACACCACACCAGTTTTAGAAAAATCCCCGATATTTATCTGTGTAAAACAAGACCAAAATGGTAAAAATCCCATAAACAGTTATATGAATAATGCAAAATTTGGCTTTATATATAGGTCCTTGAATTTGATAGCCCCGTCCAAGGCTATCATGGCGTCATAAACAAATAAATCCAACAGTTCCAGCTGGTTGTGGTGTTTTGGAGGTTGTATGACATTACAACGCATGCCTTTACATCGCAGTTTTTACAACGCATGTTGTTACAACGCATAGCGTTAAGGGGTGCTGGATAGTGAATAGTTTAATTTACTATTCCAACTCCAGTCCCCGTGGATAGTAGGGAAGGTGTTGGATAGTAAATTAAATCCATTCCCTATCCTAGAGCGCCCCCCAGTGCAATGCGTTGTAATGACATGCATTGTAATAGTTGCGTCGTAAAGGCACTGCGTGGTAAAAGTTGCGCTGTAAAGGATGTTTCCCGTTTTGGGCCAGCTACGGTCTCGGAAAGACCCGTAAAATAGTATCTTTGGAGATGCAGGGTGTCAGACCTTGCAGTGAGCTCGAGAGGAATGGTGTCGGCAGGTGTCGGTCCAGGAAGTTGCTGCATGAGTTGTTTAGCCCTTGAAGTCACACATGTTGCAGGGCAAACTCTGTGAGTTTGATGTTAGGAGAGCCGGTGTCAGGACTGCGGGGTGAAGCCAAGTGGTGTGATGTGTGGTGCCCTCAGGTTGTGGTGCAGGCAGTGGCTCGGTGACAGTCGTCCAGCGGCATCAGTGAGACCAGGTCTGTGGTGGGAAGCGGGTGGTGCTCGTTGGAGTGCTGACATGTCACAGTGCAGGCAGCAGTGTCATTGTTTCTGAAGCGCTGTAGTCGGTAGACCCAAGGCTGCGGTTGGAGACGGGGCAATGCGGAGCCTACAGGTCACGATGCAGGCATCGGTGTCGGTTGACGAACTGGAGTCGATGGCGCTGGGGTCTGTGAGCCAAGGCTGCGATGTGTGATGGGACGGTGCATCTTGTAACTTATGAGCGATGACCCCAAACCACGGTGCAAGCAGTGACGTTGATGTCAGCTTGGGGTATTGTCGTCAGTGAGACTAGGGTTGCAGTGCGAAGCGGGACGGTGCTCCGTGTTCTCCAAGAGCTTTGTCCATTAGTCACGGTGCAGGCAGCAGCATCGGTGACCGCATTACGTCATCGTTGAGGATACCATGGCAGCATTATGAGTCTAGGCTGTGCAGAGTGCGGTGCCCACAGCTCATGCTGCAAGCAATGGCTCGGTGGCATCGTCAGAAAGTGTCTTCGGTGAGACAAGACTTCCAAAAGGGAGTTCAGCTCTACATCAAGCTCTTGGAGATTCTTAGTATGTAGAAAGAACAGTCCAGTCTTTTCCCTGCCCAAGACAGGAGTAGCAACTGCAGGCCAACCTAACAAAGCAACAACAGAAAAGGGGCAGTACTCGTCCTGGCAGTTTTTGCAGCGTTCTTCCTGGCAGGTTCCTTAGTCCAGCAGTAATCTAAAGTTCGGGGGTCAGGGCCCCACTATTTATACCACATTTTCCTTTGAAGTTCCTCCAGCACACATAAACCAGTTCTTCCTGGTGCAGGCCAGTTTCACTACAGGAGGTGGAGACAGCTTTGTGGAAGGCAGCCACAGTCCATTCAGGTTCAAGTGATAACTCCTCCCACTACTCTAAATGCAACCAGGTCTATTCAGCCTGGCTATGAGTCACCCAGGAAAGGCAGGACATACTTCAACCACCCTCTTGTATCTGTCTAGTGTGAATGCACACCCCCAGCTCCTATCACTCCAAACCCAGACAGTGAATACACAAATGGCAGAGCCACACAGGATGATTAAATTATGAGTTCAGTAAACCAAAACTCCATTTCTCTATGTTTTCCCAATGGAAAGTTACACTTGTAAGAGGTACAAGGTAGCTCCTATGTTAACCTATGGGACAGATAGCCTTTCAAGAGTGAAAAACGAAATACACAATAGTTCACTATCAGGACTTGTAAAACATACCAGTACATGTCCTACTTTTAACATACACTGCACCCTGCTCATGGGGGTACCTTGGGCTATACCTGTAAAAGGGTAGATTAAGGCCGGGCAAGTTGGTGAATTTGTCAGGTCGACATTGCAGTAAAAACTGCCCTCAGACACTGTAGTGGCAGGTCTGAGAACCCTCAGAAGGTCAATTATTGAAACTTTAAAGAGAATTGAACACACTTGGCCACAGGGCGATATTATTATCTGAGAAAGGCTACCCACCATACGGACCTATCACGAATGACAGGGATGAACCTCACCATTTTTTCGTAATTGCGAGTCCATAAGATACATCTGGTCATTTACCTTGGACCACTAATATGAAATGAGAAGTAAATGCTCATTTCCGAAATCACTTCTATATAGATCGACCTTTTGGCGTCTACGGAGAAATAACCCAATGTAATAGCGATAACATCAAGGCCAACACCAATATACAATGTTCACCAACGTTGCTGTCAAGGTTGACTTGGAGCCATACTTACCATCGACATCAGAAACAGCACATGAATAAGCCCTGAAGAAGTCCCAAGAGGGCGGAAACACGTTGGCAAAGCAATTGTGTGGTGATTTTATAAAAAAGGACAAGTGATTCACAATAAAAGATTTACTGTGACTACAATCAAGACATACGACTGTTTGATATTTTCGTCTGGGAAGTCATTCTGTTTGTGATATATTTCTTTATACATCTAATTAAGTTGTACTACGATAGCTATATAAATAGAATATACGTTTCTCGGGTGCAGCGTCATTTTGTAGTTTTGTCAATTTCCCCATTCAATTGTTTTTAATAAATTATGCATTTTGCATTAGAAGACATCACTGCACAACTCAGTCAGTATCACACTCACATTTCCTCATAAAAACGATTAAAGAATGGAGTGTCAAATGATTAAACAATGATTACACAAATTAAAGCCTTTGCTGGCTCCAAGCAGCCTTTTCCTGATTTCTACAGACCAACCACACCCTTCCTGACTTCCACGTCCTTGGCTTCACAGTGTCTGAGGCCACGGTCTTTCCTTTACAGTCAGAGGAACTCCAAGATAGGCGAGTCATCAACCAGTCAGCAGTCTCAAAGGAATGCGGGTGTGAGGAACATGAATTAATCTAAGGCCTACCCAGAAAACGCAACGGCCAGTCAAAAGAGCATTTTGTTCTTTCTACTGCTATGTGTTACGAAAATACATCTGTTCAGACTCTTAGACACTAGTTCTCTGCTGCTGACTCCAGGGTCCCGAGCAGGCATCATCGGTGCAGGTTGAGGGTTGCTACTGCACAACTGGCAGCAAGGAGAGTTGATAATGGGGAATAAGCAGGGCAAAGGCGCTCGTGACGTCAGTCTCCAGGCAAAGAAAGGAGAAAAAAACCTGCCTGCACCGTGCTGTGCCTGTATTTTGCTCTAAATACACCCAGAACTCGTGAACACAGGTTCACAGCATGCACACGCAGCACAACTCTTTTTCCAAGAATGCCCGGTGATGCTTCTATTTCTCGACACTGTACGGTGTAGGACTGTTGGGTCCAGGTGTGATAGTTAATTCACAGTCGGATGTCCCTCTGCAGCTCTCTGCACATGCCATGTGTACCCTCGCTTGGACCAACCCTCGGCACCTCCACCTCCGTACTGTCACTTGCAGTTTTTGGCATAGTGGAACCCCCAGGCCTTTCGCCTTATTAGGAATGATGGGAATTTGGCATGCCGCGTGAAAGATACATGGGTGCCTAAGGAGGGAGAAATGTCATACAAAAGGTTCTTGTTGCTGTCGATGCTCTCTGATTTTGTTTACCTTACACAGAGGTGGGTGGAGGGCACTTTAGGCAGCTCAAGCTAAGCTCCTTTCTTAAACCTGCAGCAGCATGCTCGCTGTCTTCTGTGTCTGTCCCTCACTAAATCTAAGCGGGAAGCAGATAGCTCGAGTCTGCGGATTGCGTCTTTAAACCACTGCGCAGACCCAATCTTTCTGCTTCTCGCCTGCAGCCTCTACCCCACCCAGACGTGGGTCCCTTCCTCGCTGTGCAACTTGATTCAAGCTAGCCTGGCTGATGAGGGGGTGATACTCCAAAGCCTGTCCCAGGATGCTTGTTTTCGGTCCAGGGAGGACTCAGCTTGGCATTTCAGGCTGGACTGTTCTCATGTGGAGCAGGGTCAAGACTTATTTGCATATGGCTTGGTCCAGACTGGGGTGGCCGCACATGTGGAGCAAGAACAAAAGCGACCTCGTTGCCACCATTTGGATGCTTGGTGGTATGCAGTGATCATGAAGGGTGTAACACATGAAATGTTGGAGGTTTTGTATCAGTATTCAATTATCAAACATACCTAATGAGGACATTACTGAATGGGCGTAATTAGAAGGATTTGGTTTGTAGCTGACACAGACGACCCCTGCAAATGATGGAGCACATCAGGTCTAACAAGGACAGTTTTGTTTTTTGTTTGTTTGACAAAGTTATTGTTATATTCCATATAGGTATGCTATATAGGTGTAGGTAACACTGCAACCTTTCACCTATATCCTTTCCTACATTACATACATAATGGTTCATAGGGACTGACCCTTTACCTAGATACGACACTGCATTCAGAATGCAGGTTTTTCCCTAGTTTGAAACTCATACATTATGCATGAGGCTTCTTGGAAGTACAGCAGGACTGACAGCAGGACGAACATCTCCTGTATAATATCTCTGTATAAAGTTCAGGCCCAACGTCATCCTTTAGGCCGACACAGTAACACAGCAAGGTAGGACCCCTGGGGAGACCTATGGGTATATATACATCAAGTCTTGCTTAGAGAGATAAAGGAGACCGTGACTTCCCGGCTGACACACGGACTTGAGACCAGGATGGGGGTCCCATATTCTCTACTTTCTCTGGTAATGGGGTCGACTAGACCTTAGAGGGATTCTTGGCATAACACCTACACTGATGCTAGGTACATTTAGGTTAATCTAGTTAGGGAGGCATCACAGGAGTACGCACTTTCTTATCATGTGTTTTATGTACTTGTATATATATTAATGATTATTGCAAAATGGTAGAACTGTACCATCCCTTCACTTTCGTAGTACTGCTAATCATATATCTCTGCTACTATCTAATGATTGTTACAGCACATCTATTTTACGCGAGAATAACAACTGTTCAAAAAATCCTTATTGAAACACCCAGACGGTTTATCTTGTCTATCTCTGAGAGAAACTAAGTGAGCACAAGTGACTGAGCGAAAAGTAATATATTGTTTCCACGATTCTGAGGGATCAGGGTTGTCATGTTCTGGGGTTGCCAGAAACTATTCTCTCCCCGATAAGATAGTGCCACCATGAGCTAGCTAATGCAAACAGGTTAATAACATATCCGATGGGGGTGCTCAGAACCAGTCTGCCACCAAACCCACAGTTTATGTTTTCCGAACGCACAGATCCTGTCTATGATACATAGGAACTACACAACATTGTTAGGTGTTGAGTGCTGTTTTTATGGGGACATCAGTAGTCTAGGTAGATCCTGGAAGTTTTAGTAAAACTTGATTGATTGTGTGGCATGTTATTTCAGGCTTTTTAGTAATCAGTAGGTTAGTAGATTTATATTCCACCACCTTTTTAAAAGTGTCACTCCACCTTCTAAAATTGTTTTAAAACATATTGATAGTGATGTAGTTCAACTCACATAGAATTAAAATTTTCTCCGTTCGTGAACAAGAATCTCCAGTTTTATTTGGAGCAAAGAGGCGAGCATTATTTATTGTCCTTCCAGCTTTATTCAAATAGCAATGATATTGAAACATTAAACACAGAAAACAAAACAGAACTACCACACCCATAGTTCTTAGAGGAAAAACTACTACTGCCAAGATAGGAGCTCATCCACTAATCATAGTCCAGTGTAACATATAAACCATCTTGTAAAATCTATCACAAACTCTTTATTGATGTGAGGGCATCCTGCTGTATCCTGTAAGACTTTCATTATTGCTTCTGATCCGTGGATAAAAGTAAGAACAATCACCGAAGCCGTCATATGATCCTATTTGAACAATGGATGGGTAATAAGCAGTAATCAAACATATTATGCATAATATGAATCATTTCAATATGTATAATAAATCACAGCGTGGGATAATCCTTTCCTCTGCATCCTTAATAGAATTGAAAATTCTTGTTCACTAAAGCTAGGAAAATGTTTGATTCTATCGCAGGACCAAAGGCTTTAGATTATGCAAGTTTAGAGCTGATTTATAAAATTCGAAAAGGGATTACTTACTGTTTTATAGTAGAATGTTTTTAAAGTAGATTCTGATGTTCATTCAGCCATGAGTGTGATGTCTTCTAGGCTTTCACCTAATGCAAAGGCCTTGGACAAATCAATATCAGCCTGAGACAAACTCCTACAAACCCATCTGGCTAAAGTGAGTACTACAGCTGGGCTGTGAGGCTGTAGGAGGGAAATGAAGAGCTGGCCGGAAGGTGATAATCTGAGGTCTTTTGTGGCGTTTTCGTGAAAGCTTAGACAACTCACAACAAAAAATGTGGAATCTGTGGGAAAGGTATGGGATATAGTTTGAATCTGTTTTTATTCTTAAGGGGGTTTTTAAAATGTGACCCCTTCTGGAGAGCTAGATCCAAAACTAGGTACAAGGTTTTCATATCAGAGACTCTCTGATGACATGCAAGGCACAATTATGTGGTGAGTTTGGCTGACAATTGTTTCATGGCTAATAGATAGTTATCAAGCTAGGCTTAACGAAAGTGAAGAATGATGGAAATGGCCCAAAGGACAAAGGGCCTCATTTATGAAAAGTGACGCATTGCTGCGTGAAAACTGAACCGTGTCACTTTTCATTGCACCCTCCTTGCAACATGCTGGATGCATCATGTTTACAGTATGACGCATCATGTCGCAAAGAGTTACAGATACGTCAGTATTTTTGATGTACCTGTAGGAGCAAAAATGACGCATTGCCGGAGTGTGTCACGAAAGTGACGCAACTCCAGCAATGTGCCCTTTCACATGTGGCAAGCCCAATGTGAAAGGGCCTGCGTCAGTCTTACGCCTGCTGTAAGGCAGGCGTAAGATATTGACGCATTTGGGTCCTAGAAGTGACGCAGTGAAATCTCATAGATTTCACTGCGTCACTTCTGCAAGACTTACTTACATCAGAACGCCCACCCTGCATACATTATACCTGGCGCAGGTATAATGTGGCGCAGGGGGTTACAAAGTGACGCATCTACCTAGATGCGTCACTTTGTAAATATGACGCAACATGGCGCATTTTTTACGCTGCTGGTGCATCACAAAAAGTGACTCACCGGCAGCACAAAAGTGACGCATGGGCTCATAAATAAGCCCGTGAATATTTGAGCTCAGTAGATTAAACAAATCTAATCCTCCTGAGGAGTTTGGTAACCACAGGATGTTTCCCTATGGGGTGGCCTGCCATCACGGTGAATGACCAAAATATTGTTTTCAAAATATTTGGTGAAACAATAGTGTGTCAAAAATATCATCAAGTCTAAAACATTGTGCCACAGAATATAGAAGATAATGTTAGCATTTAAGAATATAATTTTGTTTTTTTAAATAGTGTTAGATATAATATTGTTTCACATAGTTGTATTATATATTATGGGAGGGAAGCGTATTTATTTTAAATTTATTTATTTTGTTTTATATTTGTTAGATTATTTTTGTATTATTAAAGTTTCTTTTTTTAATTACATTTAATTTGATTTATAATGCATTTTTCAATTAAAATATTAGAACTGGAATGTATTGCAAACCCCTACAAAGTCCAACACTTCCGTTGCTTTTGCTTCCATTGAAGTGGAAATAGTAAACATAGCCACTCTAAAGTACAACAGCCTAAATTTTGCTTATGTTTGATAAGGAACTTAACCCCTCCAAAGGCCAACACTTTCTCTACTATCACTTAGATTGGTGTGGGGATAGTAAATGTGATGCCTCCAAAGTCTAACACTTTCCCTGATTTTACTTACGCTGCAGTGGGAATAGTAAATCTAATCCCTCTAAAGTTCAACACTTTCGGTACTGTTGCCATAAAAAAATAAGGTAATATGGTGGCAAGATGTACATTCAGTAAGACCACTCCAAGGCTTTTCAAGCAGTGAGGGTAATTGCGTTAGTGTTTTGGGATTGGTTATACAGTCACGCTGGTGGGTTTTGGGACATGACAAACGTCTTGTAAAAAAGAAGTGTTAAGCCATCTGGGTTGTGGATGTATTACTGTGCAGCAATGCAATGGCTATAGCCATCTTCTTTTCAGTAACACCAACCTGCGTGGTCTTTCTAGATTCTGCCATTAGTGTAGGAAGCTTTACAGAATTAAGAGAAACTTGCTACTCAGTGGTAACAGCAGTATGTGCTGGCTATACAGATGTGCAGTAATGGTCAGTGATCACCTTAGTTTATCATATACCATTAGCCAAGGAAAGAATAGCCCCCCACCCCTGATACTTCTCACTTGTCATCTTGCCTTTCTCGGGAAGTAGCTGTGGGGTGGGGCATTGGCCACTGCAGCTCCGCAAACTTGATTGAGGATTCTTCCTCAACGCAGGTCTGGCTCTCCTCTGGTGTCTTTTTCATCTTGTTGTTTTCTACAGTGATGCTTTGCGCAGAAATACTGCAATATAAATAGGGCTCCCGGTTTTATGATATTTTTTGTTGTTGAAATTTCCATCTGTATTGATCCATATATTTTTTTTGAAGACTTTATCTGTATTTATCCATAATTATTATGGGTTTTGTGAAAAGAAATTACGTTGAAACTGGTATATTTCCACAAATATTTAACCGATAAATATGCAGTCATGCTTGAATGCCTGCCAGGTTTCAGTGATATGAACACACACAGAAGATAATTCAATGCACTTACATGAAAATATGCACATTTCAGTATCAGCCTTGAGCATATCTACTGATGTTTAAGTCTCTTTACTAAAATTCCTTTCTTTTTAACCCCCTAATCTAGCAATCCACACAGTTAATTGCCTGGCACTCACGGCAAAGATTATTGAGAATCACTCAAAAAGCACCCAATTTCCATTTTTACCCACATCTAAAAATAAATACAGACAATAAAATAAATGGTTTCCTCGCTGTATTTATCTATAAAAATCTGTAAAAACGGAAAACACGGAGCCTTAAATATAAATAATGTAGACACCTGGGACGAGTGCTCAGGGCACGCCGCAAGGCCACACCTCTAGAGGGTTATCAATATAGTAAAATAAATACATAAATAAATACCTGCCTAGAAAGCAAGAAGGCGATTAGGAAGATATTCTCCAGATTTTCTTAATTTTTCATTTCTCCTTTTGTTAAGTTCGGTATTTAGATTATCATCTACCTCATCAACAAGTCACACCTGGGCAGTTAGTTTTTCATTTCACTTTCTAACACAATTATAACAACGCTACAGTATAATTTTTCAAAATATTATTGCAAGGGTTTAAAAATGCCCAAGAGGTCGGATTACAGGAATAGCAATGCACATGTAGCAAAATGTTGTCAATAGGAGTTGGCCTAACGGCTAGGACGCTCGACCTCGGACCTGGGGATCTGGGTTCGAGTCTCGGTAACGACGCCAAAACCTCCTGTGATTCTGGGCAAATCACTCAATCTCCCCAGTGCCTAAAATGAAAGTGTGTCCTCATATAACGTAACTGGAAAATATGTAAAGCGCTCTGATACCTGATTCGGTTCGGGTCTAGTTCGCGCTGTATAAAACTCTGCAAAAAAATAAAGGGGGGACCATTCATTTAAGTGAAACAGAAGTCAACATTCCCTGATATGGTAAAGCAGAGACTTTTTAAAGCAAGGGAATACTGGGCTATGGGCCAGGGCCCCCACCTTTCTAGGGGACCTATCATTAAGTTTTCAGGACGGTCCCAGACTGTTTATAATGTTAAAATAACCAGTTTGTTTACTTACTTTTTATTTTGCGCCAACTAAGGCTGTCTGCCAGCACAGCCTTACCTGAGAGATAGTGAGGGACAGAGAAAAATACTCACTAGATTCAGCAAGCTCTTTAACATTTTAAAGTGCATAGGCCAAGCCCAATTGCACAGGCCTTTACCTTCATGTAGCATCTGCCACTTACGGTGTAGTAAAGATTGGCAGTGTATACTCCTTCTATGACTGTATCGTCCTTTTGGAGCTGCTGTCAGACGATATTCTCTCAAAACAAGGGAGAACCCGGTAAACCAATGGCATCTGGGTAAGTAAAGTCACATGTAAAGCAAATGATGCCTAGGACCCAATTAACACATTCTTCGTACTGGGTGAGATAACTCAATTGTCTCCTCCCAAGAAAAATATATTCCCCTAAACAGAGTCCATTCTAATATTTATTTGTTTTTGTAAAAATTTCCCACCTCCAAACAGAGCACACACCGTACTATTTTCCTTATTTATTTTTCAATTTAATTGGAACAGGATTAGATTCAGGCTTATATAATTTTTAAACCTTTCTCAAAAGTGTGAACAAACAAACATATATATATATATATACGGGGAGTCCATCAAGGATGTGTGTTGGCCCCCACACTTTTTTCTTTATTTGTCAACGACATCCCAGACTATTTAGAGGAGTGCAATAATGATTCCCCAAAGCTGAATGGTGTGAGGGTCCCTTCACTCCTATTTGCGGACGATACGATCCTGATCTCACAAACGCCCGCTGGTCTACAAAACCTTTTAAATTCCTCCAAAATGTACTGTGATTCAAAAGGCCTAGAAATAAATACGAAAAAAACTAAATGCATGTCAATAAACCCCCATAAATCCTTTAAGGGGCAATTCTTCCTAAATAGCCAAAGACTTGAACTTGTTTAAAATTATTCGTATCTTGGTGTCTCCTTAGACTCAACAACCTCATGGAGAACGCAAATTGAAAAAAGTAAAACCATCTTTAATCAGAGTACCCTACCTATTTTAAAGCGTCATGGGGCAAGTTTAAGCAAGTCCATCTCGCAAGCACTAGAAGCTTTTAAATTTAAGGTACAATCTGGTGCTTTATACGGAGCAGAAATCTGGGGAACAAATGCGGGTAATATTTTTAAGACTAGTGAAAACATCTTCTATAGAAGGCTTTTGAGGTTGCCCAAACGTACCCCACTTGTACCATTATTTTTGGACTTAAACATGAAACGAACGGATCATATTGCATTACTTAGGCCTCTTTTGTTTTGGGTTAGGCTTTGGAGTACCCTTGAACTTACAGATTACAAACAAGGAATCTTAGAAGTTAGGAACCTTGATGTTTATAATACCAACCCTTGGCTGAAGCATGTTAAGAATTGGTTCCACCGGATAGGCCTTGCTCATTTCTGGGATGATCCAGCGTGCTTGAGACAAAGATGCAAGATTCTGGTCAAGGCTAGATTTTGGTTTTATATAACACATAATTACCCAAACGATCAGCCATGTGGATCCATTACACGTAGCTTCTAGATTTTAAGGACTCTCCACGTTTTGAAGATTTCTTAAATGAGATTCAACCACCCCTTGCAAAAAGCTTATACTTAAAATTTAGATACGGTATACTCAAATCAAATTCAGTATTGGCTAGATGGGATAAGACAATAGGGCAAACAAAAAGCACAAACTGTACATGTTGTCAGTTAAACCAAAGAGAGGATGACAACCACATACTGTTCTTTTGTACTGCCTATGATCTAGCAAGGAGAAGATGGATCAAACCCTTGTGCAAAGCTCTAGGTATACGATCATACTTGGAAGCTTATAGGATCATTAAACAGACACAGGTCGCCTTACAGTATTTTGTGTCAGTAGATTCCTATTGAGTGTTAGTCACACCCGCAAATACTTGGCCCTTGATTTGTAGATACAAAATGGGTGCACTTTATATGTAGGTTAGGTTGCCCTGATCTTGGCTGGTGGTGCTACTATTCAAAATACCTGTTTTATAGTTATTTATTGCTTAATATAATCCTTTCTTTTATGTTCATTTTACTCTGGATGATTTTGTCATATTAATTGATGAATTGTATATTTTCTGCTTCCCACTAGTATGTTGTATCCACTGTGCAAAATGTATTATTGTTGTTTATGTATCTTTTATGGCCGTATGAGCCGAAATAAAGATTAAATGAATGAATATATATACACACATCACTTTTTACACAGATATATACAAACAAATATACATATATTGATCCATTGGTATTTCTTTTCAAATGTAGCCCACATTTTTTTCAAAAAGGATGCTCACTACATGTAAAGCCTCAGCATTCCTCCAAAGTAAGATCACCCAGACCTCAAACAAGGAGTGTAAATGGTCTATGTCATTTAAACCTTAAATCCTTTACTCCTTGTAAAAATTACATATATTTCCACAACTTAAAATACTTTGGCTGGAGTCTTCTTTAAACAAAATGTCGACGCGTTTCAGCCCTCTGAGTACGGGCCTCATCAGGACTCGGGCTAAATGAAAATCCGTCTATGGAATCAAAAAATCATTTGTAACTATATAAATCCAATACTAAATAAGTTTGGAGCACAGGGTTCTATATTAAATATATACATAATATACATATCCGCATACTAAATTAACTCGAAGTGGTCAGACTAGATGTAAAAAAATCACACCATTAGTGAATTAACCATACAAACGAGTGAACAGTGTATTTCACCGGAAAGTAAACCTTTAGAAATATGCTATTTCTGTGAGACAATCAGACACCACGTGTCGTGCTTAAAAGGAGGAGACCACGAAAAACGCCACCTGCACAAACCTATAGATGTCTAAATGAAACCTAGTTACCGTAGTCTATGGCCTTCAATAATTGTATAAGTCTTCTAGAATGAATTATCCAGATTCAACTCGATGTTCATCATAATGAGCTACAGAGCCAAAAAATACAAAAAATACACAGGAACACTTTTTGTAAACTCCACGTGTCTCTGTGATCCAATTCCTACCGAAAACTAATACACTTAGCTTACCTAATGTGCAGGCGGGGGTCACTACTTATAATTCAAGCGCAGCCGTCCAAATGTAAATGGCTGCTTCTTCTATCTAAAATACAATGGGGGGAGAGATGACTAAATAACCACCCTCTATGTAAAAAAACACCCACCCACGCTGAAGCGATATGTCCTCTGCTACACTTACCCCTCGCGTGCAGCCCACTGTATCAAGCGATCCTTGGTCAATAACTGGCAAGGCTCTTATTCTCGATAGACTCTGTATAAAGGAAGGAGGAGCCAGTAAGCTACTATCGCGTCTGTTTATAAAGCCATACTGTAAGAAGGTGGTTACACCCGAATAATGCTCGGACTCCAAATTGAGGTAACTATTCTCTTTATTACCCGGAGCGCCGGGATTACGTGACTCTCTTTCGGAGCCGTCCAGCGCCACACAAAATGGCCGCCTTCCGGTTCCTCTCCCGGGCTTCCGGTTCGGGCGCTAGTCACATCGACTAGATCGTCACCACATATCTCCCCCCTTTATGCATCTGACAAATACCAACATGGTTGAACACTCTTACTTATTGTCCATATCGAAATCCTGGAACTTCTTAGGAGTTCTCACGATTCTTCCTGCTCTCGTTCTCACCAGTCCTTCGACCTGTTCGCCTACTCGTGCATCAAGTCTGGCGATAGCTCCTCGTGTTTCAGTTCCCTTTCCTTTCCTTTCAAGTCTCTCTTCTTCACTTCCCTTCTTGCTTGTGACCCCTCCTACACCACTCTATCTGTTGCCCCCGCCATGTTCGTTCTCTTTCTCCTCTACCTGTCGTGCCCCATCTTCAACATGCTCTTGTCTTTCTTCTCGACATTCCTCTTCCACTGTCTCTTCATTCCTTTCCACACTTTCGTCTGCTTCCGCTCCCCATCGCAGGATTTTGCTGCATTTCGCCATTCTATCCTGAGACCATACCTTGCCATCGCTGAGCAAGGCTGATCTGGCGTATTGGTCTAAAACTTGCAGAGGCGGTGTGAACTTGCTCTCTCCTTTCCTCTTCATGGTCGCTACCTTCACTCTCACCCAGTCACCCTTCTCTAGTGACACTTCTTGCACATTCCGCCTCTTGTTGAAATGTTCTGTGTATGTCTCTTGTGCCTTCTCCAGATTCCTTCTTACCACTGCTGGCGACCATTTACTCTGTACCACCATCTGTCTCCACGCAATGTTATCTTTGGTGAACGGTTCTCTGCCTCTCAGTACTTTGAAGGGGCTGTAACCTGTGCTGCCTGGCGTGATGCGGTAGGCCCATAGCATCTTGGGTAACTCCTTCTCCCAATCTTGCCCATCATTTTTAGCTGCTTGGATTGTCCCCATAATCACTCGATTAAAACGTTCCACTTGTCCATTTCCTGCAGGATGGTATATGGGAGTGTGCTTGACCTTTATCCCGTTCCTGGATGTGAAGGCCTCCCACTTGGTGGAAACAAACTGTGGCCCATTGTTGCACGTAATGACCTTGGGAATGCCTTCCTTTATGAATATGGTGTTCAAGAACGATACCACCGCCTCGGTGTCCACCGTGTCCTTTACTTCCACTTTCGGCCACTTGGACTACCTGTCGATCAAGACTATGGCGTATTTCTGTATTCCTTCAATGTTCAGGATGGGTCCAATGATGTCGATGGACACCATCTCCCACGGTCCTCCTGGCACAGGGAACTTCCCCAACTGTGGCCTCAGCATACTCTGGGATTTGTCCGCTTTGGAACAGGAATCACACTGTCTCACATACCTCTCCACCTGGGCGTCGATAGCCGGCCACCAGTACACTTGTCTGGCCAGGGCCTTGGTCTTCGTGATCCCCTGGTGTCCTTCATGTAATAGTGCCATCAGGTGTTCTCTGAGTCCCTGAGGGGGAATAATTTTGTCACCCCTGAGCAGGAACAGGGGGTCCTCCCCCAGTGACAGTTCGTCTCTCACTTCCCAGTATCTCCTCAATGCCTCCTTTAGGTGCCTCTTTTCCGGCCATCCATGCATGACGTATCCTCTGATCACTTCCAAATCTTCATCCAGTTTGTAGGCCTCCACCCATTCCTGCGCGCTTATCACTTTCTCAATGTCCTGCACTGTCGCTACCATGTAGCCCTCCCATCCTGGTGCCTCCTGCTCGTGCACCCCTTCCATGGCTGCCGCTCTACTCAGGAAGTCAGCCACTTTGTTCTGAGGGCCCGGTATGTACTCCACCTCGTACACGAAGTCCAATAGCCTTAGTGTCATCTTAGCTATTCTTGGTGTAGCATGCGCGTGACCGTTGGATGTTAGGACTTTTATCAGAGGTTTATGGTCTGTACGGACCAAAAACTTGGCTCCCCACAGGTACTGTCTAAAGCGTTCCATCGCCCACACCACCGCTAGCATCTCCTTTTCGATGACACTGAATCTTTCTTCAGTTGGTGCTAGGGCTCTGGACGCGAAGCTGATCGTCGACAGTTCACCATTGTCGGCCCTTTGCATTAACACAGCCCCAAGGCCTTGGTCGCTTGCATCGGTGGTGAGTATGGATTGCACCGCTGTGTCAAATCCTTTGAGTGGAATGGCTCTGCTCATCTCCTGTTTTAAGGCCTCGAACTCCTCCTGCTCATCCTTACTCCACTTGAATCCATTCCTCTCCTACAATAATTGGCGCAGACTGTGCGTCTTGGTGGCAAAGTTGGGGATGAACTTGCTATAGAATTCGGCCATGCCCAAGAATGACCGTACATCTTCTTTCTTCCCTGGGGGGGGCGCGTTTTGTATCACCTCCATGTTTGTCCTCTTCGGCTCTATTCCTTTCTCGCTAACTTCATGGCCCAGGTAGGTAACTGATGACACACCAAATTTGCACTTTGACCATTCTGCGGTGAGCCCGTTTTCTTGCAACGTGCGTAGCACCACGTGCAGTTTCTCATTGTGTTCCTGTTTGGACTTCCCTATCACGAGGATGTCGTCTTGAAAAAACTGGACTCCTTCCACCTTGCAAAAGAGTCTGTGCATCAGCTTTTGAAATACAGCTGCCGCCGATGCCAAGCCGAAGGGCATCCTGACGAATTTGTAACACCCAAACGGTGTTATGAAGGATGTAAGGTGGCTGCTGGAGGGATGGAGTTTTACCTGATGGTAGGCTGATGACAGGTCCACTGTCGAGAACCACTTAACTCCTTTCGTTTTGGTAAGCATCTCATTTATGCGTGGGAGTGGAAATTTGTCTATGAGGATGTTTTTATTAAGTTCCCTGAGGTCCACACACAGCCTCACTTTCCTGTTGGGCTTTTGAGCGACCACTAAGGGCGACAACCATTCTGCACTCTCTATGGCCTGGATCACTCCACTTTTTTCGAATCGGTCGAGTTCTTCCTGTACCGCTTCTCTGCAGCGAAAAGGAATGTTTCGGACCTTGTGGTTGTGCACCTTCCTTCAGCCGTATCATGTGTTTGAACTTTGTCAATTCACCTATCTGTCCGCTGAACACTTCTGGATATTCTCTACGCCAGGCCACCTCCCCTTGTTCTTCCTTCATTTCCATCAGCAACACTTTCTCAATACCTCCTGGATTCAGCATGATCCCCAACTCACCCTGATCCTTCCAGCTGAGTACTGAGGGCCCCTTTTCTGCCACATAGAGTTTGCAGGTGGCTTGGCGTCCCTTGAATTCAAAAGGCAACGGGCAATATCCTAGCATGGGTATCCTCTGTCTGATGTACGTGACGGATCTCACATCCATGGGACGTAGCTCCACCTTCACTTTCGACTTAAATTTCTCTTCCCATATCTGCCTTTGAACAATCGTAATGGGGGCTCCATAGTCTGCTATCATTTCGATCGGTACTCCTCCAATGTGCATGTCGAGCCTCGGTTTGTCTGAATCCTTGCCTCCAACTTCCAGGACTTGGGCATCTATGTAGATGATCTCCTGGAGATCTTCTTCCTCCGCCCGTGTTTCTTCCTCTTCCCGACCTCCTTGGTCTATGTATTTGACGGTGGTTCCTTTGGGTTTCCGACGGCACACCTTCTCATAATGTCCAAACACTCCGCAGAACGCACACTTGGCCCTAAACGCTGGGCATGCTTTGTCGTTGCCCAAGTGCGATGCGCTCCCACATCTGTAGCAACTCGGTCTCCCCCCTCTTCCTGTCTTCGGGGTCGCTCTGCCAGGCTGTTGGCTTCTTCTGGATTCTTGGGACCTGGGGATATCCCGTTGCCTGGGATTGTCTCCTTTGTTGTGTAGCATGACTCTGCATACTGTTTGTGTTCCTCCAGTGTCCCTCCTGGCTGCTTGTGCGCATCGTTTGGACATCTCTGCCTTCTTCACCAAGGCCCACACCTCCTTCAGAGGGGCGTCTCCATTGACCCAGAGTTTTTCCTGAATGTGCGTACTTGTGGTGTGCATTATAATTTGATCCCTTACTAGCTCGTCGTGGAGAACGCCGAACTTGCACGTCAGTGCCAATTTCTGCAGTGCTGCCACATACTCATCGACCGTCTCTCCGCTCTCTTGTTTCCTCTCGAAAAAATTGTGTCTGTCAATAGCCACACATACCACTGGCCTGTAGTGCGTATCTAAGTCCTCTATGGCGTGTCTGAACACCTCCGTGTCATTTGCATCTCTTGGTTCCTTGACGATGGTGTCGTACACCCTCAGCCCCTCCGGATCCAGATTGTGCAACAGTATTTTCCTTCTCCTCTGGTCTGTATAAGCTACTTCACTTTCTTCTTCTAATGCCTCTAAATAGTTTTTGAAGTACCGCTTCCAATCTTCCCAAGGCATTGTGGGTTCTCCTCGTTTGGGAAGGAAGGGCACCATGTGAGTGAGAGAAGCGGGCGGGGTCGCCATCTTGCGAGCGCCCCTTGGGCCTGACCGAGCGGGGACCGCGTTGTTGGGTGGGCTGCCTGGTGCCTGTCTGGTGTCTCTGTCTTCCTCGCTCTCCTCTCTGCTGCTTACGCCTCCTGTAGCCCTTTCTGTGGCTGTGCTCACTCGTGGTCTGCCCCTCTCCGCCTTGCTTGGCCCTTCACCCCGCTTCTGCTGCTCCGCCAGCGTGCCTTGGCTCCGGGGTGTGTGTGTGTTGGGCAGTGCTCACCCCTGCCAGTCGCGTTGTCCTTGTCTTGCCGCTTCCCGCCTTTCGGTCGTCGGCCACCCCTCTTGGGTGGGTACAGTTCCAGGGATCCTGACTGTGTGGGGTTACTCCACTCCTCTGCTATGAGCGTCACGGTTACCGTCGTTGCGGGGGGGCCGCTGTACTATGCTTCGTCCTCTGCCGCGCTCCGGGAATGGCGCCAAAGTCGCCTTGCTCGGGTGCACTCTCGGTCCAGCACTCCTTGTTCGTGCGGCGTTACCTCCTGCCGTTTTCCGTTTTTTTTTTCCGCTTTTTTTTCCAATCTGCTTGCTTTCAGTCCTGGTCCCGCCTCATCGCCATTGTAAGAAGGTGGTTACACCCGAATAATGCTCGGACTCCAAATTGAGGTAACTATTCTCTTTATTACCCGGAGCGCCGGAATTACGTGACTCTCTTTCGGAGCCGTCCAGCGCCACACAAAATGGCCGCCTTCCGGTTCCCCTCCCGGGCTTCCGGTTCCGGCGCTAGTCACATCGACTAGACCGTCACCACACATACTAGCTATATTTTCATATTCCCGCAACTTTGCAAAGTACGGGGACTTACTTAATTCCACCGGCGAGCTCTAACTGCATAGCTTTTCCCAATCGCTCCAGCTCTGTCACACAGCAAACCGGCTTCGGCGGCCGCTCAAGTGAGGCGGAAATACCTTCTCTGCACTAGACATAGAGAGAGGACTACCTCCATGGTAAATATAGAAAGGAGAGCCTATATTTCACCGAATTTAGCAAAAGACTCTATATTTGGCCCCAGCATACATCACTGTACCTATATTAAGTGGCAACAAATAGTAATAATAATGGAATAAAGAATAAAATTAAATGAAAGTGCACGAGGTGCTAAGTGCAAACAACCATGTTCCCACCAGAAAAGAGGATAGAAACCTCCGTCTGCCACTCCTTACATTCTAGCGCTTAAATAATACAAAATACATGATCTATAAAAAAAATTAAAAACAAATACATATACAATATACTCAATCAGCTGAATGGAATATTCACAATCGGGGCATTCTATACAACATAGTAAACCAGTCTTAGCTTCACAAGCTTATTTACTCAAATCAACGCCCAGATCTCATCTCTGTCATTTAAACCAATACTAGCAGTCTTATATTTTTCTATTAATCTCGCCTCTAGCCTGTCTAACTTTGTTTTATTCTCCTCCTGTTTGGTTTTACCCAAAACACATAGGACTGTCCACGTCATATCATTTTCTGTGTGATGATGGGTTTCATAATGGTGTACCAGTGGTGCTCCCTGTACCTTACATTTGACCCTGGATTTATGCTGGAGAATGCATTTCTTCACTGCTTGGGTCGTTTGTCCGATGTAGAATTTGTTGCACGGACATTTAATACAGTATACCATATTTTTTGTGTTACAGTTTGAAAAACTTTTTGGGTGATGTTTGTATCCATTTATTTCAAAATCTTTTGTATCTAAAGTTTGGTTACAGGCCACACAGTTTTGGCACCTATAGTGTCCTATTATAGGGGGTAGATTTAGAAGCCCTCTCAAGTCTTGAGGTGGAGAGTCCACTTTTCTCATTGCTCTAACCAGGGATTGTCTTATGTTTTTTCCTTTTTTAAAAGCAAAGAGAGTTTTTTTTTTTATTCCTAAGTGTTCAATAAGTTTCCAATGTTTTTGGATAACTTTTTTTACTTTATTGGCTTTGGGGTCGTACGTTAAGACGCATGTCAGAGGTGTATCTTTTTCTTTAATTTTGGGCACCAACAGAACTTCTCTAGGGTTAAACCAAGCTCTTTTTAAAGCAATCTTAACTAGCCTTTTTGGGTAACCTCTGGCTACTGGTTAGTCCCTCAGAATTTCTGTATTTTTAAAGTATTCCTCTTTTTTACTACAGTTTCTCCTTATGCGGAGAAATTGCCCGTACAGTAAATTCTCTTTAAGAGTACGGGGATGACAACTCGTAAAATGTAGTAGTGTATTACGATCTGTATTTTAGTGTATAGACTTACTTCAAGGTGGCCATTATCATCTTGGATGTAAACATCCAAAAAGTTCATTTTTTTTTGGTTACTGGACATTGTAAAATTAAATTCCAAAGTTCTTGAGTTCAACCAGTTGTAAAATTCTTGCAATAGTGTGTCATTTCCATGCCACACCATAAAGATATCATCGATATAGCGACACCAAAAATTTACCTCGTTCTTAAAAGGATTGGTGTTGCTATATAACCACTTTTTTTCAAATTCCGCCATCACTAGATTGGCGATTTCGGGCGAAAAGCTGCACCCCATGGCTACACCAGAGAGTTGTAAGTATAGCTGACCTTTAAAGTTGAAAAAATTGTTTTTTAAGCAAATAGGTTTCCTCGCTGTATTTATCTATAAAAATCTGTAAAAACGGAAAACAGGGAGCCTTAAATATAAATAATGTAGACACCTGGGACGAGCGCTGAGTGCATGCTGCAAGGCCACACCTCTAGTGGGTTATCAATATAGTAAAATAAATACATAAATAAATACCTGCCTAGAAAGCAAGAAGGCGATTAGGAAGATATTCTCCAGATTTTCTTAATTTTTCATTACTCCTTTTGTTAATTTCGGTATTTAGATTATCATCTACCTCATCAACAAGTCACACATGGTCAGTTAGTTTTTCATTTCACTTTCTCACACAATTATAACAACACTAGAGTATAATTTTTCAAAATATTATTGCAAGGGTTTAAAAATGCCCAAGAGGTCGGATTACAGGAATAGCAATGCACATGTAGCAAAATGTTGTCAAAAGGGGACCATTCATTTAAGTGAAACAGAAGTCAACATTCCCTGATATGGTAAAGCAGAGACTTTTTAAAGCATGAGAATACTGGGCTGTAGGCCAGGGCCCCCACCTTTCTAGGGGATCCATCATTAAGTTTGCAGGACGGTCCCAGGCTGTTTATAATGTTAAAATAACCAGTTTAATTACTTACTTTTTATTTTGCGCCAACTAAGGCTGTCTGCCAGCACAGCCTTACCTGAGAGATAGTGAGGGACAGAGAAAAATACTCAATAGATTCAGCAAGCTCTTTAACATTTTAAAGTGCATAGGCCAAGCCCAACTGCACAGGCCTTTGCCTTCATGTAGCATCTGCCACTTACGGTGTAGTAAAGATTGGCAGAGTATACTCCTTCTATGACTGTATCGTCCTTTTGGAGCTGCTGTCAGACGATAATAGCCCACTGCTACTTGTATCTGAATACCAGTCCAGGCAGTGCAATAAACAAAAAGAACCTACCATCACTGTATGCCCGAATGGTGCTGACAGGCTAGCTACACCCATATTGCGGATAGAATGCTTGGCCGGACCACTAGTCTTTCAAATTTTCTAGCGCAGTCCACCTGGAGACCCTTTGAGGTGAGGTTGGGCCTGATGCTAGGCCACATGTCAATGTACAGCACTGAGTGGTATTATATGGTACCACCAAGATTGCACTGTCCATGTAGACTGCTTCTGGCCGGCGCGATCACAGCCTAGCGCCTCCTGACACAGAATCCCTATTCCTCAGAGAGCAGGGAAAGTAGTACCATGAACAAAAAAAGCACCCTCCATATGCTCAGCCTCAAAAGGAGAGGCACGTATCCAGTGCACCACATGGAGCGGGCATGTTCAAGCCGCTCGTTTTTCTGTCCACGGGATTATAGTTGTCATCAATTGTCCCATGTTAAAGTGTGATTTGCCAGTGGAAGTAGCATATATGTAATTGTAATTATTGGGCTGTTCACCACGAGAAAGTTCTGAGCCCGAAAAAACAAAATGATAGAGAAAGGGTCTAAGGGAACATTTACAGACCTAGCATGGATAAATTCCCCAATTCAATGCTACATCCACGACAAAATATCCACTGGTCTACTCAACAAGAGAACACTATTTAAATGTCTAAGAACCCCACTAGGCCCCTAGGAAGTATCAACCTCTTTACAGACACATACATATCTTTAATAAAAAGGACGGGTTCCCATCACTCACCAATGGTGACAAGCTTCATCATCTGGGTCTCCTCCTAGTGACACACTAGTGTCACCAAGGGCTGCGACCCTTCCAAAAAGAAAGGGGAGCTCACGGATGTTTTTTTGATATTTCAACAGGAGCGATATAAGACGCAATGTTAGATCCTATAGATGTGAGCCAGAAATATGTATATGAGTGATAGGTGCAGTGCATATGCAAATCAAGTCTTGACCCTGCACACAATGGGAACAGTCCAGCCCGAACTGCAGGCCAGACTATACACAACTATATTGTCACGCTATGGATTTAGGCCCAGCTCTCTGTACTGAGGTGAATGTATGACATTGTTCTGCATTCTGTCCATCAATTGTTCTTTTGCATTTGTCACCCCGAGAGGGACAGGTATGCCCAGACGTGGGTCCCATGCTCTACATGCCACTGGAGTCAAGCTATCCCGGCTGATGAGGGCTGAAAGCCCAAAACCGGTCCTAGGATGCTTGTTTCCAGTCCAGGGAGGACCTGGCCCGGCAGTTCGGGCATTGGGTGTGACTGTACTGTGGTACCTAAGTATAGTACTGTGGTACCTTTGACTGAAAGGAAAGACATCTAATGGGTTGAACTAAGAGTCTTTCTACATTTACAGGAAGCTCCCACCCTTTTAACCTCATTTGGATTTAGATCTTGGGTGTGTTCACATTCAGTGCTGTGCCCCTTGATCTTTCTTCTTTTTTTAGACTTCCACTTGCATTTGGGGATCTTAACATAAACAAGCGGCATCTGGTGAGCAGAGACCCGAGGAGCTGGATGAGGAGCAGGTGGAGCCAACAAGGACTATGCCAGAGTCCAACGTGTGGCAGTTTTTTTTAATCCCTCCAAGAGAGAAGAAGGTATGTGCCAAGATAGTGATGTGCAACTCTGGCAGAATGAGTTTAGCAGTGGTACTGGCAAGAAGTACTACTATGGTACTTCTGAATGAAAAATCACTCAATAGTGAGTCAAAGCAGACATCTAGCTTGTGGCATCGTGATCTTCTGCTGGACCCTCTCTGCAACCAGGAGACACTGGAGAGGCAGACTGATGTCAACCCTACATATACCAGTATGGTAACCTACTACAGCAAGTGCTCCAGTATTGGATCATCATTGGAAAACAAAGTGCCTCTATTAGAGACATGGGGGCATATTACCAACGTTAAGCGATATTTATCGCTAACGATGCTTAGCAACGAATTTTTTAACGCTAAGCATCGTCAGAAATTATCGCAGATAAACCTTGCTATTATCAATGTTTATCGCAAATGCGATAAAAAACGGCCGCAATGCATGAATATCGCTGAAAAGTCCGCGATATTCATGCATTACCGAGCTAATGCTCTTAGCCATGTTATCCACCTCCCATTGGATAACATGGCTAAGAACTGCTCAGGGCAGGTGTTAGTTTTTGGAGATATTCGCGCTTAGCGCGAATATCTCCAAAAGTTGGTAATAGGAGATAGCGATGTTAGCGACTGTTTCCAGTCGCTAACATCTTGGCACGCCCACTTTGCATGTCATTAGTGATAAATATCACTGACATGCAAAGTGGGGCCCAAGATGGTCGCTATCTCCTACTAGCTGTCGCTAACTGGTGTTAGCCACAGCTAGGTAATAGGGAGATAATTTTATCTCCGCTTTCTTGGCTTTTAAAGCCAAAAAAGCGGAGATAAACCCCCTTGATAATATGCCCCATGGTTATCTAAAACATGTGCAAAAATACAAATTACGCAGTGCATTCTCTATCAGTATTATGTGTATCGATTTAAGATAGAGACATTTTTTGGTGAAATCTGCAAATTTTGTAAATAATGTGGCAAATTACATGCAAATGCAGTAAATCTATAATTATATGGAAAAAGCTGTAACCACAGAACTGCCTAAATCCACTGTCCCTCACGTTTGTCCATTGTTTTACTAACAATTTATTCAAGAAAGATAAAGCCTAAATATTGTAATTCTTTTCAGTACTAATTGTTAGCTGCATTCTAAAAAAAATAATTTTCAAGCAAACTACCCCAAAATAACTATGTAATATTTTATATAAAATACATAAAAGGTTCCCCCTGTAACGTGCATTTATATTGCCATCTCAGGGTTCTAGTGATAGTTACAAACCACTCGGACTTCAGCCTCATTGTTGATGAAGTCACCACAACTTCTCGATGGCAATATTGCACCATATCAGTTACCAGCGAAACATTCTCTTTCTCTTTCGCTCTCCATACCATTTATATACTGTCTATTGACAATAAAAATAGATATAATACAGCTGAGAACTCTTCTAGTATTATTAAAAAACATTTCAACTTCAGGTGTATGAAGCGCTATATAATTACAAGGACAACAACATTCATTCTACCTCACAGAATTTAAGATTGGCAACATGTATTTATTTACTTCGCGGGAATGATAGCTGATGAGCAAGAAAGAAAAGGGGGGGCCAATCGGCCCCCACGCAGGCATGGCGGGGCCCGGCCCCTCCCATATCCCGGTTCCTTCGTGGTGGCTTGCCCCCCGCCCTCGCCCCGGAAGTAGTTGTGCACTTCCGGGGCGAGGGGGCGGGGCCGCGACGGCGAAGGGGTTAAGAGCCTGGGGAGCGCGGGAAGCGGCCTCTTTGTGCCCACGCTCCCAGGCTCGCTCCTCGCCCCACCGTGGGGCTGTGTAATTTTAGCCGCGCCAGTAGTGTAGTGGTATCATGCAAGATTCCAGTGGCTGATGGAGCGGCGCAACTGAGCGCTGGGAACGGTCGGTTGGCGTGGCCTCCGTCCATGGCCGGGAGAAGACTGGTCAACCCTTAAGCAGTGCAAGGACGGCGATGCGTTTCCCGCAGAGGAAGTAAAGCGAAGATTGCATCCCTATGGTGAGCATTGGGGCCGCGTGTGTCCATGTTCTTTCAGCGCGGGTGTGTTGGGCAGGCAGGGGGAAACACAGGGTGGCATTGGTGTGTTTCAGCACAAGAACAGTCTACCCAAAGGTTGCACCGAGTCACTGCACAAAGTGAGTGTTATCTGTTGACAGCGATGAGAACAGGAAAGTCCTTGCTAGCTTTATTAATGGACTTGCCACGTAATAAAAATAGAGGCAGTGCTGTAAATATGGTTTAACTGTGCATTACTGCATATGATAGAGTTTTTTCACAAAACTTTTATAGGATTTTACTGCGGAACATTAAATGTCAGAATGACTCCCTGTTGTCCACAGAGTGCTCCGAATTTCAAAACACGGCCTGACTCATCGAAAGCCGGAAGCAATACGTTAGTTTGAAACTGTTTGACAGTGAGCGCCAAGCTGCTGTTGGAGTAGATTGGGACGTTGAACATGTAGCACGATTTTAAAATAGACTAGATTTCAGAACTGAGAACGTATCCGTTGGTCCATGCATGTACTTTCAGTGTGTCCTCACCTACCCGTCAGACACACGTCCAGCCTGGGCACATTAACCCGTCCGAATTTATAATGTGAGTTTTGTTCAGGATAAGTAAGTAGAAAACGGCAATGTTACTCCAGTAGAACAGCGCGCTGTTGTAACTATTGTTAGTGCAGCAGGTGCAGTTGCATCGGGACTCGTGAATGTACGGGTCCCACTGAACCTCAAATGTGGCTTTCTTTTACTATCCAAGCCATAGCTAAAGAGCCTGTTCTTGTTGGCTGAGTGCCCATAGCTCCCTTGCTGATTTAATTTAACACTGCCAGTGGGATCCGGTACAAATAGTGGAATACTGAAACCCTGCAGCCGTAAAAGGTGTACAGAGTACTTAACCGATTAAATTGTTTCCCTTTTCGATCACCTACAGAACACACTATAACTCCTGCTGGGATATTGCAACTACTAGGGGTTATGGGCTTCAGTATCAATTAATCCAGGATCAAGGTTTATAGTTGGATGTGGACGTGGGCTCCTTGCACTTGCCTAGCAAACATTTTCAGGGCTCGGCACGTGCTCAGCTATCTGAGCCAGACCCTTGGCTCGGCTCTCCCCGCAAGTGTATTGGCTTGCCAACCTTTATAACCTTATAATGTACAACATAAGGTACTTTATTCCAGAGCATAATAATTCGAGATATTTCGAGATATTTATACAGCTGTAAGGGCAGTTTCTCTTCCCCAGCGGGACGGTTTCCCTCACGCTTTCTGTTATAATTGTCAGTATCTAATTACTGATTATGCCCCGTGACCTGGGTCATCAGTATTAGTCGTCTCGGGCAGTGGGCCTGTAAAAGGATTCCCCTGTGCAGCGAGCGTATGATGCATTAATATAGCATAGCAGAGCGCACTTGCAAATGTTTGGTGCTAGGGACACTTTCAAAATAATTCTCCCCCTTCTCAGACCCTGCCTGGAAATCCGTGTTGTTCTTTGTAAATTGGTCGCATTGGGTTTAATTCTGCTTGGCAGGGAGTACATCATGTGCGTGCTGGGTTTGAAATGGTGTTCTTTTCGCATGTGTTGTGTGATTATCTGGCCTGCTATTGTTCCCAGGAAGTTCGTGAGTCATCAACATTGGTCAGATTGGTTGACTTTGCTTGGCCAGTCGGTTCATGCTACACTTTGTTTGCTCTATTCCTGCAACAGTTTATTCATGTAACGGGTCCTATGTTACAGTGCTCTGACACCTTCGGGTAAAATCAGCGCTTTATAAAAGCGCATAGAATACAATAAGATAGAATTAGTCGTACATCTGTAGGTATTCAGACACATTGCGCTGGATTACTGACTTGTCTGCGTATGTAGCGTACACCTACGGAGGATGAGTGTGCAGAAGGAGTGCCATGGAATTCAGAGCGGTTTACAAGGACGTACAAACAAAAATGTAGGGATCTGCACTATCACATGGGTGAATATGGTACACACGCTCAAATACAGTGACACGTTTGGTGTAAACAGAGCATAGATGCACATGCGTAGGGGGCACACACGGACTGTGACAGTCCAGAGTTGGGAATAGTGCACGGTAATGGTTATAGTTTTACCTTTGTGGACCAAGCCGCTGCACGCACCGGCCAGGAGTTTCAGTGCAAAACAGTGAGCGAGGCCGGTGCTTTAGTTTGCTCCGTGTTACCACTTTTCTGCAGTGGTTAAACGTGTTGTATTACGGCATGGTGCGGTTTCATTGTGTACCATGTTTGTAACTTTGGCACTGTGATTACAAGTTTCCTTAGATCACCCGGGTGCGGGCGTTAAACACATTCCTTAATCGCCGTGATGCCCGGGCTATATATGCCTTTTTGTGTTCATCCTGGGCTTCTTTATTGATGTCCTCCAGGCACTTGCAATATTTTATCCAAGCCATGGTTGCTGCTTATTTATCTTACGCAAGGAACAGCCATTGACATAAGTCAAATTTTGACACTCTAGAATTACTATCATTGGTATCTGCTGAGGTGATAGTTAGAACAATCGTGGAACCATTCACGAATAGGGTATACCCCCTTTTCTTGGGGTCCTCCTGGTGATTAACGCACATCTAAGGGTAGGGCTTGACGAGGCTGTGAAAGCCAGTTTCCCAGGTCCCACATTCCTTTGCAAGCCAAAGCAGAAAGCCAAACAAGGGACTTATTTAATTGTGAAGGTAATCAACATCTGAGGTGCTGTTCACTATTCTAGGGGGGACATTGCACCAGTCCAAACGACCCTTCATTGATGGTAGGTTAAAGTCAACCTTATTAGAAAGCTATCCTAGTGGTAGCTGTAGGGAGCAGCCTTCAGGCTAAGTCTTGAAGGAATGTAGAGCAGCTTGTTTTACCAGTCTATAATCTCATGAATGAGTAAATGAAAAGAGAACAGGTGTATAACAAATATATGTATTTGTTCTAAACACATCCCTCGAGTTCCTTTACGAGGCTAAAGGCAAGAAATTACAGTCAGTAAACTTATTTAACACACAAGTAAATTGGCACAATATACGTTGAGCCTATGATGAGATTAGAGGCAAATAATTACAGTCTGTAAACCTATATAGCACACAGTAATTTAGCACCATATACGTTGAGCTCTAGGGGTGTACCAAAGCCATATATCAATAAAGTGGTAGGGGAACCACGAATGGCATAGAGACAGGGCCTAGAGCCTGTAGAAATGGCATCAACCGAACTGATGGGCACATCAACAGTGGGAAGCTCTACACGCTAATGACTTTTTTCCTGTGGTCTTGATATTCCGACACCCTGGCCCTGGTTGTTATACCTTCAAAGGTATCCTGGTGCTCCGTTGCAGCATCAATTAGGCAGTGGGGGATCGGTGTCTAAACCCCGGGGCTACATGTGCTGGGAGTGCGCTCTGGTAGCAACGGCAAGTAGTCATGAAAGGGCTATGGCAGTCACTGGGGTATACAGGTTTATTATTAGGCAAGGGTATACTGATAGGCTAGTTAAGGAGCTTCCCTATAGAGAACCGTATCTGGACGTAATTCATAACTCGGGCGACAGATCATTGTACTTTAAATTTAGGGTGGGAGTACTTCCCTTAGGGTTGTTCACTTCCACCTGGAAACCACCATTTCAAACTGTACCATATTGCCCATTCTGTGACTCAAGGGTTGAGACTATTGCTCATCTGTTGTTTGAGTGCTATGCTTACGCGGTGCCCAGGTTGAGATGGTTGAAGCCTTTATGTAGGAGCTTGGGCACTAGATCACATGTGGAAGCCTTATGTATATTGCGTTCAGATGCCCGACCCTTCTTTGCCTGCTGTATGGCAAAATTCCTGGGCTGGGCTTGGCGGATAAGAACTGCAAAGAAACTGTTGATACAGTAATGTGCTTTTGCCTGCATCGGCTCGTAAAATTCGGCCAATAATTCATTCTTTTAATGCCACTCTGATTCTGAAGGCTTTTTTACTGTGTATTGTATTCTTAAACTGTTTTTACTATTGTTGCAATGTGTTGCTTTTATGATATGTTTTTATATCGAAATAAAGCTTTCAACAACAACAACTAATAGGCACACCACGGTAGCATTGAGTTAAGTGCGCTACATGTGACTCAAGTGACACAAGCTGATGCTATGCTGACCACTCGCAAGTGACGAGTAAGGAAGGGAATACATATGGGGTTAATGCCAGCCAGGGCCTACCAGACACGGGTGGGGCAGCTTTAGTTGGGAAGCCAGGAACCATACCCATCATACAGCGCTACTGCACAGCACTTCGCACTGGGTATTGTCAGGAAAGAATAAGGGATGGGCTATTGCATTTACGGTGGATTATAGGTCTAGGCTTTCACGAAGATCATACTACCGGGCACCCTCACGGTTGCCATGATGTAAACGCCCCGCAGGTGGCACAAGACGGATGCTATGGGACACACTGGCGGTTGCAGGGCGATTTGAAATGCATCTGGGGGCAGACTTTAGCCATGGCTTATCGTGTTACAAAACATAGTACGGGCATGTGTACTGTATTTTCGTACGGAAACCAGAAGCACTAATCGTTCTGTGTCTGTTTTATTTTATGTCTGACTGGACCCATGGTTGACACCCGGGAAGACCCCACACCACAATTACAGGAGGTGGACAGCCAAGAGGATCAGTACACCGGCATCGGGAGTGTCGAAGAAAAGCATCAAGTGTGAAGAGCGGCCATTTCAACGGTGAAATCGGTGCCGGCTGGTAAAGGTGCTACCCATGTATCGTAATTGTAATGTGTGATGGTCACGCATTGGTGTTGCCAGGGGCAGGGCCCCCGTAATGTAGCAGGATGTTGCATCGCATAAAGTGGCAGGGCCCCAGTAATGTAGCAGGAGGCTGCATCACATAAAATGGCATGGCTTATCTGGAAAACTTATTTCTACAGTAACGGCGCCCATGCTCGCAGAGGCCAACAGGGTCAGCATGGTCTATTCATAGGTTGCCAATTGGTAGGGCCAGCGATGGGGAGGTGGCAATGCATAGTGCTAGCCTGGGCAACCCCAGGAGTAGTAGGCGAATGCAACACCTCTGCACCCGGACGGCGGAGGCCAGGTAGCGTCACCGAGAAGGGGCGTTAGGTGCCTATGCGTAGGCCAGCCCCGGCTTTCGCCCCTGCAACTTGGGCAGGCTACTGAGTTAGGTGGGGTGTACACGTATAGGGCCAGGATACCCCGGGTCACAACAACTACAGGGACCCAAAAGATGGGGTTTGGCTGTCCAGAGTGGGGAGTGAGAAGTACTCGAGAGGCACACCCCTCCACCCTCAGTTTGTTTAACTGCGGGTAGTGACAATTTGGTTCAACTGGGCAGGTGGTTTCTGGTGGAAAGGATAATCTCAGTGGTAAGCAGGTTAGCAAAAATAAACTCAGACGGCACCAGGGGGGGTCTCAGTTGTTTCCTAGGTTACAGTAAAGGGGGGGGACTCGGTTAGTGCGCTGAATCACGCAGTAAAGAACCACTCGGTAAAGAGGACCAACACGTGGATTGAGAAACTATTTCGAACACCTCAATTGCAGTAGAGTCAAGCAGTGAGCTGCAGACAAAGAGTAGTTGGGCCATGGGGGGAGGGTCGCTTCTACTTACAGGATGGGGCACATTTGACGGTCGGGAAGGCCCTATTGATATGGAACCTACTAGCAGGGGTAGGTGGTTTTTTATTAGGAAGATATGACCTTTCAGGGTAGGCTGTTGGGGGGGGGCCAGATAGTCGGTCATAATCGGTGAGCAGCAATTTAAGGTCCTTAGGGGGGGGCGGTCCCATTCACGAAAGGGGCCGCCCAGGGGGAGGGGCCACTGGTCTCTCCCAGAACTTCAGGGGCAGGATATGATATCCATTACTTAGAAGGGGGAGGGAGTCTACGCTTTCCTCAGGCTGGTAGCCACCCCTCACAGACACTATGACGTCATCAAGGTGCGCGAGTGTACGGGCCCTCCTGTTATGGTTAAATGGAGTTCAGGGAGCGCACGTGGGTGAAACGTGCCCTGGGTTGCGCGCGCACGTGGGTGAAACGTGCCCTGGGTTGCGCATGCGCATCTCGAACGTGAGAGCGTAGCTGTAAAAGGATCTGACACCGGTTAGCGACCTTGCCGTACGACTTAAATTATTAGAATGCATTTTAATTTTCAGGATGTTAGATTCGGTTAGGAAACACGCTGCACTAGATATTTGTTAAGGTTAGCCCATCATACCATGTCAAAAATGGATGTAAATCTAATGTTCTGAAATGTGCATTTAATAATTGTCTAAATGTTTATTTTATTAAAATTTTAATTTTGTTTTTATATTTTAATATATACGGCCAGGGGGGGCCCTGACCCCCTGACTTCCAAAGACCCATGTGTTGAATGGTTGAATTAGGTAATGCTGTCAGTGTGTTAAGGAGGGGGGTGGCCGGTAGTCCCAGACCATGTCAAAATCATTCCTTTACAGACGCTTAACATATACTCTACCACAAGATGACAGCATTGCTCCACCGTGAAAAGACCGATTGATTAAATAACAATCCAACTCAGAACTTCTTTCCGGTACCGATGTACACAAATTCCGAAATTCATGCGAAGCCTGCTAACTCTGACTCTATCAATGTGAACTAAAGTAGGGTGACCGGATTTCCAAAACAAACACGCAACAATGCATATACTGGCAAGCACAAAAGCACTAGACAGCCAGTAGCATGGTGTGATGTAATACTCTTCTGGGTGGAGCCAAAGGTCACTCTACGTATATTTGAAAGAATTGGTAACAATATACTTTGTAGACAGCTGCTCTGTTTGGCCACATTTAAAAGCGGAGACAAGTCACACATATGTAACCTCTCTAGTTTCCCTCCCCGTCACACACCCCTTTACCCTCTTCCCTCTTGGTATGGTCCGCTCTGCCTTTGAGAGCGGAGCGCAAGATAGAATGTTGATTAGAGAGTCTGCCGCCAAGCTGGGAGCACTTGTTATATTCAAGACTAATAAAACCCGTTTTGAACCTTCATCGAGTAGTGGTTGTTTACTACATTTATGGCGACGAGGACGGGATGCTGAGCCAGGGTCAGTGTGGTGCCTCCCCCCTGGATAAATTGGAGGCTTGAGCGGAGACAAGTTTACAAGAAAGACTCACCAGGATAAGGAATGAAGTTCGGCTAAAGGAGTTGCCGGTAACGAGCGTGAGACAAGAAGTGAAACTGTCGAAGTCGATGTGAGGTGACGACTCTTGGCAGCTGTGTTCCGCTTCTGGTTTTGAGGAGGTGCCCCTCAGCACCATGCTTAGTCCCCTCCGTGGTTTGTGAGGACTGTCATGCTGTCTAAGAAAAGCAGGGAACTCTCGTGAGAAGAAGACGGAGCGGGTCTTGGCACGAATAAACACAGAGTTGTCGACGGGAAGTCCGGTCCTGTAAACGTGTGTAAGAAGGAGATTTCGAAAGAAAAGGAGTAGGCATCAGGTCCACAGTTAAAGAGTGGGAAAGGTTAATAGGTAAGAAGAACATATCCATTTGCAAAGAGACAGGTTCAAGAACCACGTCGCGCGAAATCAAGACAAAAATGAGAGAGGAGTACGTGGCCAAAGGTGTACAAGGAAGAGAAGGAGACACTAGTGGGACTGGACCGAAAAATGAGAGAAAAGATAAATACACAGCAAAATACTACAGTGGGAAGTTGGAGAGAGAAAGCAAGGAGTTGCATAAAATAATAAAAGGTTTCCCACATATGGTTCAGTCAGGTCAGAAGGGCACACTATATGATTGTAGGAGTGAGCACCGGTTTAGGGTCCCAGAAATCCCTACTGAGTTCCCCTATGGTAGGTGTGTGAAGAAACAAGGGGACGGACTCAAGGCTGAAGAGGCCCATGCGGATCAAAGGGAGCAGATTGACAAAAAATCCGATAAAGCCTGGGAGTCGGGTAAGGGCCAAGGGAAAAAAGACAAAAGAGGTCCCAGACCAGCCACCATTGATGACGTGGTAAGAAAGACATAGTGTACCTGATGGAGTGGCCGTTCTGGATCCTGGCCCAAGTACGGCTCGTAATAGTAAATTTGAATTACACCTCCAGCTTCATCCCCCCCCGAGGATGTTTGGAAAGTCTAGTAGGAGAAGAGTGGGACTCGCTGCCATAGGTTCGTCATTTAGACTGCCGAAGTGTAAAGTGGGGTGGCACAGGAGGAGTCCTAGTATTGCGAAGATTCTGCCACTCCAAACCTACTCTTCCCCTTTGCGACCACAGCCAGCTTTTGGGGCAGGACCATGTGGAACTGGACGCTTCCGTCCCAGCCCCCTGCTGGGCCCATTGGAGACCATTGTGGGTCACGGTTATTCTGTTACAGTTGCCCCACCTATTCAGATACACCTCTTGGGGATTTATTTCTTGGGTCTGGGGTGGTAGGCACACCCTTTCCTCTATAGTTGCTTGTTTGGAGTCACCTAGCGGGGGCTCGTGTTCTTCACTTTTCCCTACCCCATGGTGTGTTCTTTTCCCCATCTCCTTTCTCTCTCCCTCGGGCCTCTGCTTTCGCGGTCCAGCCCGCAATCTTTCTCTCTCTCTCTCTCTCTCCCTCTCCATGCTCTTTCCCCACCCTCCCCTGCCTTTCCCTGGGGAGTTCTGTTCCTCTTTCCCATCTGTTCCCTTTAGGGGGGAAGGTGTGTTGTAACCTCTCTAGTTTCCCTCCCCGTCACACACCCCTTTACCCTCTTCCCTCTTGGTATGGTCCGCTCTGCCTTTGAGAGCGGAGCGCAAGATAGAATGTTGATTAGAGAGTCTGCCGCCAAGCTGGGAGCACTTGTTATATTCAAGACTAATAAAACCCGTTTTGAACCTTCATCGAGTAGTGGTTGTTTACTACAGTAGGACTCTGCTGGCACCAAAAGTGGAAGAGGCAGAGGGCAACAGTAAAAGCACCCACCGGCACGGAAGCAGATCTGCACACGGTGCCTCCGTGTGTCACAATTTCGGCTCCCTTCACACGGTCACCTAATGAGGAGCCGAAGTTACACGGTTGCAGGGAATATGAACTGAAAACCACTGTTAACAGTGAGTTTCATGCTCGTTTTCACAGGCTGTAAGAAGCCAAAGTCCCTAAAAGGTCTGAAAACACCCCAGGACATGAACAGCCTCGATGACCCTTTGCTTTTTTTTGGTTTATTGGGAGGGAGTGGGGGCTTTGTGAGAGGCAGAGTGCCTCTTAGTTAGCGCTAGTCACCTGGTCACGCCCTCTCTAAGACCCCGCCCCCTCCTCACACTGTGAAAATATTTTGTATGTTGACAGGTATGAGGAAGGACTAAAGTTTTGACTAGCCAAGAAAGAGATTACTGAGATTGAAAGTTGTCCCACGTCACACGAGAAGTTCATTCAATCTATGTTTCGTGCATCCAGGGGATAGAAGGGATGTATGACGGTACAACGCGTACCGTTACAACGCGTCCCTTTACGACGCAGTTTTAACAACGCAAGTCGTTACAACGACTTGCGTTGGGGGGCGCTGATAGTGAATAGTTTAATTTACTATTCCAATACCAGTCCCCGTGGATAGTAGGGAAGGTGTTGGATAGTAAATTAAACTATCCCCTATCCTATAGCCCTCCAGCGAAAGTCGTTGTAACGACTTTCGTTGTTAAATCTGGGTCGTAACGGTACCGCGTTGTACCAGTTACGTTGTAAAGGATGTTTCCCGATAGAAGTCCTTCATTTATAAAGGGAAATACAAAACTACAAGAACAGAAGCTAGAAACAAAGTATAAAGCTATGGCTGTATAAGTATCAATATTTTCATGCGAGGCAGAGGGAAAAGTGCTGGAGGCTTGCACATTATTCTTTAAAGGCGCTTAGGAAAGCAAAAGTAAAGCCTAATTTTTTCCCTGATGTAATATTAATTTGCCTTGGCCAAAGGCCAGTCATCCGAAGAAGCCAAACAGTGGGGCGAAGGGTATGCTGAAAAACAACCTGCCAAGTCCCAGAGGTACCCAGATGGCCAGCATATCCACCACAGACATCAGGTGTCTCAAGACACCTTCATTGTGGAGCACATTTCTCTCACGTATCTCATTTCCAAGTGTGATGACTCAACCCTTCATTGTGAACCAATGTATCAGACACGTGGGAAAGCAAGCATACCTGCCAACCATTACCTCCTCGTCAGCCCCCCAGTCCTAACTACATGAGCATAGCTCCTCCCACAAGAAACTCCCAAGCAACTTGAAACCCATCCCTTCCCTCCAGGCCACACCCATACCCTGAGGCATATAACCCAGTGACCTGCCAATGAACAACCTGTACTTAACAAGCACAAGAAGCCGAAACAGGGAGGGAGGGATGGGAACCTGGGCTGGGACGGGGAGGGCTACGACTTGGAGTAATGAATATTACCGGTGAGTAACCGGTCATTTCCTCCTCGCCAGCCCTCCCCGTCCCAGTCCTAACTACATGAGCAGATACCAAAGCAATAATCGGCTTCACTCAGTAGCAAAAAGCAGACTTTATTAAAGCACATAACAGCCACACCACCGGAGTAGAACGCAACACGGCGTCTCCAAACCCAGCAGAATCAGTCCCTCCAACCACCAAACGATAATGGGACATAAAGGTGTGTGGAGAACTCCAGGTAGCAGCCCTGCAGATTTCAGCCATGGAAGCCCCCTGAAAACAAGTCCAGGAAGCCGCCACCTCCCAAGTCGATCTTCCCTGAACAGACCCCGGAGCCAACACACCACAGGCCTCATACGCAGCACCCACAGCCCATCGCAGCCAACGACTGAAGGTAGCCCCAGAAGGCTTAAGACCCTGACCAGCCAGTCCCATGGTCACAAAAAGGGACTCCACCTTACGAAACGGCTCAGTACACATCAAACAGATGCCCTCAGGGCATGGGTGTGGCCTGGAGGGAAGGGATGGGTTTCAAGTTGCTTTGGAGTTTCTGGTGGGAGGAGCTATGCTCATGTAGTTAGTACTGGGACGGGGAGGGCTACGACTCGGAGTAATGAATATTACCGTTGAGTAACCGGTCATTAACAAGCAGACATTGTCAATGCACCCTGATGGTCACCACATTAGCTGAAGGAATGAACTTGATTCGGACCTAAAGCTGGTGGGATGATGACACTGTCAAGAGGACACACAGGCAGACTCAATGGGTCACGCTGGGCAACATGATTGCAAAGAGAGATATCGCTCAACTGTGGGGGTCTCATAGGGCACCATTGGTCTCGACCTGGGAGGAGAACATGGACTGGTGCATGTTTAGAGAAAAAATTGTGTACATCTCCCGAGGTAGGCCCAAGAAGTGGGGAAGGATATGGGGTCAGTGGAACTCGTACCGTGGAGAGATCTGTGATCCTCCCCTTGCGGAGCCCCCTGACACTCCACGGTCTCCCTGACTGTACGCTCCAGTACTCCGATTTCCGGTTACTGTGATATGCTGCTCACTCTCGGTCCCCACTCCCCTCTTACATGATTTTTTGATGCTTGCTTTTCATTTGTCCCCCCTGCCACACGTAACAGTCCTTAGACTGCTGGTTTGTCTCGATTTCTTTCTTTTTTTTGTGTCTTCTTTTTGTTGTTTCTATATAATTAAAAAAGAACCTTTTATTTATCCTCGCCTGCCATACGCTTCGAATTACATTGTGCCTATACGCTGCCGGACCCTCGGGTTGTCGGCTCATGAGCTGTGTACTGATCTGTTCTTGCTATTTTGTATGACTGACCGGCCTTGATGGTTGTAGGTCTGTATTTGTACTCTTTTTGCAAAATAAAGGTTTAAAAAAAAAAAAAAAAAAAAAAGGAGGACACACAGGCATAGAGAATTCAAGGCGTTGAAGGACTTCAGGCATGTTCAGGGTGAAGTAGATGGTCATAGGGACAGGCTGCTGCACAGCGGTGCTCAGCCAGTCATTCCTAGGGGCTTGCAGGGAAGAGTAGTAGATCTAACACATAAGGACACAGAAGAGTTAAGGCCACAAAACCACTCCTAGGACAGTGTTATGGATTCCAATTCTAGATGAGTTTGTGAAAAAAGATCAATGCCTGTCACCCGTGTCAGAGGCTGTGTAAACAAAGAATCCTCTGCCGTTACTGGTATCATTCCCACTGTAAGGCATCTGGGAAGTAGTAGCTGTTGACATGCTGAGGCATAGTGCTTCATGGTTATAATAACATTACAAAAAACACTCCCACATCTGTAGCAACTCGGTCTCCCCCCTCTTCCTGTCTTCGGGGTCGCTCCGCCTGGCTGTTGGCTTCTTCTGGATTCTTGGGACCTGGGGATATCCCGTTGCCTGGGATTGTCTCCTTTGTTGTGTAGCATGACTCTGCATACTGTTTGTGTTCCTCCAGTGTCCCTCCTGGCTGCTTGTGCGCATCGTTTGGACATCTCTGCCTTCTTCACCAAGGCCCACACCTCCTTCAGAGGGGCGTCTCCGTTGACCCAGAGTTTTTCCTGAATGTGCGTACTTGTGGTGTGCATTATAATTTGATCCCTTACTAGCTCGTCGTGGAGAACGCCGAACTTGCACGTCAGTGCCAATTTCTGCAGTGCGGCCACATACTCATCGACCGTCTCTCCGCTCTCTTGTTTCCTCTGGAAAAAATTGTGTCTGTCAATAGCCACACATACCACTGGCCTGTAGTGCGTATCTAAGTCCTCTATGGCGTGTCTGAACACCTCCGTGTCATTTGCATCTCTTGGTTCCTTGACGATGGTGTCGTACACCCTCAGCCCCTATGAACCCAGATTGCGCAACAGTATTTTCCTTCTTCTCTGGTCTGTATAAGCTACTTCACTTTCTTCTTCTAATGCCTCTAAATAGTTTTTGAAGTACCGCTTCCAATCTTCCCAAGATATTGTGGGTTCTCCTCGTTTGGGAAGGAAGGGCACCATGTGAGTGGGAGAAGCGGACGGGGGTCGCCATCTTGCCAGCGCCCCTTGGGCCTGACCGGGCGGGGACCGCGTTGTTGGGTGGGCTGCCTGGTGCCTGTCTGGTGTCTCTGTCTTCCTCGCTCTCCTCTCTGCTGCTTACGCCTCCTGTAGCCCCTTCTGTGGCTGTGCTCACTCGTGGTCTGCCCCTCTCCGCCTTGCTTTGCCCTTCACCCCGCTCCTGCTGCTCCGCCAGCGTGCCTTGGCTCCGGGGTGTGTGTGTGTTGGGCAGTGCTCACCCCTGCCAGTCGCGTTGTCCTTGTCTTGCCGCTTCCCGCCTTTCGGTCGTCGGCCACCCCTCTTGGGTGGGTACAGTTCCAGGGATCCTGACTGCGTGGGGTTACTCCACTCCTCTGCTACGGAGCGTCACGGTTACCGTCGTTGCGGGGGGGGCCGCTGTACTATGCTTCGTCCTCTGCCGCGCTCCGGGAATGGCGCCAAAGTCGCCTTGCTCGGGTGGACTCTCGGTCCAGCACCCCTTGTTCGTGCGGCGTTACCTCCTGCCGTTTTCTGTTTTTTTTTCCGCTTTTTTTTCCCCAATCTGCTTGCTTTCAGTCCTGGTCCCGCCTCGTCGCCATTGTAAGAAGGTGGTTACACCCGAATAATGCTCGGACTCCAAATTGAGGTAACTATTCTCTTTATTACCCGGAGCGCCGGGATTACGTGACTCTCTTTCAGAGCCGTCCAGCGCCACACAAAATGGCCGCCTTCCGGTTCCTCTCCCGGGCTTCCGGTTCCGGCGCTAGTCACAGACTAGACCGTCACCACGCATACTAGCTATATTTTCATATTCCCGCAACTTTGCAAAGTACGGGGACTTACTTAATTCCACCGGCGAGCTATAACTGCATAGCTTTTCCCAATCGCTCCCGCTCTGTCACACAGCAAACCGGCTTCGGTGGCCGCTCAAATGACGCGGAAATACCTTCTCTGCACTAGACATAGAGAGAGGACTACCTCCATGGTATATATAGAAAGGAGAGCCTATATTTCACCGTATTTAGCAAAAGACTCTCTATTCGGCCCCAGCATAAATCACTGTACCTATATTAAGTGGCAACAAATAATAATAATAATGGAATAAAGAATAAAATAAAATGAAAGTGCATAAGGTGCTAAGTGCAAACAACCATGTTCCCACCAGAAAAGAGGATAGAAACCTCCGTCTGCCACTCCTTACATTCTAGCGCTTAAATAATACAAAATACATGATCTATAAAAAAATTTAAAAACAAATACATATACAATATACTCAATCAGGTGAATGGAATATTCACAATCGGGGCATTCTATACAACATAGTAAACCAGTCTTAGCTTCACAAGCTTATTTACTCAAATCAACGCCCAGATCTCATCTCTGTCATTTAAACCAATAGTAGCAGTCTTATATTTTTCTATTAATCTCGCCTCTTGCCTGTCTAACTTTGTTTTATTCTCCTCCTGTTTGGTTTTACCCAAAACACATAGGACTGTCCACGTCATATCATTTTCTGTGTGATGATGGGTTTCATAATGGTGTACCAGTGGTGCTCCCTGTACCTTACATTTGACCCTGGATTTATGCTGGAGAATGCGTTTCTTCACTGCTTGGGTCGTTTGTCCGAAGTAGAATTTGTTGCACGGACATTTAATACAGTATACCGTATTTTTTGTGTTACAGTTTGAAAAACTTTTTGGGTGATGTTTGTATCCATTTATTTCAAAATCTTTTGTATCTAAAGTTTGGTTACAGGCCACACAGTTTTGGCACCTATAGTGTCCTATTATAGGGGGTAGATTTAGAAGCCCTCTCAAGTCTTGAGGTGGAGAGTCCACTTTTCTCATTGCTCTAACCAGGGATTGTCTTATGTTTTTTACCTTTTTTAAAAGCAAAGAGAGGTTTTTTTTATTCCTAAATGTTCAATAAGTTTCCAATGTTTTTGGATAACTTTTTTAACTTTATTGGCTTTGGGGTCGTACGTTAGGACGCATGTCAGAGGTGTATCTTTTTCTTTAATTTTGGGCACCAACAGAACTTCTCTAGGGTTAAACCAAGCTCTTTTTAAAGCGATCTTAACTAGCCTTTTTGGGTAACCTCTGGCTACTGGTTTGTCCCTCAGAATTTCTGTATTTTTAAAGTATTCCTCTTTTTTACTACAGTTTCTCCTTATGCGGAGAAATTGCCCGTACAGTAAATTCTCTTTAAGAGTACGGGGATGACAAATCGTAAAATGTAGTAGTGTATTACGATCTGTATTTTAGTGTATAGACTTACTTCAAGGTGGCCATTATCATCTTGGATGTAAACATCCAAAAAGTTCAGGTTTTTTTTGGTTACTGGACATTGTAAAATTCAATTCCAAAGTTCTTGAGTTCAACCAGTTGTAAAATTCTTGCAATAGTGTGTCATTTCCATGCCACACCATAAAGATATCATCGATATAGCGACACCAAAAATTTACCTCGTTCTTAAAAGGATTGGTGTCGCTATATAACCACTTTTTTTCAAATTCCGCCATCACTAGATTGGCAATTTCGGGCGAAAAGCTGCACCCCATGGCTACACCAGAGAGTTGTAAGTATAGCTGGCCTTTAAAGTTCAAAACATTGTTTTTTAAGCAAATAGGTTTCCTCGCTGTATTTATCTATAAAAATCTGTAAAAACGGAAAGCAGGGAGCCTTAAATATAAATAATGTAGACACCTGGGACGAGCGCTGAGTGCATGCCGCAAGGCCACACCTCTAGAGGGTTATCAATATAGTAAAATAAATACATAAATAAATACCTGCCTAGAAAGCAAAGAAGGCGATTAGGAAGATATTTTCCAGATTTTCTTAATTTTTCATTACTCCTTTTGTTAATTTCGGTATTTAGATTATCATCTACCTCAACAACAAGTCACACCTGGGCAGTTAGTTTTTCATTTCACTTTCTCACACAATTATAACAACACTACAGTATAATTGTTCAAAATATTATTGCAAGGGTTTAAAAATGCCCAAGAGGTCGGATTACAGGAATAGCAATGCACATGTAGCAAAATGTTGTCAAAAGGGGACCATTCATTTAAGTGAAACAGAAGTCAACATTCCCTGATATGGTAAAGCAGAAACTTTTTAAAGCATGAGAATACTGGGCTGTGGCCCAGGGACCCCACCTTTCTAGGGGACCCATCATTAAGTTTGCAGGACGGTCCCAGGCTGTTTATAATGTTAAAATAACCAGTTTAATTACTTACTTTTTATTTTGCGCCAACTAAGGCTGTCTGCCAGCACAGCCTTACCTGAGAGATAGTGAGGGACAGAGAAAAACACTCACTAGATTCAGCAAGCTCTTTAACATTTTAAAGTGCATAGGCCAAGCCCAACTGCACAGGCCTTTGCCTTCATGTAGCATCTGCCACTTACGGTGTAGTAAAGATTGGCAGAGTATACTCCTTCTATGACTGTATCGTCCTTTTGGAGCTGCTGTCAGACTATAATAGCCCACTGCTACTTGTATCTGAATACCAGTCCAGGCAGTGCAATAAACAAAAAGAACCCACCATCACTGTATGCCCGAATGGTGCTGACAGGCTAGCTACACCCATATTGCGGATAGAATGCTTGGCCGGACCACTAGTCTTTCAAATTTTCTAGCGCAGTCCACCTGGAGACCCTTTGAGGTGAGGTTGGGCCTGATGCTAGGCCACGTGTCAATGTACAGCACTGAGTGGTATTATATGGTACCACCAAGATTGCACTGTCCATGTAGACTGCTTCTGGCCGGCGCGATCACAGCCTAGTGCCTCCTGACACAGAATCCCTGTTCCTCAGAGAGCAGGGAAAGTAGTACCATGAACAAAAAAAGCACCCTCCATATGCTCAGCCTCAAAAGGTGAGGCACGTATCCAGTGCACCACATGGAGCGGGCATGTTCAAGCCGCTCGTTTTTCTGTTTCTCTGGTGTCGGCCAGCCAGAGAAAGACTGCTTGTTCCAGGTTAAGGCCCAGATGCAGGCTGGCCAACAAAAAGGGTTGCCATGATCCCACCAGAGCTGTCGAGGTCGTGAATGAACTGAAGGTGGATGATAAATTCAAAGTTTTTCTAAGTAGAAGGCCCCAAATTATGTTTGGCACGAGCCCCCAAAATCCTTACGATATCCCTGCTTTAAACTTAAAGTTCATAAACATTTGCATCCTCTACCCACCGGTAGGAAGCAGCAGCCTCTTGCAAGAGGCCTCAGAATTGAATGGCACAATCTGAAAACCAGTTTCATGAAAACAGGGCTTCATTTTTTTGTAATAGATATGGCTTTAGATATGGCAGAGCACAAAAAAATGTGTATTTGTTTCAAGCGTTAGTCCACGGGATTATAGTTGTCATCAATTGTCACATGTTAAAGTGTGATTTGCCAGTGGAAGTAGCATATATTTAATTGTAATTATTGGGCTGTTCACCACGAGAAAGTTCTGAGCCCGAAAAAACAAAATGATAGAGAAAGGGTCTAAGGGAACATTTACAGACCTAGCATGGATAAATTCCCCAATTCAATGCTACATCCACGACAAAATATCCACTGGTCTACTCAACAAGAGAACACTATTTAAATGTCTAAGAACCCCACTAGGCCCCCTAGGAATTATCAACCTCTTTACAGACACATACATATCTTTAATAAAAAGGACGGGTTCCCATCACTCACCAATGGTGACAAGCTTCATCATCTGGGTCTCCTCCTAGTGACACACTAGTGTCACCAAGGGCTGCAACCCTTCCAAAAAGGAAGGGGAGCTCACGGATGTTTTTTTGATATTTCAACAAGAGCGATATAAGACGCAATGTTAGATCCTATAGATGTGAGCCAGAAATATGTATATGAGTGATAGGTGCAGTGCATATGCAAATCAGTCTTGACCCTGCGCACAATGGGAACAGTCCAGCCCGAACTGCCAGGCCAGACTATACACAACTATATTGTCACGCTATGGATTTAGGCCCAGATCTCTGTACTGAGTCAAGCTATCCCGGCTGATGAGGGCTGAAAGCCCGAAACCGGTCCTAGGATGCTTGTTTCCAGTCCAGGGAGGACCTGGTCTGGCCGTTCGGGCTGGACTGTTCCCATTTGGCGCAGGGTCAAGACTGATTTGCATATGGCTGGGTCCAATCTGGAATGGCATGATGAGCAGAAAAACAATGGATTTAGGTTCAGATCTCTGTACTGGGGTGAATGTAGGACATTGTTCTGCATTCTGTCCATCAATTTTTTGCATTTGTCACCCTGAGAGGCTAGGTATGCCCAGACGTGGGTCCCGTGCTCTTCATGCCACTGGCGTCAAGCTATCCTGGCTGAAAGCCCAAGAAACGGTCCTTGGATGCTTGTTTCCAGTCCAGGGAGGACCTGGCCGGCAGTTTGGGCATTGGGTGTGACTGTACTGTGGTACCTAAGTATAGTACTGTGGTACCTTTGACTTAAAGGAAAGACATCTAATGGGTTGAACTAAGAGTCTTTCTACATTTACAGGAAGCTCCCACCCTTTTAACCTCATTTGGATTTAGATCTTGGGTGTGTTAACATTCAGTGCTGTGCTCCTTGATCTTTCTTCTTTTTTTAGACTTCCACTTGCATTTGGGGATCTTAACAATAAACAAGTGGCATCTGGTGAGCAGAGACCTGAGGAGCTGGATGAGGAGTAGGTGGAACCAACAAGGACTTTGCCAGAGTCCAACGTGTGGCAGTTTTTTTCAATCCCTCCAAGAGAGAAGAAGGTATGTGCCAAGATAGTGATGTGCAACTCTGGCAGAATGAGTTTAGCAGTGGTACTGGCATGAAGTACTACTATGGTACTTCTGAATGAAAAAGCACTCAATAGTGAGTCAAAGCAGACATCTAGCTTGTGGCATCGTGATCTTCTGCTGGACCCTCTCTGCAACCAGGAGACACTGGAGAGGCAGACTGATGTCAACCCTACATATACCAATATGGTAACCTACTACAGCAAGTGCTCCAATATTGGGTCATCATTGGAAAACAAAGTGCCTCTGTTAGAGACATGGTTATCTAAAATATGTGCAAAAATACAAATTACGCAGTGCATTCTCTATCAGTATTATGTGTATCGATTTAAGATAGAGACATTTTTTGGTGAAATCTGCAAATTTTGTAAATAATGTGGCAAATTACATGCAAATGCAGTAAATCTATAATTATATGGAAAAAGCTGTAACCACAGAACTGCCTAAATCCACTGTCCCTCACGATTGTCCATTGTTTTACTAACAATGTATTCAAGAAAGGTAAAGCCTAAATATTGTAATTCTTTTCAGTACTAATTGTTAGCTGCATTCTAAAGAAAAATAATTTTCAAGCAAACTACCCCAAAATAACTATGTAATATTTTATATAAAAATACATAAAAGGTTCCCCCTGTAACGTGCATTTATATTGCCATCTCAGGGTTCTAGTGATAGTTACAAACCACTCGGACTTCAGCCTCATTGTTGATGAAGTCACCACAACTTCTCGATGGCAATATTGCACCATACCAGTTACCAGCGAAACATTCTCTTTCTCTTTCGCTCTCCATCCCATTTATATACTGTCTATTGACAATAAAAATAGATATAATACAGCTGAGAACTCTTCTAGTATTATTCTCATTAAAAAACATTTCAACTTCGGGTGTATGAAGCGCTATACAATTACAAGGATAACAAAATACATTCTACCTCACAGAATTTAAGACTGGCAAAATGTATTTATTTACTTCGCGGGAATGAAAGCGGATGAGCAAGAATCAAAACGCTTTACATATACTCTACCACAAGATGGCAGCATTGCTCCGCCGTGAAAAGACCGATTGATTAAATAACAATCCACCTCAGTACTTCTTTCCGGTACCAAAGTACACAAATTCCGAAATGCATTCGAAGCAGTGGCGTCACTAGGGTTGGTGTCACCCGGTGCGGGAAACTCATGGTGTCACCCCCTTACAACTTACCTGATGGACCATCTCACCCTCTGCCTGCACTATGTCCCCTCTGCCTGCACCATCTCCCCTCCGGCTGCACCATCTCACCCCCTGCCTGCACCATCTCTCCCTTAGCCTGCACCATCTCACCTTCTGCCTGCACCATCTCCCCTCTGCTCGCACCATCTCTCCCTCTGCCTGCACCATCTCCCCTCCACCTGCACCATCTCTCCCTCTGCCTGCACCATCTCCCCTCCACCTGCACCATCTCCCCCTCTGCCTGCACCATCTCCCCTCCTACTGCACCATCTCTCCCTCTGCCTGCACCATCTCCCCTCCACCTGCACCATCTCTACCTCTGCCTGCACCATCTCTCCCTCTGCCTCCACCATCTCTCCCTCCGCCTGTGCCATCTCTCCCTCCGCCTACGCCATCTCTCCCTCTGCCTGCACCATCTCCCCCCTGCCTGCACCATCTCCCCTCCGCCATCTCTCCCCTCTGCCTGTACCATCTCCCTTCTGCCTGCACCATCTCCCCTCTGCCTGTACTATCTCTCCCTCTGCCTGCACCATTCTCACCCTCTGCCTGCACCATCCCTCTCTCTGCCTGCACCAGCTACCCCCTCTGCCTGCACAATCTCCCCCTCTGCCTGCACCATCTCCCCCTCTGCCTGCACCATCTCTCCCTCTGCCTGCACCATCTCACCCTCTACCTGCCCCATCCCTCCCCCTCTGCCTGCACCCCACCTCCCCCGCCTGTAGCTCTTTTAACCCTTTCTTCGTCCCCTTCTCCACCCCCCCATGGTTTCCCCCTCACAGTTCTCGGCTCTTAACAAAGTGACTGAAATAAACTCATTAAATGTGCTTTGCATGCGTGCAGTGGCAGTAAAACCAGTCAATATGAAACTGCTGCCTACGTTCTCACAGGCAGAACGGACAAGATTGCCCTTACAAGTTTTCAGTCTTGACTCATTGGCAGTGGAGTGAATGTTAAAAACGAACATCACTTTGCCTGACTCGCAAAATATATTAGTACCCTCAACTTTCATATATATTAACATTTTTTTGTCAACATGGCAGTTATTTTGGGGACTTTTTCTTGTATATGAGATAATTAAGCAGACTTACAGAATGCGTCCTACACTAATCCTTAGCCAACACACCGACATGAACCGGGTTGGTTCTGTGCTCCACTTGAGTCAGGCTTCAGTGAGTTGTGGCACTTATGAAGAATGTATTTAGCAGAGAGTGCATTTTTTTGCCGAATAAAATGCATGCTCTGTTGCGCTATATTATATTTTTCCAAACAAATATTTCCTACTCATCTGCGCACATTCCCTTGCACGCAGATAACAAATGGTGCGTCATTCCTCCATTTTATATGCTCATTTATGCATTTCTAAGATGTCAAAAATGTGTTGTATTTTTAATAAGAGAGATGTGTTCATGAGTATGAACGCATGATTCGTGCGTGCGACACTACACATGTCTGCCCTATTTTAACTTATTTTGGACAGATTATTCCAAGTGAACACCTGTTCTTAGTTGCCACGTTTATACCTAAGTTCAGGTAGTCATTTTGTGTTGCTCTTGTTTCGTTTGCACCAGGCCCAGGCACCAAAGAAAAAGTGACCCCAATTAGCGTGTTAGAAACTTTAAAAAGTGGCCCATGTTTGCAAATCCAGGCAGTTTTAAACGTGTAAAGATGTTCTATAAGTGTTTTGTAAGGCATGCTTACTGCAGGCAATGTTTGTTTTAATACCAGGTAATCAACAATAAAAAAAAACAGCCCAGGAGACCATATAACAGTCCCAAAAACAGTAAAAAATAAAAATGGGCCACACAATGTCCTGTCAGGCCAGCCATCAGGAACTGACTGACTGATTGCTCTATAAGGCAGTTTGACCCTGCATCAGGCTTATCATTTTGTTCCTCGACAGGAAAAAAATGACATTAGAATGCTCACCCTAACAGGAAGGATGGTCTGACATGTGTTGACTGATTGAAGGACCAATAATAAGCTATCGGTCGATCATTTCCCGCGTCAGAGTCAGTGGAGAATTTGGGGTTGAAGCCTGCCAGGCCACTCAACTCGTAATAAAGTGGGCATATCAACAGTTTGGTGAACAGTTTGTGGCAGAGTACCCTGTCTGTCAAATCGGAATAAAACCCTGTATCTCTGAAATGGCATAGAGTAAATATTGTACCATGGCATGGATATCCCAGAAGGATGCTTTCAGGGCATTGATGAATAAATAAACGTAAATTCGGCATTCTCAAATTTGTTGGTCAATAGAGAGTGAAATGGTTTTTTAAGAAAGTAATTAGATATGGTAAGCATGTAGGATGTCCTTTTGTAAAATACAACATTATTAATGAGGTCAATTATGTTGAGTTATAGTAGAAACTGTGAAGGTTCTAAAAGCTACCTCTAAATTTGAAAATCGCATCTTTCAACAAATGAAAATAACTTTCAAAAAGAAAACCTAAACCCCAGAAAGGCCCGAACCACCATGGTTTACTTTTCTCGTTTCCCTCCGAACTGTTGGTGAGGATGTCGTGATGCTATCTGAACGTAAGTGGTTATAGTGATACTTGTACTTGGCACATTCTGCTGACCGAACTTAGATAAAACTCCATGAGATCAATCTGTGCCAAGATCTGAGCTCGCTGTCGGAGATTCCTCTTTCAGTAATAAACAGCGAGGTAACAAGCTTTGACTTCGTGTTGCCTGTATTTACAAGCAGTATGGTAATCCCGATTCGACGTAAAATGTAGTGAAGGCAGAATCAGTATTTCATGTTGTGGGGGAACTGATTTCTGCCTTATATTTTGTGGTGAAAAACCAAGAGAAATACGTGTAGGGAAATCAAAATATGGGAAAAACCTGCAAATATCTGTGTTCAAAGAAACACTAATTCGCGTAGATATTTCCGTTTCTCAGATGACAATTCATAATCACCGTGTAATTCTGTTCCTTCATCAGTATTTTCGGGTATGTAATAGCCGATGCAGGAAAAGCACACCACTTCGCATGAGGGCCCAGAGTGCTTTCTAATAGTGCATCTGGTGTTTGCAAGGTAAAGCATACTTTTAAATAAATACAGAAGACACACTCGCCCTCACCTTCGAGCAGGGCTGTGTTACACAGCGTAACCAGATGGTGTCACCCCATGTGAGGGGTGACACCCGGTGCGGTCCGCACCCCCCGCACCCTCCTAGGGACGCCACTGATTCGAAGCCTGCTAACTCTGACTCTCCCAGTGTTAACTAAAGTAGGGTCAGGTGACCGGATTTCCAAAACAAACACTCAACAATGCATATACTGGCAAGTGGCAAGCACAAAAGCACTAGACAGCCAGTAGCATGGTGTGATGTAATACCCTTCTGGGTGGAGCCAAAGGTCCCTCTACGTATATTTGAAAGAATTGGTAACAATATACTTGACGGGCCGTCCGACACGTCCCCGCAGGGGACACACATAAGAGGGCGGCCCCCATAGTGTCACAGGATGGCACACGGGGGCAGCCCAGCTCTTTTAGGCTCGGAGGGTCCCGAGCGTCACATCCGGCCGTTGGGGGCGGGGGAGAGTATATATTCCTCCCCCGCCCACCTAGCGGCCTCTTTGGCCGCCATCCCCTCACCCTGACGCCATTTTGGTCGCCCTCTGGTCACGCAGTCCAGAGTCCTTGGTCTAGCGTGGTCGTGCTGTTTTCGGTTGCTGCCGGGCGTCGGCTTGGCTTCACCTTTGCGGTGAGTAGGTTTATTAATCGTTTTGATGTTATCGCCGTTGAGGTGAGGGGACAGTGGGGGTGCAGAGGCGAAGCCGCGGGTCGCGTGTGGGATGCCCCTGCTGCCCTGCACCCTGGGAGGTACACCGGTGCATGGCCTCGGTAATTGCGGGCTTATGTGGGGTCGCTTGTGGGGGCCCGTGTATTGATTTGAGGGGGCAGTGATGCTGGAGTCCACGGTGAGGCCATAGATGGTTATGCGGCTTGCCCGATCGTGCGAGTTTGGTGAGTAGTTTCTTCATGAAGGTGCAGACTGTGCTTTGTGATTTCGTGAGCAGAAGTCTAGTGTGCCATTAATTTCGGATTAAGGAGTCATACCGAGTTAATAACTTTTCCTTGCTTTAGAGATGGGTGCGAAGAAGTTGCATCAGGAGTGTATCAAAAGTATTCGATTACTTTGAGCGCAGTCTTTACTCACGCGGAGACTCTCGCCATCGCCTGATGGAGCGGTAAGGGAGGGGAGTCGACTGTTAGGCCCCCACCCCCCTTCTAACCCTCGTGGGGAAGGAGCAGTCCGGTCGTTGCTGTATTTGTGATGCCTAAGAGGGGTGGTTAGGATTTCCCCCGAGACTTTCACAGGCTCACAAGGTTTCGTGATTCACCGCCAACGGTATGCCCGCCTGAAGTTAGTTCGCTGGACGGGACGTTTATTTGTGAATGGATCATTTTAAGCGGTTGCAAGGGTCTCGTTTCGGACGGTGGTTGGACCCTGTGGTCTGGCGGTGGGGGGATGGTAGTTTGCTGATCTAAGCGGGGGCCTGACTGGGATTGCGCTAGGTTTTTAAACCAGTCTCATTTTGGTGCTCGTTCGACAGTATGTTAATATAATTCAGATGCCCGTGAATGGGCCTGGCTTAAAAGCTCCCCTTTTGCTTGGACATGGTTATCGCACCCCGCTTTTACCAGATTTGTGCTATGCGAATGTGATCGACAGTTGAGAATTTTTTGGCTTGTGATGGTTTTGTTACGGAGTTGGTGCACCATAATGCTGTTGTTGAGGGCTATTTTGTGGGGTACTACGTTATGGAGCCGTCATAGCTCTTTGGTGGGAGCGTTAGTCTGTGGAGCTGTAGGTCCCTGGTTCGATCCCGGGTATCAGCAGGTGACTTTTGTTTGCGAAGATGACTCCCTCGTACCCGAGCCCCCAACACAGGAGGCCATGCCATTTTGAATTTGGCGCCCACATCGCGGCCCGCCTCCTCCTCGGGGCCACGAGAGTGTTATCACGGGTGCCAAATTTTAAAGAATGCCCACATTAAACCCGGGGTGTCTTTGTGGCAGCGGGTTTTTTCCAGATTGCAATAGTGGGCTTTGTGTCCCTAGGAGCGCTATTATTTTCGTTTTAGCCTTTGTCATTTAACTAATCAGCATTCAACAGCTGATTACTCTGCCCGTACCATCCTCGACGAGGTGCGCAGTTCGCTAGGCCCCTAGGGTCGCAACTTTAACACACTTCCTGTTATTGCTGGCATCTCCAGAAGTTGCTAGTGGCTGTATAAGGTGAGTTATGTTTTAACTATCGGGACGGCCCACCCGAACCACTAGGCGGATGTAAGCTGCTCAAATCCCGGCGGAAGGGTCGATGCCGGGGATTCTGGGCAATTCACCTTTATTTCCCCGTGTCCGACTTTAAAGAGTTTTGTTCGGGTCCGTCGTTTGGTTCAGTCCCCATGCTAATGTGCTCCAATATAAGCGTCCAATTGTTTGGACGAGCAACGCGACTAATTTTATTTTGGTCTGGCTTTAGCACGCTGTGGCAGTAAGAGGTTAGGTCGAAGTTGTTCTGGCCTAATGTTTTAGCTTATTGTGATATGTTATTCTGAGCTTCTTATTGCTTTTCCTTTTCGTTACCTTTTCCAGTAGATGCGGTGCGGAAAATTGTAGGGTTGTACGTGCCCGTAACTACCCCTCCATTTGTGTACATCTTGTCGGCAAAGATAGCTTGGAGGGTGCATGTGCTGGCCGGTTAGTTCACTTGTATTGAGTGTGGCGCTAGCGACGCCTAGATCGCGTGTTTGTTCGCCGTACTGGACCGGGCTGTGCAGCAGGATGGGTTTCCAGAAGGTGGTTCCTCTGTGTTAAGTTCCCCGTACTGGCCACAGTTTTACCGTTATAATAAGTCATGCTTTACCGTAGCTAGGTGCCACTCGGACGCCAGGATGCAGTTGCGTTAGGAGGGGCCTTTCCACCCCCTCAACATCTCAAATTAATTCCTAGGTGAATTTGAGTTGGATTAGCATAGCACGCTAATGCTCCAGTTACGTTTCGGTCGAGCTGGGTAGACTCCCGGGTGGGTCATGAGTAAAAGCGTTTAATTCTTCCCAGTTGGCGGGGGGGGGGGCTCTGCGTTAGTCTGCCAGCCGGCGGGCACACCACAGGAGCGGCTTGGCTGCCCGCGCTCTTGACTAGGTGGCCTCTCCTCAGACCCTCCGGGCCTAGGAGTGCCACGCACGCTCTTTTGCAATTCTTGGGGGTATGGCGGTGGCCATCTTTAGGGGCGCCATGGTCCGGCCATATGGGTCTGGACGCCCAAGGGGCCATTTTAGGGGGCAGTCTGTCCCTTCGGTGCTACGGGGGAAGGGCGTGGGTGTGTGGCCATTTTTTGGGCAGCGTTCTTTCATGCCCACCATGTATTGCTGAGGGTGGAGTGTTGCGGGGATGCACCGCTTCCGCACCGTTATCCACTCTTCCTCCGTTGTGCCATGGAGTTCCTCCCTGCATTTTCTACGTTTCTTTCATCTCCCGATTTCGCCGTCTTGGCGTAGACAGTTGTGTCGTGCTTATGGGCAAGGTTCGATTAGCTTTAGCAGTTCTATTGCTTGGGCTGAATTAGTGAGTCCATGCAGTGCCGGCACGCTAGATTCCTTCCTCTCCCGGGTTCCTCAGGAGAGCTAGGCCATTGGCACGGTGGTTAGTGCCGGGGTCGCTACAGCTGCGGCATGGGTTCGATTCCCGCCATCGCGTGGCGGGATGGCTTTATAATTTTAATTATTTAACTGTTTCATATTCAGATATCGTCCTATTTGGTAAAAATTCGTTTGGTGAATCTGGGTTACCTTTCAGTAGCTCTGGGAGGTTAGGGTGTATTAATTTTCTCCCGGAATTTTCTTCAGGCCGTTATACCTCTTCCCCAGCTTGGACGGTGCTTTGGGTTCTCCCCACTTCAGTTTTCACTAGCATGTCTCACAAATTAGGTCTTTGGGTGACAGACTCCGGTCTGCTAGTGTGGCGGGCTATTCTGCGGAGCCAGCACGCATTAGGATGCCATACGCGTAATGCTTCTATATTCATATTAGAGGAACACATCCCAAGTATCTTATAGATATATCGGGAATTTATGCCACCTGCGTACGAATGTGTGTACATTGTGAAGTACCAGTCGGACTGTGCTTGAAGTTTTTATGCTACACCAGATGTAGCAAAAGGGACATTACAAGCGTAATGTGGCATGAATACAAGTTCAGAAGCGTTCTTTGTTCTGGTAGGGATTATTTCTGGAATGCCTTATAGGCAATCAATCTCATGTGCTAAGGGTTCAGCAGAACATGGTGACACGTGTGCTATCACTGGAAGCTAGGCACGTTAAGAGGGATCTCCATGTATGTTACTATAGATACGTCATGTGCAGGTTACATATAGTACCATGCCCAGCTTTACATTTTACGGCACTATACGACGGACTCCCAGGCATATGAACTCACTGGTAAGACACTCACTTAGCCATAGGGATAATCACTAGCTTTATGTTTTGTTCCCCTTCTTTTATCAGGGGGCATATTTGTATGGGGTTGAGGTCATCTGAAGGCCTGTGATGAGATGTTCTGGGAAGAATGGAAGGGGACAAGGAAAGGGTGAATTTCTTCACTCACTCCTATGTGCACCTGTCATCTTTTGACTGCACATTTCATTAGTTGGTTTCCATGTCCTTCCCTTTCCCTATGCAATAATTGGCGGTTCGCCGGTTACCACTGATGAGCCTGGGCAATTGATTGATTTTCTGTCTAGGATTGCTCGGGTTTCTCGGTAGCAGTGGCAGTATGTGGCCAGTGCTTGCATCCCCTGTGCCTAAACTTAGCATGTGGGATATGGCCTAGTAACATGACGCTTCCCTGCACTAATACCTGTGTGGCTGTAGTTTCTCTATGGTTTGCCCCGCCCAACTCCGCAACAATGTAATTGGGATTTTCAGTTCTCTCAACTGACTGACAGGCTTTGCCTGGTAGGAAGGGGGCTTCTGCCCCAGTCTCATTGTACGATTTCTTATGGTTACATGAAGGGGGGGGGGGTCTTCTAATCGTTGTGACTATATATTGGGTGACTTTTCCAACTTGCTTTGGAGGTTTAGTTTCTTTTAAGAAACCTTTTATTTGTTTAAAGAGTAAAACTCATTGCCCTGGTGGCGCAGCGTGCAGCTCTGCAGGGATACACACTAGCTCGGTCACCTTTACGCTGTGGGGCGAGAGTGTGACCTTGTTTCCGGGTGCCTTGCAAGAACAGCGACACCCGCTTTTCTCGAACTGGAGCCTCTGTAAGGCTGATGGCATGGCGACCTTGTACGGGGGATATCTTGATATCTTCATAAACTCTTGGCCAGCGGCAGCACAGTGGGTATTCACCGTACTGCTCAGCACCGGTCAGTACCATGAGACTTCACAAACACCTGGTTATCTAGTTTTCAGGGCTAACAAGTTCATGTTGCATAGCAGGAATTCGTCATCTGAATCATTAGGCCCCTTGTTAATTGCGGAAGCTTTGTGTTGGTCCATGCAACCACTTAACCAACATATTGGATTACAAGAGGACCCCTATGAGCAGGGGCAGGTGTCCCAGATACGAGTAACAGTAACAACAGTGAGCAGCTGCTGTTTCCAACGTTTGGAAACACAACTCATCATCCCTGGTTATTGATGCTTACCGGCATACAAGAAGTGTTTTGAACTGCTAGGGGAAGGACTCTTTCAACTTTCACCAGCCTAATAGGGTTCCAGTGACACACTTTACAGTTGCACTACACAGGTGCCTTTCTTAACGTAGACACACTACATTATTTATTTATAATTTCTGTAAGGGAGCCCACCTGGTTGCACAAGGGGGAGGGGCCTCAATTTTTCCTTTCCTGCCCAGTTAGTGGCGGGTACTCGCTTGTCAAACTGGTAACTTTTTACACCACAAGGGGAGAGTCAGCATGGACCAAGCCAGCAGAGGCGCTGGTTGTAGAAGTGGGGCTCCTTTTGTAGTAATTATAGTGAGGCATTGGTATAGTTGGGAACTTTCAGGCAATATTCAGCACATGGCCTGTGCACGCTGGGTAGCCCTGTTTATTAGTTGGACCTGCATAAGCCATTCGTATTCCCTCCGGTTTTCTGGCCCACATTGTAAAATTCTGTTCAGTCGGATCACTGAATCACCAGTTTCTGTACTGTGGCCCATTGTCACTAAGGTGATGCGTGAGCAAATTCGCACTGTTCTTGGGCCGGCTCTTGCCGCACCTACCTCCTACAGTCTAACCCCACGGTGACTTTCAAGGCTGGCCCTGCGCCGGGTCTGGCTGATTCAACAAGCCTCTAGCTGGCTCCACTTCCCTGGACACAGGTTAGTGTGTTTGTGGCCATGTAGGCGCCTGGTTGGCGGATTTTACTTGAAGGGTCCCGAGGTGGTGCAAAAATTTTAACAGTCAAATTTCAACAACTAGGATTCACACGCTTGGAGGGCCCTTGGCTGAGTCCACAGGTAGGCTGTTACCTGACAGTATTCACAGGCCAGGAAGTATTAGTGAGGAAGTAAGAGTTCCCCTAGCTGCACCACATGTATACACAGTTGTATAGGCTGCTTGTTAAATGCTTCATAGGGTCCATCAAAGGACAGGCAAAGGGGGACGATTTGTACATGACAAACATGAGGAGATACTCTACATGGTGTGAAAGAGATGTTGCCTAAGCAAAACTCGAAGCAGCCTTATACGTATGATTGAGAAGCTTGCGGTCACAAAGTGAATTGTCCAACTAATGTATTGGGCACCAGGCACCTTAATGTGGTGCTTCGTATTTTGATGTATTGTGTATTTTATGAATTGTAGGGCCCGGAGGGGGCAGGCACTATCAGGTTTTATACAACTGCAGGGGAAAAACCTATGTCTTTCGTTGGGCACTGATCTAATGGAAATGTCACACATAGCAGTTTAACACGTGTAGCCTTGTCAAAGGGTGGCTAGTTCGTGGTCAGCTATGCAAGAAAGCTTTAAGTGTGACTTCTTTATTTTGTGCAACTAAAAAGCATTGACTATGTCAACAGATGGGCTGAAGGAAGGGCAGGCATGCACCATGAGGGGGTCCTTCTAGATCATCCTAGACAGTCTGAAAGTCCTGCCCTTTAGACAGGTGTTGGCAAACGCGACCAACTGTCTTGCTTAGTTGGGGTGCTTTATGTGGAGAGGAGCATGGGGGGAGAACTTATTTTGGCACATTTTGCTGGTAGTAGGCTTGTGGGGCATCTCTCTGCGCTCTTATCTGGCATGTTTTCGGTCATTGACCCCCCCTACGGGTTTGCTGCAAGTTCACTTCCCCAGGGTTAGGTAGTCAACTAAGGGGGGGGGGGCTGGCCGCAGACAGGCCTTGCCAGGTCAGGGGTAGCCAATCTTTAGCTAGATCCTGTGGTGGCGATAGTGTGCGAAGCGCAGTCTGGGAGTTCTGGGCCAGTCTTACCTCGCCATGCGCTGCGGGGGCAGCTGGCGCTATGTGCCTTTTTAGGATCAGGCATGGGTTTTTCCGGACTGAGGTGCGTGTCACTGAATGTCACGTTCAGAGACTGGTTCCTACGGATGCCCCTTGTCCACCATACAGGGAACCTTGTCGACACACTATCTTTCTAGTCTACACCTCCTTGGTGTATACATCAGGGTCTCAAGCGGTTAGCAGGGTCCAAGCATCAGTGACCAGTCCCTGGTTCAGCAAGCAGGGTAGGTTCACACTTTGCAAAATGTTCGCAGTGTTTAAGGTTCGGGCCCTATTCTCTTAATCCCCCAATCCTGAACGTGACACCGGTGTGTGCACCAAGGATCTTTTTACGAATTTTGCGCTGGCCATCACGGCATGCTTTGCACCTGATAGAATGACCACATTTAACTCACGGTGGGGTTTCTGCCACCAGTGGGGGTCAAGTAAATTCAGTGGTCAGACATGTTTCTATCTCTGTAGGCAAGGCTCTCGTCTAGAAAGTCCTGTGCTGTGTGTAATTCAAAGTGCGGAGGAGATAGGACGTCATTAGACCTGGGAGACATTACGCCAAGCGCAATGGGCTTTGGGAGGTTAATTTGGCACTCCTGCCCGATTTAAACTTGGTCGGGTCCAGGCGGGGTAGGGGAGAGGCCCTAGGAACAACGAGCTAGAAATAGTAGGAGGAATGCCGGCCTTGGTGGGGGGCCCTGGCTGCGACGGTCGCCACACCCAGGGCTGTGGCGGAGTTACAGGGCGATCCAGAGGCGGAAAGGTACCCGGGAGTACCCTCTTCAGGAGCACAAAGGATGCTGAGGCCTAATATCCCCAGGTAGTCTGTGCGGTGGACCCTGGGGGTGCGACGGCGCCCCGCTATCCTACGGGCGGTTGGAAACCTGTACAACCGGGGGTTGCTTGAACGCTCCGCCCCTCGTAGGGGGGGCGTGAACAAGAGGGTGGACCAATGGTTCACCGGATAATGGGAGGGGCTATCTCCTCCCATAACCGCTAAGCAACGTTTGGCTAAGGTCACGTTGCAAACTGGCCCATCAGGTGGTAGGTCGCGAGGGGCGGCTTGCCTTTGGATCGTCTGTAAGATAACCCACCTTGTTGGCATGTGTATATGCTAATAAACCTGCAGCTACTTTTTCCCAACAACAAGTTGTCTTGGCTGTTTATTTCTGTGACATGCATGTTGCTGGGAGCGGGCGAGTGAGTGGGCCGATATTGACACTAGACGGGCCGTCCGACACGTCCCCGCAGGGGACACACATAAGAGGGCGGCCCCCATAGTGTCACAGGATGGCACACGGGGGCAGCCCAGCTCTTTTAGGCTCGGAGGGTCCCGAGCGTCACATCCGGCCGTTGGGGGCGGGGGAGAGTATATATTCCTCCCCCGCCCACCTAGCGGCCTCTTTGGCCGCCATCCCCTCACCCTGACGCCGTTTCCCTCCCTACCGCATACCCGGCTTTCTCAGGGTGGGGGGGTAATGTTTTCTAATCTTGTCTCATTTGTGTTGCAGGCGGAGTTACAGGGCGATCCAGAGGCGGAAAGGTACACGGGAGTACCCTCTTCAGGAGCACAAAGGATGCTGAGGCCTAGTATCCCCAGGTAGTCTGTGCGGTGGACCCTGGGGGTGCGACGGCGCCCCGCTATCCTACGGGCGGTTGGAAGCCTGTACAACCGGGGGTTGCTTGAACGCTCCGCCCCTCGTAGGGGGGGGGCGTGAGCAAGAGGGTGGACCAATGGTTCACCGGATAATGGGAGGGGCTATCTCCTCCCATAACCGCTAAGCAACGTTTGGCTAAGGTCACGTTGCAAACTGGCCCATCAGGTGGTAGGTCGCGAGGGGCGGCTTGCCTTTGGATCGTCTGTAAGATAACCCACCTTGTTGGCATGTGTATATGCTAATAAACCTGCAGCTACTTTTTCCCAACAACAAGTTGTCTTGGCTGTTTATTTCTGTGACATGCATGTTGCTGGGAGCGGGTGAGTGAGTGGGCCGATATTGACACTATGGAGACAGCTGCTCTGTTTGGCCATATTTAAAAGCTGAGACAAGTCACACATATGTAAGTAGGACTCTGCTGGCACCAACAGTGGAAGAGGCAGAGGACAACAGTGCACCCACCGGCACGGAAGCAGGCCTGACAAGTCACACGGTGCCACCGTGTGTCACACAATTTCGGCTCCCTTCACACGGACGGTCACCCAATGAGGAGCCGAAGTTACACAGTAGCAGGGAATATGAACTGAAAACCACTGTAAACAGTGAGTTTCCATCTCGTTTTCACAGGCTGTAAGAAGCCAAAATCCCTAAAAGGTGTGAAAACACCCCAGGACATGAACAGCCTCGATGACCCTTTGCTTTTTTTTTGTTTATTGGGAGGGAGTGGGGGGCTTGGTGAGAGGCAGAGTGCCTCTTAGTTAGCTCTATTCACCCGGTCACGCCCTCTCCAAGACCCCGCCCCCTCCTCACACTGTGAAAATATTTTGTATGTTGACAGGTATAAGGAAGGACTAAACTGTCACATTCCTGTAGATAGATAAAAGGAGAAAAACAGTAGTGTTTCAAAGGTTGTGTGATTTGTTCTATTTCAGAAAGTTGTGATTAGCCAAGAAAGAGATTACTGAGATTGAAAGTTGTCCCACGTCACACGAGAAGTTCATTCAATCTATGTTTCGTGCATCCTGTGGATAGAAGTCCTTCATTTATAAAGGGAAATAGAAAACTACAAGAACAGAAGCTAGAAACAAAGTATAAAGCTATGGCTGTATAAGTATCAATATTTTCATGCGAGGCAGAGGGAAAAGTGCTGGAGGCTTGCACATTATTCTTTAAAGGCGCTCAGGAAAGCAAAAGGAAAGTAAATGTAAAGTCTAAGTTTTTTCCTGATGTAATATTAATTTGCCTTGGCCAAAGGCCAGTCATCCGAAGCAGCCAAACAGTGGGGCGAAGGGTATGCTGAAATACAACCTCCCGAGTCCCAGAGGTAGCCAGAAGGCCAGCATATCCACCACAGACATCAGGTGTCTCGAAACACCTTCATTGTAGAGCACATTTCTCTCACGTTTCTCATTTCCAAGTGTGATGACTCAACCCTTCATTGTGAACCAATACATCAGGCACGTGGGAAAGCAAGCATACCTGCCAACCATTAACAAGCAGACATTGTCAATGCACCCTGATGGTCACCACATTAGCTTAAGGAATGAACTTGATTCGGACCTAAAGCTGGAGGGATGATGACACTGTCAAGAGGACACACAGGCATAGAGAATTCAAGGCGTTGAAGGACTTCAGGCATGTTCAGGGTGAAGCAGATGGTCATAGGGACAGGCTGCTGCACAGCGGTGCTCGACCAGTCATTCCCGGGTGCTTGCAGGGCAGAGTGGTAGATCTAACACTTAAGGGCACAGAAGAGTTAGTGCGACAAAACAACTCCTAGGACAGTGTTATGGATTCGGATTGTAGATGAGTTTGTGAAAAAAAGATCAATGCCTGTCACCCGTGTCAGAGGCTGTGTAAACAAAGAATCCTCTGCCGTTACCGGCATCATTCCTACTGTAAGGCATATGGGAAGTGTAAGAAATGGGACCCCCGGCCGGCCAGGGCTTGCGCCACAGCCAGTCAGAGACCGCCACTCCTATATAAAGTCGACCCCTGCTCGCCCTCTAGGTAACGTGGCGCGGGCAGTCAGGCCTATCTCGGAGGACATGTGTGAAGCATTTGCGCACGCACCCACCAACAGCAACATCCCAGGCCTCCCACAAAAGGAACTCCACACGAAGTATATATGAAAATAGTCTTTGTATTAGACAGGACACATGGGAACATACACTTTACAAGGGGTTCAAGGCACGGCAGGGGTTACCAGGGAAAAGGTACAGGGCAGGGCCAAGGGACCACTGCCAGTGGTACGCATCTGATGGAACTGGCATTAGAACACATATCTCCTGGGAGCTTCCTAGAACTAGCAGTAGACTCACTCTGACCAGGGATCACATACATGAGACATTGGGTACTCAGGCTGGAAGGGACAAGGTACATAACACAACAGAGGCCCCCATCAGCAGGGCTACACATAGTAATCCTCAGCATCACATGCATATTAGTCCGTAGCACCCCCTAGGCCAGATGACCATCCTGGGGCAGGGGCGCCTTAGAGTCTCGGTGTCCAAAGGGGCCTGAAAGGGCCCGGGCAAACCTAAACGTGGCAGCGGCCCACGAAGTGCTGGGCCGCTGAGGGACTTGGCGGAGCCTTGCCGGCTCAGGGGGACAGGAGGGCGATGGTGGAGCCTCTCGGGGCTCAGAGAAACAGGGGAGCACGTGGGGGAGCCTCTCGGGGCTCAGGGAAACAGGGGAGCACGTGGTGGAGCCTCGCGGGGCTCAGGGGGACAACTGTGGGCAGGCGGGGCCCCCCCTCGGGGGACCCGACATCAATGGCGGCCCCTCGGGCCATGAGGGAGCCTCTCGGGGCCCAGGCAGGGTCAGGGGCACGTGGTGGAGCCTCCTCGGGCTCAGGGACTATCTGGGTGGAGCCTCGCGGGCTCGGGGGACCAAACAGGTAGAGGGAGCCTCTCGGGGCTCAGGGGGGCAAGGTATGGCCAGGCGGGGTCCCCCCTCGGGGGACCCGGCGTTACTGGGGGCCCCGGGGGCCTCTGGGCACACTCGGCTCGCGCTGGAGGGGAGGGGCGGCCACCGGCAATGTGGCCCGATGCCCCGCCTCCCCTCCGGCATTACTCACCGGTCGCCGAGCGCGCCGGTCTCTCTCCGCTCTCCGGGGCTCCCTCTCGCTCCTGGGGGCCCCGGGGGGGAGTCGCAGCGGTCCTGGGGTCAAGCAGGGGCGCGGAGTAGGCTCCCGCTGCCCCCTGCATTACTCGGCTCTTCGGTCCTCGCCTCCCCAGCTCCCCGGGCCGGCGTCCAATCACAGCGCGGCCCGGGGAGACGTCAGGAGCCAAGCCCGGGCCGCCATCCAATCACAGCGCGGCCCGGGGGAGGGCTTCACGGAGGGGTCCCGGGCCGGCGGCGGTGACTTAGGGGGAATTGACGAGGGTCAGGCCCCCTCGGGAATGGGGCAGTCGCGAGGTAGGCACTCGCTGGGGGTGTAGAACCCCGCAGCACAGGGCAAAGGCCGGGTAGCACCGGCTGGTGAAGGTAGCGCGCACAGCGCTAGTGCCACGAAGGATGCGCTCCAAAAGCGCCAACAGGACAGAAGGCAGCGCTCTAAGCGCTAGGGTCAGAGGGAAGCGCTCCCAAGCGCTAGAAGCGGGAATGAGCGCCCCAAGGCGCTAGGTTAGCAGGAAAGCGCTCTCAAGCGCTAGGGCCATAGCTAGCAGAGACCCCAGGAGGCCCAGGAGCCCAGCAGATCAGGAACAGAGCAGGGCCCAGGGAGGCACGCCCTTCCCTGAGCCCAAGCAGCAGCACGACCCAGGTAGGGTCCCAAGCAGGAAGAAGAAGAGAGAGAGAAAAGGGCCCACCCTCCTTTTATACAGGAGCTCCCTTTGTCTCCAAAAGGGGCAGGCAGGGAGAGAACCAGCTGGAACTGGTTATAAGGAATTTCTTGGTGCTGGCCAGGCCAGGGACACTGGACGCACCCCCGGGGGGGTGGGGCCAGCCTGGTGGGGGAAGGCCCAGCCGGCTTCAGCCACTCACGCGCCAGCACACCTACTGCACACACACACCAAGGTCTAGAAGGGGCCCTTCCCTTCTAGCCACACGCATGCCACATATGTCATCTTGTAGCATTCAACCTCACGAGCGCACACATACCAAACACGGCCCGGTACGCCCCACGCATCGGGAACTGCCAGAGCCACATACATCCCCCATGCATTCCTATGGGCGGCAGGTCTCTCTCACCACGCACACACTCAGGAGGGGACTCACCATCCCCCGGTCACATATACTGAGCACAACTTCAGGGATGGACCTGCCAGACGGGCCAAGTCCAACACATGTCCCCCCCAGCCCAAACGCAGGGGAGACCAATCACTACCGGGATGGACTTCCCTGCTGCAGGGCGGTAGGACGTGGACGCGGCCCGCAGTGCCGGACCAATAAACATATCCATATTAAAAATAATAAAAGTTAAAACAAAAACAAACAAAAAAAAATAAAAAAAATGAAGACATAGGTCCAACCAGGCTACCCACCTGGTACTCCTTAGTTGCCCATGACTAGGACCAGGCCCTAAGCCCTCCAGATACCACTGGTCCCTGCTAATCCGAAGTGGGGGGGCGGTACCCCTGGCCCCCAACAGCCATTCTCCACTCCCTTTCTCAGTGTAGCCACGACTACCACGGTTCCTTCCACCTAGGGTCCGCACCCTCAGGTTTACCAGAGGTCACGGGCAAGAATGCCCCACCCTACCTCTACTTCTGAGGTTCCGCGTTCTCCCAGGAGAAACACCCTCAGAACACACCTTCCTACCAGTCTTGGAACTTCCTCCCTCCACTGGTCTTCCACCTGGGAACTAAGCGTTCAGCTCTCCCCAAGGCAAGCCGCGGCCGAGCCAGCAGGTCTTCCTTGTCCGGGATACAACTTAACATGAATTCCGCCAGGGCGACACCTGACACCTAAAACACCACAAGATGAGCCGCGGCAGCGCCAGCAGGTCTCAGTACAACACAACACAAGATGAGCCGCGGCAGCGCCAGCAGGTCTCAGTACAATGAACACAACAAGATGAGCCGCGGCAGCGCCAGCAGGTCTCAGTACAATGAACACAACAAGATGAGCCGCGGCAGCGCCAGCAGGTCTCAGTACAACGAACACAGCAAGATGAGCCGCGGCAGCGCCAGCAGGTCTCAGTACAACGCAACCTAAATTCAGCCAGGGCGACACCTGACACCTAGAACACAACACGATGAGCCGCGGCAGCGCCAGCAGGTCTCAGTACAACGCAACCTAAATTCAGCCAGGGCGACACCTGACACCTAGAACACAACAAGATGAGCCGCGGCAGCGCCAGCAGGTCTCAGTACAACGCAACCTAAATTCAGCCAGGGCGACACCTGACACCTAGAACACAACACGATGAGCCGCGGCAGCGCCAGCAGGTCTCAGTACAACGCAACATAAATTCAGCCAGGGCGACACCTGACATCTAAAACATAACCAGCGGGGTAAGGGGACTTGATGCATCCAACACATTCAGCGGGGTAAGGAAGGACATTATTATCGTTGATTCAGCAAGCTCCTCCTCCCAGGGAACTTACACCCCATTACTCAGCACACCTCAACATTCATCCACACATCGTCCCTTAGACTGGTAAGACAGTTTTCTACCGCCCAGATTCCTCAACCTGACCCTGGTGGCACAGGTACCATTACTCTAGGGGAGGGACAGGGACCATACACATTGAACACAATTACGCTGCCACCACTGGATCCCACCCTTCTGGTGAATCCAGAAAACACATCGCACTAGGGGGTTGATCTACCCTCCCGGGCTAGGGTCACCTAACCAGAACACATTTTTCACAGAACGGACATTTAAGTAACCTCCTAAAAACAATAATCTCCTTTCTTTGCGACCAGTTACAATACAGAGTTTTTGTAGGGAGGCCAGTTATCGTTGTGGTACTTGCGCAAACACCAGTCCGGATCCCACCGCTAGCCGCCAGTGTAAGAAATGGGACCCCCGGCCGGCCAGGGCTTGCGCCACAGCCAGTCAGAGACCGCCACTCCTATATAAAGTCGACCCCTGCTCGCCCTCTAGGTAACGTGGCGCGGGCAGTCAGGCCTATCTCGGAGGACATGTGTGAAGCATTTGCGCACGCACCCACCAACAGCAACATCCCAGGCCTCCCACAAAAGGAACTCCACACGAAGTATATATGAAAATAGTCTTTGTATTAGACAGGACACATGGGAACATACACTTTACAAGGGGTTCAAGGCACGGCAGGGGTTACCAGGGAAAAGGTACAGGGCAGGGCCAAGGGACCACTGCCAGTGGTACGCATCTGATGGAACTGGCATTAGAACACATATCTCCTGGGAGCTTCCTAGAACTAGCAGTAGACTCACTCTGACCAGGGATCACATACATGAGACATTGGGTACTCAGGCTGGAAGGGACAAGGTACATAACACAACAGAGGCCCCCATCAGCAGGGCTACACATAGTAATCCTCAGCATCACATGCATATTAGTCCGTAGCACCCCCTAGGCCAGATGACCATCCTGGGGCAGGGGCGCCTTAGAGTCTCGGTGTCCAAAGGGGCCTGAAAGGGCCCGGGCAAACCTAAACGTGGCAGCGGCCCACGAAGTGCTGGGCCGCTGAGGGACTTGGCGGAGCCTTGCCGGCTCAGGGGGACAGGAGGGCGATGGTGGAGCCTCTCGGGGCTCAGAGAAACAGGGGAGCACGTGGGGGAGCCTCTCGGGGCTCAGGGAAACAGGGGAGCACGTGGTGGAGCCTCGCGGGGCTCAGGGGGACAACTGTGGGCAGGCGGGGCCCCCCCTCGGGGGACCCGACATCAATGGCGGCCCCTCGGGCCATGAGGGAGCCTCTCGGGGCCCAGGCAGGGTCAGGGGCACGTGGTGGAGCCTCCTCGGGCTCAGGGACTATCTGGGTGGAGCCTCGCGGGCTCGGGGGACCAAACAGGTAGAGGGAGCCTCTCGGGGCTCAGGGGGGCAAGGTATGGCCAGGCGGGGTCCCCCCTCGGGGGACCCGGCGTTACTGGGGGCCCCGGGGGCCTCTGGGCACACTCGGCTCGCGCTGGAGGGGAGGGGCGGCCACCGGCAATGTGGCCCGATGCCCCGCCTCCCCTCCGGCATTACTCACCGGTCGCCGAGCGCGCCGGTCTCTCTCCGCTCTCCGGGGCTCCCTCTCGCTCCTGGGGGCCCCGGGGGGGAGTCGCAGCGGTCCTGGGGTCAAGCAGGGGCGCGGAGTAGGCTCCCGCTGCCCCCTGCATTACTCGGCTCTTCGGTCCTCGCCTCCCCAGCTCCCCGGGCCGGCGTCCAATCACAGCGCGGCCCGGGGAGACGTCAGGAGCCAAGCCCGGGCCGCCATCCAATCACAGCGCGGCCCGGGGGAGGGCTTCACGGAGGGGTCCCGGGCCGGCGGCGGTGACTTAGGGGGAATTGACGAGGGTCAGGCCCCCTCGGGAATGGGGCAGTCGCGAGGTAGGCACTCGCTGGGGGTGTAGAACCCCGCAGCACAGGGCAAAGGCCGGGTAGCACCGGCTGGTGAAGGTAGCGCGCACAGCGCTAGTGCCACGAAGGATGCGCTCCAAAAGCGCCAACAGGACAGAAGGCAGCGCTCTAAGCGCTAGGGTCAGAGGGAAGCGCTCCCAAGCGCTAGAAGCGGGAATGAGCGCCCCAAGGCGCTAGGTTAGCAGGAAAGCGCTCTCAAGCGCTAGGGCCATAGCTAGCAGAGACCCCAGGAGGCCCAGGAGCCCAGCAGATCAGGAACAGAGCAGGGCCCAGGGAGGCACGCCCTTCCCTGAGCCCAAGCAGCAGCACGACCCAGGTAGGGTCCCAAGCAGGAAGAAGAAGAGAGAGAGAAAAGGGCCCACCCTCCTTTTATACAGGAGCTCCCTTTGTCTCCAAAAGGGGCAGGCAGGGAGAGAACCAGCTGGAACTGGTTATAAGGAATTTCTTGGTGCTGGCCAGGCCAGGGACACTGGACGCACCCCCGGGGGGGTGGGGCCAGCCTGGTGGGGGAAGGCCCAGCCGGCTTCAGCCACTCACGCGCCAGCACACCTACTGCACACACACACCAAGGTCTAGAAGGGGCCCTTCCCTTCTAGCCACACGCATGCCACATATGTCATCTTGTAGCATTCAACCTCACGAGCGCACACATACCAAACACGGCCCGGCACGCCCCACGCATCGGGAACTGCCAGAGCCACATACATCCCCCATGCATTCCTATGGGCGGCAGGTCTCTCTCACCACGCACACACTCAGGAGGGGACTCACCATCCCCCGGTCACATATACTAAGCACAACTTCAGGGATGGACCTGCCAGACGGGCCAAGTCCAACAGGAAGTAGTAGCTGTTGACATGCTGTGGAAAAGTAAATTTTGCCATGTTCTGTGTCCCTACGTGTTCCCCATCTTATGCTATATGTGCATGATTAATATGCATATGTATTCCCCTATGATCAATTAAAGACGCAATTCTAGTTGTGTCCAACTCTAGTATGCCGACTTCCAGTTTTCGTGAATACAACGAATATTAGGCCTATGTAAAGTTATGTTACCACGTTTTACAGTGTGCACGTTAATTCAGTAAAAGTCCCCGTTTCTAGGCCTCAAAAGGGCCCGGACACCAGATTCAGCTCCTGTCTCCTGAACCCTCGCTGAGGAGCGATACAGCCCCCACCTGTATTCCTGACCCTTCACTTACTTCCTACCTCACAGTGCCCGGCACGGCCTGGCTCTGCCTGCCAGTCTGCCAAGAGTATGTTATGATTCTAGTTATCAGTCCAGCTCTCCTTCTCTGCATTCCTAAAGCTACTGAATCGCATCAATAATTTCAGTCATCGTCTAGCCTTTACGTCTCCATGTAAGAGAAATACTGTATTAATGGTCATTTAATATTCCTCAACACGCACTACATGTAGAATAATGCATGCACCAGTCTTAGAGTCTGTTAGCCTTTTGCCCTGATAACTTTTGGATTCTATCAACATGTTCTCTAAACATCAGATACTAGATAGTGTTTAGGTACATGTCGCTCTGACTCTCCAGACTTTCGTCTCCTCTTCTAGCGCAGAAGTCATAGCCCCCAGCTTCTCCTAGTAACACGTCATTGCCAGTTTGCGCGCACCACTAGGTCAGAGGTCCCGGCTCCTTAGGTAGCCCCCTCCATGTTTCCGCCCCATTTATGACATATTCTGTTACGTTTACATCACATGTCTATGTACACGCCTCTTGTTACACCTACTTTCTGCCTTATCTTTCGCGACTGCTACAAACCCCACCCACTGCTACGCCTACTGTATGTACTGTAATGCAATTGTTTTAGTATATATACTTGTGTACTGTTATTAAAGTTAGCGCGCTCATCCCAGATCCTGCCCGACAGCTGTCGGGCCCCCCTGCCAGGCTAGCCATCCCAGATCTTCCCCGTGCAGGTTGTCCTGTTCCTGTCCTTTATGCTGTATTAAACCTGCAAACTCCAGCTACCTCGAATCTTGACTCTTATTTATTGAGCTATCTGTTATTGTATATCTAGTCAAAAATAGAGGTATTATTTATTTATTTACCACATAATGGCGCCCGAATAGGGACTTGCCCTTTCCCCACGCGCCGGAGAAGCCACGCCAGCCCCCTGACCCTCTGCAGCCGTGACGGAACCATACCGTGCACGTGCAGATATTTCTGCTTCAAGTATCCCTCAGGCCCACGGAGGAGACGGAGGTTGCGGTCCAGCATCCAGACGAGGCGGTGGAGGAACGCGGCGAGTCCCGACCAGAGCCCAAGCCGAGAGTCCAAGGTCCGAGGTATCCGGAGGCCCACCCGTAACTGAAGTCCGAAGTTCGTCCGTCCGTCGCCAGTCCAGTCCGAGGCCTTCCGTTCTTGCTGCCCGGTGAGTACCGTTGCTGGGGTAGTATCTAGACAGGGGCAATCTAATTGTCTCTGGTCCGTGGGTTTGGGTACGCAAATCCAACACGAAGTGTCCACTTAGGTGGATGCGGGTCCTGACGTGTCTCTTTATGGGACCGGTATGTTTCGTACTGTTTCAGCAGTGCATCTAGTAATTCTAGTAAGTTCTGTTCTCGAGAAATTCACGTGTTTCTATTTTCAAGTATTCCAGGTAATGTTTCTGTTCGAACTGTTATTTTAAATGTCATTTCAATGTGTTTTTAATGTCGTGGTATGAGTGATCAGTCTTAAGTCATTATTGTGTTCATTGTGTATTGTATTGTGTCCAGATCTCAGTATAGTCATGCCTCTGTTTTCCAAATTACGTCAGTTAAAAACTAGAAAAGGTCTGCTCGAAGAAGCAGTTCCTGTCCCGCCTAGGGACAGTCCAGGTCATTTTATGTATCAAAAGCATGGCATAAGTGCCATATTATATCTAGATTTATGGGTCGAGTATACCAAGGAATTAGAAGAAAAGTATAGATGGCCTGCATCAGGCACATGGGATGCCGAGTGCATCATGCGAGTAGAAGAAGTATTATGGAAAAAGAAAGCCAGACAGTCACAGAAAGATGCCATCGAGTTATGGCGCAAAGAATCTCATAAAAGAACCGAAAAAGAAATCAGAAAGTCAGAATTAAGTAGAGAATCCTCAGAAAGAGCCCAAGAAAGGGAATTAATCGAAATAGGTGAACGAGTTAAAGCCGAACAGTCAGACAGACAGAGGAATGCCCTTATTAAGGGTATGTACCCTCTTCTTGCCGAGGGCTTGCCAAAAGCAACCCCGGAGGCATCCAGTAATTTTCCGCCACCATTAGTTCCGACCAAGCTACGTCACAAACCGACCGCAGCTGATATTTTTCTCTCGTCCTATTTGGACGACACAGTCCCCGAATATGCAAATCCTGCTCCGCCAGCTCCTGTAAATAATGTAATTCATGTTCCTCCAGCCACCGGGGCACCCGCTACGGTACCCCCGGTCCAGCCTACAGTACAAGTACCCGCTACATCAGTCACTCTGCCAGCACGAAGAGTATCAGTCGACGATTCCAGTTTAGGGGCCGCGGGAGGAGGTCCTCCGGGAACCCCGCCGCCACACAAACGTGTAACGTTAGTCGAGTTACATGAACGTGCGTTACAGCGTACGCCCAAATATCAGTCCGTTGCAGATATCAGACGAGCTCTTACCGAATGCCGTTATGATCCAGTCCCAGGTGATGATAGTATGGTTATATATTCATTACGTGTAAGACGGGTGACCGAGTATTTGGACACCCTACCGAATATGAAAGAAGATCTAGCCAGAATATATCGTTTCATTCGTACAGGAACAGACCCAGAAAGTGTTGGAGAAGTTATTTCTCTAAGGAAAGCTGAGACCCAGCTCATACTATTAAAGTTTCTGATTAATTGTTTAATAAGGGAACAAGATTCCCCGACTAAAGATCCGATCGAAATGAAAGTTCTGACAAGGTGGAGTGATAATATAGCTGAGGGTAAACACAGGACCATCAGTAGTATAGAGAGTATGTACAAGAAAATCCGTAAAGAAATAATAAGGTTACACGAGAAAGGCAAAGCAGCACAAGTAAGCGAGAAAGAAAATGACTCTTCTACTGAAGAGGTAGACGACGAGAATCCTTCCAGAATAGCGTATGTAGGTAGAACTAGACTTCCCGACCGACATTCACGTCTAGACTACAAGAAAACTGTTCCTCATCCAGCACCAGAACAAGGTTCTCTAGAACAAGTATTTCAAGCTACCGATCACATTCTGAAATCACGAATCGGTTATAGTGAACTTAGTACCATGCACGAACAGGAACTAGCCCGATCAGCAGTCCGATGGGCTACTGATTCTACCACTTTTCCAGACGAAATAGTGGCACAAATGTTTCTGAAACTGCCCCCAGCCGAGCAGCGACTGGTGGGTATGTATATGATCCAGCACCTCATTACACTGTATGAGGGTCAGCATTCTGATCCAGGTCCGTTACATGATGTTCTGAACGAATTACTCCAGTATAGATGGAAAGGTCTAGGTACCGATTTAATTAGTATCATTCTAGAACAGCGCCACAAATATAGAACGTTTCTGAATCCGCATTTTGTTCATGTCTCACTCCCAGAAAGTAAACCGTTTTACATAGACAGACAGCATCCGTTACGAGAAGTACACCCAGTCAGGACACCAGCTGGTGAAATGCAACGAGTATTTGTTTACACCCCGATTACAAAGATGGAACTCTTAGAGATGAAGAAATTAATTCCCTGTCACGATAAAGATCCAGCAGGGTTCCACCGTGAATTAAAAGACATGCTCCGTATGGGAGAATATACGTATCCAGATATCATTAAAATGTTAAAGGTCCTGTTGCCTGCGGGCATATATGAAAAACTCAAGGAGAAAGAATGGGAGGTGGGAGAGAAAAAGATAGATTGGGCAGCTCTAGAAGCTGAAGATAATATACGAGTACCAGGTACTGGTCTAGGAGATAAATGTAAAGAATTACCCGAACTGTTAATACAAGTTTTACCAAGATTACTAGCCACGAAAAAGGAAGATTGGGATGCAATCTCAGCCTGTAAACAAAAACCAGACGAAGATACTAGTGATTTTCATTCTAGATTTGAGAAATGTTTTAGCATTAACAGTGGTCTCAAGACGAGTAGTGAGTCATACCCTCATCTTTTTGTTACTAAACTAGTCGAGAATTCAAGTCCACAAGTTAAAAACCGAGTTTTGAAAGTCGAAAGTACCTGGCAAGCTAATACTCCGTCCCAAATGCTTCAGATGCTCCAGTATCACCAGAATAGAATCAGAGAAGAGCAAGATCATGAAAGGAAACGTATGAAAGACACGAAAATGAAAGTATTAGTTGCACAATCTGTTCCTCAAGACAGTCAGAAGAGGGGTCCGAATCAAGCCAGTCATCCTGCAGTTCCTGTTAAAGGGACCTGCAATTATTGTAAACAGCCTGGTCATTTTATAAACGAGTGTGCAGTTCTGAAACACAATATAGCTACTGGTAAGACTAAAGAAAGACCACGTCCGCCTAGACAAGAACAAGTTTCACAGACTTCTCAGACACCACAGAATGCACAACAGACAGTTACAGTACCGCAGCCTATTGCTGCAACACAGCATGTTACACAGCAGATGTACCAGTATGCACAGTCCGAGTATCCAGAGTACCAGCAGTATTCATAAAACAGCCTAGAGAGGGAGGTAGGCTTGCCTTTCATCGAGATACCTGTAGATCAAGAGGGTCCCTATGTTCACAGTCAAGTATTAGGGAAAGACAGAAAGTTTCTGATTGATACAGGGGCAAGTAGGACTACTATAAGTCATGACGAGGTTCCAGGGGCTCCGCTCTCAGGCTCTAGAAATGTTTCCCTTGGATTTTCAGGAAAGCCTATTGTAAACGAGATATCAAAGCCAGTTTCTCTAGAAGTAGGTCCATTGTCCCGAACTACTGACCTGTTACTTACGAAGTCATGTCCAGAAAATTTGTTAGGTATTAAGACATTGAAAGAATTAGGTGCAGTTATTTGCTGCTCCCCAGAAGGAATACGTTTGTTTTTACGTGACTTTAAGGGTCACTATGTATTACGTGATTTTGATCCAAGATTACTGAATGTCCCGCAGCATCTATGGGCGCAAGGCCCAACTGATGTTGGTTTTATGCAAATCACACCCCATCGTGTGACTCTTAAGCCAGGTGTAGTGTTACCACGAATCAGACAGTACAGATTGCCACCTGAGGCTGTAGCAGCCTTATCCAAAATTATTGATGAGCTTATTGCTCAAGGAGTGGTTGTAGAAACTGACTCCAATGTATGTAATTCTCCTATCATTCCAGTCATGAAACGTACTGATCCAAATGCACCTCCAGTATATCGATTAGTGATTGACCTTCGGGAACTTAATAAATGTATCATTCCCCAGTACCCAGTTGTTCCAGATATTTCTTCCCTATTGACAGCCATTGATTCTGAAGCCACGTTTTTCACCGTCATAGACCTCAAGAACGCATTTTTCAGTGTCCCCATTCATCCAGACAGCCAGTTCCTTTTCGGATTCTGTTTAAATGGAAGGAGCTATAAATTTACACGAGCTCCTCAAGGTTTCACAGAAAGTCCTAGTATTTACAGTCAAGCACTTAAGAGACAACTAGACAATATTCACATGCCAACTGACACTGCCCTGCTCCAGTATGTCGATGATCTACTGATCACAGCCCGTTCTGAACGTGACTGCGAGCGAGCGTCACTTACAGTTCTGTATTTCCTAGCCGAGATGGGGCATAAGGTGTCCCCTTCGAAGCTTCAATTCTGTGTCCAGCAAGTGATCTATTTAGGCCACTTACTGTCCAAGAGGGGTAGGCAGTTGACACCTGACCGTATCCAGTTAATAGCGAGTCTTCCTCAGCCCAAGACCCAGAAGGAGGTACGAGCTTTTATCGGCCTCACTTCTTATTGCAGACAATGGATTCCCCAGTATGCATTTTTAGCCAAGCCACTGATACAGTTAACGACACAGGAGGCAGCCGTATCGACTGTCCTCCCTTGGACATCTGAACATACACTTGCTTTTAATGAATTAAAGAAAGCCTTATGCCAAGCACCTGTTCTAGCTACACCGAACTACAGTAAGCCTTTTACACTTTTTGTCACAGAACGTGAAGGTACAGCATTATCTGTTCTCACACAAGATCAAGCAGGACAATACAAGCCTTGTGCTTATTTTTCAAGCACACTAGATCCAGTAGCCCAGGCTCTGCCTGCGTGCCTCAAGTCAGTTGCAGCCACAGCACTAGCTATCAGACAAAGTGATTCCATAGTATTAGGACATTCCCTGACAGTACAAGTTCCACACTCCGTGGAAGTTCTTTTAAACCGAACACAGACCCAGCACTTGACAATTGCACGTTTAACAGGTTATGAATTGACACTGTTCCAGCCACACATAGAAATCAGACGCTGCAACGTTTTAAATCCTGCTACACTGTTACCGTCAGTTATTTCAAATCCTGCCACACATGACTGTGTGGAAGTAGTTAACACCATGACAAAGCCAAGACAAGACTTGACAGATATTCCATTACCAGATCCCGACCTGACACTTTATGTGGATGGTTCATGTATGAGAACCAGTACAGGAGAACTAGTAGCCGCGTATGCAGTGACTACTGACACTGAAGTTATAGAGACACACCGTATTGACACTCTGTCCGCTCAAGCAGCAGAGCTAGTCGCTCTGACCCAAGCCTGCATACGTGCCAAGAACCTGAAAGTTAACATTTACACAGATTCACGTTATGCATTCGGAGTCGTACACGACTTTGGAGTGCTCTGGCAGGAGAGAGGTTTCATGACTTCTCATGGAACCAAGATTCAGCATGGTCTCCTCATTCAAGCTCTGTTAGAAGCAATACATTTACCGACAGCTATCGCTATCATGAAGTGCAAAGCACATACGAAAGTTACTGACATTATTTCCCAAGGTAATGATCTAGCAGACCAAACAGCCAAGCTCACAGCTCAGACTCCAGACATTCCAGTTAACATGACACAGACACACACTCCAGATCCGACTACATGTATGACAGTTAAGGACCCCACACAAGATGTCATAGATATCCAGTCACATGCCACTCCCGATGAAATCAAGAAATGGTCCGAACAAGGAGGGGTCCAGACAGATCAGGGATGGTTGACGAAAGGAAAAGCCACATGGTTTCTCCCCGACTCAATGGTTCAAGTCATTATTAATACCGCACATAGTCCTGCACATTTAGGAGAAAAAGCTATGTTAGACAGTATCCAGAACATTTGGTTCAACAAGCATTTACGAGCTGCAGCCAAGCAGAAAGTCCGTACCTGTATGATATGTTGTCAGTTCAATCCAGGTAAAAGTGTCCCGGTGGAACAAGGGGGATTCCAGCCTCCTGACCACCCTTTTGAAGTCCTCCAAATGGATTATATTCAGATGGAGCGATGTCGAGGTTTCAAGTATGTCCTTGTAGTTGTATGCGCTTTGTCCAGGTGGACAGAGGCATATCCAGTCCCAGATTACACAGCCGCGACCACTGCCAAGCAGTTGGTTCGTGAATTTTTCCCCCGTTATGGACTCCCTAGGGTCGTGTATTCAGACAACGGCCAGCCATTCTCATCTGAACTCATGAAGCACGTTTCCCTTCTGTTAGGGTACCAGTGGAAGTTCCATTGTGTACGCCATCCTGAAGCAGCAGGTCTCGTAGAGAGACATAATCAGAACCTGAAAATCCGCATCGCCAAAGTCTGTAAAGAGAAAGGTGTAGACTGGCTAGTAGCTCTGCCAGTCGCCCTGTTCTATATGCGCATGGTCGCACATTCCAGATCAGGTCTGTCCCCTTACGAGGTCGTATTCGGCCGCCCCCCTAACATGTGGGGTACACCTAGACCCCGAAGTATTACAGATGTTTCCAGTAACATGCTGACAGATTACCTAGCTTCCTTGATGTCTGCCCTACACTCTTGTCGTTCACAGGTTGCCGCCGCATTTCCAGACAATACCGAGGTGAAACCGCATGAAATCGTTCCAGGATGTCTGGTTCTTGTCTGGAATTTTGATCGTTCAAGTCCGCTGGAGCCTCGCTGGAAGGAACCGAAGTTAGTCCTTCTGACCACCCGTACTGCCGTCAAGTTGGAAGGCAGGAAGGGGTGGGTGCACCTGTCACATGTCAAGAAATTTCACGGACTCCGACTAAAAACTGTTTCCAAGAACATTTCCAAGGATTGTCAAGATTTCAAAGACTGCCAAGATACTATTCTTAAGGACTGTCCCGCAAATGACATTGATACCAAGCCTCCCCTGTTAGAGGAAACTCCGCAACAGGAGTATAAAAAGAAGCTCCGGTCTAGTAAAATAAGTCAGCCAGTTTAATTGTCTAAGTCCTCCCCTAGGTGAAACGGTTAGACAGGTTTCTGACATGTATGAGATAGACCCCCATAGTGAGAGAGTTAGTCAAAACTCTATCAGATGTATCATTATTCTATGTTTTCTTCTGTTTTTGAGTTTGATGGTTACCTGCATAAGTTATGCATTGCATTTATGTTTTTCAATTTCTCATGTAAATAAGTTTTCTAATGCTACAGTAGAGCACACATTTAGTGATCTGCCTCCTCACGAGCTATCCTATCGTCTTGCTATGCACAATAATACATTTATCAGAATGCTACACTATTCACACCAGACCAGCAATGCCACTAATTGTTGGGTGTGTGGTCGACTCCCCCCTTTCCAGACACCGAAGGGAGTTCTGCCACTCTTTCCTTATCCGTTTTCACATAATGGTTCGTGTGGAGCATGGTCCACGTTAACGTCATCCTCAACTGATATGTCCCTTCTGAACAGTACATGTTTTCCAGACAAGCAAGGTCTCTCCCATAGAACCGGGTTAGATCTAGAAAATGAAGTTTATAATTTAGGTAATTATTCTTCGAATTTTATGGTCCTGAATGTTCAGTCTGATACTACTCCAGATTTACCTGCTATTTCGGTATTACCAGTCAAAGGCGAATTATGTGTCCGAAAGAATGGTTCCGCACATGTAGGACATAGTGATTGTACTACTATTGTCAAGTATAGTGACAGTGGGAAATCTATTTTCAAAGCCTCACGTCATTCATATTTTGTTTGTGGCCAGACCGCATATGTTCGTCTGCCCCCCGATTGGGATGGAACATGTTACATTGCCTTCCTACTGCCACCAGTTTTTCTAGCCCCATCCGATTATCATAGGAACACACATCTAGTACACGTTAGACATAGAAGAGAGATCGAGTCCCCGATTGTCGATCAAACTGAAACTGCTCTAGAACAGTATACAGACTTCAATAGAGGTTTCTTCTTCTTTATAGGACCTATCCAGAATAGTAAGTTAATCCGTAGGTTAACCAGAACCCTTGAAGCAGTAGTGAATGAAACTACTTCTGCTCTAGGTAACTTAACTGAAGAGCAATCTGCTATGAGATTTGTCGTGCTCCAAAATCGTCTCGTTCTTGACGTCATACTGGCCGATAGAGGAGGAGCATGTAGAGTCATCGGATCTAGTTGCTGCATTTTCATTCCTAATAACGCGCCGTCTGTTTATTCAGCTATAACCAGACTTCATAAAATTGCCCATCAGTTACACCAGAATCCAGGCACCTGGACATGGTCCGGTTGGCTCTGGAGTATCATATCTGCCTGGGGATGGAAAGTATTGTCATTTCTAGGTATAGCAGTAATGATCATATTCAGTTGCTGCCTCTGTATACAATGTGGCCCTGCGATTTGCGGCATTTGTGCTACATCCTGTATCCCAAGTCCTAGTCCTAAATCCCGTTCCAAGACAATTCGAGACGAGCAAATGATGCTATATGAAATGATAGATGGTATCATGAATATTGATGTTTCCTGATGGAAACGTAGTGACAAGGAGGGAATGTGGAAAAGTAAATTTTGCCATGTTCTGTGTCCCTACGTGTTCCCCATCTTATGCTATATGTGCATGATTAATATGCATATGTATTCCCCTATGATCAATTAAAGACGCAATTCTAGTTGTGTCCAACTCTAGTATGCCGACTTCCAGTTTTCGTGAATACAACGAATATTAGGCCTATGTAAAGTTATGTTACCACGTTTTACAGTGTGCACGTTAATTCAGTAAAAGTCCCCGTTTCTAGGCCTCAAAAGGGCCCGGACACCAGATTCAGCTCCTGTCTCCTGAACCCTCGCTGAGGAGCGATACAGCCCCCACCTGTATTCCTGACCCTTCACTTACTTCCTACCTCACAGTGCCCGGCACGGCCTGGCTCTGCCTGCCAGTCTGCCAAGAGTATGTTATGATTCTAGTTATCAGTCCAGCTCTCCTTCTCTGCATTCCTAAAGCTACTGAATCGCATCAATAATTTCAGTCATCGTCTAGCCTTTACGTCTCCATGTAAGAGAAATACTGTATTAATGATCATTTAATATTCCTCAACACGCACTACATGTAGAATAATGCATGCACCAGTCTTAGAGTCTGTTAGCCTTTTGCCCTGATAACTTTTGGATTCTATCAACATGTTCTCTAAACATCAGATACTAGATAGTGTTTAGGTACATGTCGCTCTGACTCTCCAGACTTTCGTCTCCTCTTCTAGCGCAGAAGTCATAGCCCCCAGCTTCTCCTAGTAACACGTCATTGCCAGTTTGCGCGCACCACTAGGTCAGAGGTCCCGGCTCCTTAGGTAGCCCCCTCCATGTTTCCGCCCCATTTATGACATATTCTGTTACGTTTACATCACATGTCTATGTACACGCCTCTTGTTACACCTACTTTCTGCCTTATCTTTCGCGACTGCTACAAACCCCACCCACTGCTACGCCTACTGTATGTACTGTAATGCAATTGTTTTAGTATATATACTTGTGTACTGTTATTAAAGTTAGCGCGCTCATCCCAGATCCTGCCCGACAGCTGTCGGGGCCCCCCTGCCAGGCTAGCCATCCCAGATCTTCCCCGTGCAGGTTGTCCTGTTCCTGTCCTTTATGCTGTATTAAACCTGCAAACTCCAGCTACCTCGAATCTTGACTCTTATTTATTGAGCTATCTGTTATTGTATATCTAGTCAAAAATAGAGGTATTATTTATTTATTTACCACAATGCTGAGGCATAAGTGCTTCATGGTTATAATAACAATAAAAAAAAACAAATGAATGAAAGCACACCTTTTCACTAATATTGATAATTACTCAAGATTTCCTGAAGTAATGGCCTGTCAGGTTGCACTAACCCTGTCCACAGGATCCAATGCAAGCTATGTTTTTTCCATCTTTCACCATTCCCAACTATCACAGCATGGACTAAGATATGAGACCAGCAGTAGAAGGGGGGAATGGATGATTGGATAAGAGAGAAAACAAAGGCACATCCTTGTCACCACTACGGTAAAGGAGGGTTACAGGTTACAGATAAAGAAATGACTTATGTATTTATCATTAGAATACTGAATGCAACTGTTATTGTGAATAGCTGTGCCTTATCAATAGTTGTATATAATTACCTCTATTCTTCGATGGAAGTTTGGTAATTCTGAAAGCTAAATATAAGTAAATATATATATATATATCAAAAATACATATGCACTAACCTCTCTCCCTATGTATTGAATAACTACCTCAAGCTTGGTCACAATGTGCTCATTTATGAAAGATGACTATAATTTCTATGTGAGGTTTAATCAAAAAAGAGACTAGCTCAAATTATTTGCAACAAATAATTAAGGGAGGGGGAAGACTCTGGTATGTTTTTGTCACGGAGTGTGAACACCTGGCAAGTGCGTTCATAAAGCCCTCACCCACCAACCTAGTTGGTGGCATGCTTCATCATCGGGCCCACCCAGTAGCACCTAGCGTGCTCCGGGTGTGCTTCAACGCCTGACTACAGCGGAGCTGGTATATTGCTGAGTGTGCAGTGATGATAGTTAAGGGAGTGATGTTAAAACGGCTGGCCGGTGGTCCCAGTACCCGAGGGTAAAATTAGACTTTAATACCTGGGCCTCCGTCAGCGGTTAAAAATAAGGCAGGGGGATGTAAGAGGCGAGTTATGACCTCTCACATCCAATAGTAATCTATAAAAACAATATGAACAGCAAAATATATTCTATGTTTAAGTCATGCTCAGCAGGGAGTTGACCATAGGGCCTGGCCTTTAGCCAGACCTGCGTCCACCCCCCTTGTGGCCAATCCCACTAGACCCACCAACCACCTGCTGTGCATGTCCTTTGTACAGCTGGGGGTGTGGGGGGAGGGGGTGGCTGCAGAGCCTGCCCTCTGGCCTGGACCTACACCCAGTCCTCCCACCCCCCATAAGTGATCATAGCCTTTTGGCCATGTGAAGCAACCCGTGGTCGGTCGGCCTGCTGCTGCCTGCTGTCTTTAGCTGAGTGAAGCAAGGGGTTGGCAGCAAGGCCTGGCCTCCAACCAGGTTGTTTTCAGTGGGGGGTTTACTCACAAAAACCCTGCGCCCAACCCCTGTGTGTGGCCAACCCGCCCCCCTGCCCCCCTTGGACCCCAACCCATATTTCATTTATTATTTTTATTATTTGGCCAGTATCGCAATATTCTCATGGTACCTACTGCTCATACATCACTCCTACGGTTCCACAGTATCATGGGGGTGAAGCTTGAGTGACAGCTCCTGCAGGAGTATGGGGTACTTCACAAGAGGGCCACATTGGGTCCATCAGGAGTGCTGAGGTACCAATGCTTGTAATTTTTTTTTCCATTTTGTTCGGTGGCATGGGGAAGGGGGTGTTCCGCTGGACTCAGTTGGACCTTTTTTTTTTTTACAAACTTAGGACAAGGGGACATAGTCACCATGTCAAGTAATGGTGGTCACAACATTTTTCTCTGGGTTGAGGTGAGTGAATCAGGTAGGTCTGACCTCGAAACTGGTCCTGTTCCATAGTACCAAAAGGCCAATAGGAGAAAAGCTCCCTCTGTCAATCCGAGGGCCCTATTTTTGTAATTTTGCGACCCAGGAGTCTTACTGTTTTTTTTGTTGTAATGTTGCTGGGAGCTGCAGCCCCAACAACAACATTAAAAAAATTGAGTGGTTCCCCTGACCTTTCTAGGGAGATCACTTAAATCAAAACTATGCAAATAGCCCTCGTAGGGAATTAAGAAATAGCAGTGAATATAAAATGAGCAGTTATGTCTGGACATTTATTATTAATTTTTTGGCGCTGCCGGCTACCTCCAGAAGCCCCATTTCTTGGAGCCTCACAGGTGCCTGCATTTTGTTTTTATTTATGAGGTGCCCCTGTGCCCACCATTGGCACCCCAGACCGTTATTCTTCTTTGGGGATGCAGGGGAAGCCCCAGGACCACTACAGCCCGCTGAATCCTCGCTCCTGCAGGAGCCTCTCTCATATTCTTATTTTTTAAGTGGGGTGCCCCAGTGCCCACCATGGAGAGTGGGTCCCAAGCTCTCCATGCCACTGGAGTCAAGCTAGCCTGGCTGATGAGAGCTGATGTCCCAAAACCGATCCCAGGATGCTTGTTTCCAGTCCAGGGAGGACCTGGCCTGGCAGTTCTGGCTGGACTGTTCCCATGGGGAACAGGGTCAAGGCTGATTTGGATATGGCTGGGTCTGAACTGGAAAGGCATGGGGAGCAAACAAACGATGGATTGAGGCCCAGATCTCTGTATTGGTGTGAATGTTTGACATTGTGCAGCATTCTGTCCACCAATTGTACTTTTTGCATTTGTCACCCTGAGTGGGATGGGCATACGACTGGAGTCAAGCTAGCCTGGCTGATGAGGGGTGATGCCCCAAAACCGGTCCCAGGACGCTTGTTTGCAGTCCAGGGAGGACCTGGCCCAGATCTCTGTATTGGTGTGAATGTTTGACATTGTGCAGCATTCTGTCCACCAATTGTACTTTTTGCATTTGTCACCCTGAGTGGGATGGGCATACCACTGGAGTCAAGCTAGCCTGGCTGATGAGGGGTGATGCCCCAAAACCGGTCCCAGGACGCTTGTTTGCAGTCCAGGGAGGACCTGGCCTGGCAGTTATAATTTCTATGTGACATCGGTAGAACTTAAAAATAAGCAATACCATAAATATCCTACCGTTCACTACTCTTTATAATATGTGCACAGACAGGAAATCTAATACCTTATACAAAACGTTCATGAAAATATATAAGCATATGCAATTGTCCTCTTAAGAAATAATTCTGTTCCATCACAGGGGTATTTAGCTGAACACACAACCCAATCCTAAGATTGCAGATAATTCTAACCCATTCTGATGAGTTCAAAAGATTTGCACGTAATATTTCAAAAGTTTGTTTTCACAACGAATGACTTTAGAATATTTCTCTGCAATCCAAAATTTAAATTGAAAAACCCTGTAGTACGGATTAAGTCTTGCCACTTGAAAGCCAAAATCCATGTAGTGAGGTCCTGGCAACAGCAACACTGTAGCACAATTGCCTAGAAAAGGACACAATGAACCATGATGAACTTTACACCTGGGGAGCAGAGATATCCATGTCTTTGTAAAAATGTAAGAGTTTGTGTACTGATGGGACTCATAGCTCACCGTTGTGCAGTACATCCCCACATGCGTACAGTCTAAATCCTGTCACCACAAGCCTTTCTGGCACTGAAAGGCTCTCAGCCTGAGTGGCTTGAAAGCACTGCTTTCTCACACTCAGACTATGCTAGGCAGAGAGTACTACCTCCAGCCCCACTAACTAACAGGGTCACCTCCAGCATGCCAGATACCATTATCCAATGCCATCCTCAAGCTGTTCTCTACCTTTGATATATCTAAGAAAGTAACGTCAGCAAATGGTATTTCATTGAATAGGAAATCCGTTCGAGCACAGGTAAATATGCTTTTAGGGGTCCAGTGAGGTGTTTCTAGATGTTCTATAATGCAGGCACTTGAAAGTAGGCTTTCTAGACCCCATGGCAGTAAGCATTTTGTCAATGTGCCAACCCGAGACAGAAAGCCTGGTGGGATGCAACTACCGCGCAACTTACTGAGCAGTACTTGAGTGAGATGTGTTTCAGGGAACAATCAATTCCATGAAATATCACAAGGATGATTAGTAGAACCCAAACCATCTTTCATGATGAAAACACACACTCAAAAAGGCTAGGAAACAATGGATAGATTTTAAACATGTATTTTAAAATGAAAATCTAATCCTAGTGCACATTATATGAATTGTAACTACAAGAAAAAGAAATAGAAAATAATAGTAATCTATAAAAACAATATGAACAGCAAAATATATTCTAATATAATGTATGTTTAAGTCATGCTCAGCAGGGAGTTGACCATAGGGCCTGGCCTTTAGCCAGACCTGCGTCCACCCCCCTTGTGGCCAATCCCACTAGACCCACGAACCACCTGCTGTGCATGTCCTTTGTACAGCTGGGGGTGTGGGGGGAGGGGGTGGCTGCAGAGCCTGCCCTCTGGCCTGGACCTACACCCAGTCCTCCCACCCCCCATAAGTGATCATAGCCTTTTGGCCATGTGAAGCAACCCGTGGTCGGTCGGCCTGCTGCTGCCTGCTGTCTTTAGCTGAGTGAAGCAAGGGGTTGGCAGCAAGGCCTGGCCTCCAACCAGGTTGTTTTCAGTGGGGGGTTTACTCACAAAAACCCTGCGCCCAACCCCTGCGTGTGGCCAACCCGCCCCCCTGCCCCCCTTGGACCCCAACCCATATTTCATTTATTATTTGGCCAGTATCGCAATATTCTCATGGTACCTACTGCTCATACATCACTCCTACGGTTCCACAGTATCATGGGGGTGAAGCTTGAGTGACAGCTCCTGCAGGAGTATGGGGTACATCACAAGAGGGCCACATTGGGTCCATCAGGAGTGCTGAGGTACCAATGCTTGTAAAAAAGTTTTCTCCATTTTGTTCGGTGGCATGGGGAAGGGGGTGTTCCGCTGGACTCAGTTGGACCTTTTTTTTTTTTACAAACTTAGGACAAGGGGACATAGTTACCATGTCAAGTAATGGTGGTCACAACATTTTTCTCTGGGTTGAGGTGAGTGAATCAGGTAGGTCTGACCTCGAAACTGGTCCTGTTCCATAGTACCAAAAGGCCAATAGGAGAAAAGCTCCCTCTGTCAATCCGAGGGCCCTATTTTTGTAATTTTGCGACCCAGGAGTCTTACTGTTTTTTTTGTTGTAATGTTGCTGGGAGCTGCAGCCCCAACAACAACATTACAAAAATTGAGTGGTTCCCCTGACCTTTCTAGGGAGATCACTTAAATCAAAACTATGCAAATAGCCCTCGTAGGGAATTAAGAAATAGCAGTGAATATAAAATGAGCAGTTATGTCTGGACATTTATTATTAATTTTTTGGCGCTGCCGGCTACCTCCAGAAGCCCCATTTCTTGGAGCCTCACAGGTGCCTGCATTTTGTTTTTATTTATGAGGTGCCCCTGTGCCCACCATTGGCACCCCAGACCGTTATTCTTCTTTGGGGATGCAGGGGAAGCCCCAGGACCACTACAGCCCGCTGAATCCCTGCTCCTGCAGGAGCCTCTCTCATATTCTTATTTTTTAAGTGGGGTGCCCCAGTGCCCACCATGGAGAGTGGGTCCCAAGCTCTCCATGCCACTGGAGTCAAGCTAGCCTGGCTGATGAGAGCTGATGTCCCAAAACCGATCCCAGGATGCTTGTTTCCAGTCCAGGGAGGACCTGGCCTGGCAGTTCTGGCTGGACTGTTCCCATGGGGAACAGGGTCAAGGCTGATTTGCATATGGCTGGGTCTGAACTGGAAAGGCATGGGGTGCAAAAAAACGATGGATTGAGGCCCAGATCTCTGTATTGGTGTGAATGTTTGACATTGTGCAGCATTCTGTCCACCAATTGTACTTTTTGCATTTGTCACCCTGAGTGGGATGGGCATACCACTGGAGTCAAGCTAGCCTGGCTGATGAGGGGTGATGCCCCAAAACCGGTCCCAGGACGCTTGTTTGCAGTCCAGGGAGGACCTGGCCTGGCAGTTCGGGCTGGATTGTTCCCATGGGGAACAGGGTCACGTCTGATTTGCATATGGCTGGGTCTGAACTGGAAAGGCATGGGGAGAAAAACAATGATTGATTTAGGCCTAGATCTCTGTACTGGGGTGAATGATTGACATTGTGCAGCATTCTGTCCTTCAATTGTTCTTTTTGGATTTGCTCACCCAGGGCACCCCACATCTGGTCCCTCGTTGGGAGCTGTGGGGGAGGGCCAAGGCCCCTCTAGCACCACTGGCTCCCTTGCCTGCACCCATCCAGGTACAACTGGAGCTAGAATTTCTCCCATATATTTTTTTATATATATTTATTTATTTTAATTTTATTTATTTATACATTTTTATATAGAGTGAACAAGATCCCAAGGGATATCAGAGCACTTTACAGTAGGATGGGAGGAAGGACATGAATGCAAAATTGACATCAAGTAGGAGTAAAAAACTGGAATGATCGCAGATTCAGGGACAGTTGCACAAAAAAAAGAGCAATAACAAATGATAGTACAATGGAAGTAAGAACAATGTCTTCGAGCAGGTGAGTCTAGCCCCATTAGGGTAAGAATTTATTCATAAAGAATTTTTTGGCTTCCAATTTGAACGCCATCGTTGAAGAGATTCGGCATACTTCCGGTGGAAGAGAGTTCCATATCTTTGGGGCTGCGCCGGAGTAGGCTCTGTGACAAGTTCTCTTTTTCCTAAGGATGAATGGTTTCAAGAGGAAAGTATTGGCGCTTCTTGAGGCTCTTACACCACAAGAAAGCTCAAGTTTTTGAGCAAGGTACATGGGAGTATTGAGGTGAAGGGCTTTGTGCACCAGAACAGTGATCTTTAACTGAATAGGTGCTTCATAAGGCAACCATTTGAGAGATTTTAGGATATGTGCTCATTTCGCTTGGAGCCTGTCACCAGTCTAGCTGCTGTATTCAGTGATGCTCTTAATGGATACTGAAGTGTACAAACAGTGACAAACTCGTATGTTTGAAAAAACTGCCCTCACTCACACACAAATGTGTGTGACATGCTTCATCATCGGGTCTGCTACGACGCCCTGGTGTAGCCAGGCACAGAGCGGAGCATAGGGAAGGGGAACATAAAACATAAAGCCAGCACAAAAACTCGACATGACAAACGGTGTTCAAAGCAGAATGTGTCAGTTCAAGACTGATAACAACTACGTGAGCATAATTGAGAAAGATGCCACGCTGTATGAACTTATTAATAACTCCCATACGCGATATTGAAGCAGGGTTTAACACTGGGATTTACCATCCAGCACGGGGGCATCTTGAAATACGTAAGGCCAACCACGACTCTGATAGAACTTGCAGGGTCATATTCTGCCCTTTATTGAAACCCGGGACGGTCAGACTCTTGCACAACCTCTCTCTTCTGGTTATGGGTACAACTATACATGTTTTTCCGCATTTCTTGTTCTTGTACCCTTTATAACACAGGTTGTGCTCTTTGGAACTCCATCCCACTGACGTCATTTCGAGTTTAATCTGCCAATAAACTCAGTGAGTTCATACTAAATATGATGAAGGTCGAGGATTCACTGGGTCGGAAATATGCTCTTGATTATGATTATGAGTATGAATATTTTATTAGGTTATGAACTTCATGTCAGTTAATAATTTTCTACGTCAATCTCAACCATGCATTAAATACGCTTGCACCTACAATGAATTTATGGACACACCTCTATGTTTTAACCTTTTTGGAACCATTAAGTTAAGATGGAACAGACTGACTATTTAGCAGTCACCTATGGGGACAAGAGATTAGTATTCTTCATACAATGACAGTACTTAACTCTGGAGGGTAAATTAATTTGAACATCGTGATATGGGTAATACGTGCCTTGATCACACTTCCTAGAATGTTGTTTATCTCTCCGCAGTATGTGTACTCCGTGTTGGCGGAATTCCATCCCCATGGTCAAGATCAATTAGATCTACCACCATCTCCTTGACAACTGATTACGGTAAGGAGGTTTCTTATGGGACTGGGACGGATAGACGTCCTGAAGAAGACCAATGTGACCTACTGATTGGGGGCATGCCCAGGTCGAAACATGTTGACTCCAGGAGTTTAGGAGGGGTGTTATAGGTTCCTAAATTTCCTTCCTTAACACCACCATCCGTTATTCATTTTTTAATCCTAACCTTGGAACTTACGAATAAAGGTACATTAGGTATCCATGAGCCAGTTTTAAATTCATCACTTTGACTGCACTTTCTGTTCTATCACTGTACCCTGTCTTGGACTGACACATTCTGTTTTGAACACCGTTTGTCACGTCGAGTTTTTGTGCTGTCTTTATGTTTTATGTTCCCCTTCCCTATGCTCCGCTCTGTGCGTGGCTACGCCAGGGCATCGTAGCTGACCCGATGATGAAGCATGTCACACACATTTGTGTGTGAGTGAGGGCAGTTTTTTCAAACATACAAATTTGTCACTGTTTGTACACTTCAGTATTTGTGTTTTTTTCCTCTCCACCCCTTCATGTGTGTATCATGTTGACTCTAGGGTGTTCGGGGTGGTAGAGTAGTTGCTTGACCCTCTCCCCTCCATTGTGTGAGAGAATGCTCTTAATGGAGCCAGGGAGTATTTGGGAAGACCACAGAGGTTCGTGCTGCCGTAGTCAATATATATATATATATATATATATATATATCGGCATAAAATGATCACAGTTCAGTAATAATTATCCAGCACCCCAAGGGGTAAAGGTCACTCGATCTCTTTATTTGCAGTGAGGATCACATCAACACGTTTCGACAGCCTCACGTCGCCTTATATATAAATTGGTTTCTGGCAGTCACCAGTAGGTAGTTACAGTTAGGACCATGTTTCCATAGGAAAAGCGTTTTTTGACTCATATGCCAACTCACAGTCCCCCTCAGAGACTCACGAACCTACTCATAATCCCACTCAGAGACCCACATACCCACCCCCACCTACAGGCTCATGCACCCTCTCAAACACGTACTCAGACACTTATGCACCCACCCACAGTCCCACTTAGAGACTCATGCACCCAATCACAGTCTCAATCAGAAACCCATGCACCCAGTCACAAACTAACTCAAAGACCCATGCACCCACTCAGGCTCATGCACCCACTCACAGATGCATGCGTCCACTCAGAGAGATACTCCGAGAAACACGCACCCACTCAAATGTACAGACACCTAATCAGAGCCAACCTTTGACACTCATACACACAGTTACAGACCCACTCACATATCTACTCAGAGACCTATGCACCCACTCACAGACCCACTCAGAGACTCATGCACCCACACACAGACCACTCAGAGACTTATGCACCCAATTACCGTCCCACTCAGAGATCCACACACCCACTCATAAATGCACTTAGACATGCATGCGCCCACTCACAGACCCACTCAGACATACAGTCATCTAATCAGATCCCCCTTTGACATTCATACACTCACTTACAGACCCACTCACATAATCATGCACCCACTAATAGATCTCCTTAGAGACTATTGCACCCACTCGCAGACCTAATTATAGACTCATGCACCCACTCACATACCCACTCACACACTCAAGCACCTACTCACAGACCCACTCAGAGACTCATGTACCCATTCATACACCCACTCACAGAGTTATGTACCCACTCACAGACCCACTCAGAGTCTCATGCACCCACTCACAGATACAAACAGTCATGCACCCAGTCACAGACACGTGGGTGTTTGAGTGGGTGCCACTCACACACCCACTCACAGACCCACTCAGAGACTCAGGCCCAGTTACAGACCCACTCAGAGACTCGTGCATCCACTTACACACCAAGACACTTAACACACACACTTCTAGACCCACTCACACACTTGACGCACACACTTACAGACCCATTCAGACAGCCACACATTAACTCATAGAGCCACTCAGAGAGTCATGTACCCACTCACAGACCCACTCAGAGACTCACACACCCACTCACAAATCTCCTGTTTTTAATATGTTGAAAAACAGGTTTTTTTTCTACGTCTAATATGTGCGTATTTGCTGAGACCATCAGCGCAGCCCACCATGTAACTTTATGACAAATTCGTTAATATCTGTGATAAAAAGAAGAAAATAAATACATTCAGAGACATACACCGACACTAATGCATTCACTCATAGATGCACTCAGAGGCTCATGCAGACACTTACAGACCCACTCATACTCTCTCATGGCCACTCACAGACCCATTCAAACACCCATTGAAACACTCACACACTCATTCACTCACTCACTGAGTCACTCATGCACTCACTCACACACTCAGTCTCAAAGTTTATAGGTTATAGTTAGGGAATAGAAAAAAAACATTAGAAATTCACTGAAAAAACAAAGGTTACAGGTACGTTATAGTTAAGCTGAGATTTCAATCATACAAAACCATAAACATTCAGCAGCTATAGTTACCTGAGCAAACTATAACTTACACCCTCTCAATGCACTGCTTATGACCTCACCTATTACATCCCTCATGACATGGTCAGTGGCATCACTGATGACATCTCAAATGACTGATGAAATAATGGCCGTGTGAGTGGCTGTATAGGTGAACATGTGGGTGTGTGAGTTGCTGTATGGGTGAGTGTGTGGTTGCAATTCAAATTCCCATGATGAACATGTTTTCCATTAGATGTGTTTAGTTAATAAAATCCTACGTTATACGTTATAATATGAGTAGCTGTTTGAGTGAGTGAGTGGTTGTGTGAGTAGCTGTTTAAGTGATTGGGTGTGTGAGTGCCTGTATGGATGAGTGAATTGTTGTGTGAGTACTTGTATGGGTCTGTGAATGGATATGTGAATGGTTGTGTGGTTGTATGAGTGGATGTATGAGGTTGTATAGGGGTGTAAGTGGGTGAGTGAGTGGTTCTGTGGATGATGTGATCAGTGATATCATCAGTGATATAATTTGAGATGTTATCAGTGATGTCACTGACCATGTCATGAGGGATGTAATATGTGAGATCATGAGCAGTGCATTGCAGGGCATACGTTATTGTTAGCTCAGGCAACTATAACTGCTGAATTTCTATGGTTTTGTATTTGTGAAATCACAGCCTATCTATAACGTAGGATTTTATTAACTAAAATTTATATATATATATATATATATATATATATCAATCTTACAAACAAAAGGGTCCTTCTGGGATCCTGCTCCCATAGTCAGGTGGCGCGTTTTCGGCGAACCCAAGAGCCGAAAAGATTAATTATAAATGCACAGTGTGCTCAAAAGCATCACGCGCACTCGGTAGTACAGATGCTCAGGTTTCTTTATTCTCAGAAAACGTTACGCGTTTCGACACCAAAATGTGTCTTGTTCACACGTTACCCAACACGACATTTTGCTTGCTTAAGTAAACACAAACAAAGGAAAGGTGTGATAGACAGTGAAAACATACACATGTTTTGGCTCGTTCCTGCTTAAGGTTAATGGATCCGCCATTTTGGACTGGTGTATTAGTCAATAAATTTCATGTTCATGTACATTTATAATTGTTTGAAATACACCATTGTCATGCGTACGCCACCAGAAACATATTAATATCATAATATTTCATAGTACGCTGGGCTCAGAAAGCTAAAAAGGACAACGACAGACCAATGACCTCGATATGAATCTTTCCCAACATATTCACCTTCCCACTCATGAAAAAGGGCATAGCCTAGACCAAATCTGGTCTCAAAACATTCCTTTGGCTATTAAGTCCATCATGCCCTGTGTTTGGTCGGATCATTATCTGATCAACTTTACTATGACCATCGTGAGAAATAAAAATCCCCTGCCCATGCCAGGAGGAAAAACCAGAAGGTGGAAGAACGTTGATGTCCCCGCTCTTATTGGCTCACTTACTTCCTCCCTTCCTCCGTTTGATCAGGACATTGAAAAGATGGAAGAGGCTTTCTCAGGGTGGCTTCTCCAGGCTGCGGACGCTCACGCCCCCTGTACCTGCTTTCCTCGCTCCCGCCCCAATGACGCCCATAGGTGGTTTACACCCCTTCTGAAAACTCACAAACTTGAAGTCCGTCAATTGGAGCGAAAATGGCGCATAGCCTATTCAGAACAGGACAGGGCTAATTACTGCAAGGCTCGCAAAAACTATCAAAAGCTGATTTTAAAACACAAAACTGACTATTTCTCGGAAAAAATTCTTAAAGCTCAGAACCAATCTAAAGAACTGTTCAACATTGTGGAAGATCTTAGCACCAGTGACAGAACCTCCCTCCCGACAGTACCCACTCAGGAACTTTGCAATTCTTTAAACTCTTTTTTCTTTGACAAAATCTGTGCCATTAAACAAAACATTCCCACTACTCAGCCTCCCTTTTTATTTTCAGACATCTTTTATAACCCTGTCACCCTGGACTCCTACCCCCCCATCGAAAACACCAACTTATCTAAACTTCTCTCTAAGATCAAACCCGGCTCCCCTGATGACATCTGCCCCCCTTACATCCTGAAAGAAGTAGGTACCAGCATCCCTGGGGGTCTACTTCCCATGCTGAATGGTTCACTTGCTCAGGGTAAAGTTCCAAACAACTTTAAAAAAGCCCTCCTTATTCCACTCATAAAAAAGGCAGGAGCCAATCCACTAGACCCACTCAATTACAGGCCCATATCTCTGCTGCCATACTGCGCCAAACTTCTGGAGTCTCATGTATGCGACAGCATCTCCACATTCCTTGAAAAATCGGAATATCTTGCACCTAATCAGGCCGGTTTCCGTCCTTGCCATTCTACGGAGGCGGTCATCCTCTCGGTGCAGAACACCCTGAGGCGGAATGCGGATGAAGGGATCCATCAGGCTCTGGTGCTTTTAGACCTCTCTGCTGCCTTCGACACGGTCGACTATACCATCTTGGTCGACCGTGTCGAACAGGCAGGTCTCAGGGGCCCTGCACTGAGCTGGATCCGTTCATTTATCACTGACCGAACTCAATCGGTCAGACTAGGCCCCTTCACGGCCCCTACCATATCTACCATCTGTGGAGTACCCCAAGGCTCTTCGCTGTCTCCCCTGCTTTTTAATCTGTATCTGCGCCCACTTCTGTACTCCCTCAGGCACGCTAAGGTCACCATTTTCAATTACGCCGATGATTTGCAGCTCATCTTTCCTTTAAACACCAAGGACTCTGTGGTAGAACTCCAAAACACCATGTCCCACATTCTGAGTTGGATGAGCTGCAATCATCTGAAACTTAACCCAGGCAAGACCGAACTGGTCTTGCCAGGACAGAGCACCCTCAGCTGGAACCCCAGTTTCTGGCCTTCATGCATGGGCACCCCCCCATCCAAATCATCCTCGGTCAAGAGCCTCGGCATTTTCATTAGTGAGGACCTCTCTCTGAAAAAACAAGTTGGAGCTGTTGTTTCCTCCAGTTTTTTTCAGTTAAAGAAAATAAAAAAAATTGCCCGCTTCTTCTCCCAAACTGCCCTCACTCAGATTGTCATTTCCCTGGTTTTGTCCAGATTGGACTTTTCCAACAGTCTATACCTTGGGCTCCAAACTGGAGAGCTTAAACGCCTCCAGCTGGTTCAAAACCAGGCAGCCAGACTCCTCTTGAACATTCCTAGAAGGCAATCAGTCAGACCTGGCTTGAAACAGCTGCATTGGCTCCCGGTCGAGCAACGCGTGGCCTTCAAAGCTGGGTGTATCCTTTTTAAATCTTTACACGACATTGGTCCCATTTTCATTAGAGACCTATTTAAAAAATACAGCCCCCCTCGTAACCTCCGGTCTGCTCACAAAGCCCTTCTGACTATCCCTCCGTACAAGAAAAAGCGTCTCGGAGGCAGCTGCTTCGACCACCTTGCCGCTGTCCTCTGGAACTCTTTTCCTCTTCACCTGAAACTTAGTGATAACATCCTCAGCTTCAGACATTCTCTGAAGACCTGGCTCTTCTGTCAGGCGCATCACTAAGCTGCCTTATCTCCACCCTCCGATGGCTACGCCTGTTCCTTACTATAGCGCCATGAAGCCTCCGGGCGTACGAGCGCTCAACAAATACCAAATAACATTAACATTAACAATGTTTGTACATCCGTCACATTATTGTTCTACCGTCTGTCAAACAAGTTGTCTCTAGCTTAGCGTGAAAGCGACTTGATTTCAAGGTCTAGTGCCTATAATCCTAGCAATTGCTTTCACGATGTAAGTTATAAAATATAACCAATATCATCCACATTTCCGCATGAAAGTTATGGAGGGGACCCTGCCACGGATTTAATCAGGAGCTCTCAGGCCAGAGTACTGTGCTGAGGGGGGGCCCTGCTGCTCGGGCCCCCCTCCCGCACCGAAGGGGCTGAGGGGGCCTGGGTTACACCACTAGGGCACAGGCATATTACATGTACGATTGTATCCAGGGCCTTTCAACAGAGTCTACAATTAGCCTCAGGCAGTCAATTCTGCCACTTAGGGATGAGGTCCAGTATGGCAAGGTCCTCAGGTGGAAAGCAATTAGTCGACTCTTTGCTTGTCTTGAGTAATTCATTCCCTGGGGAGTAGAATGGTACAGCCATCCATGCATGAGACCGCTGGACCAGTGTTTCTTTATCCAGAAGTCTGCTAACCAGGCATTCTTATTAACCACTTTTTTTGTTTATTCTAACTAATGCCAAAGGACCTTAACTCCCAGATATGTAGGACATCCAAGCAGATTTCCATATATCGCACATGAGCAGTCTTACCCCAACTCTCTTTAGCTCCTTCCATAATACACCATTCAGTGTGTTTGGGCTTACTGCTCTATTCATATGACACAGATTGATGAATCTAGTTTTACTGTCCACAGGTTGCTTGAGAAGTCAAAACTCCAAACAAAGCTGGACTGGTGAGGCAGATTTCAGTAGTCAGAGGATACAATAGTACATTTTTATGGTCAAGGCACCTACCAGCTCTGCATCTTTTCCCAGTATGATTTTACTTCCATATGGTAGAGCCTGGACGAACTTTGCCTGCATGACTTGAAGAATCAGTTCCATACTGGGGTCCCAAAACATTTTTGCTTAGCTCAGAAAGGCAGCCTGAAGGACGTGGGCCTTATTTTTGATAAAATCATTTTGTTTTTGAAAGGACCCTCTGGAGTCTAGCCAGACCCTCAGATATTTGTATTTTGGGACTTTCTCAATGTAATCGCCACCCATCCGACATGAACCCGGCTTACTCAAACTTTTTCTATAGGGTGATTATTTTAGTCTTTTTTAGGTTCATCTCCAACCTGTTCAGCTCCATGTATTCAGAAAGGGCAGTTAGCAGTCTTTCCAGGCCCACTCTTGTTCAACTCAGCCGCACCAGGTCAACCCGCATAAGTATTCCTCAATATCGGTGAATGCGGATTGACTTTATCCAGCATCCCGGTCAGAGATGAACAGATTAAAAATAAGGCTCCAAGTTTTCTGTTTTTACTGATTTTTACAGATAAATTCAGACCGAAAACAATGTGTTTCTTGTCTGTATTATTTTTAAAAGCGGAAAATACTGAAAATTGGGGTTCTTGGGTGCGACTCCCTTTATTCTATAAAATAAATATGGATAAATACCAATAAGTTAGGCAATAAATAAATATGGATACATACAGATACCATAAAACCGGGAGCCCTAATTATAAAGCAGATAGCCCAAAATGCAACCTTACTTTAAGGCTTCAATAGTTTGAATTTTTCTGCAGAGGGAGCTGCCATCGCCCACATTTATCCATAGCTAGGTTTCTGAATAGGAGTTCTATCACTCTCAGGAGCCCTGGTGGAATGCCCCAAGATCACAGATTTCCCCAGAGGAGCTTCCTTGAGATATGCTCGAAATCTAGGAAGCACGCATACAGTAGTGAATGCATCTGTATGGTGCAGTCCATAAGCACAGAGATGCCCATCACATCTGATAGGCAACCCTGCTGCTTTTGACGAAATCCATTTTGAGGTCTTTTAATGGAAGCCCTGTGAAGTATGTGGCTTTGATTTCGATTAGTGTATATTATATAAATATACACATATAGATATATATATATATACATACACGCACATGCACACACAGACACACACACACACACATATAGATCTTGTATAGGTGGCCCACAAGTTCTATCTGTGGCCCATTGTGTGCCCCCCTAAAATTGACTTGTAGAGACGCCTCTGCTTTCAGGCAAGAACACTATATGGAGCAGGCAGTCTCAGGTTGGTTAGCAAGACTCTGAATCTCCCTTCCACCAGCCATGCACAACCTCCTCTATGAACACGTTTAAAAGGGAAATTAGATTCCTCTTATTATAGTGACACTTCACATCTCCCCTCTTCACTTGGCTTGTCTACTCTGAGAACTACCTGTTTGTTCTTCATGTTTTCTTGGTAATGTGTAGTGGTTCTGTTGTGACTGGAATTCAAATACCCCTTGGCCTAAACTGGAAGTATGTGTTCCTGGTCCTTCTTTGGTGCTAATCGTTTATTTTATCATGTTTGTTATCCAAGATGCAGTTCCTGCTCTCTTGTGAAGCGTCCCAATGCCTTTAGGCCAAGTCGGCGTTATATAAAGTCGTACAAATAAATAAATGCATAAAATAACTGAGAGATGAGGCAGACAGGAGGTATACGCGAAGCGGCAGTGGTGTATCCTCTTTGCTCTACCTACAGACTGCTTTGTCACACTTTCTGATTCTGTCCACTAGATAGAGCTCTATCCCAAAATTGTAAATGGAAGGGCATGAAGGAGAGGCATCATTACAGTGGAGAACATCTAGTTTTCATCTCCTCAGCCCTTATGACATCTAGGGGAAGTATCTCGGGGAAATACATCACGTCATGGCATCGTCGCAAATAAACATTCAGATAATCTCGTGCTACAGAAATAAAGTAAATTAAATTAACCACGGCCCTTGAGGGAGCAAGGAGACTACATTTCTGCGGTGACCCCCTGCGACCAGCCACAGTATGGCCTTGCATTGGCTGAAATTCTGAAGTCAGCAAACAGAAGCGACATCCAGTGACCGGTATCAGTATGTAATCGGCGGAGGTCCTGGAAGTAGCTCATAGGGTCCACCCCCAGTGTTAAACAAATAAGAATAGAACGGACTGGGCTTGAAGGGAAAAGACAGGCATGGATGCAGCAGCGGCCCGAAGAGCCCGTGACAGAGTGCGCTGGCCGAGGTCTGCAAGCAAGGACGAGTGCTGATGCAGCAGGGACATCTAGCGTCTATTCATAGAATGGCAATGACCTAAGACATGGGTACTCGTAAACATTATCCCAGGGGCCTCCATTTTTAGGTCTCTCTGGCGTTGCAGCGCGAAGCGCTGTCGCCAACGAGACTTATAGTCGCCTTGCTCTCTCCCAAGGGAGACAGAGCTGTGCACGAGCCGATCCAGCCCTGGGCACGAGCCGACTCAGGTCTGTGAACGCGCGGGAACGCCAACGTGCACGCTCACGGCGTCACGCTCCTGTCCTCCCGTGTCTCTTCCGAGGCGCGCTCCAGGCCGACTTGCGGTGTGCGTGCTCCAGCGTTTCTGTGGCCGGAGGTAGACGGCATGTGGTAAGTGAGGGCCGGGGGGATTTGTTTGCTTGTTTTTTTTTTTAACTGTGAACATAAAGTGAGCCCTTCTGGCTATGTCATTGATGGATGTTAATAATGTGTTTCATACCCCTATGTGGGCCGCTGAGGTGCCTCCCTGGACTAGCACTGCTTTGTGAGACTGAGTGGTTGGATGAATGCTGTCTTAGCGGCGAGTCTGTGGAAATCGTTTCCGTGTCGTGCCAGTGGCCAGAGTGACCTTCTTATCTAGCGTATTCTGTTTTCCTCCGACTGCTGCACATTGTGGCTTTATTTTTAGGTGTGGCTAGCTTTTGTTATTTCATCCATGAATGAATGCGCCACACTCGGTCGGAGTGTGTTGACCAGCCGCGGGATGTTGCTGACAGACTGACACGCTCATCGCCGACAGCTTTTTCAGGTAGAAGCCAAGCATCCATGTTGTAGTTGAAAGGCCACAGTCCGCAGACGACGAGTTCGGAAACTTTATTAACCTTCGGTGACGCGGATGGGGACAGTGCTTGACGCCGAGCCGTGGCCCCAGGGGCCAGGGCTGAAAGCGCTCTCCAGTGTGCGGCAACCTTTAGCATCCGAACTATGTAGATTGGGACAGTAACCAAACAATGGCGTATCTGTCCGCGCTGGGCGCCGGCGCGACCTTTCCGCTTCGTCCACTGAGAGCCCCATTGTGGGCTTTGTCTTCCTCCGAGCGCCTCTGCAAAAGTGGGGGTTTGTCGCGCTTTATCTCGCCGCCGAAACGAAATGAGCTTTTCCGTTCTTTTTTGTTGTCCTTCATGAAGAGCGCCCGTTGTGCAGTCATGACTCTCGGACATGCTGCACGCGGCTCTGATTGCATGTTTCCCTCCATCTTCGTGTCTTTCAGCCTTTTAAAAAATCCGCTGCTCGCTGGACATCAAACGGTACAATCGTCTCGCAACCCTTCATTGGCTCGTCCTGGCTATAGTTGTAAACACCCCCCCTTCCCCCGCCCCCCCCTGCGAATTTAGCATCTCATGTTTTCAAGCCTTTAATAGGTTTCGTGTGAAATTGGACGGTAGCCCCTCACCCACTTTTCTATTTGTCAGAACAAGTCCATATTCGAAAAAGATACACCATGTCCTCAGACATTTTCACTGCGAATTGGATTTTGGGAAACCGCAGAACCTGTTAATAGAAACTGCAGGTATTATGGCGCAATCGGTCCCGACCCTCGGGGATCAGAAACACGAAGGATACTTTTATTTTTGAATATATTAAGCTGAGGAGTAGCCAGAAACTTCAAATCACCCCACCCCAACTTGAACCATATACCACTAATCACACAGAGCATGTGAAGTGAGCAGACCCAACCCTCAGGAATGTTCCCTTCACCCTTTCATCCTCTTTCCACCCTCCCTCCCCCTTTTATGTATTCATCCATTCATTGTCCAGACTTTAACCTTTGCATTCATCTGATTCATCTGTCACCTATCCATCTATTCACCCTTTCACATATACATCCACCCTGCCATTCAATTACCTGTAAATACCTCTGTCAGTGTATCATCCTTTTTATCGTCCATTTTTTCACTCTTCCCTATCTGCCTATTCGTCATCTTTCATCACCCTTTACCCGAGCGATCATTTCACTCTATCCATTCTCCCCTTTTTAGGTTTCGCCTGGCCGTAGCACTGCGCAGCAGTGCTCGCGCAGGCGAAATTTAATGTTATCTCAGTATTGGGGACTTGAACCCGCCCCTTCTTCCATTGGCTAGCTCCATAAATGGAGGCTAGCCATTGGAAGACATCGTTGTCAATTACTCTTTCCCCCGTCACGACGCGATTTGGGGGCGTTTCTCGGTCTTTTTTTAAGTCCCGCCCCTTTTGTCGTCATGCCTTTCTGGGCGTTTTTTGTTGCCGGGACTTCATACGACCGGTAAGCATTTACTCTTTTCCCCGGCTTGTTTTCATATAGCGGTAACGTCCCTTGATGAGTCTTTGAAGCACTTCAGATAATAAATGTAAAGTGGGGCAGACGGGACGCTCTCTACTACCACCAAGTAAGGAGGCCGCAGTCCGAGTCCCGGAGGAGGCTCGGGGCAGCGCGTGCTGGCCGGCACTTTGTCACCACCGCGCAGCAGGCTCCGGGCTCTCTCGATGTCTCACTTAGACTGAAGGCGGAAGCTGAATCAGAGGCTTGGCTTTAAATTACTTACAAGAGTTACGCTGTGTGTTCGGGAGGAAAATCGTACTTGTATCATGCTTTTATTTATGAGTGGTGTCCGCATGCTGCATGGAACGAAACTCGGGCAGACTGCGGAGTGTACACTTTACCTTGGAGCGCGCTGGGCCCGGAAGAGCGCCTGGCAGAAGGCGATAGTGAGCCACGAGACCTCAGAGCAGTGATACCGGGCAGTGAGCAATGTGTACGGAGGAGCCGCGTTCCATCACACCTGTGACGTCAGCAGATCACTGACTCACACTCACCCACCGACGCGCAGTACCGGTGTCAGTGAAACAGCACTACTCTTAGCCTCTCTCGGCCTTGGACACACGATAAGGAGTTACAGCGTTGCACCCGCGATGATTTATTCCAGTCTTTTTATCAGCATAGTGACGTGACTGCATCAAGTATGGTGTAAAATAAGTACCATTGAGGCGGGTAACAATAAACGTCTGCTGTTCAGCGCCAGGTAAAACCCGGGCTTTGTAGTCCGTATATATGAAACGCCGTAGTTTGTCTCCATGCCCCCTACATCTATGCACAGGGTCGGAGGGGCTCAGGTTGTTGCTCTGTGTAATGCAGGGCTAGTAGTAACACCCTTCCAATGGTCTCTCTAGGCACCCACACAGCCCTTTCATATTACATTTTGCCTCAATCTGTGATGCATAGACAGTCATCCTACCGTCGGTCTGTGTCCATGGGTTACGGATACCAGCACGATCTGACGTCTTTACCTTTTCTCATAGCGTCTTCCACCGACCTTCAGGCCATTCTAAGTGCTATAAAGATGCTGTGCTGTTACCTACAAGTGGCACCGTTGGGCCTCTGAAGTTGTTGAGCGATGAACTCTCCACTGGACCTGGTGTGTCTCTAGCCGGGCCCTGCTGGTCCTGTCCGGTTTAGAAGCCAGAGTGAGCTCTGGCATACATACCTGAGGTGACTGCCAATAACCTCCAAGCACCGAGGATGGCAGAAAAAAGGTTCATATTTATGTCGCTGTTAATTCTCAAGTGTATAACTGAAGAACGGTAAACAGTTTTTTTGTGGGGGTAGGGGCGGAAAATTATAGTAGGGTGTCTTCAACATGCTGCTTTGTGTGCTCAGCCCTGGTGCCAGTTTGTGTAGTTGTGGAGAGCTACATAACTTTATAAATAGGAGTCTAGACTAGACCTTTGACCTACTTAGTTTGTAAGCGCTATGTGGTGGCTGGGCGCTACAATCCACCAGCACCTCTGTACTTATATGCTGGGGCCCCCCCAGGCAGGCCGATTTCCTGTTTTTCACCGATTTCCCTCCTTACACATCACCCTGGGATGTACAAACAGCAGATTCCAAAGATGAGGCAATTGTGGCCCAGGCTAATCTCACTGTTTGTTACCCGTGAGTTTCAGGCATTCATAGCGCCTCGCGCTTTCACAATAACTTTCCACTACTCCTATCTATTTTTTTTTTTTTTTGAAAGAATTTTTATTGTAGTTACGCATGTACAGGTCGATACATGTAGTAGTTGCTTCATAAAATCGAGCAGATACACAATATACTTCGTCAACCAGTACACAGCCGTCATGCCCACAACCCGGGGGTTGGGCGGCGATGTTGTCTCAGCTCTTCCATGCCGGACGTTCCAGAATGAGGAGTGGTTAGTGTCCGGAATGTGTGCATAACTACTTTTAGAGTCCTACCAAACTACGCGCTAATCCCCAACTCCCATCCCCTGCGCAAAACCTAAAACTCCCCTCCCTATCCCGCCCCTTGCACCACCCCCCGCCTAAGGCCACGTTACTGTCATTACTGGATTGCTGGTGCCAGCCCCCCTGCATACCTGTTGCTCCTCGGGCCTCAGTCTGTTTCCTCTGCCCCAGCCGCCCCGGGGGTCCCCTCCTCGTCCTCAGCCTCGCTGTCCCTGAGCGCCTGCACCATTACTTCCCATGAGGTCGCGGCGTCAGCTGCTGTCTGGCTAGGGGTCCTGCGCGCAAGCTGGTACCTATGCGTGCTGTCAGCCGTAGCCCATTTTAGAAATTCCTGCCGCCACCTCCGCGGAGTTGGCCCCACTGTCGACTTCCAGTTTCTAGTGATCTCCCTCTTAGCCACCATCAGGCCCATGTCGATAAACTTACTCGTAAGTTTGTTTTTAGGGGTATGAGGAAACCAGTGCAAAAGACATTCCGCCGGACCATAGTCTACGGATCTGTCAGTCACCTCATTCAGCACCTCCCCAACTTCTTGCCAATAATTCCGCAGGGCTGGGCATGCCCACAACATGTGCACTAGCTCGGCCCCCTCTGCCGGGCACCGGGGACAGGTCGCCGTCTCATCGCCAAAATACCGCCTAATCCTTCCCGGGGTCATGTACGCCCTATGCAACACATAGTAGTGGATCAACTGAAACCTAGCGTTTCTCGTGCTGTTGCGAGCCCGACGGACGAGCTGTGCCCACGTCGTGTCAGGTACGTCCCTTCCCAGGTCCGCCTCCCACTTGGCTTTTAGGGATGTGAGAGGAGGGATATTCTCTCTAATCATTCGACCATAGAGGCACGTTACCGCCTTGATCGTGCCCGCCGCCATCATGGTGTACTGGCACACCGCTGCCGTCCCAGGTTCCTCAAGTCCCGCACCCCAGTGGGCCTGCATCGCCCTGGTTACTGCTGCATGAAGCAGAAATCCCCCTCTCGGGATGCCGAAGCGTTCCGTTAGCTCCTGGAACGGGAGCAATGCGCCGTTCTCAAAGAGGTCTCCCACCATCTGTATACCTGCTTCCTCCCACTCCAGTAGGCGCGACCAGTCGCCGCCATGTGGTAAGGCCGTTAGCATGCCCAGGGGGATCTCAGGCGCATATGGGCGCTGGACACCCGCCCTCCTGTGGGCCCGGTTCCAACATTGACGGTACGTGCGCTGCTCCAGCGACAGATCCCGACTGTCCAACCGCTGCCGGAGGACTATATATGCCAGGACGTGTCTGGGCGTCCCCCGCAGGCTGGCATCCTCTGGGCCCCGAAACACCCTCGCTACCTCCTGCGTGAAAGCCTGCAGTTGGGCCGCTAGGTAATAAAGCTCAAAGTCCGGCACCGCCAGACCCCCCTCATCTTTCGGGCGAGAAAGCGTGGCCAGCGCCACTCTGCACCGTCCCGCACCCCAAATGAACGTCGTAATTTGAGATTTAAATAATCTAAAGAAGGAGCTAGGTAGCCAAATTGGGAGCGTCCGAAAATAGTACAATAATCTCGGTAGGGCAACCATCTTCAATAGGGAGATCCGGCCCGCTACCGACAGTGGCAACGTGGCCCAGAAGGCCATGCAGCCCTTCAATCCGCGTACGCAGCGCCCCAGGTTGCCCTCAAGCAAGTCCTCCTGCCTATGGTAAATATGGACCCCCAGGTATTTAATACAGGTGGGGTTCCAGGCCACCTCCGACCGGTGCAGCGGCTGGGCAGCGCCCTCCAGCAGTGGGAACAAACTCGTCTTGGGCCAGTTGACCCGTAGGCCCGACATCTCCCCGAAGCTCTCCAGTAGGGCCTCCGCTCTCTGCAAGTCCTCAACACCGTCGCAGAGGAATAGTAGTAAATCATCGGCATATAGCGAGATGAAATGTTGCCCGTCTCGGGCCCGCACTCCGCGGATGTGCCGCCCCGTACGGGCCGCAGCCGCCAGCGGCTCAATAGCCAGCGCAAATAGAAGCGGCGAGAGGGAGCAGCCCTGTCGAGTGCCTCGCTCCACCGAGTAGCGTATGGACACCGTCGGTCCCACCCTCACCCTTGCTATCGCCCCCGCATATAGGACCTTCGTCCAATGAATGTAGCCAGCTCCCAGCCCAAAGTGCTCCATGACAGCATAGAGGTAGTCCCACTCGAGGCTGTCGAAGGCCTTTTCAATGTCGACCGAGAGCACCAGTTCCGTCCCTGCCCCGCCGTCCAGCCCGTTCATGAGACGGACAAGCCTTCTGATGTTTATTGTGGTGTTGCGCTTTGGTATAAAACCGTTCTGGTCGTCGTGCACAAGCCCCGCCATGTGAGGTAGGAGCCTCGCCGCTAGTATGGAGCTGAGGATCTTATAGTCCGCGGTGAGCATAGAGAGTGGTCGATAGGACGCTGGGTCGCTACCCTCCCTGCCGGGCTTCAGTAGCGGGACCACCAACGCCTCCCTCATCGACTGTGGTAGTCGGCCCGTCGCCTTGGCCTCCTTGTAGACGGTCAGGAGTCGTGGTGCCAGTGCGTCCAGATATTTGCTATAGAATTCTATGGGGAGCCCGTCTATTCCCGGCGATTTGTTCCTTGCCATGCGCCGCACCGCCGATCGTATCTCCCCCACAGCAATGTCCGACCCTAAGTCTTTCGCCTGCTCATCTCCCAGCCGGTGTAGGGGTAGGTCAGCCAGGAAGGGTTCTACCAGCCCCATCCTGTCCCCTGGGGCACTCTTATACAGGCCCTCGTAATATTCCCGGAAGCCGTCGACTATGCCCAGTTGAGTGTGTTGTAGCACGCCCGCCGCATCCCTCAGTTGAAGTATGGGAGCGCAGCGTCTTGTGGGGTTCGAGAGCCATGCCAGGAGGGTGCCCGCTTTATCGCCATCAACATGGGAACGCAGCACATCCACTACTCCTATCTAATTAAAGTACTATTTCGCAACATTTATATCACATTCTGAGACGGCTTACTTTTTGGAATGTGTATGTCTACTCCTTTGTTATCAGTGCTAATGCGTGTTATACCTCATTCTGAGACAGCTCATTTCTATCATTAAAGGAACTGTCCGATATTAACAATGGACCATTGCGTACTCTGTTTCGTGCAACCATCAGGAGGAACTATATCTTATACATAGAATTTTGATTCTTTTGGAACTACTTGCCTTTCAGCTTGGGTGACCAATGAGAGTGCTCAGATAACTGTAAAAAAATAAAATCTGTATATATATTTGAAAACAAGCAGGCTGCAACAGTGCTTAGTTGACACTGGGCCCGATTCACAGAACTAACTTAAGCCAAAATCCTAAACTTACTACTTTTGGTATTTACAGAAGTTAGAATTTTGTCTCAAGTCTGTCTTAAGTCTGTCCTAAGACAAACTTAAGACAAAATTCTAACTTCTGTGAATACCAAAAGTAGTAAGTTTAGGATTTTGTCTTAAGTTAGTTCTGTGAATCGGTCCCATTGTCTTCTGCTTAGCACTCCAGACTGGTTATTTATCATACTTCTTAACCAGTATTGGAAACCCCCGTGCCTTTCACCCGCCCGTTCTCTCCTATACGCTTTATACTGCAGCCCCGGGTATTTTGGGACTCAGCCCGGTGTCTTATTTCAGCTGCTGTCTGTTGTGTGCGCCTGTTGTAGTCCGCTTTCTGTGTGTATTTATCCATGTTTATTTTTCGGCCATCTAATTGGTATTTATCCATATTTATTTTGTGTTTTGTGAACAGATAAGGTGATCACTTGTATATTTTTGCATTTGTTTAACGGATAAACGTGCACCCATACATTGATGCCTGTCATGTTTTTGCACATTACACAGCCAAAAATAATAAAATAATGATCCCACATTATAATAAATAGTATAACAGCACATATCCATGTTGAGATATGCAGTAATTTAAGCAAATCTCAGAGAGCTTTTTAACTCCCCATGCTGCCAATATGTACAGCCATTGGCCTGACAGTCATTATTCTCAGCATGGAGAGTCACTCAAAAGAAGACTAATTATCTGTATTTTTCCACTTTTAAAAATAAATACAGATAGGAAAGACAGTGTTTTCTGTCTGTATTTATCTGTAAAAATCAGTCAAAACGGAAAACAGGGAGCCCTGACTATAATGTTATTCATGTATGATAGGAACCCCAGCCACCCAAAGAGTGCACAAAGCAACTGACTTGCCTCGTAGTTTAATATTGGCAATATTGTCAGGGTGGGGAGAAGAATAAATGTTTCTGATTTCATGTTTGGAAACTATCACTTTATAAAAAAATACTTCTCAATGCACTGATATAACCTGATATACTTTGAGCATCACTCCTCTGAGGCCTTCAAGAAAGACGTTAGACACCAGTGCAATAGTGATGCACGGTGGCCACTTAAAGTGCAGCGTCTGCACAAGGTCGAGAAGGTCAGCAGTCAGCCATTGAGCAAAAAGAGGTGACTTTGTCTCTGCCTTGGAACGTGGTTGCCGACAAGTAATAACTGAAACGGTAGACACTTATACAAAGTGTTGTGGAGTCCGACAGTGCTGTATTTTAGCATCTTTGCTTTTTACTCTTTATATTAATAATTTAGGCAAGTTTTTTAGATATAGCCAGCTTAGATGTCCCCAAAATTGGTCAGGAGCGTTGCCCGGTGCTTCTGTACGCCGACGATGCTGTTCTGTTATCGCGCACAGCAGTCAGCTTACAGAAGCTGCTGGTGGGATTTGGTAACTTTATGAAATCCCTGGATCTAAAGGTAAATATAGCCAAATCACATGTGATGAGTATAGGTCGCCAGAGCAAACGAAATTGCCGGGTTTTTTATTGTGAAGGCTCTGAAGTTACCAGGGTAACTTCTTTTATGTACCTGGGGGTTCTCTTTGATGAGAATGGCACATGGGCTGCTCAACATAAACTTAAGGTTAATAGCATGGCTAGGGCAATTGCGGCTGTAAATGGGTTTGCAAAACGGTTGGGAACCAAACCTGTTGAGGCAATGATGAACATTTATAAAGCTAAATGTATTGCAATTGCCACATATGGCTCCTCTATTTGGGGGTATAGACCCATGGAGGGGATACAGCTAGAGGAGAATACATTTTTACGGGGTATATTATCGGTTCCCCAATCAACACCCACCTATGCCGTACATCAGGAATTGGGGGCGGATAATATAACTGACACACTCAGGCTGGCCCCAGGTATTTTTTGGTTTAAATTATGGATAAATCCCGAATTAGATCTAAATCATAGACTGATCAGGGATTGTCTCAGTTTGGATTATGTACACAAAATCAGGTGGCTTGTTTATGTAAGGGAAACACTGACAACAGTTGGTCGACAGGATGTCTTTGATGATCCCGGGGCGATCACAAGAACGGATCCCAGCGGGGTGAAGAAACAGCTTTTAAATTTATGGGCAGTACAACGTGAAGAACTGGAGTTGACAAAAGTAACGGTAAAAGCACATTATCTTTTAAAAACGACACCGTCGATGGAACCTTATCTGAAAATTGTGACTAGAGCTTTTCATCGTATACTCCTTACACGTTTCCGTTTTAATTTAATTCACCATTCGCTAGGGAATTCTAAGGGGTGGTGCAGGCTGAAAGAGCTAGGGCCATGCACTTGCGATAACTTCTCAGTCCAGGATACAATGCACCTAATAATGTTCTGTGATTTGTATAGTGACATCAGAAAGAGGTTTCTTTTCCCCTTACTAAAAAGAAAGGGTTTTATCCAAGTCAAGCCAGCCTTATTGTATTTACAGCTATTAAATGATCCCAATGAGATTTTCTATATAGCAAGCTTCCTTATGGCAGCTGTGCGGTTGAGAAATAGCCGCGATGAGAGCCCATAATTAACGAGGTTTTAGACTATTTGAATTTATCTTTTGAAAACTGCTTTTATGATTGATATTTTTAATGAGGTTCATATCAAATTTCTTGGATGCACTGTCACTTTTTGTCCTGGAATGCACTTTACCTGATCAGTACTGTATCGGGTTTTCTTGCACATAGACTGTTATTGCCGGATTGTATTATACTGTGGACACTTTATATTGTATTTTTGCACATATATGTTTGTCCTTCTGTGTTTGTACTTTTATGGTTTTAACTTAACCGAATAAAGTGGTTTGACTGACAAGAAAAAAAAAAAAAGAACTCCCCATGCTGCCAATATGTACAGCCATTGGCCTGACAGTCATTAATCTCATCATGGAGAGTCACTCAAAAGAAGCCTAATTATCTGTATTTTTCCACTTTTAAAAATAAATACAGATAGGAAAGACAGTGTTTTCTGTCTGTATTTATCTGTAAAAATCAGTCAAAACGGAAAACAGGGAGCCCTGACTATAATGTTATTCATGTATGATAGGAACCCCAGCCACCCAAAGAGTGCACAAAGCAACTGAATTGCCTCGTAGTTTAATATTGGCATTATTGTCAGGGTGGGGAGAAGAATAAATGTTTCTGATTTCATGTTTGGAAACTATCACTTTATAAAAAAATACTTCTCAATGCACTGATATAACCTGATATACTTTGAGTATCACTCCTCTGAGGCCTTCAAGAAAGACGTTAGACACCAGTGCAATAGTGATGCACGGTGGCCACTTAAAGTGCAGCGTCTGCACAAGGTCGAGAAGGTCAGCCGTCAGCCATTGAGCAAAAAGAGGTGACTTTGTCTCTGCCTTGGAACGTGGTTGCCGACAAGTAATAACTGAAACGGTAGACACTTATACAAAGTGATGGCTCTATCGCTAAGGCGGAGGAGCGTTACCCCACTGATTTGAAGCAGTGAAAGAAAGAATAAATACAATGATAATAACTTGATGTTATTGTCATTTTATTTTGTCCTGCTGCATCAGGTTGGCGGGTGGGTCGGGCTGCTCTGTTCACAAATCATAGCAGGGGGAGGAGTGGTGGGCACACTGAAGTACGCATGACACTTTGGTCGGCCCCAGTGGGCCTCAGAAGTCCGGCCAAACAATCATGTGCACTAGCAGGTTCTCCACCCAGGCTGCATTACAGACTGGGTGGAGAACATGCTCATTCTCCCAGTCCCCGTCTGAGCACTGAACTATGGCACTCAGACCAATCACAACACTGCATTGCAGCATTGTGATTGGCTTAGGGGAGCCAATCAAAATGCTCCATTGCAGCTTTGTGATTAGCTCGGGGGACCCTGGATGTGCTTCCAGTTCTGCAACTTCGGCCTGACGTGGGAGAGACATGGTAGGTAGAAGGTAAGGGTATTTTTCTTTTTTTAGACTCCCTTACCTTCACAACACTTTTCCCCGCCTGCCTCACCACCCCAGATCCATGCCGATGGCAATGCTCATACACGTTCAGTAAAAATCGAAAAATATACACAGTGGTTAAAATGTGATTATGACATAAGAATATCATGGGCTGTTGAGCAAATGGAGAAAATGATTTGCATGGCCAAAGAGCAGCAGGTGACGTTTTATGAAATGCTCAAAGTGAGGTGTGATACAGGGCCACGGCTTTTCTAGACCCCTGTCCCTGTGTGGACTTTCCTCACCTGACTGTCGTATCCCCGGCCATAATGCTGCCATTCTTATGTAGCAAGGTCAACTTTGAAGTAAGCATAGATTTCGTTTTCTTACGCTTTTTTCTATCATTAGAAGGTAGGCATTTATTAAGCTCGGTTGTAGAAACATTACAGAGAAGAGTTGTGGTCTGTGTTCTTTGTCACAGTAAAGTGTGCACAAACGTTTTCTAAACTCGAGCTCTGTGTTTAGCGTCTTTGTCCCTTGAAATGCAAGATTAAAACGTACTAGAACATTGTAGTATAAACCTTTCGTGTCTTGAGATGCATATTTCCGCACAGATTTAATTTTCCTTTGAGCATCAAATAAACAGTTCAACTGCCTAGTTGCTGAAATTAATGTTGTTCATACTCGACTAGTTACCAGAAGCAACGTCTTCCTGTGTCCATGATGCAGACACATCAATAGAATGTTGTGGGTCCTTAAACAAATAGAGAAGACAATTTGCATGGCCAAAAGAGCATCTGGGGACGTTATATAATGCAATATATATGAGATAAAGTACTCACTGTTGTACATTATAAAGATATTACAAGTCACAGAGGAGTTCCATGACCATATACAGGAACAAAGCTGACAACCAAGTTCCTTTATAAGATCATGGCACCCCGAGGTGACTTGCAATACCCTTTTAATGTATGGCAGAGGGTACTTTATCCATTATAACACATATCACGCCATCACCTTTCCCACAAACAACTCAAATCCTTGGTACGTGGGAAACAACCAATCCAACGCAGTCATTACAACGCACTACTTTTACAATGCAGCTGTTACAGCACAACTGCCTTTACATCGCATGCCATTACAATGCATGCCATTACAATGCATGTCACTACAACGCATGCCATTATAACGCATACCATTACAACGCATGCCATTACAACGCATTATAAGGTAAGTAATGGAGATTTTTTAGTTTTAGGGTGGGTATGGGTTTTGGGGTGGATGGGAATAGTAATTTTTACCCCTACACTATCCAACACTTACCCTACTGTTGCATTCACTGGAGTGGGAATAGTAATTTTTACCACTACACTAGCCAACACTTACCCTACTGTTGCACTCACTGGAGTGGGAATAGTACTTTTTAACCCTACACTATCCAACACTTACCCCGCTGTTGCCCTAAAAGTATTATGCGCTGTAATGGTATTTTCTAAAAATGCGTTGTAATAGCATTCGTTGTAAAATCATACGATGTAATGGGAGTTGTGATGTAAAAACCACATTATAAAGGCATGCATTGCAATTGTTTGCGTTGTAACGTCATATATTCTTGGTGCGTAGCTCTTTCATATGAAAGAGACAGCATATTACAAAACATAGAGAATATAGAATCTCTAGTGCAAAATTATACACATGAAAAAAGCTGTCAGATATTAGTTACAAAATGATGTTAGAATCAGTTTAATACAAGTCAGTTAAAAATAAAAGTGCAGTAGCTCGGAATTAGTGGAAACTTGCAGAACAATTCTAACTTATATATATTATTACCGAGTGGCGTAGCTAGGCCTACTGCCACCCAGGGCAGGCCCTACGTTTGCCACCCAGTGCAGGTAGGAGCGGGGGAGGGGTGGCGGCCGACGGGGACAACTTGTTCCAGGGAGGGGGTGGGGCCGACGGGTGACTTGTTCTCAGAGGCGGTGGGATGGTGATAGTTGGCAGACATGACTTGCTCACCTATGCTGCCCCCAAAAAGAGTGTTACCCACAGCGGACTGCTCCCTCTCTTTCCTAGCAACGCCACTGTAATCACCTAAGGAGTGCAGAAAATAAACATGTTTCCATAAATATCTCCTTTCTGGTCACTGTAAATCTAGAAAAACTGAGCAGAACAAGAAATCCTACATTTCATTTTCATTTTTAAAACAGCTGCTTTAATTATGATTCATGACCTGGCCTGCCTTTCTCCTCAACTACTGGATCTGGCAGCCGGCATTGTGACTTCAGAACGTAACTGTAATAAGTTAGTAGAGTTGAACGGCTATGTCATTTCTTTATAATAAGCAACTGGGTGCATCACAAGTTGCCTATTTTAAAGAAATTAGAGACAGGTTTTTATACACGAATTGCAGAATACCATGTATTATATTATAAATCTGACCCAATCTGTGGCAATCAATTTGTAAAACAAACCCCATTCCACGCTCTCTGATAAAGTAACAACCACTGGAAAAGCTAATGGTTCTGGCATTGGGTGCAGACATTTTGGCCTTGATAATGCACTTTTTGTTTTTGATTTTTTTAACACTTTATTACAAAACACATTCAAAATTGCATCCTGTGTATGTATGTTCAAGCACATAGATGTGCACTTACATGGAATACATTTTGTGATATAGTTTTACAAAAAACATTAAAAGATGGCTGGCTACTTATGAGCATGTGAATGTTTTTACAAACGTAAAAATAATATGAAAAGGGCCTCACATGCGTGTGGATGCATGTTCACACATGAGCACACATGTGTGGCCCTTTTTAAAGCTAATTAAGTAGGCATGTGATGCCTGCATATGAAGACATGCAAGCTGTGTTGGGGAGGGGCTGCGAGGCGCGCCTCAAAGTAAAAATACATTTATAAACATGTAAAAGGCAATGTTTTAAAATTAGATGCATACATTGGCACAGTATACACTGGCAATGAAGCGGACTTCTTTTTGCACATATGTGCATATTGTGCAGGAGCAGAATGGTGGAACTGAAAATGAGGGAACTACAAGCCCCAGCATGCATCATCATTACCTTGTAATCACGAGGCATTGCATAATATTCATGTCAACATAAATATTATGCAATGCCTCGTGATTACAAAGAAATGATGATGCATGCTGGGGCTTGTAGTTGATCCTATGGCCCCGTGACCACATGGGAAATATTGAACTCACCTGTGAGCAAGGCGTGGTGACGCCGAAACCGGTCAGGATTTTAGTTATTTACTGCTGCCTCAGACGAATAAAGTTTCTTGTTTGCACAGAAGTCGGAGTGGGGTTCTATTTTCCTGAAGTGTTGAACATGCAAGATTCTCTGCTCCTGCAACCTTTGAGCCCGCCCTGCAGAGTCGGTGCCCCCCGGTAAACTGAGGATGTTGTGCTATATATAAGGACGCACTCCACAGCAGTTGATTCCTCCAAATATTTATAGTCTGGAAAACCGGCCTTTCTCCATTCTGATCTCTTCTTAATGCCTGACGCGTTTCGGAGCAAGCTTGCTCCTTAATCATAGGCTGTTTCTGAGAATGCGCAGACTTCCCCAAGCACCTTTAACTTTACTGATGACATCATTTCCCTCTCGCAGGTGAGTGTATTTATTAGGCGTGCTGGATCTTGTAGTGTTTGGGAACATTCTTTCCCTTCGGGGGGTTCTGCTGCAAAATCAGTTTATTTTACACACATTTAAAAACCCTCCAGTGGGCCTCAGAAAAGAAGAATGCCTGGTATAATTCCATAACTGTTGCCCCGCAATGAGGTGTGCATAGTTCATACCTCTACAGCCCCATATTTGATCCAAGGGTGGTGCTGCCCTCCATGGCTGGCCTGCCGTGTAAAATATGATTTCATTTGTATCCACTAGCAAGGACGCACGCCACTGCAGTTTATTGGCAGGAATACCGGCCTTTTTCCATTCCGATCTCTTCTTAATGCCTAACATGCATTTATTATATATATAAAAATTGGGGCACAATCGGCCCCTCACAACCTTTGGCTCTAGTGCCATTGCACCTATTGCGCCAATGATAGCTGTGCCGGTGGATGGTGGACTTTCTAGTTTAAACCCCCTTATAATGTGCCACGTACCAGACTAGGTAACTGACTGCCTACTTTCAAATTTAATAATCTTAGAATAACGTTTTGTGTTTAAATTGCCCACAATCCAAACGTGCCTGAATTATTTTTCTTTCCCATGGTTCTGACCAGTGTACCCCATAAGGTAGCACTTTCTCTTTATTTCAACTAAGGAGTGAAATAAAAAAAATAATCAACAAACGCAAATGTGAGTTTTTAAAGGTAAGTTATCATTTTGCTGCAGGCACTTTGTCTGGCCAGATTGGTTCTAGATCTTTAAGATCCCTGATTTGTATGAATAGGCCTTCCTTGTTCATCCACTTTACACCTTAATAGGGGCACACCCTTGCAGTTTCAGAGCTCTTGAGCATCAGATGCTCAAATGTTCACCTGTTCTTTTAGTCTCTCCCTAACATCAATTCCTAATAACACTTTTAAATCCATGTGGCTACCCCCCTTTATTCTACTGCCATTATGAGTTGAGCGGTGAGCATGCTTCCTGCAGGCGTGTTTAGATGCTTTCATTGCCACGGAACGGACTGGGCAGACAGTAGTCTCAAACGTTCAGCTGACCCTCCATCTCTCTTCCTCTAAGATCAAAAGACCTTTCTGGAGGAGCGCATCACTATGCTGGTGTATCAAATTTGCTTCTATCTCCTGTAATCTTTCTCCAATCTGAGCGGGTGACATCTGTGTTGACCCAAACTAGATGCAATTGAAAAACAGGTTACAGTTAGAATGCTCCCTCAATGCTGAGCTATTACCCACATTTTTCAAAAATGAATTAAACTAAACTCTTGAAATTCTACCGTAGCCCGCCCTCCCAACGTAAAACGCGACCGCCCGCCATAAGGGTGGCGGTCCCGTGGGGGCCATTAGGATGCGCCAGCCACACTGGCGGGCGCATCCCGCATTTTTAACATTGCGGCAGGCGGTGCTGAAAGCACCGCCCACCGCAATGCTAAAAATACACATTGTGCACTTCAATGCACAACGTGACAGGCACCACGTGGTGCCTGCCACGTTGTACAGTGAAGTGCAGGGGGGTACCATAGGTACCCCCCATGTGCACCCCCCAAACCCCCGGAGTCCCTGGGGCCCCGCAACGGGCCCCCACAAGACATTCCCGCATGCCTTTCCGTGGCGGCAAAGCATGTCCCCGTACATACCCTAATATGGATGGCGGTGTCTAACAGACACCGCCACCATATGAAACCCTTTTTCGCCTGGTCAACTCCTTTACCGTGCGGAAAGCAGAGGACGGTCTTTCTGCCGCCGCGGTCCCCCCCGCCATAGTAATATGGCGGGGGGAAATGGGTGGCGGGCGGGGAACGATGTCCGGCGGATCGCCACCGCCCGCATGGCGGTGGCGAACCGCGCGACATCCTAATGGGGCCCTTAGTCTTGTATCTATTTTAGTTGATGAACAACATAAATGTTTTTATCATTGAGAGAGCGCCAGTGTCCCATTTCAAGCTTGAGTTGGTAATAGAGCCCTGATTACTTTCTTTGCGTTCTTGTACTCGTTCGTGTGTTTTATTTCATTTTTGAGCCAATATCAGTACTGAAGGAGACACTGCCAGTGTATCTCTTATATCTGTCGACCTGCATATGTATGTGTTTACCTCAGGGACTCTTGTAAACTGGAGTCCTCGTTCCATGTCCCAGAATCATTATGAAATATAGCGTCATGGAGATACAAATTTTATACGACTTCATCTTTCCAAATATGAATCCTTTATCCTTAAAATGGTAGCGGTGACACCAAAGGAAAACTCTGCCTTCTCATAGGAGAGAAAGCTAAAAAGACACACAAATGATGAACGGAATGCAGAACAAATCAAACATTCACCCCCAGTCACAGATCTGGGTTTAATCAATCGTTATTGTGCTCACTTCATCACCCCAGTTTAGACCCAGCCATATGCAAATCAGTCTTAACACTGTTCCTCATTGGGGCAGTTCAGCATAAACTGCCAAGCCAGGTTTTCCCTGGACCCAAAACAAGCATCCTGGGACTGGTTTTGGGGGTATCAAGCCTCATCAGCCAGGCTAGCCTGAATCCAGTATCAAAGCGAGCCTGGTCCCACGTCTGGGCATAGAAGAACCTCACAGATAGCAGAGTGTGCGCGTCACCGCAAGAAAGACTGTGTATAATAACATGGAGTGCAAACTAAGGACCTGGTTTAGGGTTTGGTGGATGAGTACTTCTTACAAGCACGACGGATATTACCTGTCTGACCAGAGGTATTACTATCAATTGTGCTACAGGCGCAGTGGCACCGAGGCCCAGGTGTTTAAGGGACCCAATTCACCCAAATGATGAAATGCTGACACTATTTTACTACCAAAACACTGGATCGGGGCTGGGGTTGCTTTTCATTTTTTGCACAGGGCCCCTGGCACCCTTGTTACGCTACTATGTCTGACGTGGCATGCCAAGCAAGTAAATCGTGTTGCATCGCACTGCCTGCTCGGCCGAGGCCTGGCGGGGAGGGAGCCCCGGGACTGTGCAGCGGCGGAGCCCACCCCGGTGAGTCATAGCTGTTGATGACTCACCCAGCAGCAGCACTCTCGGCTCTGCTTCGATACCCTTATCTTTTATTTATCCTCATGCTATGCAGCTTTACAAGGAGAGGCGGGGAGGGGAAGGCACGTGGGGGAGGGGCGGCAAAGGGATAAGAAGGGAGGAAAATGCAGGGATAGAAGCAAGTAGGGAATGACACACGCATGTTTTAAACGTAAAACTGTCGGGGAGGCCCGGGTGGAGCATGTGCAGTGGAGAAGCAAGAAAAGAGCAGATGGAACAGTGTGCAAATCGAGAGAGAGGTAAAGGGATGGGGGTGTAAACAGGGAAAGAGAGAAGCATAAGTGGGAGAAAGGCGGAAACAGAACGAGAGAGGAGCATCATGTGGCGAGTTCAAGGAAAGATAGGTGTAAAAATAAAAAAAGGTGTAAACAAAGGTGAAAGACACCATCGAGAGCAGACGTGAGGGAGATGCCCATCGCTGCCACCTTTTAAGGCTGCTTATGTGTGACATGTCCAAGCTTGGAGTGTGCCTGCCCTCTGTATGACATTTACATGCCTTACATGCGATACTTTGAATGTCACATTGTCACGAGCAGCAAAAAAGATATGTGTCTAAATAATCGCTCTCCAGTTTGGTCTACAAAGAACATTTTGTGGCGTTTCGAAGTGCTTAGTTAAGGTACGCAATTGACAGGTCTGATGGAGCAGCGTATCACAGCCAGTCTTAGCACCCTGGCACAGTAAGGCACAGGAGATGGGTACGCGGGCAAAATCGCGCCATGAAAGAGGATAACCTGGCAAGGTCGCACAATAGGAGATTGTCATCAGTGCAGCTGCCCCTGTGTTCCTCCTGCTGACTGCATGTGAGTGTGAGTCTGACTATACCACACTGAAGGATGCATGTGCTGAGCTAAAGTGCTCAGTAAACTTCTGAGTCCCAGTCATGGCATCCTATGATCCACCGCCTCTAAGAGGATCAGTGATACAACCTCTCTTCCCTTCCACTGCCATCCCTTGAGCTGTCAATCTGCCATATGTGTCCAGTCCGTTTTTATTTACTTTGTGTTCTGGTTCTTAAAGGTCATGATGGCTTTAATCAGAACCACAGGTATCAAAAAGAGGATGCAATAATAAAACGATAAACATTAAAACATTTGTTAATGTTCTAGTATTTCACTTGCACTGCAGGACAAACAATCTTGCTTGCTGCATTTCTTCTTTACAAAGAGAGACACATGGATATTGTAAATTACTCCAATACAAATAACAAGCATTTGCAATGCAATAGGTCTCGCAATTGCGAGATTTTGAGCTATTGGCATTGTAAATGACAATGCCTTTTATTTGTGTTTAAAAACCCTGCATTAATAAAAGGCATTGTCATTTACAATACCAATAGGTCAAACTTTCTTTAATGCGAGACCTATTGCATTGCAAATGCTTGTTGTTTAAAAGCGCCCCATGCTGCGCTTTCACTAGAGGCCACGCCCCTTTCTTTAGACGAGCCATGTCTAAAGAAAGGTCAGCGCTTTTCCCCAAAAAAGCATTTGTTTGTCATGTTGACAAACAAATGCTTTTTTTTGTAAAATCGCCCAGTGGAAGCGTGCTGAATGTGCTCAATGTTGCAGGAACGATACAAAAGGGGGTGCTGATGGACGGAGCATCTGAACCAATCAAACACTCACACCCAGTCAAAAGATCTGGGTTTGATCCATCACCGTTCTTTAGCCCACTCTGCCACCTCAGTTCAGACATGGCTATATGCAAATCAGTCTGACCCAGTGCCTCATGGGAACAGTCCAGCCCGAACTGCCAAGACATGCCTTCCCTGGACCGGAAACAAGCTTCCGAGGACCGGTTTCTGGCATTCCAGCCATCTTCAGCCCGGCTTGCTAGAATCCAGTGGCAAAGTGAGCAAGGGACTCACGTCTGAGCATACCCTGCCACACCCCCTTTTGTACCGCAATGTTGCAGGAAAGCATGTAGTGCCTGCAGTAGGAGAAACTATTAAAGCAAATAGTGTTGTGTAACAACCAAAGTAAAAGGGCCAGTCCCAATGTGAGGTTACAAATGAAGACAAGGCGGTACTAAGGAGGAACTAACAAGCCTATACACGAATCAGAAGCCAGCATTTATGAAAGACAATGACACAAGCGAATGACAAATATGGGTGAGAGTGGGCGGGGCTTCCGGTGTATTCTCCAATACAGCATGGCTCGCAGAGCAGCGCATGCGCTGCCCAGGCTCAAACTAAACATTGCAATACAAATTTACAGGGAGATTCCAAGCACCCCTGAAGAAAAAAAGATACCCCAGAAAGAGTAATTGCCGGTGTTTACAAAGTCATTCCTCGGGTCACTAGAGCATGACCTTGAGTTAAAGTCAATGCCGCCCCCTGAATCCTTTCAGAGACAGGTTGAATCCTGACTAAAAGGTAGGCCTTGCGACTGCTCCGCCTTGAACAGGAGTGCCCTTAATGGTGATGTTGGATGGAAAAATTATGGTAAATAAATGAGCTCTGAAACACCAAAAAAACATATTGCAATAGAAGCCCAGATATTCTGGCTTTGCCAGATGGGTGAACAAGGCAAACACAAGGAGATGATGGACGGAGCGCTGAAACTTTTCAGACACTCACTCCAGTCACAGATCTGGGTTGAATCCATCATCGTTCTTTAGCTCAATTCGCCACCTCAGTTCAGATCCAGCCGTATGTAAATCAGTCTTGACCAGATGGGTGGAACTCATTTGGTTCTGCTGATTACATGGATTGAACATAAATAACCCTAACTAGCATTTAAATTGAGAGGCCCCATTGATTTATTTTTCAATATCATCAGATATCTTGTATGCTGAATATATACAAGAGGACTCCAGGCGCTAGGGGGTGTAATGATATGAAACAGCACATTTATACCCAGGAAGGGCCATGCAAAAGCCTTTGAATCATTCTAGTTACCGTCAACGGTTTGGAAATGGGATGGGAGGTGTAACTGTGTCTTTTCAATTTGATCCCTGAAATCACCCTCAACGCCCGCAAAGGGGGCACAATCAAGGGGCCAACTGTTCCAACACACGAAAAAATCAAGTTTATTCACATGTTTTTACATGCAGATGAGTCCTTCCGAGCCATGCCCTGCGGTCCGGCACCTTCAGATGAGTGGTCACGGAGGGCGCCCCAGTGAAAAGCTGCTCCCTGGCTGGCCCCTCATTCATCCCACAAAACGTCCCTTGTTCACAAACACATCTTTGTCGAGGCCTCAAACAAACACAAAGTCCTCCCCCAAGCCACAAAAGTTATGTAACCGACGGCGATGACCCAAAAAGGGAGCCCTGGGCAGCCCTGCCTGTTAGCTTTAGCATAAAAGAGTAATGCTGTTACCAAGAGTTTCACATTTCACGTGTATTAATTATGAGAATCTCCAAACCACAGCGCTTCGAAGCCTCGCCATGAGCGAGGGCCCTGAAGTTAACTCACTTATCTGCTGGCTTCCGTAATTGAGACTGCATTGGTACATGCAGCTCGTCATGCCCCGGAGAGGCACCGAGGCGTGTTATCAGACATGTAGCGAGCTACACAGTACGGAATGCTGACTAGAGTACACAAAAAAGCTGATTGTAGCTGCACGAAAACAGCTGCCCTCAAACGGTGCCAATGTGCCAACAGAAAAGCTGTTTTTTAAAGCAAAACCAGGATCTCTCGGTCTTTATGTAACACTGTTAAACCCACCCAGTGCTTTCGTATCTCGTTTTCAAAGCTACCAAGTTTGGCAAAGAAATGAACTGCGCCACAGAAAAATAAGCTGTTTTGCTCAGACGCACACATTTTGTTCTGTCAACTTATCTCGTGCCCACTTAAAGCATCACCCTCAACCCGCTCTCCCCTCTCCCTGGCATCCTAGCAGGTATCACCACACAGCCGAGCAGCGAGTTATACTTCTTACAATGAATAAACCAAAACCGTGTTTTCTATGCTTCAAAATGCTATTAACAATGCGATGACCACGCATTTCGCCCTGCACTCTCTTAACAATATTCATGTTGATTCGCGACAAACTGATGCGCCTTTTGGGTGGATCTGGAGACTGAGGGTCAGGCAAGAGAAAAACAAGCGTCAGTGAAAGCGATCGCGATTGTAAAACAAAACGAGTGGTGCAGGCGCAAAATGCTGCCTTCACGCTCGCCATCTGTTTTCATTCAGCCGCTTCTATTTGCATTGCCGTAGGGCTGAGTGAAAACAGATGTGCTCGTCACGGGAGGCATCCGAAAACTGCAAGGGCGTCAACAAAAGCGACAGCCAGCAAACCAGATGTACAGAAAATACATTAATCACTACCTAAGCCAATGGAAAAAGGTTGTGACAGAGGGGCATGGATTAAAGTTCTCTTCTTCATATTGTTTACTATAGCTCTCGCAGGCGAAGAGCGCATGTGCGCTCCAACACCAGGCAAGACCTAAAAAGGGCATATTCAATGTCTGTGCACTCTAGTCGAGTAAACAATAATTGTACAATACTTTATACACAACCTTTGCACAGGCCTATACATGGCCTCCACAGTAGGGCTCTTCCAGGGTCCAGCGTGCAGAGGTGCCACGCCTCTATCATGAAGTGTGTGTTTTAACACACACTAGCAATTTGCCTCAGTGACTTTATGGCATTTAGGAGAACGGCTCATGTTCCCGGAGCCAAGCCCTTGACTGGACTGGCTCGTCAGTATCAGCTGAGCATCAATGGATCTGTCTGCGCCCAGTCAGTCACAGTCACACCCTACAGGTGATCAGGGGGCATGCACTGATGGTTAGGAGTTGAGAAGCACTACGAGCTCAGGGTGCAGAGCACTATGCCAAGGGCAGAGCAAGCTCAATGCTGATGTCTGACTGTTCAGGTGGCCAGGTTTGGTGCAGCTATCAGCAGGCCTTAGCACTGTGAGACGAACATTATTAGGGAGAGGTTGGAGTGCCCAAGCAGTCTCAGCAACTATGCCTGTGAGTGCCAGCCCGGTGGTGCTGCTGTTCTGCCCCCTCACAGTGTGAGGGTAACATAGCTCATTGGAGCACAGCTATAGCCCAGTAAAAGTCCGAGGACAGTCAAGAAGAGTTAGGTAGCGCCACACGTAACACAGGATGTACTCCCAGCCCCACGCAGCAAGCAACAATCAAATTGCATGACAGTGAGATCCAATTAGGATAACCTCATGGGCTCAACTGTCATCATACGAGGATTCAAAATACCCTCTGCCCTTTGACTGCCCATGGCAAAAAGGGATGGGAATAATGCAAACTCAGAACAGATGAATCAGAGGTGGGGACATATGCCACAGCTCATCTGATTTGCATGAGCATCTTGGAACCTTGTGGTAATGATGGGAAATTCCCAGAATGAATTAGTGTAACCCCTGATGAGTGACACTTGGGAGGACTAGATAGCGGTAATAGAGAGAAGAGGATGCAGGACTTCTGTATACTGGAAAATTGACAGGCCTAGTCATCAGGAGGAAGAAAAAAAACAAGTATATGCAGAGGGCAAGTATAATCAGACGAAAGAAAGAAACATGAAATGATGAAGAAAGTGAAAGCTGGAAACAAAGGCTAATAAATAAACATGTTAAGAGAGGGAGGGACAGGTATAACCCAGTGTCTGAAATTGAAATATAGAAGTGACGGTATTCATTGTCCCACAGTACCTATTTGTTATTGGGAAGTGCTTGTACTCTCCCATGAAAAATATTGCATCAGTGCTGAGAAGTTCCTGTACTCTCCCTTTCAAACAAAAAAAATGTAGGTACTGAGTACCTGCCCGGTTGAAGCACTGTTGCAAAAAAAAGCTAGAGAAAGAGGCAAGTATAAATGGAGAGGAAGAGAAAGAGATTTGTATTAGTAGCGAGAACACAGGAAGTGTAAACTAAGAATCAGAAAGTGATATGTGCAAGGGAGCAAGAGAAGAATGAACTTATGGACAGGATCGGACAGAGTTATGGCATTCCACCTGGGGAATGGTGGAACCACCACTGTGTTAAAAACAAAATGACAATCGTGAACATTACCTGCGACATCTTGTCTGGTGGAAATTTCTATGTGCACATAAGCTGCAGTCATTTTAATCTATTGCAGCCATTTTGTACTCTGTTGGTCACCTTTGTTTCACCCTGCCCTTACTAGCAACCCTCTGATCCTCTGACCGACCTGGTATGTGTGCTAGGGGCTATAAACTCTATTAGAGAACAACATGGAAGGGGGTGTTCCCTAAATATCAAAAGAGCAAAAAATCTGATCATGCATTCAGCTTACCCACAACACCACAAAGAGAAAAACGGCGCATTTTTTCAGTCACAGGGGGAAGGAGCACGTTCTGCCGAGTCCATCGTGGATTCCATCGAGTTCGGACCTACGGGCTAATATCAGGCACATTGCCTTTGCATCTGTTACCTTGCCTAAACTGTGAGAACATCAACGCTGTCCTGGTATCTTTTACGGACACGACCCGACCCTGTTATTAAGGTCACCCGAATACAGATTCCTGGTCCCTCAGATCATATTCTTATCCACTGGGAGAGGTTTTATCAGACTTGGCGTGGAACAGTTAAAAAGACACCTGGATGGTATGCTCTGCCCCTTTGACCTATATTGGTGGTCAAGTTCCCCCCATGAAACGTTGTTTGGATACTCTACAGGCCCTTTAAAATGTGATGCTCCAAATTATGATCGTCTATTGAGCGCTCTCACACACTGGACACTGCTTTTTAATAAAAAAAATGTTTTCCGGAAAGTCTATTTCCTATCAAGTATGTGAAATTCGTCCACTGGTCCTGCCGCTAAGGGCCCTTAGAACACCTACCTTCAGTCTCTGATGCTACTAGGACCGCCTTCCAGCATACTGTGTCAGACGTCCTTCATTGCGTCTGTCTTGTTTCCATTACAAGTGCGCCCTGATGAAGGAAGCCTTTTATGGCACTTGTCCGAAACGCGCGTCGGCGCTTTTCTGTGTGTGACGATATGTATGTGAATGTTTGTGTATGAATCTGATTGTACAAAAGGTTGTTTGAGTGTTTGAGTGAATGGATTCTGTGCCCCCTTTTTTGAAATTATTTCTGCGTGTCCTAGTTTTTGTACTGTTTGTTTGTATAAAAAACTCAACAGATACTTTTTTACAGACTAAATGAAATTAATGTTCTATGAAAATTATATATATATAAAAAATTAATAATAAAAAGCTTTTTCTGAATAAATATCTTTTTTCTCTTTGTGGTGTTGTGGGTAAGCTGAATGCATGATCAGATTGTTTGCTCTTTTGATATTTAGGGAACACCCCCTTCCATGTTGTTCTCTAGTGTTCTCGCCCTGGCGGGTTGTTTCCCTCTTTGTATTCATTTTTAGATTCAGGGCCCCTCTTTTGTTTTTTTGGCTATAAACTCTATTGGCATGACAAACCTCAGTGCCACTTGCTGCCACAAACTCGTTTTTCCTCTTATCTCTGTTTACAGGCAAACCCTTGGACACTCTACCTCTCTCTACATCCATTTTACACAAACAGGTTCCAAATACCAAAAAGACTCTTGCAAACATGATCTATTGCACTGCAAACAGCAAGACTTGTTTTTACCAACAATGGGACCTGTTTTTATCAACAGAGCGGACTCTTAGATCTGGCCGGTCTCACATGTTTTAGACCCTGAAGCAAGGTCCAGCTGCAAGATAAGATTGTCTTTTTGACCTGGGTGGGAAGAGAATTACTGTTGGGCTTGTGTGGCAACCTGCCCGGGGCGGGGACTCCAAGCTTGTGTAACCATGTTGATGAAACAAATGCATTGTGTAAAACCTGTAAAAAAGCAAGAGCCAAAGGAGTTATCAGCAGAGCACCTCCCTCAAACATCCCGGTGTCTGCAGTTGACGTGATCGCCTCATGAGAAATAAACCTTTTTCTTGTCTTCCAGCGCCTGCCTCATTATTTTGATAGTGAACCCTAAGTGAATTAGAGGTGGAACCCTGCACCGGGCAGCAATGAGGGTCTTAGAAGACTCGCTGCCTTTCACAAATCGGCGCCCAAACATTGGGGCCCATCAGCGACGCGTGGGTCCGGTAGAGAGGTCCTGACGACGGAGTGAACGACTAAACAATTGAGGTATACCTGCCTGAGAAGACCCTCGTCTGGCTGCCGATCGACTGAACTTCACGGGTTCTGAACGGACCTCTCTCGAGTGACCTGCGGTCCTGACTGGGACTTTAGAGGAACGCCGCATTGATTGTTGGAGTGAGAGGACAACCACGCGCTAGAAGGGGAAGACGAAGAACTGTCCATCAGTCCGGGTAAGGTCTTGAAAGAACGACTTGAATTGATTGATTGATTAATAGTTTGATTGAAGTACTAGTATTCCTTTTTATATTGAGTTATTTGAGACATTTCCTGCTTGCAAACAACGAAGAATAGGAATATTCTCTCTCTTTGCAGACAGCGAAGGACAGGTAGTGCAGACTTTTTGTCTAAATTTATTGATTGAGATATTCATTTTTGACCGATAAAGACGTCATGCCTGTTTTCCTAGATTGTTTGACTGTAATTGTTTTGGACCGGACCGCTTGTTAGAGGTCAGTCAGCCGGCGCTGTAGGAAGGCACCCCTAACAAGGACATGTACGTAAAGTATGGATTAGCCACCATAGCTTATAGCAAACTATGGCATAAATATACTAGGAAGGACCGGGTAAATCAGTGGCCACTGATGGGATCTTTCGATCCCGCTAAAATAGAAACGTTAGAATTAGCTCTCCACAAAAAAAAAACTAGACCAGCCATGCTTGACAGTTTTGGTTTACGACGAAAAGAGGCAGCTCAAAGAAAGAAAAGAGACGAAGCTAGACAAGATAAAGAAACACGAAAATCAGCTTACCAAGCCTGTAAAAGGTTAGAAGAAAAACTAAAAGAAAAGGAAATCGATAAAAAGGAACAGGAATCAAAAATATCAGGTCAATGCCCTGTTAGAACGTCCTCGACTCTTTACCCCGAGTTACCAGCAAAACAAAGGGTAGATGATGATTTATTGTTAGGTCCCCCAATCATATACATGCCACCCCCTTAAACCCCTACTCATCCCGTGGTACTACACCAGGACCACCAAAGTATAGCCGGAGATGGCACGATCGCCTCAGTCTCCACCGCCTCTGCTCCCACCGAGTCACTCACACCAAATGCCTCATCAAAGGATACAGTAGTAGAGGTAGGATCAAAAGAAAAAGGAGTGCCCAGGGTCCCGCAATTAAGTAAAAATGAGCGAGCAGGCATTGATAAAATAGTTAAATCCCTCATAGATAGGAAGGAGACAGAAGAGTATGTAACTGACATGTGCAACTCCTATGTTGAAAACCACAAACAATACTTTATTGTACGTCTCTGTTACCACACTCTTACTGCATATGAAAAGAAGTACCAAGTGGTAGGGCACGAGCGACTAGTGGCTCTCTATAGGAAGGTAGACACCGGAGATGAAGGCGACAACGATGTTACAGAACTCTTTTTATCCACACTGGAAGTATTCCGTCACCTCGTGGAACAAGGACGTATAGATAAGGACCGGACATCTAAAATAGCAGGACCCCCAGTGGAAAAACCAGATAGCATGATGCCGATAAAAGAAGCTGCCGCTTATTGGGTACCTCCTAGAGGACAAGGGGCTCATGACGATATGAACCATCAAGACGCTAGATGAAGGGTGGCCAACAATTGGGTGTAATAATGGTGTGGTAGTAGAATAATCGCACTCCTGATTCAGAGAGAAGGTAAGTCTTGTAACTTGAGGTCAGTAGGTGCTATTTGGTAATCCTTTGAGGGCTGAAGGAACAGTCAATGCGTTATGTAACGCTATTCCAAACGTGGGTAGCGTCACCAAATGCACTCGATAAATAAAGTTTCAAAAAAAGTTGTTATGGCTTTTTATATCAATAAAGATTTATTGAAAAAAAGGTTTTTTAGTCTTGACGTTGTTTTCACATCTTACATTTCATAAAGTTTCAAAAAATCATCATTCAATTCTTAAGATTCATTTATGATTTCCCAATGCATTTCGGGCCGAAGGCCCTTCATCAGGGGATTAGCTGTACTGTTAATAAAGAAAAATACACAAAAATTAATATATGCAATAATTTGTTGCGAATGTTAAGAAACATATCAAGATAGAACAATCCTGTCATTATCTGTAGCATTCTAAAGGTCATTGCTGTTTCTGCATTGAACATTTTGACCCACGTGTAATACGACATTTTTTCAAATTAATACACACATAAGCGATATTAGCAAAAAACAGAACATTCAAGAGTAGGAAAAATCCTAACAGTGTGAATTGGGTTGGATGGTGCCGGGAGCAATAAATATTTTGTGTGACTGGTAACACAAAGCTTGGGAGCAGTGTGTAACTGGGTGCGAAGAGGGAGTGTAGATCCTACCTTAAGGATCACAAAAGTTAAGCTGGAAATTCGGCTTTTTCCAAAACGATCAGTCCTAAGAAACGAAAATGTAAAATTACTCTACAGCGTAATACAGTACGAAACGTGATCGAGGTGTCAAGCCCTTACTACTAAGGTAGGTGGTGGGTTGAAAGAATGGTACCTTCTAAACGTCGATCGGCATTCAGTTACGCAGCGAGGCATAAGATGAATCTGTAAAAGAAAGGTGCGATCTATGTAACCGTGGGCGTTTTAAAGCGAGTCGCCCTGCCGGTCTAATTTCTGGTCTCATGGTGCTATCGGGGTTACTCACCACGTAAATCGCGAGTGCTCGGCTAGCTGTATTCGGAGAAGGCTGGCGGGATGGAATGCGGAAATCCCGGTTACCTAAATGGGTTGAAAAATCACGTGACAAGACGTGACTGAAAGTGAAGAAATCTAATACGCGAGAAGCGTGGGGCAAAGGACAAACTTAAAACGATTAAAAATCCATCCTTCTTAAAACGTGATATCGCTGTGTGAAAGTTGACAGGATAAGAAAAAAGCGTAAATGTATGTTTCTTGTCCGCTGATATGCAAACCTGGGTGGAATAGAAAAGTTGCCATTAAAATCTTCTTCCATTGACAATAGTGGCCAGTGTTTGAGTATTATTTTTTTGATGCGATGGCTTTCCGTTGAGTACTTAGATATAAAAGCTGTTCTTTCTTGTTGTTTGATACTCTCTTTGGCTTTTAACAGGGATGACCTGTTAATGGTCGATGCCTTGGCCGTTGCTTGGTTGAGGATATCAGTCGGATAGCCTCGCTCCCGAAATTTATTGATGGTGTTCTGCATGTTTTCATTGTATATTTGATCCGAGGATGAAATCCTCTTGACTCGTAATAATTGAGAATACGGAAGATATTGTTTGAGTGAGGGCTGATGAAAACTTTGAAAGTGTAGTAAATTATTTCTGTCTGTGGGTTTGGTAAATACTGTAGTTTCAAGTTTGCCTTGTTTGTTTTCAATCATGACATCCAAAAAGTGTATGCGTTGCGTTTGTATGTTGTGGGTGAATTGAATTCTGTCATTGACCTTGTTCAGATCCAAGATTGCCTCAGTTAGAGTTTGTTTTGATCCTTTCCAGAGGAAGAATATGTCATCTATGTACCTTTTGAATAAAATTAAGTTGTCTGTCCATGTGTTGTTATTCAGTATATGGTCCAGTTCATATCTGTGCATGAACAGGTTCGCGTACGCCGGCGCCGCGCAATTTCCCATTGCTGTACCTGAGGATTGGATGAAATACTCCTGGTTCCACTGAAAGTAACTGTGGTACAACGTGAAATTTAACAATTCTAAAAGGAATATCTTGAAGTTTTCTTCCATTTCAGTTGACATGAGAAATGATGCAACTGCTTCCGTACCAAGGTTGTGGGGGATTGAGGTGTACAAGGATTGTTTCCACCGTGAATTCGATTCACGAAACTGTAGGAAGGTACCTTGACAAACATTTGCAACCCATAGTGCAAAGAATGTCCACATATATTAAGGATACAACCGATTTTCTCAACATCCTGGAAGAGCACACCACCACATACACTAAGGAGATGCTACTCTGTACCATAGATGTACAATCCTTGTACACCTCAATCCCCCACAACCTTGGTACGGAAGCAGTTGCATCATTTCTCATGTCAACTGAAATGGAAGAAAACTTCAAGATATTCCTTTTAGAATTGTTAAATTTCACGTTGTACCACAGTTACTTTCAGTGGAACCAGGAGTATTTCATCCAATTCTCAGGTACAGCAATGGGAAATTGCGCGGTGCCGGCGTACGCGAACCTGTTCATGCACAGATATGAACTGGACCATATACTGAATAACAACACATGGACAGACAACTTAATTTTATTCAAAAGGTACATAGATGACATATTCATCCTCTGGAAAGGATCAAAACAAACTCTAACTGAGGCAATCTTGGATCTGAACAAGGTCAATGACAGAATTCAATTCACCCACAACATACAAACGCAACACAACCCTTTTTGGATGTCATGATTGAAAACAAACAAGGCAAACTTGAAACTACAGTATTTACCAAACCCACAGACAGAAATAATTTACTACACTTTCAAAGTTTTCATCAGCCCTCACTCAAACAATATCTTCCGTATTCTCAATTATTACGAGTCAAGAGGATTTCGTCCTCGGATCAAATATACAATGAAAACATGCAGAACACCATCAATAAATTTCGGGAGCGAGGCTATCCGACTGATATCCTCAACCAAGCAACGGCCAAGGCATCGACCATTCACAGGTCATCCCTGTTAAAAGCCAAAGAGAGTATCAAACAACAAGAAAGAACAGCTTTTATATCTAAGTACTCAACGGAAAGCCATCGCATCAAAAAAATAATACTCAAACACTGGCCACTATTGTCAATGGAAGAAGATTTTAATGGCATCTTTTCTATTCCACCCAGGTTTGCATATCAGTGGACAAGAAACATAAAAGAAATACTCAATACAAGAAGCGAAGTAAAATCTCTCGCATACAAAGGTACCATACCATGCCACAACTGTGGCAATTGCAACGCAATTATCAAAGGCAATGAAGTTCGTCACCCCAGCCAAGGAACAACCATCAAATTAAAAGTATCGGCCACGTGTGACAGCCGCAACGTAATCTACATGCTTAAATGCCCTTGTGGCCTGGCCTATGTTGGTAAAACCGAACGCAAAATAAAACAAGACTGACGGAACACAAAATTAACATTCGCACCAAGAGCGCAAAATCACCTTTGGCGACCCATTTCAACACTCATAACCATGCTCCCAGTCAACTCAGGATTCTTGTGCTGGAGCAACCCACCATCTTACCCGGAAGAGACAATGGCCAACATTTTTTGAGACGGGAAATATTTTGGATCAACCGCCTAACCACGATTCAACCGAAAGGACTCAATGATCGGTTGGACCTGAATTGTTTTCTATAAAACTTATAACATGATATTATTACCCATTGATGTGATGATGTACATATATTACCAACTGCAGTATATTTCTTATAGAGGATCAATTGATGTTTTTGTACGACACCACCGTTTCATAACACCCTGGCCACGCCACCCCACAGTCCGTTATCTAATAATCAATAGCCCACACTGGCATACACCCCTTGGACATGTTCGTAGTGCCTAACGTCCCTGCCCCACCCCACTTTGACCCACGGATATTCAGCCCCGTCACCACAATCTTTGCATTCCACATTTCCTTTTGGATACGGAGTCATTTACGCTTTTTTCTTATCCTGTCAACTTTCACACAGAGATATCACGTTTTAAGAACGATGGATTTTTAATCGTTTTAAGTCTGTCCTTTGCCCCACGCTTCTCGCGTATTCGATTTTTCACTTTCAGTCACGTCTTGTCACGTGATTTTTCAACCCATATAGGTAACCGGGATTTCTGCATTCCATCCCGCCAGCCTTCTCCGAATACAGCGAGCCGAGCACTCGCGATTTACGTGGTGAGTAACCCCGATAGCACCATGAGACCAGAAATTAGACCGGCAGGGCGACTCGCTTTAAAACGCCCACGGTTACATAGATCGCACCTTTCTTTTACAGATTCATCTTATGCCTCGCTGCGTAACTGAATGCCGATCCACGTTTAGAAGGTACCATTCTTTCAACCCACCACCTACCTTAGTAGTAAGGGCTTGACACCTCGATCACGTTTCGCACTGTATTACGCTGTAGAGTAATTTTACATTTTCGTTTCTTAGGACTGATCGTTTTGGAAAAAGCCGAATTTCCAGCTTAACTTTTGTGATCCTTAAGGTAGGATCTACACTCCCTCTTCGAACCCAGTTACACACTGCTCCCAAGCTTTGTGTTACCAGTCACACAAAATATTTATTGCTCCCGGCACCATCCAACCCAATTCACGCTGTTGAATGTTCTGTTTTTTGCTAATATCGCTTATGTGTGTATTCATTTGAAAAAATTTCGTATTACACGTGGGTCACAATGTTCAATGCAGAAACAGCAATGACCTTTAGAATAATACAGATAATGACAGGATTGTTCTATCTTGATATGTTTCTTAACATTCGCAACAAATTATTGCATATATTGTCAGGGCTCCACGAATTTTCAATTCTTGTCTCTATTTCGACTTGCACAGGAACAGAAGATGCTTGCTTTCCAACTCCCTCTCTCCAATCAGTCGGAGTCAGATTAAAATCATAACTCCAAGCAATCAGAAAAAGAGAAGGGGAAAAGTGGAAAAAATAACCATAAGAAAAGAAAGGCACAGAAGAGACTGGTCCGGTCCCTCGGTACTCCAGCAAATCCTCCTCTGACTTTATCAGCCAAACTAGGTTCCTGTGAATACTAAACACATACAATATTTTTTAGCCTATAAATCTTAACTCTGTTCTACCTGCTTCTATTGGTATTAAACCTACATACCCATGGGACTGCATAGACCTGTAGCTCTTCTTTCTACTGTGAGGTTTCGTTAACTGGAGTTGCCTTGTGTTCAATCTCACTAAAATGAAATGACTCTCTTAATATTCCACTCTAGCTATTCTCTTAGAATATGTGTTTTCTAGACTATAAAACCTACCACGCTATGCAACTCTGTGTCTTTTATTCTTCCTCTTGTGTTGTATGTTGGCTTGTGAATACCTCATCTGCAAAACAGTCAATCGATTAATTTCCTGCTCTATCTCTTCCTATTATCTGTTATCTTCCTTTATCTCTTTTGACCTACCAGTACTGTATTCCGCTATCCTTATAATGTGTTCTGTTCTTGTATTTCTTCTTCTTTTAGGACTGTTGCTTTCCTGCTCGAGTTATTCGCCTCACTAGATTCAGGTAAGGTTTTCTTTCCTTTTTTACTTCAAGTAATTGTCTAAATTGCATTTAAACAAACTATTTACATTTCTCTGTAGGACGTGTTTAATTTCTTGTTGCTGTGTCTTGAAACACCTGCTTCATTAACGCTACTGTTATCTCTTGAATTATAAATGTCACAGGCTGTAAGCGTAATACAATTTCTGCCGAATACAGTCTAGATTTAATTGTCACTTAGCTCTATGAAAACTGTTTTCCTTAACGTGATGACAGCTTGCACTGCTCCTGAAGCGGCGACACGTTGTCTTGACGGAGTCTCTCTGAATGTCTCTTTTCTTTTCGCTGCTAGACACCTACGTGGCAATTTCTGCAGGGAAACTATTATACTGAGTTGCTACTAGGAATATATCTCTTGCCACTCTGAAATTCTGAAAATAACTTTTCTCTACAAACGTTTCTACTCTGACAGGAATTCTCTAACTGACTCGGGCTGAATTCTCGGTGAAGTGCGCAGCTCTGATAGAGCGCGCGCCTCACCTGAACTCCGTTCTGGAATGTTCAGAAAACTAGACTGGCAACTTAGGCTGGCAGTTGTCCTGCTCGCCCGCCATCTTGGAATTCCGTGAATTCCACGCCTTGGACCAGGAAGAAGCCAAACTCCAGTTCTGTTGCTTCATTTTGAGAACTCTTGCTGACCGTTCATTAGGAAGGATCCTGACATATATTCATTTTTGTGTATTTTTCTTTATTAACAGTACCGCTAATCCCCTGATGAAGCTCCTTCGGCCCGAAATGCATTGGGAAATCATAAATGAATCTTAAGAATTGAATGATGATTTTTTGAAACTTTATGAACTGTAAGATGTGAATACAACGTCAAGACCAAAAACCCTTTTTTTCAATAAATCTTTAGTGATACAAAAATGCATAACAACTTTTTTTGAAACTTTATTCATCGAGTGCATTTGGTGACGCTACCCACGTTTGGAATAGCGCTACATAACGCAACAATTGGGTGTATCAGCCATGGGACAGACAGGACATTTTGACTTTCCGTAAATCTTTACAGAATTTACGAAAGAACCCCACCGCCTTTTTCCTCCGAGCTAGGTATCGCTCTGGGATCAACAATAATGACACTTGCCGACATAGACTTGTTCTTCAGGTTATGTTTGCCAGCAGATGTGTGGAAACAGATTAGGAAAGTAGACCATACCGAACTGCTTGGCCATACCTGGGAACAACTCAACACACTAGATAAACAGCGAAACCCTGGTCAAAAAACGGTTAAAGCAATATTGGACCTCCCTGACAAAATAGTACAGAAAGTGAAAATGCTGATGTTATGTTATGTTATGTTATGTTAAATTAATTTGTTGAGCGCGCTAACACCATTAGGTTTCTTGGCGCTGTTCGGAGAGAGCAGAGAGAGACAGAACTAACATAACAGAAAAGCAAAAGTTAATAATAGGCCTCAGTGAAAAGATGAGTTTTAAGGGAAGATCTGAAACTAGAATAGGGAGAGGCTAACCTAAGCGGGAGAGGTAAAGAATTCCAAAAGGACGGGGCTAGGAAAGAGAACCTAAGACCACCGTGTTTCTTCCGCTTGAATCTGGGGATAGATAAAAGAGCCATGTGGGAGGACCGGAGGGTACGGGAGGGGACGTAATGATGTAGCAGGGAAGAAATGAAAGCGGGGCCCTGACCAGAGAGAGATTTAAAGGTGATACAGCCCAGCTTAAATTTGCAACGGGCAGAGACCGGAAGCCAGTGAAGGTCCTTTAGAAGCGGTTGGACATGTTGGTCTCTCGGCTGGTGATAAATCAGACGGGCAGCCTGATTTTGGATCAGCTGTAGTCTCCTAAGTTGATAAGCAGGAATGCCTACATATAATGCATTCGCGTAGTCAAGCCTAGACATGACTAACGCGAGTAGAGCCAAAATAAGGGCATCGGTGGTAAGTAGGCGCGAGATCTTACGTATCTTCCTGAGCTGGAAATGACTAGAGGAGACTACAGCACTAATCTGGGGTGTCATCGATAGATCGTTGCTGATGACAACACCCAGACTTTTTGCTGAGTTGACCGGACAAGGCGGGGAGCCCAGGCTGGCCGGCCAGAAGGAAGGATGCCAAGGATTGGAGGGTCCCCCGACAAGCACCAACTCGGTCTTGTCGGGGTTAAGTTTCAGGTGGTTTGCACCCATCCAATCACTGATGAAACAAAGGGCATTTTGAAAGGTAGAGATAGATTCGGGCCCAGAGTCAATGGTGAAAACCAATTGAATGTCGTCCGCATAATTAAATGCGGAGACATTAAAACAGTGGAGGGAACGGATTAATGGGGCCAAATACAAATTAAAAAGAAGAGGGGATAGGGAGGAGCCCTGAGGGACACCGCAGGTCAGCTCGACTTGAGAGGCAGAAAACTGAGACAATCTGACGGCCTGGTGGCGGTGGGTCAGAAAGGAGCGCACCCAGTCCAGGGCAATGCCCTGGATGCCGGCCTCTCCGACACGGTCGACCAAGATGTCATGGTCGACCGTGTCAAAGGCGGCTGACAGATCCAAAAGGACCAGGGCCTGACAGGTGTTGGTGTCAGCGCCCCTGCGGAGTTCGTCCATCACAGAGAGGATGACTGCTTCTGTGGAGTGTGCTGGTCTGAATCCAGCCTGCTGGGGGTCCAAAACACAGGAGTCCTCCACAAAAGAAGTAAGGGTCTGGGTGACGTGAGACTCCAGGACCTTACTAAGGAAGGGGAGGAGGGAAATTGGATGGTAGTTGCTCATGTTGGACTGGTCGGCCGTGGGTTTTTTCAAGATAGCAACCACTTCTGCCCGTTTAAAAGAACCTGGGACCACCCCCGTAGTCAAAGAGCTGTTTAAAAGAGCTAAAGGGGGGTCCGGGCATGAAGTGAAGGCTTCTCGTAGGGCCGACGGGGGGCAACAGTCACTGGGAGATCCAGAGGAAACTTTAAACAGAAGGGAACGGAATTTGTCTCTGGAAATGAGTGGGAACTGGGTGAGGGTATCGGTGCGATGGAAAGGGGGGAGAGTGGGAAGGGTGGAAACAGAAGATGCGTGGACAATGCTGGTTTTAATTTTAATGATTTTGTCCACAAAAAATTGATTCAGAGAATCACACAATAGCTGGGAAGGAAGAGGGGCAATGGTGACTCTCGCCGGGTTCGATAATTCCTCAACAATCGAAAAGATGTCTTTGGACTTATTGGTGGAGTTCAAGATCTTATTGGAGAAATAACAAGATTTAGCCCTGGCTATAGCAGACTTGTATTCTCTCAGCTGGGAGGAGAAGGCAGCCTTGGACTGTGAGGAATAATCTCGACGCCAGCGCCTTTCGGCCTGACGGAGGCTCAGTTTCAGTGCCTTAAGTTCCTCGGTGAACCACCTATGGGCGTCATGATTTCGCCGCGTTTTAACAGGTTTTAGGGGTGCCACCGATCCTAGTGAAAAAGATAGACTGGTCCATAGTAACTGCGTGCCGCCAGAAACCACAAGAGGATGTCTCAGAGTATTTCTCCAGATTTGAAACGGTGTTCTTTGATTACAGTGGACAAGACATGTCCATCGCAACCGGACACCACTTATTTGTGAAGAACTATGTCAAAGGACTACTGCCAGATGTATCCCAGAAATTACAAGCCAGCGAACGTAGTTGGGCAGCATCTAAACCAGCGGCCATTCTCCAAATGGCCCAGAACTATGAGCACCAGAGAAACGAAAATGACAGGGCTACCGAAAGGAAAAAGAAGGACTTGAAGGAAAGGGTAATGGTAGCACAACTCCAGGGGGCGAATACAGGAAGGGAGCAATATAGGGGAGGATACCAGCAGAATACCTCTAGAGTACAGCCACCTAGAAACAATTCATCAACACCATATGTAGGACGCCAAGACCTAGGACAGGATCAATGTGCATTTTGCAAAGAATATCGACACTGGAAAACCCAATGCCCGGCTTTGTTAGGAGCTGGTAGGGGCAGAGGGGCGAGGGAAATTGCAAGTGGACAGAGAGGAAGAGGACGTGGGAGAGGGTTCGCGAGTGAGGCAAGAGAGGAAAGGCCAGGAAGAGTGAACGCATTTGACCATCCCAAACAGAATCAGTACCAACAGACTATGACCATACGTACAACTTTGCATAGGACAGCCAGGGGCAAGGGAGGGATCCAGTCGAGCTCTATGTTGATCAGCAAGGCCCTTATGTTACTGCTGAGGTCCTGGGCACAAAGTCGCCATTTTTGGTAGACACGGGAGCAATACGTAGTGCACTATCCAAACGACTAATTCCAAGGGCACCCTTGTCAGGCTCACATGTGACCTCAATAGGATTTGACGGTACGCCCTCCACCAACCCTTTGTCCCGACAGAACCCTTTTAACCTTGACAACAATAGCATCAAAATAACATTCCTCCACTCTTCTAACACCCCAGATGCCATTATGGGTCTTGACCTTTTGAAACACTTCCTTGCGACTATCAGATGCTCACCAGATGGAGTGCGTGTCATCCTGTATGACAATCCCCAGCACCATAGAAAGAACCCTTCTCAGCACATGTTTCCCATCTCTGAGACTGACGCACCCCTACTGGACACTTTGCCATCACACTTATGGGCTAGGGCTGATTGAGACGTAGGACGAATGATGATTGACCCAGTACACGTAACAATACAACAGGACGCAACCCTACCGAAAGTACAGCAGTACAAAATATCGCCAGAAGCGAGAAGGCAATGACAGAGATCATACACTCTTTGGTAGAGGCAGGGGTGGTAGAGGAAGTAGTGAGCAACGTTTGTAACAGTCCCATACTACCGATTGTAAAGAGACAGGGGGAGGGAGACCGAAAGCCCTACCGCTTCATCATTGACCTGCGGGAGATAAACAAAATCGTAGTGCCACAATACCCAGTGGTTTCCGACATCACGATCATTTTGACTTCAATCCCTTTCACTGCCACCACCTTCACGGTAATTGACCTCAAAAACGCATTCTTTTCCATACCTATACAGAAGGACAGCCGCTATCTATTTGGATTCACCCTGAACTCCCGTTCGTACAGATTTTGCAGAGCACCTCAGGGGTACACTGAGAGCCCAAGCATCTATAGCCAGGCGCTTAAAAGACAGTTGGACGCCATACAATTGCCAGATGGAGTGGCACTAATACAATATGTAGACGACATCCTTCTAGCAGCAGACACCATACCAATAGCCGTCACAGCCACCATCAAACTACTCCATTGCCTTGCTGAACATGGTCACAAGGTCTCCCGAAAGAAATTGCAGTTCTGTAAATCACAAGTGACCTATTTGGGTCACCTTTTATCAAACGAAGGGAGGAAACTCACGCCTGACAGGATCCAGACAATTCTAGACACCCCTGTCCCCAAAGATCAGAAGCAAGTCCGCTCTTTGATAGGTCTCACCTCATTTTGCCGACAGTGGTTACCGAACTTTAGCCTCATTGTCAAACCCCTTCTCTCCCTCCTAGCTAAAGACATCCCCTCACCTCTCCCCTGGACCCCCGAATGCCAGTCAGCCTTCAAAGAACTATGCAATGCCCTTTGTTCAGCGCCTGTCCTAGGAACCCCAGATTACTCCAAACCATTCTTCCTCTACACGCACGAGAGGGAAGGATATGCATTGTCTGTCCTAACACAATCAATTGGTCACAAACAACGCCCTTGTGCATATTTCTCTGCCACCCTCGATCCAGTAGCCAGAGCACTGCCAGCGTGCCTGCGCGCTGTGGCAGCTGCAGCAGTATCGATACATCAGAGCGAAGGAATAGTGCTCTCCAATCCAGTCACTGTTTTAGTACCCCATGCAGTTGACACACTACGAAACCAGACCAAAACCCAACATTTGACTAGCGCCCAACTGACAGGATATGAGTTGACCCTGCTAGCACCACACATTACCCTAAAGCGATGCACCACCCTCAATCCAGCCACACTGTTACCCCTACCCAAAAATGATCCTACCGTGACTCCACTACACGACTGTGTGACACTAACCGATGAACAAACAAAGAGTAGAATAGATCTCAGAGACACCGCCTTTCTAGAACCAGATGGGGAACTATGGGTGGATGGTTCGTGCATCAAACTCCCCGACCGCACCACCTCAGCTGCATACGCTGTCACCACAGCCCGAACCGTTCTGGAAACAGCCCGTATTCCCCAACGTTCAGCCCAGGCTGCAGAACTCATTGCCCTTACACAAGCATGTATCTTAGCGACTGACACAACAGTTAACATATACACCGACAGCCAATATGCCTTCGGGGTGGTTCACCTTTTTGGGATCTTATGGAAGGAAAGAGGGTTCCTGACTTCACACGGTATACCCATCCTGCATGGAGATTTAGTCTCCGCCTTGACGCAAGCAGTCCTCCTCTCCAAGAAGTTAGCAGTGATAAAATGCCAAGCACATAGGAAAGTGACTGATCTCATTGGACAGGGAAATGCACTAGCAGAAGTTACTGCCCGAGCCACGGCAGGAGACAGAACTACGACACGAATGTATGTGACCAAGTCACAAGCTGAACAATGGACTGACGCTAGGACCACTGTAAGGGACATACAGACTACAGGCACACAAGACGAATTGACCGAGAGGGAAAAGCCGGGACTAAAAGACGAAGAAGATTGCTGGAGAACTAAAGATGGAAATAAATGGCTGTTACCCAATGCCTACCTCATCCCCATATTGTCCATGGCACATTTACCAGCACACATAGGCTCCACCCCCATGATTAGACTAATCACCAGAGTATGGCATAATGTCAAGATAGCAGAATGTGCAAAACGCCTAGTACAACAATGTATAGTCTGCCTACAACACAACCCAGGGAAGGGGACAGTAGTACCACAGGGAGGGTTTGGAATCCCTGATCACCCCTTTGAAGTCCTTCAAATGGATTACATCCAACTAGAAAGATGCTGTGGTCTAAAATATGTCCTGGTAGTTGTATGCGCTTTTAGCAAATGGGTGGAGGCATATCCCACCCGTGACAATACCGCCTTAGCCACTGCAAAAGTATTGCTGAAAGAATTCTTCCCCCGATATGGCCTTTGCAGAATTTTATGGAGCGACAACGGCCCCCACTTCGTAGCCGAGGTGATACAGAGCATACTGAGAGGGTTGGGGGTAAAACAAAAGTTCCATGCCGTCTTCCAGCCCCAATCAGCGGGCCTGGTAGAGAGGCACAATGCAACATTGAAACTAAAACTAGCCAAAATAGTTGCCACAACCGGGTTGAAATGGCCCGACGCCCTCCCATTGGCATTGCTATCGATGCGCTCCACCCCAACCAAACACAGACTTACCCCGTATGAGGTGGTCTTCGGCAGGCCTATGAGCATTTGGGCGGCACCAAGACCCACCTCCATTAACGATGTCCCGAACATATTAATGTCAGATTATTTGCATGAATTGACAAACGAGCTAACAATTATCCACCAACAGGTGCAGCAAGCCTTGCCTGACGTATCAGGGGCCTGGGACATGAAATAAAGCCAGGCGACCATGTATTGATTCGCAACTTCCAAAGAACGAAGAATCTGGAGCCTAGGTGGACGGGCCCCCGGCAAGTCCTGATCACCACCTGAACTGCCCTCCGAGTGGAAGGAAAATGAAACTGGCTGCACGCTCATCATTGCAAGCGAGTTCCTCCAACCCTGGCAACCTGTGAAGGGGGCGAGGTGCAAGAGGAAGTACTCGCGAAGGACCGACCAGCTCTGACTTGCTACCCACAAGAAGACTCCCTCGAACTATCAAAATTTCCCGACCCCACATTGCCATCCAAGAAAGGATACAACCTAAGATCGACGAAAGAAGGGAGCTCCAATGACCAGGCCAATAACTGAGTCAAGGTCTCAGATCGGTAGCACAGTCACACAACGCTACCAGGAAAGCACCAGACAAAAGTCTGTGGTCCTAACAGTTGTTGAGCTCCTCGAAGATGATGGAAGAAACTGAACATCTGCAAAGCCACAGCAAAAACACCAAGACTGCTAACCTGCACAGCACAAAGACAATTGCACTTGTAGCTGCATTTCTCACCTGTCTCCTGCAAATGGTCGCAATTGAAGAGAATGCACCCGCATACAGAACAATGTCACCCACCATGCAACCAACCCCCAAGAAAGAACACTACCTTGTATCACTACCGCTACATCTCCGAGAACGACTCAAAGAATTCTGGAATAATTCTTTCGTGCAGATGTTGCAGCAGCACCATCTTGCTACCAATGCTACCAACTGTTGGGTCTGTGGGCTGTTACCACATGCCACTGAACATTCCATCCCTTTCATCCCTTCACCCTTTTCTATTCACGGATCTTGCCTTGCCTGGATGATGCTCCTACAGGAAAGTTACAAAGACAATGCCACTTCCGACAGAACAATCGCCCAGTTCTACACCGAGTTCTGGTGAAATAAAACAGGAAGAACAGCCACCCCCTTCTGCCCTAACACCCCCAATGCGACATTCCCGATGTATGTGCCCTCCAAAGAACGAGTGGAAATGCAAGTGTTCAATAATCCTAACAGAGCCACATTTTCTTACCTGAAGAAAAGAACTGCTGCAACGCTGACTGTGGCCCTATCTGTGGTGAATGTCTCTGGCCTTGTATGCATTGAAGGCCGTGGGACTAAGAATGTGGGTCACAGCACCTGTAGCATTGTAAGGGCTTTGAACACTGCCAACCCTCCAGCACTTGTTGCATCACCCAATATGTACTTTGTTTGTAGAACCAAAGCCTACACCTGGCTCCCAAGAAACTTCGGGGGGGGGGGCACGTGCTACATTGCCTTTGTTTTGCCACCAACCTACACAGCCCCTGCAGAGCATCATCGAGAAAAGCGTTCTAAAGACACTGATCAAGCAGACTCTGCCTCATCACAGTTCTTCGACACAGCAAAAGGGCTCGTCCCGCTATGGGGACCGATGGCAAACAGCCGAGCCATCAGACATCTGTCTCAAGCGGTAGAGACCACCCTGAATGTCACAGCTGGCATCCTCACCAACAACACTGCTGAGCTCCAAGCGGTCCGTCTGGTTGCCCTGCTAAATCGCATGGTCCTGGGCGTGGTACTAGCGGACCGTGGAGGAGCATGCCGCATCATCAGTGCCAGCTGCTGTGTATACATTCCTTATAATTCACCTTCTGTCTATGAAGCAATCGAACATCTCCATAGGCTATCTACAGAAATTCATCAAGGATCAGGGACTTGGATAAGTGGAAGTTGGCTTTGGGGCATCTTGAAGGAGTGGGGTTGGAAAATATCAATGATTCTCTTGGTCCCAGTATTGGCAATATGTGGTTGTTGTTTAGGTATACACTGTATACCACCTTTGTGTTCTCTTTGCATAACTACCTTGCACCCTAAGACTATGGACACTCAGCAAACAAAAATGAGAGTAATGTATGATCAAGAGATACAGGACATTATGGAGATCGAAATAGACTGACAAGCTGGCTAGTTATGTTCAAAGGGGCGACTGTTAAAAGCAAAATTACAATCGTGAACATTACCTGCGCATGTTGTCTGGTGGAAATTTCTATGTGCACATAAGCTGCCGTCATTTTAATCTATCGCAGTCAATTTGTACTCTGTTGGTCACCTTTGTTTTACCCTGCCCTTACTAGCATCCCTCTGATCCTCTGACCGACCGGGTATGTATGCTAGGGGCTATAAACTCTATTGCCACGACAAACTCAGCGCCACTTGCTGCCACAAACTCGTTTTTCCTCTCATCTCTGTTTACAGGCAAACCCTTGGACACTCTATCCTTCACTGCAACTAGTTACACAAATAGGTTCCAAATACCAAAAAGACTCTTGCAAACATGATTTATTGCACTGCAAACAGCAGGACTTGTTTTTACCAACAATGGGACGTGTTTTTATCAACAGAACGGACTCTTAGATCTGGCCGGTCTCACATGTTTTAGACAGTGAAGCAAGGTCCAGCTGCAAGATAAGATTGTCTGTTTGACCTGGGTGGGAAGAGAATTACTGTTGGGCTTGTGTGGCAACCTGCCCGGGGTGGGGACTCCAAGCTTGTGTAGCCATGTTGATGAAACAAATGCATTATGTAAAACCTGTATAAAAGGAAGAGCCAAAGGAGTTATCAGCAGAGCACCTCCCTCCGACATCCCGGTGTCTGCAGTTGACGTGATCTCCTCATGAGAAATAAACCTTTTTCTTGTCTTCCAGTTCCAGCGCCTGCCACATTATTTTGAAAGTGAACCCTAAGTGAATTAGAGGTGGAACCCTGCACCGGGCAGCAATGAGGGTCTTAGAAGACTCGCTGCCTTTCACAACTGTCCAAGTACGGTATGATTTGGACTCCCGGTTTTATAGCATTTATTTTTTTTGACATCTTCATCTGCATCGATATTTATTATTTGCCCATTTTATTTACGTTTATACATGATTGTTTTAGGATTAGTGAAATAATAATGATGTATCTTTGGTTCTTAATTTAATTTTCCCAATCAATGTACACTCATATTTAGTGTTATCAATGCATATGATAACATTAGTACATTCAGTGGTAATTTGTGTGGATGGTCATCGGGGGACGTGAAGCTTTGCCTACTCTCCGCCCAGTTTTTTCATTGGCTAGTGCCATTGTCCATTGTAAACTGTGGCTTTTCATTGGTCAATAGGCTTGGTATTCCCTCCTTAGGACCACCTTTTCCCATTTTGTAACCTCCCATGAGGACACCTCCTGTTACATGTGTTGTTGCTTGGTAGGTTTAATTACAGCATCCGGGCACTATTTTCTCAGACAGCTTTGTCCTGCCTGCTCTTGCCGGCTGGAAAAGGCAGGACACACTCTCTCCTAATGCATTTTTAATGCAATAGGTCTCCATTTGAGAGAGTTCAAGCTATTGGCATTGTAAACGACAATACCTTTTGTTCATCTGTTTTAAAAAAAACACATGAATAAAAGGCATTATCATTTACAACGCCAATAGCTCAAACTCTTGTAAATGTGAGGCCTATTGCATTGCAAATGCTTATTTACTTATGGCTGTGGCAGTAAAGCAGCACTTTCATGGGCAACTGGTGCCCCATCAGATGTATCAATGACTCACTCTTTCTGTTGCAGCAGTTCACCCAAGATCCTTGTCCCCAGGTGGAAACAGGAGCAGATTTGTTAAATTCTTAAGATCTTACCACCAGCTAACTGCTTCCTACTGCTCTAATCTGGTGCTTCATGTCTGCTCACACATTCCCTGTGTGTCCAATGTACTTCTCACGGCCCAGTAAGCAGTGCACAAGCAGTATTTCCGGGTCTGTCCTTCCCAGCCTTCACCTACCCGGCCTGTCCCAGCCTGCAGGCTCTTCTTCATTTTTGTTTTGTTTTATTTTTAGAGTTTTTTATAGCACGAACAAGACCCTTTCAGGTGACAGAGCGCTTTTCAGGACAAAGCAAAAAAAACAATTGTGTTGAAAAATGTTGTGATGACAGCAGGATCCATTCTCAAAGGAGATCCTCTGGGACTCGAAGGCGTCCTTAGGGAGTCACCCGGGCTGCAGTGGTAACCCAGAGCTGATTGGGATCTTGCTGCTGCTTCAGATGAGGCCTTGAAGAGGATGGTGAGATGAAGCAGTTATTTTCACACCCAGCTTTTTCCCTCCACTGCCGTGAGAATGCGGTTGGTTGGTAGGGGGCAGCAAAATAGTGGTACAGGAAATGCCGTTTGCCACACCCACTGCCTGAACTAGAAAGTAGGAATTGGGTTATGCTGAACTAACATGGGGTCTCTGTGCAAAACTTAGGGGCAGGAGTTCTTTCTCTGTGTGATTGGTGGCATTCTTGAGGTGTAGTTCTGGGAGCCTGAGAAAGCCTGGGAATGGACAAAGTGTGATGTCTCAAACCAGTGACGAGACAGGGTGGAAGTAGAGGTATGGCATGCCAGACCTTCAGAGTTTTTTCTCTTTCTGCCATGTGCTTTGATCCTGGTGCAGTCATGGCCGACACACACACTGATACCTGGAGGCTATGGAAGGCCGGACAGTAGTCAATGAGATAGAGATACAAGGCAGGATCTTCCAGGTCAGGCAGACATGAAGGACCAATCAGAGTAGCAGGAATAATTTAGACAGCAGAGAAGAGGGAACAAGTTACCTTGCAACTGCTTAGCTGTGCGGTTACTGTTTGTTCAATTCATTCACCATTGTGTGATTCCTGCACCTTTGTTTCTTTTATATGCCTCTCTTGTGTTTCCATCCTCTCATTGATGCTTACTTTGACGGCAGCTCCTGTGTCAACGTTAGGCCATCGGCAGTTTAATGCTACCTGTGGCCACTCTCCTGTCCCCAGTGGTGCTTGATGCTCCCGAGCACCGGGAAGGTCTCCAGGTACACAGGGGCGAAGCTTCAGGCGGGGATGTTTGGGGTAACACCCCCCCAAATAAATGCATCATCCGGCTGCTAGTTGGGTCCAGGGACTATAAACAGGGTTTGGCAGTGTCTGTGTTGGATTTCCATTGGGCTCATAAACACTAACAGCACAAGCAAATGTCCCTCTTGCTTGTGAAGAACTTGTTTTGACTAGCCCGCTTTCTTCCTCCCACACACCACATGGCATAGATAAACAAAAGCAATTATTAGGCTGATGAGTCTAAAATTATCTGATTCAGAAAACATTTTCATGGGTAAAACTGTGCTTCTCACTTTTTTACCCCTAACTGAAGAAGTTTTCACTTGTTTATTTTTTGATGGGGTATTCGGGGTCTTATAGACTATGTCAAAACACGTTTGCCATGAAGGAAAGGGTCCTTTATTTAGTATCTCTTCTGTTTCTGTTTTTATGAAAGGACAGTGCTGTGGAGTGGGACAGCAGGGAAAAAGTGTACAACATCTCTCCTTTTACCTTTTTGTTTAACAGCAGGAAATAGCAAATGTGCTAGAATTAGATCCCTGCCAAACTTGTGTTAATAATTCCAAGCAGTGTTATTTAAACAAGGCAAGGCTGACATTCAGGACTCTAAATCTGGATGCACATAAAAGTAATTCTGCAAATAATGAACAGCCCCTTCTATTGCTGGAAAGTTGAGTGCTGGAACATGTGTCATGCTAATTACCCTCTGATTCTTGTGATGTAACTGTTTCCCACCTTCTCATGTCAATCTGTTGGTCCACAGCCAGAGTACACTGTTTTTGAACAGCACCTCTTGAGGCTTGAGATACTCCTTCTGTTACAAAAATGTCTTCTATGTTGCACTTCACTCTTCTAAAATATTTCATATTCATCCTAAATAGCAAATACTTCATGAAAAATAAAACTGCCTTGATGTCTCACACACATCCATGCATGCACCAACACACAACACAAACATTGTTCAGTTGGTTCATTATCTCACCGGCATTAGAATCTATGACCTTAAAGTTGTTACACTCAAGATCACTGCAGGCAGTCAACCATCATTGGCATCAGAACTTGTATACTATGCGTGACACCCTATTTAGCAGAAGCGAGTTCTTAGCATGTGCCCAACTCACCCATCTTGGCCATCTTATATCAACGCCCTTCCTATACACCACACAATAGTTGCATAGACTTTAAGAGCTTCAAGAATGTTTGCTAGTTTTAAGAGTATTGCTGTACCTGTTTTCAAAACCCTTAACAGCCAAAACCTCCACTTTCCCAAAGCCCATCATCAGCCCCCCAACCTCTGCTTGGCACACCATTTATTTTGTAGTTCACTGCGGAGATGGCTGGGAAATCTAAGACTCCTGCTGTCACTCAATTGTCACTGACGAAGTTATGCACCTGTGGGTATTTCCTGTATTAGTTACCATCCTTTCCAATTGGAGCATCAGGTGAGACGCAGTGGTTATTTGGCTTGCAATATTATCACATTCGAGGAGCATTTCTTAGTATATGTACTCTGTGTGTGCTTGCTTTACAGGATATATCTGCTGTACTGCCTGTGTGAGGGTTAGCATAAATGGTACCCCTTCTTATTCAAATGGCAAGCATGAACCCGCAACATTCGAGAACCAAAAACACGATCCCATGTGTTTCCTCTTTCTCCTCCCAAACCCCATCCCCCCTTATGAGAGCCCATTGACATGCGTTCACTCATCTCTCCGCCTGCAGGTCTCTTCTGGTGGAGAAGGGTGGATTTACATCACAGCCCATACTCAAGACTTCCCAACGACCCTCATGGGTCATGAAAGATGGACCTGTGGATGCCGGCCAGAGCTCTGGCTACTATGCCCTCTCGTTCTTCTGTGTGCTGATTCTGCGATGGTGTTTAGAGATGGGTTTACTTGGGCCCAATAATGACATGTGCGTGTTTGGGGATGAGGGATTGTCCCTCCAGCAGCTCAAGGGCTCTGATTCTATTGGATCTCTGGGCCTGTGGACAATACGAGTGAGCTGCTGGGCACATTCCCTAGGGTTTTGCATTGTCAGTTTGGAGGAAGAGTGGGAAGGTGACCTAGGTTATGGGAGGTAGACTTGGAGGAGAGGGGAGAGCAGGAGGGTGAAGAAGATTAAAGAACCAGTAAATGTTTGCAGATGATCAGTCTTTTTTTTAAACACAGTCTTATTGATTTTCTAGGTATATGCATTACAATCTATTGTGACATTATCTTACATTTCAGAGGTCATCTAGTATACACATTTTGTCTTCCAATAATATGTTCATAGTTATACAATTGCTCGTTTTAGGCGCTGTAATCTACCAAAATTTGCATGTATGTGTATTTCCATAATTATGGATGTTGTGTCTAAATACAATCTTGATGACTCTGTAGCAAAGAAGTCCAACTGGGAACACTGTAACCTTCCCCAACTCCCTATTGCTCCTCCCTACCCCCTAACTGGCTTACTCCCACAACTCTTAGGGTCCAGTCACACATGTTTCCTTTGTGGTATCTCATCTGCAGATGATCAGTCTTTATAGTTATAGCACCCAAAACCGTAGGTTTTTAGGCACTTGCTTAATATCCTTGGGCGCGAGGGGGTTAAGTAGCTAAGGGATTAATGGATGGAGGGTAAGCGTTAAAGGTGTATGGGCAGGGAGAGATAGAGGCAGCTGGAATAGCCTGTAGCACTGCAGTCTGCCTCAGACATATAGTTGCAATCACAGCCTTCCTAGGTCTGCTAACTTAGGTATTTCATTGGTTCCAGTGCTTTAAAACAGCATCAGTGGCGACAAGCACTATATAATTCACACGTCATTATTATCTGGGTATGCACGCATGAGGTTCTGCATGATTCAGAAGCAGGGAAGTCATGATACTCCCATTAGACGTCTTGCTTATCAAGTGTCACTGAGTTACATAGGAACCCCGGCACCACTTCAGCAAACTTATTCCACAACGAAGGGCCTGTTAGAAGCTGAGAAAGGTAAGATAGATCAGAAGGGGTGCGAGGGCAAGGAGAATGAACAGAGGGTCAGGACAGGCAGTGAGCAGCGAGGAGAGGAACCAGAGACATACAGAAAAGGAGACATACAGAAACAATAGATATAGACTGGCATGCCAATCAAAGGGGCAGGGCAGTGGGAATCGAATCACGAAGTACCCCAAAACATCCAAAAGGTGACAATGGGGAGAAATAATAAGAGACACTGACACACACAAGCGATATATGTACAAAGTAGAAAATATTGCAACCCGCATATTACACATGGGTTCAAGAACCGTTCAGGTGGGAAGGGGTACTATTCATCCCCCCAGATTCTTTAGTGGGGAGATGCAAATGACAATATCCCCCCAGATTTAGAAGTAGAATCTGCAGATTAAACAGCCCTAGACAAAGCATCTCTACTTGAAGCCTTTTAAACTGAGGAACAAACCCCGTGGGGGCTTTATGACATCTTTATTTCTTAATTATATAATTTAGCTCACTGATTTGTTCAGCCTCTCCTAAAATCAGTCTGTTTGTCAAGCCAGCAGAGCAAGGGAAGGCAGGAGATGCTAGTTTATGGTAATGTTATTCTGGCTCGACCATCGTTTGAAGTGCATAAAGCAAGTATGGGACCTGTGATTCTGAGTACAATGAGGGTGGGGTCTGCGAGTGTAGGGGTGGGGGTTACTGGCGTGGCTAAAAAGCACAAAATATTCAATAACTATTTTGTTGGCCTTTCACCTACAGGTAACTGCATATAAAACATAATGCACAGACCTCAAATGAAAAAGTAAATGCAATTTAAATGTATTTGTGGGAAATGCATTCTTCTGGCAGGAAAGCTCGGTTGGTTAATGTGATTACTTCAAATGTCTGAGGGTGCAATCAAACAGTCACTGACTTGAATCCTGGTTGGTGCACTGGGGAAACAGTGGCGTGTATGTATAGTACTAAGCGGTTCACACCTGTGGGAGAAAGCACTGTGAATATGTAAGTCCATATTTAAAAAAATATTTATTACACAAAGTATAACAAAGAATGTACACGGTATATATGAGCGGTTGCAAAAAGATTGTTTAAATGTTTACAGTGCTTTCAAAGGTTATGTTTTAGTAATATGCTGACTATACCTAGTGCAAATAGTTTTTAAAGGTTTCCATCAAAAGGACAAATTCCAGATTCTATTAATTAAAGCCTAAACTGACTGCCAAACATCCTCTACATTTGCTTCCTAATCTTTGCACATATTTATGTTTCTATCAAGAGCACGGGCCCTGTAGCTTGCTTCTTCTTTAGCTGCCTCTCCCTTCAGGAGAGGAGACCCTCCTTCCTCCCTTTTAACCTGCAGCAACTCGAACGTTCAGGCATGGTTGTTTTTTAAATAAAAAGTATGCGAACACTTTTGATAAAATTAATAGTAGTAGTAGTAGTATAAATTGACTCGATTTTTTCACAAAATCATAAAAGTACACACTGAAATAAAAATAATCATAAAAAAAAGATAACAACTCGTTGCATAAAAACAAGATGCATCCACAAAAATATGGAAATTACAGTACTTGTACGGAAAGCTTTCTGTTCCACCAAGGCTGAGAAATAGTACATAAAGCCACCGCAGCTTAACCTCTAACTTATTAATAATATCCTCCCAGGTAGAAATATTTAAAGTGCATATGGAAAAACGTTTCTTAAAACAAGCTGAAGACTCCAAAAAAAAAGAACATTCAAATCAGAAATATAAATATAAACAGAAATATAAAACCCAAATTAACATACTCATCGCCAATGTAATATCCCAGATAAAAACATGACAGAAAAAAACAGACATTTAGAGTGGGTAAGAAATGTAAAAACAAAAACGCAGGTCTCACCTGTCCAAAATAATAGGTAAAAGCCGCGGGCGCATATATTAATAGCGTAACCTAAGGTATCAAATCTGGGGCAGATCATCACAATATGCAGGGTGTCGGGGATGGAGATTTAGTCACAGGAACGTGCTTGCTTTTCCGATTCGTTTATCCAACCCCCTATAGAAAACATGCAAAGATGGAACAAATTAAACTTAAAGTGAGCAACCTGCGATGATAACCAGACATGGCCAAGTTCAAATATGGTTCTATACCACTTACTGATTTTACCAAGATAAATTGGCGCATCGAGTACTTAGTCAAAGCAGAAGCCTCTGGCTCCGCTGTCACTCTACAGTAAAAAGCCTGCCTCAGCCAAGCAATATTTCCCTTCATTAGGCGGTCAGGGTGAGAAAAAAGTTCAGGTCTGCCCAACTCTTTGAGATTTTTCCTGATGTATAGCAGCCACTGAATTCGGGACATATTGTCCAGACTCATGCAGTCTCGCACAACGTGTTTACTAAGATTTAATTCACCCTTTAGTCGGAGGAAAAACCATAAAAGAATGGGGCGAAGACAATTAAAATCTGATATATATCCCGCCCCAGTTCTTCATAAGCAATCTCACTGGGAGTACACTTTATTTTTTGAATTTCTTTATTAACATTTCGGGTGACCAACAGCAATGGACATGTTATGACAGTAGCATTGCTACCCAATATACATTCCACAGATCATGACTTTATTTCCCCAAGTATGGGACACATTTTCACCCTATCGGCCAAGTTATAGCTATCATCAATACAACAGGTATGTGTTGCAGTTCTTTTCAGTCCAGGTCTAAAAGTGTTGAAGAAAATAAGAAACACGATACTGGATAGCTCTACATCCAACATTATTAACAACACCACATATAGTCAATGGCATGCCCATCGTAATTTCTCTCACACATACTCCCGCTGCAGCTTCCAGTCTCCTAGCAGGCCGAAGTGAAATAAACAGTATTAGGAACTGTCTAGGGTTCTCTTTCATCCTTCGTATCATGGGGAGTCCTTGGGTATCACTTGTCTCCCTTCTTCTCCTCTCCCGACTCTGCCAGCTCATTGCGCAACTATTTAGATGTTTCAGTCTGGTCTCCATCTGAGGAATAGCACCAGCATCATAGTATTCCAAGATAACTGGTCATCATAGTACACCAAGATTACTGGTCATCTGCCACCCTCTCGTCCCTGTGGGTTCTCCACATATGGGCCTCTTTAGCACCAGCCCACTCTAGCATGTCTTTTCTCTAGTCTCTCTGTGCAGGGGGTATAGCACTCAGCCAGTTTATTGCAGTCCGCTGTTTAGCCACTATAAACCCTAACATCACAAAGTGGCTACTTAGTTTCCTCTTTGGGTTATCTGAAGGGAGTCCTAGCACACACTGTTAAATCGTATATTGTACCTCCCAGACCTTCGTGTGCCTAATGAGGTGCAATGTAGTCTTCCAGTCACCCGCTTTATCCGGGCAGTGCCATACTATGTGAAGAAAGTCTGCCACAGGTGCACCACACCTGGCCGAGCTCTAACCTCTTCTTGGATATATGGTGTGGAGTATTTTAGGGGAGAGATGCACCATATGTAACATATAGTATTGGGTCAACTTAAATCTAAACACCATCGTGCACATTCCTACAGGTATTTAGAGCCAGTCTGTGGGCCCAAGGGGCTCTTCACACACGTGATGCCAAGTGTCCTCTATTTGGAGCAAAGCTAGTTGCCTATCTGCACGCAATGCGCGGTAGCCGGGCCATCCCTCCATCAGCTAGGCCTGGGTAAAATTGCATCATGGATCAGGGTCAACCGCCTTAAGCTCAACGGAGAGAAGACGGAGATCCTGATCCTTGGCAAAAATAAAGATCTCTGGGGCCCACAACATTGGCCCAGTGAAATGGGAACACTTCCTCAACCCTCCAGTCAAGTCCGCAACCTAGGTGTCATCGTTGACGACTCGCTCACTATGCACAATCAGGCAGTCAAAGTAACCTCCACTTGCTTTACCATCTGAAGTGGCTGAAAAAGATCATCTGGATGTTGCCTGAGTCTACTCCAAGAACAGTAGCCCAGGCTCTTATCACCTCGAGACTGGATTACGGACACGATCTCTACCTCGGATCTAACAAGAGAGTGAGTCGCAGACTGCAGATGGTGCAGAACTCTGTGGCAAGACTACTCTGTCTCAAGTCATCTGTGGGACCTTCCTTGACCCAGGGTGGAGAACAGAATCAAGTCCAAAGACCTCAGCTACATGTTCAAAATCAAAAATAGAACTGCCCCTCAATATCTGCAGTCTCTGGTCAGCCCCTACGTACTATCCCGGTGCCTTCGCTCTTCCACTCAAGAGAAATTTTCTGTGCCGAGAATTAAATTATCTCGGATGGGTGGCAGCAGGGTCGGCCTTAGGCATGTGCAAGCTGTGCACCTGGAGAAACCCCAGGGGCCGCCACGCCAATATATATCCTTAACATAATAATCCTCTGAGGATGGATACATATTTGCGTGGCGGCCCCTGGCAGGGATTTGGCGGCCCCCGGCTCTGTTCCACTTCCAAACACCCTGACCCACCCCACTTCACTGCCCTCTGGGCCTGCGTTCCTCCGGGGGCCCCCTACCTACGCACCCTGCCCAGGGCCGCCATGACTCTAGAGCCGCCCCTGGAGGCAGATCGTTTGCACATCTTGGTCCCTTACTATGGAATGCACTTCCCACAGCCATATGGAACGAAGCGGTCTACACACTTTTCCGCAAATCCCTTAAGACTTGCCTTTTCAGCCAGTAGCCAATCAGCTGCTATACATCCTTCTGATCTGCTCTGGCGCCGGGAAACCCTTCTTAGGTAGCTGTTGCACCTTAGAATTTTTATTTTTTTTATTTTTATTTTTTATTTTTATTGAAAAGAAACAGACATACAGAAAAACAAACCAAACCTCACAAGGCAGAAACATAGTAATACATTGTCGTGGGTCCGTGTGGGCAGAGCTCAAAGGCTAGATGAATACAATGCAATCGGAGATGACGGGGACAGGGGCGGACAAGGAAACAAGCGGAATTATTGACCATAGATGACAAGTGAATGCCAGTTAGGTGTAAAACAGGCAAGGAATAAATACAAATCTGTCCAAAGGACAGCAAAGATGACATGGGAGGAAGATAAATGGGCCGATCTGCTGCTAGCCGCCAGGGCGCGTGATAATGTCACTTTCTGGAGGCTGGTGGCAAATGGGAACAACGTGGGCAGGGTGGTCAAGGATGTTTTCCTAGACGAACAAACTTGGGTCACCCATTTTACGAATTTATATAAAAAATACGATGACCCAGGTTTGGATATGCATGGAATAAACTGTGAATCCCCGGTAGACCAGCTGTCTTTTACTTTAGGCGAAACAGAGCTGGCAATAACCCAGATTAAATCAGGAAAAGCTCCAGGCTTGGATAAAATCCCGGGGGACCTATACAAGCATGATTTAGCTGTATGGGCACCCTATATTAATTTTTTGTGCAATGTATTTTCCTGCACTTTAGAATTTCCTGAGAGCTGGAAGGGAGCGGAAATTGTTTTAATTTTTAAAAAGGGCGATAGGATGGACCCTTGTAATTACCGGCCAATAAGTTTAATGGATATTTTACAAAAAATGTATTCACGCCATATCTTATTACGCGTGAACAATTGGCTTGATGAAAATGCAATACTGACCAAATTCCAAGCAGGATTTAGATCTAAAATCAGCACAATAGATCAGATTTTCAGATTCTGCTGCCTCTATTGGAAGTACGTGGTGATTAGGAGGTGCCACTTATATGTTGCCTTTGTCGATCTAAGGGCAGCATTCGACTTGGTGCCTCGTAATCTCCTATGGAAAACCTTGAGTGCAGCAGGTATGCCAAATAACCTTGTCACTCAGATTAAGGAGCTACATGCAGGGAATTTTGCGAGAATCAGATGGGGTCCAAATGGTGAATTAACCCAGAAGATACCCATTGAGCGTGGAGTTCGCCAGGGCTGTGTCCTGGCCCCCACGCTATTCTCTCTTTTTGTAAATGATATTCCCCTATTTTTGGAGAGATGCAAGAATGATTCTCCTAAATTGAATGGTGAGAAGGTGACATCGCTACTATTTGCTGATGATACCATTTTGATTTCCCAAACGAAAAATGGCTTGCAGACAATAATAGATACTTTTAATGAATACTGTAGCCAGAAGGGGTTGGAAATCAACGTGAAGAAGACCAAATACATGGCTCTAAATCCTATAAAACCAGACAGAGGCTGTCTAACATTAAACGGCGAAAAGCTGGAATCCGTCCCTCATTTTTCATACTTGGGGGTGACTTTGGATTCAAACTTTACCTGGAAAGCCCAAATGGATAAAAGCAAACTAATCTTTGCTCAGAACATCAAACCTATTCTCAGGGAACAAAGTTTAAGTACAAGTAAAGCAGCTTCTCCTGTGATGGAATTATTTAAGGCCAAGGTCCAATCAGCGGTCCTTTATGGGGCAGAAATATGGGGTCCCGGCTCAAAGGAAACTTTTAGTCTCCTAGATAACAACTTCATGCGAAGTTTGGCAAGGGTTCCGAGAGGTACTCCACTAGTGCCCCTGGAGCTTGACCTAAACTTCAAAAGAACTGATCACCAAGTTTTGATTCGACCTCTGATGCTGTGGGTCAGACTATGGCATGTTCCTGAACTTCAAGATTATAGAGACGGGCTAAAAGAAGTTATGATACTTGATAGTCAGGTTGACATCCCATGGTTAAGGCATATCAAGATTTGGTTGAGTAATATAGGGCTGAAACACTTCTGGGAGAACCCTGAACAATTACCCGTCAACCCCAAACTAATACTGAAAAGGGCCTTTTGGAGCTTCATATTAAACAGGACCATAAGTAATAGAAGTAGTGGGACCTTGGTATCAAGGTTCTTAAATTTCAAGGACGAACCTTTGTATGAGACCTTCATGGATGAAATAGAGCCCCCGCTTGCCAAAACTTTATTTTTAAAGTTCAGATATGGGAACTTACAAATAAAAGCCACTTTGGCTCGCTGGGCTAGGAACCGTGATGCAGGAACCTCGTCAATGGATGTAAATTGCTCTATGTGTAACCATAACCAGATTGAAAACGAGCAACATATCCTCCTTTTTTGTCCTTGCTATATTCAGGCAAGAAAGAGATGGATTAAACCCATTTGCCTTCTTTTAGGCTTGAGGTCAAGTTCACAGGCTCTGAGAATCCTAACAACTAACACATCCCAACAAATAATATTTAGTGTTAGTAGATTCTTACTTTCTATATTCTATTTAAGGAAAAAATTGGGGCATCGATTGTAATGGAATTGATCTGCTTGGAATTGAAAGATGTTGCTTAACTTGTCCTATGAATGTAATGTTTCCGCTCCAATTATTGCATAAGTTTCTTGTATTTTTGTTTTTCTTTTAAACTAATGTTTTTATCTATTGTAATGTTTTAACATAATGATGTAATGTAATATATGCATTGCTCTTTTATGGCACTCGTGCCGAAATAAAGATTTAAAAAAAAAAAAAAAAGAATGCCAGTTAGGGGGACGAAGACACATCAATGGTTACATCCTGTGGGGGAGTACATATATTACCACGATAGGCGTTCCATTGGGACCATATTCTACCCCATTTCCTGGGCCGACCCCGGGAAAGGTACACAGTCTTCTCCCGGAACATGCACCAGTCCATGTTTTCTTTCCATTTGGATAAGGTAGGTGGTCTATGTGAACCCCAGAGCTGGGCAATGTCCCTCTTCGCGACCATATTTCCGAGGGTCGCCCATATGATCTGTGCAGAGCTGTAGTCATTAGGCTCCCAAACATTCAGCAAACAACGCCTGGCCTCGGGCAGCAGGGACACACCCGTGACACTTTCCATGACATCATGTACTCGGGACCAGAACCGAACCATCTCCGGGCATTCCCACAATATGTGGAAAAAAGGAACCAGACATCCCACAGCCACGCTTACATAATCCATCCAAGGAAATACCCATTCGAACCAGACAAGGCCCAGTTACATACACTCGGTGAAGTATCTTAAGCTGGACGAACCTCAGACGAGCAGGAATGGCGACTTCCTTGGACGAGGACAAAGCAGATTGCCAGTCCTCATCGTCCAATTCAAGTCCGTCCGCACACCACACAGCCCGGAGGCGGACCAGCAAGTCAGCTCTGTTATTGATGAGTTTCTTATGAATCAATGAGATCGTGCTGTCGGGCGCATGACCATCCAAAATGCGGTCCTCCAGAGGGGAAGACTCAGAAATATCAGCACCCGAAGCAAACACAGACAACAGAGCATGACGGATCTGGGCGTACCTAAAGAATTCATTGTCACCAAGCTCATACTCCACTCGCAGCACATCAAAGGACTTGACAGTACCCTTCGACCACAGATCGCCCACTCTGCTGATACCAATCATATCCCATTTATCAGAGCCTTTCGTGTTCCACAGATGACCCAAGCATTCCAAATCATACAAAGGGGTGGCCCGAGTAAGCCTGCCACACCAACCCAAGGCCGCATTCGCATCACGCCACACTCTCACTGCAATCTTAGTGGGACCGGTCAGTGTTCCACGGAGACCACCAGAGTACAACGCTCTGCTAAAGGTCCCCCCTGGCAAAATAAATCTATCCATGGAGAACGCCGGGGCAGGGCCTGGTGCGTAGGTCGCATGATTAATCGCACTTAACTGGGAACCCCAGTAATAACGTCTGATGTCCGGGAGGGCTATACCGCCGTCATACCACGGAAGAGTGAGTTTAGAAAGAGCAATGCGAGCACGCACGTCCCAGACCAGTTGTCTCTGTAGGCTCTCCACTTCACGAAAATAGCCCGAGGCAATCGGGTCAAAGGAATTCTGAAGTGCGTACAAAAATCGAGGCAGAGACATCATTTTGAAAAGCGCCGCTCTACCGAGGGGCGACAGCGGCAACCTACGCCAGCGAGCCACATCAAGCGTGAGCCGCTGAAGGGGGGGTAATAAATTAAGCTCATAACGCCTGGAGGGGTCCAAGGAAACATAAATCCCCAAGTACTTGAAACCGGTCTCCGGCGCCTTAGAAATTTAATAGAGAAATAAATTATAAATATATATGCGTTATGAATCTGGGATTCCATTGAGAGCATGGTCACTGGTGTTTGTGTGGGCTCAGGGGACTGCAGAAAGGATGGCCACAACCGTTTTGCCGTGGCTGCTATTTTGGAAAATTGGAGAAATATTGGATAAATTGTCCTTTCCCCAGGTCGTACGTCTCTATCGCAACCTGCAGCGTTATAAAGCAGCCTGCAAGATATTGATCTGACAGCATATAACAACCAGGGCTATAGCAACGGGGGGCCCAGCATTGCCCGGCACCCCCATCTTGATACTTGGCCCCGCAAACATCCTTGGGAGTATGCAGGTGAAAAGGAGATCTTAAAAGAAATGATTAGTACAATCCATGCATTTCTTGTCTCGGGAGAAACCCAGAATGTAAGTTAAAGTGTGCTCCAATTAAGAATAAATATTTTTTAAGAAAAATAATTAGCATTTTTGTTATGAGAGTGATTAATTCAACTTCCTCTTCCATTTATACACTCCAACTTCAGAACATGATGATTTGTGTTTGTGTTCCAATAAGTGGCTGGGGAACTGTACAATTCACCAGTATAGCATATGCAACCTGGACTAGAGTAAAAGTAAGAAGTTCAAATTGGTATTGCATCTGGAAATTAAAATGCAGGTGTGTTGCTGGGAATCACTTTCAGCAATGAATATACAGCAGATTAGAATTAAAAATGCAAGGCAGGGGGCGTGGCCAAGATGGCGGAGTGAGCGGTCGCACTCTCTGCGAGCTCCCGTGATCCCGAGCCCCTTTACCCCTTTTATTTGCAGATCTCCCCCCCAAAGGCCGGGGATCTGTTACGGGATCTCCCAGCGAAGACTCCGGTGGCGTTATCAGCTCCCGGGCCGCTGCCCTAGAACCCGAAGTGAGCGTCCGGAGGCCGAGCCGGCGCCGTGAGAGGACTGAGGGCAGCGATCACGAGGCCGGTGCCGGCCGGGGCCGTCCTGTGGTGGAACAGCCAGCTGGGGTGCTGCGGCGGGACTGCCCCGGCGATCCCCGGTCCCACACGGAGGGGTGTGCGTACCCGGCGCTCGGAGTTGAAGGACTACTACCCCGGAACCCCGGGGAGGATCGTCACGCGAGATGCAGCCCAGCAGCAGGCCCTCCTGAAGTGAACTTGCACCGGAGGCGGAGGTACGCGGGGGGCCCGGAGGGGGAGTCCCTGTAGCTGGCCGCGGCTCGGAGCAGTTGAGTGCAGGCGCCCGAGGCCCGGAGGTTTGTGACTGGGGCCCATAGCGCTGACGCAGGAGGCTACGCAATGCCGGAGATGAGGCCTAGCAGCAGGCGCCTTTGAGGCAGACTTCATCGGGAGGCGGAGGTTGTCGTGGAATCAGAACGGCATTCCACGCGACAGTATACAGCACCGGGTGGTGAAGTGCAGAGGTGGGAGGCCAGACCCCGCCACGGGCGCAGACCACTACGCGAGGCCGGGGTTGGGGCCTAGTGGCTGGCTCCCTTGCGGCTGACTCCTTCCGACGGCGGCGGCTGGCCGGACGACTGGCTTTGTAGTTCTCATACCCTGACTACAGCGCCGACTGGGAGGGGCGACTACCCGGGACCCAGGGGTGAGAGATTTGGCCCGGAGTGCTGGCGTGGATCGCTACGCGCGGCCGGGAATGAGGCCTGGTGGAGACCGCAGTGGACCACTACGAGAGGCCGGGGTTGGGGCCTAACGGCTGGCTCCCTTGTGGCTGACCCCTTCCGGCGGCGACTGCTGGCCGGACGACTGGAATTGGTATCCTCGTAGCTGACTACAGCGCTGACTGAGGAGGTGCGACCGGAGGTGAGAGATTTGGCCCGGAGTGCTAGAGTGGATCGCAACGCGAGGCCGGGAGTGAGGCCTGGCAGAGACTGCACTGCAGCGATCCCCTGCCAGTTTTGGTGGCCCGTCGCAGGAATAGGGCGGACTCCGCCATTGGTTGGGGGGAACGTTTGCCTGGCGTTCGGACACGACGGACTCTGGTACAGAGCGCTGGCGCAGCCCCAATTGAGATATCAGGGTTGGGGCCTGGTCCGGGGCTCCCCCGACGCGAAGTCTCCTCGCCCAGCCACCAGTCTACACTGCAAGCCGTGTTTGTGGTAACCGGTGCCCGGAGCAAGGCTACCTGCGGAGCTCGGAGGACGACGGTGCACCCCCTAGGGGTCCTCACCGGCAGCATGGCCGGCAACAGGGGGAGCAAGAAAGGAGACCAGACATTGCCTGAACTGCTGGCCAGGGGTCCGGCGAGGCAGGACAGGGGGCAACAATCACCGCGCCACTCGAGCGGCTCCCAAGGGGCAGCAGGAGGGGAACCCCCAGTGACTAGATCTTTCCTCGAATCCCTCTTTAGCTCGCTCAGGGAAGATTTCCAAGCGCTCAAGCAGGAAGTAGCAGGGGAAGTCCGGGAGGTGCGGAGAGAGGTCGATGGCCTTGGTGAACGGGTGGCCAGTGTGGAGGAAGCGGGTCACTCCCGGGACGAAGAGATTGCACAACTGCAGCAGGAGGTGATCCGCTTACGGGATCAGCAAATCGATCTCCAATCGCACACCGAAGACCTCGAGAACCGGGCCCGTCGCAACAACATACGGGTCCGGGGAATTCCACCTGGAGACGAGGACGAGGACGTTGCAGGGTATCTCGGAGAACTCTTCAGAGGGATACTGGGAGTGCCGGAGGATTTTGTCATCAGAATAGACCGGGCCCACAGGGTGGGCCCGGCTCGCAGGGCCTCTGCACCCCCCCCGGATATCTTGGCTTTCCTGTCGGACTTTCCCTTGAAGGAGCGGATTCTTCGTGAAGCACGTCAGCAGCAGTCCCTGTGCTTCCGGGGGCACCAGGTTGCTCTATACCAGGATCTTTCGATGATAACTCTCCAGAAACGTAAGGGCTTCAAAATCGCTACGGACTTCCTGAGGGAGCACAACACGCAGTACTCGTGGGGCCATCCCTTTCGCCTGATCTTTTGTTGGAACGGGACTTTGCATCAACTTCGCTCCCTCCAGGACACTTGCGGGGTACTAGGAATTACCGCAACGGACGACGCGGCCCCCACCCCCCGCAGACGGCGTGCTACCAGAGATGGCTGGCAATCGATCCCAGCGGCAGATCCTCTGCTTCGTTGGCTCGTCCAGACTCACCCACTATTCGAATGGACATGGCCAATGCAGTTCAAGAAGTGGCTAGAGACACGGTGCCTGTTGAGGTCACTCTGACGGCCTGAATGTACTCCGGGGGGAGATCGACATAGCCAGTCTGGCGATGCAGGTTTGGGGGTTTGGGGGAGGGGGGGTGGCGGGGGGTGGGCAGTGGCTGGACGTCCACTTGAGTAACTTTCCGCAGACTTGTCCGCTGAGGACCAGACTGGGACAATGGGATCTTGGGGACAGTTGAGGGAGCAAGGGGGGAGGGGAAGGGGTTGTTGTGGTTGTTCCAGTTGTGGGGTGGGGTCGGGGACAGTTGGGGAGTTGGGATGGGGGTACGGGGAGGGGAACCCGGAGTTGGGAAGGGGGGGAGGGTGGTCCAGTGCACTGTGCGGCTACTAGATACTATGGCGATATTCACACACCTTAGTTTGCCCAGGCGGGGAAGCTGCGCGATCACTTGCACTTTCTTCTCTACCTTGCAGCTCCTGGTCACGGCACGGGCGCTCATGCACTCCGCCTCTTTTGAGCGGGGTTTTCACGCTTTAATCCACATCTTTCCCTATGCCTCCTGCTGCTTTTAGGGTGGTGACCCTGAATGTCCGGGGTTTGAATAATCCGGTTAAACGGCGGGCATTGCTTTCTCTCCTGGAGAATACACGTGCGGACATATGTCTCCTTCAGGAGACGCATCTGCTGCCACAGGACACACACAGGCTGCGCTCCCATAAGTTCCCATCACAATTCTTCTCTTCCTGTACCACTAAGATGGCGGGGGTGGCAATACTGGTGGCCAGACACTTTAAAGGGGAAGTCCTCCACAAATTCGCCGAACAGAAAGGCAGACTGCTGGCGTATCGGTTTAGGATTGGGGGTCCCATTTTTACGATCGGGTCTCTGTATAGCCCTAATGAACGGTATGAACATTTCCTGCATTCAGCGATTGAAGATGTTACCGCCTCGCAGGACAGGCACATTATTCTCGGAGGAGATTTTAACATGGTTTTTGATGCCGCTTTAGATAGGTCGGCGCAGCGCTCCCCGCAGGTCGGGGAGTTTTCCGCCGGCTGTAGGGCACGACTGGCGGAGGTAGGCCTCCTTGATCTTTGGCGACACATGCATCCTACTGACAGGGGCTATTCGTATTACTCCCACGCACATAAAACGTATGCGAGGCTAGATCACCTTCTGGTTACATCCCCAGTGCAAGCGTTGGTGTCGGGGTCGGACATGGGAGTGCTGTCTCTGTCGGATCATGCCCTGGTTGAGGCTACGTTGTGTTTGCCCCCGGAAGCTTGTCCTCCCAGGACATGGCGCCTCCGCGATACCCTGCTGCACAGGAAGGTGGTGGTGGACCGCATTGAGGATGCGATCCGGGAATATCTGACTCACAACGACAATTCTGACACCACCCGGGCCACACAGTGGGCGGCCTTGAAGGCAGTCCTCCGGGGGGAATTCTTAGCGATCTCCTCTGCTGAAAACAGAGAGCGACAGGCCAAGAGGGATGAACTCACAGACAGGGTCCGCGAGCTTGAACAGATACATCGCAGGACAGGGGCCCCCAGAATTTGGCGGCAGCTTAAGGAAGCGAGGAAGCTCCTGGCGGCCCTGGACCTGGACAGAGCGGAATACGCTGCACTCCGGCTGCGCCATACCTTTTATACAGGGGGGGATCGTTGTGGCAAATTGCTGGCCAACAGACTCCGAGTGGCACGCCAGAGTCAGCTGGTGAAGGAGGTCTCTGACCCTTCAGGGTCGGTGGCGACGGACGACGCACACATTGCAGACGTATTCCGCAGGTTTTATGCAGATCTCTATACTGGTGAGCCGCCGGACGAGACGGCCATGGCCGCATATCTGGACTCGGTCGCCCTTCCCTCCCTGGATCCCTTGCAGGTAGAGCACTTGAGTCGGGATATCAGGGTGGAGGAGGTGGTCTCTGCTATCGCCAGGCTTAAACATGGCAAAGCGCCGGGCCCGGATGGGTACACTACGCTTTTTTATAAAACGTTCTGTACATCGCTGGCCCCTGTCCTTACTCGTCTTTTCAACTCATTTGCTGAACCGGGGGCCATTCCGCCTGATCTTCTACGGGCTTCCATTACAGTTCTCCCCAAACCCGGGAAGGATCGGAAGCAATGCGGTTCTTATAGACCGATATCTCTTCTGAATGTCGACTTAAAATTGTACACGGGGATCCTAGCCGCTCGACTAGCCCCTCACTTACCAGGTCTTATAGACCCCGATCAGGCTGGTTTTGTCCCGGGGAGACAGACGGTTGACAACACTAAAAGGACCGTCCACCTGTTAGAGAAGGCCTCCCGGGTTCCGGGGGAAAGAATGATGCTGGGGGTGGACGCGAAGAAAGTGTTCGACTGGGAGCCCTGGCCTTACCTGGAACTGGTTCTGGTGAAGGCGGGCATAGGGGACAAGTTCCGCTCCATGATCCTTAATTGCTACAGACGGCCAACTACCGTGGTTCGGGTTTATGGGTATAACTCTAAGGAGTTTGACATCGAGAGAGGTACTAGGCAGGGGTGCCTGCTCTCGCCCTTGCTCTTTGCCCTTTATATGGAGCCGTTTGCCCAACGGGTCCGTGACAACCCGGCGGTGACGGGGGTGCGGATGGGAGGTTTCACGCACGCTATAAGCCTCTACGCGGACGACGTCATATTATCACTTGATGAACCCCGGACGGCCCTGCCGGCCTGCGTCGAGGAGCTGGCCTCCTTTGGCGCGGTCGCGGGTTTTAAAATGAACATGGGAAAGTCGGTGGCTCTGGATATCTCCCTCGCCCCGGCTACTAGGACCTACCTACAAAACCAATTCCCCATGCTTTGGTCGTCAGAGGCGGTACCGTACCTGGGGATCCAGATAGCTCCCACTTTACCGGCTATGGTGTCGGCCAACTACACAGCCCTGGGTGCGAAGATCAGGGAGGAACTGGGCCGCTGGAATCAGGGCACCCTCTCCTGGTTGGGTAGGATAGCCGCCGTCAAAATGACGGTCCTGCCTCAGGCGCTTTACTTGTTCCGGACCCTGCCGCTCCAGCCACTGGTCGGGTGGAACCCGCAACTGCAGGCGGACGTCTCGCGCTTTATCTGGCAGGGGAAAAAACCCAGAATGCGCAGGGCCCTCTCACTGTTGGCCCCGGAGGCGGGAGGATTGGGAATACCGGACTTCTGTAAGTATTTCCACGCAGTGCAGTTGCGTTACCTGGTGGAATGGAGTAGGTGGGAGTCCGACAAGCATTGGCTCTTCCAGGACCAGGCGGTGGCGGGCAGACCTTTACAAGAAATCCCATTTCTGCGCCGGACTCACCGGCCCAAGAACTTGTACGCTTCCTTTGTTACAAGAGTGCCCATGCGAGTCTGGGACGCCACTAACGCCATGTACAGCCTTAACTCGTTCCCGTCGCCACTCACACCGTTGGTGGACAACCCAGACTTCACCCCAGGTATGGAAAGGGGAGCTTTCACTCACTGGAGGCAAGCGGGGTGCAGAGCCCTGTGTCACATGTATGGCCCAGAAGGAGTTGTCCCCTTCTCACAGTTTCGTCAAGATTTTTCACTGCCTGAAACCGAGAGGCACCACTATATGCAGGCTCGCCACTGGGCTCTTCAACCGCAGGTGCGGGAGACGGCCGATAGGCACTTCCTACCCTATGAAAAATGGCTTATGTCGCGTACGTCGGATTCCAAATTGATTACGGATCTTTATAGGCTCTTACAACTGCCTTCTACACATCTTTATAACCCGGGGAGAGAACACTGGGAACGGGAGCTGGGTAGGACACTGAGCTCCAAAGAAAGGGAGCACATAGCTTATAGAGCGAGACATTCAGCGTACCACATGGGCCTCACAGACACGCTGACTAAGGTCTCCACCTATTGGTACTACACGCCGGAGCGGGTTCACGAATTGGACCATAGCAGAGAGGACACATGTTGGCGGGGGTGCGGGCACCGGGGTACACTTACACACATTCTATGGGATTGTCCGCTCTTGGAAACCTATTGGAGGGAAGTGCTGGATGAAATTGATTCCCACTTTGGCATTGAACTGCCACGCTTTCCCGCATACACCCTGCTGGGGCTCCCGAATGGACTGATGTACCCGCTCCGCTCCCGTAGGGGTAGGCAGATAGCCATCGCACTAGGGTCAGCGGTCCAAAACATTCTGATTCATTGGCACACTACCACGACACCCTCTATCACAGGCTGGCTCCATAGATTGTGGCATGTGTTGGGCATGGAGAAGTTGTCGCTCACAGTGGCGGGGGATATTGAGCAGTTTAATGAGATTTGGCAACCGTTTCATTCCTTGCTGCTTACGGAATTTAAAGAACTTACCTGTCCCAAATACCTCCGCCTATTGCGACTCACGTGCCCAGCTGCGCCAGGCCCTTGAATTGATGTGAGGTTCCCTTTCCCTGTAGGAGGCAACTTTGGTGTATGCTCTGGATGGGTCTGTGCACTGGACGATGGGGGGGGGGGGGAACGGGGGGGGGAGGTGTCAGGCCGGGGAGTTGGGGAGTTGGGGTTTTGGTGGGGTGTTTGCAATGGAAATGTCACTTCATGCTGCAACAATGCATATTACCCGCTGTGGTGCTGGACTGGCACACACGAACTGCACCTGATAGATCTTCGCCGGGGATGAGGCTTTGCCCGCCCTAACGAGACGCTTCATGATGATGTGTGTTTGTACTTGTATGTTGTGCTGAATAAAATACTTTAAACATAAAAATGCAAGGCAGGGCTACATTAAATATAAATAAATCAAGAAACAAGATAAATGAAAGCATGAAAACAATCGTAGTTTGGAACACAATGTTAGAATTCATAAAATGTAAATTAGAACCTAGAAAACGAATTGTACTTTTTTTTTACGTATCAAGGAGCCTGTCCCTCGCAATGTCTATATCAAGTGTAATTCTTTATATACTGCTCCATACCAGTGAGAAAGATATTGAAGCACTCAATTTGCATCGGCTGCTTGGTGCATGGTTGAAAGGGTGGTTTTGTGGTTTGACCTTTATTGGACATGTTAGGTGAAGAAGAGTGTGAGGTATAATAGTAGAGGATGTGCTGTAGACGCGAGTCTCGGCATCGGCTCAACATCCTGTGATTCGGGGCAAATCATTTAGGGCCAGATGTAGGTAGCTAAATACCGGTCGGTAATTTTCCCGTTAATTTAGCCCTTTCTAATGTAGGAGGCTGGTTTTAAGGATTCGGTAATTTACCGAATCCTTATTTTAAGGAATCAGTAAAATAACGATTCCTTATTTTAAGGAATCGGTAAATTACTGAATCCTTAAAACCTATGTAGGTAGCACTCAAGTGAGTGTATTTTTGCTTTAAGGATTAGTTATTTACCACTACAAGTTGGTGGTAAATACCGAATACCTTAAAAAAAGCAATAATTTGCTTTTTTCAAGGTGCCATGTGGCAGACATACATGCCCTTAGGGCATGGATGTGTGCCACATGTGCACACATGCACGATTCAGGGGTGCAACAGGGTGTCAATGTGACACCTTGCCACCCTTGAATATGCTCCTGCTATTATCGATTTGGTCAAATAGCGAATTGGTAATAGTGAATGGCTCCCCATTCATTCCTATGGGCCTCCAGGCCCATAGGAATGAATGCGAAGGTATTTCTTATTACCGAATCGGTATTACCGAATCGGTATTACCGAATCGGTCATAAGAAATATTACCGAATCGGTAAATTTTACCGATTTATTACCTACATCATATTTACCGATTCCTAAATACCGAATCGGTAAAATTCTGTATTTAGGAATCGGTAAAAGGAGATTACCTACATCTAGCCCTTAATCTCTCTGTGCCTAAAATGAATAAATAAATGTGACATTGTTTAAAGCAACTGGTGCTCTTGTAAAGCACTCCAATACCTTCGGGTTGAGTTTGCGAGATATAAAAATGTGAAAATTAAAAAATATTAAAAAATGAATTCAAATATGATGACATAGTGGGCCCGTCACATGGGGTTTAGCTGCACATAAGTGTTGCAGAGGGTATAGGAAACACTCAGCCCATGCACTCCAGACGGTACCCACTGTCCTGCGGAGTTCCTCAAGGATCATCTTTGTCTCCCCTCCTTTTTAATTTGTACCTTCAACCCCTCCTTCACTCCCTGGGTAAATGGGATATCACCGTGTTTAATTACGCGGATGATCTACAACTTATTTTTCCCCTCACTTCCCCTGACGCTGTCACCAATTTTCAGACTGCCATGACACACATCCAGCTTTGGATGAATCAAAATCAGCTCAAGCTCAATCCAGGCAAGACTGAGCTCCTCCTCCCGGGGAGAAGCGCACAGTTTTGGGGCCCTCAGTACTGGCCGATTGAGCTTGGAACACCACCTTCTCCTGCTGGATGTGTTAAGAGTCTCGGAATTCTGATCGACTCTGGACTCACCCTCAAGGCACAGGTGAGCGCAGTAACATCTTCCTGTATGTTTCAACTCTACAGGATCCGGAAAGTCGCTCACCTCCTCTCACCTGAAGCCTTGCTGCAAGTCCTAATAGCCCTGGTGATGTCCCGGCTGGACTTCTCGAACTCAATCTATCACGGTCTCCCTCAATCTCTACTATCGAGGTTGCAGATCATCCAAAACCAGGCCGCCCGGTTGGTCTTCAAAATCCCCAAATGGCAGTCGGCCCAACCTTTATTACGCCATCTTCACTGGTTACCTGTGAATGAAAGAATTACGTTCAAGGTCCACTGTCTGATTTTTAAAGCTCTCACTGGCCCTGCCCCTGCTTTCCTTAAATCTCTCATCACCCCTTATTGCCCTTCCCGCACCTTGAGGTCTACCCATCTCTCGCTTCTTGTTGTTCCCCGTTTCAAACTCGCAAGATCTGGTGGCCGCAGCTTTTCCTGCTTAGCTCCTAAGCTATGGAACTCCCTCCCTCTCGCACTCAAATCATCTTGTTCTCTCCCTTCTTTCAGGAAATCCTTAAAAACAACTCTCTTCCCTCAATAAAATCTCCGCTCCCTTTCTTCTTCCCTTCTTTTCCAATCCAATCAGCGCCAGGAAACCTCCGGTGACAGTGCGCTTAAGAAATCCATAATAACATAACATAACATAACTGTTCATGTCCATCAGAATGGACATGGAATACAGCGCTGGCCGACTACCAACCAGAGACCATAAGTATATTGGAGGCATTGTTAAATCACAAGTAGTGTTAATAATAGGATAACGTTTTCCCTGCCTTACATTATAAAGATATTGCAAGTCTCCGAGGAGTTCCCAGACTACATGGAGGAACAAAGCCGAAGGACAAGTATAACATCCCCCTTCCTGAAAACAACTTAAAACCTTGGCCCTAGATAATCAGAGATGTTACAAAATGCAGCACAGCAACCAAATTTGTTGCACCGTGTCACGTGACAAGGAGAGACGAGAAAAGCAAAATATCTAAGGAGATATTGGACTCTCTTCCTCTCTTCCTAGTGGCAATGCACAATCAGGCTGCTGAGGGCCATGCACACACATTTGCATCATTTTGCAAGGGCATCTGCATGAGCCTTGCATATGTTATGTACTGGAAGGGCACATTTTCAGTACAAAATACTATGCATAGACTAACTTTAAAACTTGTCCCACTTCGGATGTATGCTGTGCAGTAGAGTTCATATCCAAAGTGGGAAATGTTAGGAGATATGAAAGTATTTCTCCTTTTAATGCCTGTTTCAAAATGGCATTATCCGTAGCACAAAACCCTGCCTTCTATTGTAAGTAAATAGGGGGTTTCCATTAAAAAAACATGGGTGGTTGCATGAGAATGCACATATACAACCCATGCAATAATCCCTTTGCAGTGTAACACACATGCCAAGTGGGAACAGTTAGGTGAAATAAAATAATTTCTCCTTTTTAATGCCTACAACCCATGCAACTCCCTCTTTGCAGAGTAATACAAAACTAAGGGCTTCCATGGGTTATTTTGAGGGAACTAAACTTTTGTGCTGGAAAGTAAATTAAAAAAAAACTAATTGCACAAGGTTGCATCACTTTTGTGACACAAAAGCAGCACAAAATGTTTGGTTATCCGTGCCTTGTTTCATGCTCTTTCATGTTCAATACAGATAAGAAATATGAAAGCAGAATTTGTAGTGCGAAATTAAGCATATCAAATGCACATACTAATTTTTTTCAAAAATATAATAGAATCAGTTTAATGCAAGTCAGGTTAAAAAGGCTGTGGATCATATTGTGTAGAAAATTGTAGAGATTCCTACTTTCATGCAATTACCTACAGTGTGGAAAAAGATAAACACCTTTGCATGAATAGCTCTTCATTGCTGTTCACCTTTTCTTTTTAGAAAAATATATTAAAAGGAATAGCCAGCTACCATTTTCATTGGTTAAACTGCCTTTTATACTCGGGTCTGGCAGCAGGCATTCTTATGTCTGAGCTCAACTGTAGTAACATATAGTTGAGCAGCTATATTGTTTCTTTATTATAAATGGCTAGATGTGTACCAACTCAATGGTTATAAAGAAATGTGGCATGGGCATTTATACAGGGATTGGAGGTTTCAGAGTATTAGGTGAAGTCTGTCTAGAAGCATCAGGGAGAAACAGAAGAGCAACTAATTGGAGGTGCAGCTAAAAGATCAACAGATTGCTGTATAATGTTCACTCAGTAGAAAGAAAGGAGTAATCCATTGTAGGGATTGTTAAATTACAAAGGAGTCTGTCAATGTGTGACATGGAATCAACCACCAAAACAGTAGTGTATGGAGTTCACCCAGGGTGGCGTGGGGAGGGACCCAAAGAATAAGAGAACAAAGATGGAAGGGAACCAAACCCTGGCTTAAGCCCTCGCATCTATCAGGCACAAACTGGGAATACACTACAGACAGACAATTGTATCCATCTTCCTATTAGTTGGATGCCGAGATGGACACATTGAAGGGAGAGACAAAATAAGTGAGCTGAGCAACATTTACCAGGGGGAGCAAGGAAGGGCTGGTCTGCAGCAGGCTCAACTACTTCACCTGCAGGTCAATAGAGATATTAAGAGACCAGCTCTTAAGGTGGAGGTAGTCAGCGTAAGGCAGGGAGAAAGCAAGGGGCTACAGGGTATGAACATAACCCATTAACCTGAACACAATGTTATACACATGGGTGGAAAAACAGCACAAAACAGAGGAGGAAACATTTTGAACTTAAAGTACTGTAGATGCACAATCGCAACTAAAGGATGCCTTTAAACATTCCGACTTTCTCGAACATAGGTGGGGGTACCTAAGACCACTCACACATAACACCAAGAGTGCACAAGTCAAAAGCAAAACCTGAGGACTCTATGAGATTAGTTCATTACATGGATTGAAGTTGTCTAATTAGAATAAGCTAGCCTATCTATTTCACACTTTCTCACAAACACTTGTCAACTGTCACCATTGACATCTTGAGCCAGACCACCTTATAGCCAACAACAGTTTTCAATACGCAACTCATACATTGTTTGGAAAAGTGAGACTGCAAATTCCAGAATACCAAAAAGGTGTTGGCTGAAAAGAACAACTAAAGGAAGTCAGCACTGCATTTTGGGGCCAGTTGGCAGTCCTGACCACCTCCTCACTTAGTTGCAGATAAAAGGCCATTGCATCAGGCCTATTTGTTTTCTGGTGCTGGAAATATAAAAATGTTCGTCCCAAGGAGAGAGACCCCCCAAGGAACAACAGCGAGCATTGCAAAATACCCTGCCCCTGTTCTTTGTGTATGTTATGTTGAGATCTAAGGGGGGAAGGAACAGTTTCCCTATCTCTTTGAATGAATAACAAAAAGAAGAGTGATAATAATAGAAATCTGTTCTTTTTTATAACCCTCTGCAAAGGACATTTACTATGCAATTATTAGTAGCAATTCATAACAGAAATGTATGGCCAGAAGTACATAATTTGCAACATATATTTTTGTGGCAGATAAATTATTGGGTGAACTGACCTATGTATTAATAGGTTGGTTTGCACAATAAGGATTTGGAGTGAGGCACAATCCTACCTACCCCATTACTCTTAATGAATTCGGTAGAAAAAATTTACTCCAGTGGATGGCCATTAGAGGAATGGTTGCCTGCTGTCAGCAGATTACCATGTCTGATCTTTTTTTCATTATTTCTTTGTTTTAAATGTAGCCCCTTTGTCTTGAAAGAAACAGTGCTGCATTTAAAATCTTGTTTATTAAAGTTCCACTGGACCACTTCCAACTCCAAACTTTTCTTTTACATTCACAACAGGAAAGTGTCTTAAGATGACCACTTCACCTTTGTGAATGGGTTGCAACCACCTTTGAAGAGTTGGTAACCTAAGAATGGTTTGCGATCCAATTATGTGCGCAAACAATTGTTACATAGCATTTTTAAAAGCAACAGGGATGCTGGACCCACCCCATCCAAATTTCGATTTGGTATGCATTTCTAAACCCTTATTTGTGATTTGGCAAGGGAGTGCTTGGTAATCTAGTGTTTCTGTGATGGTTAATAAAGAAATGGTCCTTGTGTTCACTATTCAAACCAAAAACATTCTGTGGGCCCTTCCTACACTATCCAGCAGTCTTTACAATCTTACCAACATGTAACCATTATATAAAATTCTATGAGAAAGCTTATTTTCCCATTCACTGAACCACTCTTATGTTGATGTCATTGCTGGGGGCCATCTCCCCCCCAAACAAATATTCCTGGCTATGGGCCTGGATATAGCCCCCCGCCTCCCAGCAGTCGATTGCCACTGCCTGAGTTATTTGTTCAAAGGGTCTCACAATCCGTAGGTCCAAGTCCGGGGCATACGGCGCATGCCCAACACCCTCCACACTGCTCTCTCCCAGAGATGAGCCAGGAGGCATATCAGGTGTGGAAATGTGTTAGGTATATCCCTCTCTCTCATCAGCAGTGCTCCACATTTGTATTCATCATGTGTACCATCCAGCAGTGCCCTTTCCAAGTAAGACTCCCCGTCCAGCCAGAGTATAGCATGCTACAAGTGGCCTGCCAAATAACAAAGTTCCAGGTCTGGAACCCCCATTCCACCTTGCCCCATTGCCTCTTAAGGGTATGTAGGCTTATTCTTTAGCATTTACCCGCCCAAAGAATTTCTAACAATAAGCGACTGAGGTCACGGGACATCCTGTATGGGATCTGTGACATGGCTCCCTGCATGTCATAGAAACATCGAGTAGGACCACCATTTTTTACAAGTGCTATCTTACTCATTAGTGATATTTCAGTGTGTCCCAGAAAGCAATGATTAGGCCCAGATTAGAGATCACATGTCCCATATTCAGTTCGTGCGCCCGTTGTTTCCAATGGGTGATATGCATCCCAAGGTATTTGACGCTATCCGTCTTCTATGGCTGTCCCTCAGCTGGTAGGTGGTCCATTGGCAGCCCTTTCAGTTGCCCCAGTGGGAAGAGAGACGATTTAGGTCTGTTAACCCTCAGTCCCAAGAATTCCCAGAACTCACATTGGACATTGAGCAGGACCGGGCCGATATTTCAGGCTGGCATAGATAATCCATGGCGTTGTTTGCATACAGTGATACTACATGCACAGTATGGCTGACCTGCACCCCCAGTCATGTAATGCCTACCGGAGGCGATAAGCCAGTGGCTCCATTGCAGGAGCAAAGATCAATGGGTATAATGGGCATCCCTGATGTGTACCCCTCTGTAATAGGATCTCTGCCGACACTTAGTGCCCAGTTCGTACCCTCGCAGTTGAGGATATAAAGCAATTTAACCCACTGGATGATGTTTAGAACCAGTCCGATCCTGTCTAAGCCCTGCCATATATAATTTCATCGTACTGGGTTGAATGCTTGTTCTACGTCTAAAAAGCCAAGTACATAGGGATCGGCATCCAGTTCAATTGCATCTAAGTCATGCGACAGCTGATGCAGGTTTCTTAGCATATTCTGATGCGGTATAAACCCTGATTGATCCGTATGGACAAAGAGGGGGAGACAGGGAAACATTCTGGTTGCCAAAACATGCCTAAGGAGTTTCTGATCCACATTTAACATGGAAAGCTGTTGATAGGAGTCCTTCTCAAGGGGGTCCTTGCCAGGTTTCAGCATTAAGACTATATGCACTTCCCTCATAGAGTCCTGGAGCACCTTCTCTAACGCTTTAGCATATGCCCGGTAACAGTCTATACACGAGATTTCCTGAAAAGGCCTTATACATTTCTGCAAGGAACCCATCCCCTCCAGGGCGATTTAGCTGTTTTCAAGGCATCCATCACCCCCATCAATTCCTGTCAAGTCAACTGCGCCCCCTGCTGGTCACAGTCCCCCATAGAGAGAGACGGCAATGACAACTACACCAAATACCCTGGAAGCTGATGTGCCTCTAACCCCCCCCCCCCCCGAGCTCTGTATATATTTCGCAGAAATGGCCCGCAAAGACTTCATTTATCGCTTGCTGGGTGAGTACCATACCACACATCCTCATTTATCTCTGTTTGCAAAAACTAGTTGCTTTGCAGTTTGAGATCTGATTAAACTTGCCAAGAGGCACATCACCCTCTATGTAGCACCTCCTACATCCAATATGTCGAATATGTTTCTCCAGGCTGTCCCCCAATTCACAGACCCTATGTTTTTGTCTGTCCCAGTCCTGCAAGGCCATTGGATTACCAGACAGTGCCAGTTCGAGGGTCCCTACCTCAAGTCGTCTTCTAAGGTGCACCGTATGCAGACAGTGGTCACCATGCCCACCCGACGAAGTACCATTTTCATGGCGTCCCACTCTGTCACCTTGCTACTCATACTTTTCCATTTTTGGTGAAAATATTTAATCAGGACTTCCAATAGCGTTTCTCGAAATACTTGATCAGTCATTGTGTCTGCACAGAGTATCCACAGTGGCACCCTCGGCGTTTGCCATTCCAGTGAGTATGTGAGCAGCAGAGCAGAGTGGTCTGATAGGTAACGGGCCAAATAGTGCACATCTACCACCCTATATATAGCGGTCAAGTGGATAAAAAATAGTCAAGCCTGCTATGCTGCTAGGGTATAATATGAATATGCTCTTGTGTGCGGGTGTCAACGCCACCATATGTCAATATGCCCCAAACCTGTCAGTGCCTGCAATAATGCTGATGTCATGTAAGGGTTAGTCGAGCTGGCAATCTGTCTAACTTTCCATCTAGAACACCATTAAAGTCACCTGCGATGACTACCTTCCCCATCAGGGACACCTGTGAGGCAGCTAATAGAGTACCAAAAAAGGACCGTTGCCTTTGTTTGGAGCATAAACATTTATAAAACACAACTCGTGTGCATCCAGTGTGTCCTGAAGAATAACATATCATCCGTCACAGTCAGTCTATACCTGCATGGATTTAAATGGGGCACCCAGGGCCATCCATATTAAGGCTCCTCGTGCATACTATAGAATATGATGTAGCAAATACCTCTCTCCTCAATCTTCTCTTTAGTTATTTAATACAGTCCCCCCATAGGTGGTTCTCCTGGAGAAATGCCACCAATCCACCATATCTCCGTAGGTAGGCATAAACTCTGTTTCATTTTACCGGACCCTGCAGATCCCTCACATTCCAGGTCAACAATTTATATTTGGTTCCCGGGCCCGGGATACTCAACTTGTGTTAGTGTCCCGTAGCTTACCACCCATTCATTCAGCCCGCACCCCAGTCCTAGGTGCCAATCATCGATTGAAGCTACCCCCACAAATAAAAAACCTTTTAAAACCATGGTCACAGCAAAATAAAATTTTAAAGGAGCAACACTCCCCAACAGCTAACTTACCTCTCCTTCCCTCCCACAGGCAGAATCTATGCCCCCCCAACTCAATCAAGGGCCGAAGGGGACCTCAAATCCCACCCTAGTTCCCCTACCTTCCCCCTCCCAACAAACTAACTATAAGCACTAGGTGTAGAAACAGTCCGAGTTCCTAGACCTCCATGACTCGCAATCCCCAATATGGCACACAGCAACCCACGGCTGTCCCATCCCCGGTCCCTCCTAACACTAGGGTACAGTGTGTACAAAAGCATCCAGTTCAATAGTCCTAGAGTATCAGTTTGAGTCTCCATAAAAGAAGGGTGACATGTACTTTAAGTGTCTGTGGTGCTTTCTGTTGTCAAGGAATTCACAAGTCTTACCTGTGACTTGCGAAGTTATCTTGCAGAGACAACATGAGCCACCACCACCAAACCTCTCTTACCCCCCAAGCTGGCTAAACACAGTTTAGGACATGGGTACTCACAAACTTTCTCTCGGGGGCCAAATTTACAGTGAGGTTTGTGTCCGAGGGCCGCACCGGTGAGGGCGGGGTCAGTGGGGGAGGGGGCGGGGCTAGAAAAAAAAAGTGACCATGAAGTTGATCACAGGTCCCTGCAGCGGACGCCTTCGTCCACTGAGCCACCAGACCCGGCATACACACATTTCTCTCTCTCTCTCTCTCTCTGTCTCCCTCCTTCCCTCTCTCTCTCCCTCCCTATCTCTACCTCTCTTTCCCTCTGTCTCTCTGCCTCCCTCTGTCTCACTCACTCTGACTGCCTCACTCCCTCTCACTCCCTCTCTCCCTCTGTCTCACTCTGTCTGCCTGTCTCACTCCCTCACTCTTCCTCTGTCTGCCTGTCTCCCTCCCTCGCTCTCCCTCTGCCTCTGTCTCCCTCCCTCGCTCTCCCTCTGTCTGCCTGTCTCCCTCCCTCACTCTCCCTCTGTCTGCCTGTCTCCCTCCCTCACTCTCCCTCGCTCTCCCTGTCTGCCTCATTCTCCCCCGCGCTGCCTCCCTCGCTCTCCCTCTGTCTGCCTCTGTCTCCCTCCCTCGCTCTCCCTCTGTCTGCCTGTCTCCCTCTCTCGCTCTCCCTCTGTCTGCCTGTCTCCCTCCCTCGCTCTCCCTGTCAGCCTCAGTCTCCCTCGCTCTCCCTCGCGCTGCCTCCCTCGCTCTCCCTCTGTCTGCCTCTCCCTCCCTCCCTCGCTCTCCCTCTGTCTGCCTGTCTCACTCCCTCACTCTTCCTCTGTCTGGCTGTCTCCCTCCCTCGCTCTCCCTCTGCCTCTTTCTCCCTCCCTCTCCCTCTGTCTGCCTGTCTCCCTCTCTCGCTCTCCCTCTGTCTGCCTGTCTCCCTCCCTCGCTCTTCCTGTCTGCCTCAGTCTCCCTCGCTCTCCCTGGCGCTGCCTCCCTCGCTCTCCCTCTGTCTGCCTCTCCCTCCCTCCCTCGCTCTCCCTCTGTCTGCCTGTCTCACTCCCTCACTCTTCCTCTGTCTGCCTGTCTCCCTCCCTCGCTCTCCCTCTGCCTCTTTCTCCCTCCCTCTTCCTCTGTCTGCCTGTCTCCCTCCCTCGCTCTCCCTCGCTCTCCCTCTGTCTAGCTCTGTCTCCCTCGCTCTCTCTCTCCCTCTGTCTGCCTGTCTCCCTCCCTTGCTCTCCCTCTGTCTGTCTATCTCTGTCTCCTTCCCTTTCCCTCCCTCTCCCTCTTCATCTCACCCTGCCTGTGTGTGCCCGGGCTGAGACAGCTTCTGGGCACACACACACTCAGCAAGCCAGCCAGCCGCACCCGAGCACTTAACAGGTCTTTAAAAGACCATTCGCATGCTAATGAGGCTTTGTTCACCTCTTAGGCCCCTGCAGCCCCACTCTGACGGAAATCGCCCGGCCCACACAGAGTCTCTGAATCGCGCTGCAGCAGGGGTGTTTGCTGAGAATCTTATAAAAAACTAACAAACAGGGTACTCACAGCACGGTCCGCGGGCCGCAAGGGAAGGCTTGCCGGGCCGCCCCTGGCCCGCGGGCCGTACTATGAGTACCCGTGGTTTAGGATGTTGATAGGCACGGGGAAGGAAGCCAAAAAGAATGCTGGGACGTACTGGTAAGGAACCTCCCTCCGTTTGGAAACTACCGTGTATATGGGTCACTATAAAAGAAGAAATAAGAACCCTTGTTACAACAAACACAAGCACATGACCTAGCCCATGGCCTAGCCCCTTCCTTATTCCTCCCTCGAAGATCATGCAAGGAATGTACCTGTGGAGGAAGTCATCAGGCGTAATTTAGGAATCAGTTCTCCTGCAGGAGTTGGAAAGAAGTACGTAAGTTAGTCCCAGCGTGGCGTGTAAAATCAGCAAAGCGCAGTCTGGCGGGGAAAGGAAAACAAAACAGAACGCGCTCCTGCGCGGTGCGGAATAACCTCCACAAAATAAGCAAAGCGCCGTCTGGCGCGGAAAGGAAAACAAAAAGAATGCGCTCCTGCGGGTGCGGAATAAACCCCATAAAATCAGCAAAGCGCCGTCTGGCGCGGAAAGGAAACAAACAGAATGCGCTCCTGCGCGGTGCGGAATAACCCCCACAAAATCAGCAAAGCGCCGGCTGGCGGGGAACAGGAAAACAAAGCAAATGCGCTCCTGCGTGGTGTAAAACGGAGCGTATAGGTACCCCTACAATACCACTAAGACGCTTACTGGCGTGAAGGAGATCCAACTGTGCGCATAAGCGCATGAAGGGAGTAAGAGAGCAGCTTACCGGCAGAGCGTCCCCAGTAAGTCTAGACCGGTAGAGCCCTCACGCTGATGTGAGCAATAGAATGGAACAGGGGCGCGTTACAACGCGAGTCGTACCTGAAGTCAGCGGACGTTCCGAGGGAAAGCAGGCAGGCTTGGGGAAGGAACGCCAATCCGGAATTCGAAGCGCTCAGCGGGTGGAAACCACAGATCTTTAAGTGGTTTCCCCCGGAAGCGCTATCATCGACGGCAGCCTTCTGAGAACAGCTAGACTACTGACTCCTGATGGACCGTAAGTGTGTGAGAAGCCGACTTTGAAACAGTACGGAGCGGCTTCTCATCGCCTACCGGCCGGAACTGCAGACCTCAACCCGCCGAAACAGGACACCTGCCCCCGTGCATAAGGCGTTACCTGATTGTTGTCATTGAGCCCCACCAAATAGCCCCCTGCACTATCGATCTTAGTCTCAGGAACAGGACTTAGCTGCAAAAAGGGATTCTGTATTTCTAGCCAAACTAGCGCAGACTGTAATGTGCCATCCAGGCCAACCAGGATACGTTCTTGCTGCGCCAATTCAGGAGAGCCAGATTGATTCTTTGCCTGTGTACGATTCCGTGCTGAGCGCCGCATTCCGTGATATCGTGGTTCACGCCATTCGGATACACATTGTCCTCTACCCAGGCCCAGTGACTCGAGCCAGGTCCTAGCTTCCTGTGGAGATTCATGAATATGGACCCTGACATCATACTGGACACAGAGCCTAGCCCAAAACATTTGGCTGTATTTTATGTTATCTCACAGCTGTTTCTTAACTGGCAAGAAAGCCTTCTGAAGGTCTTTGTAAAGTCAGGGTAGATCTGTATCTGCTTATCCTCATAGTGCGGAGGGCTATGTGCACGGACATGTAGGAGGATTATGTTGGGATCCCTGTAATTAAACAGGTGAACTATAATTGCTCTTGTGGGAGCTCCTGGGCATGGGACTGCAGCTTGTGCTCTGTGTGCTTGCTCTATAGAGAAGAATTTAGAGAGCCTCTGGTTTTGAGCGTGTTAACAATCCGGTCCTCAAGGAAAAGTTCTGTGTGGGGGCCCTCCACACATTCCTGGAATCCAAGGAAGTGCAATTTGTTCCTTTTTGAGCTCTCCTCTGCATCCTCAATGCATTCCTCCATATGTGGTCCACCACACTTAGGTCCTCCAACAGCAGCCTGTTATTCTTTGACATCTTTTTTGAGATTAGTGAGTCCTCCTCAGTGATTTTGACTCTTTCGGCCACCTTACGAAGGTCTTGCCTCAGGTGATTTATGTCCATGGACATGGCGTCCATTTTGGATTCCAATGCCGGCCTGGATCCCTGTATAATAGACAGTATCTCAGTTGTGTCTAGTGTACGTTCTTGCTCCCTTGTCCCTTTTCCTGTGGTTGCAGTCCAGGCACAGTATACTAGGTAATGGTATTGACTTGCTCTGCTTTTGAGCCTTTATTTTTCACCATTGTGAATTTAGCACGCACTGGGGTTCACTCGTGAAGCCTGTCCAGCTTTGTTCAGGGCACCTTGTCAGTTTTAGGTCGAGGAGCATGCACCTGCACTCACAGGCAGCATCAACTGGACACACACCAAAATAGGGTGCCTAAGCTCTCACATCAAATGTGTCCCCATGGGCATAATGAAATGCCCTGGGATAGTGTCTATCCCTACGGTGGTGGAGGCTGCCGGACACCAATCCACATGAATTGGGCTGCACATACTGTGGTGCCTTACTCATGATACCAGCACCAGCAAGCGGGCCTTCTGATCAGACATTCCAGGTCTCTCACGCACACCAGCCCTGGTCCCTGAGTCACAATGGGCTGCCTATGTTCAGGCACTCAAAACAAGCTTTCATGCTCCACCACTACTTCAAGACCTAATGACGGCAACTTGGATCTGTCTGAACAACCCAGACACCAGTCAAACCTTGAAAACAAACTCAAAATGGTCCTGATAGCTATAAAGAATTCTGCATCTCTCTAGTGAATAAAATTGACACTGTAGTGGTAGATCTATCACTACTACACAGGGACCACCGGAAAATATCCGAGAAAGTCCGCACTGTGGAACAAAATCTTGTCTCACTCCAACACCAAACCCAAGAACTAGATGCTTCCATACGCGCCCTCATGGACCACGTCCACGTGCTGGAGGACAGAGTTGTGTACTTGGAGGGCCCCTTCAGGTGAAATAATGTCTGCATGGTAGGTCTTCCAGAGGGAGTTGAAGGGCAAAACGCTGTTGCCTACGTTAAACAATGTATTAGTGACATCTTCCCGCAGGCCACACTGTTGCAATTCTTCCCAATAGAAGGGGCGAACAGGTGCCTCTCAGAGGGACCAGGCTTTGCCTCAGACGCCTTCACCTTGCCCTCGCGAATCGACACCTGCTCTCCCCTATTTGTTTCTCCTTCTCGTAGACTTTGAGAAGGCCTTCGATTCGGTGGATTGGGGTTACCTGGAGGCGTGTTGGTAGAGATGGGTTTTGGAATCCCCTTCCACAACCTGGTTAATACGTTGTATTGTCAGCCACGGGCTCATGTCCTTGTCAACGGAGCTCTGTCCCATCCCTTTCCTATCAGAAGGGGCATGAGGCAGGGGTGCCCCCTCTCACTGCTTCTATTTGCTTTGGCAAAGGAGCTCTTTGCTTGATTTGTCCATTCTGACCAGTCTCTCACGGGGTGGAGATGGCCCGGCTTCAAGGAAGACAAGATCGTGCTATATGCGGACGACGTGCTGTTATTTTTGGAGGACCCTGCTCAGTCGGGATACCGATGCCTTCGGGTCTTGGATCTCTTTGAGCGCACCTCGGGCCTCCGGTTAAACCCGACCAAGTCCGTCCTGGTTCCCCTTCACCTTTCATGGGAGTGCTTGTATTGGCAGTCGACAATCCCTCTTCGGCTGCAGTCCTTCAGATACTTGGGGATCTGGGTGGCCCTTCTTCCCGACCTCGCCTGGTCACTTAATGTCACCCCGCTGGTTAAGCGAGCCAGCGCTGACCTCCTCAAATGGTGAATGCTACCACTGAACCCTCTGGGGAGAATAGCCCTATTTAAAATGATGATTCTGCCCAGATTTCTATACATGCTCCAGAATACGCACCTCTCCTTCTCCAGATCCTGGTTTTGTGAGATGGACAGCTTAGCCATCAAGTTTTTATGGGGAGGGCGGAGGCTATGATGAGCCTATATCTTTATTATTTAGTGACTCAGCTCCTTACCATGCACGACTGGTTTAATGGCGACTGGACTGACCCGGTGTACCATCTGGAACTGCACACCCTGGGTCCGTCTAATATTCAGGGGATGCTGTGCAGTTTCCCAAGCTCTCCCGGAGGTCACACGCAGAGTACTCTTGGCCTGGCAGGCCTCCTTGCACCATGTATGCTGGTCGGACAAATTAACCCAGTATACTCCCTTGTGGTGCGGCACCAGACTCCGGAGGTTGCTACTCTTTCAGGATTCCGACCTTGGGATCTCATTGGGATTTCCCAATTGGGTGATGTCTGGATTGGAACCCACTTACGCTCCCTTCCAGGACTTACAGGCCTGGTACTCTCTCCACTCTTCCCAGTTCGTCAGATATCTGCAGCTACGCCTCTCCGCTCTCATATCTCAGAGGGCACGTCCTTACCTGAATATAGCCCACCTGAAGGTCAGGTCATGACTGGTAATGTGGGGTAAAGGAGGAATCTCCTGCATCTATTGTTCTCTTACAAACAACACCCCCAACTCACTATCTCGACTCCGGGACAAGTGGGAGGTTTGGCTTGGGGCCCTGGAGGACGCTGACTGGAGGGACGCATTTATGGCTCCCAAAATAATTGCAGTCTCAGCGAGGCTTCTACTAGTCCAAATATACTTCCTTACACCACACCACTGCGCCTCCACTGCACGGGCTTCGGCCCGATGCTTCCTGTCCCCACTGCCCTTACCCCAGGAGGATTTTTATCACATGGTATGGCTTTGTTCTGCGATCAAGAGGTATTGGGAATCCGTGACCGGAGAGCCCGCTGAGGTCCTGGGCTAGGAAATTCCCCTTAACCCTCTGAACGTACTTTTGGGCATCACCGAGGGGCTGGATGGTACCAGGGCTGAGAAGCTCTTTCTTAACACAGCACTGGCGGTGGCCAAGAGGGACATTTCAGCTCACTGGCTGAACGCAACTACATCTACATTGGTGCGCTGGCGCAGGGGAGTGGACTGGTGTGCCACACAGGAACGGCCTCTATATGCGGCCAGAGGTTGCCCCAAGAAGTTTTGTTGCATGTGGGGCAAATGGGTCGGAGTGATGGAGGACTAAATGGGTTTAATGTGCTGTCCAGGACTGGAATGGGAATGCCGATATCTTCCCTATATATGTCTACCTTTGTATGCCTCTGTGATGTGTTTTCTGCCTTGCCTTGTCTTATACATCGTAATCCTGATTGGTGCTGTTATCTTTGTAGCGATTTAAAATCAATAAAATTAGTTATAAAAAAAAAAAAGGGCCAACTGGGTCCCAGCATGGAGGGCCCTACCAGGCACCAACCCTAGACTGCTAGTGTTCCACCAACTACACTACAGTGATCATGACCCCATCACTTATACTGGGCGACATGATGGTAAACAATGCATGTATAATGTTCTTTCTGGACTACACCTTGGCTCTAAAGTGTAACTCAGAGGGACAGACATGAGATATTATCTCTTATTCCCCACAAGCCTCCGAGACATTGCAAATGGGAAGACGCACTTCTTTGACAAGCCCAAGTATGCATGGGACTGACTGGAGGAGTCCGGATACAGAACTGCCGCCCCCCCCCCACCCAACTGGGATCGACTGCCTCTCATGCACCTGGCAATGGCAGACAGAGGGGATGGTGGCGCAGGACGAAGCGCCCCACGCAGACCACACCCAACCTGGAACAGATCGTACAAGAGCATCGTCAGGTCCTGCAAATGGCTGCCATTTTAAGGGACAGTGTCTCACACTCAGATGCAGACAATGACTCAGCTAAATCCACCAGCGATGACGTCTCCTCCACGACCTGGCCTTCCACACTGGACTTGCTGGCTCTCCCTTGAGTGACCCAGCAGACGACCGTTGAACGGACTTGAATTTTGTCCCTGGCCTCTCCTGGGTGGACGTCCAGGCTGCCTATTGTATTCCTTTGCTAATAATTATTGATCTTATGCTTAATCACTCCACCTCATCTTTCCCTACAGTTAGAAAGCTGGGCAAGGGGCTACGAACTGGACTGGGTGGGTCGCTCCCTCTCTCTTCCCCTTCCCCTCAGCATCTGGCCAGGGGCCCTTTCCTATAGATGGTCACAGGCACTAATACGCCGAGCGCTGCCACAAGGTGACCACACTTGACACCTGGGGTTTAATGCACACTTGGTACTTGCACACTATCCTAACCCACCCACCCCAAATTTGTCATTCCTCACCTGGCACATGTCACTCTGTTCTGAAAGTATTTATTGTTTTAGATGTTCTTGTTATAGTTTTTAGTTCTATCATATTTGGCCCTGTGAGTAGCCCCCTCGCTATGCCCACCCCATGCATGCAGAAATACCCATACAACATGATACACACTAATTTTATCACCTGGAATGTTTGGGGCTTGCATACCCCATCCCACCGATACGCTGTCTACTGTTACCTCAAACACTGTAGTAGACACATAGCTCATTTAATACATGCCAAATCACAAAATCCTCAGAGACGCAGGAAGGGTCAGGTACAGACTACCCAATACTCCTCATACGCATGCGGGGTGCTAATATTGGATCAAACCTGGCACCCCCTTCACTGAAGACTCTGCCTTGACAGACCCAGATGGTAATAACATCATTGTTAAGGGTTGATTGGACAGCAGACATATATAGATTGTAAGCAGGTATGCTCCCAACAGAGAACAAAGATTGTTCCTGTAAAAACTGTCCAGAGCATTCTCTGAATGGAGCTGGATCCCTTGGATCCTCGGAAGGGATTACAATAGCGTACTGAATACAAAATTAGATCAATCATTTCCCCCACTGCCTCATACTCCTGCTACACCCAACGCTGAGGCACTAGCAGACTTTCTGCAACACTGGCACCTGGCGGATATCTGGTGCCTGTGCAATGCCACTACGAGGGTGTACATCTTCTTACCTGCCCCACACAACCTGCAAGTCCACATCGACACAATAGTTGGAACCACCAACCTGATACTTTTAGTCATGCAAGTCAACTTTCTAGGCCGCACCCACTCTGACCATAAGCCTCAACACCTACAACTCAACTGGGACACGGCCCCCTCCACCATTTCCACCTGGAAGCAGCAACCTGGAGAAGTGGAAGATTCACCATTCCGGTTGTCGTTGATACTACCATTACCGACTATTTTTGAATCAACTCGGAAATGGAAACATCTAGGCTAATTTGATGGTATGTTTTCAAGATGTCCTTTAGAGGCCACTGTCTGGGCATCAACTGGAAAACGCGCTGCCAACTAGACGGGGGCATTCCGCGCATCGAGAGTAAACTCCTGCATCATGAGGCTCAGGCAATGCACAAGCCAACAAGCCACCCCCTATTCACAGCAGCACAGCATTAACACGCTGAATTGATGAAGAGGCTGCGATGCCTCAATTACGAGGTGTAGTCTGCTAGAAAAACACGCCAGAGCTGACAAGACCTATTTACTATTGACATGGCCCATACACCAGGACCAGCCGAGACATTTATTTTGAAACTGCACGCCAAGTTGGGTGCCCTACTCCACACCCGATTCAGAAAAGGGGGTGGTGATGAACAGAGTGTCTGAATTAAGCAGACCACTCTTACCCAGTCGAAAGATCAGGGCTTGATCCATCACCGTTATTTAGCTCACTGCCCCATCCCAGCTCAGAACCTGGCTTTATGCAAATTAGTCTGTCCCTGGCCCAGTGCATCATGGGAACAGGGCAGACCAAACTACCAAGCCAATTCTTCACCAGAAAGGAGACAAGCTTCCGGGGACCGGTTTCTGCCATTTCAGGCGTCGTCGGCCCGGCTTGCTTGAATCCTGATGGAGCAGTGAGCAAGGGACTCATGTCTGAGTATACCCTGCCACACCTATAGTGGCCAAAAACGATTCAGAAAAGGGGGTGGTGATGAACAGAGTGTCTGAATTAAGCAGGCCACTCTTACCCAGTCCAAAGATCAGGGCTTGATCCATCACCGTTATTTAGCTCACTGCCCCATCCCAGCTCAGAACCTGGCTATATGCAAATTAGTCTGTCCCTGGCCCAGTGCATCATGGGAACAGGGCAGACCAAACTACCAAGCCAATTCTTCACCAGAAAGGAGACAAGCTTCCGGGGACCGGTTTCTGCCATTTCAGGCGTCGTCGGCCCGGCTTGCTTGAATCCTGATGGAGCAGTGAGCAAGGGACTCATGTCTGAGTATACCCTGCCACACCTATAGTGGCCAAAAACGATTCAGAAAAGGGGGTGGTGATGAACAGAGTGTCTGAATTAAGCAGACCACTCTTACCCAGTCCAAAGATCAGGGCTTGATCCATCACCGTTATTTAGCTCACAGCCCCATCCCAGCTCAGAACCTGGCTATATGCAAATTAGTCTGTCCCTGGCCCAGTGCATCATGGGAACAGGGCAGACCAAACTACCAAGCCAATTCTTCACCAGGAAGGAGACAAGCTTCCGGGGACCGGTTTCTGCCATTTCAGGCGTCTTCGGCCCGGCTTGCTTGAATCCTGATGGAGCAGTGAGCAAGGGACTCATGTCTGAGTATACCCTGCCACACCTAAAGTGGCCAAAAACGATTCAGAAAAGGGGGTGGTGATGAACAGAGTGTCTGAATTAAGCAGACCACTCTTACCCAGTCCAAAGATCAGGGCTTGATCCATCACCGTTATTTAGCTCACTGCCCCATCCCAGCTCAGAACCTGGCTATATGCAAATTAGTCTGTCCCTGGCCCAGTGCATCATGGGAACAGGGCAGACCAAACTACCAAGCCAATTCTTCACCAGAAAGGAGACAAGCTTCCGGGGACCGGTTTCTGCCATTTCAGGCGTCGTCGGCCCGGCTTGCTTGAATCCTGATGGAGCAGTGAGCAAGGGACTCATGTCTGAGTATACCCTGCCACACCACTACAAGAATTGGCTTGGTAGTTTGGTTTGCCCTGTTCCCATCATGCACTGGGACAGGAACAGACTAATTTGCATATAGCCAGGTTCTGAACTGGGATGGTGCAGTGAGCTAAAAAACGGTGTTGGATCTAGCCCTGATCTCTTGACTCGGTGAGAGTATTCTGCTTAATTCAGAAACTCTGTCCATCACCACCCCTTGTTGTTAAATATTTTGTCCACCCTAAGCGTGGAAGGGTATACTCAGATGTGAGTCCCTTGCTCATTGCACCATCAGGATTCAAGCAAGCCGGGCCGACGACGGCTGAAATGCCAGAAACCGGTCCCCGGAAGCTTGTTTCCTTCCCAGTGTAAGAATTGGCTTGGTAGTTTGGTTTGCCCTGTTCCCATCATGCACTGGGACAGGAACAGACTAATTTGCATATAGCCAGGTTCTGAACTGGGATGGTGCAGTGAGCTAAAAAACGGTGTTGGATCTAGCCCTGATCTCTTGACTGGGTGAGAGTATTCTGCTTAATTCAGATACTCTGTCCATCACCACCCCTTGTTGTTAAATATTTTGTCCACCCTAAGCGTGGAAGGGTATACTCAGATGTGAGTCCCTTGCTCATTGCACCATCAGGATTCAAGCAAGCCGGGCCGACGACGGCTGAAATGCCAGAAACCGGTCCCCGGAAGCTTGTTTCCTTCCCAGTGTAAGAATTGGCTTGGTAGTTTGGTTTGCCCTGTTCCCATCATGCACTGGGACAGGAACAGACTAATTTGCATATAGCCAGGTTCTGAACTGGGATGGTGCAGTGAGCTAAAAAACGGTGTTGGATCTAGCCCTGATCTCTTGACTGGGTGAGAGTATTCTGCTTAATTCAGAAACTCTGTCCATCACCACCCCTTGTTGTTAAATATTTTGTCCACCCTAAGCGTGGAAGGGTATACTCAGATGTGAGTCCCTTGCTCATTGCACCATCAGGATTCAAGCAAGCCGGGCCGACGACGGCTGAAATGCCAGAAACCGGTCCCCGGAAGCTTGTTTCCTTCCCAGTGTAAGAATTGGCTTGGTAGTTTGGTTTGCCCTGTTCCCATCATGCACTGGGACAGGAACAGACTAATTTGCATATAGCCAGGTTCTGAACTGGGATGGTGCAGTGAGCTAAAAAACGGTGTTGGATCTAGCCCTGATCTCTTGACTGGGTGAGAGTATTCTGCTTAATTCAGAAACTCTGTCCATCACCACCCCTTGTTGTTAAATATTTTGTCCACCCTAAGCGTGGAAGGGTATACTCAGATGTGAGTCCCTTGCTCATTGCACCATCAGGATTCAAGCAAGCCGGGCCGACGACGGCTGAAATGCCAGAAACCGGTCCCCGGAAGCTTGTTTCCTTCCCAGTGTAAGAATTGGCTTGGTAGTTTGGTTTGCCCTGTTCCCATCATGCACTGGGACAGGAACAGACTAATTTGCATATAGCCAGGTCCTGAACTGGGATGGTGCAGTGAGCTAAAAAACGGTGTTGGATCTAGCCCTGATCTCTTGACTGGGTGAGAGTATTCTGCTTAATTCAGAAACTCTGTCCATCACCACCCCTTGTTGTTAAATATTTTGTCCACCCTAAGCGTGGAAGGGTATACTCAGATGTGAGTCCCTTGCTCATTGCACCATCAGGATTCAAGCAAGCCGGGCCGACGACGGCTGAAATGCCAGAAACCGGTCCCCGGAAGCTTGTTTCCTTCCCAGTGTAAGAATTGGCTTGGTAGTTTGGTTTGCCCTGTTCCCATCATGCACTGGGACAGGAACAGACTAATTTGCATATAGCCAGGTTCTGAACTGGGATGGTGCAGTGAGCTAAAAAACGGTGTTGGATCTAGCCCTGATCTCTTGACTGGGTGAGAGTATTCTGATTAATTCAGAAACTCTGTCCATCACCACCCCTTGTTGTTAACTACTCCACACCCAGCATGAAATACAAAACAAACTGACATGCTATTTCACTGCCGCTGAAGTATATAGGTTCCTCCCTCTCCGCTGTTAATTTACCCCAGGTCACTACAGAACAGAGAGCGGAGCTTAATGATCCTATAACACCCTTCGAGATCCAAGAGGCCATGCATGCACTCCCAACAGGTAAGACCCCTGGGCTCAAATTCTACAAAGTGTAGCATCATTGTTGGCCCCCCATTTGCAAAAACCTATAGGACGAGTCTCTAATTGCCTCATGCCCCCTCCTTCCTTTGGGAAGCACTACTCATGTCCCTCCTGAAACCAGACAGAAACCCTACCCCACTTGGCTCATATAGGCCCTTGGCAATACTTCACAAGGACTATAAGGTATTGGCCAAGATACTGACTGACGGACCGGCACCATTGGTACAGACACTGGTCCACCCGGACCAAAATGAGTTTTTACCAGCCCGTAGCACCTCCCTCAATCTACAGAGGTTCTTCCAAGTCTTGGAGTATGCTCTTTGCCAGTGGATGCCTGGTACTGGACCTGGAGAAGGCCTTTGATTCACTAGAATGGGCCGTTCTATTAGAGACACTGCCACAACACGCCTGGGGTGTTGCTTTATCAAATTTATAAAACTTCTGTACACCCTACCACTTGCCAGGGTCAAAAATGGTGCCCTCATCTCTGACCCGATTCAGATACACAGAGGTACTGTCAGGGCTACCCATTTTCCCCACTAATCTTCTCACTGGCAATAGAACAACTCACACTTGGCTGGCAGAAGGGGTGCTATGAAGTACCTTTGGGAGCGGAGTCCACAGAGTCTCCCTATACGCCGATGATCTACTCCTGTATTTCAGGGATGTGAGCTCAAACCCAGAGGCAGTGGCCCTGTCACTGAACACGTTCACCAACTTCTCCGGCCTAAAGGTGAACTGGATGAAAACATGTCTTTTTGCATTCACACCTGCGACTCAGAACCCCGCTCTCAGCCTTAGTGGAGTCACGATGACCTGGAAGCCCACCAAGTTCTGGTACCAGGGCATTCGAATATATCATTAATCCGAGGACCTATTCGATGGTAAACTCGCTCGCACAATGACGTTTTTACGATCACAAGTCACCTTCTGGAAACATTGCTATTGCCGGTCGCTGGTCAGGTGGCTCTCATTAAAATGGTCATGTCCGCTCGCCTCTTATATTATTTTGCCAAAATCCCCCTTTACATTTCACACCCCTTTTCCATTGATTAGAATCATTGTTGAGAGACTTCATCTGGCATAACTATGACTGCAGGGTTGCACTCTTGAAACTTTATTTACCCACAGACGTAGCCGGTGTAGTGGTCCCGAACTTAGAAGGCTACTATCTGGCATCCCAGCTCCAGTGGGTGGCCAGATGGCTTGTGGGCCAACAGATCGTTGACAACACCTCAAACAAATCGGCCTGCTGGTCCCTAACCACCATCCTTCCACTATGCCATACTTGCTCAAAGGTATCGTTGCCTACACTCACGCTCCAATGGGTAACACATCGATGTGATAGCTGAAGCCTTTCTGTCACCAGGACCACCATTCCATATGCTCCAGCGATGGCCCTATTGGGCACACCTAGGGAAAACTTTGTTACCTCAGCCACAGAGCTAGTCCTCTGGCACGAGATGTGTCTCCACACCTTAGGGGAGTTGTACTGAGACGGGACACACATCCCATTTGACTCCCTGGTGGATACTGAGGGGCTCCCTCCAGGTCACTTCCACTTCCTCCTATATAACTCACTAATTGGTGGTCTGGGGTGCAAGTGGGGTGACCTGACACAGGAACAACCAACACACCTTACACTGCAATACTTACACGTGATGGTGACAGGCAGACAGCTAACCCATTGGCTTGCTAATTCTTTGCGCACACATGCACTTCCAGAGCTCACAACCCTGCGCTGGCGATGGGAAACAGACATGACCTGCCCCTGCACAGACAAGGCATGGTCCACCATACTAAAAAGCCCTTTTTGTGTCCCATGGAATGCTCACTTCTGGCTTAGCCAATTCTACATTATCCACAGAGATTGCCTTACGCCGACAAGATTAACCAATATTTCCACCGTGTGGACACTGCTCTTCTCCATTATAAATGTATAACCTACTGGATGCAGACTTACTACATATGCTATGGTCATTCCCGTTCCTAGACCAGTACTAGCAAGGAGTCATCACACATCTATCCAAATGCACGGAATGTCCCTCACGGAACACCTGAGAGGCATGCCTCCTGGGGATGCAACACAGGGACAAAAAGTACAGAGCTACCTCCCGCTTCATAGACTTGGGGTTACTGTTGGCCAAGCATCTGCTTACCAGAAAATGGAAATCACCTATGGCCCCTGCACTAACAGTCTGGGTCCTATCCACCATTACATGGGCACAAACGGATAGTACAGCCTTGCACAACGAAGATACCAAAGGCATTTGCAAATATCCCATTGGGACACCATATTAGTCGATTTTAAATCTCATAAACAATACACTGGTCCACTCACCGGACCCCAGCACAGCCAGGTGGACACACAAGAGACACTTTGTCCTCTGCACCCCGTGCGATGCATACCCCCCCCCATCATCAGACCACTCACACAGATCACAAAACCACCCTTAATTGAATCATTGTCGTACCCAGTAGCATGTAACTGGACTGAGAAATAGCAAGTGTGGATCTCACAAGTTAGAGTTTAAATGGTTAACTACTCACCCTGTTTTCCTTTTTTTCCTTCAATTAAGTACTGTTTGAATCCTACCTTTGTGATATACAATGTACCCATACTTCTATTCAATTATTCTGATTATGGCATGCTTATTTAACATGTATGATCACCTTTATGGACAACATTATCGTACTCACATGTCAGGTACATATTAGATGTTCTGTTAAACGTGTGAGCTGTTTTGTTTCGCTGCAATTTATAATGTAATAATCAAAATGACAATAAACAGATTCAAATAAAAAAAACATGGGATTTGACATCCATTAAACTAACAAGAAGATCAAGGCGTTGCTGGCATCCTTTGGCCTCGCACGGCGGGGGGAAGGGAGGAGGGGCGGGTGCGATTCACTCCCGGGAGCGATAATTGCAACCAGATGGGCCGCGCGCTTCCGCAAGTAAATCTCCTGACGTGCACGCGTTGCCACTGAAGGCAATGGAACGCGTGCACGTGCTTGGCTTAAAAGCCAGAGCAACGGCAAAAGGTAATTTGCCTTTGCAGCGCATGCCCACTGCGAAGGCAAGACCTAATAAAAAGGCAGGCAGCGAGCGTCCCCCCTCAGTACGTCCATCCCTTGTTCATTAAAAAAAAATTCCAGCCGATTAATAGGAAGGATAACAAGAAAGGTGAATCCCTCTCTTCAAACTAAAGTGCTGAGTGCATTCTCCATTTACACCATACGGCACTGAAGCTGCGATCAAATTAATAAAGCTTTGGACTGTAGTTCCCTGTTCCCCTGCCCACTTCGACTTCTGGAGAAGAAGAACGATTTTAGGAATTGCTCAACAATCAGCAGTTAAATTATTACCAAAAACGAATAGGTCTTAGAGTCCCCACAGAATGTATTCCATAGGTTGCAGCGCTTCAAAGAGACACATATGACGTGCAGCATGATTTCAGACACTACGGTTGATCTTCACTGTCTGTGGAAACGTTCCAAACCAAAACATTATTTTTAAATGTTATGACCACACACATGTATATGTGTGTATAGTGTCAGTTTGATTCAAGGTGTGATAAGGGTATCTATTGAACTCCTTGTACTAACACTAATTCATGAAATTACTGAACACAAAGCACTGATCTTTGATGTTAGACGGATGAGAGAAGGATGTAACACTACGGTATCTGAATGTCACAATCTGCAAACAGGAAACCTGGCCTTAAACCCCTGCTTTCCCACTTGACCAAATGGTGTGCTCCATCAGCCATTCTTTACATCACCATACATTTTCTTAACCACCTAGTTTGAGGGCACATTGAAATAATTCAGACAGGTTTTGTGCTCTACAAAAACCACACTTGTGTACGGTTAATCTATACTACTATTATAAAGAGAGAACTTTGAACCTTTGAGGCGGGTAAACTCAGGAACCACAGCACCAATCCAAACACCCGATACATCGTTGTAATTGTCAGGGTCTGCAGATGGACATAGGCTATATAAAAAAATACAATATACGTTCTTTAAAATATTTACGATTAAAAAAAAAGTAGTCCCTTGGAAGTAGCGCCGGCCGCGACGTGCGTGCTGACATCTGGAGCGCGGGGAGGAGCGGCGGACATGGAAGCGGGGAGGAGCGGCGGACAGGTGGGGAGGAGCGGTGAGGAGCGGCGGACAGGCTGTGAGGAGCGGCGGACAAGCGGGGAGGAGCGGCGGCTGAGGTAGGTGAAGCGGCCCGTGTGCGGCTCATTGGGGGCCTTGAAAGTGGCGGGTGCGCTCCGGGGGACCCACGGACAACGTCGGGGCGGGCGGGGGCCCTGCAACCTGAGACAACGTCGGGGCAGGCGGGGGCCCAGAAGCCTGATTGCTCCCGGACAACGTCGGGACGGGCTGCTAGTATAAAATAATCTTACTCCACATTTAATACAAATATTGGCCATATAAATAAAGCATATGACAAACTGATACATTTGCATAACTTGTGGCAACGTAGTCAGGGCAGGGAGGTATTCTTGAATGTTTCATTAAAAAAAGTACTTTTAATAACTGTCAATCACTTAAGTGTATATTCGTACGTACTTAATCGAACACTGAGAAATGTAAAAACAAAATGCATTTTTTTCATTTTCAATAGCCTATTTGCACATTTTTCATGACCTTTAGTGCCAGATTTACATCTTTTGATGTCTCTCATCGTGCTTTGGCTTTCAGGGCCAAGTCAGACCCTGGCTGGGGTCTCCCCAAGTCTGTTTGTGTCCCTCTCCGAAATGTTGTATCGTCTACCCCTTGGTATTACCAACTTTGACCAAATAGCGATATAGAAATGCCAGCAGTGCAATATCTGTGTTTTATGTTTGGTTAAACACACCGACAGACTTAAACACAACACTATACCAGATGATTGTCGTTGACGTAGTCTCCCCCTTAAACACGCTGTAAACACTGATCTTTGTATCTTGCATGGTGCAAGTGGGCAAACGCCGCATTGTTGGCATTTTGTTTAAGCAAATAGAAAGTCTTATCCCATGAACTGCTATCCCTTTCTAGGACCCTTGGCGAGAGACATGGTCCGTAGACAGGAGTGCCGGTGCCTTTACTGCTCAGTAGAGACCGAAGTAGCATCTGAAGGTCCCTTAAAAGCTTGTAAGAGGCAGGTGCATGCATGTAGGTTTCAAAGTTAATTTCAAGCCAGGTTCCATATTCATCATCAGCCTCTGGACATGAGCATGACATTTAAAAAAAGTTAGTTTTAGTTTGCATTGGATTTTCAGTCATGTGTTTGACCAGGAGAGTGGCAGTGTGAAAGGTCTGGCCTAAGTAACGTATAGCTTTTTATTTAAATGTGCCAGTACTTTCCACTGGAGTCTAGTTCCCAAGTTTAACTTAAGCAATAAATTGGAAATAAATAGGCAAAACAGACCAGGCGTATTGTGAATATGTTATGTTATGTTATGTTATGTTATGTTATAAAGACTTTTATAACGCGCTCTATTACTAACAAGTATCCTGGCACGGAAAAAGAAGTGGCACAAATAGCGAGATGGAGAAGACAGTTACATGATCTTATTAAACAGATGAGTTTTCAATCTTTTCTTAAAGGCGGTAATGGACTGAGCTGCCCTAAGACACAAAGGAAGAGCATTCCAGGCCCTGGCGGCCCTGACAGAGATAGACTGGCCTCCTAGTCTGGAGTACTTAAATCTAGGCATAATCATTTTGCATTGATTAGCCGATCGAAGGCAACGATTCGGAACATAAAGAGCGAACCGTTTCCTCAGGTACCCAGGTCCGAGCTGATGGATAGCTCGGAAAGAGAGAACCAGAGTTTTAAACATAATCCGGTGAGCCACCGGAAGCCGGAAAAAAAGTTTCCTTGCTATTATTGTTTGCCTTTTCAATTCTCCCTGCATAGTAGCTACTCTTGGCTGTTCTAATCGCCGCATAGTAATCCTTTTGTGCGGCTCGCAGATCACTCTTTGCCACAGGCAGGTAGGCTTGTCTCTACACCCGTTCGAGTTTCTTACATCCAAGTTTCAATTCCCGTAGGGTGTGGGAAAACCATTGTTTAGAAGGGGAAGACCGCATCCTACGAATGCCTCCCTGGTTGATAGCGGTACAAAAGGGGGTGGTGATGGACGGAGCATCTGAACCAATCAAACACTCACACCCAGTCAAAAGATCTGGGTTTGACCCATCACCGTTCTTTAGCCCACTCTGCCACCCCAGTTCAGACATGGCTATATGCAAATCAGTCTGACCCTGTGCCTCATGAAAACAGTCCAGCCCGAACTGCCAAGCCATGCCTTCCCTGGACCGGAAACAAGCTTCCGAGGACCGGTTTCTGGCATTACAGCCGTCTTCAGCCCGGCTTGCTTGAATCCAGTGGCAAAGTGAGCAAGGGACTCACGTCTGAGCATACCCTGCCACACTTATGGCGGCCAAAAGCGGTACAAAAGGGGGTGGTGATGGACGGAGCATCTGAACCAATCAAACACTCACACCCAGTCAAAAGATCTGGGTTTGACCCATCACCGTTCTTTAGCCCACTCTGCCACCCCAGTTCAGACATGGCTATATTCAAATCAGTCTCACCCTGTGCCTCATGGGAACAGTCCAGCCCGAACTGCCAAGCCATGCCTTCCCTGGACCGGAAACAAGCTTCCGAGGACCGCTTTCTGGCATTACAGCCGTCTTCAGCCCGGCTTGCTTGAATCCAGTGGCAAAGTGAGCAAGGGACTCACGTCTGAGCATACCCTGTCACACTTATGGCGGCCAAAAGCGGTACAATAGGGGGTGGTGATGGACGGATCATCTGAACCAATCAAACACTCGCACCCAGTCAAAAGATCTGGGTTTGACCCATCACCGTTCTTTAGCCCACTCTGCCACCCCAGTTCAGACATGGCTATATGCAAATCAGTCTGACCCTGTGCCTCATGGGAACAGTCCAGCCCGATCTGCCAAGCCATGCCTTCCCTGGACCGGAAACAAGCTTCCGAGGACCGGTTTCTGGCATTACAGCCGTCTTCTGCCCGGCTTGCTTGAATCCAGTGGCAAAGTGAGCAAGGGACTCACGTCTGAGCATACTCTGCCACACTTATGGCGGCCAAAAGCGGTACAAAAGGGGGTGGTGATGGACGGAGCATCTGAACCAATCAAACACTTACACCCAGTCAAAAGATCTAGGTTTGACCCATCACCGTTCTTTAGCCCACTCTGCCACCCCAGTTCAGACATGGCTATATGCAAATCTGTCTGACCCTGTGCCTCATGGGAACAGTCCAGCCCGAACTGCCAAGCCATGCCTTCCCTGGACCGGAAACAAGCTTGGTTGATAGAGGCAGCTGACCCCTGTTCCACCCATGTGTTAAAAGCACTGACCGCCTCATAAATCTCCGAGGTCAATATAGGACAGTCTCGGGGTAAGGATTCGGCCAGAGACACTAGATTGATCCTCTGGAAATGCGCGAATGGGAGAGTACTCTCAACCCCCGCAGCTCTTTCCAAGGACCAGGAGAACCTAATCAGCTCATGGTCCGACCATGTCACGCTCTCGGGGCAAGTCATCACAATATCAAAATTAGAGCATACCAGATCTAAGAGGTGGCCACCCACATGGGTTGGAGCTTTGACCCATTGTATGAGGTGGGCCATAGTTAAGGCTTCACCTAGGCGGTTAGACTCAATAGAATCCAACACATCAACATGAATGTTGAAATCCCCTAGGAGCAAAAACTTTGAAAATCTCAGGGCACGCGGTACAATAACCTCCTCCAAAGCCTCAATAAAATGCCCAGCATTACCCGGAGGCCGATATACCAGAGTGCCTCCCAGAGTAAAATGTGGGTTAAGCACAAGCGAAAAATGGAGCAACTCCGCATCCCCCAGCTCGCCCTGGGGTCCACAGGAGAAGACCCATTTGTCCCTATAAATCACTGCGACTCCACCCCCTCTGCCGAGCGGGCGGTCCGCCCTCGAGATCTTAAAACCCCGCGGGATAGCTAGCTCCACCACCGGGGCGCAAGTATCATTTAACCAGGTCTCGGTTATAAAAAAAAGATCAAGTTGGTTCTCCGCCAAGATTTCAAAAACGTCGGCGGCATGCTTCACCAGGGACCTAGCATTAATTAACCCCGCTCTAATCAGCATAGGGTCAGTGCTTACTTGTTTAGAACAACTAATCGTGGGATGAAAGTGAAAGTTACACGCCAAGCACACCCGAGATAAGCTATCAGCCACCCCCCAGGGGTTTTCGTATCCACATCTAAGAACATTAAGTGCGGTGAGATCATCACGTGAGTACCTTAATCTAGTGGGCTGTTGCTTCCAATGTGGACAGGCAGGGGGTCTGGCACTAGGCACGTCCGGAGCACGGACGGGTACAGACGGGCCCTCCTTTGGCGCTCCTTTGGCGCTCCTTCGGCGCGCAGTCGGCGCGCCCGCTGCGCGTCCGCGAGAGCATTGCTATTTGAAGCCCATGCCCCTCCCCCGGCTAGACCGCTGCCTACGGTCAGGCGGGGAACCGGGACTTCGGAAAAGATGGGGTCCGAACCTGCCCTCCACAACAATCGGCACAGAGGAGCCGCGGTGGAACGGGGCAGAAGGCGTCTGAGCAAGTTAATAAGGATGCAGTGGAAATACAGGTAAATACACAGTCACAGTTAAAGTTTTAAAAAGTTTTAAGAACAATACACTGGGTTAAAAAGCAGAGGAGAGACCCTCGCAGTCGGCTCGCCACTAAAGCAATGCTCCAGGCGCTGCCACCGCCCTGAACTATCGCCAATGATAACAATGAGAACCAGCAGCATGGAATTCTGTTCCAAACAGAAGTGAGGCGGATCACTACACCAATTACACGCGCCTGCTAACATCAACCAGGGCTGCAGCTGGGCCTTCTCCGTCCCTATTCTAATGAAACCAAAAATGTTGTCTACCGCGAGATTTTAAAATAAATTGCCCTTGCCAAATACACACATTACACACATTCTATTTCATGCCTGAGCCCGGCTACAGCCCTGGTTGATGTTAGCATGCGGGTGTAATGTCGTTGAATGAAAGAGTTATCAGCCGCGGGTAAATCCGTTTAATGAGAGAGTTGAGTGACAGCAAGTAGGAGAGGCTGCAGTAATTGTCCCCGCAGACACGCTCATTTGCGTGTTCCCCCGCTTGAGGCTCAGATGCAGGCCTGTTTGATGTTAGCAGGCGCGTGTTCCCCCCCTTGAGGCCCAGCTGCAGCCCTGGTTGATGTTATCAGGCGCGTGTAATTAGTATACTGATCCGCCGCCTGAGCCCGGCTAGAGCCCTGGTTGATGGTAGCAGACGCGTGTAATTTCGTTGAATGAGAGAGTTCAGTAACAGCGCGCAGGAGAGGCTGCAGTAACGTTACTTACCAGGCCTCCAGGTGAACGCGTTTGTCACGCCCCCAGCACATGGCCACAGCAGACGATCTTCTGATTAATACACGACTCAAATGGCATGAAGGGCGGAACGTAGCACACGCCCCCAGCGTTTCTCATGCCCCCAGCGTGCCCCTTGATGCAGCCCAATTGCGTTCACATGGCATGAAGGCCGAACACACGCCCCCAGCGTTTCTCACGCCCCCATCGTGTCATGCCCCCAGCGTGTCCCTTGATGCTGCGCAGCAACCTAATTGGCGTTTGTATGTACGACTCACATGGCATGAAGGGCGGACACACGCCCCCAGCGTGTGTCACGCCCCCAGCGTTTGTCACGCCCCCAGCACACGCCCACAGCCCACGATGTGATGGCCGTACCACACGCCCCCAGCGTTAGTCACGCCCCCAGCCCACGCCCACAGCACAACGCAGACACGCCCACAAGGGACTACTTTGCTGGCACGGTTCTTTTACCTTTTAAATCTATACAGGAGTTGGCCTAACGGCTAAGGCGCTCGACCTCGGACCTGGGGATCTGGGTTCGAGTCTTGGTAACAACGCCAAACATCCTGTGATTCTGGGCAAATCACTTGGGGCCAGATTTATCAAACAAAAATCCGCTCGCAAAGGGCCAGATTCTGAGAATCTGGCCCTTTGCGAGCGGTATTTTTGCATTTGGGATGCATCATCCCAAATGCAAAAATCGCAATTGTAGAAATCGCTAAATTGCGATTATTTGCATTTAAGGAATCGCAATTTGCGATTCCTTAAATGCAATGCATAACCCATTCCTAGATTGCGAATTCGCAATCTGGGGCAGCTATTTACCGCGAAGTCAAACTACGTGGTAAATAGCAAAAACTTAGAAAAATGCACTTTAGTGCATTTTTCTAAGTTGTATGTTACACACACACATGTCCTTGGGACATGTGTGTGCGCAACACCAGTCAACATTACCATTTCAGGGGTGCAACAGGGTGTCCTTTGGATACCCTGGCACCCTTGAAATTGCTTCCTTATTTGCGATTCGCTAATTGCTAATCGCAAATAAGGAATGACTCCTAAATTCATTTCTATGGGCCTTTAGGCCCATAGGAATGAATGGGAAAGCCATACCTTATTTGCGATTAGCGAATCGCAAATAAGGAATCAGTAGAAATCGCAAAAATTATTGCCATTCCTACATGCATCCTGTTTTGCGAGTCTTTAATAGCGAATCCTTAAAATTCGCTATTAAGGACTCGCAAAACATGATTTTGATGAATCTGGGGGTTGATCTCCCCGTGCCTAACAAAAATGAATGTGTGTCCTCATGTAACGTAACTGGTGCTATGTAAAGCGCTCTGATACCAGATTCAGTTCGGGTCAAGTTCGCGCTATATAAAACTCTGCAAAAAAAATAAAAAATAAAATAAAATATGGTGGCCGTTTGCATAGCCTATGTCCTTGTGCTGCAACTGCCCTTTCCAACGCTGTATTGGGTGTTGTGATTGGTGCTGTGGTTACTGAGATTACCCGCCTCCCAGAGAGTCAGGGTATTGTAGAGTTGGGGCAAATAATGATTAGAGATCAATGTAGAACACTTGAAGAACTTACGCAACATTATTCATTACAAGGTTATCAAGAGTTTAAATACTTACAGCTTGTCAACAGAATTAAGTCAATTAGGCCATGTATCACTTTGACAAGGAGATATGAATTATTCGAGTATCTGAAGTCGGGGGGGCATAGAATTAGGGATATATATAAAATATTTAGTGAAGCATCAATGGATGATATGGGTAAAATGGAAGCTGCCTGGTCCAAAAAATTGGGGGATCCGGAAGTAGATCTTGATAAGGCTCTAGCTATGGATAAAAGATTTCTGCGTTCCTCGAATCTCAGGGCCCAACACTATAAAACTTTATTCAATCTATACTATACGCCAGAAAAAATATTCTCTTGGGGGAAAGCGGCAGATAGCAATTGTCCCAGATGTGGAAATGGCCCAGCTGATATCATACACATGTTCTATGGCTGCAAAAAACTAAAAAGCATTAAAACTGAAATAGAGCGGTTTTTAGAGGGGCTGCTTGATGTCAAAATTAATCTATCCCCAACCCTGATAATAACTGGATGCGATGTGAAACTAAATATGTGCACTGAGGCCGAAGCTTTAGTTTTTATCTCTGTAGCAATCCTTAGGATTTTAATTAGTGCAGCTCGGAAGGATATAGAAGCACCTACGTTTCAAATGTGGATGTGTAGAATGTTGGGTATCCATAATATTGAGGAAGCACTATATGAATTAAAGGGAGCAAAGATAAGGGAAATGGGTATGCGACTTTGGGCCCCAGTAGCTGCCTGGAGGGCAGCAAGAGTGTAAAATGAATGACTCATTGGTATTGTAGCTATTTAACCTGTCTATTATCCTTTTTATTGATGGTATATTTCTATGTATGTATGTATGTATTTGTGAATTTGTAATTTACTGGTATGAACTCTCAATAAAAAAAAATTTAAAAAAGAAAAAAAAGGAAAACCCGGAGCCAGCGTGTGATGATTTGGAGTTGCCTGTGAACATCCCGCTGTGAGTAACTGTGCGTTAAAAAGCATCGCACTCTCCAGATAGTGCATAAACTTGAAAGTAGAAGTTTAAAAAGCAGGGCGCTGACTTGGGTGTGCGTGTTCCCTCAAGATTCAGTTACAGACACAAATGCTACTCGCGTTGCATGCACAAGGAAACAAATTCTACCAATCCAGCGGCAACAGAAACAAGGTGTTGGCATATGTGGGGACATGTGCGTTGTAAAAAAGTGAATGAAATTCTGATACAAGTAGTATTACCATATTGCTGGAATTAAATAATGGTGAGCATTTTTAAGTCAGGCACACCTGAATTGAGCCTGGATTATACAGTAACATTTTATTTTAAAGTCAAGCATAATATTTTATGGTATACATTATTTATTTATTTTAAAAGAAGAAAACAACAATGATTTTCCCAGAAATATTTCTGAAGTAATGTAGGAAAATGTCAAGTGCAGGCACGAGTAGTGAAGCAACAATAAATAAGGATACAGAAATATACAGATTTTTCGAATCAACAAACTATTTCACAGAGATTAGGAAAATGGAGGAGATTTTAGAATTTTTTAAAGGCTACATGCAAAAAGTACTCAGATGAACAAGCAAAAGACCTGCTGCTTAATCTGGTAGGTGATGATGTGGAGGATTCAATAGTCACATTTCTCGAACAAGAAAAGACTACATATAGAGGGCTCATGAAATGTCTGAATGACAGGTTTGATCCGCAAATAAATTTAGATTTTGAAAGGTATAATGTTTGCAAAAAGAGGATGAGTCCATGGATGAATACATAACAAGATTAAGGAATTTGGCCAGTTTTTGTGAATTCTAGAAGTTTAACAACGAAGAAACGATAAGCTTAAGGATAATTCAAGCATGCTGTTCTGTAAGATTTAGGAAAAAACTGCTAGAAAAGACATTTGACTTACAAACGATTTTACACATGGCTAAACCAGAGATGCAAGCTCAAATCATGATAGCAATATGGAACAAGGCAGCATGAAAACTGTAAACCAAGTGCGACAAATGTTAAAAAATTATAATAGTGCAGAAAAGGCAGATGGGCAAAACAAAGAAAATAAGTCATGCTATAGATGTGGGTTGCAATCCTCGCATTTAAAAGTTTGTCCTGCGTTAGGTCAACAATGTAGAGAATGCAGAAGATTTAATCATTTTGCAAGTGGATGCAGGTTCAAAAGAGACCAAAAAGAAACCTGGAATAAGAAGGAGAGTTGGAACAAACAAAGAATATGGAAGGCTAAAACGCAAACAGGGAATGTGAAATAATTAAGGCAGATGTAACGTGTCTGGATGGAGCTGAACAATCTGAAAGATTATACATGATGCGTGAAGAAAGCGAAATTAAACAGATTAACAAGATCAGAGGAAATAATATCAAAAAAACATCAGTGGATAGTTGGCTCTCAAAAAGTTCCTATTGTGCTGGATAGTGGAGCAACTTGCAACATCATGTGCGTTAGTGAGTATCAGAAAATGGAAGAACGGCCATCTCCAAGTCCATCACATCTCAGTGTTTTCCAATGGGGAGCCAAACATCCAGTTTCATGTTTTGGGAAATGTAATGAAGTTTTGCAATGTGGAGAGATATCCAGCACAGAAGAAATACATGTGTTGGAGGGTGAAGTTTGTGACCCATATTTGTTAAGCAAAGTCACAGCTCAGATTATGGGTCTACTAGCAGTGAATTTTTATTTCACAACAGATCATCCTGTTCTAAAACAGTATCCAGAATTATTTACAGGATTAGGACAGCTGAAAGATAAGACAATAACTTAGCATATTCATGAAGCGGTTCATATCGCAAGTTCACAGAAGAGTTCCAATACATTTTCAGACTAAAGCAGAAAGAGAGATAAATTCAGTTCTTCAGCAGGGTATCATTGAACCACTTTCTGGTCCGACACCATGAATATCTTCAATTGTGGCAGTTCTGAAGAAAATACAGAGGGCATCAGCATTTGTGTGGATATGCGAGTGCCCAATACAGCGACTGAAAGAGAGAGATATCCGAGACCGCATTTAAATGACATGGTTAGTAGTATCAGTGGCGCTACTATCGTTTCAAAATTGGATCTATATAAGGGATATTATGAATTGGAAATTGATGATCTGTCCTGATATATAACAACATTTTCTACACATTTAGAATTATTTTGGTACTTAAGTTTGAATTTTGCCATACACTCAGTTGCTGAAATATGTTTCAGGAAAACATAAGGAATATAAAAAGGCCATTAAAGAATGCTATGAACTACAGTGATTATATTTTGCTGTTTGGAAAAACACAGAAAGAACATGATCAAGAGCTAAATGAAGTGTTGTCATTAACCTATAAAAGCAGGTATAACGCTCAATTTAGGAAAACGTGAAATAAATGCATCTGAATAAACATTCTATGATCATATATTTTCTCGAGAAGGAATGAGACCTGACAGAATAAAGGTGTTGACTTTGAATTCAATAGTTACCCCCTCTAGATCGGTCTGAACTGCGTTCATTCTAAGGAATGGACAAATACTGTTTAATTTACATAAAGAACTATAAGCCACTATAAGTACGCCTCTTAGTGAACTATCAAAAAAATCTAAAGTTCAGTTGGGGTATGGACTGTGAGCATTCTTTTAAAACAGATAAAAGACGACATTGTATTTATCGTATTGTAATTGCATTTATATAGCGCTTACTACCCCTGACGAGGCATCAAATCTCTTTTTCAGCGAGTAGCATGAGTAAAAAGGGATGTGGAGGGGAAGAGTCAGAGGAGAAAGTTTGGAAAGGCTTGTTTTACGGGATCGGTATAGTGAAAGAGGTGTTAGATGATGCAAGGAGGGGTAGAGTAGAGGGGAGTCTAGAAAGGGTTATTTTGGGAATCATAGTAGTGGTATGGGGTTTGGGATGAATGAAAGAGTGGATGTAGAGGATAAATTGATAGCGATATAGGGTGAGAAATAGATAGTGCATTGTAAAGAGTAGTAGAAAGAAGTTTGAGATGCGTCAGAGAGTTGAGGTAGTAGATATATTGAGAAAGGTAGAAGGTGAGAAATAGGGTAGTGCATTGGATATGCTGAATTAGAAGAAAGTAATAAATATATAGATCCATAAGTACATGGAAAGTATATAGACTCCTAAAGGAGGTAAGTATATGTAGATTAAAGATATTGATAGAGGTAAAGGATGAAAAATAGGGTAGTGCATTGAATATGTTTTTTAGGAGAAAAGTAATACATGTATATATCCAAGTACATGGAAGGTATATAGATGCATAAAGGAAGTAAGTATATGTAGATTAAAGATGCATTAAATAAACTCTGGTTTTCAAGTGTTGTTGTACTTGTTGTACTTAAACATATATATATATATATAATTTTTTTTTAAATAAATGGTTATATACAGAGGGATATGCTTGTAACGGGGCGGACTCGCCGACCCACCCCGATTACTATGAGAACCATGATGGTGCCGTGCGAATCGGCAGTACCTTAAGGAACCACACACTCACTACATCACCCTCTTGTCATTCTCAGCAGGTGGACTATCGAGGGACCGACTACGAGGTGGACACTCATATGGACGATGAGTGTGTATGGCCCTTTAACGAAGGAGCTGAGGACGAGTGGGCGGGCTTACAGGACAACGTGCTGACGTCAAATAAGGCAGAGCCGGAAGAGACATTGTGTTTGTACACCCGGAGGGAGAAGAGCGTGGAAGGTCGGAAGGAGGAAGAAAGCGAACAAAGAACTACGGAGCAGGAGCCCAGAAGATCGGAGGAAGCCGGAGAGACCCCTGAGCCGGAGGAAAAGCCTGGAGGCCAACGTTACCACGAGCCGCCCAGCCACTCACCCGGGGGAGGTGTGTGGCTTCTCCAGGTGCGTGATAAACTCAGGGGTTGCGTGGGACGGAAAGGCGGTGCCAGAGTATCCTAGTGGTTTTCCCTAGTCCCGGTTCCCTTTACCCGAGCACTACCTATCCCCCGCAGTTTGCACTTGTACATAGGAATCAAGTCACGGTTGGTTGTGCCCTCACTCCCTTCCCCGATCACAGTCAGACGTGAGATAGTGATCTCACCATTGCTTTCTTTTCTTTCGTTTTGGGTCCCGAGTCTTGAAAGCAAAGACGGACGCAGAGGACCGAATACCCCGACGGAGCCCGGAAGGCTATCGGAGGATTGATCCCGACAAGCACAGGCATCAGAGGCCCTCACGGAGTCGATCCCCACGGAGACCAACACCTGTCCGAAAAACTTGTTCAGATTTCCTTTTGGCAGCAATAAAGCCTACAGTAACCAAAACCCGTCTGTTGCCCTTCACTCCGGTAACACTTCTGCCCGAACCCGCTATAGTGGTGGAGAATGCAGGCATAGGCGCCATCTGCACACAGAAGATGGAGACAGTCATTGAACCACTGACGAAGGGACAAGAAAGGTTGGGGTGGGTTGCAGAACAACAGTTGAGTTCGGCCCAAGCAGATCGTGATTTATTGAAAGAAGCCTTAGCGGCCAGAGCCCAACAACCATGGGTGGATACCACCCCCCTGGGAAGCGGAGGGGAACGCACCATACCCCATGGTTCCGCCGCGATATCCCTGCAGAAATACCAACCAGGGGAGGACCCTGACTCCTTCCTACTAAACTTTGAACGCGCTGCCAGAGCGTGTGGGTGGCCCATAGGCAAGTGGCCATTTTTCCTAGCCCCACTCCTGGTGGGAGAAGCACAAGCGGCCTACCAGGTCGCGAATCCCACGGGTGTCACTCCTTATGCCGAGGTTAAACGGATCATATTGGACCATCTCGGACTGGACGCGGAGGCCTATAGATTGAGGTTCCGTAAAGAAAGGGGGGCCCCCGGAGAGAACCCCAAAACGCTCTTTGTGCGTTTGAAAATGGCAGCTGATAAATGGTTAACTCCCTCCAGCAGTACCAAGGAAGAAATAATGGACCACATCTACTTGGAGCAGTACCTCGAGGCCCTCCCCTACCCCACGCAAAAATGGCTCCGGCAGCACCATAATTTAACGACCACCCAGGCCATTGACATGGCCGCTACTTTCTCCCGGGCCCAACCGCGAATCCCCGGGTGGGACTCTGAAAAAAAAGCATAAACCGGCACCCAAAACCGAGAAAAGGCCTTTACGTCCAACCGATCCCCCTAGGCCCCGTCCCTGGAGACCTGAGAATCCCAGAGCTGCTGGACCGCAGTGTTTTGACTGCGGCAACTGGAGACACATCGCTCGTCATTGTCCCAAAAGAAGACCCCAAGAAGAACCCATGGAGGTGGGGTACCTCCCCAAGTCTGTCCTCTTCTCGGCTGAGATGGGGGGCTCCTACAGAGTAAGTGTCGGGGTAAACGGGAGCAATGTTCTGGCCTTACTAGATTCGGGTGTAGGCAGTCTGTAATACAGAGCAAACATGTAGCCCCTTCCCAATACTTACAAAAGCAAATGGTCAACATCAGATGTGTGCATGGGGACGTACGTCCTTATCCTCTGGTGACTTTGCCCATCCAGCTTAGGACAGGAGAGACCCAAACGGTGAGGGTGGGGGTCCTGTGTTCGCTACCCGAAGAACTAATTATAGGAACAGATAATCCTAGGTTCTTGTCTATGTTAAAAAACAGTGTAGAACAGATAGGGGGACAAACACATATAACAGCCCGTCCAGAGGCCCCTGCTCTGCCATGCTATCACCGGATCCCTGGGTGTTAGATAGGAGTTTTCGCTTTGCCCAGGCCAACGACCATACTCTTTTCAATGCCTGGGAACAAGCCCATCAAGGACACGGATATAACCCGGACAGATATCCCCGGTTCTTGATTAAACAGGAGCTCCTGTACCGACAAGGAAGCCCTGAGGAAGAAGCCCAGCTGTTGGTTCCCGTATCCTTCCGGAACCAAGTGTTGTTTTTTGCTCATAGCCACCTAATAGCCGGACATATTGGAACGGAGAAGACCACCCAGAACATCCTCCGACATTTCTACTGGCCGGGTATATACAAAGACACATCAGTGTATTGTAAGGAATGTGGTGTGTGTCAGAGGAAAAATATGACCAAACCCCCAGCAGTCCCCTTACAACCTCTACCCATCATCGGGAAACCCTTCGAGAGAGTGGGGATGGACCTCATTGGACCACAGCCCAAGACCCGTAAAGGTTATCAACATGTTCTAGTGGTGGTGGATTACGCTACCCGTTTTCCGGAGGCCTTTCCCTTAACGTCAGCCACCTCCAAACAAGTCGCGGACCGGATGATTGAGTTGTTCAGCAGGGTGGGGTTCCCAAAAGAAATCCTCACCGACCAAGGAATGCCCTTTGTCTCCAGACTCATGAAAGAGGTGTGTAAAAACCTGGACATTCATCAGATACGCACTGCGGTGTACCATCCTCAGACGGATGGTCTCGTGGAACGCTACAACCGCACTCTCAAAACGACACTCCGAAAGATGTTGGAGGTTACTGGGTCTGAATGGGACCAGATCTTACCACTATCCCTATACGTCATCAGGGGACAACGCCAAAGCAGTTGGGGCGTATCGTCATTTGAATTATTATACGGTAGACAGCCACGCTCCCTGCTGGAGATGACCAAAGATGCATGGGAAAACGAAATACCCGAAGAGACGGCTCATACCTTGGAATATGCACAGAATCTGAAATCCCGGCTGGGTAAGCTTCGAGACCTGGCCCCATACCCATCTTGAAGCAAACCAGAAGAGACAGAAAACAACCTATGATAAAGGCAAGAAGTGGAGACGTCTTGAGATCAATGACTGGGCCTTGATCCTTCTCCCCCCCATCGTCCCAGAAGTTCAAGGCTGAATGGGTAGGACCACATAAAGTGCTCGAGTCCATCGGACGGACGAGCTATCGTTTACAGGTAGGACCCAACAAAACACAAGTATACCATATTAACCTACTAAAGAAATGGTTGGGTCCCCTTCCCTCGGGAGTGCATGTAGCCACTCCCATGACCTCCACGTCCACCCGCGAGCAATTAGTGGTCAACGACGAGTTGACCCATCAGCAGAAACAGGAACTACAGGACATGTTGCTCCAACATGACAGACTGTTTTCCAACCTCCCTGGAAGAACCACTTTCGCTGAGCACTGTATTGACACAGTCCCAGGAAAAATTGTCAAAATCCGGCCATATCGTGTACCAGCCTCCCGACGTATGGCCATAAAGAAAGAAGTGGAGGACATGATGGAACTGGGCGTTATTCGCCCCTCCAAGAGCAACTGCTCCAGCCCCATCGTCATGATTCCTAAACCGGACGGATCACGACGCTTTTGAATGGATTTTAGGGCGCTAAACGACATCTCGACATTCGACGCGTATCCCATTCCTCGAGTGGATGAGTTAATCGAGCACCTAGGGGATGCCCAATACATTACAACGCTGGACCTCACAAAGGGGTACTGGCAGGTGCCCCTCAGGGAGGAAGACAGATGAAAGGCCGTGTTTAGCACCAGTGAGGGGCATTATGAGTTCACCGTCCTTCCTTTTGGGCTACACGGGGCCCCTGCCACCTTCCAGCGCCTTATGAACACGGTCTTGCGGGACGTATCGTCTTTTGCCTCGGCATACTTGGACGACATAGTCATCCACAGTCCTTCTTGGTCGGACCACATCCGTCACCTACGAGAGGTGTTCGAAGCCCTGGAAAAAGCTGGTTTGAAGATTAATTCAAAAAAATCGAAGGTGGCTTATCAGAAGGTGAAATATCTGGGATACGTTCTCGGTCATGGGCTTATAGAACCCCAGATAGAGAAAATAAGAGCTATAGCAGACACTCCCTTTCCAGTAAATAGAAAAGAAGTCAGGGCGTTCCTGAGGCTAGTGGGGTACTATCGGCGCTTCATTCCGCATTTTTCAAACATAGCCGCCCCCCCTCTTGGATGCCTTAAAAATGCCCGGGAAGTCCTCCTCTCCCATAGTGCCCACCGTAGCCAGACAAGCCGCCTTTCAACACCTTAAACACGTCATCACGTCCACCCCAATACTTACCTCCCCTGACTTCTCCAAACCCTTTATCCTGCACACAGACACCTCGGACTATGGCATTGGGGCTGTCCTTTGCCAAGAAGGATCTGACGGGCAAGATCACCCGATCTTATACGTCAGCCGTAAGTTATTCCCCAGGGAACTCAAGTACGCCACAATAGAAAAAGAATGTCTGGCAGTTAAATGGGCCGTAGACAAACTTGCCTACTACCTGGAAGGACACCCGTTTACCCTGTACACTAACCACGCCCCCCTACTCTGGATGGCTAGGAATAAATCAAACGACGCCAGGGTTATGCGATGGTTCCTGTCCTTGCAACCATACACGTTCACAGTGAAGCATAGAAAGGGATCCGAGAATGTGGGAGCAGACTTTCTATCGAGACATCCACTCACCGAACGTGAGCGTCCTAAGGGGGGTGTGTGTAACGGGGCGGACTCGCCGACCCACCCCGATTACTATGAGAACCATGATGGTGCTGTGCGAATCGGCAGTACCTTAAGGAACCACACACTCACTACATCACCCTTTTGTCATTCTCAGCAAGCGGACTATCGAGGGACCGACTATGAGGTGGACACTCATATGGACGATGAGTGTGTATGGCCCTTTAACGAAGGAGCTGAGGACGAGTGGGCGGGCTTACAGGACAACGTACTGACGTCAAATACGGCAGAGCCGGAAGAGACATTGTGTTTGTACACCCGGAGGGAGAAGAGCGTGGAAGGTCAGAAGGAGGAAGAAAGCGAACGAAGAACTACGGAGCAGGAGCCCAGAAGATCGGAGGAAGCCGGAGAGACCCCTGAGACGGAGGAAAATCCTGGAGGCCAACGTTACCACGAGCCGCCCAGCCACTCACCCGGGGGAGGTGTGTGGCTTCTCCAGGTGCGTGATAAACTCAGGGGTTGGGTGGGACGGAAAGGCGGTGCCAGAGTATCCTAGTGGTATTCCCTAGTCCCGGTTCCCTTTTACCCGAGCACTACCTATCCCCCGCAGTTTGCACTTGTACATAGGAATCAAGTCACGGGTGGTTGTGCCCTCACTCCCTTCCCCGATCACAGTCAGACGTGAGATAGTGATCTCACCATTGTTTTCTTTTCTTTCGTTTTGGTCCCGAGTCTTGAAAGCAAAGACGGACGCAGAGGACCAGAGGACCCCGACGGAGCCCGGAAGGCTATCGGAGGATTGATCCCGACAAGCACAGGCATCAGAGGCCCTCACGGAGTCGATCCCCACGGAGACCAACACCTGTCCGAAAAACTTGTTCTGATTTCCTTTTGGCAGCAATAAAACCTACAGTAACCAAAACCCGTCTGTTGCCCTTCACTCCGGTAACGCTTCCGCCCGAACCCGCTGCAATGCTGTATATTTCTGTTTGTGTATGGTGCTTATGTGGGGAAAAGCCAATTCTTGAGTAGTATTATGAAGATAAGGTGGTTGTCCATGGATCTTATGTTGGGGGGTAAAGAGTTTTGGGGTAAAGAGTTCCATAGTTTGGCTGCTTGAACAGAGAATGATGGGCCCCCCATTGTTATTTTCTTGCATCTTGGGATTTTGAGGCGAGATGCCACTCTAGAGCAGAGATTCCTTTGTTGAATGTGTTTGATGATGCGATTCCTGATGAAGAGTGGTCCCATTCCATGTATTGCTTTGTCGGTGATACAAAGCAGCTTGAAAGTGGATCTTCTAGCATCTGGTAACCAATGCAGGGCTTTCAAGGGAGGTGAGATGTGGTCTCACGGTCTGATATGCAAGAGTAGTCTGGCAGCCGAGTTCTGAATCCCTTGTAGTCTTTTCATGGTCGATAAAGGTGATCCGTGGTAGAGGCTATTGGCGTTATCAAGTTTGGACAGAACAAGGGAGATGGTAGCTTGGACCTTGTGTGGAAATCCCAAATTGGGGAAGATTTGTCACAGAGTTTTTATAGTGACAAAGCTAATTTAAAATATTTTGTTCCAGAATTGTGCACTGAAGTAGTAGTGGATGCTAGTCCTGTGGAACTTGGAGCAATGTTGGTGCAACATAAGCCTGGCAGTGAAACTCCTCAGTATGTGATTTCACATGCCAGTAAAAGCTTATCTGATGTTGGGCAGAGATACCCTCAGCCAGAAAAAGAATGTCTTGCTGTAGTCTGGGCTTGAGAGCCATTATCATGATTTCCTACATGGGAAGCCATTTGTTACAATAACAGATAATCAAGCACTTGTTATTTTTGGAAACCCAAAAATTAAATGCCACCACACATTGAAAGATTGAAAGGAATGAGACTGATGGATTCTGTTTTTTAAATCATTCATAAACCAGGAAAGGAGTTTAATCCATCAGACTATTTGTCTAGACACTCATCTAAAGCTGAGATAAAACAACAGTCGGAGGCAGAGGAATACATTTGTTTATCAGGTCAACAGTGCCAGGCATTAGATCAGAAAAAGAACTAGTTGAAATGACAGAAAATGATGAAACAATTCAAGAAGTAAAAAAATTATACCTGAAAACAAATGGAGCCTGATAAATGGTTCAATGCATTTTAAAGCAAATATCAGAAAAATTAACATTTCTGCATTCAAGAATACATACTCAGAATTATCAATAGCATCCTTTGCAGTGCCTGTAAGAAAGAATAACCTAATCAATCCTACAAGTTTACAAAGATGTATGATTGATCTGGCACATGAAAGGTGTGTCAGAGACAAAAAAAATATTGCGAGAGAAAATGTGTTTTCCAAGGCAGGATAGTCAAGTAGAGGAAACTGTAAGAACAAGTCATTTATGTCAATGCCCTACTAAGAGTAATGGAAAAACAACACGTGTCCAGATTACCAGATGCTGTATAGTCTAATGTTATTACAAAAATAGGGGGATGCCCAAATTTACTGCTGCTCTTGGGCTAACTATATATCCATAAGAAAATAGATAGGTGCAGGGAAAAATTACTTATTTACAAAATTATGCAAACATTACAAATTTGTTTGGGAGGCTAGCTAACTAAATTATGACAATCATCATTAGACAAAACAGATAATGAAATCATATATTTCCAGAAGCCCAATAGTTGTTGCCGTTTATTTAACTGAAAGTTTTTTAAACAGTTCTTTTTTTAATCTGTATCTGGTGAACTCACAAGTACAAACAATTACGTACCACATCATTTAAACATCACAAATATAAGCACAAACATAATTTTGACATCAAAACAAAAATTAGAGCAATCTTGGACTCTCCCGACACATCTTTTGTGACTACTAAAAATGGGTGGTTCTATTATTCATACATAGAAATATACAATCCACCAAAAAGGGAGTCACTAAGGACAACTTTCAACTGGTGTTTTTCAAAAGCATCAATTAATTAGCAATGTTCAGCTTTCATTTTGCTTCTCCAAAAGAGAGTTGGTCTCCAAAAGAGAGCTGGATGGCGTAATTAGGCCTTAGATGTGTTCAAAGCCTCATCAGGACCAGTGGAACTGGGTGAACAATAAATTCTACAATCAAAACAAAAAATATATGCATATATATTCAAATGGTTTAATGAACACAAAATCACATTAGAACAACGCCAAGTGTGACCAGAAGGAAGACAGTGCTGAATGCATGCATTTGAGATAGATAAATACACAACGATTGCCCAGCTCTAAATGGTATGGTCTAATGTGGCAGCGGATTTTTATGGACCACTAGATTCTTGGCATTACTTACTGGCATTAATTGGTGAATACTCTAGTTTTCTGATTGTAAAACTAGTATCATCAACGTTAGCTGTGCTTCCTGTTCTTGATGAACTTTTTTCTACCTGGGGAATACCAGATGTGTTGAAAACAGACAATGAGCCACCTTTCAGTGCAAATGAGTTAAAAAAGTTAATTAATTACTTACGAATTACTCATAGAAGAGTTACACCAATGTGCCGCCAAGCAAAGGGAATGGTGGAAAGGCTAATGGCTACTATTAAAAAAGCTGTAAACAGAAGATAACTTTCTCAGATTTCAATAAAGCAGGCATTATGTCAAGGTTTGAGAGATTATAGAAATACTCCTCAAGGATCTGTAGGCAAATGTCCTTCTGAGTTGATGTTTGGTCATTCGAGGCAAACACGTTTGCCCCATCTTCCACCAGTTCCGGCAAAAGATCTTGCTGAGATAATGGAGAGAGAAGGAGAAGCTAAAGAGAAAATGAAGCACTATGCTGATAGCAAGAAAGGTATTCGAGACCGAGACTACAATGTAAGGGTTTTAGTATTAGTAAAGCAACAACAAGTAAGAGACTCATAAAGTAGATTTCATGAAGCTCCTTTTGAAGTGACACAAATTCATGGGACTGCAATTACGGCAAAAAATGATTGCAGAATGAAAACAAGAAAGACTTTTTTTTTAACGCAATCTAAGAGCTAGTGAACAAGAACATATGCAGTTAGATGATCAGCATCTGGAACAGTTACTTAGGAAATCTGAGGGAGTTTCACGAACACCAGACTAGCTAATAGAACATAGTTAAATATTAATATGGTCAGTCAGTCAAAGAACTTTATTTCGGTAAACATACCATAAAAAGGCCATACAAAGAATACATATCAAAATAACAATTAGAACTAATGATACTAAATTTATATCATATAAACAGTTCCTACAAATGTTAAAAACATCAGTTAAAACACCAGAATGTCAATATATAAAATTATTATAAAAGAAGTGTGACACCCCCAGAAGGTAACCATTAGAGCGGAGTATGAGCTTCCAACTTTAATATTGCACATCTCGTATACCACATAGACTGAAGAAATCTGACTGTGGCGAACACTATCAGGGGGTGGTATCATATTTAAGAATCCTAAAAACCTCTCTGTAGTCCCTAAAGCCCATAGCCCTACATAGCTGCAAAATCCATTTCTCCCTTGCCCTGGCGTAGGAGGGGCAGAAGAGCAGAACGTGCAGATCTGTCTCTCTGCAGCTCGAACACCCCGGGCAAGTGCTCGCAGTTGGGGGGGCATTCCGCCATTTGTGTGTTACAGCCCTCAGTGGCAATGAGCCGTGTCTAAACTGGGTAAAAAGTTTCTTAGCCAAGGGAGGCTGGATATCATCCAGGAAGACTTCAAAAAGAGGATGGGCCTTAATATTCAAAAAAGTGTCAGTCAACCTGTCCATGGAGAGATTGCTTGTTGTAGACTCCGATCGGTGACTCCTTAAGGCCACATTCAGTAATTTCTTGGAAAGCAATGGACAGGTGTCTTGGGGAGACAACCACAGATCTCCTCTACCTAGGGCATGGCAGAGGTGCTTAATATAATTCAGGCAAGGTATTTTCCCCGAGGTCCCCCTCTGCAGTATGTCTCTCAGATCCTCCCTATAGCTCGAAAGCTCAGGAGTCGCCCAGAGACGTCTCCAATACAGGAGAGGGCGATTTTCTACGATCTCCTGAATAGGTACCAGGCCCAGATCCAACCGCAGTGGAATCAGGGGAGAACTCACAGGCAAACGGAGCAGGCGCCTGATAAAGCTGTTTTCCGTGAGCGTCAGGGGGGCAGCGCTAGTATGGCCCCATAGCTCTACGCCATATAGCGCGCTCCCTCTTGCCTGAGCCTTATAAATCTCGAGGGGCGGGCTGAGCAATTTCAATGAGGTGTCATTAAAAACCTTTAAAATACCACCCGATGATTGGGCCAGCTTTAGGTTGGCCCTAGCCTTGTGAGACCCCCAGTCCACCTTATCATTGAGTGTGACCCCCAAATACTCGAAGGTAGACACTCGGTCCAACACCGTTCCATTCATATGTGGGCGGGGCAGTTAGCCGATTTGTTATTATAGACCATAAACATTGTTTTGGAGATATTAATCTCCAAATTTCTCAGTCGGCAGAAAGAACAAAATGCCTCTAGTGTGCGCTGTATACCCCCTGACGATTTTGACACCAGGAGAGTATCGTCAGCGAACATTAGGGCAGGTATCTTTCGCCCTGCTAGACTGGGAGAGTCCAGATCTTTTGCCCCCGAGAGATGATCTATTAGCCCATTAAGGAAAAGGGAGAAGAGGGTAGGAGCCAAGACACACCCCTGCCTTACTCCCCTTTTGACCGGGAAGGGGGCCGACAACTCCCCTCTCCTCCCATACCTCACCCTTGCGTATGTGCCCTGGTGCAGGTGTTTGAGTAAGTGGCACAGATAGGCTGGAGCGCCCATCTCCAGCAGTAGTACCCAAAGCTTGTCCCTGTGTACCAGGTCAAATGCGGACCTAAGGTCCACAAAGGTCAAGAACAAACTACCCGCCCCAATGGTGACCGTCTTCCAGTAGACCAACTGTGATCTAAACAGTTGGTCTATGGTGGAAACCTTCGTACGAAAGCCCGCCTGAAGGGAGGTTAGGATGTGTTGTTCATCCATCCAACTCTGCAACCTTGATAACAACAGGCGATCAAAGATTTTCTGGAGACTTATGGGGCGGTAGTTAGCCGGGTCGAGGGGGGAGGCTTTCTTGTGGATGGGGATTATTTCGGCTCCCAACCAGGTACCAGGGATCTCCAGGCCCTGAAGGATGGCGTTAAAATAGACACAAATGTAGGGGGCCCAGACCTTTTGTTCACTGCGGTAGAGGTCACCAGGGATCCTGTCAAGGCCCGGGGCTTTCCCTAACTTCAAGCTTCCAAGGGCCACCTGCACTTCATGGATAGAGCAAGGTGGGCAGACTGGGACCGAGGCCTCCAGAGGAGCCAGTTCTGTGAGGCAAGTTTGGGTTACGGCCTCTCCATGGTGATCACTATGGCTAAGTGAATAAAGGGGCTTGAAATGGTCTAGCCAAACATCTTCACTGAGGTTAGGGATAATGGCAGTCTTCCCCTAGGCCGACCCAACTCGCACAAGGTTCCAGAATGACCTGAAATCTCGGGCTCCCAGTGCCGCCCTGATGTTATCCCACCTTGCGGCTTCCCACTCAGACCTAGCCTCCTTAGTCAGGCATTTGTACGTCTCCCTCGCCTTTCTAATACTGGAGATTGTGCCCGATTTTACCTCCCTGATCAGGCACCTCTTCGTGTGTCTACATGTTTTGTTAAACCTGTGATCTCGCTTTTTATCCTACGGCACTTGGGATCACTAGAATAGAAATAACTGGCCAGGGAGCCAAAAAGCTTATTATGAATGCACTGCAGCCCCTGGGAGTAGGGATGAGGAAGATCACTGGGGGAACCCAAGAGGTTGAAAACCTCTATAAAGGAGCTTACAACGAGTTGGTAAAGTTCTGCCAGCTTGTCGGGCACCAACGCAATCCTCTCCCATCTAACACGTCTCCCTCCTGCTGCTAAAATTAAATTAGGATCGATGGCAGTCTCCTCACACCCAAGTTCCGCGTGACAACCCAGGGGGGCTTATAATTCTAATGACAGTAAATTATGATCACTGTCAACCCTTGGAATCACAGAAAAAGCTCTAAGGCAGGCCCAGAACTCTACCACTCTACTGCTTCCCCCTGGTCTATTAAAAGTGCTAGTACCTGGAACATCTGGGGCCAATCTACCATTGCAAGCCCTTAGTGAGTATAAAAAAAACATCTTATTGATCGCAAGGGCCAATGGTTGTAGGTTTCAGGGTACATGGTGCAGTCCGGGATCAACCAACTTTCGTCCTCATCCGAGGATTTAGAGGGGATCCCCGAAAGTGGTTCAAAATGACAGTTGAGGTCTGCACCTATGATTTCATGAGCCAACGGTGGAAGAGATTGAAAAAGGGCCTCCAAAGCTTCCAGAGCTGATAGGCCCAGCTGGAGCGGATGGGGGCGCAAGTAAATATTGAACACTGCCATTGATGTGCCATTTGTAAAATTCAATAGCACACAAAGGATGTCTGGGCAGTGAAAATCTATGACCTTTACTGAGCATCCCAAGTGGACAGCAACCCAGGTACATAGCCCCCCAGATGGTCTGCCCCTTAAACCCTGGACTGCCGGGACATGAAAGGACGCATAACCTTCCCTAACTGGAAGGGTCAGCAACCAAGTCTCTTGAAAGAGACATAAATCATAGGAGTCCATCAGCTCTCCCCACTCCGGGTATGACAGCTTTGTTCCCAACCCTGCTACGTTCCAGGATCCAATAAGTGGCAAATGAGATAGAACATGGGCCGGAGTGTCTGCCAACGATTGGGGCTCGATAAGGCAAGAAGAATCTGAATGTAGGGGGCTACCCACTTCCTCTACAAAATTGGCTAGCCCACGATTAGGGGAGGATGGAGGTGTATTTTTATTTACCCCGTACAAACAAGCTGTCTGGCCAGGAGAACCCTCCTCTCTACTAGAGTTCCTCACGCCCTTGTTCGCCAATTCAAACAAAACAGTTCCTGCTGGACACAATGTTGGTGGTGGTCAATCTATGTAACTTAATGCAGAGATTCTGTTACCCACTGGGATGTTAAATTCATAGGCACATCCTGCAGGAAAGGGGTGAAATGGTTCGGGCCCACCTATAACAGAAGGTTGTGAGTAAAAATACCCCAAATGGGCAGTATTAATGGTATCCACATGGGAAAACTCTCCATTGCGTAATACATGTCCCATGACCCTTGGATCCCGAAAATGTACAATCACACAGTCACTAATAATATCCTTAGGTCTCGTCCCCAGCCAACTAACTCTACGTGCGAACAGGATTTCCCCCTGCCCAACACCCATTAGGGGTCTGTGCCTACTTAACCAGAAAATAACTTTGTTCTTCAATTCCGGAAAGGATTCCCCTAGATCACTAGAAAGGGGAGGAACACCTGTGAGCACCACCACATATGGCGAGGCTTCCGGAGGAAGCTGGGGTAGGGGAGGGGGTTTAGGAGAGCCTAGCACGTTGTTATTCCTAGACGGGCACTGTAAAGACCCGGCTACCTTTGTGTACCGTGACAGTTCCTGGGCTTTAGATCCAGGAACAGCTGTAGATTTGATAGGGCAACCAATGGGGCCTGGGCTGTTTGTGGCTAGTGTAGAAATCAGCGTGTTAGGGGGAATCGGAGCAGAAGTAGAGAAATTAGGGCCAAGACTATCACCCGTAGGTTGACCCTTCGCAGCTACCTGGATTAGTGCTGAAGCTGCTGCCGAGGTAGTATTCCCCAGAGCAGTGGCTGGCTGTACTTTCCCCGGGCCTTTGCTATTTATCAATGAAACAGTCTATCAATCTTAGAAGATAGAGATTTAAAATGAGTGTTGATCACCAGTTCCATATACGCCTGGAGGTCGGACAAAAGGTGGGTAGCCCAGAGAGGGGGACCCAGATTAGAAACTCGGGGGCCAGGATCACAATCACCACGAGCAGAAATAGATACTGGTGTCTTAGTTGGTTTACCAGTTTTTTTTGACTTCTTGGATCTGGCACGGCATAAATGCTCCTTCGGAGGTGCCAGGACCGAAGGAGATGGAGATTGAGAAATCTCCGCTACAAAATTCAAGTCAGACTCAATCTGGGCACAAGGTAGGTCTGAGAATGAAGGCATGAGGGAAGACATAAAGTCAACAGGGAAAGCTGTGGCTACAGAACAGTCTTCCAAGATGGTAGAAAAGGGCCTAGCAGGGGTGATTGAAAGGCACCTTTCGGTGTTTTCTATTGCATTAGCCACAACCCCTATCGTTTTTGAAGCATTTTATCAATGGCCGTAAGGCTAGGAAGGGGTTGGGTTGATGCCGCTAATTGCCGAGTCATGGGGCGAGGAGCAGTCGTCTTATCAACTTTACCCATACTGCTACTAAATGCCACTTACAACCAAATGGGGGGTAAAATAAAATACTTAAAATACACAATTAAACCAGATGCAGGAACAATATGAAGTTATGACAAGGTGGCCCAAAGAAAAATATCTAATAAAACACCAAGTGTTAAAAAATCACTTCGACTGCATAATATAAATGGCGTTAAAACAAGGTGCCGCATTAGAGCTCGCCCAGCAGTTAGATAGCCTGATAAGGGAGAGCTTAGAGGGGTGGCCCAGCCCGGCCCCTGACGGCCACAGATGGTCCCGCCCTTGTCCCGGGTTTCTCCCGGCGCGTCCCGCGCGCGTTCCCGCGATGCGGGGAGGCCGCGCGATTTAAAGCGCCTCAGGGCACGGGAAGTGGCGTGGGCGGCTTCTGCCGCTAAGCACCCTGGGACTGGTAGTCCTCCACTCTGCGGCCACGGGATTGGTGTGTGCGGCGGCGGGGGGACGACAGTCCAAACACGATGTCCAGCTTCAGGTATGGCAGGCAGGGCGGATAAAGAAAATTGCCCCAGAAACAGCAAGTGAACACCCGCTCCACCGGGAGGCAGCGCGATTTAAAGCGCCTCCGGGCGCGGGAAGTGGCGTGGGCGGCTTCTGCAGCTAAGCACCCTGGGACTGGTAGTCCTCCACTCGGCGGCCGCGGGATTGGTGTGTGCGGCGGCGGGGGGACGACAGTCCCAACACGATGTCCAGCTTCAGGTATGGCAGCCAGGGATGATAAAGAAAATTGCCCCAGAAACAGAAAGTGAACACCCGCTCCACCGGGAGGCAGCGCGATTTAAAGCGCCTCCGGGCGCGGGAAGTGGCGTGGGCGGCTTCTGCCGCTAAGCACCCTGGGACTGGTAGTCCTCCACTCGGCGGCCGCGGGATTGGTGTGTGTGGAGGCGGGGGGACGACAGTCCAAACACGATGCCCAGCTTCAGGTATGGCAGCCAGGGAGGATAAAGAAAATTGCCCCAGAAACAGCAAGTGAACCTAATATGTCACATTGATCAGGAAACCATTTGATTTTTCTGTTGTTTTTTTAAATTCTTTTTCTTTCTCTCTTCTTTCTTCTCTTTTTTAAAAAGGAGGAGAAATGTAATGATGCACTGTGATGTAATGGAATGTTCGTGTTAGAATGTGGAAGGGAAGTGGAATATATACAGTACAGTTGGGGAGAGCTTTCAAAGGAAGAGCACCAGTAAACTGAGTCCGGAATACATACTAATATTATAAAGAGAGAGCCCAAACCTTTGAGGCGGGTAATCTCAGTAACCACAGCACCAATCACAACACCCAATACAGCGTTGGAAAGGGCAGTTGCAGCAGAAGGACATAGGCTATGCAGAAGGATAAAAAAATGTATAAAAAAAATTGCAAAAAACTACATCATCCAGAAGGCCGAGGGCAAAATTACATCAAACAGGAAATTATGTAATAATGTGACTCACTATATTGAGACTGAGAGCCTGGAGCCAAATTGATCGTGAACAAGGGATATGCTATCCCAAAACGCGTAGATTTGTGCCTGCCTGCTTGAGAAACTCTATGCTGTGAGGATTAAATAAAAAAGCACATAAGTGAAGACAAACGCGAGTTCGTACCGTTTTTCTCCCAGCTGGGGGAATTGGTTGTGGATTTAAATGCGGCGTGGTTCTGCCGCGGGGATTTACGAACCGGCGAGAGAGCGCTGCAAATTCTGGCGAAAAGGAACCGAGGGGTATCAATATATATATATATACTAGCACCCCATCCCGACGTTGTCCGGGTATGAATTGCTGCCGGCCAGTAGTATATTGTTTTGTAGGATTTCGTTTTGATAGCTTTTCTTATCTGTGACAGGCCCGTGAAACGCTCCGATTCACAGTGCACTGCTGATGCACTTAAGAGTGCGCGTTCAGTAGTGTGTGAACTCGAGTTTCCCTACTTTATTTTTCCTTGCAATATTATATAGCGCAAACTCGACAACATGGCATGAGCACAATTTACATTACAGAAGAACACATTCATTTGTGGTAGGCACGGGGAGACAAAGCGATTTACCTGGAATCACAGGATGTTGAGCTGATGCCGAGATTCAAACGTAGCTCCCCTGCTCCAAAGTTCGCAATTCTAGAGGTTGTGGCGGGAGGTGTGTCTAAAAGTGTATGTCGGTGCTGGCCATCAATGAGAGAGACCTGTGCATTTTTCAAATCGGTGGTGAAAAAATATGAGTATGTTGCTGGAGATGTGGGCCGCCGTGCCACCAATGTACTTACCGGGGGAGGGTAAACACCCATTGTTCCGCAACTTTCTTTCCGAATACCATCACTTCGCATACTTTCATTATGGAAGTATCATGACTCGACAATGCCATTATAACGCATGGCATTACATTTTATATGCTTTTACCACACATACATTTACAACGAAATTCGTTGTAAATGCATGAATGGTAAAAGCATGTTTTTTTAATGTTTGGATAAGGTAAGTATGGGTATAGGGGTATATGTTTTGGGGTACTGAGGTATATGTTTTGGGGTGTTTTGGTATTTTAAGGGTTCAGATATAGTTTTGGGTTATGGGGTACAGGGGTAGTTTTAGGGTTTAGGGATAGGTATGGGTTTTGGGGTACAGGGGTATTTTTAGGGTTCAGGGCTAGGTTTGGGTTTTGGGGTATTTTTAGGGATCAGGGGTAGGTTTGGGTTTTGGGGTACAGGGGTATTTTAAGGGTTCAGGGCTAGGTTTGGGTTTTGGGGTACAGGGGTATTTTTAGGGTTCAGGGCTAGGTTTGGGTTTTGGGGTACAGGGGTATTTTAGGGTTCAGGGGTAGGTTTGGGTTTTGGGGTACAGGGGTATTTTAAGGGTTCAGGGCTAGGTTTGGGTTTTGGGATACATGGGTATTTTAGGGTTCAGGGGTAGGTCTGGGTTTTGGGGTACAGGGGTATTTTTAGGGTTCAGGGCTAGGTTTGGGTTTTGGAGTACAGGGGTATTTTTAGGGTCCAGGGGTAGGTTTGGGTTTTGAGGTACAGGGGAATTTATAGGGTTCAGGGCTAGGTTTGGGTTTTGGGGTACAGGGGTATTTTTAGTGTTTAGGGATAGGTTTGGGTTTTGGGGTACAGGGTATATTTATAGGGTTAAGATGGGTTAGTGTTTAAGGGTGTTGGGGTATTTTAAGGAGTAAGGGTGGGTTATGTTAATGGGGTGCAGGGGTACTTAAAGGGAGCAGGGTGGACACCAGGAGCTGGAATGTACAGAACCTGGGAAGAAAAAACAATGAAATATTGGGCACAATGCTGGTTTTATTTGTTCCCATAATCCCGCGCCCGCACACGCCCACGCCCCCAGCACACGCCCACAGCACACGATATGAGACATGGCATGAAGGGCAGAATGTACCACACGCCCCCCAGCACACGCCCACAGCACAACGCCGACACACCCACAAGGGACTACTTTGCTGGCACGTTTTTTTTACCTTTTAAATGTATATGGTGGGCGTCTGCATAGCCTGTCCTTCTGCTGCAACTGCCCTTTCCAACGCTGTATTGGGTGTTGTGATTGGTGCTGTGGTTCCTGAGATTACCCGCCTCAAAGGTTTGGGCTCTCTCTTTATTATATTAGTATAGATATATATATATATATACATATATATATATATATATCCACAATAAAGGTTACCCCATTTGGAAGTTTCTTTCAACTGCGCTGTGTTTTGCAAATAAATACGAAGATTTACTTACCTCTCTGCGTGTTGGCTCTTCCAAATGGGGTAACCTTTGTTGTGGATTTGTTTACGGCCAGCCCGGTCGTGGAGGAGCCCTGCCACTTAAAAGTGGACAGAGCTGCAGTCAACCGGCTAGCAGCGCTCAAGGGCAGACAGGTCGTGTTTGCAAGACTTTACTAGCAGCCCAGGGGCAAAGGACGCTTTCCAGACCCACTGGGGTTTTATTTTGAAAGAATTGTACACTGTAATTGAGCAGCTCACTGGAGTGTTTAAAGCGGCACTACGAATACCAGCAGGCTCCGGGAGAGCCGACGCCCACTGTGGCAGGTGTTCTGAGTTATGAATTACTGATGCTCGAGGCAGTGTTTCTGAAGCCTCTGAAGAAATGCGAAAGCAGCATGAAACGCGTCAGGCTATGGTGATTTGTTGGACTGAGTTTCTTTCAACTGCGCTGTGTTTTGCAAATAAATACGAAGATTTACTTACCTCTCTGCCTGTTGGCTCTTCCAAATGGGGTAACCTTTGTTGTGGATATATATATATATATACATATCCATCCATATCCATATCCATACCAATATTATAAAGAGAGAGCCCAAACCTTTGAGGTGGGTAATCTCAGTAACCACAGCACCAATCACAACACCCACTACAGCGTTGGAAAGGGCAGTTGCAGCAGAATGACATAGGCTATGCAGACGGCCACCATATACATTTAAAAGGTAAAAGAACCGTGCCAGCAAAGTAGTCCCTTGTGGGCGTGTCTGCGTTCTGCTGTGGGCGTGTGTTGGGGGCGTGTGGTACATTCCGTCCTTCATGCCATGTGAGTCGTAATTGCGCCGCATCAAGGGGCACGCTGGGGGCGTGACACGCTCGGGCCGTGACAAATGCTGTGGGCGTGTGTCCGCGCTGTGGGCGTGTGTCCACCTTTCATGCCATGTGAAGCGCCAATTACGCAATTGCGCCGCATCAAGGGGTACGCTGGGGGCGTGACAAACGCTGGGGGCGTGTGCTACGTTCCACACTTCATGCCATCTGGGTCGTACATTAATAAGATCGTCTGCTGTGGCCATGTGATGGGGGCGTCACAAAGGCATTCGCCTCGAAGAGTGGTAAGTAACCATTCGCAAGACTCCCTTGGGGGACTGCCCGTTGTCTCATACATATTGGGGGTGCCGAATGCAGTGTGTGCCTTGGCCTGGGTGCGTCTGAAAGGGCCGAACGCAGTGTGTGGCTTGGCCTGGGTGTGTCTAAAAAGCACTCAGGGCCGAAGAGCGTCGGTGTGGGTCATAAAAAAATAAGAACAGCGGGAAACAATCATTCAAGACTCACACAATTCTAATTGTTAGACGGTCGCCGCTGGCCCTCAAGCGGGGGCACACACGACTGAGCGTGTCTACGGGAACAATTACTGTAGCCTCTCATGCGCACTGTTACTGAACTATCACATTAAACCAAATTACACGCGCCTGCTAACATCAGCCAGGGCTGTAGCCGGGCTCAGGCGGCGGATCACTACACTAATTACATGCGCCTGCTAACATGAACCAGGGCTGCAGCTGGGCCTCAAGCGGGGGAACACGCGAATGAGCGTATCTGAATACACACATAACACACATTCTATTTCATACCCGGACAACGTCGGGACGGGCTCCTAGTAATTATATATAGAGGCCCTGCTGACAACCAGTTGTTAATTACAGCTGTTACAGAGCCCAGCAGTGAATGACAGTGGAACAAAAGTCTTTTCTAGCCCTGTACACCATGAAATGCTTCATGAGTGCCTTTCTAAAACATAGGGCTTTTTTGCAAATCTATGTGGAACATGTGTACAAATCATAATCAAATTCTCTCCTGTCAGGCATGAGCAGTTTATCACATTCGTTGCATTAGGGTATGCTTAGGTACACTTTAGCTATTGCAAATGTAGGTCTACAAGCCACAGAATGCAATTAAAAGAGGAGTAGGTCAGAGTGAAACCTCTGAAGTATGAACAAACACAGATAGGTTCTAAAAATGGGGAAGTTTTAATACGTTATCATTCTGAAAATGTAAAAATGTGTTATATATGTATATATTGAGCATTTCAAGTGCTAGAAACTGAGGATACAATTGTCATGTTACTAAATACATGCAATGATGTTCAAAAGTGCTACACAGTCCTATTTAAATGACAGCTGTTATGCAGAGAAGTGTTGGTAGTGTACCTTCAAAAGTATGTTCCTTTCGTTAAAAAATGGTCCACACTGCCCATTACACGTATGACAGTCCTGGTGAGAAGTTTTAGCAGACTTTGTACACCAAGAAAGAGACTGTGGTGCATGAGAACCTTCCCTCATGTATCTAATGGAATCCATATTCGAAATCTTTAGATAACTGCTCACCGGAGTGAATGTTTACCGTGGGAAATGGGAGAAGAGACGACAGACCATCAAAATACCCATTTTCATTGGACAACGCCATGTTAAATGTTACAAATGTTTTATGTTTTCATATATACGTGTTCCTAGTTAGAGAGGAGTAGACATGTTTCTACCTTTTCTGTGCCACCTTACCCTTGATGCTAATGCACTTTTTTACCCCCTTACTTTTTCCCAAATTGCTATGTGCAACTGCTAACAGCAATTTCCGATTATCCTGATCTCTTGGCAGAAAGACTTTCTACAATCAATCATAACTACTGCTGTGATCATTACTCTTTGGTTTATTGAACCAATTGCTACTGCAAATTGTTAGGAACTCAGCTGAGTTTCCTTAACTACTCTTTATGGGGAGTTAATTTCTTTAGCTAACTAAATGCTCCAGAATCTTGCTCATTTCCAAGATAACTCTTTATGGGTTCTATTTATGTTAGAACTATTAAATTAAGATATTTCCTTTATGGAGCACACTGTCTATATTATGCTGATTCTAATTAAACCTTTTCTTGACATTTCTGTAAAATATACTAATATAAATAAAACGACAAAAATAATACTAATCTCTTAATGAGTAAGAAAACTTTGAAAACTATTCATCATTGACTGAACATTGCGTTTTCTGAAAGTTGATGATTATTTATTACATTCTGAAACGGCCGAGATCTGTTGACATGAAGACAAAGAAGTATCAAAGATAGGAGGCTTTTGTTGCTATTGATTGGGTCGGCACTGGTCACAAAATTACCTCCAAAATGTGGGTTTTAACAATCTGGTAGCAAAGGGACGAGTTATGTCCTGAGAGGAACTATCAAATAAATCCCAAATCTTATTTAAAAGTCCTGATTCCAACGTCCAGAACTTAAAGATGCGACAAGGCGGTACTCAGCAGTACTCGGAGGCTATTGCAGTTTAGAAAGTGTGAGTATCAATAGGGCAAATGTTGTGGTTGTGAGTGAGTTGTATTCTGTTTTCTTGGAGTGAATGGTCAGAAAAGAGGTTGAAGAAGAAGAAGGAGATTGAAGATTTCAGGTTTGTCATGGCCGAAAGATCCCGGGATGGTAATATGCAATTCAAACTTATTTGTAGGATTTAGGTGTAGACTGTGAGGTACAATCACCTACATCAGTAATGTAGTTGTTCGGGAATTGTTTGTGATTGACTAATATTAATTGAGGTTAGTGGAACCTAATTGTGCAAACGGGGGAAACTGCATTGATTTGGATGATTTCCCAGTGATCGAAAATTCACTTGCGATTGTGGAAAATTTCTTGAGTGGTTGAAATACTTCAAATCTTCTAGCAGGGCAAAGAAGAAGTTATTTAAGGAGCTATCTGACGGAGATTTGTGAATGTGGAGGAAAACTGTAGAGGAGGATGAGCTTTGTGAGGAGTGAGATTGTATGTCATTGTTTTTCGCACTGAGATTGGTCGGTTAGAGTGGTTTTGCGCTGGGATCGGATCTTTAAAAAGTGAATATGGTTTTTGAATTGGTAATTTGTTTCATGAGAAATAACAGGTGAAATTTTATCAGGTTGTCAAAATGTTACGTATACAGAACAAAAGCCATAACATTTGCATAACTGATTTGTCTAAAACCAAATTGTTAACATGAAATGTTTTAAGGATTCTAAGAAATTGGTAAGAGGAGCTGTTTCTATTCCAGTATGTAAGAGAGAGGAGGCACCACCCGAGGGTACTCTGGTATACATTATGACTACCGAACATGGTTTAAACACATCTTTGGCTTTGACAGTGAAGTAGGATTACTGATAATGAGGGTGCATTGAGTTTTCCTAGATATGCCACCTTATCCTTGATGCTTTATGCACCTTTTTCCCCTTACTTTTGCCCTTATTGCTGTGTGCTACTGTTAACAACGATTTCCTATTATCCTGATCTCTGGGTGGAGAGACTTTCTCTACAGCCGCTCATAGCTACAGCTGTGATTATTTCTCTTTGATCTACTGAACCAGTTGCTACTGTGACTTGTTAGGAAACTCGGCTGAGTTTCCTGAATTACTATTTATGGGAAGTTTATTTCTTTAGCTGGTCATGTTTGTGCTATAAAAAACCTTATCAATAAATAAATGGTCAAGAATCTTGCTATTTTCCAAGAGAACTCTTTATGGTTCTTATTTAGGTTAGGACTCTTAAATTAAGATAAGGACTATTTCCTTTATGGAACACGCTGTCTATATTATGTGAATTCTGAAACTTTTTTCTTGATATTTCTGTAAATTTACTAATCTGAATAAAATGACAAAAATAATACTAACCTCTTAATGAAACATAAAACCTTGAAAACTATTCCAAACCTCTCACCATTGACTGAACATTAAGGGGCCTATTACGATGGCGGGTGGACTTTGTCCGCCAGCCACCGTAACGGTAAACGGGACCGACCGCCAGTGGTGGGGTGGTCCCGCTATGGCAATTTGGATGCAACCGCCACCATGGCGGTCACATCCAGCACATTTTACATTGCGGCGGGCGGTGCTTTCAGCTGCACCGCCGCAATGCACAATATGCATGTTGCGCATTGGCATGCATGCACAACATGACAAGCACCGCGCAGTGCCTGCCACCTTGTGCATGCCAATGAAGGGGGGTTCCATGGGTACCCCCCAAGTGCAGGCATCCTCCCCTCCACACCTTGGGGGCCCGCAAGGGGCCCCCAAAGGCATTCTCCGCATGCCTTTCCATTGCGGAGTCTCCGCCATGGAACGGCATGTCACCATATTGGCTGCCTTTTCTGCCCAGCTGGCAATGCGACCGGCGGAAAAGTGTCAGACAGTCTTTCCGTCTGCCGCGGTGCCCCTCGCCATGCTAATATGGCGGGGTGAAAAAGGATATTTGGCGGGCGGATCACCACCGCCGGCCCAGTGGTGGCAGATATCCTAATAGGCCCTTAAGTTTTCTGAAAGTTGATGATTATATTTGCAAGGAAATTTGTTACAGCTCCATTCTGAAACGAAGGAAAAGATGTGTTGGCTTGAAGAAGAGGAATAGCCAAAGAAAGGAGGCTTTTGTTGTAAGTGCTTGGGTCCACATTGGTCACAAAATTGCCTCCAACATTTGAGCATTAACAAAGGCAATGGTGTAACCATTGACTGGGGGAATGAGCCTGCTGTAAATGGATAGGGATATAATGAGACAGGTTCAAAGCAAGAGGTAAGATAGGCTGAACAAAGATGCAGAGAATTTACACATGTATAATCGGGATAGAAAAAGAGACAAACAATAGAGAAGAAAGACAAACGTATAAAGGAGAACAGGAAGTGACAGACAGAAAAAAATGGGAAGAAGCTGAAAGATATGGAGAATGAGGCCAATATAAGAAAAGAAGGTGGAGAGAAAAAAAATGTGAACGGGAGACTAGAAAGGAGCAGTGGCGGCTGATATTAACGGGCGTAGGGGGGTTGCCCTCCCAGCTTCGGAGCAGAGAATAGGGTGAGGGCTGGCCAACAGGAACACAGTTCAGTGGGTGGCAACGATTGCTGCACTGCTTTCGCCTTCGCACTGTTAGGCGGCTTTTTCATTGGATAGCGTGCAGGGGGCGTGGGTTGGTTCAGTTCAGCTCTTCTTCCTAATTCTGGGATTTATCACTTATCAGCTAGTGTTAACAGTTTTGCACATGAGGAGGGAGTGCTGCAGGCAAGACCCCCATTCCATCACCTCGTGAGTCCCCTCGCCACTGGAAATGTCCCGGGACGGACAAAATTACAAGCAAGTCACAGAAGCGGCGGGCCACAGAGTAAAAGGTAAACTCCGTTTGGTTGATTTTCTTTGTTTAAGACAGTGTTCCTATGGTATGCCAATGCCGCCACCATCGCCAGTGTTCGAATATGTGTCTGTAAGCTAGTGCTATTTATTTTTCAGGGTGCTAATAATAAATAGTGTTTGTGACTACTATTTATAATTTACAAGCAGGGGAACGAGGCTTGGGTCTCCGCATCCGCTCAACCTCCTGTGATCCTGGGCAAATCACTTAGTTAATCGAAATCTCCCTGTGCTTAAACATAAATGAATGTCTTTGTGTAACATAACTGGTGCTCATGCAAGAGGGCTGCCGGAGACTGTCATGGTGGCAGAAATATGGAGAATCTGAGGCAGCCAGCCCAATGCTTCTGAAAAGAATACGACGGATCGAGTTAGGCAACAAACCTTACCCAGCCCTGCAGAGATGCAGGGACCATGGAATGTGTTCAGAAATTCTAGATTTGGCTTTAGGGTGACCACCCTGCCCATAATTCACCTCCACTGTGTCTGACAATGGCCCCAGAAGGGCTAAAAGGCCCAGAGAGGGGGACACAGGACTGGGAGAAGCAGCACATGGTTTAAGATAAACTGAGAGCTCCCACCAGGACCATTCTTTCTAGAATTCAAATCTGTCAGCCACGGAGAAGGGGAGATTGGGGGGTGGACGACCGCAAGGAGGTCCCCCCCCCGGGCTGCTTGGGAGGGGCAGGGGGGAGGGGGTCCGCAGATAAGCAGGCGGGAATTTTGTGATTGGGCTTCTTTTTTGTAGCACAATTGTAGCCCAACGTACAAATGCATTGGGCTACTGCTCCCAGCCACCATTTTGTATTTGGTGACCTGGTGGCTGGGAGCTTTAGTCAGGGAAATTTTTTCAGTTTAAAAGTGGGTGTATTGTTGTTCTTTTGTGGCGTGTTTAAGTAGCGTTTTGATTCTATAATGTCTGCCGAGGATATTAGAGTGCTTGAAGCCCTTAGGCTTATAAGTGAAGCTGGGTGTATGGTCCTTTGATGGGGTATATGGCCGGGCCGCTGCGCCCGGCCCCGCAAGCGTCAGCGGGGGTGGCACCAGCGGGGGCTGCCTGCACTTCCCCCAAGAGGCCAAGAATGACTGCGGCGGTAGAACGGGGCCGCCCTTGTTCACGGAAGTCGGCCCCGGTGCGGCATTTACAGTCCGGCGAGCAAGTTATGGAAGCGGAGGTAAGCCCTGGAGAGCGGAAGGGCGGGAGTGGTGCGGCTGGAGGGAGTGCTTCGCGTTGTCGGCTTCGGAGTCTTTTGCCCTGTGGTGTGCGAGCAGGGGGCGTTGTCTACCCCGCGCGTGTTGGTAAGCGCTGGGGGGGGCCGAGGCAGCAAGAGGCGCTCAGCGTCTCTGTCGGCGGCAGCAAGGGGTGGGCGGGGGGGGCTTAGGATGTAGGTCCCGGCGCCACCTGTTTTGTGTCAGGCAAGGTTTAGGGAGCAGCCCTGGCTGTTGGCTCCTTCGGTCAGCATACAGTTGGCGGATACATCGAACAGGGTGGGAGTGGGTGTGCAACAGGTTCGGATTGCCCCCCTCCATGTGGTGGGGGGGGAAATGGAGGTCCCTGAGTTTTTTAGAGGGGGGGAGTTGGCTACAGGGGTGAGGGCATCGCCAGTGGCAGGTCCCACCTCATCAGAGCGAGGGGGAAGACATGAAAGGGCTGGGTTGGGTTTGGAGGTGGTAGGGGGAAGGGTTTGGGTTAGCCCTCTTCTTTTCTCTCCTCCTTATTTGCTCAGAGGGGAAGGCTTTTCGGTGGGTGGCAGCTCGCCTGGGGAGGGGAATTGGGTGCAGGTTGGTGGGTGGGGGGGTTACAGCCCCCGGGGTGGATCAAGGTCAGGTCACTGGGGTTGCAGAGTGTAATGCGAGGGCCTATGGGATTTCCGATGTGGAACTGGACCCGGCAGTGGGGGTCAAGCGTGAGAGGGCCTGGATGTTTTCCCGTCTTGGGCGGAGGGAATGCGGGGCATGGTGGTGGGTGGACACGGTGAATTTGTCAAACCCCCCCCTCGGAGCAAAGGTGCATTAGGGGGTGCTGGGAACACAGGGGGTAGGGACAGGCGGGGTTTGAAGCCATGGGGTCTGTAGGGGGGGGCGAGGAGGGGTGCCAGGTTGCGGCGGCTTCTGCACCAATGGCGCAGGCGATGTTGGAAGGGAATGGGGGACGAAATGGAGGGGACCCCTTCCCCCCGTTTGCTCCCGGGTAAGTAAGGTTAGGTCTCAGTGCGCAGGTCAGGGCAGTGAGGGGGCAGGGGAGGGTGCTTTTTTGGGTGGGCAGGAGAGTAGGCCAGTCAGTTGTTACGAGGTCCCAGCACACCAGTCCAAAAACTTTCCTTCACAGGGTAGGGAACGTCGCGGGACAGCAGACTTCGTAGGGCGTGGTGCGGCCCAACTGCGCCAAGGAGAAGGGAGGGTGGAGCCTTGAGCGGCACATGGAACGCTCACGACAGTTAACGCAGGAGGGAGTACCGGTGAGTACAGTCGGCTCCCCCGCCAGGAGTATTTTCAGGGAACGTACGAGAGGTGCTGGGTGGTAATCTCCATATGGGTAAATATGTTAAAGATCACAAGGTGAGAACGTACGGGAGGAGCTGGTTGGTAAGCTTCATAGGGTAAATATGTTAAAGATCACAAGGTGAAAACGTACGGGAGGAGCTGGGTGGTAAGCTCCATAAGGGTAAATATGTTAAAGATCTAGGTGTGGGGACTGGTGAGGTGGTTGCACCAGGCACTAAAGTGGAGAGTGCCAGGTATAGAGCATTTACAGAGTAAAAGTAAAAGTTAAAGAGCTGCCATACATGGGTGGGACGAAGCCCCTGGGTGCGCATTTGATGTTAGCCACTAAAGAGCGCATCTGGAAGAGGGAATACGTTGACATTTTGAAGCTACTTCACAGGGAGGTGCGGTCCAAAGGAGGGTCTAAGGAGGAGGAGTATGAGCTGGCCAAGCGACCTAAGGTGCCGTTGACAAGTAAAAATGGGACGGCAGCGTTTTGATATATGCCAGCGTATATTCCGAAAAATTTCCCGAGCGCTGCGTGGCTATTTTTGAATATATGGATGTAATTCGGAAAGCGCAGATCACGGGTAGTGGGTAGGCATGGACGCAATATGATGAGGAGTTCTGGGCCCGTATGGCTTGGGGTCTGGAGGCAAAGTGGGGGCAATTGGACTCTGATTTTGGCAACACTCAATGGGTGCACCAGCAGGGGGTAAGACTATATTTACCGCAAGTGGTTTACCTTTAGTGTACCGGCCCTTCAGGGGAAACCCACCCCGGGAGGGGTGTGGAGTAGAACAGCTACACAGTCTGCATCGGGAGCGTTTTGGGAGTTTAATAAGGGCATGTGCACAAGGGTGTATTGTTCAGGCACAAGTGATCTCAGTGTGGAAAGAAACACCCCTTGGTTAGGTGTTGGGGAGTCAAGTCGCAAGGAAGTCGGCAGTGGTAACGGACATGTGCTAGCAGATCTGGCTATCACAGCAATTCCAGAGTTATAGGGGAGGTAAGGGATCTCAGGGGCCTGGGCCCAAGAGCTCCTACGCCAGTTTAGACTGGCAGCATTGGCGATAGGTTGGAGGGATTATGGAGATTTGGAAGCAAAACAGGTACTGTTGGGGGTTTTTGATGGTAACACACTACTTAGACGACTTCTTTTTTGTTGGTTCCCCGGGCTCCATGGAGTGCCAGGTAGGGCTGGACACGTCCATGAGCTCTTGGGGAGCTGGGTGTGCCCTTGGCACCAGAAAAAACAATGGGTCCATGTACGACCATGTCATTCTTAGGCACTGAAATTGATTCAGTAGGAATGCAGGCATGGTTGCCGGTTGATATGAAAGCAAAAATGTTGTGTATGTTGGAAGAAATGTTTGCACAACATAAGGTAATGGTGAAGGACATCCAGGTTTTGTTGGGCCGTCTCAATTTTCGCCTGCAGGGTACTAAGAGCAGGGAGGACTTTTTGCAGGAGGCTGCGACGTGCATTGTCAGGACACCATCAGCATCACCACCATATCCGCTTGTCGGCTGGGATGAAGGAGGATCTGCGCATGTGGAGAACATTTCTACATTTCTTTGATGGAATACAATTTGGCAAGAGAGAGGATGATTTTTAGTGGAAAGTTCAAAACATTTTTCAGATGCAGAAGGCAGTGATGGTTTTGGCATATACTGACAGGGCAGTGGTGTGCGGCGAAGTGGCCTGAGCAGTGGAAGGATGGTGGGTGGAGCATTGCCTTTTTGGAGCTTTTTCCAGTGCTAGTGGCACTGACGCTGTGGGTGAGGCTCTGGCACATAAGAAGGTGTTGTTCAGGATTGACAACATGGCAGTGGTGGAAATCATCTACAGGCAGTCAGCAAGAGATGAGCAGATTTTGAAGTTGTTGCAGGTGTTTGTTCTTGGCTGCCTTAGACATGATATTGCGTTCAGGGCACTGCATAGACCTGGTGAGGACAATGACATTGCGGACACGTTGTCTCGTTCGCAGTGGGAGAGATTCCATGGGCTGGCCAAGGAGGCGGTCAAGACACTGACCCAATGCCGGAACATCTGTGGTATGTAGTCAACGTAGGGTTATACAGTTGGTGTAGGTTCATTGTCGGCTTCCACTCGTACAGCTTATGCCCTGGCCTGGAATGAATTGATAGCATGAGGTGCCTTTTATCCTTCTGTCGTTGATGAAAGTTGAATTATTGAAGGAGAGCCCAATATTTACAGAGCCGCCAAACGTAGAACTACGCACTATATGTGGACGTATCATCGCAGTCTCTATCCAGATACAATGGATTAATGTTATTAAAACAGACACGCAAGCTGCATCCATTTGGCACTATGTCTGTTTCACTCCCAGACATCGCTCTGAAGCTTGCAAACGTCACAGACATCACAGGCAGGCTGCAGTGCTCAGAATGTTTCCACCTATAACACAAACCCACAGACAAGTGCGCAAATGCTCGTTCCAAAAAACACACCCCGCTACGGGGCCACACCAATGACGGATTCTGCGCGCTATACATCCTGGTCTCATATCAAGCACTGTACATAATAGAAATTACGTTTTCCTTATTTCAATAGGTAAAAATATTTATAACGGTGCTGCCGCTAGTCCGACACAAACCATTTGCAATTTTGTGGTGTACATACACACCACTGAAGGACACACTGGTGAATGTGGTTAGGGTGTTAAGGCTCTAGTCTAGGACAATATCTGTACATGAACCAGATGTGAAGTCATTTACAGTCGTCCACTCCAATCCCCCTGACTTTGGTGCCTGTGAAGGTTGTAAATCAATGCATGCACATGTGTACATGTTCTCTGCAGATGCACAATAGAAGATTTTTTGGAGGCATCACCTAGGCATTCTGCAGATTTTCACTTATGCTGCTTGCACTTATTACATTTTTACTACAGGCACTGGACTGGTAAATTTCTCTTCGATATGGCGGTCGGGCACTCATTCAGATTAGAAAGTTTACGCCCTACCACTTTCAAATGTCACCAGCCGCCACTGGAAAGAAGACGCAAATGTGGTCAAAAAGTGAATGAGAGGCACTGACAAAAAAAGATGAATACTGATACCAAGTGATAGACAGCAGGGGAAAGCTAAATGCGTACAGAACTAGGCACTTGAAGTGGGAGAGAGCATGTGATAATATGTAATGCATATACAATAAGCAGAGTGAGGGATAGCAAAAGCGACGAGCTGAAAAATTCACGAAAGAGAGAGTGGGACAGAAAAAAGGAGAGAGAAAAATCAGTTAATTAATCGGGATCTGTAGAGCGCGGCTAATCACCTGTGAAGGTATCCAGGTTTTAGGATCCTGTTGCAATTAGTCAAAGAGCCAGGTCTTGAGTCCCTTTCTGAATTTTATGAGAAAGGATGCTGTTCTGAGGTGGAGGAGAAGGTCGATCTAGGATTTGGTGGTGAGAGGAGTGCGAGCGAGGGCAAGGGAGGCGGATCGCAGGTGTCTGGAGGGTTGGTGGTAGATCAGGCGGTGATTGATTAATGCTCGTCATTTATCGTGGTTGTAAAGGGAGATGGAGACGAAAAAGAACCCTTTCTAAAGTGATGTCAAAAGAGTAAGTTGGAGAAAGAGACAAAGTTCACAGACAGTTGAATAGCAGGGGTGGCAAAAGGGTAAAGAATGATAGAAACCATATCACAATACTTAAAGTCAATGATGAAGGGGATATTTGAGGGATTTGAACAGATAATCAGTGAGTACCCCAAAGAGTCAGCCTATGTTTTAGTTTATTAGGCGTTTTCCACATTGCTGAGCTGGATTTGAATTGTTGTAGCCTGTTTCAACAACACATTGCAGACGCAGTCCTCTATACTTTGCCGTTTCTTCCTTTGTCTTTTCTCAGTTTTGGCACATCTTCTGTGTTCAGGAGAGTGATGAGAAAAGCTAGATTCTCTCCATTTTTAGGTCTCGCCTAAGCCATTGTGTTAGCAATGCTTTGGCGAGATATAAAGTAGGAACTTTAAAAAATGCTCCCAAAGTCTGCAGGCGGATCAGGTACAGTGCATGTGCGCCGGGCGCGGGCACCATTTGTCCGCCTGCAGACTTCGTGATCACTTTTGCGGCCGCTTTGATGTGCGGCTTACTGAGAACATCAAAGCGGCCGCAAAAGTGCTCACCATCTGCCACCCCCTCCCTTATCCCACGTCCTGCTTCTTTTTCTTTGATTTCTTGCTCTCTCTTGTGTGCAACTTCACCGGCATTTACTGCTTAACCGCCCCATTTTCACAAAAAGCTTTTGTGCGCTTTTGAATACATTTTATATTTCGGTTTAGTATTCAAATGGGGTTTGCCATCTAGAAACAGATGCCTCATGCCTATGCCTACATCAGGCTGGTTCTCTTTTTGGTTTTGTTTACACAAATATAGGTTTGGAAATTGATAAACTAACTGTTCCCTGTCTCGTGTTTTGGGCTCGGACTCGGAGCAGCGCAGTACGAGTTCGAGAACTGAGAAGGTTATTTTATATAGCAGAATGTAAATGGAGCTGATTATCACATTAGCACTCTTTATCCATGCTCCAAAAAATAAGTCTGGCAGATCGCAGCGCTCAGCACCTTTCAAGCGCCGTCTATCTCTCCGACTATTTTGATCCAGCTCCCAGGAAAATAAAGAGCGGATGCTTTATTTTCTTCTACTTGTTTCAAGAGACAGCCCTTACCCTCTCTTGCGTCTCCTTTCCTGTCCATTCTTGTTCTATTTCTACAACATACCAGCGAGCAACACTGAGTCCGCCGTCACAAGCAGCTTTAAGTGCCCGAGCACCGTAACTAGTGTACTGCGCTGCCTGATGGGCTACTCACCATATAATTTCCCAGGAATCTTAATTTATTTAATAGGCTGCAGGCAGGACGGGATGTGCATGAGGCAATTAATTACTATAGAACATGGCAGCATTCATCTCTGGTTAAACTTTTGGCGGAGCGGGATATAATTTACTTCACTGTTGTCACCTCTTTACCACTTTGCCATTCTCTGAGACCTCGTAATCTATCTGATTTACATAACTATCTGCAGGCAGGACGAACGTACATTAGGCGTTTATTAATTAAACAAATAAACATGGCAGCCAATCGTATCTGGTAACAATTATGGCCGAGCGAGTAATACTAACGGCTACTATAGTAAGAGCAAAGCACTACGCGTCTTAGCCACTGATTACGACCCTGTCCTTCGGCGGCATCTAACGCAGCTTTCACTCGCAAAGTAAAACCACAGTTCCCGCCATGCTGTGCTGCCATCAGAAACCGTGCACACTTGGCAAGTAGCCAGGACTGGGACCAGGTAGGACTGTTTCTTTATACTATCACAACCAGCTTGTGCTGTTCTTTTTATGGAGGTGGGGGGGGGGAAGCGGCAATGGGCTTGTTTGTGGTTATTTAGACTAAAAAATGTATTCATAATGTCCCAGTCACGCTGTCATGCTGCATGCATGCAAAGTCCTGCAAGCCGCATCCAGTTCCTCGAACGCTCTACTGTGAACATGGAGGTTTTACCTCATGTAAGTGCCATAAGAAACAGTGCTCACAGCCGGTTGGATAGAAAATATTTTTTAATTTTTATTTACGCGTTGCATCTTGCCCCGATCTTGCATCTCTCCTGCCCCATCCCATGTCGTCTTCCTTAGCATTGTTTATTTAACGGGCTGCAGGCAGGACGGAAGTCACGGGACATGCATGAGGCAATTACTTAATAAACGAGGTGGCAGGCAATCATCTCTGGTTACCTGTCCTTTCATCATGCCTCGATCGTTGCGTCTCTTCTGCTCCTCCTCCTGTCATCTTACTCAGCTTTGTTTATTTATATAACGTAATACTTGTATGTGACCTTTTACTTAGTGCTGTGTTTTTAGCAGAAAATAGAGCCAAATCTACTTGCAATTGGATTCGAACTATAATCTCCATATTTTAATGTCTGCATCTACTCTCCATTCTCCCTAACAAAGCAATAAAAAATGACACTTGAATGGCAGTAAGAGTATCACAACTCATTTGATTCTGCCTCCCAGCCTGCCCTCTCCACTTTATATTTGCATCTTCTCACTATACTGGTCCTGTTCTCTGCCTTCACTAAACAAAGCCTTAATTATTATACTAGGGTGGCATTAAGAGTACTAGAATCTGCTCATTTCCAGTTCCCATTGGAAAGAAGTACTGATGTACTATTTCTAACCGAGACGTGGCTAGACGATGCTTCATCGCCTGAAGCTCTCGAAGCCACTCCTCATGGATATTGCCTACTCAGATTAGATAGACAGAAACAGAAAGGTGGAGGGTTAGCTCTCATCTATAAAACTGAGCTAGAGTGCACCTTACTAAAAGCTACACTACCTAATAGCGAAAGCGGCTTTTTTACTATAAAAGCAGGATCCAAAAACATCATTAACGGACTACTTATATACCGTCCGCCTGGAGGGACTGTACAGTTCGGCGAACATCTAACAGAACTGATAACCCAGCCAGCACTTCGGTACAAAACATTTCTCATTTTAGGTGACCTAAACCTTCACTTCGATAATACGGATTGTAAGGAGGCTCAGGCTGTGGCAGAAGCACTAAAATCACTAGAGCTCAACCTTCAATCCAGATCCCCCTCGCACCAATTAGGGCATCTTCTGGACCCCATCTTTGCCAACTGGGAGGGTGTCAACGTCCTCTCCCCGATCAGAACTATCTGGTCTGATCACTTCATCATTCCGTTTGAAATAGAAGATATTCCTCCTAATAACAGAACCAACAACCCCTTACCCCAGAAACGTGGAGATTGGAAAAAGTTCATGCAGGAGACATTCAAGCTTGCCCTACTTGAGACACCACCGCCCCCCAGCAACACTTTGCAAGAGGCGTGGAATAATTATGAAAGTTGGATGTCCAATGCTTTAGATAAGGTAGCACCCGGGACACTCAAACCTCCCGCAAGATCGACCAAAACTGCCCCCTGGTTCTCTCAAGAACTCAAAGAAGCTAAAGCAAAATGCAAAAATCTGGAAAGGCATTGGAGGAAAAGCTACAATCTAGAAAGCAAATCACACTATAGAACAGAACTAAAAAAGTATCACAAACTAGTAAGAGCAGCAAAAGGCACCTACTTTAAGGGCAGAATAGAATCTGCCGACAACCCCACTAAAGAACTCTTTGCCATCTATAAAGAGTTAACGGTCCCGACCAGACTCGAAGCGCAAGACACCTACTCCAGCGAGCTATGCGACTCCATAGCTGATCATTTTGTCGGCAAGGTCGACAAAATATATGCTACCTTCACAGACGAGGCTGATTCCCCTAGCACACAAATGGCAATCAAAGACAACTCCACTGTCAAACCCCGTCTGACATGCTTTAAAGTACCTGAGAGACAGGAACTGCTGAACATTGTTAAAAGCATACAGTCTGGCTCCCCCCGTGACGTGTGCCCCCCCAACCGCTGTAAGGAAGTCTTGGAGAGTATGATTGATCAGATCACTCATATCATCACTCTCTCTCTCCAAGAATGCCATGTTCTAGACACATGGAAAACAGCCCAGGTCATCCCTCTGAAAAAAAACCTAATGTCCACATCTCCCAACTTCAAAATCTCCGTCCCATCTCCCTTCTTCCCTTCTGTGCTAAAATAATGGAAAAAGTGGTGAACGGGCAGCTCATGAAATACCTGGAAGAGAACTCCCTCCTCCACCCTACTCAATCGGGGTTCAGAGCCGGCTACTCGACTGAGTCAGCCGTCCTCTATTCCACTGAGTGCCTCAGACAGATGGCGGACGAAGGACAGACAGCAGCATTGGTCTTATTAAACCTCAGTGCAGCATTCAACACCGTGCTGCACACAACGCTGCTGTCTCGCCTCTCCAACATGGGAGTGGAGGGATCCGCCCTTGCCTGGTTAAAATCTTTCCTGGCTAACAGAAGCTTTCAGATGTACTGTCCCCCTTTCACATCCTCCCCCCGGAAGCTGAAATATGGGGTTCCACAGGGCTCCAGCTTAAGCCCTACCCTGTTCAACCTTTATATGGAACCCCTGGCTCATATAGTTGAAGCCTTCGGTGTGGATATTGTTACCTATGCCGACGACACCCAACTGATGATCAAGCTTATGCTCGACCATACGGAAGATGCCATTAACTTCTCCAAATGCCTGGCATCAGTGGCATTATGGATGAATAATAACTGTCTACGCCTGAACGGCGAAAAAACTGAACTTTTAGTTGTCGGCAAATCACCCTCTGCCTGGTCGCACATGTGGTGGCCGGCGGAACTGGGCAATTGTCCCTCCCCCGCAGACTCAGTCAGAAATCTTGGAGTAATGCTTGACTCAGATTTCTCTTTCAGGTCCCAGGTCAATAAAATCACGGGAAGGTGCTTTAGCACATTAAAAACCCTCCGCAAAGTCCTTGACCTCCTCCCCATCAACGCCAGAAAGACACTTGTCCATGCCCTAGTCACACCCCATCTTGACTACGGCAATTTCCTACTCCGAGGTCTAAGTAAAAAAGGCTTACACCAACTACAGTACGTGCAAAACGCTGCTGCCCGCCTGGTACTCAACTTGCCTCGTAGAGCATCTGGGAAGAATGCTCTAGCGAAGCTTCACTGGCTCCCGGTCAAGGATCGTATCAAATTTAAAGCCTTATGCTTTACGCACCGCATCGCCCAGGGCAAAGGCCCCGGATATTTGCAAAAGCTCCTCACAATCCACCGCCCCACCAAAAACCTGAGGTCGGCCGGAGCTATGCTGTTCAAACTCCCACGCACCCGCAGAGTCAAGATGGGTGGCTGTTCCTTCAGACACTTGGCCCCTAAACACTGGAATGATTGACACTTGATCTTCGAATGGAACCTTCAGAAACTAGATTCCGTGCCAAACTCAAAACTCATCTGTTTCCAGTCACCTAATTTCTCCCCCCTCCCTCCGACCCCCGCTTCACTCTCCCCCACTTTCTGTCTCTTGAGATGTAGTTGCATTCTAGCGCGGGGACACACTATTTTTAGTGCAGCCAGGCGCTTTAAAAATGGCTTTATTATTATTATTATTATATTTCAGTCTACTTGCTTTGTAGGTCCTGCTAGTTATTGTAGGCCTCTGTAGCTTTTGTGAACTAGTGTGTGATATATAATGTTTTGTGAATAGTAGGCATGCTTCGATTATTCCTCCGTGTGTGTCTTTTTGTTATGTTTGTGCTTTGACTTTACAACAATGTGTTACAAGTTTAGTTTTCTTCCGAGGCTACATATAGCATCACTGCATTTCATACGCAACTCTGGTGTTTGCTTCCTGTTTAACAGTAGAACTGAAGTATGGGCAAATAAAGTACACAAGTCGGGTGACATGTTGTGTGTGTTTCCTCTCAACTAATTGGGAAATGCCTCTTGCTGGTATTTCTGCTTTATGGACGTTGTTGTGGACTCGTAACGAAACATGCGGAGATTTATTGCTAATGAACTCTTTGCTTTTGGGTTAAATGTGCGACCCACTAGAAAGGTTTGGATGCCAATGACCAGTTTTTATAGTTTCTAATACTTTGTGTTAACCCACATCTCGGCACTTCAGAAATGAAAATGTGTAGCACAGAGAGATGACACATTTTGTTAAGAGGACCACAATTTTGGCACGGAAGTGAAGATTAGAATTGTGATCTGCTCCTTCCAGAACTGACGACAGAGCCTATCGCCCTCACTCTATCTATCTATCTTTCTATCTATCTATCAATCTATCCCCCTCACTCTATCTATCTATCTATCTATCTATCTATCTATCTCCCTCACTCTATCTATCTATCTATCGCCCTCACTCTTTCTATCTCTATATTGTCCTCACTCTATCTATCTATCGCCCTCACTCTTTCTATCTATCTATCTATCTATCTATCTATCTATCTATCTATCTATCTATCTATCTATCTATCTATCTATCTATCTATCTATCTATCTATCTATCGCCCTCACTCTATCTATCTATCTATCTATCGCCTTCACTCTATCTATCTATCTATCTATCTATCTATCTATCTATCTATCGCCCTTACTCTATCTATCTATCGCCCTCACTCTATCTGTCTATCGATCGCACTCACTCTATCGCCATCACTCTATCTATCTGTCTATCTATCGATCGCCCTCACGCTATCTATCTATCTATCTATCTATCTATCGCCCTCACTCTATCTATGTGTCTATCTATCTATCGCCCTCACTCTATCTGTCTATCGATCGCACTCAATCTATCTAACGGCATCACTCTATCTATCTGTCTATCTATCGATCGCCCTCACTCTATCTGTCTATCTATCACCCTCACTCTATCTATCTATCTATCTATCTATCTATCTATCTATCTATCTATCTATCTATCTATCTATCTATCTATCTATCTATCGCCCTCATTCTATCTATGAAATGAAAATGTGTAGCACAGAGAGATGACACATTTTGTTAAGAGGACCACAATTTTGGCACGGAAGTGAAGATTAGAATTGTGATCTGCTCCTTCCAGAACTGACGACAGAGCCTATCGCCCTCAGTCTATCTATCTATCTATCTATCTATCTATCTATCTATCTATCTATCTATCTATCTATCTATCTATCTATCTATCTATCTATCTATCTATCTATCTATCTATCTATCTATCTATCTATCTATCTTTCTATCTATCTATCCCCCTCACTCTATCTATCTATCTATCAATCTATCTATCTATCTATCTCCCTCACTCTATCTATTTATCTATCTATCTATCTATCTATCTATCTATCTATCTATCTATCTATCTATCTATCTATCTATCTATCTATCGCCCTCACTCTATCTATCTCTATATTGTCCTCACTCTATCTATCTATCGCCCTCACTCTTTCTATCTATCTATCTATCTATCTATCTATCTATCTATCTATCTATCGGCCTCCCTAAATTTGTTTCGGCTCGTAGCACTATCTATGACCTTCACTGGCTCCCAGTGGGCCAAAGAATTAAGTTTAAGGCTTTGTGCCTTACTTTTAAAATTCTCAACTTGGCCTCCCCTCCTATTCTTACTCAGACCATCCGCCACTATGTCCCTTTAAGAGCTCTTCGGTCTGCAGGGTCTAATCTGGCCATTGTTCCTCGTTTTAAAAAGTCCAGAATGGGTGGACGCTCTTTCTCGGTGATGGCGGCTGCGCTGTGGAACTCTTTGCCTGCTTCACTCCGTTCCATCCACGACTTGTTTCATTTTAGGAAACAATTAAAAACCCATCTGTTCTCCGCTGTATAGCCCTGTGTTTTGGTCATCATGTTGTGTTGTGTCTTCTATCTCCAAAAGCGCCGGGACGCCTCTTGGCTGCGGCATCTGCGCGCTATACAAATTTAATAACATAACATAACATAACATATCTATCTATCTATCGCCCTCACTCTATCTATCTATCTATCTATCTATCTATCGCCTTCACTCTATCTATCTATCTATCGCCCTTACTCTATCTATCTATTGCCCTCACTCTATCTGTCTATCGATCGCACTCACTCTATCTATCGCCATCACTCTATCTATCTGTCTATCTATCGATCGCCCTCACTCTATCTATCTATCTATCTATCTATCTATCTATCTATCTATCTATCTATTGCCCTCACTCTATCTATGTGTCTATCTATCTATCGCCCTCACTCTATCTGTCTATCGATCGCACTCAATCTATCTAACGCCATCACTCTATCTATCTGTCTATCTATCGATCGCCCTCACTCTATCTGTCTATCTATCACCCTCACTCTATCTATCTATCTATCTCTCTATCTATCTATCTATCTATCTATCTATCTATCTATCTATCTATCTATCTATCTATCTATCTATCGCCTCACTCTATCTGTCTATCTATCTATTGCCCTCTATCTATCTATCTATCTATCTATCGCCCTCACTCTATCTATCTATCTATCTATCTATCTATCTATCTATCTATCTATCTATCTATCTATCGCCCTCACTCTATCTATCTATCTATCGCCCTCCCTCTAACTATCTATCGCCCTCCCTCTATCTATCACCCTCGCTCTATATATCGCCCTCACTCTATCGATCTATCGCACTCACTCTATCTAGCAATTGCATCACCACAGCATCACTCAGCACCACCATAGCATCACTCAGGGGCACCACAACATCACTATGCGCTACCAAAGCATCACTGAACGCCACAGCATCACTCGTCGCCACGACAACATCACTCAGCCCCACCACAGCATCAATCTGTGCAACCATTTAACAACAACTGGTTCAAATATGTTCTCTCAATGTTTCAAGCTTTATAACAAATGTCACAAAAAGATGTTAATATTTCACTTCTGTTCTTGGATTTTCGTCACAATAATATACACTGAACATAATTTTCACAAAAGTTATTTACAAAAGTTTGAGCTATTGCCATTATAAATTCCAATAACTTTTATTTAAGTATTAATTATTAAAAAAAATTAAAAGCCATTGTTATTTGTAATATCAATACATCTAAGTCATGTAAATACAACACATATTGCATTACAAATGCTATATGTGTCACAATTGCGAAAGTTAAAACTATTGGCATTGTAAATGACAAAGCTATTCATTTCGCTATTTTCAAAACCAACACATTACTAAAAAATGTGTCATTTACAATGCCAATAGCTCAAACTTTCCTAATGCGAGACCTATTGCATTGCAAATGCTTGTTATAACTCTTCTTATTGCAATTTTTTCAACAAAGTCAGCAATTGACACAGTGCAGTTTAGTACATCCGCACATGGGATATTTTTCAGTTATGGTGCCATATTTGCAACGTTTATCATTTGTAAGTAAACAGAAGCAAATACGTTTGCATCATTTTGCCCTCCGTTTTATTTACACTAATGTAAGGTTTATACAGTATGGACCTAAAATTGTCCAACCACCCCGTTCACGTGTATTCATTGTTCATAAAGTTAGTCAATATGCCTTGGAAAGGTGGAAACACACCTACAACAAAATTCCAAAAGATAAAGGGAAAACTCACTTACGAGTTCAAGGCCACGGACTTTGACAACTCTGGTTGTCACTGTCACTGCTGGACACAAGACAACAGACGTAAAAAAACTAAGTGGGCACGGTTTGTGTCCAAATGTGTCATCTCCTGGCTGAAGAGAGCGACAATTGTTCGAAGCAGCGCCACTTGCTCGATTTCCATAGATGCCCTTGTCCCGGTGGCCTGGCACGTGCCGCCAGTCAGCCATTTCCTCGGCTCCTCGCGGGAATCTCACTGACGGCAGCGTCTGTGTCAGGCTGACGTAAGTGTCCTGGGGAAACGCGCCCTAGAAGCCTGCCAGCGGCAGAAGTGAGACTCATGCGTGGTGCCTGTCTGCAAGAGTGTTAAACTTCAAGTCAGCGTTTCCGAGTAAGACAAAAGGCAGACAATATTTTTCAAGAGAAAGGATGCTTTTCTTTTTTAGCTTCCTCACGTATAAAAATATACTAGTTTGTGGAAAAAATAAAATCTTAGATTTTTTTTCTAAATCTGCCCATTAGCTATAACTAAATGTTGGAATGTATGATAAATGAGTTTGTTACATGGTTGAAAAACAGACTAGAGACAGTGTATATGATATACTGCAAAGCACTGTGAAAAAAGTGGACCAAATGTATTTAGCTCTAATTGTTTTATGCTCATTTAAAAATGAATGAAGCAAATGTTTGTCCTGAAACTTAGTTTGGGTGGACTATATTCACGGTCACTGGAATATGCGACAGTGGAGGGCCAAATAAAGTGAAACTGGTTGACCAAATCATGCTGCAAGAAAATGCTAAGTGTGGTGCAGTTTTAACAACTTGATCCATTTAATCTGCGGCTGCCCGAGGCCACCCGGTGGCCATCAGAAGGGCGGCCCGTAGTCACAGAGGGCCTCCCCCCCGCCCCCCTGCCTTTCGGTCATCCACTCCTCCCCGGGCAGGTGGAGTCCCGGCGGGAGGGTCAGCTGATGGATTATTTATACAGCAAAATAGTGAAATCCATAATTATTCAGAAGAAGCAGCGTATCAGTGGCCATAACTGTATTTAGCAAAGCCCAGCACTGTTCCAAAAAATGCACCTTGTTATGCTGTGCTGTTGAACGGACGGGGATATAATATCAACAAATATGGTTTGACTACTCCATGGTAGCACCTTTCGTTTATGAGGAGAAGAGGAACATTTGATTGATCCTTCCTTGTCAACCATTGCTTTTGCATTACTTCAAACGTGGATGTAATTTGTTCCAGTAGAGGGGCTTGAAGAATTCTACCAAAAGATGAAAGTACCATCCCCGCCCGTTACAGTGAAGTGAGAGAGTTCCTTTTGGGTTCAGAATCCGTCTCTCCTTGGACTACCGGCAAATTCTCTGTAGAATGGGAGGCTTTGGCTTGCAACACCCAATTGCAATGTTACTTCAGGCTAAGTAAGAGGCCATCACAGTGATGAGGCTAAAAAATACAAGGATGCAGGGTCTGATAGGGTTTCCAAGAAGGAGGCAGCCCCGGCAGACATTTACATTGCAATAGCAGAGTTCAGGGAGACCTGAAAGAGGGTGTTAGTACAAATAGCGCCCCTTGCATGAGCTACACATTTCTAAATCTTTCATTTGCAATTAAAGCAAATTCTAATTTAATCTGATTGAAATATTTTATACTTCCCCTTTGAAAGAGGTCGACTGTCTTTGTCAATTCCCCTGCTTCCACCTCTCAAAAGTACCTCACGTACCAAAACAAGTACTGGCAATACCAATAGGACTGGCTTATGAATGAAAGTGCCTTTTGTGTCATTGATGGGGTTAGGCACTCAAGTCATCATATATACACTCTGTAACACGTCTTTGTACTCATGCACCCATTCATCTAGCCACTGACTCATTTTTGCATTCACCTTGTGAAATAAACACAAAAAACACACACAAACTCAACAACATATGTAAGATACATTTTAAAAAATACAAGTAGAAACAAGAAAACATTCTGCCCTCTAAACATAGCACCCATTTGCTTTTAATAGTGAAACAAAACTTAGCAGCGGGTGTCCATCCTGCAAAGGTAATGTAAATAGTCCATCATGGTTTCAAAGTTCCAGCATGGCAGTCATATTAATTACCAAAGAATTGGCCATCGTGAAAAGGTAAAACAATGATACACTATGGACAACCGCATTTCATAAAGGAATCTGGGTTTAGAGGACAAGGCCACCTGAGATGCAGTACACCGCAGATGAAATAAGCAACAGGCACGTGACCCGTTAGAGCTGTGTTATCCTCTTAAGAAAAATTTAAATAAAAAGAGGAGAAGAAATGAAGTGGGAACTATAAAAGGAGAAAATTGAAAACTAAAGGACTGGCCAACCAGCTCTTACACTGAAGCACATTGATTTTCAGGTGGATGTACACATGTGATGAGAAAATAAGTGATGCCGGCGAAATCATTATCCTATGCAATATTCTTTCATAAATGGAAGTAGAGTGTAACTGACACTCGGACAGAGCAATGACAAAACAGAGCTGTTCTAAAGGCCCTCTATGCATCTATATGGTTATATATTTATATAAATTGATGCATATATCGGTTAATGATTTTTTTTTATTCCAAGATACTGGCAGACAGCTTAGAAGAGATTCTACCAAGAATGATCACAGTGCAAATCTTCTTTTCCTATGATTTGTCAGAGGCAGTGACAATACTAAAATCCTGATCTACAAAGGTAATCTTTGATATTACATGTAACTAAATACCTTTATAGGGCCTGTAACATAAGGTGCTAAAATCTAGTGTTAGAGGCCTATTGACTTTACCACATGCTTTTCACAATAATTAAGCCAGGCCTACTGCCTTTGCAGTACATTTTCATAATAAACAGGCGAAACCTATGACATCTGGTGTAACATTTCCCTGCATATAGATGTTATTATTGATTTGTCACCATACCCAACTCCGGCCTACTGTACTGAGCATAAGCCTTCCCACAAGGCAACAATCATGGCATGCTGTCATGAAATTGAAAATGTGCAAATTATAAATCTCCTATACCTATGTTTTGTCAGAGGCATCAACCAACTCCACAACTCTTGCCTACTAAGGTAATCCGTAAGATTCTTTGTACCAAAATACCTATCTGTAGCCTTTAATATAGAGTAATAACAATCCACACTTACATGTCTATTGACTTTACCATATTATTTTCACAATAACCATGTTAGGCCTACTGCCTTTATCATTACTTTTTATAATAAACAATCAGATCTATAGTCTTTATCGGTAAACAGTCATAATATCGATTCCAAAATATAGAATGGACATAATATCGAAGTAAAAACATAGAATGGACAAAATATCGAATGGACACAATATAGTGGTTAAAAATATCGAATTTAAGGTAAGTAATATCGATTTTCAAAATATAGAAGTCAAAATATCGAAGTATACAATATGGGCATTAAATATATCGATTTTTAAGTGTTTTGTATTTTTTTTTTTAAAACATGTTTTTATTGTTGCATCAGCAAGCATGATAAAACAGGAAGAATCACCTGCTGGCGTGGCGTCAACATTCAGCCGCGGTCAGCAATTCACGCAACTTTTCTGCAATAAACTGGTCAATATGGCATTTCATCTACTGAATATCACAGATCCTTCAAACAAATATTTAGGCTAGGACACAGAAACTAAACTCCGTACGGGGGACGGAGAGGGACAAGAGATATTTGGGTCCCCGCTGGGGGGGACGTCGGGTCGGGGTCCGAGCAATTCGCAGGGTGATGGTGCCAGAAAACTGGGGGGACAAAACTGTGGGGGGAGAATGTAGGCGGTAGCAAGAGCATAGCAGGAGGAAAAGATGTCGGGCAGCAGGTAGCGGGGGGTCCGCAATATTCATGCACAGTGAGGTAGAGCGGTCAGGGGGTGGAACCGGTCCGAGCATGGGGGTGGCGGAGTGGTCTGCATGGGGGGGGCTGAGTTGATGGGAGGCGCGGTACACCGGGTCCGGCACAGATATAGAGGGGGACGGTAACAGCCATTGATTACGGGTGTGCTCAGGCGGGCGGGAGGGGGGGAGGGGGGCCAGGGGGGGCAGGGGGGTAGGCATGGGTGGGACAGCAGCGCGTGTGGCCTGCCGGAAGCCATGTAGGAGCAAGGCCCAGTCCATAGAGATGGGGTGTTTACGTGCTCCCTTGGCCTCCTCCTCTCGGATGGCGTCCTCTTCGGCCGCCGCCCATTTACAAACTGCCCCTGTCAACGCCGCTATGGGGGGACCTTCCGGAGCACGCCAGTGCATAGCTATACATCTGTTCGCCAGGAGCATCGCCAAGGACACAAAGCGTTTGTGTGTGGGGGCCCGCTTAGATATGTGAAAAACGCCTAGCGCGCTGGATTCCCAGGAGGTTAGGGTCGTGAGGCCTGTGAGGTCTGTCAGCGTGTCGTGCACCCTCCGCCATAGGGGTTGGAGGCCAGGGCAGTCCCAAAACATGTGGCGAAAGTCTGCATCGGGGGATTGACATCTGGGGCACAGGAATTGTGTGGCGGGGAAAAACCGTTGCAGACCCGCTGGTGTGAGGTAAGCCCTGTGTAGTAGGTAATATTGGATGTTTTTGAAGCGGGCGTTTCTGGAGACTCGTTTCGGGGCCTCAAGCGCCTTGGTCCATTCCGAGTCGTGTAACGCGCGCCTGATGTCCTCCTCCCAGGTGGCGCGTAGGGCCAACAAGGGGGTGTACGAGAGTTCCCTGATCGCTTTGTAGAGCCAGGTGACCAAGTGGCGTCCCACGCCCATGCGCAGAATAGCGTGAATAACTGGATGCGTGTCCGGTTCGCCCGCTTGAAGGTTATGGTAAGGGCGGAAGCCCTCGAGCAGCTGTCCATATCTGAGGAATTGACCTGGGGGGAGTTCGAACTCCGCGACTAGGCGGTCAAACGGTTTCAGTTGACCCTCCTCAAACAGCGACTCCATGTCCGTGACGTCGCGGTGCGTCCATTCTGTTAGCATAGGAGCCGAGAAGTAGAGTTCCCGCCTGGGGCAGCGACCAGCGGTAGTGCCGGGGAGTATGGATTCCTCCCGGGGGAAATCCGGTGGATCCGCATCATACACCGGCGCGCCATCGTGACCTGGAGGGGGTATGTACGGCGAGGCTGGGTGCCCGGGAGGAGGAGACGGAGCAACTCCGGGGTCGTAATTCGACCGGTCTGGGTGCCAGTCTCCTGGGTATATCTGTCTGCCGTCCAGTACGATAGCCATTGGAGCTGTGCCGCCAGGAAGTAGGATTCAAAGGAGGGGGCTCCCAACCCACCTTGTGTTGTAGGGAGTTGGAGGGTTTTCAAGGCCACTCTGTGTCGACCCGGGCCCCAAATAAGGGTGCCTAATAGTGAGTTGAGGTCCCTGAAAAAGGATCCAGGGGGCACAACCGGTAGGTTGGTAAAATGATAGAGGAGCCGGGGTAACATTATCATTTTAGCCAGGGCTATCCGCCCTATTGGGGCGAGCGGGAGCTTAGCCCAGAAGGCGACGGCCGGTCGGAGGCTGGCCAGTGTTCTGCGATGATTACCATCGAAGATGTCAGCCGGATAGTGGTACAGACGGACACCGAGGTACCGGGGGGCCTCCGCGGACCATGCGAGGCTATGGGTCCCCAGTGTAACGACTCGGGGTGGCAATTCCGGGTGGAAGGGGTAGATCGTAGATTTGTCCCAATTCACTCGAAGACCCGATGCTTCTGCGAATTCAGCGAGCGCCACTCCAATGGGGGTGAGATCCAGTTCAATGTCCTGGACATAGATGAGGAGGTCATCCGCGTACATTGAGACGCAGTGTGTGACGTCTGCAAGCGGGATGCCCCAGTGTAGTCCCTCCCGACGCAGTCTAATCGCCAGCGGTTCGACCGCTAGGGCGAAAAGAAGAGGTGAGAGGGGGCACCCCTGCCTGGTGCCCCGTCGGACATCAAATGCAGGGGAAATGTGTTTCCCAATCCGGACTCGCGTCTTCAGATCGGTATACAGAAGGCGCGTATATGCTGTGAGCGTCGGGCCAACGTTGAGACGGCGTAGGACCGAAAACAGGTACGGCCAGGCTAGGGTGTCGAATGCCTTCTCTAGGTCCATAATGAAGCAAGCGGCGCAAGGGAATCTATCCCGCACCTGGTCCTGGACATGGAAGACCCGGCGGATGTTCTGTGAGGTGCTTCTCCCAGGAACGAATCCACATTGGTCGGGGTGGATCAATGGACAGACGACTTGAGCGTATCTGTCGGCCAATATCTTCCCGAGGACCTTACAGTCCGCTGATAGGAGAGTGATGGGGCGATACGAACCCATGTAACGGGGGTCCCTGTGGGGCTTGGGGAAGGTGACGATCACTGACTCCCGCATGGAACAGGGAAGTACCCCCAAGTCAAGGTTTTAAGTGTTTTGTATGTTAGTATATGTGTGAAAAGTGTATATTAATTTTTGTAATGTATGTTTAATGTATTTTAAGTAATGAATTTTATGTTATTTAATTTTTGCGTAATTTAATTCTGTAGTGGGTTGTGGGTTTATAGGGGAATAGGGTGGGAAGTAATTTAATTATATTAAATTAAATATGAATTTTTAGCAATTATTATTAATTTTTAATTAAATTTTGCTTTTTAGTTCTGTAGCGGGTTGTGCGTTTATAGGGGAATAGGGTGGGAAGTAATTTAATTGTAATTAATTAAATATTTTTATTTATTTATTGGTATTCATTTTGAATTTATTGTTATTTTTTAATTGGTAATTAATTTTTATTAATTGCCAATTAATTTGTATTAATTGATTAATTGTTAATTATGTTAATTTTCTAAATGTATTTTCTGTAGCGGGTTGTGGGTTTATAGGGGAATAGGGTGGGAAGTAATTTAATTGTAATTAAGTAAATATTTTTTTCATTTATTGGTATTGATTTTAAATTTATTGTTAATTATTTTTTAATTGGTAATTAATTTCTATTAATTGGCAATTAATTTGTATTAATTGGCAATTAATTTGTATTAATTGGTAATTATTTTGTATTAATTAAATATTTGATAATTATGATAATTGTATTAATGTATTTTCTGTAGTGGGATGTGGGTTTATAGGGGAATAGGGTGGGAAGTAATGTAATTGTAATTAATTACATATTAAAAATACGTTTTGTGTATTGATAATTAATTTACTGTGAATTTTTAATTGGTATTAATTTTTATTATTAATTATTTTTTGTTATTGAAAATTAATTAGTTGTTAAATAATTATGAATAGGTTATTAATTTTTAATAACTAATATGTAGTTGTATTTCTAATTAATTATTACATACTATTAAATTGGTTATTAATTTCAATTAATGTTTAATTGGTATTGATATTTAATTTATTTTTAATAATATATATTAAATCATTACTTTCCCTACTGTTAAACTCACTGGAGTGGGAATAGTAATTTTCACCCTCCCGCTATCCAACGCTTTCCCTACTGTTGCACTCTCTGGAGTGGGAATAGTATTTTTTACCCCTACGCTATCCAACGCTTTCCCTACTGTGGCACTCTCTGGAGTGGGAATAGTAATTTTTACCCCTACGCTATCCAATGCTTTCCCTACTGTTGTACTCTCTGGAGTGGAAATAGTAATTTTTACCCTTCCAATATCCAACGCTTTCCCTACTGTTGCACTCTCTGGAGTGGGAATAGTAATTTTTACCCCTACGCTATCCAACGCTTTCCCTACTGTTGCACGCTCTGGAGTTGGAATAGTAATTTTTACCCGCCCGCTATCCAACGCTTTCCCTACTGTTGCACTCTCTGGAGTGGGAATAGTAATTTTTACCCTTATGCTATCCAACGCTTTCCCTACTGTTGCACTCACTGGAGTGGGAATAGTATTTTTTACCCCTACGCTATCCAACACTTTCCCTACTGTTGCACTCTCTGGAATGGGAATAGTCATTTTTACCCCTACGCTATCCAACGCTTTCCCTACTGTTGCACTCTCCGGAGTGGGAATAGTATTTTTTACCCCTACGCTATCCAACGCTTTCCCTACTGTTGCACTCACTGGAGTGGGAATAGTATTTTTTACCCTCCCGCTATCCAACGCTTTCCCTACTGTTGCACTCTCTGGAGTGGGAATAGTAATTTTTACCCTTACGCTATCCAACGCTTTCCCTACTGTTGCACTCACTGGAGTGGGAATAGTATTTTTTACCCTCCCGCTATCCAACGCTTTCCCTACTGTTGCACTCTCTGGAGTGGGAATAGTAATTTTTACCCTTACGCTATCCAACGCTTTCCCTACTGTTGCACTCACTGGAGTGGGAATAGTAATTTTTACCCCTACGCTATCCAACACTTTCCCTACAGTTGCACTCTCTGGAGTGGGAATAGTATTTTTTACCCCTACGTTATCCAACGCTTTCCCTACTGTTGCACTCACTGGAGTGGGAATAGTATTTTTTACCCCTACGCTATCCAACGCTTTCCCTACTTTTGCACTCACTGGAGTGGTAATATTAAATGTTACCCTCCTGCTATCCTACAGTAAAATATTGTACATTTTTTATTAATAACTTAAATTAATTATATCTTAATTTTAAGGTCATTTGAGTATTTTTAAGTATGTTTTAGTTAATTATATTTATTATTTCATTAATTTTAAATTACTTTTAAGACATTTAAAAAAATTCGATATTTTGACTGACTATATTTTTTACAGACTATATTTTGGATTCGATATTTTTGTACTTACCTGTTTGTAGATAGGAATTTGATATTTTGGCATTCTATATTTTGGTGACTATATTTTGGTAAGTCTATATTTTGTCATTCTATATTATGTCAGTGATCCGTCTTTATCATTGGCTTGTCACCATACCAACTCAAGCCTACTGTACTGAGCCTAAGCTTTACACAAGGCAACCATCAGGCATACAGTCATAAAAGTACAAATGTATACAAAGTTATAGTTGGCAAAGTAAAATACTACCTCTCTTCAATGAGCTTAAAAAGGATTATTGCATCCTAATGGTTTGGGTGGATCACAAACACCAAAACCCTTCCCTACTACTGTAATTGTGAAATTCCATGTAAAAAAAGTCTGCCTACAGGCTTTACCACAAAGAAATTAGGGGTGTGTGGTGAACTCCATGCCATTCAGGAAGTTTGTGGAGTTTTCTGCACTCTATGTTCCGCGGAGCATATGGAGTTGTGAAAAACTCGCAGAGCAGAATTTTTTCCTTGCTCACCAACATTTGCGAGCACGAGCAAGGAGAATCCAATGCTAGACCACCTCCCAGCAAGATTTCTCAATGCGGGCGGTTGCGGTGGTCACGACCGCTTGCATTGAGAAGCCATCCGTTAGTGTTGGGGAAGCTGCCACTCGAGTAGAAAATCTAGAGACGCAGAAAGAAGCAGCGCCCTCTTCCACTGCGCAAGGTGCAGTTTGCAGTGATTTTTACCGTCGGGTGTTTGTCCCGGGCTGGAAAATCATTGCGAACGCGCAAGAACTAAAAAAATTCTGCCACTTGTGGAACTCCGTGTAGCGAGTCGCAGTTTTTTGGTTGCGGAACTCCGCGGACTCCACCCAGGCTTAAATATAATAAACAATCCATCCTTAAAAGCCTTTTGTCTTTAACACATGCTTTTGACAATAAGTAGGTTAGGCATACTGACTTTTTCTTAATGTTTCATAATAAACAGATCAAACCAATGAAACAGGTCTTAACAAGAATGATCACTGTGAAAACCCACAAGGCTTGTGTAGCGAGGAGAGGCCGTCACCCCAGCAGCCCAGGAACTCGTCACCCCCATGTGGGGATTCATTATGTGACCCCCCCTCTTGTCTCCACAGACGAACGATTGGGGGTATTCTATGGAGCAATGCTGCTCCCGAGACGAGGGAGACGAAGATGGCGGTTTCTTTAACTGGCACCCGCCAGGCGAAGGGGAGGAGCCTACAACGACGTCAAGTACGGCAGCTGAAAACACACAGGTGTGCTTGTTCACCGGAGGCGTTGGAGGCGAGAGCGGAGTGGAGTCGAGAAAGGAGGCGAAGAGAAAGGAGAGAGAAGCAGACGAGACCGGAAGAACCGTTGTAACATCCCCGGCAGAGAGGAGGAGAGACCCGTTGGCGGCGCGGGAGCCAGGAGGCCATCGGCAACACAAGCCGCCCAGCCGCACGCCAGAAGGTGTGTGGCTCTCAGAGGTACGGAGCCGTATCGCGGGCTGGGTGGAGAGAAGGGGTAGACCAGTCCCCTGACCTGAATTCCCCGGTAATCCCTTCCATTGCACCCCTTGCCCCTCACCGTAACCTGTATAGTAGCACGAGTGGTGTTCCCGCACTCCCCATCCCTTGCAGCATTCTCGACGTCAGGACATTGGACTGATACCTGTCCTTTCTTCCTTTCCTTCCTTACGGATCTCCTGCTATCATCACGGAGGCGGAGGCATCTCGTTCACGCAGGAACCCCCGACGCAACACCAGGGAAGAAGACAGCACTCGACCAAGGAGGAGAACGATCAGGAGCCGATCACCCAGAAGGGCCCCTTTGAGGAAAACTTGTACCGACTTTCTCTATAGTCAAATAAAACCTGCTGTCACTAAAACCCGCCTCTTGCCCTTTCCTCCACACCCCGCTACAGCTTGTAACGTGGGTGGCCATCACCAAAACCCTTGCCTACTATGGTAATCTGTGAGATTACAGGTAACAGAATACCTGTTATGTAATGTGATAACAAGCAACTGTCAAAGGTTTACTGGCTTTAACAAATGCTTTTCACAATTAATAAGTTAGAACAGCTACCTTTGTCTTAACGTTTCATAATAAGCAGACTAGATCTATGGTATCGCACATAATGTTTCCAAATGCACCAATCAGGCTTAAAGCTTTGTCACAAGAAAAAAGTGTAATACAAGCAATCTTTTTAGTGGAAGCACACAAATTCAGCCCAATCAAATCATGTACTCAGAGGAACCAACATGTAGGTGGAGTGAGTCTATGCACTTCTCTCAATAGTAATCTAAAATCTCCTTTCGTTGATCACTAGAAGTAAGTGCCAGTTTCACTGTTAAGCCAGACCTAAAAATCTGTGTAGATTATTGTAGCCCTGGGTATTCCATAGTGCTCTCAAACACAAAACTGAACTCTGAAGTCTAAAGTTAATGAGTGATGAGAAAGGGGCTGGGAATGTTATACATTTCTCATGACTGCCCTGCGCCCAACTGTGCTGCTGCCAGAGAAAAGCAAACACCTTAAAAGATCTACTTATCCAAGACATTATAACAGTATTACAATGTCATTAGTGCCTCTGAAAATTCACGCTCAGGCAGCTATACTGCTGCTGGCTTAGGCAGCTGGATAAAAAAACAAAATAGTCATAGATGCATGGAGGGGAAGCATTTATTTCTGTGGAACTGCAGAAGCACACATCTTCTGCCCAATCAAAAATGTACTCCTGGCTACCAACATGTTGCCTTTCTTTCAGGTTGATAACATTATATCCAGCGACAGCTGTCCTACCAATCCAGACCTAAATAGGGTGAAAGAAGGTAAAAAACTAGTGACACTCATCCTCTCCCAAACCTTGTTCTGTATCTGGAGAGTGGTTGTAGTATTTGGTGAAACATTCGGTGCCTCCGTCCGATGTTCTTATTTGGTCCAAGAAACTTCTCAGAGAGGCTTACATGGTATCTTGTGGTCTATGAAATACCAACATTTCTCTATATCCTATCTCATTAAGTGGAGGGACAGCGAAGTTGAGCCATATGTTAAGATTTAGAAAAGATTAGGATTCTCAAACACTCCTCTTCGGGATGAAATATACTTTGTTTCGAGGTCTTTTCCTACCCATCCCTATAAAAGTGCTGCACCTGACTCATCTCTCATTACAGCTTGTCTTTTTTCTCGGAGACTGTGATATAGGAAAGGTTTTTTGCTTATATCATCATTTTCATGGTGGCTATTCTATCTACTGTGAAAATATATGAGTTAAGACTTTGTTGCATGCCGGAAACTAATTGCCAATTCGCTAAAAGTACTTAGCTTCGTAAATTCTATTTAATAATAGTGTCAAGAATCTTCCCAGATATTTTACGGGTTTACAGTACTATCTGAAAGGTATCAGTCACTTCAGAAATGTCACGTTTGCTTGTAGTACTGTTAGATTTATAGCTTCAGATTGTGTCATGCTGACTTTGGAACCCAACACCTCGTGGAAATATTGTAGTAGTTTTAGAGGCACACCAATTCTATGATTTTGTCCTCTTCTATGGACTTCGGTCCCTATTAGGAGTCAGGCAGAATGAAATTAATGCATGCGTTCAATCATTCAGTCAATCAACGAGGGACTTGTAAAGCGCCGCTACTCACCCGTGAGGGTCTCAAGGCACTGAGCGAGGGGGGCTGCTGGTCGGACTGCGTGGAAGATCACTAGAAGAGGTTGGTCTTGAGGTAATTCTTGAATTGGGTCAGAAACGCAGATTGCCTGAGATGGAGGGGGAGGGTGTTCCAGGTCTTGGTGGCAAGGTAGGAGAAGGACCTTCCTCAAGTTCTGGTCTGGTGGATCCTGGGGACAGAGGACAGGGCAAGTTGGGAGTATCATAGTTGTCTGGCCAGAACGTAGACTGTGAGGCTGTGGTTCAGGTATGCTGGCCCCTCATTATGTAGAGCTTTGTAGGCGTGAGTGAGGAGCTTGAAAGTGACTCTTGTTGACAGGGAGCCAGTGAAGTTGTCGGAGGTGTTGCATAATGTGGCTATGGCAGGGGATGTCGAGGACAAGTCTGACTGCGGCGTTTTGGACATTCTGTAGTTTCCTGAGCTGTTTCTGGGCGACGCCGGCATAGAGTGCATTGCCGTAGTCAAGTCTGCCGGTTATGAGTACGTGGGTGACCATCTGTCTGGATTTTTTGGGGATCCATCTGAATGTCTTTCGAAGCAGGCGGAGTGTGTGGAAGCCGGCTGAGAAAACTGTGTTGATTTGACGGTACATAGTGAGTGATGAGTCCAGTACAATGCAGAGGTTGCGTGCATGGTTCGTCTTGGTGGGGGGAGATCCCAGAGCTGCTGGCCACCAGGAGTCATCCTAGGCTGAAGGGGTAGGTCCCAGGATGTGTACTTCGGTCTTGTCCAAGTTGAGCTTGAGGCAGATGTCTTTCATCCAGGTAGCAACATGCTTCATTCCACTGTGGAAGTTGGTTCTGGCGGTCATGGGTTCATTGGTGAGGGAGAGGGTCAGATGGGTGTTGTTGGCGAAGGAGACAATGTTACGTCCGTGGCTTCTGACGATGGCTGCAAGATGGGTCATGTAGATGTTGAAGAGGGTGGGGCTCAGGGACGGACCCTGGAGTTCTCGAAAACTGATCTCTGTGGGTTCTGGGAGTAACGGTGGTAGTCTGACTCACTGGGATCGGCCGGGGAGGAAGGAGTAGATCACGTCCAAAGTCTTCTCGCGGATGCCGGCGTCGTGGAGTCTTGTGATTAGGATGCGGTGGGAGAAGGTGTTGAAGGCGCCCAAGAGGGCTAGTAGAATGAGGGCTGCAGTCTCGCCCCATCGGGGAGGGAGCAGATGTCGTTGGTTGTGGCGAGGAGTGCAGTCTGTGGTTTCATGTTTTCCTTATTACTTGTGAGGTTTTTCCACAACCGTGTTTTTGGGGTGCAGAAGAACCTGATTAGATTTGTTTGGTTGCTAAAAATGTCAAGAAAAGCAAAACTTTGTAATTCGTGATATTTGTACTCAAGCAGGGAAAGCATACCATCCCACGGAGGAGAGCTACCCACCACATTTTGCAATCCCTGATGGGGTTTCTAAGCCTTTAGCGCATTTACCCTTGCAGCAGATGCACCAAAGATCGAGCAGGATGGCGAGTGAGCACCATATGTGTTTTGCCTGATTAGAATTTGTTTGTTGTTTAACTGAAATAAACTCCAAAGTAGGAGCTTGTTTGAGTAAAAGCAAAAAAAAACATTGACCCTATCTTGAGGGATTTGTTTCCATGTACTTGGGGACCATTGTTTATTTTCTGTGCCCAGATCCACCATACGTCTTATGGCAAATCCGACAGAGAGCAGCACTGATGGTGCCCTCACATTAAACAGGGCTGGGTGACCCCACTGTGACCTGATAGTCCAGTGGTTGATGAGCTGTCAGGTCAAGGATTTCCAACTGCAGAGCCAGCTGAGGATCTGTCTTCGGAAACCTAGGGATTACCCTGCTTGGAAATGACGTGGGGAAGTGCAAGTTTCGTGGTGTGGGAGAAACACAACATTTTGACTTCACTACTAGTCCACTAAACTCTAAACGAGGCCCTTAGTCATTAGAAAAATATAAAAATACTGATTAAATAACATTCAAATTAATGACACAATTATTTTGAAGGTATTACGTAATCTACTTTTTGATATTTTATCTAATGATCTGGGGGACATTTAGGACCATATATATATATATATTATGGTTATATGTCAGATTAATGACAAAAGAATATTGTGCTACAAAAATATTTCAGCCAGAATATTGATACCAAAATATTGTGATCACCATATAAAGATAAGTATAAATTTGCTATTCTTAGTTCAACATCTTTGTAACTTGAAGATATAGCAATCTGCAAGGTATATTATATATATGGATGGAATTATGTGGAATAAATCCCTAGTTACATTCACAATTTGTTTTAGTTGATATTCCAGTTTTATAGCACAATGTATAGTACTTGATATTCTGGCAGTATACACTACCATATGTCTCCAGCCCACCAACTGCTGCTGTGCCACCAGAATTTCTACTGAGACACTGTCCAGAATGTATAACCTGCTGTCTCTGAATTTGGGTTTTCGCCTGTCCCCCAAAGTCCTGACAAGTCCCAAAATGGTGTGCTCTGGCCCTCCTCTCTAGGTGATGGTCAACAAAATTCGACCGGCAACTCTTCAAGATAGGATATAGGGATTCTTGGGTATGCATTGCTCACACAGTTTCATTTAGGATTTACTCCGTTCTCATTGCAAAACTCTCTTCAGGCATGTGTGCCTCCTGTTGAGGACACCAGGGGTCGCATTATACCTGCGGCACATTGTCCTTCATTGTGCTGGGCGCACCTTTATAAAGGTGCGCCCAGCAGAATGAAGGAAAATGCACCTCGTTATGATGAAGGTGCTGCCCCCAGTACAGCCGCAAACTCGCGCTGCCCTGGGGGCAGAGCATTCATATGCTTTGAAGCCACTCCGTGTTTTCACAGTGCAGGCAGCAACCCGTCTGCACTTTGAAGGGGGATTAGAGATCCACTTGCAACCGGGTGCAGTCAGTGACTGCACCCTCCTGCAAGGGGATGTCTGGGAGATCCTTAGGACCCCTTATTTTCCTTCCTGAGGGCTCCTCTTAGGGGGCCCACTGACAGTGTGCTGCCTTTTAGCCTTTGCCTCTGTGCCCGCGTCTGTAATACGGCTTGGGCGCAGAGGCAAAGGGATCCCCTCATTTGAATGGGGCAAGCCCCCATGCAAATGAGGGAACACCCCCTGCCGATAGGGCTTGCGGTTTATGTGTACCAGCACTATTGGTATTACAGAAAGGGCCACACAAGCGTCTGCCCGAGGGGCACGCAAAGTGGACACAAATACCCATTGCACCCCAGGGCACTTTGCGTAATACAGCCCCGGGTGGCTGTATCTCTACTGATATTCCAAGCTTTCCCCAGTGGCAAGTCACTGAGCGTCTGTGGAGTACCTGTGGCTGGAGCACTGTTCTTTTTGTCAGGTCACCGTCAGGCACGGCGTCTCTTCTCTGGCTGCTGACCTAGTTTGGGCCTCTGATTCATTGCTTTCCCTGGGGTCCTGGTGGTCTGTTTGTGCTTTTGAACCTGCTGCTCTACGGGGGGGGCCTCGTGAGCAGTCATCCTCTTTCTGAAGAGAGCGATCTTCTTGGGAGGCTTTTCAGTGTTTTCAGCTCTAATTCTTCAGAGACCACCCTATTTTTACATCTTGCGTGACAGCTCGGCTGTCTCTATGTCTTATGCGATCAAGGGAAAAACAGCTTTCAGACGTACCACTGAGAACGGGGCTTTGCATCCACCTCCATAACTCCTCTCAGCTGGAGTTGTATATTATTTTTCCAGACTTATTTTTTGCACACATTCAATATTTCAACTTTCGGCTTGATGGTTGTATTCTGGGAAAGTTTATGCCTGATACTGTAGACCAAAGTTGGTTATTGTGGCAAGGCGATTTTAAAAGTAAGGGCTAGTGGAATTGGCGGAATTTGATTCTGTGGAATTGCATAAAAATTCTGCCAAATTCAGCGACGTTGCAAAATGGGCATTTGATGCTATTTTCATAGTGTAAAATGCACACTTGTGTCCACAAGTGGATGCAAGGGTGCATTTTGCACCATGGAAATATCGCGGCCAAAACCGCTCAGTGCCCTTGCGTACTCTGTAGTGGCTAAAAGCTATAATCACTGCAGAGTATGTAAATGCGTTGAGTGGTATGCAGCGGTCTCTAAAGTTTAGAAACCACTGCACTGCAGAGTATACAAGGGCGCCAAGTGGTATACCGTGGTTTCTACACTTTAGAAGCCACCGTATAATTTAATTTGGCCGGCAGAGCACCGGAATTCTTAATTATTCAGTAATCGTGCTTTACAAGAGTAACATGGAATTGCCAACATTCCTCTGATTCTGCTGGCGTATCTGAAACCTCTGCCCGGGCCTAGTTAAAATCCTTTAACCAGATTGGTTCACTGGGAAAAGTTATCTCAGGGACATATGTTTGATCTGTTAATTAGGAATACTTACGACAAGGGTAGTTGGCCTGACCTGTTTATTGTCCTATTTATTGTGAAACGACAATAAGCATTGATGGGTAGATTGATATTACACTGTGAAAGCATGTAGACATGTATTTTGTTACAAAGCATTTCACATATGTCCTTATTAGACGAGAGTTTAGTGCTGAGTTCCCCCTTTTAACAAGGGGTAGAAGATTTGCACTCAGATAATCCTTGCTAAGCCATCTAAGGAAGGCCTGGTAGGTTTTGTCGTCTGCCAGGTTCTTGTTATAAAATATAATTGTAGAAGGGCATTGGTCAGCCCTCTTCTCCATTTGGTTTGTTTGAGAGTCTTTCACACTCCGCTTCCATCCATAACAGTACACAGCACTGGCCAATGGATCAACCCACTTCAGCCATTGCTCTAATACCCTGAGAGTGACAATATTTTGTCTAATCATGTGCATTTCCACACGCTAATGCTTCAGTGCCCTCACTGGAGTGACAGTCCTTTATATTTCCATTTTCTCCCTTATATTAGGACTGGCATTAGCCAAAACCTTTTGTTTTTAGTGATAATATATATAGTATATATACTTACTAAGCATTCCCTCAGCCCTTTTTGTACATAGTTCTTCTGCAATGTCAGTCAATATTTGCTTCTGCACACCAGAGCAAACAGCATGGAGCACTGGGTTAGCCCACTTCAGTCACTGGTTTCCGTAATTGTTAGTGGGGGCATTCTACTCTTGCACAATGTGTGCAATAAATAGTCCCATGATTTTGCAGGGAATGGCAAGAACATGGTCTAAACTGAGGAACTCAATAAAATTGGGGTACTTTTCTAGTAGGTCACCTTTGTGGGGCGGACCTGGGAGTCCTGGATGGTTGAGAGATAGTTTGGCTGTGCCCTTAAAGGATGCAGGTTTGGAGGTTTGGGGGGACCTGTTTGTGGAGGGGTGTTTGCTTCCATGTGAAGTTTAAAAAAATCTAATTGGGCCAAATTTTTCTAAATTTAAATACATACAGATAGCCATCTGGGCCCACTCTTACACCTCACAGCCCTATCGTAGTAGTAGATATCTATTAGGTGGGGGGGTGTCACTTGGAGTCCCTATTTTTAGACAAGCCCCTGGCCAAAAAGGAGATCTCACTGTGGTACAACCTGATCCAGGAAGAACTTGATGGCGATTTTCAACTGCCAGAGTTGTTGTGGGGTTCCACTTTGGCCGGTCATAATGTGCAAGATCTGTGGCTTAATTCATGTAGGGTATTGTGGAATATTGTTAAGCCGGCCTGGCTACGCAGGAATCATCTTTTTACTCTACAGAGAGCTTATTATTCCCCACAAAGACTGTCAAAATTCTCTCAAGGAGCCCCGGTGGCATGTGCCAGATGTGGCTTGGTAGCTGCCTCAGATGCTCATATGTTTTTTGAATGTCGCCTTTTGACCCCGTTTTGGGATTCTTTAAGCAATCTACTTTCCTCCTCGTTGGGCTTTCAAGTTCGGATCGATCTCCCTCTTGCAATCTATGGAGTTATCGACGGGGTCCGGAGCCCAGCTAAAAACCTTCTTTTCTATTCCATCTTATTGGCCAGAAGGGAAATTTGCAAAAAATGGAAAGATCCTATACCATCATCCCTGATGGATTGGCCTGCTTCGGCCCTACAAGTATCAAAGCTGGATCTGGTTAGGGCAGGGAACTAAAATAAAAGAGCTTTTTGGTATTTGCTGAATTGGGTCCAATAGGTCGACCGGGGTTTTTTTTTTTCCCCCTGGTCCAATTATTAGGCTGCTGTGGTTTAACTCTTCCCGGTTTGCGGTACTCTGGTGGCAGCACATCTTTGTTTTTAGTTTTTTTTTGGTTTCTTCAGTGTTGGCTTTTAGAGTTACCGACATTGCTGAGGGGTGACGTAATCTTATACATTGATCCCTCCCAGTCTTGACAGCAAATCGACTTCTTTCGGTCTTTACACTTGAAACCATGGTGGAAAATGAGGACCAAATAAATAAATAGTCCCATTCTGTGTAATGAGTGTTTTCACACATACACACATACACACACACGTAGAGAATGCTTGCTTTCATGCAATGTGTGCCTTCATACAAAAATCATTCCCAAATAAAATAAGCATTGGCAAAGCCCGAATGTCAGCAACCAACAGCTTTAGGCTGTGCTAGGGCTTGTTTTTTTAATTGTATTTGATTTTCAGAGCTTATTGCAACTACCCAGAAAGGGCTTTTGGGATGCTTGCGTGTCCCTCATTTCATTTGCAGTATCCTGCATCTCGAGCGCCCACTGCTACTAAACCAGCTAGTCATCATGGAATGGTATTATACATTGTGTATCACTGTTTTACCATTTCAAGATGACCTACACATTGCCTCTAAACACGGTATCTTTGTTAGAAATGTAAAACGATACACTATGTACAGTACCATTTCAAAAACACTGACCGCTGTTATTTTCAATTTGATTTTGATTGCATGCATTTGAATGCCACATTTAGGTTGCGGCATGGTTTTTTTAAATACTTTATTCTTTCAATTTATCTTGCATATGATAGTTAACTTTATGCATGACTTTTATTGTGGGTGGGTAAACCAGTGAAAGCAAACATGAGTCAGTGGATGAATGAATGGAGGCATAAGTGCATGGATAAGTGGCAGAGTGCGTATATCGCAACTTATGTAGTAACTATACACACCAGTGACTGAAGAGGCGTTCATAGGCTAGACCTATTGACATTGGCAATGTTTTTTTCCACTGGATCTCTTTCATAAATATTTCTTCCCATTAATGTGTTCATGATTTTAGGTAAGACTTTTTCTCTGCTTATTAATCCCACAGACCGGGACGGAACTGTGGGAAGAGAACACATAATTACGTCTTTGCCCTGGCCACTTTCCTTCTACAACGCTTTTTTGTAAAATATTCTTTACTTTTGCAGCCGTAAAACATTTTCTTATACTGCGAATCCACCTTGTATTTTGGCAGGACATATTCTCAAGAGAATGTTTTATTTTACTTACATGCTCTAAAATGCTGTCACTACATCGCTTGGTAAACGTAGGTGCGTTTAATATTCTATCTTCTCCTACACTTTACAGCTTGGTTATCGTTTGCAGGGAACTAGTCTTTATGGTTTTGTCTTCTGTACAATCAGAAATCAGATTTAGGATTTTTGTTCAACTTGTCAAGTTACACCTGTATCTTGCAATTATATTTATCCTGCAAACCTAAAATGTATATTGATTGTTTTGCGTTGCCTTTGTCCTGCTGTAAAGCTTTTTGTTTAGAATGTGTTGTAACTTGCCCTTTAAGAGTGGTGCATCCATGGGAATGTTAGATGCATCACTAGAACCTTTGGAAGGAACCTGGCAACAGGCAGAGTGAGAAGCTCTGGACTGACTGCTGGCTGTGCCTCCCGGTGGGTGCTAATAAGCCTACGTTTTACCCTAAACCATGCGTCTACCTCATTTCATCAGTATTCTTTATGCTGCCACTGCAAAGGGCATAACAAGAAAGTGTGAGCTGTCACGCAAATGCTTCTGTATAGTAAGCTTTTGGAAATCCTAAAACTTCAAAGATCTAAAACTGCAGTGGCGGTTGGTGAACTTTGAAAGTGGTGGCATGTAAGCCCAAGTCATGAATTATACTGTGTGAGGAAGTGGAGAAAGTGAGCATGACTGCCACAAGAGACGTTCATGGGAAATCTCCTGCTGAGAATAGTTCTTTTTTTTAAATGGAGTAAAGTAGTGCATATTTTACAATAATGTCTGAAATCTATTTATCATAAATCCCCGTAATGTCCTTTCTTTTTGAGGGGCCATGCCTGGGTCATACGTGCAGTGCCCATATTATGGCCCGTGTGTAGTGCAGTGACCCTCCCTCTGCCATGCTACTCAGTGGCTGGTATTAGCAGACAGGTACAAATGGACATGGGGTATGGTATAGAGGAGAAAGGAGTTATGGGATTGATGCTTGTGTGATTGAAAAGGGTTTAGGCGACAGGGCCACCCTCCCTCTTCTGTGACCCTTACACTCTTTTCTTTTGTTCCTTCCCTTCCTCTATACCTCTCTTTCTGTATATTCCCATGCATCTCCCTACTATTTAATTCCATTCCTTTTCCTCTCAATCCACATGACTCTACCTTCCCTCCATTTTACTTGCCCAGTATGTTCCCTTTCACACCCACTCCCTCTGCCTTGCCTTTACTTGCCATTTTTCCAATCCTTTTTCTTCAAAATTTTAAGTTAGCAGTGAATTTTAGTTTAGAATGCAAAAAAACAAATGCCAAAATGCAAAGACAAAAATTGTAGCAATTTAATTCCTCGCACCAGGTTTGACAAAACTTCAGATCCCTACCTCTGCCTCCCTTCTTTCTGACCTTCAGTACATCCTCTGTATTCCCTTATCCTCATTGTCCCACTTCATCTCCATCTTTCTCTCCCTTCACTTAGTACCTCTTCCACTCAGTTACTTACCCTTGTCAACAATCTTCTGCCCTTTTCCATTAGATCTCTCACTTTTGTGATTTCAAATGGCCACGTGTGAGGTGCAATCAGTTCATCTATTCATGTTCTGTTTACATTCGGATTCTGTTTACAAATGAATAATGAATACTACAAATACCAGAATGCAAAGGAAAACGAGGTGAATTACTTGCACTCATCAATTGGTAGAACTTCAGCTCTCTGCCCCTCAGCTGTCTACAAATTCCTTCGGGCTCTTTCTTTGAATCCCTTCTCACCTTACCTCCAATTTTTTCTAACCTTTCTCTTTTTTTCTATGTATGCATTTCCTTCTCAAGGTACCTGCCTTCTGTTCCCATCACTCCTCCAGTCTACTTCTCCCACTTCTTCCCTACTTCCATCCCTTTGTCTCTTTCACTGTGATTCTCCTCCTACACCTGGGATGATCCAGCTGCCAGACTGCAGGGAACAACTGCAGCAGAAAAAAAATCATCTTGCCACTGCTTTACAATGCTAGAAAGTAAACTGCACGGCGAACCAAGAATATCTTCTCTTCCTTCTATAAATCGCCTTGACTCAAACCTTTTCATGAGTTATGTTTTGAGCTTGATTTCCTGAATGACATAATAGCATAACAAAAGAGCACTTTCTGTGGCAGGCAGCAGGTCATGGACAGCAAACACTGTGCTTTGTGAAGTGTAAGGCTCACATTGGTAACAGCTTGTTCAGAACACCATTCACTGTCCTGAGGCCTCTTTGCAAGCCCCCACCAGCCCCAGCTTTTCAGAATAGTTACAGTTATCAGGGTATTTGCAGAGGGGTATTTTATTGTTTTTTACTTTCATGTACCATGACATCGACCAGAAGGCATTGAGCACTTAACATGAGAACCAGCTACATTACTCACCCAAGGAGCAGGTCACGTGATCTTGACCAGTAATCCAAGCCAGCAAGACAATCACCAGCATACTAATCTGTTTAAAACGTGCAACCACCAGATGCCACTAATGATGCCTTTTACATGCACCCTGGTTTACCCTCCTGCCATCTCCTCTTCCCTCTTTCCCAATTCGTCACAGGGTGAGATCAGCAGATCCCACTTCAGCCTGGGTCGAGTTGGGAGGTGCACCCTCTCTGAGTGACACACAGCCCAGCACAGTTTAGGGCTCAATCCTAAACCATTTGTGTTGCCCTACTGTCCTAGCAGTTTAAAGTAGTCACTCTGTAAATTCTTGAAAGGAATATCAGGTTTTATATTGGGTAAGATGCTCATCTTGTATCTCCCTTTCCTAGTATTTCTCGTTTTTTCCCCAATTTTAAATCATTCACTAAGGGTACCATAATGCAAAGCAAAACACGCTGGGATGAGGTGCTCGCACCAGATATGGAACGAAATTGTAATGTCTGTCGAAAATTAACTATTTTCATCCAGTACTCCAGTCCACCACTTTCCATTGGCGCTTGACGGAAATTGACTTAAGCGCCTCTAAAAAGGCATTTCGGTTTCTTCCATCATTGCAGCATCATCACTTGCGTGGGGTGTTGGCGGGAAAGCTTTGCTCTCGGAGATTACACGCCATTACCAGTGGCTATTCACTCTGTAAGGAGATTAATGTGCATTATCTTTAAAGCGGGATTCTTCCCTTCCAGAGACTCTCCGCTATCTGTTTATGGATATCTTTATTCCGGGTGATGATCCCGATACGATGAGCATTTTTAATCTGTTTTTGTGCTGCAATGATGCCTTTCGTCTTGGGTTTTTTTTCCATACCGGTTATGCACTGCTTGGTATATGTGATTTGGCTATTATTTAAAGGGATTGCCAATTTCAGTGATTTGTTAACCAATAATAATAGAAAATAAAACCATCTGATGTAACCTACAGTGGACTAATGTTCATCTAAAACACGGACGTTAAGTTGTTTCCTCGCAAGATCTACTCAGCCTTCTATCCTTCTGAGGCTTGGAAAAGTGGGTGCTATTAATTTATGGAAAAACCTGTTAGTTACAGTGTCAGCGCGTAGAAATGTCTAAAACGGCACGGCTCCGCTAAGTGCAACTTAAAATACCTCATAGAGTGTGCTATGATAGGAGGAGACTGCATGCCATAGGGAGAGCGCAGTCCCCCTAGCTGTTTGAGATGTTACAGAGAAGATGGGCTCTTCTTTCAATTACTTTATTTATTTATTTGAAAAGTTGTATATAGCTTTGGGCCTGCTCGCTGATCCAGGGATACTGGGTGGCCATTATTGAAGAACTCAACTAGATACTCTTGGCATTGATCCTGTTTGATCCTAAATTCATCCTTTTGGGGAGCCCTAATTACCTTGACCGACCACGAGCTAAGCTTTTCTGCAGCCTTGGTCTTGTTGGGGCCAAAAGAGACGTTGCTAAACGTGGGGGATCCGGAGTCCAACTTTGACGGAATGCATATGTACAGGTAGCCGAGAAAACCACCAATATTAGCAGGGCTTGCCCTAGAAAATTCCGTAAAGAGTGTGAAAGCTGGGTGCAATACTACTCTTTGGATGTTCCGGAAGAGGGTAGCGGACAGAGCCAGGCATTGCTAATATTATTATGCATGTAGGGATAGTTCCTGTGGTGCTGGGTTGGATTTGCTGATTCTGAATCTGCAATTGTATATGCCAACGGATGTCTGGAGAGGGGGTGAGGGGTGGGAGGTGGGGGGAGAGGTTTGATGACCTGGACTATTGTCCTTGCTACTTCAATATTTGAATTGATCACTTGTTATCCTGTATAGTGCTTGCACGCCCTGAAACTGTAATATCTTGAAAATAAAATGTTTATATTTAAAAAAAAAATAAATATATATATATATATATATAAAAAAAGAAATGTCATAAATGCAGTATAAAGAGAAATATAAACAGGTTACTAATATTATTCTGAGTATTCTTATAAGGGAGAGACGTCCACAATAACCTATCAATCATTATTCATGACCTAAAACAACAAGACATCTCCTCCCGAGGAGAAAGACAAGCACACCATTTCAAAGAGATGGAATGACCTCCTCCTGCGTGGACACTAAGAGGTGGGGCTGGGCTAACACAATCCATCAATCTGAAAAAGAAAAGAAAAAACGTTAGTGCAAGAGCAATCCACTATGTTCCCGGAAGCCTCGTGGGGTAACCATTAATATCATGGATGAAGAGGAATAGCCTGAATTGCTGCAATCCAAAGTGTAAACCAACTCGGTAATCGGAAATGTAATCTCAGCAATGGTGTTCAGAGGGCCTCCAAACCAAACAGTTTCAATAACAGGAAGGTATACGTGCAACATCAAGCCTGTTGAGAAGCACAGAGGACGGGCTAGAGCACCTTTACATTGTCAGGTTGTATCAATTTAACTGACACAAGTACTTTTCGGATGAAATGGCACCAATTGGAGCATATAGTTTATGGCCACAGTATGATGGACCCAGCCACTTCACTTGTCACTACAGTATTATACATCAATCCGGGACGGTACGCCCAGTAGCGTAGCTAGACCTTGTGTCGCTCATGGAGGTCCCTGCGTTTGCTACCCATGTAGGAGCGGGGGCAGGGTGTGCTGGCGATTCTTGCAATGGCCGCCAGTAAGGAGGGTAGTCGCCGCCCCCAAAACGTGGGCGGACGGCCCCCTCTTGCTACGCCACTGGGTACACCACAACCAAAGGGATTGTACTACTGAATTATCGCTCCAACAATATCGAGACATACGCACATAGGGAAGTATAGATTTACTATTCCTAACAATGCATTTAAATACCTTGAAGATATATGTACCGTGCAGGTACATACATGTGCAGTTAAGCATAGAAAATCTACAGGCATATTCACAATGCCCTTGCAGCACTTTTACGCCGCTGGAGTGTCACTTTTGTGACGCTCTGGAGGTGCAGTATGCCAGCCCATGTTTACAAGGCAATGCAAAGCCACCCTGCGTGGCTTTTCATGGCCTGGTAATTATGGAGTAAGGCAATGCCTTACTCAGCGTAGAAGGGGTGTTCCATGGGTGTTGCTGTCTGAGTTCCCACGTAACACCCATGGTTTTTGACACTACCCCAGATTTACAACATAGCTTAAATCTGAGACAGCGCCTAAACTAACGCCTTCCCAGAGCAGGCATAACGAGGAGAAATGTTTACATTTCGCCTCATTTCTTCCTCTTTCCATGTGTGCTGCACAGAGAACGAGAAAAACGCCTCCTTTGATTGTTTTTGTGCAAGAAACTGTCCCTTCCTGAGCAAAAAACAATCATGGCAATAACACGGACACCGTTGCACCATAGTGCTAGGGTGCCTGCATTGGCGCTCAGCTGTAGTTTGTGCGCCAGCAGAAAGGACAGGAATGCGCTGTATCTTGTAGATTCATCTAATAATGTTATTGACCCATTGCACTGATATATATTTTATTGCAAGTTTGCCATGCACGACTATTGAGAAGACCCCATTGTGATGTTATTGACACACACAGGTTATTAGGGGTCGAAAGTCAACATTCCAGATCTAGCATGTTTTTGGCCCAACAAGAACCATACAATAGAAGAGGTCTTGCTAGAGTGTTGTTTTTTAATTGCTAGTAACATAACGAAGAAAATTGATGTTTCATGTTGTTGTTTTGTTTCTTTTTAAATAATTGTGGAGTTTTGTGGTGTGTATTGTCACAATCTGTCACCTTTTCATGTCAATATTTTAAATATTCACGTGGCTTTTGTTGTGTATGGTGAATAATGTAATTTGGTTGTTGTTTTTAACTTACGATTTCTTTTCGAATACATCAAGAAATGTTCAATTTATTTTCAGTCTTGTGCTATTTAATCATAGGTTGAAAGTCCCAACCGCGGGGACATAAAAGATAAGTTTATTAGGTGGCAGAACCTCTCTATATGGACAGCACTTCTCTTTTTGTTGTGTTGAAAATAGGGAAATCCCTGGGGAACTACATTTCAAGGAAGTATATAGCAATAAACAAAACATTTTATTATCTTCCTCTTGGTAGGTTTTCAATATAACTTTGCTTTTCTTTTGAGGGATATATATATATATATATATATATATATATATATATATATATATATATATATATATATATATATATATATATATATATATATATATTACCTACTGGCGATAGCCAGTAGGTATATATAGTTAGGACCTAGCTACCATAGGAAATCCGCAACATTCTATTGGGAATAACTTTGACGCCGGTTGAGGAATTTGCGTGTAATTTTCCAAAATTTTGGCCAGCTCCGCTGCGCTCCTTCCCTGAAATTTTCGGGGGGATTCGTGAAGTGGGAGCTGAGAAATAAGGGGGGTCCGAAAACGTGTTTTTCCCATGTTAATTTCCATTGGACGTTCTGACAAGTCTAGAGCCCGAACCGCTGAACGGAATTACACCAAACTTGGCAAAATTGTAGGGACTGGTACGCAGATGTGCCTTTGCTATATTTGGTGGAAATTACTCCTATGGTTTTTATGAAAATGAACTTCAAAAACACATATATATCTATATGAGCTCACCCTAAGCTTACTCCTAAGCTTACCCGTACACGTACCATACGCGTAGGTACGCGTACCGTACGTGTACGTACGCGTACGTGCGCTTACCCCTACGTGCACTAGCTGCATGCTGATTGGCTGCCAGTGTCTGTCAACACTCTAAAACAGAAATTGTGGGCAGCCATCTTGTTCCTCGGTAGAGTGAGGTACAGGAAAGCAGAAAAACAAATGTGTAGAACTCAAAAAGGGGCCAGGGTAGAAGCACCCTGACCCCCTACGCCTGCTCAGGGGGTCCCACAAGGACCCCCAAGGCTAAAAAAAAAATTGTTTTTGAAAAAAGTCGCGGGGTCCTTGTGGTACCCCCTGAGCAGGCCTAGGGGGTCAGGGGGTCAGGGTGCATCTACTCTGGCCCCTTTGCGAGTTTCACACCTTTGTTTCATTGCTTTCTTGTGCCTTGGTTCTAACAAGGCACAAGATGGCTGCCAACACTTCCTGGTTTGGAGTGTTGACAGACAGTGGCAGCCAATCAGCATGCCTGTCAACACTTCTAACCAGGAAGTGTTGGCATCCATCTTGGGTCTCAGTAGACTGAGGCACAAGAAAGCAGAAAAACAAACGTGTAGAACACAAAAAGGGGGCAGGGTAGAAACACCCTGACCCCGTAGGGCTGCTCAGGTGGTCCCACTAGGATATGAATATATTTAAACGTTATCCACTAATAGAATTAGCATTTAAAAAACCTTGCAAATTCACTGAAACAACTATAGGTTTAAGGCCTTATATAGTTAGAAATTAGCATTTAAAAAACCTTTGAAATTCACTGAAAAAACCATAGGTTTCAGGCCTTATGTAGTTAGGAATTAGCATTAAAAAACGGTTGAATATATAAACGTTATCCGCTAATAGAATTAGCATTTAAAAAACCTTGCGAATTCAATGAAAAAAACATAGGTTTCAGGCCTTATATAGTTAGGAATTAGCATTAAAAAAAACCTTGCAAATTCACTGAAAAAAACATAGGTTTCAGGCCTTATATAGTTAGGAATTAGCATATAAAAAAACCTTTGAAATTCAATGGAAAAACCATAGGTTTCAGGCCTTATATAGTTAGGAATTAGCATTTAAAAAACCTTTGAAATTCACTCAATAAACTATAAGTTTTAGGGGTGTTATAGTTAGCTGGACATTTCACTCATACAAAACCATTGAAATTGCTCCTATATAGTTAGGTGGACTAACTATATTTCGCGCACCCGCAATCCACTGCTGATGATGTCACATATTGCATCATTCATGACATGGTCAGTGACATCACTGATGACATCTCAAATGACATCACTGATGACATCACTGATGATATCCTCCACGTGACAATCACATACACCTTTTCATACACTAGTAAAATCTTTCATCACTCTTTGTAAAATACAGAGTATCATATTTGAATCCATTGACACAGCAATACAAGTATCTAAAAAAAAACACTCAGTGATTCCTAGATGTACACACACATCTAATCACTTACCTGTAGATTCAATCATACATGCTGACAATGAAAAATACAACACTATCAAAAATACTTATACACCTATATCGTCATTACACACCAGCACACAACCTATTAAAATATGAAGTTATCCTACTCACTCATGCAAACAATGGATCATACTTACATACTTACTTAGCTACACACTTATACAAACACCACTTCATCTATTCATTTACATAGTAAGTCATACTTACTGTATTATAAAATCATTATTACAAGTATACAGTCATCCATATAGTCACTTACAGAATCATTGAGCCTTATGAATACTTATTTATATCCCAAAACTGACATATAAACTGACATATACACTGTCTTTTATTTTTCTACTTTGTTGGACATGCACCAAAGAGAAATATATTTGCTCATCACCACTCCCATAAAGATATTCACTCACCCAAACAACTATTATAACATGTAGTTTTAACTTCATATATCTACTGAATCCACTATTCACATATCTTTGGGCACTCACACACCCCCCACCGAACCACACACACATTCACTCTCCAATACAAATACTCAGTTAACTAATTAATAAGTAATATAGACTTTCACATAGCTAGTAACCAACTGGAGAACCAGTTTACACAACAACTGACAAAGTGATACAGATATTCACACAGTTTAGCCACTATCCACTATATTTAGTGAGACACTATACATTGTTAAAGTAAACAGTCAATTACATTGCTACTAAATCCTCCATCCAAATATTTATTTTTATATATCCACTCATTCTTCAATGCAAATTGCTATATATAATGCATATTTAAATAACGAAGCAAACCACATTCACTGGATGATGTCATCAGTGATGTCATCAGTGATGTCAGTTGAGATGTCATCAGTGATGTCACTGACCATGTCATGAATGATGTAATATGTGACATCATCAGCAGTGGATTGCGGGTGCGCGAAATATAGTTAGTTCAACTAACTATATAGGAGCAATTTCAATGGTTTTGTATGAGTGAAATGTCCAGCTAACTATAACACCCCTAATTATTGAGTGAATTTCAAAGGTTTTTTAAATGCTAATTCCTAACTATATAAGGCCTGAAACCTATGTTTTTTCTCATTGAATATATATATATATATCCAACTATCCCTTTTTCTTCCATCCCACCTCCTTTCTTGTGAAACTCCCGTTTGGCTATCAGGCCCTGTTCAAGTGCAATCCACACACCCCTCGAAGTCACGTTCCTCCAGGGCCATGGAGGGGCTCAGATTCCTGTAAACCTGTTGACGGATGGTGGCCCTCCACACACCTTACTGCACCTCAGGACTTCTTTTCCTACCTCTACCTCTGTTGACATTGTCGCAGACCACCAATCATTTTTCTCTACTCTTTCTTCCGTCTGGGAGATTCCACCCCCTTCCTCGGCTTGACCCGCATGTCCGGGTGAGGATCTCATCCCGGCTCGATGTCAGCTCGATGATTCCTCAGGAATGGTTTGATGCCAAAAAGGGGTCCACCCCTCGACAATCCCAACCCTGAGTGCAATAATAGCACAGGTGAACGGGATGATCAAGCGGGTGAAGGAATGGGAAGGGGTTAGCAGGGAGGGAGATCTTAAAGGCAAAACACTGAATGATAAGTAATGAAAGATACAATATTTCTCTTACAACTATTACGGTGAGAGGCTCATACCTGTAAAACAAACAATAACTTTCCATCCACTTTAGAGAGGAAAAGAATTAATAGTCCTGTAACTAACTCAGCAAGGATAGGTATTGCGCTAAGAAAAGGACCACACGGAGCTCAGCAAGAGGTGGAGTACGGTAGAAAAATGTTGTTTGCGGTGATTGCACAGTGCCGGGTGCTTATACACACTGTGCAATCATTGCGAACAGCACCATGCACAGCGCAAGCTTACCTTTTCTGCTGCTCGAGTCAATTTTTACTCAAGTAGCAGCTTTCTCAACATGAACTGGCAGTTTCTCAACATGAGCAGTCACGAGCATACGCGGCCACTCGCAGTGACACACCCCATCCGCGTTGAGAAATCTCGCCGGGAGGTTTATTTTCCACGCTCCTGCTCACCAACTTGATGTTGGCGATCGCGAATGAGGAAAAATCTTGTCGGGAGGTGGATTTTCCCCGCTCACGCTCGCCAATTTGACATTGGTGAACGCGAGCGAGGAGAAAAACTCTGCTCCACTGCGTGAAGCAGAGTTTTCAGAACTCCGCGAGCTCCGCGTAACACGGAGTGCGGGAAACTCCGCAAACTCTGTGAGCAGAGCGGAGTTCACCGCCCAGGGTTACTGAATATCCAAAGTTCTAGGTATCGTGGAAGGCCCCGATCAAAGATGGTGCAAGTGCATCCTTACCATACAGAAACTTGGGTAGGAAAGCAGCAGCGCAGGGCGCTGCTTGGTGAGGCAATAACCAGCAGCTTCTTGCTCCCCGAAGGCTTCATTTAATTGGTCTTCCTCTTCTGGTTCATTTCCAGAGTGTCCCAGGCAAACACTATTCGAAGGCCTTTGTCAGATGGATTGTGAAAGGAGAGAAGGGTGTAATGGGCTCCAGGGTGACAATGAATACTGTCCTCATCCTCACATTTGTGAAACATCCACATTCCCGGATTTTCCCGATCAGGGAAAAGGGGGGACCGTGAAAGGAAGTCTGCACATGTAAGATCTTTGCCACTTTTATGACCGTCTTCAAATTGGAATAGGTGCAATGAAAGAAACCCACATGCTTGTTTCTTTAATTTCTGCTTAACCAAATTAAAGGGGCGTGATCAGTGTACAGAGGTGTACCTTCAAGATAATACAGCAGTTTGTCAATCGCCCCATTTGCTGGCTAAACATTATTTTTCTATTGTGGGATAAGCAGTCTCCTGAGGGAAAAGTTTCAGACTGATATACAGAATGGGTAATTCTATTCCCTCATCATTGCTTTGGGACAGCACAGCCCCTATACCATAATCAAAGGTGTCTGTTTGTAGTATGAAGGTCTTTTCGAAGTTCAAAGAGGCAAATATGGAGCTAGATGAAATGGCTTTTTGAGTGTCTGGAGAGCTTTTACAGACTCGATTGAGGGGAGGTGAAATTTGAGTTGGGGGTTTCCTTTTTAAGGAGATTAGTTAAAGGGGTAGCTATGGTAGAGTTTTGTGGAACAAACCTCCTGTAATACCGAACTAGTCCTAAAAAAACGATGAATTATTTTTTGTTTTCAGGGAAAGGGATTTTGGTAATGGCTTTTTGTAATGTAGTTCGATGACTCCATTCCATAAGATGTACCCTAGGTATTTCACCTTATTATATCATGCTCTTGACTTCTTATCTTTTATGTGTAGGTCGGCTTTTGCTAATTCGTTTAGGACTTTTGTTAGGTGTGTTAAATGATCTTCCCAGGTGGGGCTGTAGATAATGATATCATCTAGGTAGGCTGAAGAGTACTCTTGATGGTTTTTCAATACCAGAATCATAAGACTTTGAAAAGTAGCCAGAGCCCCATGGAGTCTGAAGGGTAAGTACCGTAAACTGGAATAACCCGAAAGGGGTGGAAAATATATTTTCTTTCTGTCTTCCTTTTTTAATGGGACCTTTCAATTACCTTTGGTAAGACCTAAAGTGGTTATATAGTTAGGATTTCCTAGTTTCTCGATTAGTTCGGCAACTCTGGGTAGTTGGTAGGCATCACATTTCGAAATTTTATTGACACCATGGTAGTCTATACAGAACTGGATACTCCCATTGGGTTTTGGAACAAGGACTACAGAAGAAGACAAGTTAGGGAAGTGTCACCGGGTATATCTCTAAATATAGCTGCGAAGGGTCACAATATCTTCTCTAACTCTTCTCTTTACTCCTTGCTCAACTATTCCTCCTGCTTTTAAACTTCCTGTGAAGCAGTCTCATCAGCGCGCCCAAGCTTAAACATTTGGAATATCAGAGTGGCTATTTTTGTACAGCAGACGCTGGGAGATTACCAATGAGGGAGCGCGTGTACTTCAGGGTTGGATGCCATATAGCTTATGGTGCCTTCGATTAATACTTTATAGCCAAGAGGTGACTGAACCACATTGTACTGCAGTGATTTTACTCCCCACGGTGGGGTATCACTTGCCTGGAGTTCGCCGAGAGCCTGAACTTTTCAAGGCCACGTTGGTTCCTTTACCCTTGTCCTGATGAAGCCCGGAAGGAATGGGGGCTGAAACGCGTCAACAGTTATGATGGGAGGAATACACTTGAAAACAAGATTTATAATTGTATTTCTAAGCACATTCAATAAATGTTTGTAGAGGTGTAGAAACCTCATGTGCAAATAGGATTACCTCACAGTGTATTGCCTAGATTGAGCGCGCGAACACTGATTAATTGTAAAAAATGTGGGTATAGGCAACACATTTTTTTTCATGTTTATGTTTATATATGTTTGTTACGCAAATGTCTACATATGTGTACTTTCATTTTCTTCATTTCTAAAAAATAATTATTAATTTTTCCAAAGGAAGCTATTGTGGTATGTGTATTTTTTGAATTATCTAAAAATGGGAATGGGACATTGTACCATTCATAGGGTAATCTAATGTTCCCTATGATTCAGTAAGTTGATAGTTATTTTTTCCTCCATACCATCGTTTTGCACAATTTGTCGTTTCTTAGCCCAGGTAAAGGAGGGTGTTATGGGCAAACCCCGTTGATTTTGTATCACAATTCTTCATTTACGAGAAGTTGTTGTTGGGTTATCTTATTATCAATTTCAGAGTAGATGGTACGTTCAGGTTTTAGTGGGGGTCCTAACCATTTAAAAAATAAATTCACATGGAAGGTTTGCTCTTTATGAGGTTCCATCTGTAATTTATATAAGACTCTTCCAATTCTTCCCTTATCCTAAAGGGGCCTTTCCACTTGGATTTCGTCTTATGTGTAGAAGAAGTGGGTAATAATACCAGGACCCAGTCACCTGTTTGATATATTCTTAGTGTTTTCCATTTGTCATAGATCTGTTTCTGTTTTCTTTGGCTTTTTTTCTAGATTTTGATTAGCTAATTCCCAGAGTATCCCTATACGGGCTGTTCACTGTTGGGTATATTCTAGGAGGTTACCTGCGTAAAGCCTCCTGTGTTATCTCTAGTAGGGTCCGTGATTTTCACCCATTTAGCAGTTCAAAAGAGGAACCACCTAGGCTACTCTGCATTTGGCTCCTTAGCACAAAAAGGTCTAGGGGATCATCTGGTCCCAATTTCTCCCTACCCCAGACAACATCTTCTTTAAGATGAGCTTGAGAAACCTGTTATAATGTTCCACCAAGTCATTTGTCTAGGGGTGGTATGCTGAGGGTTTGATATGTGGAATGTCAAGCTGTTTACAAATCTGTGACCTCAGTTTTGATACAAAAGGAGTGCTCTGATCTGTGAGTGTCTCTTTTGGAAACCACACCCTTGAAAAAACTTTCACCAAATGTTGTGCGATGGTCTTCGTATCTGGGTTATGTTTAGAAAAATCCTCAGGATATCGGGTTCCATAATTGACTAGTACAGGGGCATACTGATGACCTTCGGATTTCTTAGGAAGGGGACCAATTAGGTCCATTCCAATTATCTTGAAGGGAGTGCCTATTATAGGTACGGGTTTGAGGGGGAGCCTGAAGTGGATGATAAGGATTCTTTTTCTGACAGATTTCGCATTCCTGACAATATTTTTTTATGTGCGCGAATATACCAAGCCAATCAAAGTTTTGGAGGTTCTCCCGGTTTGGTTTATTGGGTCCTGAATGGCCCGCTAATAAGTGAGAATGGGCATAACACATGATTTGCTCTTCGAGCTTTTCGGGTACCAAGATTTCTGATGGGTATTTGGGTCCTGCTACTCTACACAGGAGTCCATTTTGTATTTGAAAACTAGGGTAAATTTGCATATTATTCTGTTTAGCTTCATCTCAAATACTTTGCAATAGTGTATCATTTATTTGTGTAAATTGAAAGTTGCAGTCAATCATCAAGAAAGCACCTTATGGGGTTGGGCTTTTATCTTCTGGCTGTCTTTTTATTTAGTTCATTTTTCTAAATACAGTATCTCGGAATAAATCTAAAAAATGGGTATTATCAATCCTGAGAATAACATCCTCAACTTCTATCTCCTGAGCAGAGGTGGTAGTAATTAGTAATCGTGCCACAGGATAGGTTTTTACACCCCTATGTACACATTTGATTTTAACGAATTTCCATGGTATTATCTGTGACTAAGTACTAAATCCCTTTGTGCATCTGGCTGTTTGCTTCAAGAATCGAATAGAGCAGTTGTCCATTTCTGGTTAATCTGCACACTTACAAAAAAGCAGGGGCCCATTTCTTGTGCGAAGTCAATGGAACTTGGAACATAGTTGACTTCCATTGGTTCTTCTAAAGGTTTCTTATTTTTGCAGAAGCGGACAATATGGCCCCACTCGCCACATTCAAAACAAGGTGGACTTGGTGTGGGTTGAAGCTCCGGTTCGGATGGATAGGTTCTTTTTGTCTCATTGGAAGTTTTGGAGGTTTCCTTCCGCTATGATAGAGCCCTTGTTTAGCTGGAGTCTTTGCACTCTTTTCAACTTCCAATGGATGAAAACGTGGTTGAGTCCGTGAAAAGGTGGTAGCCCTCTCCACAGCTTGATCAATGGTAAGTCCTGAGTGTTGGTGCAACCACATCTGTGTATGATTAGGCAATGCTTCTAAGAATTGCTCACGGCATATTTTGTCTTGAGCAATTCTTTATGTTCTTGAGGTTTTAGTCATTTTTCTGCTGCTGACTTTAACTTGAAGTAGAGGGTTTTTGGCCTATCTTGAGGCTTCCCTCTCTCTTACCGAAACCTTAAACGATAGGCCTGTTCAGCTAGTCCGGCTCTATCCGTGATCACTTTTTTGACCTCATCATAGTCGGATTCCTCTCAGGGATTTGCCATCTGGTAGGCAGCTTGCGCCTTACCTGTCAGTAAAAGGACCACATAAGAAGGCCTGCATTCCAAGGCCCAGGAACTGTGTAGGAAGGTAGGATCCATCTGCATAGTTATCCCCACTTTTTGGCTGGTACTACGGTGTGTTTTGACTAGTCTGACTGGGATCCTGTAGTCAGGACCCCAGTCTATCTGCTTTACCACTAACTTTTTGTGTTCAGTACTTAGGTACATCCCAGATTGGATACTGGGGTACTCTTGTCAGTCCCTAGTATATGGTACCCATGTACCCGGGGCATAGGTACCCCAGAGGTCTCTGATGGGCTGCAGCATGTATTATGCCACCCATGAGAGACCATTCAAAATGAAACTACAGACCTGCCATTGCAGCCTGTGTAAATTGGTGTATGCACCATTCACTAAAGATATAATTTTACTATATCTAAGAGTCACTGCACTTAAAACCTATAAGTCACCCCTATAGCAGGCCTTTGCAATCCTGAAGGCAGGGTGCTTGGTTCTAAGTGAGAGGGTGCCCCTGCTTGAGAAGGACACAACTGCAGCCTACGGAGTCCATTCTCCCGGGTAGTCAGTGATACTATATAGAGGGGCACCACGTAATTAAATGATGACCATCTCAAAAACGGCTGCAACGAATCCTATGTATCAAGCATGTTGGAATCATACCCCCACACTGTAAACGGTGTGGGAGTTATGATTCCAAGCACTGTCAGAGCCCTCGATAGGCTATCAGTGTTCCGGGTGCCAACCTTCTAGTCCCAGACAGCATAAAACGGTTGCTGCTGACCAGAGACTCATTTCTGCCCTCCTGCTGCTGAGCCAAGCTTGAGCAGAGGAAGGTGGAACAATAGGCATCCTGTCACAGGGAGGTGTGACCACCTGCCAGACAGGATTTAGTGTATTGGGACCAGGTGGGTGCGCTTGACTGCGCCTGAAAGTCTGCATGAGGGGCACATTTGGTGTCCCTGTGCATAGTCCAGTTCAAACCAGTTCTGGGAGCCATTGGCTCCCGCTCTGGCACAGAACTGGACAAAGGGACATGGGAGTAACCTTCTCCCTGTCCTGAACCTCCCTTGGGAGGGTCTGTGAATCTTCTCAACCCTTTCCCTAGGGTACTTAAGGACTTACCTGGGTGTAGGTTCCTAGATTCATCGTGGGATAACATTCTGAACTGAAACCACTACACTTCTACCATCTGGGCACTCTGTTCTTCGCTGGACTTCGTTTGGGCCTGACTTCCTCTCCCTTCCAGTCAGCTGCATCGTCTGTGCCTGTGCATCATACTGGAACCTCCAAGGCCTGTAAATCATCAAGGACAACCAAAGTAATCTCCCTTGGATTGAAGGAGTCACTCCCCTGCATTTGCAGGCACCTCAACACTACTAATCAGTCTGCTGATCCCGAGCTCCTGCAGACTCCGAAGGGTTCAACAACACAGGTGGTGGTTAGCTGTGCCTCCTGAGGCCCGTGCTGCCATCTCACCGAGTCTGAGGCCAGAATCCCTCATGGGGGCTGCATTACCCAAACCCCTGTGCACTGTGTACTTTTGCAAGTGCATATGCTTGTTGGCAACTTTACGGCAAATGCATTGGGCTCCAAGTAGCCCAAACCTCTGGCAACTTCTTCCACCAAGATCTTCAGCCACACCGCCACGTGGGCACCGTGGCCTGCTCCTTTTGGTGAGCTGCTTGAGGTCCTCTCGTGACTCCTGTGCCTCCAGCCGGTGGGTCCATTTGAGGGTCACCTTTGTTTTCCATGGGCTCCCCTGATTGCTCGGGCCTGCTCTGACTCCCCTGCTTGTGGTGAGTCTTCTGGACCTTGCTGGTCCCAACCATGCATCTTCTTGACTTCCTGTGTGGGTTGCCTTTGCCAAAGCTTGTTGGTGCTCCCCTGGACACCGACCCCTCAGCACTCGAGATCCTTCATGGGACAGCTCGTATATGGGTCCTGGTCTTCCTCAGCGTCGCCTGGTCCTCGCAGTTGCAGAGTCAAGGTCACCATCATCTTTCCTGAAACACCCGACATCGGAGGGCATACATGTTCCAAGTCTCCTGGTCACTCCCGAGTGACGTAGTCCCCTCTGCTTTCAGGCACTCCTCTTCAAGAATCCACATTTGGATTCCCATGGACACTTTCTCATCTTCCAGCAGCTGCAATTTCCTGAAGTCATCCATTAGGTTCAACTGCGGTTTCCAACACTACTTCACACGTATGCACCCGGCTTCCCTGGTGTAGGTAACGTGTGTACTAAGGTATCCATGGGTGGGATGGCTCTCCAACCTTCTGTCTTCCACTGGGTTTCTTCAGGGTCCACTGGGAAAGGACCTTAAACTTTACAATTCCAACCTCGACTTGCACATAGACTTGTACGGAGCCTGCGGTAATGTTCTCACACTGCACACGCTCTCCGTGGTGTCCCTATCTACTTTATTTCGTGCTATTTACTGTGTTTCTTTGCTAAAGTATTGTGTTTATCTCTGCGTAGGAGATACTTGAACATTCTAGAGAGTATTATATAATAAATATATATTTTTATAAATACTTGGTGTGGTTCTTTTCACTTAATCTATACAAGAAGATTGCATTCTGGTAAAACAAGCTGTTTTACACTCCTTCTGAACGAAGCCTGAAGGCTGCTCTCCACAGCTACCACTTAGAGAGCTTTTTAAGGTTGTCTAAGACCTCTTAAATTATCATAAGGATTGTCTGGACTGGTGCAAAGTGCCCACTTATATTAGTGGGCATCATATACCAGGCCAGCCTACCACAAACTGGCTCTAGCAGTTCATTCAAAATTTAACAAAAATGAATCAAGGTCTTCACCTGGTAATAGCTTCTGCAGGGTTGTCATAGGACTGGCTCTACGGTTCCCCTATTGTTAGCCAAGCATAGTGTTACTTGTAGCTGTTCTTGAGCAAGTTTATTGAGATGCTCAATTTGGGTATTTAATGCGTCTCAGAATATTTCTTAGATAGAAAGGTAAACTTTATTTATTTGATTTGCATGTGATTGTGACATAATATTGCTCATTAATGCCCGTCTCCTTCTTCTTTTCTTCTAGGTTCTTTGAAATGCCCGTCCACCGGCACCATCAGAAAGAAGGAAAAGGTCGGGTAAGTTACTATCACACTTGGGTTGGTTTCCCATTTGTGAGGTTTAGTTAAGTGTCTTCTTCTACCTCTTTTATCTATAATGTGCAGTTAGCAGGAGTAGCTGAGTGATTAATTTCCCAAATAAAAATAAAAAGAAAGAAAGGAAGAGGAGCTCTCTCAATAGATAGCACTTCTCTTTTTGTAGTGCAGATAATAGGGAAATCCCTGGGGAACTACTTTCCAAAGAAAGAAGTATATAACAATAAACAAAAGCAGGGGAGTAGCTCGGGGAGGGTGATACCCCACTAAATATTTATTCTGTAGAAGATAGTTGGGTATAAGTGCCTTCAGTGGGTAATGTAAAGTGACTGTCATATTTCACCTGGGAATTTTACATGCCCACACTGACAAAAACACACACAGTCTCTCTTGTCTATGTATCATAGGCCTTAACAAACATTGATTAGTTTGTAAAATATGGGGCCCGATTCACAAAAGTAATCTGTGACAAAATCCTAATTTTACAACTTTCGGTATTCACAAAATGCATTTAGGAGTACTAAGGTTAGGATTCCTAACTTTAGTACTCCTAAATGCATTTTGTAAATACCGAAAGTAGTAAAGTTAGGATATTGTCTCAGATTACTTTTGTGAATCGGGCCCATTGTAATATATGTGCACCCAACAAATCGCACTCCTTTCTCTTTCCACTGCCTCTTAAGCCCCCCTCATGTCTGGCTTCTTATATAATGTATTTTAACAAGATGTCCCAGGGTGATTGTTGGGAAGTCTGAAGCTCTGCCCCCTCCTCCCCCCACCCCTAATCATACTGACCAAGCTACGCACCTGAACAAAAGATTATATTCTCTTTCTCTTGGTAGGTTTTCGATATTGTTTTGCTTTTCAGGGGTTTAAAAAAATTTATATATATATTACCTACTGGCGGTTGCCAGTAGGTAGTTATAGTTAGGACCTAGTTTCAATAGGAAGAGCATTTTTTGTTTTGCTTATAACTTTGGCATCGTTTGATTAATCTTTATGACATTTTCAAAACTAATTCCTTATTGATATCAGCTCCTATGTTGAAAGTTTGGGGGTGATTCATCAAGGGGGGGCTGAGAAAAAAGGGGGTCCCAAAACGTGTTTTCTCCATTTTAATTTCCATAGGAAACTTTAGACAAGGCTACAGGTCCAACGGGTGAACGGAATTACCCTAAATTGGGCAGGGGGAAGGGTCTTGGTCTAGAAAGCATGTTTTTGTTTATTTGGTGTAAATCCAGTAGTTTTTGAGAAATATCCAAATTTACAGATATCGATATTTGGAAATTCTGCCATCTGATTGGCTGAGGCGTTACGAGCACGAGCTTGCTGCTGATTGGCTGCAAGCGCTGCGAGCGGTTGCAACTAGGAAGTGCTGCCCGCCAGTTTGTGATTCTGTTGAAGTGAAAAAGGGGGAAAAAGGGCAAAAAAAGTGGGAAAAAGGAGGGTCGGAGCACTGTAACCTCTGTGGGGTGTTTACAGTGTGCTATAGAGGGGGTGCGAAGCGAAGTATTCACCCCTACTGGTGTGAAAGTGGTGGGCTACAGAAATTAAGTGAGGTATTGCCTAGAGTGTGATGCTGCTAAGGTGAGCTGGTGCGGGACTCTGGGATTAAAGTGTGATCCCAAACTGTGTGTCTTATGCTGTGGAGTCATGTGCCCTGACCGCTACACTACAGCTGACAGCATGTGTTAAACCTACTAGGATGAACTACTGACCCATACTGGTCTGAAAGTCTTGGGGTACGGAAAATATGTGAGGTATTGTCTAGAGTCTCGTGCAACTAGGAAGTGTTGGTCGCCGTTTTGACATTCCGTTGAAGCGAGTAAGGGGAACAAAGGGCGAGAAAAGTAGGAAAGAGGAGGGTAGGAGCACTGTAACCTCTGTGGGGTGTTTAGGGTGTACTATACAGGGAGAACGAAGCTAACTACTCATACCTAGAAGTCTGAAAGTGCTGGGCTACGAAAATTAAGTGAGACATTGCCTAGAGTCTGATACTGCTAAGGTGAGCTGGTGCGGGAGTCGGGGATTAAAGCGTGAGCTCAAATTGTGTGTTTTATGCTGTGAAGTTATGTGCCGTTGCCGCTGCACTACACCTGTGGAAGTAGTGTCAGTATGTGTTTATACCTACTAGGATGAACTACTGACCCGCACTGGTCTGAAAGTCCTGGGTGACGGAAAATATGTGAAGTATTATCTAGAGTCTCATGATGCTTAGCTGAGCTGCTGGCGGACTCGGGGATGAAAGCGTGAGCCCAAAATGTGTGTCATATGCTGTGATGTCATGTGCTCTGGCCGCTGTGCCACATCTGTCGAAGTAGTGTGAGCATGTAGTTATACCTACTCGGATTAACTTTTGTTTCGAACATTGTAACTTGTGTATGGTGCTTAGGGGGTGTTATACAGGGAGTGCGAAGGTAAATTTGCGCATTTCAAATGAATTCGGTATTTGTGAAGTGGAAACTACTCACTCCTACGGGTCTGATGCGCTGGGGGCGTAAGCTGAGCTGCTGATGGACTTGGGGTAAAGTCGCTGAACTACTGACCGCTATCGGTCTGAAAGTGCGGGGTACGGAAATTAACTGAGGTATTGCCTAGAGTGTCATGCTGTTAAATTGAGCTGCTGCTGGACTCGGGGATCAAACCGTGAGCTTAAACTGTGTGTGCTATGCTGTGAAGTCATGTGCTCTGAGCGCTGTGCCACACCTGTCCAAGTTGTATATGGTGCTTAGGTGGTATTGTATAGGGAGTGCAAAGGTAAATCAATACGGTATTTGTAAAGCACATACTACTCACCCCTATGGGTGAGTAGAGTCAGTGATCAAAGCGAGAGCTCTGTGTTGCAAAGTGAGATGGTATGGCCGCTGTTGCACAGCTGTGTGGAGAATACATTTTGGCAAGGGTCCGGGAGTTGCCATTACCTTCCCCTAAAATAGCTGGCCTAAGTTGTAAGTTATAGCGTGGCTCTAAACAGAGCCCTTGTGTTCATTAGTTGGAGCTACATATAAGAGTGGCTGCACAGCTTCAAGTTATTCAGCAACACTCGATTTCCCTGATCTGTAACGTGTACTCCATCACTTCTGTAGATATCTGTCATTTCAAAACGTATGTTGTTGTTGTAGATGGACCCCATTTTGTGGTCGCTGAGGTATGCAGACACAGCTTTGTTAACTTTCTTCCTAGATTTTTCAGTCTGAGGATAACATTGTCTTGACCATTTCCACTTCTGTCTTTGGCCTATATTGGAATATACAAAGACAGTTTGAGGCAAAAGTAACATAAGTTGTCCAAAGGTGTCCTTCATAAGCATTTCCAAGCCTACCCCAGTCAATATGCCTAGGTCGTTTCCACCACAGTGCACAATCATGAGGTCAGGGTGTTGGAGATGCAAACAGGTTTTAAGCAAAGACAACAATTGGTGCCACTTCAATCCTCTTTGTGGAACCATCTAATGTTTACATTTTGTAAACCTAGGTCTAAGTCAATACGCCTCTGTTCTGCATACTTCTTGCACCAGAAAGTATTTTGAAGGTACGGCTGGAAGGTATGGAAAGATGCCTGTAGCTCATGCAGTTCCTTCATAGAATAAGAGATATGTTTAAAGATGGGGAACTAGTTTTTTTCAGATACAAAACGATACCTGATTAGGAGATGAACGTGATTGTTTTTTAAGAATAGGGTGCACATTCGTTTTGTGGAAAAGCATCTTTGTGATTGGTTAAGAAAAAGAAGTTTGAATGTGGAGTACATATCCTAGGATAAAATTTGCTCAACTCAACAACACCTGCTACTTGCATTTGGAAGGCACTTTTCAAACTTAAAACAATTGTGAACTTTTAACCTGCACGTGCCATTAAATGTTTGTGAAAATGTTGTAAAAAAATATCGTTAGGTTTAAAAGAATTGATGAACTTTTAACCTGCACGTGTTCTAGAAAGTGTGTTGCTAGAATACGTTGCACTGATGACTTCGATGTGTCGTTGAATATGAAAAAAACTGTTTATATGGAAAATTAAAAAAGAAACTAATAGAGATAAGTTTTGATATGTAAAAGAATCAAGGAAGTATTCTAATTTGTTCTTTACATGTATTTATGTGTGGAGGAGCAAAATTATAGAAACAACAGCAGCAGGAAGAGGAAGAAGCAGGGAGTGGGGGGACGGGGGAGATGGGCACACATGTATAATAAAGTACAGCACAAGTATAGACAAACAATGACCAAAATGAAACACACCAACAAGGTGCATAAGTCACACAATCGGCAACATCACACCACTAAACGAGCATAGAAGTGAAAACCACACTGCATTCATACAGGATGTGTACAAAGGCCGGTCGTGGGTGCTGTGAGATGTGTGCGACCGTGGTCATCATGGATGAGATGCCAAGCACGCGGCACATGGGCGGGTTCACTGTGTGTTACGTTGCCAAACAGCTGCTCCTCCCTCCCATGAGCCCTCACACTTTTGTGCGGTGCGCTGTTGTATCCTGTGCACTTGTACAGCACAGCATTCAAACTACACCGTGAGAGTGCCGTTTGGTGGTGGTGTATGCCACTTTACAACATCGTCTTCTGCGGCCCTTGTGGCAGGCCACACCAGAACACAGAGACACACTTACCGTACTTCCTGCACACGGACATGTCCGAGATACACCCTGTTTCCCTTGCCGGATAGGCACACCTCTGCGCTGACCTGTGTACGCCAGACTAGCACTCGTGTGTTGTGCTTGCAGGAGGATGCGTGCGTAGCTACATGTCCAGGGTCACTGCCAACGCTGAGGTGACATGGTAGCATCTTCTGAAGACAGCACACTGTGATGTTGCAGCACCCGTGCCTATCATGTTAACGCAATGACCACACAGACAGACTTGCTCAGATGCAGGATTGGGGGGAGTTGGTGGTCCTGGCGTTGTTGTGATGAGTCTTGTGCCCCTCATGCGTATCCCTGTATCGTGCTCATTGACTCTATGGCACCTGTGGGTGTTCTGGTGTGGCTCTTGGCTGTGTTTCCTTTCATGCTGCAGGTAGTCGTCCTGCTTAACACCAACAGAAAGCAGGTGTAAAAGTCCTGGTGGCAACGTGGGTTATCGCCGGAATTAATTTTGCATGGCAGTTGTGAAAGTTGTGATGTCATTTTTTCGCGTGCAGAACAATATATGAACTAGGCAGTGTATCCCGTCAAGATCCAGCACTTGACGCACTATTCCTAATCAATATGAATACAATGAGATTTCTTCATTGATTTTGGGTATACACTGTAAGTGCAGGCACTACCTCAGTGCAATTCAATGCAGGATTTTTGTATTTAGAATAAATCGCAAAGGTGCACCTCGTGTCTTTTTGCACGGACACGGCTACTCTGCATTTTGTTATCAGTACTTTAATGCAGCTAAAGTTGAGATAAATCTAACACAGTATTCAGAAGTTCATGCAAACTGCAGAGATCACCAGTATTTCTGTGATAAGTGGTCCAAAATTTAACACCATAGTGGATACCAGCAAATGACAGTAATAAGAACAAGAAAGAGTCACAAAGCAGTTAAGAAAACAAACGAAAAGGTAAATATTTTTTTTTTGTAAAACTTTATTTTTTTATAAACCATAAACTATTTCTAAATTTTATTTTCTTATTATTATATATATAAAAAATAAACCAATAAACTAAATTTGACAAACATAATAGAAAAAACAAGGCGGAAGACTCCTGTGGGGACCATGGTTGTCGACGACAGAGCCTGAAAAATAAAGCACAAAATAAGGACGTATGTAATGCACATTTCAAAGGACTGAGAGAGAGAAACAGAGAAGGAAAAACAAGCCAGAGAGAAAAAGAGAGGGAAGGAAAGAAAGGGAATGAAAAAGGGAGATGGGAGAAAGAGATAGAAGGAAATGAATGAAGAGAGTAAGAGAGAGAGAGAGAGAGAGAAGAGAGGGAAGTGAGAAAGAGATAGAGAGAGAGAGAGAGAGAGAAAGAGAGAGAGAGAGAGAGAGAGAGAGAGAGAGAGAGAGAGAGAGAGAGAGAGAGACTGTCGCCTCTGCGCATCCATGAGCAAATAATTACCTGGTGCCGGCGGAGTGTGCAGCAGTGGGCGGACTCCACGTGCCCGTCAAAACCCCGCCGATCTCAGATGTGTTGCTGAGTCCTGAGTCATGAATGGCGGAGACCACATGAGATTCTGTGCGGATCTTATAGATGTCGCTGAGTCCTGAGTCCTGAATGGCGGAGACCACATTGGCTGTTCCGCGGCTGTGACAGATGTCGCTGAGTCCTGAATGGTGGAGACCACTGTAGCTTCTCCGCGGCCCGGCAGATCTCACACATGCCCCTGAGTCCTGAGTCGTCAATGGCGGAGACCACCTCAGGGTTTGGTGCCGCTAAGCCTGTGGAACTCAAGTTCGTGCCACGTGGTGGTAGGCTCCTGATGGCCACATGAGTTTGGGGTGGCACTAACCCTATGCATATGAAGTCCATGCCAAGGGGATGGTAGGCCGCTGACGGCCATACAGTTGCGGGTGCGACTAACCTTCTGCGCACATTTTCAGGGACTCTTTATGGTTGAGACCCGTAGAGCGTTCGCCAGCTGGTCAGCACTGGCAATAAAGGATGTGACGTTGTCGATCTATTATATTTGCTTGGTCACATGGCTTGTGCCGCATGTGCCGGATGGGTGTGGTGTGTGTGCAAACCTGCCCTCAGGGAGTGGCCGTGAGAAGTTGAGAACTAGACCACTGACCTGCACACCAACAGCGAATACGCCTGCGACAGGTAGCTATGTGGGGCCAATGCCGGAACGTAATCGGAGTGACGTGGCATGGTGTATGATGGAAAAGGGCAGGGATAGACAGAATGACGCAGATGGCTTGAAGTACTGCATCTGGGAGTCGAGCGGACGGGCCGCAGCTGTCCCTCTGCAAGCCTGGTTCCGAACTGTTGATAACTGACACTATATAAGTATTGAAAAATCATTTTGTGATTCAGTGCTTCAGCTGCCATCCGTCCGAGGCATTTGTGAAAAGATATTGGAGTTATTTCTGTGAGTGATACCCCTTTGACGCTCTCTCTCCCCACATTACCAACATACCCCCAACAACCTTCTTGGGCCCGGAAGTGTCCTTGTGCCGTTTGGAGAAAGAAGAATCTTAGTCATGTATAGATTTACATATAAAAAAAAATATTTAAAGAAAAGAACACCAAATAAGATTAAAGGTAGTCTGGTGTTGTGGTCGCTGCCACGAAGTTGGGGTCACTGCAGTTCAGGACTCAGGACACAGTTACACATGTGGGATTGGTTTGTGTTAAATAGGGTTAGTGGCACCAGAAGCATTAAGGCTGTGTGAGCATGTGATGGTGCTTGGTGTGGACGGGTCGCACTGGGAGCAATGTGTGTTGCCTACTGGACTGCGTCATGTGGAATCAGGACTCTATCTGAATTGTGAGCTCTGCTGACCGTAGTGTAGGCCAGAGGTAGCAATGAGGAAGGGCCCACAGCCATGTGCATACGTTGGTGGCTCGACCAGCCTGCGTAGTGCAGGTTCAGTGGCAGACTTCAATCTGTAAATACTCCTCACTAATTGAAGGGAGGTGCTGTGGTCGCTGCCACGAAGTTGGGGTCGCTGCAATTCAGGACTCAGGACATAGTTACACATGTGGAATCGGCTTGTGTTTTATAGAGTGTTAGTGGGACTATGTGTCGCCGGCCTTGTATATCGAAATATGCCTCACTGATCGAAGGGAGTGAGGTGCTGTGGTCGCTGCCACGAAGTTGGTGTCATTGCAATTGAGGACTTAGGACTCAGGGCACAGTTACACATGTGTGATCTGCTTGTGTTAAAGAGGGTTAGTGGGACTACGTGTCGCCGGCCTTGTATATCGAAATATGCCTTACTGATCGAAGGGAGTGAGGTGCTGTGGTCTCTGCAACAAAGTTGGGGTCGCTGCAATTGAGGACTCAGGACACAGTTACACATGTGGGATCGGCTTGTGTTAAAGAGGGTTAGTTGGACTACGTGTCGCCGGCCTTGCATATCGAAATATGTCTCACTGATCGAAGGAAGTGTGGTGCTGTGGTCGCTGCTATGGACTTGGGGTCAGCGCGATTCAGGACTCAGGACACGGTTACACATTTGGGATCGGCTTGTGTTGAACAAAGTTAGTGGCACCACGTGTCGCCGCTGTTGCATATGGAAATATGCCTCACTGATCAGAGGGAGTCTGGTGCTCTGGTCGCTGCCACGGACTTGGGGTCACTGCCATTTAGGACTCAGGACACAGTTACACATGTGGGATCAGCTTGTGTTGAACAGAGTTATTGGCAGCACGTGTCACCTGCCTTCCATATGGCAATATGCTGCTGTAGTTGTCTCACAGAGTTGGGGGTCACTGCTATTCAGGACTCAGGACACAGTTACACATGTGGGATCGGCTAGTGTTGAAGACGGTTAGTGGCACCATGTGTCGACTGTCTTCCACAGTGTAGGTCAGAGGTAGCGGTGAGCAAGGGCCCATAGCCATGTGCATACGTTGGTGGCCCCACCGGCCTGCGTAGTACAGGTTCAGTGGCACCACATGTGGCTGGCCTTCCATATGCAAATATCCATCACTGATTGAAGGGAGTCTGGTGCTATGGCTGCTGCAAAGAAGTTGCGATCGCTGCCTTTCAGGACACCACTTGTCGCCGGTCTTCTACAGTGTAGACCGGAGGCAGCAATCACCAAAGGCTCAGAGGCAGGTGACGTTGACATGAGCTGCACAGATTGAGAGCATTTGGTCTTCTTAACCCATTATAGTCTCTTACACAATCTTGAATTGTGAACCGTGTAACCCGAGTGTAGCGTGCAGGCAGCGGTCAGGATGGGCGCACAGCCACGTGGCATTGAGTTGAGCTGCACAGTTAGTGACACCTGGAGCACTCAGCATGTGCGCATCCTGCGATGATACGTGGTCCCGGCGAGCCGCACTGGGTTCAATGTCTTGCTTGATAAGGTCACGTGGAGATGACTTAAGGTGCAGTGAGTTAGTAGCACCTGAAGCACACAGCGTGTGCGCATTCTGCGATGATGGTTGTCCCGGCGGGCCGCACTGGGAGCAACGTCTTTTACGGAATGGACTTCGTCATCTGCAATCGCCACTGCATCTGAATTGCGAGCCCTGCTGTCTGCAGTGTAGATTGAAGACAGTAGTTAGCATAGACATCGAGGAATGCTTTTTGTCACTTCTTGACAAAATCTGAGGACATAGAGTACAATTCTTTGCGCAATTAATAAATCCAGGCTGAATTCAAATTGCGAACCCTGCTGTCTGCAGTGTAGATCGAAGCCAGTAGTCGATACAGATATAAGTCTGTGGTGCTGTGCCGCTGGTTTCGCAGGGGGCTTGTGTGGAGGAGGCCCGAGGTCATGGCGGCAGCCACGTGCCAGGGTGAGGGCCGCTGCTCTGGCAGACTCGTTGGTCTTCCCAGAAGTGAACCACGCCTAGGGCCTGGCCTATTTATTCATACTCCTCCGCTGCAGTGGCGTACGTTGGATCAGACCACTCCGCTTCCAGGGGGGGACAACACAGCTACATGACCAAGATCTTCCCCACTGCCTGAGGTAACATGGTTGCGTCCACTGTGCACTACACTACAAGTATCTATAGTATATCTCCACATGGAGAGGTTTGTGGTTTGCATAGTGAGGTCTGTGCAGCACATCAGCGTTACACTTGGCATTGTGTGCATTATTATTGATGGGTGACTTGCTTTCTTCATATATAGTTGGTTGCCACATCTCCCAACATTCAGCGCTATTGTGCGGCTGAGGGGCCATGGTATTTTGGGAAGGTCCGTTGTCCTGCTTTGCGCTGCCTTGGTAGTAGTAGCGGGAGGAGGTGTGGGGGTGGGTGTTCTGGTGGTGGTGGCGCTGGGTGTTGTGGACTTGTTGGGTGTCCGACCTGCCTTGATCAGTAGCTCTATCACGTGTTGGTCTTTAGATGTGGCTGTGAGTTGGGTCTAATTCACGCAGAAGATTGTCGACATCCTTACACCAGTTAAAGGTTGATATTAATTTGTTACTGCTAACTCGGCATATCGCCTGCTTTTTGGATCGCATTGTAGATTTGGCTGGCTGTTGAAAATATGGGGAAGTGGTGTTTTCGTGTTTTTTTTTGCACGGGAATGCCTACTTTGCATATCATTAGCGTTAGTTGTGGCTCTCGTTTGTGGCGATTTTGTTGGCGGAAGGTATCGATGGAAGTGGTGAGATTTGCAGTTTTCATCAGGTTGAAAATGGGATGATAATTAAAAAACACAGAAAAAAAGGATAGGTTTAATGAACATTATAATTAGAAATTAGCATTTAAAAAACCTTTGAAATTCACTGAAACAACCATAGGTTTCAGGAATGTTATAGTTAGAAATTAGCATTTAAAAAACCTTTGAAATTCACTGAAAAAAAACACATAGGTTTCAGGAACATTGGAAATTAGCATTTAAAAAACATTTGAAATTCACTGACAAAATCATAGGTTTTACAGATGTTATAGTTAGGAATTAGCATTTAAAAAAGCCTTAGAAATTCACAGAAAAAACTATAGGTTTCAGGGATGTTGGACATTTCACTCATACAAAACAATAGAAATTCGGCTGTTATAGCTAGTTGAGCTAACTATAACTCGCTCCCTGGCAATGCACTGCTGATGACGTCACATATTACTTAATTCACGACATGGTCAGTGACATCACTGATGACATCACTGATAACATCTCAAATGACATCACTGATGACATCACTGATGACACCATCCATGTGACAATCTGATACACCTCATCAGACCTTAATATAACACTTGATACACCCACTCTAAAATACAGACTATATTTTTCAAAACCATGAACACACCAATACCAGTTAGTACATACCCACTGACTAATTCCTAGTTCTGCACACACATCAATTCATTCACTCATACAGTCATTCATACATACAGTCAGCCATCAATACAGCATTATCATATCCAGTCACTTATCAATACAGACACTCAGACACCGCCTCTCATTCATAGAGTTATTTACACACTTAGTAATGGAAATAATTAATCACACTTTTATTTACTCACCTGTACAGTTATACACATACCACCTCATGTATTGAAACATATACTAACACATATTTACACTCTAATACAATAACTAATACAAGCACACACTGATGCATACATACACTCTCACATTCACTCACTCTCACATATAGTCATGTATACAGTCCAACACTCATATATACTGCCTTTCACATATGAAGTTACTCACACATGTACCAGTGAGGTATCCATTCACTCACTAATACACTCATACACACACTCAGCCAGCCATACAGCCCTTCACAGACACAGTCTTGAACACATATACCCAGTGAATTATCCACTCACATCTATGCACAGTCACACCCCACACCCACCCACAATTAATCACTCACTTATACACACACGTACTTAATCATCCATTCTGACTCTTATACACCCATTCATTTGTCAATACCCTTTTTGTGCCCTGTGAATAAAGCGATTTGGAATGTACCTGGTTGGTGTGGCTCGATCTTCTTTTCGAACTAGAGAAGACTGCAGTATATATATATATAAAACATTTTTAAATTTTATAGAAACACACATTCACTGGATGATGTCATCAATGATGTAATTTGAGATGTCATCAGTGATGTCACTGACCATGAATGATGTAATATGTGACATCATCAGCAGTGCATTGCGGGGGCGCGAGTTATAGCTAGCTCAACTAACTATAACAGCCGAATTTCAATCATTTTGTATGAGTGAAATGTCCAACTAACTATAACGTCCCTGAAACCTATAGTTTTTTCTGTGAATTTCTAAGGTTTTTTAAATGCTAATACCTAACTATAATGTCTGTAAAACATATATATATATATATATATATATATATATTCATATATATATATATATATATATATATATATATATATATATATATTCACTGATGTTATAGTTAGGAATTAGCATTTAAAAAACCTTTGAAATTCACTAAAAAATACATAGGTTTCAGGGACGTTATAGTTAGTTGGACATTTGACTCATATAAAACCAGAGAAATTCGCCTGTTATAGTTAGTTGAGCTAACTATAACTTGCGCGCCCGCAATGCACTGCTGATGATGTCACATATTACATCACTCATGACATGGTCAGTGACATCACTGATGACATCACTCATAACATCTCAAATGACATCACTCATGACATCACTCATGATATCATCCATGTGTGTTTCTGTAAAGTTTAAATATTTTTCATATATATATCTATACCAAGGTGTATTGAAGAATGAATGCATTTACAAGTGCCTGAAGGGATTATTTAGTAGGTGCGTGACTGACTGTATTAGTGAGTAATTGAACGTGTCTTACTGAATGCATGTTTTAGTGACTAAACTGTGTGAAAGTCTCTATTAGTCTCTCAGTTGCTGTATAAGCAACTGCATGGGTTGCTAAATAGCTACATGAGTGTCTATATGGGTTATTGATTTGTTGTCTGAGTATCTGTATTGGTCCCTGAGTGTCTGTGTGGCTGGGTGTATGAGCCTGTGCACAGATGTCTGAGTGGGCGATTCACTGGTTGTGTGGATCTAAAAGTACATCTGGGAAGGGCTGTATGGGTGATTTACTATGTGTATGGGTGTGTTGATGCGTGAATGAATGTCTTAGTGGTATATCTGTGACTAACTACATATGTTTTAAGCCACTATATGTGAGTGTTGGAGTACATAAATGACTATGAGAGTACGTTATTTGAAGAGTGGGTATATAAATAAGTGTCTGCTTCTATCAGTGATTGTATAAGACAGTAAATATGTGTTAGTATCTGTATAAATAAGTGATGTGGTATGTCTATAAATAACAGAGTTGGGGTGTATAACTGTATACATGAGTAATGGGTATGTGATTGATTCTTTGCATTACTGACTAGGTGTGTGAGTAACTCTATGGATGAGTGGCGGAGTGTGACTGCATGTATAGATGTATGAGTGCATATTATAGTTCTGTATTGATGAGTAACTACATGTATAAGCGACTGGATGTCTGTGTAGACCTAGGAAATAGTGAGTGGTATGTAGTATATGGAATTCTTGTGTGTATGGTTCCAAAAATAGTATATTGCATTTTAGAATGGGTGTATCAAAGTTTATATTATGGCATCAGTATGCGCATCAGATTATCACGTGGATGATGTCATGAGTGATGTCATGAGTGATGTCAGACTCATTTGAGATGTCATCAGTGATGCCATCAGTGATGTCACTGACCATGTCATGAGTGATGTAATATGTGACATCATCAGCAGTGCATTGCGGGCGCGCGAGATATAGTTAGCTCAACTAACTATAACAGGCGAATTTCTCTGGTTTTATATGAGTCAAATGTCCAACTAACTATAACGTCCTTGAAACCTGTGTTTTTTCTAGTGCATTTCAAAGGTTTTTTTTAATGCTAATTCCTAACTATAACATCTATTAAACCTATGGTTTTTCAGTGAATTTCAAAGGTTTTTTAAATGTTAATTTCATATTTTAATCTTTATAAAACCTATATATATATTTATTTTTAGATATTTTGGAACTCTATTATCCTTCTTTTTTTTCTTCTTTTTTTTTTTTTTGTTTTTGTTTATTAGAGAGAACAGAAAAAGAAAACAGCGACAATCCCGCACATCTTCCCACGAAGGGGGCATAAGTAGAGGCAAAGAGCGTATGTATCAAGTATTAGCAATCTACCACCGAACAACGCGGAAGAGCAGTGTCCTAGGACAATGAAGCAGTCCAGACGTGGGCGGAATACCAGAAACCCACCCAGGTGGAAGTTCTGCAAGGTGGAGTAGCCAATGAATACACATCGTTTATCGTATCTGGGTCTTAAAAGCCTCATTGCTCTGTGAGGTTGCCTCATAAAGAGAAGTAACAAAGTACATTACCCCCCCCACCCCTCCCACCCCCCCTTAGTGGTGGTGACAGCAACACACATCAGTCATTCAGTGTAGATCCTCTACTAAACCTGGAATAGGTGGAAGGCTCGTACTGTGGATGGGCAAACTGCAGATGGTAGACCCTTTGAAAGGAAACGGACCAAGGGACCCCAGCGGTACTGAAAGTTTTTGAAGTTACACAGGAAGACGTCCGCTACTCGCTCCATACTCAGCAGTTTCCATAGCTTTGCGTGCCACAGGGAGATCGCCGGGGCCTCCGATTTTTTCCAGGCTGCCGCTAGAGTAAGTTTGGCAGCCCCGAGACAGAGCCAAAGGATTTGTTTGTCCGCACGCGTTTGATGTTCAAGTATGGGATCTCGGAGACCCAGTAGTACGTGGGCCATAGAGTCCGCTACCGGGTAACCAAGGATCTCTTTAATATGGGAAAGAATCTCTTCCCAGTATAGGCGGATAATCGGGCAGTCCCACCAAATATGGCGGAAATCCCCAAGTAGACCACAGCCCCTCCAGCATCTATCAGAAGAGGCCGGGAATATGCGGTGGTGCTTGGCCGGGTACAGGTACCAATCCATGAGGGTCTTAAGGTGGGCCTCCCTCAGGTCCAACGAATGATTATGCGCAGCGATATCTCGCCATAGGGCCGACCATCCCTTGTCTGAAATGTCCCGCCCCAGGAGTTCCTCCCTTTGTCCCATATAGCGGGGACGAGGTGACACTGCCGAGGTAAGCAGTAGGCGGTTAAGAAAGGAAACGACACCCTTCACGCAGAGGTCCGAAGGATGAAGGCCTCAAAGGGCGAGGGAGGCCTCGTAGCTGCATCGCGGACTCCGGGTGACATAGCCCAATGGAGCAGTTGTATGTGGTGGAATCGCTCCGACGGTGGGACTCCGTAGTCCCTCGCACAGTTATCAAAGGAATGCGGAGTATAGCCGTGAAAGAGGTGGGTTAAAGCCCTACAGCCCCCCTCTCTCCATACCTTGAAAGGGCCCTCCTGCAACGCCGGTGGAAAGGCCGGGTTAAAGTGAATAGGTGTGAACGGGGAAGGGAACGTAGTCCAACGGTCATCAGTGGCCAACGTATCCCAGACCTTCAGGGTGGTACTGGTGGGAGTACTAATGTAGGCGTTCTTGGGTCTATCTTTTTTGGGTTTCCAGGCCAGGTCCCAGATTAATCTCCCCACGACACTCCTGTCCATATGTAGCCAGTATTTTTCCGAGGATTGTTGGGACCATTCCACCAGTACTCGTAATTGTGCAGCTTTGTAATACAGATGCATATCGGGAAGACCCACACTTCCCTCCTCCCGTGGCCGTCGCAAAGTTGTGAAGGGGAACCGCGCTCGTCCCCCCTGCCAGACAAAACGGAGCATCTGGGTCTTAAGGGGTCGGAAGAAATCTATGTCCAGAGGGATAGGGAGCGCCTGAAAAAGGTACAAGTACTTGGGGAGGAGGACCATTTTAATTGCGTGAATTCTGCCCAGCCACGATATAAATTTCGACTTCCAGCGGTCCAAGTCCGCCCGGGTCTTTGCCAGCAACGGCGGGAAGTTTGCAGAATACAGCTTCCCCACCGTGGGTGTCAAACGGACCCCTAGGTATAAGATGGAGTTGGGGGCCCAGGCTAACGGAGTGAGAGGCCGCACTCGATCTACCTCCGCAGGTGGTAGCGTGAGATTTAGAACATAGGATTTGTCGTAATTGACCTTGAAGCCGGCCACCTCCTCGAAGCGCAGTAACACCCTCTCGACGTGTGGTAGAGAGTGAGCCGGGTCCATAATAGAGAGTAGGACATCGTCCGCAAATAGGGAAATTTTGTGTTGCTCTCCAGTAAAGGGAAGCCCCCGTATTTCCTCGTGTTCCCGCACCGCTAACGCCAAAGGTTCAATGCTCAGGGCGAAGAGCAGGGGGGAAAGGGGACAGCCCTGCCTGGTGCCACGGGAGTACGAGAAAAATACAGATAGGTGGCCATTTACCGCTACTCTAGAGCGGGGGTTGCTGTAGTTTGCTTTAACAATCGAGATGAACTTATCTGAAAAGCCGAAGGCAGCTAAAGTGTGGAACAGGAAGCCCCAGTTCACGAGGTCGAAAGCTTTTTCAGCATCCAGGCCTACTAGCACCGCGGGTATTTGGAATCTGTTAGTTTTCTCTATCAAATGGACAACCCGCCTCGTATTATCATGGGTCTGGCGGCCCTTAATGAATCCGGATTTGTCCGGGTGTATAAGCGCCGGCATCAAATCCTGGAGCCTACTTGCAATGATCGAGGAGTACAGCTTGGCGTCGATGTTGAGGAGGGCTATCGGGCGATACGAGGAGCATTGAGTGGGGTCCTTTCCTGATTTAGGTATAATCGAAATTACAGCCTCAGCCAGCGATCCGGACGTTGTGCCGGACTCCGCCATATCATTAAAAAGGGAGACTAGAAAGTCGCAAACGTCGGTCGCGTACGTCTTGTAAAAAAGGGCGGTATAGCCATCGGGTCCCGGGGCTTTATGTAGCTTCAGGTTTTTAATGTCCTCAAGCACTTCACTTCTAGTGAACAGGGCAGCGAGGAGGTCGTTCCATTCCTTAGAAACCTGCGGTATGGGTAGATCTCGTAGATACTCCCGCTGGTCCTCAGAGTTAAGTGTATCCCCTGCATAGAGCGCGGCATAGAAGCGGCCAAAGAGGTCGGCCTTAACCTCGTCCCGGTGCTGCAGATCCCCCATCGAATCCTGAATACCTCCTACGTAATCCCTTTCCCTCTTGTCCCGAAGCTGACGAGCCAAGTGTCTTCCCACCTTATTCCCCTGGGCGTACGAGAGGTGCCGTAGCCTCAATAGGGTGAACTCTGCTCTATTGTTATAATGGGCACTCAGTTTCTCCCTGACCGCCGTCAAGGGGCGAAGGGTCAATCTAGAAGGATTTAGTTTGTGCGCTTGCTCAAGAGCAGCAAGCTCTTTTTCCAGCTCCTCCCGTTCCTTTCGCCGCATCCTGTTGAGGTTAGCATTGAGAGCCAAGCAAGTACCCCTCACTGATGCCTTAAAGGCGTCCCAGGTGGTGGATAGCGACGTATCGGACACAGGGTTAAGAGTAAAAAATTCCTGAATGGCCTTCCGTAATTCCTTACTTGAGGTGTCGTCCCTGACTAGTGCAGATGGGAAGTACCACTTGCGTTGTCCGTCACTTTTCGGTGACAAACGCAGCCCGAGCACGAGTAGGCTATGATCAGAAACCGACAGCGGGAATATGCTGGAGTCGCGGATATCTCCCCTGAGGGCCTGACTCAGGAAAATGTGGTCCAGGCGGGAGTAGGAGTGGTGGACATGGGAAAAAAAGTGTAGTCTCGGGACAGGGGGTGCAGGGAACGCCACCCATCAACTAAGCCCAATTCACCAAGAAGCCGCTGCGTCTCAGCCGAAAACAAGCCTGCATCAGCCCTTTGAGTACCAGAGCTATCCATCTCTCTACTCCACACTAAGTTAAAATCCCCCAATTGAAATAGGTGTCCCTCAACAAAGTCTCCCACCTTCTGCAGCAGGTCCTGAAGAAAGCCATTCTGTCCCGCATTGGGGGCATACACCACCACAAAAGTGCACAGTCTACCATGGACCAGACCCTTGACCATCAGCCAGCGGCCCTCCTTATCGCTGCGTACACCCAGGGGTTGAAAGTGAAGGGTCGCACGAAATAGAAGAGCTACCCCCCTGTGTTTCGTGGTAGCCGACGATCTGTAAATGAGGGGGAAATGTCTGTGCCGGAGGCGGAGCTCATCCTTGCGCGCCAAGTGAGTCTCCTGGAGGCCCACGACATCAAGCTGGTGATCATCCACATACTTCCATACCTTCTGACGTTTTTGCGGGGAGTTCAGGCCTTTCACATTCCACGTACCAATACTAAGAGGCATCATTAGGCAACGTCCCCACACCCGCTACTTCCACACCACTCTGTCCTTCCCCCCCACCTCCACTAGCGATGACCAGAATCGGCGTATTACAACAAAGACAGTCATTAATGTCCAAGGGCTTAAGGACACAGGTCAGTCGACCTTCCCGTACTCCCCCAGAGCACCTGGAACCCCCCTACAAGCAGCCCCAAACTCCATCCCTCCTCCCCGTTCTCCAGCGCCTCTGAGGACCTCCCATATAACTACCCCCAAGCCACTTATCCAAAGAGGAAACCCCTGAAGCCCCAGGGGCCCAATGCATGTTTCCCGAAGACACACCACTTACATTCCGTAGATCAAAGGGCGCAGCAAGCCAAACAGTCCTGTGTCCACCACTACCCACCCCGCTCCCCCCTCCCATTGTCCCCAACAAACCCCGTAGATGCCGCCCCCCCCAAAATACTTTGAGTTCTGCCCTCAAACCAGCAGAACTGTAGGAAGCAGCAAAAAGAGAAAGAAAAACAAGAAAACACAGTGTTCTGAACATTCCCAATGCGTGGACGTCCGTAGATCCCCCCAGGGGGTGAGGGGCGGGGCACCACTGGTGTGCCCCCAGATTTCCGGACCGGGGTGTCTTCCCAAAAAGTACAAATTTACCCACGGTACCTGCAGATACGTGTCCCTCCGGCGCCAATCAAACGTCTTCCCTGAGCTCAGGCTGCCCCGGAGCTATCCTGTGATGCCGCCACCATCACTGAGGCCACGGAGGCAACCGCTGCCCCCCTCTCCTGTAGGCTGGTTGTATGGTCAGGTCTTCTCCGATCCGTCTCTCAGCCTACTCTCTGCCAGGACGGGTACCGCCGTCTTCGCCGTCTTCGCCTCGATGGGGAGTTCCCGCTACTCGGGGAGGGGGCCGTGTCATCAAGGCCCAGGATGTCCCTTGCTGCCTGAAGAGATCGGACCTGTACCAATCTGTTTTGCCACCTGAAAATAAGGCGAAAGGGGTGACCCCAGGAGTAGGACACATTTTGTTCTCGCAAAAAGGCGGTCTCAGGGCGAAACTCACGTCTCTTCTGGAGTGTCGACGCCGCCAAGTCCTGGAATAACTGGGGGCGGTGCTCTCGGAACTGCAACGATGGGGTCTCCCGAGCCTTTCGGAGAATGCGCTCCTTCAGTTGGAAATCGTGGACGCGGACCAAAATGTCAGGGGGAGGACCCCCTCCACGTCTAGGCAGTCCGACCCTGTGGACCCTGTCCATCCTGATCTCGCGTATGTCCTCATCATCCAGGATCTGCAAGAAGAGTGCTAGAACATATTCCCGCAAATCACCTGCTTCCCCGTCCCAGGGCACTGCTCGGATGCGGATGTTGTTCCGGCGTGAGCGATTCTCCAAGTCCTCCGCATGCGCCTGGAAGTCTAAGTTCTGTTCCGTGAGCCGGATCACATCTTGCTGCAGCTGGTGCACATCGTTCGCCACACTCAGGTCGTGATCTTCCAGAGTAGCTACCCGCTCTCCGATGCCATCCACATCTCTCCTCACCTCGCGTAGGTCCGAGGTCAGCTGGGAACGGAGTTCAGAAATGTCCTCCTTAATGGAAGCAAAAAGTTCCATCATAAAGGCTTTGGTTGCGGGGGCCTCATCATCTTTCGGCTTAGGTGATATGCTGGGTCCAGGGGACGCCGCCTGCTGGGATCCATTTGGGGGGGCATCCTTACCGGGCTTCCCTTTACGCTGTGTGGTGGACATTGCGTCGCTGCTGGTCGTCCCTCCTCTCGGCAGCGCGGAAGATACGGCCCCAGAGCACCGGAGCAGTCCGCCACAGGTCGTCTCGTAGGATCCGCCGCCTCCGTAACGAGTATAGGGCCGGTACTATCGCAGCCTAGCCCGTTCTAAGTGACTGGTCGGGTGACGTCTGCAGCTGCCACCCGGGTGGCGTCTGGATGATGCTCCAAGCCCCGTCAGGAGCAAAGGCCACCAGCCCCAGCTTAGGGATCGAACTTCCTGCGGCCACAGCAGCAACCTCACCGGATCTACCTTCAATGGGGCGACCAAGCGCCGCTACTCGGGAGGTCAGGCCGAGGGGCCTGAGCTTCACACCGTCACCATCCAATCCCTGGCGCAGGTGCAAGACGTAAGCCTCAGCGGTCCTCCGGTAGGTATCGTGCTTTCCGCATGGCATATGTCGTCCGTCACTACTCACACCACTCAGGCGCCTGTGCAGGTCCACTGCACCGCATGTGCTGCTAGGCCTTTATGTCGGAACCAGCCCAAAATGGCACTGCTGGAGAATCCGGGGGGTGCGCTGCCCAGGATGCGAGTGTTCGACGGGGACCTCCCCGCCAACCAGACCCCCCAGAGATCCGGGATCCGGGCTCACCTCCAGCCACGATCACCTGCCGCCAGGGCTTATGTTCCAGCAGCCGTCGGTGGCCCTCTTCGGCTATCGCCCCTCAGAATTATGCCAATCCGGGTCCTCCGATAGGCAGGCCGACCCCGAGGAACAGGCCCCAGGGGACCTCCTCGGCGCCCGGGGGGTCACCGCAGCTCCGCAGCGTCGGAAAGAGTCTCTCACCCTTCTCTCAGGCGCTCCGTGCGACCACAGGCCTGGGCACTCCAATGGCGGCCCACCGCAGCAGCGCAGCCCACTAGCAGCACCTCCGGGTGTCCCCCGCAAGTCGCTAGAGTCTCGGGAGCTCACCGGAGCAAGGCAGCTCCAACTGCTAATTTAGCTTTCTGATCGGGGAGGGGGGAAGGAGCAGCGCGGCAGTGGCTCCGGTCGTTCCCCGCAGGCCGCTGCCACCAGCACCCTCTTGCGGGCCCCGATGTGATCATCCGGCAGTGCCCCATGTATCCTTAGGTACCCCCGCGGCACCTGCCGGGAGATGACGAGCACAATGTCGGTTGCGCCGGGGCCACCTCAGCACACGGCCCCCTGCCGGTGCCCGCTCCCCGAACTGCAATACTGGATGCCTGGCCCCTCCTGTCACTCGAGGCCGGGGATTTCAGGGCCTCACTCCGCCGCAGCGCTCGAGGCAAGACACCACCGTCTCTGTGCTTCCGGGGGTCAAAACTCCGCCACCGGACCGTGCCCCTCTGCCACGGGACTCACAGCGAGCAGGGGGGGGCGCCGATAGCTCACTGCTCCGAGGGCTAGTACAATGCTGAGCTAATGTCGGCGCCGGAGGGACTTCGCCGCACGTCTCACTTCGTCGCCATCTTGGCCACGCCCCCTCTTTTTTTTAACTTTAACATTTTTTGTAATGTTTTAAATCTTCCCCCAAAAATATGTATATCTTTTTTTGAGAAAACTGCAGTCCCATACCGGTAGTGTACCAAGCTCCATCACCACATGAATCCTATCCGCCATATTGCTAAACTCGTAAATGATGCGCATTTCGTATCCGACGGATTTGTGGCACTGCGTCCCGTGTAACATCATATACATATGAGCTCGTGCCAGGTGCTACTTTGGTATCCGACGGGTAGGCAGTACCAAGCCACTTATTACGTCATGTACGTATGGGGTCGCGCCCGCTGCACGTTGCGTATGTGACGAGTACACGCTGCCAGGCCCTCTGTTACGTCATAGACGTATGGTATTGCACCGGGTACGCCTTTCCCTAATTTTTTTTAAGTCTCACAACTATATCTAAATAAGTGTATATGAGAGCAAGTGATAATCTAAAATATTTAAAACATTTATATATTTCTAACTGTAATAAACTTATATTATGATAAATATATTTTCTCAAAATCACGTCGGGTGTGGCCTCCTTCCGCCCTCGATGCGCGATTGCCATGTGACCTTAAAAAAAGCATTTGATTACTTCATAACATTTCCCATTGTAACAGTTGGAGGACCCCACCCATTTTAATCATTCTCTCTACAGCGTTTGATGAGACGCACCCCTTCAGCTTAGAAAGCTTTTTTGAAAAGCTTTTGTGCTGCGTACACATATCTTATACTACACACAACATACAACGATCATCTTGATCAATATTCATGGTCTGTACATTAGCCTTCCACGTGTGATGGCAATGCATCTGAAAGGTTACATCAAAAAACAAACGTGTGTTACACGATGCCCCTAGTGTGTGTATGTGCACATTATTGTGCTTCCTTTCGGCCTGGGTATTAGTGGCTTGAAGGGGTATCATCAGCCACGGGCAGAGTGCACACCCTAGATCACATGTGACAAACAGTAAAGAGTAATGTGTATATTTGTGTTGCTTTATGCTCTGTTGTCATGCTTTACCAGTATAGTAGTGTGTCATATGTGAGACTTTCAGATTCACAATTGACATGCATTGCTTGACTGTAATGAGCGTTATCAGTATGTATGACGTAGCCTCACTGCTGATCCTCCCTCCATCCGAACCCACATTCACATGTGTGCGCTTCGCGATAGCAACACTTTCAATAATACCGCACACCATTTACATGCGTGTCTGTGCATATCCACAAGCTTGACAACGACATGTGATGTTGTCCATTCAATGCTTTCGAACAGCATCTCATTAGCGATAGTTTCTGCCCTCCCGGTACATGCCACATTAATGTAAATTGAGCATTCTGCGATGTCAAAACTGCAACAGAAACACACATAGCTACATATGCTGGCCAGGCAGGAACTGAACAACGCCCAGGTACCCGGAAAAATTATTCACACCCCTAGGCTGGTCTGGTGTATGCAAGTAAATAGGATAACAACGACGCCACATGTCCCAGTTCTTCCACACTGCCTCAGGTGATATGGCTGCATCCACCTCGCATATCACAATGCACAATAAAAAAAGGGATCCATGAGGTGTACACCTTCCTGGCAATCAACACTGGACATGAATTGTGAACCCTGCTGGATATCGTGTTTTGAAAGGGAAAAATGAGGTGTACACCATCCTGCAATCAACACTGCACATGAATTGTGAACACCGCGGCCCGTCGTGTTTGGGCACACAACAATGACAGCAGGTGAGCAGTGGGGCCTGGGTGCACAGGGGCTGCAATTGAGTGCGGTGCTGCGGGAGGGGTGGGGTACATCAGCCTGGGTTCGCAGGTGCGAACAAGCGATGTTGCCGTGCGTAATGATGTGATCTCTGACCTAATTCAGTCACATCTCTGTCTCATTTTAAGGACCTGCTGGACTGTACTGTAGGCCTGAGCCAGCGGGCAGCACTGCCCTACAGACATGTGGCATTGGCTTTTGGGGCACTGTAGAGAGCTGATTACTAAGTGTACATGCACACAGGCTTGCGCCACTGCATTACACGTGCACATTATACTTCTAGCGTGCCTTCTGCTCCTTTGTATGTGAACGTTGGCATAACATATTATTATTTAACCTTGTGTATTCTCGTGCACTCCAACTCCTCTTTGAACCACGATTAGCACTAACAGTTGGTAGATCGTACTTCAAGAAGGAAGGAGGCACTCAACCGGTGTTCTCTATTAAGCTTGAAATAAACCTTCATTTACCTCCAGGCATTTCCACCATTATATTAGTTCTCCTTTTTCAGACACTGAATTGGTTGCTCACCCCGTGATTATGCCCTGGGCATTCTGACGCCTTCCATCATGGTATCAAAACACCGTCCCCGACACAAAGCACATGACTTTACAGCAATGAGCTCATGGTTTTATCCACAAGTCTTGAGACCGGAAGGGGTGAGTAGTTCGCTGCACATTCCCTGTATTGTATGAACGCAAACTAACACTACTTCCACAGGTATGCTACAGTGCCCAGAGCACATCACTTTACAGCAATGAGCTCACGGTTTAATCCCAGAGTCTTCAGACCAGTAGGGGTGAGTAGTTTGCTTCCTACACCCTGTATAGCATAAACGCATTCTAACGCTACTTACACAGTTATTCTACAGTGTCCAGTATGCTATAGCGCCCAGCGCCCATCAATTTACAACAATCAGCTGGCTTTGATCCCCGAGTCTTCACACCAGTAGGCGTGAGTACCTCACTTCCGGTATAGTATAAACGCACTGTAGTGGTCAGTAGTTTGCTTCCCACTCCCTGTATGGTATAAAAACCTACTAACACTACATGCACACGTGTGCTACAAAGACCAGAGCACATCACTTTACAGCAATGAGCTCATAGTTTAGGCTCTCGGTTTCATACCCGAGTGTAGCAGCATCTCATTTCCATTTCACTCTGAGCAACACCGCACTTTCAGACCGGTATGAGTGACTACTTCACTTCTCACTCCCCCACAGAGGTTACAGAGCTCCCATCCTCCTCTTTCCTACTCTTTTCGCCCTTTATTCCCCTTACTCGTTTCAATGAAATTATAAAATGGCGGCCAACACTTCCTAGATACAAACGCTCGCAGCGCTTGCAACCAATAAGCAGCAAGCTTGTGCTCGTAACGCCCTAGCCAATCAGATGGCAGAATTCCCAAATATCGATGTGACCCGGTCCCTGTTACACCCCCGCCTGGCCTGTGCCCCCCTGAAACCTTACCGTTGTCAAGGACTTCCCACTCACGCACTTTTAGACAACCCCCTCGGGTCCGTAACAGTGTCAGAGCGAACAGCATGACCCACAGTGCCCCGCCCCTCTCTCTGTTCCAGGAACCTATCACCGGGCCTCAGGCACCGGAAGTACGTCACCGTGAACCCGGAAGGCCCGCCTCCGAGGCAGCGACAGCACCAGTGAAAAGCGAACGCCACTGTGAGGACGACGTCGGAGCATTGTGGCAGGATACTCAGACTGGTGTCGGAGAGCGAGAGGAAGAGCAAGTCGAAGAAGACGAGTGGTCGGAGGACTGGTGGAGCCCTTGAGGAGGTGGCTGAAGAGCGGCCGTAGCTCAACTGGAGAGCTACGGCGGACCGGGTGAGTAGCGTAAACCTCCCCGTGAGCACGCTAGGTGTTCAGTGTATATATTGTATAGTCCTCTCACCTTTAGGCACTTGTCGCACGTTAACTGCACTGTGATTACTGTAAAGCACTTCACCTTGCAAACACCCCTCTTCCCGCCACCGTCACCCTAACACACTTTCTCTGACCTACTTCCCTGACTTCCGTACGTTCCTCCTCCCCATAGAACCCTACCTCACTAGTCCTTCTTTTCTTCCCCCACACGTCCCGGTGTCGGTGTCAGCATACGATTGAGACCAAGTTCGGTCTAACGGTCCCTTCTCTCTCTTATTGCCCTCCGAGGTATCTCCCCAGCTACGGAGACGAAGAACATCCCAAGACCCGGCAATAGAAGATCGTCGACCAGGAAGAACCACCCGTCTTACCGGACTGCCTTTGTCATCCTGTCTATTGACTTTCGTACCAATAAAACTCTACTATAGCCCACTATATCCGGCCTCCTTGCCTGATTTTCCGGCCCGCGACACCCCCACGATCACATTTGGTGTCAGAAGTGGGATCAGCTGGAAGCATGGAGGCCGTCATGAAGAGGATGGCCGACTCCCAAGAACAACTGGGGTTACTCATGGAGAAGTTTCTGAAAACCGCCGAAGACGACAGAGGGCAGCTACATGACGTCTTGAAGGGCCAAGGAACCGCTCACGACCAAGCTATGGGCAAACTGTCTGACGTCTTAGGACAACCACGGGCCATGGCTTCACTCCCCTCCGTGATATTGCAAAAGTATGTCCCGGGGGAAGACCCGGACTATTTCTTTACAAACTTTGAGAGGTTGGCACAAGCGGCAAACTGGCCCGAGGATCGTTGGGGCCAATACCTCGGTCCCCTCCTCACTGGAGACCTACAGGCGGCCTATCAACAAGCCAACATTCAAGGCAACAACCCCTATGCCGACATAAAGAAGTGCATTCTAGAGCGCTTGGGGGTCGACGACGACACGTACAGAGTGAAGCTCAGACAAGCTAAGGAAGGGCCGCAAGAAAATCCGCGCGCTCTCTCCTTCCGCATCAAGGACCTTGCCAACCGGTGGCTTAGACCGGAAAACTCCACCAAAGACGAGATATTAGAGAAAGTCTATCTCGAACAGTTCTTGAACTCTTTGCATCCCGCCACTCAGAGATGGGTTCGGCAACATACTAGGCTGACTTTGGAAACCGCAGTGGAAATCGCCTGTGCCTATGGCCGTGCTCAGGAGTTGCAACGCGGTAAGGAGGAAAACCCGCACCGACCCCACAACCCCACAGCCAGCCGTCCAACCCGCCCGTTGCCCTCTCGAAGACCTGAACCTCCTCCACTCTTGCACTCTCCAGTCCTGTATCGTCCCCCCAATCCCGGACCCCAGTGTTACCAGTGTGGGAACTTTGGCCACATTGCCCGCATGTGTCCTCAGAAGGAGGTACCCATGGAAATTGGACTGGTTCGGAACTATGTTTGCAACACACCAAGGGACACCCCACCTCCGTTTCATTGTCCCGTGACCATTGAAGGACAGGAGTTGCTGGCCCTCGCTGATACCGGGTGCAGACAAAGCGTCCTTCGGCCGCAAGACTTGGTTCTTCCCACCGGACCACCAACAGGAACAGTGGCAATACAGTGTGTACATGGCGATACCAAACGCTATCCCACCACCCAAGTCTGGGTGCAACATCCCAGAGACCCGGGAACCCACCTCACGGTCGGTCTGGTACCGGCGTTGCCCGAACCAGCTATATTAGGTAGCGACTATCCCGGACTCCCAACCCTTCTCCAGGACACTACGGACTCCCTGTCACAATGGTGGAAAGAAGCCCCTTACCCTCAGGGTCCATCCTCTCCTTGCAAAGAACCGAAACCGCACAAATCCAAGAATCAGAAAAGACAGGAGAAGAAACACCCTTCCTTTGCTTATCCAGTGAATGTGGATGACTCACCCTGGCAAACCGATCAAGAGTTCCGTGCCGCCCAACAGGAGGACCCACTCCTGCAAGAAGCATGGGGAAGGGCCTTAGAACAGGAAGACCCCACACAAGTAGGTCCTTATTTCTTTAAGAAGAGGGGGTTGTTATATCGAAAGGGAGGCCCCTTACAATCTGCCCAACTGTTGATTCCCGGCCCCTTCCAGGACAAGGTCCTCTTTCTAGCACACAGTCACCTGTTAGGGGGTCATTTTGGGGACGAGAAAACGAGCCAGACTGTCCTTGATAAGTTTTACTGGCCCGGGGTACATCAATACATCAAAACCTACTGTCGCGAATGCGTTGTCTGCCAGAAAAACAGCCGATACCGACCCCCTAAGGTACCACTACAACCTCTTCCTCTCATTGATGTCCCATTCACTAGGGTAGGGATGGACATAATAGGGCCCATGTTACCCTCCCGAACAGGTTGTCGGTACGCCCTTGTCATAGTAGACTACGCTACCCGCTTCCCGGAGGCCTTCCCATTACGCCAACCCACAGCACAGAACATCGCCAAGGCACTAATCACACTGTTCACCAGAGTAGGCTTTCCCCGAGAAATCCTCACTGATCAAGGCACCCCATTCGTTTCCTCCCTACTCAAACAAGTCTGTTCTACGCTAGGAATAAAGCAAATCCGAACTTCGGCATACCATCCCCAGACGGATGGTCTAGTCGAACGTTATAACGCAACGTTGAAACAGACACTGAAAAAACTGTTAGGCCTGGAGGCCAAAAGATGGGAGGAAATCCTGCCTTTGGCCCTGTTTGCCATAAGATGTAAACCCCAGAGCAGTACGGGCTACTCCCCATATGAACTGCTGTATGGGAGGCCCCCAAGGACCCTACTTGATATGGCCCAAGAAGCCTGGGAAGCTGAGCCTGACCGTACCCGCCCTTTGCCAGAATACGTTAACAATCTCAAGACCCATTTAGCTGAGATAAGAGAGATAGTGAAACAGAACATGGAAAAGGCCCAAAATACGCAGAAAAACCAATATGATAAGGGTACCAAGGCCAGGGTATTCGCTGTGGGTGACCTGGTCCTCTTGATGATGCCCTCCTCAGACCAAAAACTCTTGGGCCAGTGGCAAGGGCCCTATGCCATTCAACGACAGGTCACCCCCGTAACATATGAGATAGAACTCGATCCCACAAGAGGCACGTCCCAGATCTATCATGTAAACCATCTAAAAAAGTGGGAGGGACCCCGTCCTGTTCTTTTGGGAAGTAGGCCCCCTTTTTCCTTTCCGTTCGACCCCTGTCTGGACCCTGCTTTAACTCCGGTACAGGTCCAAGCCCTCCAAACAGCCCTGACCCCTGTAATGAAGGTCTTTTCTTCTTGTCCGGGACGTACTACCGTCACCGAACACTCGATTGAGACAGAACCCGGGAAGGTGGTTAGACTGCGTCCCTATCGAGTCCCTGAGGCACGCAGAGCAGTTATAAAGAGGGAGACCGAGGACATGTTAAGGATGGGAATCATCGAGCCGTCGGTCAGTGAGTGGAACTCCCCTATAGTTCTGGTGCCGAAACCCGACGGCTCTGTCCGATTTTGTATAGACTTCCGGGAGGTGAACAAAGTCTCCCGATTTGATACCTACCCTCTCCCCCGAGTTGACGAAATGGTCGAAAGGATAGGGAAGGCCAAATATATATCAACCCTTGACCTCTGCAAGGGTTATTGGCAGATTCCCCTCCGAAAACAGGATAAGAAGAAGACCGCTTTCTCTACCCCGGAGGGTTTGTTCCAATTCATTGTCATGCCCTTTGGGTTACACGGTGCCCCTGCCACCTTCCAGCGGGCCATGAATCTGGTACTACGTCCCCACACAGCCTATGCAGGGGCCTACTTGGATGATATAGTCATCTTTAGCGACAGCTGGGAACAACACCTCATCCATTTGCATGCGGTTGTCTCTTCCTTGGGCTCCTTTGGGTTTTCCATCAATCCGGCTAAAACCACCCTGGCCGCCCAAACCGTCCAGTACCTCGGTTTCCTTTTGGGTGAAGGTCTGATCCGACCCCAGGAGTCCAAAACCAAAGCGATTGCGACTCTCCCGTTTCCCCGGACAAAGAAAGATCTCCGGGCGTTTCTAGGACTCCTAGGTTACTATAGGAGATTTGTCCCCAACTTCTCTCAAAGGGCTGCCCCTCTTACCGACCTGTTAAAAAAAGCCACCCACACCGAGCTAGCTCTAAACCACCCCAGTCCCCTGGTATGGCAGGCATTTAACGACCTGAAAGACGCCCTGACCTCCAGTCCTGTCCTTGTAAGCCCTGATTATACCCGGCCTTTTGTACTCCAAACAGACGCGTCCGATCAGGGATTAGGAGCAGTCCTCTCCCAAATCGACTCACAAGGGAATGAAAAGCCAATGCTATATCTCAGTCGAAAACTCTTTCCTAGGGAACTTAACTATGCTGTTGTTGAGAAAGAAGCCCTCGCAATCAAATGGGCTATCGAGAGCCTGAGATACTACCTTGAGGGTAGGGACTTTACCGTTTACACCGACCATGCCCCCTTGGAATGGATGGCCCGGAATAAGGGACACAACGACCGGGTCCTCCGATGGTTCCTATCTCTCCAACCCTTTCGGTTTCAGACACGCCACCGAAAAGGACCTGAACAAGGCAACGCAGACTTTTTGTCCCGGTACCCCAGTTCCTCCACCGGTACAAGAAGGACAGCTAGGGGAAGGGAATGTGACCCGGTCCCTGTTACACCCCCGCCTGGCCTGTGCCCCCCTGAAACCTTACCGTTGTCAAGGACTTCCCACTCACGCACTTTTAGACAACCCCCTCGGGTCCGTAACAGTGTCAGAGCGAACAGCATGACCCACAGTGCCCCGCCCCTCTCTCTGTTCCAGGAACCTATCACCGGGCCTCAGGCACCGGAAGTACGTCACCGTGAACCCGGAAGGCCCGCCTCCGAGGCAGCGACAGCACCAGTGAAAAGCGAACGCCACTGTGAGGACGACGTCGGAGCATTGTGGCAGGATACTCAGACTGGTGTCGGAGAGCGAGAGGAAGAGCAAGCCGAAGAAGACGAGTGGTCGGAGGACTGGTGGAGCCCTTGAGGAGGTGGCTGAAGAGCGGCCGTAGCTCAACTGGAGAGCTACGGCGGACCGGGTGAGTAGCGTAAACCTCCCCGTGAGCACGCTAGGTGTTCAGTGTATATATTGTATAGTCCTCTCACCTTTAGGCACTTGTCGCACGTTAACTGCACTGTGATTACTGTAAAGCACTTCACCTTGCAAACACCCCTCTTCCCGCCACCGTCACCCTAACACACTTTCTCTGACCTACTTCCCTGACTTCCGTACGTTCCTCCTCCCCATAGAACCCTACCTCACTAGTCCTTCTTTTCTTCCCCCACACGTCCCGGTGTCGGTGTCAGCATACGATTGAGACCAAGTTCGGTCTAACGGTCCCTTCTCTCTCTTATTGCCCTCCGAGGTATCTCCCCAGCTACGGAGACGAAGAACATCCCAAGACCCGGCAATAGAAGATCGTCGACCAGGAAGAACCACCCGTCTTACCGGACTGCCTTTGTCATCCTGTCTATTGACTTTCGTACCAATAAAACTCTACTATAGCCCACTATATCCGGCCTCCTTGCCTGATTTTCCGGCCCGCGACACCCCCACGATCACAATCGATATCTGTAAATTTGTATATTTCTCCAAAACTACTGAATGGATTTACACCAAATAAACAAAAGCGTGCTTTCTAGACCAAGACCCTTCTCCCTGCCAAATTTGGCACCCATTTGACCTGTAGCCTTGCCTAAAGTTTCCTATGGAAATCGCAAGGAGAAAACACGTTTTGGGAACCCCTTTTTTCTCGGCCCCCCTAAGACAAATCACCCCCAAACTTTCAACATATGAGCTGATATGAACAAAGAATTAGTTAGGAAAATTTCATGAAGGGTCATCAAACGACGCCAAAGTTATAAGCAAAACAAAAAATGCTCTTTCTATGGAAACCTGGTCCTAACTATAACTACCTACTGGCTACCGCCAGTAGGTAATAGATAGATAGATAGATAGATAGATAGATAGATAGATAGATAGATAGATAGATAGATAGATAGATAGATAGATAGATAGATAGATAGATAGATAGATAGATAGATAGATAGATAGATAGATATAGGTATATGTATCTATATATATGTATATGTTGCACACCACCAATCCTCTTTTTGTACTCTTTCATCTGTATTGGAAGATTCTACCCCCTTCCTCGTCTTGGCCTGCAGGTCCAGTGAGGATCTTGTCCTGACCGGAGGTACCGGACTTCCTATTCGGAGGTCTTCGTCAGCTTGATTCTGCAAGGAGAGAAGAGTGTAATTGGCTCCCGGTAGACAATGACTACTGTCGTCATCCTCAGGTTTATGACAATGTTTAACTTGATGGGTTTACTTTTTATGTGTGCTATGAAAATGTTGATAAATAAAACATTAAAAAAATAATAGAACCCGGAATTATGGATATGGGATTGGTGATACAGTTAGCTATGTGGTTGTTTAAAATGCCAACTGCGTCAATGGGTATGCCCAAGAGAGGTAACCAAGAGAATTCAGAGGTCTTTAGAGCAGAATGGGAGGACCTGTGTCAATAGGATATGAGATAGTCTTTCTGTGAATAATACATCACATGGTCCTGTCACGATTAGCAGGGTTATAATTAGGGCTCCCGGTTTTCTGTTTAAACGGATATTTACACATAAATACAGACGGAAAACTATTTTCCTTTGTCTGTATTTATATGTAGATGCGGTTAAATACTAGTAAATTATGCGTGCTGCTGAGCTCCAGCCGAGGTGACTTGCCACGTCCCTCAGCTGCAGACAGGCCCCCCTCGTGTGTGGTTGCCTGGGCTGAGTCAGCTTCCCGGGCACAGCCGCACCCGAGTACTTCACAGGTCTTTAAAAGACCTCTAACTTGTTAATGAGGCTTTGTTGTTTTGTCACCACTTCTAGAGCCTCTGTATCTCCAATCTAACTATCGCTGGGAGAGTCGGCTCCCCCCCCGCCGAAATGTTTTCCCAGCCCCCCACTCCCCACAAAATTTGGCTCTAGTTGCGCCGCTGGCTGGAGGGCTTGTGATTTGCTCCTGCCCTTCCCCTCCCATCACCGTAAATGAGGTGTGAAAGGCAGGCTGGAAATGCACCAAGCAGAGGTCACATTTCCAGGCTACCTTCACAGACTGGTGAAAAACAATTAGAGTAGCCCCTCCGAACTGCTGAAGGACCTGCGCCCCCTAGACTGGTAGCGTGAGGGGGAGGGTTTAAAGACACCATGCCTCCTGCCATACTCTTGCACCAATATAGTCCGAGAGCACTAGGATGAACCCAAACTGCATCTCCCAGAAAGCATTTGGCAACTATTCTTTACATGTAGTTTCTTTATAGGGAAAACCTGGCCCACAGTTATAAGACAGCTTTACAAAAGAACCAGACTATGCCACTTTTTTGTCACAAGGAGATTAAATAATTTGCCCAGAATCACATAATGTTGGGTCAAGGCCGAGATTTGAACATACTTTCCGATGGTCCAATGCATCTTTTTTCGTCTTTAGACCAAATTTCTCCTTCCCTAGGCAAACAGCAGCTTAAAGATTTTTTGTTTTGCAGCAACCTAAAATTGCTCCCTTTTCAAGGCTGTTCCGTTGCACTGACAACTATAAAAACCTTTTTGCAATATACAAAAATTGGTACAGCGGCATAATGATGGCTTTCTTTCAAGACTAAGGACTATTAAATCTCACCTCGCCACTCTCCCTTCTCGCATACGCAGATATCAGACCCGCCAGGTACAGCTAAATTGCAAATGCCCTTTAGATCAATTGTTTCTCAGCGATTTCCATCAGGGCCGGACTGGGAACCAAAACTGGCCATGGCAAAGAGCTCAGCCGGCCCCCCTGGAAGCGGCCGAGCTGTTTGCCAGGGTCGGTTTCGGCCGATTTTGTTACAGGGGCCCAAAAGCGCCCCTCACCGTAGCGGCCCACTGGGGAAACACCCGGTGCCCGCTACGGCAAGTCTGGCCCTGATTTCCATAGTGACTGCCTTTGTGGTTTTGATATTCTAATAGTGAGACCCGCAACACAAATAATTTTTCTTCGGAATCAGTTTTTCTCTCAATCTTTGAAACAGTTTGATAGAAAACACAATATATTTATGTTTGCTCTGGGGCATGTCTGTGTTCAGGTTTTTTTGGGGAAAACATTGTTATTTGATGAACACAATTGCCATGCTGCATAGAGAATTGGCACACTAGCATAATGGTGCTTTATTATTTGAAATTATCCTTCATACATTCAATAGGCGAGACAGGGTTCCATGAGAATAGACAGAGAGAAAAACTCTGGGGAGAGGCAGCAGGTTTCGTTACAGTGCGGGAGCTGCCTCGCGCGCCTTTTGGGCGCCGTCAGTACCTCGAGTCTGTAAGGAAGACAGACATCTCAAGGGCTAAAGCGATGTCTCGTCCACTGTAGCTTTTATGTACTATCCACATTGCTGCAACCTGACACTACTGGCTGTCTCACAGTACTACACTGCACTGGGTCTGGCCCACACTACCATCTCATAGGCACCCGTACCATTCCAGTAACTGAACTCTCCAGAGGAGCCCCTGGCTCCCTGGTTCCCTCTGAAGTATCCAAATGTCTATAGTGGACATGGCTACACTGCCTACCTGACTGCCCAGTCCATGAAATAGGTACCCAGACCACTTTGTATTTGTTTTAATTTTATTTTTGTCTCGGATTTGGAGCCCCTTTTAAGTTGGCATCACAGCCTGCACTAACTAAATGGAGGGACCGCTGCTGCTGAGAGCAGGGACCCTTTAACCTGCTGGTACTCTAGGTCTGTAGCATTGTGGGCATCACAGGCTGTAGCGGTTACAATTAGTAAGCGGCAGCGAGGCCTGGCACAGCACGATAGCCTGATGCCAGCGCTGGCACAGTCCCATTTATTCATGTATGAGCCGCTTTCACGTGCACTTCCTTCCTATCTTGGCACCAACATAAAAGTGGCCCCATTATCGAACCATAAACCTTAACAAGCATTGGCATACCCAATAGGTCTCGCCTTTGGGACCTTATAAGTGTTTATCCATGCAACAGTTGATGTTGTTGCACCAAGGATATTGTGCTGCATAACTAAATACTTATAAGTTTCCAAAGGCGAGACCTATTGGCTATGCCAATGCTTGTTATTTGTTTTCTAGTACAATAAATACTAAATTGTACAAGAAAACTAATAACATTTTCAATTTAAATAAATGTGGAAAAATACTGGCTGTAGCGTCGTCTTTTGCTTGTGGCAAAAATAAATGTGGATAAATACAGAAAAAATGCCCAAAAAATAAATATGGATAAATACAGACGGAAATGGCATAAAAAGATATACCATAAAACCAGGAGCCCTAGTTATAATACACTTACAAATATGTGATCTTAGAGCTCTGTTTTATTTCTCCTTTTGTTTTGTTATATCAACAGAAGTTTGATAACCAAGAAAGTAATGCCTTTCTCTTCTTCTTGATTCTAGACTTTCAACATCTCTGTTCTTCATGCCTTGCGCACTGCACAGCCTCAAAGGAAGAAAGAGACGCCAGGGGTAAGTCACTTTTCTTTAAACTGTTATATTAGGAGACGTCCACTCCCAAAGAGACTGACACCCATGTTTGAAGGTAAAATAGCGTGCCGTAGATGGAAGGAAGTAAATGTAACAGGAACAGAAAGACTTTGTTAATTTTCACAAACTCCTTAGGCTCAAAAAAGAACTGAAATCTCCAACCGAGATATGTTTTGCACTTTTAGAAGGAGTGCTTTTTTGCCTTATCCACTTATGGGAGAAAGACAGAAAAAAATGTAAAGTATCATGAGGTCCCCCTTCCCTTCCTTTTGCCCCGGATCCAGCCCCGTACCTGACTAAGCCATGTTTCTCCAGAAACGTGACGGGGCTGTATGTCTTACCAGGGGCCCTGCCACAGTCTTCCACTTCTGTCAGACCGCAAGAATGTCAGACCGGAGGAGTTGTCAGCGTAGTGCCATTATCAGCAACTTCCCCCACCCATAGTCTGAGCATGCATGAATAAATAAATACACAATACCACTTTTTTATGGGTAATATTGCTGCAGGTTTATTCCATACAAAATTAAGTAATATGGTGGGTTATCTTATGGGCGATCCAAGGGCAGGCAGCTGTACCAACCTATGCTGCCCCGCCCGCCTGAGGAGCCAGCACTGTGGGACACCCAATCAGTGCTACACCTTTTTGTGATCCTCCTCCGGATCACGAGACACGTTGGTCTCTTATTACTCACGCCCTTTTCAGGGTGGAGCGTAGCAGGGCAAACCCCCGGTTGATCAGGCCCCCAACCGCCCGAAGGACTAATCGGGCGCCGTTGCGGTTTTCCGGGAACCTGCCCTGAGGTTCCTGGTCTTTGGCTCTGGCAACCCTACTGTGCCACGCAGAGGTACCCCTACTGTACCTGTCTGCCACAGAGGTACCCTTACTGTACCTGTCTGGTTCCAGATCGCCCTGTAACTCTGCTTGCAACGAAAAAAGAAAACATTACAATGTTCTATATACATTGCTGCCAACCCCTCGCCAGGTAAGCAGTAGGGTGGGAGATGGTGTGTCTGGTGCAAAGAGAACGCCAGAGAGGTGGGGGGAGGTATAAGTACCCTCCCCTCACCTCTATGCGCCGGAAGTGACGGCCTAGCACGCCAAGGCGAAGGACTCCTTCCCTGAGTCCAACCCTTAGCCAGTAGCCTGGCGTTTGTGCCCAAATGGCACTATGGGGCCACCCGTTTGGAATTGCCCCCTGCTGGGGCCGCGGGCAGCTGCATAGTGCCATTATCGGCAACTTCCCCCACCCACAGTCTGAGCATGCATGAATAAATAAATACACAAGACCACTTTTTTATGGCAAATATTGCTGCAGGTTTATTCCATACAAAAGTATGCAATATGGTGGGTTATCTTACGGGCGATCCAAGGGCAGGCAGCTGTACCAACCTATGCTACCCCACCCGCCTGATGAGATAGCACTGTGAGACACCCAATTAGTGCTACACCTTTTTGTGATCCTCCTCCGGATCACTTGACATGTTGTTCTCTTATTACTCACGCCCTTCTCAGGGTGGAGTGTAGCTGGGCAAACCCCTGGTTGGTCAGGCCCCCAACCGCCTGAAGGACTAACGGGGCGCCATCACGGTTTTCCAGGAACCTGCCCTGAGGCTCCTGGTCTTTGGCTCTGGCACCCCTACTGTGCCACACAGAGGTACCCTTACTGTACCCGTCTGCCGCAGAGGTATCCTTACTGTACCCGTCTGCTTCCAGATCGCCCTGTAACTCTGCCACAGCTCTGGAGGCGGCCCCCGTCACCGCCAGAGCTCCCCACCAAAACAGCTAATTTCTGACCTGCAACCTGCTATCTGGGGCCTCGTGCATGTCAAGTGGAAGTGTCCATGCCCACCTGTGACAAATGCACCCCATGTTTGTCAACCTAACCTAGGCCTGGATGGCAATGGTGACAATGGACCCCATCTTTAGCAAAGTAGCATTTAACATTGGCCTGAATTAGCTTGTGTCTGAGAAAATCCAGACCCCTCTGGACTGCGAACTTACGCCATGAACAGTTCCCTCCTACAGGGATGTTCAACGGCCTCCTCTGACTTAGCTCCGTGCCACCTCTGTGGGGGAACATCTCAGACCACCAGAGCTCACATTGACCCATGAAGTTGCTGATCTCACCAAAATAGCACATTTCACACATGCAACCGCTCATTTCCAGGCCTCCTGCAAATCTAAGGGAAGAGATCCCTCCCTACTGGTGATAGATGAACCCCATCTATATCACAATAGCCCTTGACGTTAGTCTGGATCAGCTAGTGTCTGATGAAACTAAAGAACCTTCTGGCCTGTGAACCTGTGCCAAGAGCTAGTCACCCTCCTGTGGGAGTGTTCAACTGCCTCACATGACCCAGCCCCGTGCCAACTCCGTGCGGGACGATTTCAGACACCATGGCTCACATAGCCCATCTGTTTGCTGATCTCACCTAGCTGCCATCCTACTAGCACCGTGTGTGTCCCCCATCTATGGGACAGCAGCCCACTTGTTAGGTAACCGCTCCCACCCCCGCCTGCCTATTTTGGCTATTAGGGCGAGGAGGATTATGCTTAACATTTGCAGTACCTTTGCTTTCTAAATCATGACGCACAGGAATGTTCATAACTAGCAGTATGTGACAATGAGCAAGGGTGCCCTCCTGCCCTTTCCATGCATCCCTTATTCTTTATGGGAATTTCATCAGCTCAGCTCCCTCTGTGGTGAAACCCCATAGGCATACCAGCTAAGAGAATCTGTCTGTTTTAATACAGAGCACACTGTTTGCTATATGGTGCTTAACATTAAGGATTGACCAAGTCCTACTTTACCCCATCCCAGAATATTCCCGAATAAGGAGGGGGGGTTTCACACTGCCCACACTGAGCAGCCTCAGCTGTGAAAATTACCTGCTCCGTAAAAATGTAATTTCGTTGAACACTGGGCGTGCCAAATGTTCCTTTACATGGTAGCCTTTTGTGCTTGTCTCCTTGTTTCCCCATTTCTTGGGACGGCAGTACACTAGTTTGGCTGACAGCGTCCCCACCCAGCAGGGCTAATATAGCTAACCGGGCGGGGCATTTGAGCTTACTGCAGGAACATGTCACCTACGCTTGGTTCTGGGGTACACTTACTACAACCCGTTGACCAGAAGTTTGGCTTGGAACACACATCCTATTTAATGGTATGCCTGCCTAATTCCCAAGGCTGACTGGTTTAATGCTTTACAAATGAAATTGCCCAACCAAATGAGGCCTTGCATTGAAACTCTACTGGATTGTCTCAACATTCTTTCAACCACTAGAGTGCCCACCAGTGTACATGGTACCTTTTTCTATCCGGTGTAAGCAGATCTTTCTCATTAATGGCCCTTGTAGCCAATTGCGCAAAGCAGCCTCAACAACCTTTTGCCGCACCTCTCTTTGCGTTGTAATTGCCCAAAGAGAGTGTAAAATTATAAGTTCCCACCATTGGGCTGGTAACCATTGGCAAAGAAAGACAGAACCTGGGCATAAGATCCCAGTTTCCTAGAGTAAAACAATAATTATCCTGCACCATTATCAAATGTGCCAATCCGACCCGGATCATACTGGTTTGCACAGTCCCGGTTAGCCCAGGTGAATGTTCCCTCTCAGCCCTGTATGGGGCCTAATTCACTCTTAAAGCAATGTCTGTTGTCTTGAATTTCGAGTGACTCAAGGTTAAACTGACGGCTACCATTTTTAGTCACGCCTGCATATACCAGGTTCAGAACAAGGAACACTTGTTCTACAAACCTTGGATTCTAGCCTAGCAATCCTATGTCTAGCTGTACCAATCGATATAGCTCTGTTTGTTCATAATGATCCGAAAGACACATCATCCACGCGGAGACATGCTGGGGATGCTAACCTGCCCCAAAGTTTTCGGAAACATCATGTGCGAGCTTGCGACAAACGTCTGTAATGCTGCCACCAACAAACCATCCCCAGCACACTGGGGCATACCGCCACTCCCACTCCAGGCCTGTACACTGACCGGGTTTAAGAGTAATAATGATGTCGAAGGATCCATCTCTGAGCGCAATGCTTGCAACCCTATCTACTGCCTCACTCTAGTTAGTAAAGCCACTGCAGGGTGGCATTCTAAGCTAAGCCACTCATAAATCACCTGCCAATGTGATCAGACCAAGCATTCGCCGCTCCCTAAGCCATCAGAACTTGTCAATGACGGACACTTTATCTCCCTTATCATATATAAGAGGGCCTCAAAATACATCCAGAGTTTTTAACGGACATAGTTGCCGGAGGACACAGGGTGGACTTTGATGTCCTTAGTTACTCTTCTGATATTGAAAAAGTCAGCACCACCCATTGACCACCTAACACTCACATTGAAGCTACACACCTCTTTTCCCTATTTGTCCTCCATCAACTGCACTAACACATCTCCATGCTCACCACCCGAAGAGTGTATGGAACTGAACTGTTTATCAACGCAACTGCTGCCGATTAATCATTGTGCTATAATTGGAATTAGAGGTCTGTCTATCTATGGTTGCTGAACATCTTAAATGGCCGGTGAAGAATGGTTTGACATCGCGTGCCGCATGGTTCCGCATTTTTTGTCCTAGTGTCCATCTATTTAATCAACCCGCCACATTGGACGTATCGCCAGCACGGGCCAATGCCTTATCCATGGTTAATAGCTGCATAATTTGACTAAGGAACAACTCTGGCTTCCTTGAAGAATGTTGGAAATTCTTATGTTCTGCAATGAAGGGGCTGCAAGCCCTATGATGAGTTTCTTGTAAGTTACAACTTAGTTCAACACTCCACAAAATTACAATTATATAGCTGTGTTGCATGAGTAAGGGCAACCTGTCAAAGTATCAAAACGCAACTAAGAATTCGAACCTTGCCCTGAAAAGTAACCATCGCTGGCCCCAAAATGAGGCAAACAATGCTAGGGCAACTCAGCAGCCTCCCTCAAACTTTCATGCTGGTTATTTGCTCAAAAGACTGGCACCTAATAGCTTGTCCCCCTGCTTGCCATCTTTGCAAGAGGTGGGCCTTAAGGACTACTTAGCATGCACCATTTTTCACCAGTGCCTTTAAAAGACCTTTATCGTGCTGCAGTCGCCTAATGATTCTGGCCCTGCACTAGAAGCTCTCACTTCGGCGTTGGATCAAAACAATTCACCAGGAACATTGCTTAGAATAGTGTGCTGCATGGTTCTGCCTCCTCAGTCATCGCGTCCAGTTATGTAATCAACACGCATCATTCCACCTACAGCAAGCAGGACTATGGACTCAAAAAGTCACATCAGGAGTCACAGCCCCACGTCGGAAACGGACGGGCTCATCCCAAACCTACTGGAGCTCAAACTGCTTGCTTAACGTTCACTTTTTAATCAAATAAATGCAAAGTGCCATTGGTTGTCTCTTCACAGTTCTATCTAGCACATACTCAAGCTGAAGGTATCGAGGAGCCTTACATGAGCACCCGTCACATTATACCATGACTTATGCCACATTACAGGCACAGATAGATCTACGTGGCAGTAGGCCCCACTAACTATTGCACAATCTACAAGGCCGCAATGACAATCATCAAGAGGGCTTCACCACAGGGGAGCTAGCAAACTACAATGCACTCCCTGCGCCTTACATACAGAGAAGAGCAGACTAGACTCCCGAGTATGAATTACTGTTGTGCAACTTGCTGCTTTTAAATTAAGCCCCTCTCGCAAACTGGGAGAGGGATAGTGCAGTGGGCACAGTTAACAATGCTTTCATCAGGGACCAATACATTGCTAACCTGGTTTGAGGAGCAAGCACACTAATGCCGATCACGGGTGGGCCCTTGAAATCCCACCCTTAACTCGCCCCGCCAAATTCTGGTAGTAGTGGTCCTAGCACAACTGTAGCAATTTGGCGAACGTGCCAGGTTTGCAATGATCTGTACTCGAAAAGCCCAGGATTGTGGAAGATCTGACCTCGTTCGAGTGCCACAAAGATTAACGTGTTTGTACAAGTGTAAGCATTTTATGCTGTACTAATGCGCAAAGAGGACGCCAGAGAGGTGGGAGGTATAAGTACCCTCACCCAACCTCTGTGCGCTGGAAGTGACGCGCCTAGTGTGCCAAGGCGAAGGACTCCTTCCTTCCAAATGGCACTAAAGGGCTGCCCTTTTGGAATGCCCCCCTGCGGGGGCCACGTACAGCCCCATTCTCTCTGTTATCCGTGGTGCGGCTCAAGTAACCCAAGGATGTCGGTTTCGGGGCTGGAAACTCTTGGGAAACACCTCTTCTCCAAGCACGGGAGAGGACCCAGATGGGCTTTGGATTCACGTTCTCCTTTGTAGCAACTTTCAGTTTGCCAACCGCTGTACTCCCCCTTGTCCTCTGCATCTCGAACCTTTAAGGGAACAGCGTCGCATTCTGATTGGCTCCTGTGTTGGCTTGTGATTGGGGTCACCGGGTAAGTTCTTTCTTATCTGATCCTGCACGAGATTCTCCTGCGAAGCAGAGTCAGCGCTATGCTTTGGCTGTGGGGAGAAAGCATTTTGTTCAGGTGAGGGGGAGAGGTATGGATGAAAGGCCAAGGGATATCTTCATCTTCCACATCCTAACTGTTACCCGTCCACAGGCCCATTTTGATCTACCAGATTCAAAGGGTTTACACAGCAGTTGGCTCCTCTTGGGCCACTCTAAAAAGTAGGGTATTGGTTTTGGGAGATTTGGTTAAACTTAGGCTGTTTGTGTTGGTACTGGTGCTACAAGGTGAGTTACTACTATCCTGTCTGCTTACAAATGAAACATGTAGAACCACCGGGTAGAGCTGAATCACCTTAACCCGTCCTCTGTTTATGCCGTGACGACCCACCCATTCCCATCCCATTCATTTTGTCTCCCAGTTCCTCAATAGGCCCCTCCATTTTGCAGTTTGTTGACACAATTGTATTTGTAAACACATAAATCTTGATTCATCTAACTCCTTTTTTTCTTTGGACAGAGACACAGTGCTAAACAACAAAAACGAATTCAGCCTAATTCAGCTAGACCCTTGGTTTGCCATCCGATACAAATGGTGCAATTCAAGTGCTGCATCAGAGACTCTTGTTTATGTCAGTTGGATTCCTCGTACCAATTTAGGAAAATCACCCATTGATTAGCATCCACTTTGTTTTAGGTTCTTTTAATGTACCTCTAAGATTATTTAAGTGCTCTAAGTCAATGGTACCTTCTTCTTGAAGGACTTTTTCTAACTCACTGTTCTAGATGCTCACAAGTGCTTTTTCCTTACTGATAGTATGGGCAGAAGTCCCTTTTCCGGGGACATTCTCTAGTTCAGAATTTTCTTCTTCCATTACCCTCACTATGCTCTCATTCAAAACAAATAATAGGTATCTGCTATCCCTGTGCGACAACTCATCCCATGGTGGGGGTTGGGTAGACTGCAAAAAGTGCAAAGATGGTACTAATGGTTCTTTCTATCTTTTCTCATGGAGAGAGGTGGAGAGCTATTTCATGCTTGTCTGTTGACGCCTTTGCTTCCTCAGTAAAAGCCCGTCAAAGCTCGAAGAGTTTCTAGTGTGTCTGGATTAGCATCCCTATTTCATTTACACATTTATCCACTGTGAACTGTGCTAGGGGTCCTAAGAACTGCTTTGGCTCTAACCTTGACCTGTACCCTTTCGGCAGCTTCCTGCTCTGTACCATGGATTCCACACACACTTCTATATCCTAGTATATTGGGACTCCCCATCATACCTACCTAAACTGGTTTAGCTCATCATCACCAATTTTAATTTTAAAAAATCCTTACAATCAATATACACAATAAACCCGGCACTCTGCTATCTCAATGGCAAACTGACTATGATGCAGGCAACTATAAACAGAATACTGGCTACGTATTTGAAGTTAATTTATAATAGTGAGGACCGAGTGTCTTCTGATCACTTGACACAGTAGTTCTATTTTGAAAGCACCTACCTGACGCCATACCAGGGGACACGAACGCCGCCACCGGCCAAGAGTCACTTCCTGCATTTTCATCGCGCCGCCGCCCCGGGACCACAATCCCCGGAAGCCTCAGTGGCGGCACACTCTTCTGACCACGCACCAGCACCAGGAGGCGCTTTAAATCTGCGCTGAGGTCAGCGAAGCAGGGGGAATAATTTTGAAAGCACCTACCTGATGCCATACCAGGGGACACGAACGCGGCCACCGGCCAAGAGTCACTTCCTGCATTTTCATCGCGCCGCCGCCCCGGGACCACAATCCCCGGAAGCCTCAGCGGCGGCGCACTCTTCTGACCACGTGCCAGCGCCAGGAGGCGCTTTAAATCTGCGCTGAGGTCCGCTTCGAGGGACGCTGGGCGAAGCCCGGGCTAAGGGCCCAGCTAAGGCTGGGGAAGCGCTGCACTATTGGGCTGCACTATTGGGCGCTCTAGTAGGCAGGCAGAGTAGCTAGAGCCCTATATAAACTGGTCACATGGCGCGCAGCGTGTGCGCGCAGCGTGTAAGCCGTCGCTACGCCGGAGTCACGCCAGAGTCCAGCCCGTCTGCGCCCGTCCGGCTGGTCAAAATGAGGTTGGCCCATCGGCCGGTAAGTACTCATTACAGGAGATGCTAAGGCTTAAGCCCTTAAGACTATCGTGTTATCATAGAAGCTCTCCTGAAGATCTCCTCTCATCTCCTCACTGTGGCTGCTTCTTGGCATGCCCCAGTGGCTCTGGTCTACCTCCCTCCACTCATTTATCATACCCTCACATTGACATAGGAGTCAATACGCGGCAAGAAGACTGTATTCTTGTTAATGCTCGCTCACTCATTAAGAATAGCATTATGTTTAAGGAGCTTGTACTTGACAGAAAGCCTTCGTTGGTCTTTGTCACGGAGACTTGGGCAAAGGATTCCTCTGGCCCTGACCTTATTGAAACAGTCCCGGAAGGGTACTGCCTGGCACGGCATGACAGAGTGGGCCGGGTGGGTGGGGGGTTAGCTATTCTTTATAGGGAGTGCTTTCACTGCCTCATTACACCGGTTAAGGTTGCCAGGGATACCTTTGAAGCACTATATTTTTCTCTGACAGGCCCCCATAAATTTACATTTAATGGACTTTTGGTCTATCACCCTCCAGGCCCTAGAGCCGACTTCGGACAGCAACTGCTCCACACCTTAGAACCTTATTTTGGCCGAGAAAACTTAACGGTTCTGGGAGATTTTAATTTCCATCTTGAGCTGTTAGAGACCCATGACACTCTCTCCCTGCTGGATGTTATGTTGGCTTGTGGACTTTCCCAGCTGGTGAAAGCAACCACTCATCGAGCAGGACATACGCTCGATGGAATCTTTTACAACGATTGGACGTTTGACAGTAAAAGATCCCTTTTTTCTGTCATGGTCAGATCACCTGGCCGTACCATTCACTATGTCCTGTCCAATCTTGGATGGTTTTAGAAATATTCAGAGTAAAACGGAACTACGTAGGAACCTGAATAATATTAAGGAAGGTTCCTTTATACCTTGGATATCTAGGATGCCTTCTTCCCTGGGGGACAATGTCCAGTCAGCTGTCCTACAATATGATAAGACCATTACAGAGGCCTTGGAAGTATTGGCCCCTATACGGCCATGCTATTCTGCCAGGAAAAGACCTTCAGCCCCGCGGTTTACGGAGCATTTAAGACTACTCCGACAAGAAGCCAGGAGACAGGAGCGTTTATGGCATACCAGCTGGGATCTAAGGGATAAGGATACCCATAAGATCTTGATAAGAAAGTATAAATTGGAAGTTATTAGGGTAAAACAAGAATACTTCACTGCCCTAACTTCCTCACTTTCCTCTCCTAAAGAGCTCTTTAGGATAGCAGATTCCCTTACTGCCCTTCAGACCCCCGACCCGGTGATTGCGTCCCAGGAGCACTGTAACAACATAGCGTCTTTCTTCCAGACTAAGATCCTGGATATTTATACTGCTTTAGAGTTACTGAGACCTGTTACCACCAAGCCCATTGTTCCTGCTGTCCTGGACCCTGCCCTTTCGGAGAAACCTCAGACATGCTGCCTGGAATCCTTCCCTTCTCTCTCCCTACAGGATGTAGAGACACTTCTGGATAAAATTAAATCTGGCTCTCCTCTAGATGTTTGCCCGCTTAAGATCTTAAAGCAGTGCAGAAACTCTCTTTTACCCCCTCTTGTAGACATCATGAACAGGGCTATGAGGGAGGGTATTTTTCCTCAGCAGTGGAAAAATGCAGTAGTAAAACCTTTACTCAAGAAACCCTCTCTCGACCCCAGGGTACTAAAGAATTTCCGTCCCATCTCACTGCTCCCAGCCCCTGCGAAGATGTTAGAAATTCATCTGAACAAACATCTTGCTGCCTTCGTGGAAAATTCTGGCTGTTTAGATCCCACCCAGCATGGATTCAGGAGGGAACATAGCACCGAGTCTGCCCTCACCATAGTACTGGATAACATCCGTATGTGTGTGGATAGGGGACAGACCTCCCTCCTGATCCTTTTAGATCTCACAGCCGCCTTCGATACCCTTTCTCCCTCAGTCTTAACATCTCGCCTGAGGGAGATTGGGGTTCAGGGGGAGGCACTAGCTCTACTTACCTCTTTCCTCGATCAACGAGAGCAAAGAGTGAAGCTGGGTAAATTTCTATCTCCATCCCTGTCTGTGCAATGTGGGGTCCCTCAAGGGTCGACGCTAAGTCTGACCCTTTTTAACATCTATGTGACCCCCCTTGCCAGACTAATTAGATCTTTTGGGATGGAGGTAGTTTCCTATGCGGATGACACCCAGATCCTCGTCTCTCTCTCCCAGCCAGTTATTCCGACAGCCTCCAATTTTAGATCTTGTATGGAGGCTGTCGGACAGTGGATGATTCACAATTCGCTGAAACTGAACGGGGAGAGGACTGAGGTGATGGTGTTTGGAGGCAAGGAGGAGGTATGGTCAGCCGATTGGTGGCCAGACTCACTGGGAGCATGTCCTGTCCCTGCTGCATCTGCTAAAAATCTCGGGGTAGTGATTGATCCAACCCTCAGTATGTGTCAACAGGTAAACAGGACCATCTCTACCTGTTGGGGCATCCTTTGCATACTGAGGAAGATCAGGCACTATCTTTCGCAGCAGGCTAGGAAACAACTGGCAGTTGCTCTAGTGGGCTCTCGTCTGGCCTACTGCAATGCGCTGTATGCGGGACTGAATAAAAGTCTGCTGCAGCGCTTGCAGGTAGTCCAGAACGCAGCGGCTAGGTTTGCTCTGGACCTACCTCGAGGCACCTCGGCCACCCTGGCCAGAAAATGGCTTCATTGGCTCCCCATGGAGGATCGTATCCTGTTTAAAATCTTGTGTCTGATCTATAAGGCTTTAGCAAAAAACAGCCTTATAGGAATTGGATCTATCTTGTCCTGTTATAGTCCCTGCAGGACTCTACGTTCCTCAAGCAAGGCTCTGCTATCAGTCCCGCGTATTCGAAAAGCTAGATGGGGTGGTAAAGCCTTTTCCGCCTTGGCACCCAAGTGGTGGAATGCTCTTCCGGGGGAACTGAGGTCTCTCCCTACCCTGCAGTTATTCAGAAAGGCCCTGAAGACTCGTCTTTTTGCACACGCATACCTGTAGTTTGATTTGCCATTTTTTGATTCATTTTGTTAGGCGCCTTGACACCTCAGGGTTTTAGTTGCGCGATATAAATTATTTTCAATCAATCAATCAATCAATCAACCAATTAAGGGCGGGCCCGTTTAAGCCCGTTCAAGAACGTGCAAGGACGGGACGGGCCACCCCTCTTTCATCTTGTTTGTGGTCATGTACGTGAGTACATTGAACACTGCACTTAGTTTATAATACTGACATGTTGGCCCCCTAAGGAAGTCAAAGGAAGATTGGATACTCCTCATCGTTGAGTCTGTTAAAAGGACTTTTTCTTGTTGATTTTCCAGTGCTCGTGAAATCGCTCTCCCTCTGCCACCGCACCTTGAAGCATTAGTGTGCTGCCGCTGAGTGGGGGAGTGCGAGGTTGTTACTAAATATGTCCTCACGAGCGGGAAAAAATCATATCACTCTCGCCACTTCCAATGGGCTGGCGACTGGAAGTATCGATCATTTCTTTAGGAGAGTCTCCAATGTGCTCGAAAAGGAAATCGCTGACGTGGAGAGGTGTCTCTCTTTGGACTTAATAACTGGAAAGCGATCTTCTTTGGGGCAAATAGGGACTGCGCCTTCCCCAACCCCTACAAACTATATAGCAGGAAACATTGGGCAAGCGAATATCGAAGATGCTAAGGATAAAGGAGAAGGGTTGGCCAGTCCTAATATTGATGTTTCTTTGCTGAGTCTGTCCACTAGTACCGATAACGAGGGCCTATCGAATTCCCCTAGATGATCTATTCCATCTCCCCTTAATATGAGTCAGAGTTCACCGCCTAAGGTCAAAACTAAAAAAAGAGGGGGTGGTCCTTTAAAGACTCGTCAAGCCAAAATGCAAAAGAGGAGTTCAACCTCAATAGTGTCAGATGCTGTTGATTCGTTAACTCCTCCCAGGGCCCCCTTAATATCAACTCACCGCCCATATTGTTTCACCGATGAGGGTGGCCTTTTGGAAAAGATTGAAATTTTAGTAAAATCATTGATGCTGCCTATCTTAGAAAGGACAAGGATGATCAATACGCATCTAGACCTGATCGATAAAAAAGTAGAAAGGAATACACTTTTATTATCTGACTTGTCAAAGGGATTGACCAGTACAAACCCCAGAGTAAATTCTGCTAATACGATGCCACAAACGAAAAAATGCCCACCATGTCCTACTCTCTCCATAAAACCCAATCATGCAGGGAAAAAGACAACTTGTAATTCCCCCAAAAAAGCACAGACATCTTCCTCGTTGGAGAGGATGCCTGTATCTAAAGTACCATCAGCACGCAAAGAAGGCGATCAAAGGGGCGATAAAATGATTCCGGAGAAAAAGGCAGAACTCCCACAAAGTAAGGCTGACAAGGACAATGGGGCAAAGGACTTGTATAATATAAATCGATAATTACACAGAAGAGTAGACCTACCGCCAGAAGCTGCCCCTTATGCGATTATTATGGCAGGTGTCCCTGAGCTCCCTTTAGGCATTAAGGAAGACCATCGAGCCTTAAGAAATAAAGTTGTTTATTGGTTGTGTAATAATAGACCCTTGCCTGCCCACATTAACGGGGAAATCTTAAATGTTAGGCGTGCAATTTGGGTGGGTTCGCGACCAAAAGACAGGATGGGGGATGTAATTATCGTGAATTTCAAAGATCATAGAGCTGTGAGGCACATCGGGGATTGGTACGACGTGAGAAGCAGCGATTCCATATCCACATATTACCTTAGCTATTTTTATCCGCATACACCAGCTCCTTATTTAAAAGACTGTGCAGTAGGAAGGCAGTCTGCAAACAGGTTCGGATTTGAATATTATGGGCGTAATCAAACTTCCTTATCCCAACCACAGAGATCAGCTAACTTCTACCCCAGGTTGACTCATCCCCCAACTCCAGGTCCGAATTATGAAAACAATTACCTGTGGGGTAATAGAGACATAGATTTATCTGCCTATAACATACCAACCCACAATCGGTTTGATGTATTTTCGGGCCTTGATTTTGTGGATTGACTCAAAAAGGACACTCCCCCCATTAACACGCTAGGAATAAGGGAGAATCCTGATACAATTAAGGGGAATATAGAAGATCATAGGCTGCGGGAGGGTAATGATGACATTAACCAAGTAGAAATTACGTCCGTAGAGGCCAATGGCCATAACAATGAGGAAGGTTATGAGACTAATAGCAACCTTGACCAAAAGAAGGGGGAAAAATGTGGAGGAGCTAGTTCCCCGTCATGTGGAAAGGATTCTGGGAATGCTCTTTTGTGTGAATATGCAGTAAACGAGAATAGGAAATCCTGTACTCTTTTGTTCTGGAACGTGGCAGGACTGAGGCAGAAAATGAAACACCCTTCCTGGGAAAGCGTTATAAATGGTCTTGACATTTTGGCTTTGCAAGAAACTTGGTCTATTGACCCAGTGCATATAAGTGGCTATAGAAGTTTCTTCACTCCGGCAGTGGGGGGCCAACAGGGTAGAGCAAAGGGTGGGCTAATTACGTACCTCTCAAATCAGCTCAAGTATGAGCAGGTCCGTTTCTCGCCAAAGTGCAGCTACTATCAAGTAGTAACGATAGATAACAAGAAAGGAATTCATTTTGTTGTCATAAACCTTTATATTAATATCCCGAAAAATGAAATTCTTAGCACTCTAAAAATGCTGAGTGAGGATATACAACATGAAATAGATAATAATGAAAGGGAAGTAATAATTCTTGGGGGGTTGAATTTAATTGTCCACTCTGTAAAAAGGGCAAACAAGGCATCTGTGGTTTAATGTTAGAGAAGGAGATTAACCTAACACACTTCGACCACTCCCTGATTGGGGACTTATTCAATGAAATACTGTTTACGTATGCCTTGGGATATGTAAATGAAATTGCCCAAAAACCAACTCCCTTTGTCCCCACATTATTTGGCAGAGGAGCATTGACCACCATTGACTTAATTATTTCTTAAAATAGTTACGGCCACAAGATTAAGAGGCTTAAGACCATAGAGTTACCACTAAGTGACCATTGGCCTCAAATAATGAAGATTGAAAACCCATTTTTGGAGCAGTATAATGATGGGTCCCGTTTGCGCACAGTCCCTGATGTGATTCTTGGGAGGCAAAACGGGTATACTCTTAAATGGGGTAAGGTGGTCCCAGAGAAGTTCTTAGGCAAACTGTTGAAAAACTGTTCTGGCAGTTTCGCGATTTGCCTGGGTGAGCACTCTGACAGTGAGCAGATAATAGAACACTTCAACACCATAGCTTCTTCAATTAGAAATAGTCTGCGGGTGGAGGTAAATAGACGGGCGAAAGGTAATAAGAGTTGGTTTGACAATGCATGTACAAGGGCATTGACCGACTTGAAACATGCTATTCATAGGACACCCCAAGATCCTTTACAAATAAGAGGTTTAAGAAAAATATACAATAAGGCATTAAAAAAATAGGAAAAATGCTATAAAAAAGGAGGCCTTGGAAGTCCTATGTGCAGCGTCACAGTCTAAGGATGCATCGGCATTTTGGAGGGCCGTAAATGCCCGTTTTCTTTATGATAACACCAAGGCGCGCATGGAGATTGCGATTGCTGAGGACGACTGGGTCGAACATTTTTCCAATGTTTACAGGTCCCAAGATGAAAGTCCTATTATAGGTCCTAGTACATTGGGTGATATAGGGGTAGGGGCCCAGAAGCTTGTGGTAACTTTGGAGGAAGTTATGATGGGTTTGAAAGCAACAAAGGGGGGCAAGGCTGCAGGTCCTGATGGGATCCCAGCAGATTTGTATAAAGCAAATAGCGAGATCTGGGGCCCCATGCTGGTACAGCTTTTTAATGCAGCGCTAGCAAGGAGATTAAATCCGTCTTGGTTTACCTCGGTTATTGTACCAATATATAAGAAGGGAGACAGACAAAATTGTGTATGCTATAGACCAATCTCCCTTCTAGACTCATCTATAAAAATCCTTGGCAGAGTCATCCTAGCCAGACTACAAAACTGGGCAGAGGACAATGGGATAATAAGTGTCTTGCAGTTTGGATTTCAGAAGGGCATAGGAACAATCGAACAGGGTTTAAATTTATTGATTGTTCAACAAAAATATACCAGGGTAAAGGGTGAACGCCTGTACCTTACGTTTGTCGACCTCACATCGGCATTCAATGGTGTGTCTCATGTTAAATTGTGGGTAATCTTAAAAGGGTTGGGCGTGGAAGATTCTATCATTTGCTTTTTAAGAGAATTATATTCAGGGGCCACAGCATCGGTTCGTTATGGAAAGGGGGGTGAATGTACCAGAAAAGTTGGTGTTGGACGTGGAGTACGCCAGGGGTGCGTCCTGGCTCCATTTTTATTTCTGGTCTACATAAATGGACTTGAGCTTCGTCTGTTGCAGGAGTGTAGGGATATGCCCAGGTTTGGCAAAAGACCTATCCCTGCACTCTTGTACGCGGATGATGCAGTCCTAATGGCCCAGACTCCCTTGGCCCTACAGAATCTGATAACATCTTTTGATAAGTTCATGTTGAGTTTAGATTTAAAAATTAATTGTAGTAAAACCTTCTTCATGATCTGTGGTACAAGAATTGGGAAGCAAATGAAAAGAATATTCATAAATGATGTTCCCCTGGAAAACACCTCCACTTTCCCCTACCTTGGTATTTTGTTCCATGAATCTGGGTCTTGGACAAGTGCTGTAAAGGCCAAAACTTTTTTGTTCTCAAAAACAATAATGGCCTTAAAGAATTTTATAAAAAAGTTGGGTAAGAAACCAATAAGAGAAATCTTAACTATATATAATGCCACGTGTACATCAGTAGCTTTGTATGGCTCGGGTCTTTGGGGGTATTCCAACATAAATTCAATTCAAATAGCCGAAAATAAGTTCATGAGGCATATTCTGGCAATACCACAAAGTGTTGCGACTTATATCTGTCACACTGAACTTGGACAACCCCATATATCAGATATAATCAGAACACAACCCATCCTCTTGTGGCATAGGGTATGAACAACAAACGAGTGTGCCGTGAACCGGGCTATGTTGCAGGATGTCTTAAAATTGGAAAATGCGAGTGGATTCAAATGGCTAGACTATGTTAAATGTTTTCTTATAGAAATCAATTGCCAACATTACTATAATGATCCGTCACAATGGTTAACATATCCAGAAAATTGTTGAAAAAATTGTGTATGGAATACCTCGAAGAGAAAAGAAGGCGAGAGGAAGCGAAGAAAAAGACAGTTGCCTCGCATCTTCTGTTATTAACTGGTGATAAATTACAGCCGTATTTAACCCTGCCGATGTCCAATTATGATTGATTTCTCTTGACCCGTTTTAGATTAAATATCGTTTTTAGACTTTTGTCCTTCCCAGAAATGAATTCATGGTTGCGTGATTTGCCTATGTGCCCATGTGATGAATCTTCGTCCCAATCTGACATCCATGTTTTATTCTTTTGTAAATTTTATATTTTACCACGTAGGAAATGTATTATCCCAATCCTCAAAGAAATTAATTTAAATAGATGTCGCCCAGCATTTTTTGAATTTCAGAGAATGGACACTGTTTTAACTGTTGCAGTAGTTTTTTTTTTTTTTTCCTTTTTTTTTTTTGGTGTCCTCATATATGCCACCAGAATATATGTGCTCTAGGTGGGCCCCACTGTTGCCTCTTATACTGTTGTTTTTTCTTCGAGTCCGCCCTGGAAACAGTATCATAGCAGACAGGGATCCCCAGAGGTAGGCTGCTTTCCTTATCCTACTCCTCCAGGCCTATTTTAGGCACCCTAGGCCTGAAAGAGGACAGGACCGACACAACCTCTGGCATAATCACGGGACCGCTCACCTATTTAACCAGACTATCAATTTAGACCAGACATTCACAGTGTTGGCACTAGTGCCAGCCAGATCCATTTTGCATACTTCCATTATATATTTCAAGCATGCTGCAAATCTCGGAGGAGACACCGACTTCCACTCCATGCAAATTTGTCTCCTTGCAATAGCTATTATGTAAAAAATAAACTGAGTATCCAAACTATTGATATTGTAATCTTTCAACAGCCCAAAAAAGATAAGTCGGCGAGAGCAAATAATGGTTATTGAAAGTACATCACCCACAAAATCCATAACCGCTTTCCAATAGTCTTGAATAAGTGGGCATTCCAAAAAGATATGGATATCATCAGCTTCATTATAGTTACAACGAGGACAGTAATAGTTATTTCGTGTGATCTTATGCAGCTTGGCCGGTGTCCAATAAACCCTATAGGCCGTAAACAGGTGGTTACGTCTTAAATTGGCTGGTTTAATTAACCTCTGAGAAAGAAAAAAGGAGTCTAGCCAACCTTTGCTGACCGCTTCAGGGGGCTCAGGTATACAGTTTCCCCATAACTTTATTATCTCAGAATGCAATTTACTCTCCTCTTCCTTAATCATCAAACTGTACCAGAATGAAAGCTCTTTAACCCATTTCCCTTCTCTACCAATTGCATCAAGAATATCTGTATCCTTCTCCCTTTGCATATTTTGACTGGACCACCAGGCGGATAGTTGGTAGTATTTAAACCTTGTCACCTGTCCATCTGTGAGTTGTGCTAAGGTATTCCAACTTACAAGGCCCAAATCTGCCCAGAGGTCCCCCCATTTTTTTAACCCAGCTGCTTTCAAGGGTTGTGACAATTGGTCCTGGAGACATTGAGGAGTGCCTGGAGAGTCCCATATTGGGGAGTGTGTGTGGTAATAAGGAATAGCAAATATTTTCCTAATGTACCCCCAATTTTTTAATGCAGTCTGTAAGATTTTTAGTCGGACTTTTAAAAAAAATTTCTGGTCTCCAAACTTAAATAAAAAATAGTCATGGTCGTGAGATAAATCAGTTAATAAAGCTTGAAATAGACGCCCCTGTGATGATGCATCTAACTTATTTGCAAGAAGCCTAAAGTTTTTGAAGTGAAATGCATGACAGTATGACAAAAGATCAGGGAGGGCTAGCCCTCCTATTTTTAGACCCCTCCTCAATTTCTTCCATGCAATTCTTGTTGACTTACAGGCCCATATAAAGGATCCAATTTTACCCTGTAGAGTGTTAATGTCTTTCAGTGAAAATGATAAGGGGATGCTGTTAAATAAAAAGGTCAATTTTGGGAGGATTGTCATTTTAATGAGGTTTACCCGACCGTATATGTTTAGTGGCAAATTCCCCCATCTTATTAATGTTTTATTAATATCTTTAACCACCTTTTGCCAACTGAGTGATGTGATGTCTTTTATTGATTGAGTTAGGTGGATTCCCAGGTACCTCATACTTTGTTTTGCGCCCAATATATGTGAATTATTGTTCCATCCCATAATCTCCGTTTTCTCCTTATTTATCTGGTAACCAGACAGTCTCCCAAATTCTTCCGATAAAAAAAATAGCCTTGGAATAGCCACCGAATGATCCGAAGTATATAAGAGAAGGTCATCTGCGTACAACGCCACCTTCAGTGGCATATTTCCAAGCTGAAATGGTTGAATAACATTATCCTCTCTAATCCCACAAACAAAAGGCTCCATGTAAACGTCAAACAAAAGGGGAGACAGAGGACAACCCTGCCTGGTACCTCGAGATATGTCAAACCACTCAGATAAAATTCCATTAACTAAGACCTTTGCCCTCGGATTGTGATATAAAGATTTAACCGCCTCTATAAACAATTGAGGGAACCCAAAAGCCCCCATTGTCACCCATAAGTACTTCCAATTTACCTGATCAAAGGCCTTGGCCGCGTCTATAGCAACCAGGGCCAGGGGGAGATTTTTAACGTTAGCGTAGTCTATGGCCCCTATTGCTTGGAATGTTAATTTGTTTAACTGTCTCCCTGGATTAAAGCCTCTCTGATCAGGGTGAATTATAGATTTTATGACCTTCGACAGTCTAGTGGCTAGAATACCGGAGTAGATCTTCATATCTGTATTCAACAATGAGATAGGTCTATAGGACTCTATTCTTTTTAAATCTTTATTTGGTTTTGGTATGAGCGTTATGGTGGCTTCCCCCCAAGAAGAAGGTGTGGAATAACCATGAATCAGTAAAAGGTTGAAGAGTTCCCGTAATGGAGCTGTTAGTTGCTCTTTGTTGTCCAAATAAATCTCCACTGGCAGCCCATCTGACCCTGCAGCTTTCCCTTTTTTCATTTTCTTTAATTGACCTAAGATTTCCCCGTCTGTTATCTCACTTTCCAGATATACTTTATCAGTTTCAGACATTTGTGGTAGATGTTTTGTTACCAACCAGGATTCTAAATCTTCCCCCTTAGGATCTTTGTCTTCCGTATATAGACTCCTCATAAAGGACCTTGCTTCTTCTCTTATCTCTAAATCTGTTTCTATCCGATCTCCTGTCTGTCTTTGTAGCAAAACTTTAATATTATTTCTAGTTCTCTCTTCTCTGGCTTTCCAAGCGAGGAGAGCTCCGCACTTTTCTCCATACTCAAAGTTTTTTAATCGACTAGACTCCCATTTTTCTTTGAGAATTCTCTCATCCGACACTTTTAACTGGAGCTGTAAGTCAAAAAGTTCCTTCTCTAGCAAATATGCTCTGCTGGAATTCTTTAAAACAGCATTTTGTAGTTCAAGATCTTTTCTTGTTATTGCTGCCAGGTCTTCCCTTCTTTTTATTTTTATACTCTTTCTCTTATGATGCATTAGAGAGCTCAAAACACCTCTCAGGTAGGCCTTGTATGTTTCCCATACTACCTGGGGGGAGGAGGATCCTGAGTTTGTTGTAAAGAATTCTAGTGTTTTATCTTTAACCTCTACTTTTATCTGATTATCTAGTAAAAGTGATCTCTCCAATGTCCACCTTGGTTTTAATGGGGTTATATTTAGTTCAATTTCCAATTCCAAAACGGCATGGTCAGATAATCCTGTAGGCGTAAAGGAAAGGTAATTGATATCTATGAAAAGGTGTTGATCAACTAAAAAGTGATCTATTCTGGAATAATTCTTATATTTTTTACTATAAAAAGTGAAGCCACGTTGAGAACTATACTTTTTCCTCCAGACGTCTACCAAAGTAAAATCTTTTATTACGGCATCTAAAATGGCGAGTGACTTTGTGGGAGCCTGATATTTAGCCCTAGAGGTTCTGTCTAATTTATGATCAAAAACCAGGTTGAAATCACCGCCTAGAATTAGAGGACCAGTTGTCGTAAATAGTGCTAGTTCGAGTTTGGACAGCGGAACTGGGTTGTCCTCGTTTGGGCCATAGTATACTGCAATTGTATATGGGCTGGTTAAAATATATACTTCTGCAATTAGCCATCTTCCCGATTGATCTGTCTCAAAACTTCTTAGGCTAATCCCTCTATTTGCTCGGATTATGATGGAAACTCCCCTTGTGGTGCCTAATTGCCTGGAACTAATTATATCTTGAACCCACCTAAACTTCTTAAAGAGAGAATCGCATATTGCTGCTTCCAAGTGTGTTTCCTGTAACATTATGATTTGAGCATCTGAATTTCTTAAAAATTCACAAATTCTATTCTGTTTTATTTTTTCCCCTATACCATTAATGTTCCATGACAGGACCTTAAGCTTATATGAATTAATCATAAGTCTAATGAATGCTTGTACCCACCCATCCCTTTATACATCAAACACTTACTTATATATGAGGATTTTTTTTTCCCTTTTTCCTGACTCCCCCCCTCCCATTGGACCCCTCCCCCCTGAGGAACCCCCCCTACATACCTAGCGATGACTTCGCCTTTTGGAGCAACCAAGTAGTGCCCATGACCAATTTACTGTATTTTAGCGAGACAAAGTAAGTCACAAATAAATCATCATGTCTCCCCGTTTTATCATACAGTCTGCATATACAACAATTTATTTTCTCAGATTCCCCACCACCATCCCTCTTTTTTTTTTTTTTTTTGTGTTTCATTTTATTATTATTATTTTCTTCCTTGAAGTAGTCATCTTATCTGCCCAGTTCTATGGTTCTATAGCTCCTGCTCACTCTTTATTCGATCTAAGAGATTATCAACCTCCTCTGGCTGTGTAAAACTGTATGTCTTATTTTTCCACATAATCCTGAGCATAGCCGGGAATCTCATCTGGACATGTGCTCCCAGTGACCTTAGATCCGGCATTCTGGTGCCCAATTCCCATTGTCTTTGTGCGGTTCTTGCGCCAATGTCGGACCTAATGAGGTAGGAACTGGACTTGTAACGTAAGTCTGTTTTCGCAAGGGATCTCCCTAGAATAAGCTCCTTGACATTGTATGTCTGAAAATTTACCAGAATTTTCCTAGGTGTTTTCCTATCCGTACGCCTCTTATAAGGGTCTCTATGCACCCTTTGGATCTCTGCCTCTAAATCTATATCCGGGCGGTCTTTTAAAACGCAGTCTCTGAGGAGTTTACAAACAAATCCCTTTAAGTCCTCCAACTCTTCCCCTTCCGGTATTTTCAGGATCCTTAAGTTATTCCTCCTGGCTTGAGTCTCTAGCCGTTCAAGGTCCATAGCCAATGATTTATTCTGGGCTTTAAGATGTTCTATGTCCTTTTGATTCTCGTGTACAGTTTTATTCAGAGCAGCAGCCCCTATTTCAAGATTCCCTGTACGCAGAGTGACCTCTTCCAATTTAGATTCTAGCACATCAAACCTGTCCTTTATTGTTTTTTGATTAGCTTCCGATATCTCAAATTTCGACATCATGTCACTTCTCAAGGATCTAAAAAGATCCCCTAACCGGTCACTCTCGCGCTCACTTGAGTCCACAGAACTCCTCCTTATTTCTAAATTTATTCGAGCAGAATCTGTAAGATTTTCATTACTTGCATCTACACTCCTGGTCTCCTCGCCTGGGTCCTTAAGACTGCCTAGAACAGGTTTAGCCATTGCAGCCTGACTCTTGGGTCTGGTATCAGGGTTTTCCCCCACTTTGTCTGCAGGAGGTGCCTTGTTTAAATTAGCAGAAGCGCCTGTTCCCTCCTCGGCGTTTTCCACGTCTTCCATGCCTCCCAAGTTTTCTAGAGCTTCGTAGCGGTTTTTTGAGGATATAATGCCACTGTCCCCCTCCAACGGCACTGACGAGCACTTAGCCTGATCTAGGACCTTAAAAAAAGATTTTAGGGATGGAGTGCTTTTCACTGTTTGGCCCCCATGAGGTTTTCCTTTAGATTTTTTAACTAATGTAGTCCTCTTCTTTTTGCTTTTGCAGGGAGTTAATGGCATAGGTCGCTCCCTTTCCTCAAATTCTAATGCCCCTTTCTCTTTTAATTCCACCCTCGATCTCAGCTGGTACCTATTTCTTCTTATTGTGTCTCCCTGCGTTACATGTGTTAAGCTAATATTAATTGGCTTAGTGTTCTTAGCTATAGCAGCTTGCGTCACTTTTTTTCCTCCTGGCTCGGAATATTTCAATGGTGCCGACTCTTGTGCTGGAACTTCAATATTCTTAAATACTATGGGACCAGGCAGCGTTTGATCCATGCAACCCCACCTCGCAGTACTGGATCTGTGGGTCACTTCCACCTTACTCCCCCTCTCCTCACACCTAATCAGTAAAGAGTAGAGCCTCTTTCTCACAGGGTCCGGTGTAGGTAACTGTTGCTCAAGTGTATGTGACACCAAACTTCCAAATTTAAGTTTGAAAAGGGCGGAGCGAAATCTGCTCCATAAGTCTCGTCGGCGTTCTTCCAGCGTGGATATTAATGAATACAGGTCCGTGAGGGCCCTAGTGCTATTTCAATAAACCGACCAACCTTAGCCACCTGCTGCCTAAAAAAGGAAAATACTGCAGGGCAATTTGTGGCTTCCGACTCTAAATGGTATATTGTGCAGTTTTTGGGACTTACTTTTACCCCCCGTGTATTCCACCTTACCGCTGGTTACTGAGCGCTAACCTCCGCTTTTAATTTCACTGCTTGTCGATTATGGAAACACAAGTGGAGCTGCCTGGCTGCCTGGCTGACCGGTCCCTCCGTAGCCTCCGTAGCCTCTGCTAGGAGCGGGCAGCGTTCTCCGGTGGAGGCATTCACTCGCGTTCTCTCGCGCCGAGGACAGCTGACACGGGTCCTAGCGCCGCCTGCTGCCGTGCCTCGTAATCTTCAATGATCCTCGAGGTAAAGGGACAGAGGAGCCAGATTTAGCAAAAAACATTCGGTGGTCGTGGGGTATGAAGTGCCTCTACCGCTCACCTGGACGAGGGGAGGCTTGAGCTCTCTCGCAACTCGCTAATGCGCTGCATTCGTTCCGGTCATCGGGGACGCCTTGGTGCTGCCGCGACCGGCTCTCAGCCCGCCGCCATGTTCCTCGTGGGAGGCGTGGCTCAGTCACTGTTGCAGTAGTTTTAGGCTTTTTTAAACATGTTTTTAAACTGCGGAAAACAATTGGTCTTGATGAATTATAATTGTTTTCTTTTAACTATCCCTCTGTAAACTGAAATTTCATGTTGCTGCTTTTATGGTTATTGTCTTTTAACTGAATAAAGTACTTTTTTTTTGAACTTTTGAACTATTCCATTGCTTTCCGCGGTTGGGTGACTCCTTTAGGAAAGAATGGGTGGGCAATCTTACACTTGAGGAATTGAGGGAAGCCTTGCAGTCGATGCCGAAGGGTAAGGCACCCGGGTGAGATGGGTTCTCACTGAATCGTACCAGGTTTTCGTTTCCCAGCTAACAGATAAAACTTCTGGAGAATTTTCAGGAAGCCCTTCAGCAAGACATCCTGCCTGCTTCTATGAGGGCAGGCATCATATACATGGTGTTAAAACCTGAGGGTGAATCAGCTGACCCATCCTCTTATCGCCCTTTGACTATGAATAAATCTGACATCAAAGTGCTATATAAGGCATTGGCCTTAAGATTGGGTCATTTGAGCGAGGGTTTAGTGCATGAAGACCAATGTCCTATCTTAATACGTGATAAATATAAGGAGATTGACGCATATACTTCACAGAGACAAGAAAAGGGCACTTTTGTCTTTAGACCTGGAATGACCTTTGAAACTTTGAATTCCACTGCTAGAGTGCTAAGTGGCAAAACTGTGTGGGATAGCTGGGGGTGGGGCAGGGAACTTGAAAAGGGTCCCCTCTCTACCAATTTCTGTTTGCCTTAGCTATTGAGCTTCTAGCGATCCAAATTTGAGTGGAAATGGGTAACTGGGGGATTTGCATCGGAGATATCTCCCATTTAGTCTCCCTCTATGTCGTTGATGTGTTATTTTATGTGCGATTTTCCAGTGTTCGTGGCTTGATTAGTGGCATGCTTGGAGAGCTTTGGTGAGGTCTCAGGCCTAAAGATAAACAACCAAAATAGGCTCCTTTTTCACTGGGGACCTTAGCATTTCATTTAGTTTCAGAATCGCTAAACTTATGGTTTTGCTGGGAGATGGACAAATGTTGGTATTGAAGTATTATAGTATTACAGTGACCCACATGCCGGAGAAACAATATGACTCAATATGGGGTGCATATTGAGAGGTTTTCAAACCTCGGTCATGTTCTGGACCGCTCTGCCTTAGTCAGTGATGGGCGTGGTGGCAATTGCACTTCGTTAATAATGTCAGAGGGCGCATACCACTACAAAAGGATGCCCTTTGGATGATTTCTGCATCCGCCATGTTTCAAAAGAGTGATGACAAATTATTTAATAAGAAAAAAATCTTGTATTTTAAAGATGACACATTGACACGGCGGGAAACAAATAAGAAACACACAGATACTTTACATAGGGTTCTGTCAATTTTGGAAAAGAATGGTCTAACCTTATGTATACAAAAATGTCAATTCGAGATGGATTCTGTTGATTATTTGGGACATAACATTAGAAAAGAAGGTATATCTCCCAAACATAGCCTGACAGAACTATTGAAGATGCGCCACAGCCTGGAGATAAAGATCAGCTCAGATCATTTTTAGGTCTTGCGGAGTATTATGTAAAATATATTCCTTTCTTTTCTGACAGAACAAAGCATATGAGAGAATTGATTAAAATAAATAAAAAAAATTGTGTGAGATGGAAAATGCATCGCAGAATTCAACAACTTAAAAACGGCTATTGCCAAGGCTCCTGCTCTAGCATCATTTGACACTAAGTATAAATCTATAATTAGAACAGATGCAAGTAATGTGGGTATTGGAGCTGTTTTATTGCAAGACTAGAATGGCAAATTGGCACTTGTTGCTTATGCATCAAGACCATTGAGGAATGCAGAATTAAAATATTCTATGTTAGAAAACGAAACTCTGGCATGTTGGTGGGGAATAGTATACTTTAGAAAATATGTATATGGAACATCATTCATAGTCATGACTGATCACCGACCATTGGTAGAGTTATTTACTACCAAGGGCTGTAAAAGGGTCATGCCTAGAAGTGACAAAGCCCAAAAGAAAATTATTTATGTTAAGAACCCTATATCTAGACCAGGGGTCTCCAACCTTTTGTGTAGTAAGCGCTACTTCTGGCCAGTGAAAATCGTCATGAGCTACTGAACCCGAAGCAACTCGCGCATTTTTCCGAGAGATCCCCCACGCCCAGTTTCATTGACTTTAAGCCTAATTTCATCAGAGCCCATACTGTGGTTTGAACAAAATACCCAAGACAGGCCTGACTTAAGTGTTCCCTAGAACACCAAAAGGAATGACTTTGGATTTGTGACACTTAAAGACATTTCAATTAATAGGTCCAAAATTAAGGTCCAAAATTAAGACCTCATTTTTTATGCCCTTCTGCCCTCTGTTCCACTCGTTTTTTGTGCCTTTGTGCCCTCTGTTCCACTCGTTTTTTGTGCCTTTCTGCCCTCTGTTCCACTCATTTTTGCTTCGTTTTTTGTGCCTTTCTGCCCTCTGTTCCACTCGTTTTCCCCTTGTTTTTTGTGCCCTTCTGTCCTCTGTTCCACTCATTTTTTGTGCCTTTCTGCCCTCTGTTCCACTCGTTTTTTGTGCCTTTCTGCCCTCTGTTCCACTCGTTTTTGCTTCATTTTCTGTGCCCTTCTGCCCTCTGTTCCATTCGTTTTTTGTGCCTTTCTGCCCTCTGTTCCACTTGTTTTTGCTTCGTTTTTTGTGCCTTTCTGCCCTCTGTTCCAATCGTTTTCCCCTTGTTATTTGTGCCCTTCTCCCCTCTGTTCCACTCGTTTTTGTGCCTTTCTGCCCCCTGTTCCACAAATTTTTTGTGCCTTTTTGCCCTCTGTTCCACTCGTTTTTGCTTTGTTTTTTGTGCCCTTCTGCCCTCTGTTCCACTCGTTTTTGTGCCCTTCTGCCCTCTGTTCCACCAGCGCTCTCTGACGGGATCCCTAATTCCACCATTGAGCTTACCTGCGGTGGAAGGCACGTCTACTGGCGTTGGAAGGCACGTCTCCTGGCTACTTCTGGCGGTGGAAGTCACGTCTCCTACTGCTCCGCGCTGGCACCCGTCGCACAATGGCAGACAGTGCGATGCCAGCGCGTTTTCAGTACACGATGACGTCACAAGAGTCAGACTCTTACGAGAGGAGTCTGCAGCTCCAGGAGAGGAGCGTCATCCTCTTCGCCCGCCCCCACCCCAGCTTAGCTCCAATCCAATCTGGTTTGGGTGAGGGCGGGCAAATGGAGCCGGAAAGGCTAATAGCCCAAAATACCACCAAATACTACTGAAGGACTACACGAGCTACTCCCGGGGTCTCCGCGAGCTACTGGTAGCTCACGATCAACCGGTTGGAGACCCCGGATCTAGACCCAGTAGAATGGGGTAGAGAATTTCGATGGACATAGCAGGACCCATATGCCTTTCAAATTGGCAGATGTACTGTATTGTGTTAATTGATCAAATACCTCAGTGGCCTCGAGTGAAGTTTGTCAGGCAAGTGACATCCAAGTATGTAATTGATTTCTAGGAGGACATGTTTGAAAGGGAAGGTTTACCCACAAGCTTGTTTGACAGATAACGGTGTTCAATTAACATCCAGGGAGATGATTTCATTCTTATCAGGTCATGGCATACAGCATATCAGAACATCCGTTTATTACCCACAGAGTAACAGAATTGTTGAAAGATGGATGAAGGTACTTAAGGAAGGTTTGCAATTAGCCATTATCAATGGGAAACCTTTCTGGTAAACTATTCATGATCTTTTATGGAGTTATCACACCACACCCAGGACGCCTGGAGAAAGATCAGTTTTTGAGAAAATGAGAGGGAGACCACCTATATGTAACTTAATACAATCTTGAATGTTGGAGCTTAAAGACGTACTAAGTTCTGTGATCAGTGGAAATTCTGATAGGAGATTTTCTGAGGCAGAGGAAAATGTGTCTCAAAAAGACAAATCCAGTAACAAAGAATCTTATTTGAAAGCGGGAGAGTGGGTCCGGGTTAACATAGGCAGATTGGTTAAATCTGGTGTTTCAAGTTTTCAGAGCCAATGGAAATTATAAGAATTGGAAATCAAGTGGTAGAATTATCAGATGGGATATTTGGAGTATGAGCAAAGTTGTTAAAGTCCTAGTTCAACTTAATGGAGGTAGCGTAGATGTGAAATCTGCCAAGCTTGCGGCTTCTGATAGCGGTAAGGAAAACAGCATACTACCTCATATTTCTGTATATTTAAAGAAGGACAAAACCTTTACGGATGATGGGGCTACATTACAGTTTGATCATCCAGCCATATGTCAAAATTCGCAACGCAAAAGACAGGCATCGAATTGGTTGCAAGACTATCACATGTAATATATGTTCATAATAGTTATTTTTTCTGTTCTTATAAGTTGTCATGTTAATGTTCCTTTAAATAGCTATATGTAAACAAGCATTTACAATGCAACGGTCTCGCCTTTGCAAAAGTTAGAGCTATTGGCATTGTAAATGACAAATTTTTTATTTATGTGTTGGTTTTGAAAACAGATAAATTAATGGCATTGTCATTTACAATGCCAATAGCTTAATCTCTCGCAACTGCGAGACCTATTGCATTTGCAATGCAATCGGTTGCATATTTGCGCGGGTTCAAGCTATTGACATTGCAAATAACAATGCGTTTTATTTGTTTAAAAAACCAAACCATAATTAAAGTGTCTCTCACACTGCTGTCTCTCTCACACTGCTGTATCTCCCTAGAACACACATATGCTGTCTCTCACACTGCTGCCTCTCTCACACACACTGCTGTTTCACACACTGCTGTCTTTCTTACACACAATGCTGTCTCTCTCAAACTCCTGTCTCTCTCACACTCCTGTCTCTCTCACACTGCTGTCTCCCTCACACTGCTGCCTCTCCCTAGAACACACTTATGCTGTCTCTCACACTGCTGTCTCTCTTCTACACGCTGCTGTTTCTCACACACTGCTGTCTTTCTTTCACACAATGCTGTCTCTCAGATCACGAGAGCAAGTTGACGATTAGGGTCGTACTGGAATTAAAAATCCAGTACATGCACTCACATGTAATGCCTGCACTTTGGGCACGACCAGATTGCTCTATAGCCCCGGCGTCTTGTGTTTACATTGAAAATGTATGATTCCCAAAAGGTGGTGCAAACGTCCCCAAGGCTCTCACTGGCCTGACTCTCCAATGAGACAGAAAGCTGTTGTTATATGACAAGCGTCAAATAACAGAAGTGTTGGGTGCACTCTTAAGTCACCCAGACCCCGCAGAGAAGGGCATGTTAGACATATGAGTAACGGTTTATCCCCTCACTGCCGCAGGTCAGACTCACCCCTTTTGTAGCTCCCCCAGGCGGTGGCACAGCTCACAGACAGACGACGTAGGCATCCAAGGTGAGACAGGTGAGTCAGCAGGACCGCTTCACGCACTGCGAAGGCACGAGTGAAAGCAAAAAAAGCCCTCTAAACCCCACCGTGCTCCAGCACGAACCCCGGCCCCACAGACCGCCTTGCTTCACTTCTGTTCACACACCGCCATGCACACGCACGTGCACATTTTGTCCACACATAGAAAATTCTTGATTCCAAAATTGGTGTAAACTAGTTAGAGGGTTATTTTTCCGATGCACATTACATATGTCAGCAATTCATTAACTAGACTTTCATTTTGAGACCGCACGGTCACTTCACAGATGCTATTTCCAAATGTTTACCTGGCACCTGGTTGGCCGAGCCACTGTCCCGCCCATTCTTTGGCACCGACTGGGCCACAACTAGTCCTCCCATGCAACGCTGATAGCGAGCATAGACACGGCCGTCTTTTCAAGAGACTTTCGCCTCTATTGTGGCGACCCAAAACAAGCACATGCAAAGCAATGGAGGGGGGGTGGGACGGAGACACAGATAGCGGGAGGGGGGCGGGGGAAGGCAGGACAGGTGGGAACGGAGACACATACAGCGGGAGGGGGGGCGGGGGAAGGCAGGACAGCAGCAAGCACTCACCAGAGGTCGGGGCAAATGATAAAATAAAAGGCTGCCAAAAAAAAGTAAACGCCCACCGCGGCAATGACGTTCTACAAGGGGCGGAGAGGGAAAAAATTGCCGGAACGCCCACGAATCGCCTCGCACAATGACGGACAGATCTCTCTTCCAATGGCTAGCCTCCATTTATGGAGCTAGCCAATGGAAGTGAGAGGCGGGACAAAGGCACATACTGTTCCAACATAAGATTTCGCCTGCGCGAACGCTGCTGCGCAGCGGACGCCAGGCGAAACCTAAAAAGAGCACTTTTGCAAAAGGAGTAGGAGGGAGGCGACTGAAGTTGAAGGCGAGTTGCGTACTTGAAATAACACAGAGTTCAGAAGGTGAAAACACCAGCTGACAGGGAGGGAGAGGGTGACAGTGCTCTGCAGTTGAGTGACTCCCCTCCAAGACGTTCTGACTCAGCATTTCATGTGTCACATGTTGATAAAAGTACCAACACCACCACTACATTATGTTTTAAAAAACACACACCAATATCTTTTTTTTTTTATTTAGAGGCCAATGGACAGTTTAACCGGTTTACCCTTTCTAAACAGTCGCCTACTCGTGCCCCACAATTACCTCACAATTGGTGCATCAACCTTTGTACCTTAAAAGGGGAAAGGTTGTTTACTCTATCACGTAAAAAGTTCAGTGCAACTCGTCCGTCGAACCTGCTCGCTTGTGTTCTTGATGCGTACACCGTTCAGGTGAAAGGCTGAGTCCAGGCTTATTTACAAGCCCCTAGCGGCGCCGGTACGTCACTTTTTCCCGTTCTAAAAGTGACGCACCGGCAGCGCAAGGGACTTGTAAATCTGCCCCTGAGTTTGAGCACATTATCTTCCGGTAATTTCCCAGCCTTCGGGCACCTCTTTGTGGCCAATGATATGTGAGCTTACAAAACGCGTGCAGCTCTTGCAACAAGTCCAGCCTGTAAAACTGGGAATAACTGGTGAGCCTGGGTGCACCAAGAGGATGCTAACCTTCAGGCCTCTATCTCCCAGTGCCACTGCACCATCTGCATCGATGGATGGGACAAACGCCCCTGCAAGTGTGAAACTTTTCTGATAGTGAAAGTAATTTATGCTTTCGTAAGTGAAACTGGTAATTATAGCTGTAGTTCCTTCCCTCGCTGAACTTCCCCTACTTAGGAGATTCCGCAATGCCACCCACATTAAAGGGAGTGTTGGTTAACACTTTAGGATGCTTTAAGTGGCACCCTTTAATGTGCAAGAGCTCCACTGGTTTTGTTTGTAAGCTCACATCATTGACAGGCAAGTGCTCAAAGGCTGGGAAATTCTCGGAAGACAATAGAGCGTTAGTGGCGCAGTCGGGATTGGTTCGATTTCTTCACTCCTGGTAAAAACATATGATTTTGTATAGGGAGACTATTTCGAAAACACAAAAAAGAACAACCCTCCAACACAGTTCTCTGAATGTAGCAGTTAAAAAACATGAAAAACGCAATTATTTGTGCTTGGTCGTCGCAGAACGTGTTTTTTTTTGTTCACCATCCAGTTGCGTTTTTTGGTAGTAGCCTTTGCTTCTCTTCATGTCACTTGGGTGGTAGGTGGGTGGCGATGTGATCTTGCCTGGAACTCACCAGCCAGGACGCGTTGCAGCTGCGCCCGCAGATGGTGTCAGGTTTTACAGAGTTAAATGAGGCCCATAAAACGGCCTCATTCGGAGGAGATGAGCTAGAAATCACAGCCTTAGGAGGGATAAAACCTCCCCCCTCCCCACACACACAGACCTGTGAGTTCACACTGTGCTGGTAGGAGTGAATGGCTGAGCGCGGCCTGGGAGCTAGATTCGGCAAATCCGCCCCAAGGCGCTGGACAGGGCGAGGGGGAAGTGCCCTCGGCTGACGTGACCTCCCTGTAACAGTGGAAACCACAGAGCCGGCGGGTGGCACATGTTTGAAAGGTTCTTTCCTGTCCTGGGGGGTGAGGTCAAAGGTTGGACACATGCCCAAGCACCACAAATCTGCGAGGCCCTAAAAGGCGCCCCATCGCCCCGCGCCATCTCAGCATGACCAGAGAATGGTGCCTAATACTGTGCCTCCTGCCACATGGCCGATCCTTCAAAGCGCTGTATGTTACAAATGTCCCTATTACATAATGACACCCATTTGCGAGACCGCAGAAAGGTCAAAAGGCAGAGTTGATCTTGCTCAATCGCGTGCACTGAGTGACAGTTCGCTCAAGTGCCCGTAATCCTAGGTGGGAATTCAAGTTGACAGATGACGTTCGTTTATAATGGATACATTTTTAACAAATGAGTTTTTGCACATCGCAAAGAAATACAATAAAAAATAAAACATAACTCCACAGGTTAACCAACATCAACTGAAATCAACAGCACAAATAATAGTTCCCTATAGTATAAAGCAATCTCCGCAGGGAATGGCAGCGGGAGGGGGTGCGGGGGAAGGCAGGACAGCAGCAAGCACTCACCAGAGGTCGGGGCAAATGACAAAATAAAAGGCTGCAAAAAAAAAAAAGTAAACGCCCACCGCCGCAATGACGTTCTACAAGGGGCGGAGAGGGAAAAAATCGCCGGAACGCCCACGAATCGCCTCGCACAATGACGGACGCCTCTCTCTTCCAATGACTAGCCTCCATTTATGGAGCTAGCCAATGGAAAAGAGAGGCAGGACAAAGGCACATACTGTTCTCAAAAGATTTCGCCTGCGCGAACGCTGCTGCGAAGTGGATCGCCAGGCGAAACCTAAAAATGGACGCAACTGATGCACAGCTTCACACATGAAGCTGCACAACCACCCTCTACAACACCTTCCCCTACACAGTCTGCGCAGCTATCCCCTCAGAGGCCGACAGGTGAGAACATAGGTCCAGACAGGGGCACATAAGATGGGCTTTATAGCAGGGAGGTCACGGACCCCGAGAGAATACATACAGCATGACTCCCATGGTCCTCGCCCCGGGGGCCGATATAGTGCCACGCGATATATACTCACAACAGACTACCTCCCACCAGTGGCTCCGCACCGGAAACCCCCAGTTCACCCCCAGTTCACCCCACAGTTAATGGTTTTCTCCCCACACTGAAGATCTAGAAATCGATGATATCTTGTTGAAAATACGAATCCTTAACACCCAGCTATTGCGCACCACGAGGGGACGCACTAGAGACACATGCAAGACTCTGACTCAATCTCTGCTGTACGCAGGCGAGGACTTATACATATCTTTTCACCCTACTGAAGGTCAGATAGGAGCTAAATCATACAGCAACTAGTATGTTGAATCCGAAATGAAAAAACATCTGTAAGAGATTTTCTGTCTATCGTTACTGTGATTTCCCGTCGACTAATAATCAAAGATCTACATGCTTGTAAAATGTAATGTTACCTTTTGTTGATGTACTCATTGTGTGGAAATGTGAAAACCAAATAAAACAAGCATTTACAATGCAATGGTCTCGGCAATATTAAAGGTAGAGCTATTGGCATTGCTCATGACATTTCTATATATTTGTTTTTTAAATCATAAATAAATGGCATTGTCATTTATACTGCCAATAGCTTAATCGCTTGCATATGCGAGACCTACTGCATTAGCACCCACAAACAGAGTAAGTAGTAGAGTAGTAGAGTGGGTAGTTGATAGTGACTAGGAGAGAGTTATTAGTAAAGATAGTATTAGAGAGCGAGTAGTATAAAGTGAGAGTGAGTATTAAATATTGAGAGAGTGAGTAGTAAAGAGTTCTAGAGCCACACACATTTACATGCACAGCCACACCCTTACATATACAAAGTGTATTTTTAGTTTCAGTAGTAAAGAGTGAGTAGTATAGAGTGACTAATGATGAGTGAGTAATGTTGAGTAGTAGAGTGTGTGTGAGAGAGAGTGTGTGAGAGAGTGTGAGAGAGAGAGAGTGTGAGAGTGTGAGAGAGAGAATGTGAGAGAGAGAGTGTGAGAGAGAGAGCGTGTGAGAGAGAGAGCGTGTGAGAGAGAGAGCATGTGAGAGAGAGAAAGTGTGAGAGAGAGAGAGTGTGTGTGAGAGAGAGAGAGCGTGAGAGAGAGAGTGTGAGAGAGAAAGAGTGTGAGAGAGAGTGTGAGAGAGAGAGTGTGTGAGAGAGTGTGTGAGAGAGTGTGTGAGAGAGAGAGTGTGTGAGAGAGAGAGTGAGAGAGAGAGAGAGAGAGTGTGAGAGAGAGAGTGAGAGAGAGAGTGAGAGAGTGTGTGAGAGTGAGAGTGAGAGTGTGAGAGAGAGAGTGTGAGTGTGAGAGAGTGTGAGAGAGTCTACATGTTTTTTCCCCCCACTTTCACAAACAAGACACAAAGAATGTTTCAAGCAGATTGTGCATCCCAGCTTGAAATGGACATCCCCATATTGTAAACGGACCTCTGCTCTTAAACGTGATGGAAAATTGGCTCGGTGTTTACCAGCGAGATACACAAACACTTTAAGGGCATTTTTTTTCTTTATTTCTAACGTTGGCTGCAGGAAAAGGGACTCACTGCCTAGGGTCATACAAGTTGGTCTATTGGCTGGTTCATCCTAAAACAACTACAACATTCAATGCACTGTTGCAATACCAGTAGGGGAATAGTTATTTTTTTCCACTGCTTGAAGAATATTATATACTGGCAATTTATACAGTTGTTTATACAATCTTATAAAATATGAAACCCTGTGCTATTAGTGAATCATTTGCATTATTCTCAATTTTCCACATTATTTGGAAGCAAAATGGATTGTTGGAACGCAACTGCGTGATAACATCTCACTGGCTTGCAGGAGAAGCTAGAAAATAATTCAGACGTTCCTCTCATGGAAATGCATAGCTCCTACTGCAAACGCTCACTAATGCAACAAAATAGCCTTCGACAAATTTGAAGATGTAAACAATGAGACTGAGATGGCAAACAATGTGCAAATCAACTGTTCATGAGGTGTTCAGTAAATCTTAGGGCAGAGGGCCGCTTACAACAGAGCTCAGGGCAGTGTAAGACCTCACAGGTTGTAAGTGAGGTAAGTTATAACAGACAGTCACTATATAGTAATCTCTCTAAAAGAAATCCATTTATCTGTGTTTCCGCTTTCCTCTGGACTCAACACAAAGAATGGATTGCATTGTCTATGTGAACTGCAATGCTGTAGTGGTTCAATGTTCTACAATGTGGGCTAATTCCAAACTTTTCTTACCTCCTCTTTGGTGAAATTTTTATCAGTCCCCAGCAGATACGGGGTGATAAAGCTCTCTCCTGGTCGCAGCTGCGTCATGAAGCCATGGAAACAGAGGTAGCAAGCCAGGAACTTCCAGCGCTTGCTTTCCACATCACGCACTGGCTTCTCTGGTGGCGGCGCAGGTGGAGGCTGGGGAGCAAAGTCCTCATCATCTACAACCATTCTCTGACTGTTCGTTACTCTAAGGCTACAGCGCCCTCCTACTGGGAAGATAAAATATGCATCCATTACCCTTGGACGTGCCTGGCAGGAGCTGCTGTTTAGTACATAACCTGAGTCCAGTAGATGAGATCAAGCTTGCAAGCACCAAACCTGGATACTCCATAACTCATTGCTAAAGTTGCACAAGCACCATTCGGCGAAAAAGTCATCAAAGATTAAAAAAAAAAAATCCACCAAATAAACACTGTTATACTTAAAACTTCTCAAAAAATCAAGGGTTCTGCAACCAATCAGAGTCTGCCCGACAAACATTCAGACACAGTAGCATCAAAACACACTGCACCTTAGTGCGTCCAAATGGAGATCCTGGTCCAGGCCCATCAACTTCACGTTCCTTCTGTTCAGCTCTCCACTATCAATAAAAGGCCTCCTGAACCAATCCAAAAAGCGTGAAACCTCTAAATTTCATCTCAAAGTAGTGTTCTCACCAAAATGTCTTCCTTCACCTGCTACAACTAATGGAGGAATCCTACATTCCTTACCGCAACCCACAACAAGACTTCTCTGGGTATTACAGTCACAACATTGCACCTTGGATACCGCAATGCCATTACAATCCGACTCTCTGCTAAAACCATCATTGAATGTGACGGGCCGGGGCCTATGCGACGCACATCATCTTTGGCCGGCGCTCCACCTACAGACTGCTAGTCGTTTGGAGTGAGTGAGCAACAAAGATCCCTCTGAGGCTGGATTAATTTCCCCATTGAACGGGCCAACCTCGCCTGCCGGCCTGAATTGAGGTCAGTGACCGGTCGCTCTCTTCCCTTTGGTCCCTAGACTCAGACCAACGCGCAATAATAATGTGAGCTGCTTTGATCCTCGAATGCTCTTGAAGTCTGACACCACGCCCAAAGTTCTGCTCTGCGTTAACTGCAGGTGTGACCACGAATCACGACATACCTACACTACGGCAATCTCTTGTGCCCACGTGCAGAATCTTTCTCCCAGTCCCCGTCCTGAAGAGAACCTCGAACATTGAGGTTCGAAACGCGTCGACAATACCACCCTGTGGCTACAACTAAGGGTGCCGCTAGGATGTAAATCATACTTCCACTCTGTACCCTAGCTTCGTAACCCTGAAAAACATTATACCACAGGCTTTTGTAGACAGGCAGGCTTGTTTTCAATCTCAATCCCGCCTGTCACCTGGTTCTTCAATTCCTAGGACTGGTGCCCGTTTTCTGTTTATGGACTATTTTTTGCACTGTATATAATTGCAATTCATTTGGACTACTGTATATGTTATTGTTTTCTTTGGTGTGTCAAATCATTTTTGTTTAATTCATTGTTGCAAGTTTGTAAATGTGTACATTTGTAGATACTGTATATATGAACCTTTTGATCTGACAGTGGTTCTGTTTGTGTCTGTTTTCCAAAATTTGTTGACAAATGTATAAAAAAGAAAAATAAATTCGTTTGGAATACTAATCCAGGGGTCACATGGTACAGATTGACTGTGTGACTAAGGAATTGTTGTGTGAATAATCCTGTCCAACCACCCTGTTCTGTTTTCCCTCTCCTCCAATGGCTGACCTCCATTTAGGAAGCCAGCCAATGGAAAAGAGGTGGAGGATAGAGGCGGGTTCCAAGCCCCGTCTAAAAATCATTAAATCTCCGACCAAAGACTGCGCAAGCGCAGCCTTTAGGTCCTCGACCTAAACAATTAAAACTAAAAATAGCTATATGTAAAAAAAATATATATATATACGTCTATTTTGGCTGAATTGCTGACCTTTGGACGTCTACATACTTCATATATATATATGTGTGTATATATATTACCTACTGGCGGTCGCCAGTAGGTATATATAGTTAGGATTTTTTCTCTATGGGATTTTTGAAAATTCTATGTCAAATAACTTTGGCGTTTGTGGACGGAATTGGCTGAAATTTTCAGGAAAATGGCACATTTTGTTTCTGAGCAGCCCCTGAAAATTGGGGGGGGTTCGTCCAGGGGGGGTCGAGAAAAAAGGGGGGTCCCAAAACGTGTTTTTAACATTGAGTTTTCCATAGGGCGGTTGGCCTCACTTTTAGCCCGAACGGCTGAATGGATTTGCACGAAACTTGGCAAAATTGTAGGGACTGGTAGCCCGATGTGCCTTTTGTAGGTCTCAATATATGTGCTACAGTGGATTTTGAGAAATTAACGTTTAAAAAAAGATATATATCTGTAACAGCGGACCGGGCAGCGCTCCAGTACGCTTACTTTTCGCGCAACGGAGCTTTGTGAAGCGAAGCTGATTGGTTCTCCGGCGTCTGTAAACATTCCAAACAGTCCGTAGCGGCCGCCATCTTGTCTCTCGGTAGGATCGAGAGACAAGAGGAGGCCAAAGCGAAGGGGCAAATGACCATAAGGGGGCATAGTAGATCCTCGCTGACCCCCTAGGTTTGATGTGGAGGTTTTAAAAGGGCTCCGCGGGGCAAAAAAAAAAATTGTAGGGACTGGTAGCCCGATGTGCCTTTTGTAGGTCTCAATATATGTGCTACAGTGGATTTTGAGAAATTAACGTTCAAAAAAAGATATATATCTGTAACAGCGCTCCGCTTCGCGTACTTTTCGCGTTACGGAGCTTTGCGAAGCTGATTGGTTCTCCGGCGTCTGTCAACATTCCAAACAGTCCGTAGCGGCCGCCATCTTGTCTCTCGGTAGGATTGAGAGACAAGAGGAGGCCAAAGCGAAGGGGGAAATGACCATAAGGGGGCATAGTAGATCCTTCCTGACCTCTTAGGTTTGATGTACCATTTTGCCAAGTTTGGTGTAATTCCGTTCAGCCATTCAGGCTGTAGACGTATGTAAATGTCCTATGGAAAATTGCATGGGGAAAACACCTTTGAAAGTGTTGAAATTTAGAACCAATTAAAATGTTACTTTGGTTTTGTATTTGTGTGTGATGAAAGTTAATTGGTTATGTATATATGTCAAATGAGAGGAAACCACAGCCATTTTGTGATACTACTGTCTGAGGTACATTTGTGAGGAATTTTTGGTGGTGAATTTCTGGTGTTTGATTTACACAGTACTAACACTTCTCCTACTTTTAAAAAGGTGAGTTGTTAATTTGTAAGGGGAACTATGTTGTACACTTGAAGATAATTTGAAAAATGTTTTCTGTTATTTATTTGCAGTCCTTCTGTTATACTAAATACTTGATAAAGTTAGTTTTATATTATGTATTACTAAAAACGATAAATGAAAGTGATTATTTTTTTCTGCAATTTACAGCAAGCAATTTCAAAATAAAATGGCTCACAATGAAGAGACCGTGGCAATTTCTTTTGAATTGTCCACTACATTGATTGAAATTGAGAGCACCAATAATGAAATATTGTCACAAGGAGGAGATGACTTGTATGATTCCATTAGATTGATTGAAATGGACAGCACCAATAATGAAATATTGTCACAAGGAGATGACTTGAATGATTCCACTACATTGATTGAAATTGAGAGCACCAATAATGAAATATTGTCACAAGGAGGAGATGGCTTGTATGATTCCATTAGATTGATTGAAATGGACAGCACCAATAATGAAATATTGTCACAAGGAGGAGATGACTTGAATGATTCCACTACATTGATTGAAATTGAGAGCACCAATAATGAAATATTGTCACGAGGAGATGACTTGAATGATTCCACTACATTGATTGAAATTGACAGCACCAATAATGAAATATTGTCACAAGGAGGAGATGACTTGAATGATTTTTTTGATCAATCTGTTGATGGCGAATTTATCGAATGTTTGGAGACCATAGAGTTACAAGAATCATCATTGCAGACTTTTCATGAGGAAATTGCTGATGAGGACATGTTACTAGTTCTTTCAAATTTAGAAAATTCTGAAGAATAAATTTATATTTAGAAATCAAAAATTGTTTGAGACATTATTCATTTTTATTTTTAATTTATGAGGTTGTAGCGAAGTGATTGTAGTATAAAATGAGACTTATAGTATAGAGTGCAACATTTTTATGTTACATGGTAAGTTTACTCATATTTACTTCCCTTCTGCCACTATATTATCTCCAATGTGTATTTGACATCTCTTCTTCATCTCAGGCCTCCTTTCTCTCACTGTGTGTCTCCGATGCATCTTATCGCTGCTATTTTGTGTAATTACAGAAGAGAGTAAAATAAAATAGTTCGGAACGTGAAAAGGGGGCAAAGTAGAGTACCCCTCACCCCCTAGGCCTTTTTAGGCTGTCCCAAAAGGATCAGTTTCTGCTTTCCTGAGAGATTATGGTATGAGTTCCATATACCACAATAATTTGCATTACAACATGCAAGATATCTATCTCCTATTACCAACTTTTGGAGATATTCGCGCTAAGCGCGAATATCTCCAAAAAGTAACACCTGCCCTGAGCAGTTCTTAGCCATGTTATCCAATGGGAGGTGGATAACATGGCTAAGAGCATTAGCTCGGTAATGCATGAATATCGCTGACTTTTTAGCGATATTCATGCATTGCGGCCGTTTATTATCGCATTTGCGATAAACCTTGATAATAGCAAGGTTTATCTTCGATAATTTCTGACGATGCTTAGCGGTAAAAAATTCGTTGGTAAGGATCGTTAGCGATAAATATCGCTTAACTTTGGTAATATGCACCAACGTCTGTTAACGTTCGATTCGAAGGAAATGAGGAAGTGTTGAAAAACATTGTCTGCGCCATCTTGCCTTTTTTGAAATGCCACACTTTTGTCGTGCACGGCAGCCATTTTAGATGCCTTGACCAGACCCACTCTCTGCACGCTGTCGATTCGTAGCATGGCTCCCCACTCTCGCAAGCATCTTCCCCAGGCACTGGTCACCCCCGCTCTCTGTCTTATGCTTCGGCAATAAACCTCCCCCCATCTGCGCTGCTCTTCCCTGAAAATCACACTCTGTGCCCGCCCGACACCTCCCTTTCGCCCTATTCACTACCGCACCCTCTGACACTCCTCTTCCTCTGTGTCCGATTGTCCAGGCTATCACCTAGCCCTGCAGATGTAGTTTATGGCCCCAGCTGTAAAGAATCACCCCTCTTCAAAGGAGTTATAGTAGATCAAGGCCCACACCCGATGAGATCCGTCACACCACACGTGTTCCTACTATCTGAAAACCATCCTGTATTGTGATTGGGGAGGGGACCGAGCCTGAAGCGGAAGATTCCAGGAATGACTCTTTGTACATCAAAGTTTTTACAATTATGTGTCACATTAAAAATATATAGCACTCCAACAAAGTAGTAGGAATATAAAACTTTAATAACATATAAATATATACAACAAAACAAAAACAGTAAAAACATTTAAACAACGAAGAGACTGTGGCAATTTCTTTTGAATTCCTGATGAGGACATGTTACTAGTTCTTTCAAATTATGAAAATTCAGAAGATGTTGCCTGGGGGTGGGTCGTCAGTAGCAGTCTGTTGTGCGAATAGTTCCAAGGCAGCAGAACGCGCTGAAATCTAGATGGCACGAAAGTGATGTCTAGTAAGTTGCCGCCCAGCAAATAACGGTGTGGGGCGCCGCGGGGGTGAGTGAGTCCAGTAGGCACCACAGCTATTCTTACCGGCATTGCAGAATTACTGCTGGGGACAATGCCTGTGCTGTAGCAGGGTCACAGAAGAAACAAAAAGGATTCTGTTGAAGATGTTGTTGGTTTTCAATTTGAAAACAGTTCTGGTGTCAACTGCTATGCTAATGTAGTGGTTAATGTTTTGTTTTCTCTAGAAAATGTAAAAGAGGGGGAGGCAGTCCAAAGTTCCGTTAAAAGGGCAAAGGAAAGGATCGGTGGTTTGAACTATCAGTCAAAAAGGGGAGGGGGTGCAACAATTTTTCCTACCGGGTCACACTGTGCTTTCACCGGAACTGAGGTCTGCAGGATTCTAGTAATTCAAAGTGAGACTGGCGCCAGCATGGGAGCGCCGACGTCCCGCGGATACAGTTTCGTCACTCCACGGGCGATCATGGCAGTCATTCCCCATCGGGGGTGTCTGCGGGGGTCGGAGACTCCCGCGGCTCCTCTAGAATCTTCAAGGTCGTGGAGGACTACGGTGGTGGAGTCAACCAGTGACCGGGCCATTTCTTTATGCTGGGCCCGCTCTTGCCAGGTCGACCGCCATTTTGAGAGTTCGGTAGCTACTGGCGATCGCGGGGTCAAATGAGCGGACGGGCTCCACCCTGCCGGGCGAGACGTTGCAGCATGGCCACAGTGGAAGAACCCTTTTCCGGGCGCCTGGAGCGCTGAGGGTGCAGCTGGGAAGCCTCCACCTGGGGAGGCGGGAGAGGCCTGTTCGCACCGTCTCTCCCTCCCAGTGCACCCCACAGCGTCTCGCTTGAGATTTGTTATGGCCGGACCAGGCGATGAGGACGAGGGGGGGGGGGTCGGAGGCATGTGCAAGACATCCCCCCCCAGTGTTGTCGCAGCCATTATTCAAGAAAGAAGAAGTGTCCCGTCCGTCTTCGGGCCGGGCTTCCGGTAGATGTCGGCCGGACGCCCCTGGCTCTGGCCCCATGAACGGGTTTCTTGGTTTATCGGCTGCAGCCGGATCCCGTCGGCCTCGGCCCCCCGACCGTTGGTGGCCGGACCGGAAGAGCATGTGGCGGGACTACCTGAAACTGTCAAGGGCCACCGCGGCCGGACTGGGAGAGAGAGGGGAGGGTCGAGGAGACATTCCCCCCCCCTGCAACTGTTCAGCGTTGTAAAGGCAATCCCCTGGCCGGGTCCCGCTGGCCTCGGCCTCTCCTCCGGCTACACCCTACGTTAGGATCTCCTGGCCGAGGCGTGGCAGCAGGACCCGCCTTATATGGGCTGCTCCCGGCTGGGCGTAGCCGCAACCCTGCCCCACCTTGGAAGTTTCCAGAGTGGGGGCGGATGTTCTACTGACTTGCATTTTCCCTAGTCTATCGATTTTTTTGGCGTGGCAGGCGGTGGGACAGCGAGGGGTGATTTGGTTTCTCTTACTGTTTTTCTGGTCTCTCACCACTGGCATATTTTAACGTTTTCTTGTTTCTAGGACATTAATAGGTTTTATCATTACGTTATGTTATCGTTTCTTTGTTCGTTGTTTAATAAAAGTTCATGTTCATCAGTGGCCTACTGATTTTCGTTTTCCTATTCTTTTCTTTCCAGGTTGTTTCATGCTAAAGTTTCTGTTAACAGGATACAGTGATCACTTCGTTATTATTGCATATGTCCTTTTCACTAGGGGTGCTCTCTGGTCGGGCCAGATGACGTATCTCTAGTAAATGGTCCGGGTGAAACAGGTGCATCAATCAGTGGGGAGTAGATAGGCATGACAGATTACAACGGGGGAGAAAGGTCCGCATTACGTACCCTTTCACTATTTGCAAAGATTTTCCTACGTATTTTTGCAAACAGGGAATACCTCCAAAAAGAACCAATTCCCAAACAGTCAATGTTTGGGGAAACAATCAATCAATGAGGAACGAAATAGGCACGACGTGTTAAAGGTTTGCGTTACCTACCCTTCACTATGTGCAAAGGGAGAGAGAATATTCCTATTCTTCCTCGTTTGCAGGCAGAGAAGATTCTTAAGAGAATCAACTTCGAACAATTCAATGCTCGATTCAAACAATCAACAAGGGGTACTGTGAACACAAATGAACGCCGCTTATGTACATACACATTGGTATTATCAACAGGTTGTTCCTAATGTTTCTATTTTAGGGAGGTCAAAAAGAGATCCCATTAGTGGCCTACTGATTTTGCTCGATTCCTTTTGTTTTTTTACACGATTTTTCGCTATCTGCAAAGACTAAACAGACTATTGCGACTCTGTGCTTGTTTGTAAATAGAGAATGAACCAAAGAGAACAATCAATCAAATGGAGAGAGAAGCAGGCACGACGGATTACAACGGGGGCAACGGGGGCAAAGGCCTGCGTTAACTACCCTTCACTATCTGCAAAGAGAGAGTACTCCTAATAGAAATGAGGGGTGGGGGGCAGCATTCAAAGCAGATCAGTGTGCATAAACACGAAAATGTTTTTACTTACCACGTACTTGACATTCGACAGCTTATGATATTTGCTATTAAAAAACCATTGAAATTCACTGAAAAAACCATAGGTTATAGACCATATATAGTTAGGAATTAGCATTTAAAAAACCTTATTTTACTCACACAAAACCATTGAAATTCCATATATAGTTAGTTGCACTAACTATATATCGCGCACCCGCAATCCACTGCTGATCATGTCACATATTACATCATTCATGACATGGTCAGTGACATCACTGATGACATCTCAAATGACATCACTGATGACATCACTGATGACATCTCAAATGACATCACTGATGACATCACTGATGACATCTCATTTGACATCATTCTTGTGCTAATACGATAAACCTCTTCAGACTCTAATATAACCTTAGATACACTCAGTGTATACAGACACTCACACACTGCCACTCATCCATGGAGTTACTCACACACCCAGTCAGTCATGCAAAGAAACAATCTCACCTCCATTTCTTCAACTATACAGTTAAACACACCTTACTTATTGAAACATATACTAACACATATTTACTCTCTTATACAATCCCTGATACAAGTTCACAATGATCGATACAACCACTCACTCATTCAGTGGCTCTCATGCACAGTTATTTATATATGCCAACTCTCACATGTACTGTGTTTAACATATGTACTTACTATGACATGTAGCATTGAGATATCCATTCACTCATCAATACACTCATGCACACAGTCAACTGCCCATGTAGCTGTTTCCACATGCAGTCTTGAACTCATACACCTAGTGAATAAACTGCTCACACATCTATGCATAGAGTCACACACCTTCCAGCCACCCCCACACAAACTCAATCTCCCATAGAAATACTTGGGCAACCAATTAATAACACATATAGCCTCTCATATAGCTAATGATCAACACATGCAGCAGTTTACATCACAACAGACATAATGATGCACAAATTAAGACAGTTTAGTCACTAACCCATGCATTCAGTGAGACACATTTAATCACTCACTCATACAGTCAGTCACGCACCTACTAAATCCTTCATCCAGACACTTATACATCCACTCATTCTTCAATATGTAAGACATATTTTAACTTTACAGAAACATACAGTCACTGGATGTTGTCATCAGTGATGTCATCAGTGATGTCATTTGAGATGTCATCAGTGATGTCATCAGTGATGTCATTTGAGATGTCATCAGTGATGTCACTGACCATGTCATGAATGATGTAATATGTGACATGATCAGCAGTGGATTGCGGGTGCGCGATATATAGTTAGTGCAACTAACTATATATGGAATTTCAATGGTTTTGTGTGAGTAAAATAAGGTTTTTTAAATGCTAATTCCTAACTATATATGGTCTATAACCTATGGTTTTTTCAGTGAATATATATATATATAAAAGAAAACTCCTCCCAAAGTTGAAAGAAGCAGAAGCCACATATATATATATATATATATATATGTGTGTATGTGTTTATTGTATAGTTGTTTGTAATGAAAAGACATAACATGTTTGTATTAACAAAGGGGAATATGTGGTATCTCAAATAGAATCTTGGTGTTGAGCTGGGAGCAGGAATTGATGAACACCAAGATTCCAGTGGAGACAGTTGGCCCGGCTTCCTCCAGAAAGGCCCACGATTCTTCCTTGTCCGAAATAAAGTACATAACTCTTACTTTAACACGTGCAGGCTTATTTATGAAGAGATGAACTTGACAACTGTCTGACCTGGTTGATGAACATTGGGTCACCCTTTCACCCTCGATCCAAGTGCCCCTGGAGAATCCTCCATCTTATCTCCAGTGGCCCAGCCATCCTATGGTGTACAGTCCAGCACTGGTCCCCATTTATCGCTAAGTATAGGCCCTTTCCAGTCACAAATGCCAGGTCTGTTGAAGAAAAACTGTCCCCACACCAATTCATAGTCTGAAAATATTTATTAAGAAAAGAAAAATATATCTATGATTCACATAAAGGGGTGATAATCGGATTCATCAGTAGCACAAATAGGTATAAGCTTCACATGCCGAAGCAAGTCATAATTTTAGAAGTTTTTCTACATAGAGCTTTAAAGAAGACCCGATAATGGTAGTGAAACAAAGGAATTACACATGTGCAGGATTCTGAAGTCATGAGAAAGTAGCAGTCGACCTTTCAACAGTTACAGAAATGGAAACTCTTCCAATAAGTTAGCTAATTAAAACTTTCTCGCTTATAAATACAAACATGGATACAAGCTTTATACGTCATAGACAGACACAATTTGAAGGCATAGTGATCATGACCACAAAGATGGCTTCAACAGTAAATAGTTACTCTAAGGCAAACGTTTTTATCCCACACAGGCAAGTACCTCTTCGCCGCTCCAGAAGTCAAAAGGAGGCAGGTGGATAAGGAACCCTGGGCTAGATGTAGGTAAATCATTTTTACCGGTTCTAAAATACCGAATGTTACCGATTCGGTATTTTAGAATCGGTAAATCTGATGTAGGTACATTTTCTGTCTTTTTTACCGAATCGGTATGATTCGGTAATTACGGTAATTGCCATTCATTCCTATGGGCCTGGAGGCCCATAGGAATGTCAATTACCGAATCAGTAATTACCGATTCGGTAAATACCGAATAATTCAAGGGTGGCAGGGTGTCACTTTGACACCCTGTAGCACCCCTGATTAGGGCTTGTGTGCACAGGTGTACATGCACAGATTTGCATATACACAGGTATTCGTAATTTACCACCAACTAATAGTTGGTGATAAATAACAAATCATTTAAGCCCTGTGGCACTATTTATAGTGTTTCTATTGTAACAAACAGAACCCCGTGACGCTGCGATCGGAGGAGCAGGGAGGCCGATTATTTTAATCAAGATACCGTGAGGATCATCTCACAAACAGAACTAGCTGATGAGGCATATCAAGCACACGGCTACAGCGGTTTACTAAGTCCGTAGATTCGTAAAGGAGACCCAAAAAAAGCTAAGCGGTGGCACCTCCGACGCAGTGTACAATTAAAATATTTGAAAAACAAGATATCATCAATTACCAATATACCCAGTTTGCATAAGAGGGATATTTGGCTATCCTCACAGTGTACCCACATTAGGACACCGTGTTTTGACTATCTCAGAAGGCAATCCTGAGAGAGAGATACATATATATTTTATTTGAGAGAATTGTCCTGAAGAAGGTTTTTAACCGAAAGCCGCGTCGACTGTTGTTCTCATGAACAATTTTTAATATTTTTTGCCTTACATTGTATTCTTCTTATACTCATATTTTATTTATTGTTTAGGAATTGTATGTCAATTACTTTTTAAAATACTTATGAATTATAATAAATCTATGTTTTAATCTGATACATTAGTTTTGTCGTAAATGTCTGACCAAAAGTATTTAGGCTGTCACTTGTCCATACAGGTATAACCCTTTAGAAAGTGATGAAACTGCATAGTGTCACTCATTTTAGGTCTCTTACATGTGTGTAGGTGGTGGTTTTGCCATTAAAAGATTACAACGGGTATTCCCTAAAATCATCTCCCTGACGGGATTAGACTATTCGGGACATTTCTTAGTTTTCCTGCACTATTTACAGTGCCACCTACATCTCAGAATACATATTCGGTAATTTTACCGAATCGGTAAATTTACCGATTCTGTAAATTTACCGATTTGGTAAAATTACCGAATCTGTATTTTACGATGCCCTACATCTCAGTATCCAAATACATGTCGGTAACGGCCGAAAATCGGTATTTTCGGTCGTTACCGACCGGTATTTGGATACCTACATCTGGCCCCCTGTTGGGATGCTTACATGAGCACCAGGTACTGCAGCCAGCACATTAAATTTTAGGTGAAATTATCGGACTCCAGAACTGTTCTCGTTTTTGGAAGTTAAGGTAAGCCATGAGAGGATAGCTTAACTGCCGGCAGGTGAAGAAAAGAGGAAGCACCACGTTTTGGGGAAGACAGGGCCAAACTACCATTTAAGAATATATGTTGGCCTAACTTAGCAATGGTGGGAAGGAGAGCGTGGGTGACAGGCCGGTGAGCCAGGGACTCCTGTATAGTTCTAAAGTTGCCGTATATGGCAGAATTGCAACTGCTGCTGTTTGTGTGTCAGGAATGCGCAGACCAAGCTCGTCTGATAGATAGGGGATGTGATACTATTTGTTTTCCATATTAACAGGTAGTTCATTCTCATCAAACATATTGTAAACGTTTATGATGGCCTACCCTACCAAACAAAAAAAACATTTCTATTTACTCTCACTTTTAATGAGATGATGTTGACTTCCCTCAATGAGCAAACACACATTGATGATCCTGTCTCCTGTGGATATAGTGTTTATTTTCCCATATGACATATAGCCTCTATCCTTTATCCTTAGCAACAATAGCACAAGTAGGAGTTTCTCATCATTGGCATTATGCTTTCCATATAAATTTATCATGCCACTACATCTTGGAAAGGAAGAATTAGCTTTTCACTCATTTTTCAACAGTAGGAAAGCCTCCATGTTATGATATCTCTGGACAGAAGAAGGTTGTTATTCTGGGGCTATCTGTAAAGAACAGATGAGTTTATTCCCTTGGACTTTGGACTGGAGAGAATGCACTGCCAGAGAGCTGAGAAGATTGGGTAGGGAAAATGCATTGTGTTCTTTGTTATTTGTTGTAGGTTGCCCTAAACAATGTTGAAAATATATTTTTTTAATTTAATTTTCCTTTGTTTGCGTATGCTGACTACTAATTATTATTCATTTCCTTTGTACTATGATTCTGTGTTCACTTTCAGAACCTGTTTGGGGCCCCATACACAAAACCCTGCTGTGTCTCTGGCAGGACTGTTCCAGTGTCCTTTAATGATCTACCCTATGTCACAGCCACAGGAGGGGGCCAGTGATCCAGCGGGTTATTTTAAGCTCAATGGATTTCTTGGTGGTCCTGGGAGCTAGACATTTTCCAGGTCATCTAAAGAATCATTTGGCATGCTGTATGAAGACATCCCTAGTTTAAAAACGTAATTAATAATTTCATATACAAATATAATAGACCCATCTTTGTGTCAGAAAACAATAACCTTGTACCCATTATCCAGCTGAAGCAATCACTTGTTCTTTTCTCACTGCCTCCATAATTGGCCACATATAACAGAAATATGAGGACCAATAGCAGAAAAAGGGAAGGGAAAATGGGATAAGAGGGAAAATGTAGACCAGGGATCTCCAACCTTCTCTTTAGTGACTGTGAGGATACAAGCCCCGAGGCCCCCCACTTACTTTGTGCGTGTCACCAAGTCAATACTGCCAACTCCAGGAACCACCGCAACACCTGTGAGGGAAATAGATGAAGGATTAGCACGAGAAAAAAGCTTGCAACAGTAACAAAGGACTACTATATCTTAGGGCAGAGAGGCAAAGTTAGCCAATCCCGAGGAGAAAGAAGAGGAGAAAAAGACAACGCCAGAGGAAGGACAGAGAGCAAGATAGAACTGGAAACGAAGACGGAAAAGTTGAAGAACAACGAAGCAGGACGCTATCCAGTGCAGACGACGTGTGTGACGACGCCACTGGCCTAGATGAGAACCCCGACTCCTGGAGCGAGGATTGTTGGATACCACCGGAGGCTTAGCAGGTGAGTTACAGAGGAAATGGTGGCGTGGTTGTCGGGGTTGAAAGGGAGGAAGGAAGGGTCACGGTGAGGTGTGAGGGAAGAACACTAATACTTAATGTGGCGTTTGTGAAACCTTGCACAAAGGTCACTGAACCACGAGCTAATACACCTGGCATATACTTAAAACCAGGTCTCTAGACCGAGTAGCCTTTGGAAGATGTTACACTCCAGAAGAAGTCCAGAAGTGGCCAAGAAGTAGGTTATAGGTAATAGGTTTATTAAGCTTAGTTACAGGACGGTAAGTATGATAATAGGTTTAGCCCTACCAGGAGCAGCATTCTTGCTGCTCAGCCCACAAACTCCAACAGTCTCTCTCTCAACCACACCAGACACTCCAGCATTCCACTACGTCATCAAGCATTCCAACACTCCACACACATATACCACATCCATACTGGCTGAGCAGCAGGGAATGGGTAACCAGGGGAAGGATGCATTATGGATATTCAAGTTACAACTGGAGACATACACCAATCCTAAGGCAGGGTACAGAGGAGACAAAAGCCCGTAATTCCAGGTGAGGTTAACCTGGTTGTATATCCCTAACCCTGGAGAAGGGGAGGAGACAAGTTCTGCATGAATAGGATGATAGTAACAATAGATTTATTAACCCACAAGGTGCATGCTGTTTCTCCCCAGGCACAAAACGCTCCTTTTCAGTTGTAAGAATTCACCTAAGGGTATGGTGCCGGAAAAGGAAAGAAGCATTTCCTAAATTATAATTACCGCTACTGTTTCTCATTTTCTTTGAGACTCCGGGTGGCACCATTGTGAGGGGAGGATCCTCTGGAAGACAGAACAAACCAATATAGATTACTTAAAGACAGGCACATTCTGACTTATAATTGCAATAAACCTTTATTCTTTATACTAAGTTGTAATAAAGACCAAAATTAAGAAATACATGTAGCCTCCGTGTCTGTATATCAGCCCTTTTTCAGCGCCACATGTGCTGTGTTACCAGACACACCCAGGCCCAGCTTCATCGACTTTAAATCTAATGTCCATAAAACCAGATAATATGGATTGAACAAAATACTTTGACATGGGGCACTATGACACAGCTCCCATGTGACTCAGTGAGAGCACGGTCTTTGGCAATGTATGAACATGTATGCATATGAATGAGATATAGGTGTGTGGGTGAATGAGAGCCTGTGCCATATGTACTTGTGGCACAGGACATACCTATCACCATATGTGGCACTGTCAATTGTATAACAAAGTCCAGAAAAAATGTCTGCAAAAATTTTCATAACATGGAACATTTGTATGCTCTTTAAATTTCTCCCACTTAAAAAATAGCTATATTTTTTATTTATAAAGATGACACCATGTCTACCAGCTAAAGGGAGTAAGATCCCTTCTGTGTGTAAATGCAACACTTTAAAATGGGAGTAAATTAAACTGAAGAGTTAACTTTATGTTTGCATAGATTCCATACAACTCATCATTTAACTTTTCTCCCATTTCAAAGTGTCATATTTACAAACAGCAGGCATTTATCCCCAGTGGCATGTAGACACATTGCCATATTTGAAACAGAAAAATACAGGCATTTGTTTAAATGGGAGGACTTTAAAGGGAAGAAACATGCTTCATATAATATGAAGACGTAACTATCTAAATTGCAAGTGTAGAAAAACATTAAGACTTGGGTGTTTCATAGAAATATTTTTATTCACTTTAAATTTCTCCCATTTAAAAAAAATGACTGAATTTTTCAGTTATACATATGGCACAGTGTCTACTGACCACTGGGAACAAGATTCCTACTGATTGTAAATGCAACACTATGAAATGGTAGACAATTTAAATGAAGAGTTCACTTAATCATTAAGTTAACCCTTCATTTTAATTTCTCCAATTTAAAGTCAGTCAGAAACATCATTTTGTCCTTAAACTTTAATATTGAGTTGACAAGGTCTTTTATTTAAGAGTTAAATACCTCTGTGATTCAGTTCTTCACCTGTGTGCCCCACCCTGGGTCATAAATCTGACTGAACACTGCTCATTGTTAGGCTCTGATATCTGAGGGTGATGATAATAATGTAAAATAAACACAGCCTTTCCTTGACTTTAAAAGAAAAATGTGACCCTATGCTCATTTAAAAATAAACTCAGGGCTGGGAGCTGAAGGTGTCTGTGAGCTACTGGTAGCTGATGATCAACTGGTTAGAACCCCTGACATAAACAATTGCATTACTCTGACTCGTAATGCAGTTTAGCACTGACATTGTGGATCAAAGTGGATGTAAAGGCAATAGGATATATCTTAGTAACCGTAGGAGGACGGCGGGTCCAAGATGGCGGAGTGAGGATGCCGCTGAGTGGTAGCTAACCTGGATGTTCCCTACCCCACTGATGAGAGCTAACGAACTGTAACGAATTACGGACGCCTAAGTGCTCTTTGATGTCCCTTTAAAGCCCAGAATACCTACATGCGGGAAAACTTCGGAAAAAAGGCGCCTGTATCGAGATAACTGGAGAAATTGGGAAAAAAACCAGAGATTACCGGGAGTGGCGACGGACTTTCTTTCGCGCCCGATGCTCTGGTCGCTTATGGGTCATCCACGGATTTTACGGCGTGCGATCCGTGAATTGCTCGCCAGCTCGGGGTTTGGCTGGTCATGGCTGCAGCCGGTGGCCCGTATTTTGGGAGGCGGCAAAATGACTCAGAGAAATCCTCCAAGATCCACCCGTAGCAACTAGAATACCTCGGGGGTTGTTGCCGCCGCTCCCCTCCCCACAATTGCCTTAGTACCGGCAGCAGCAGCTGTGGCTTCGGAGATCGTGGCGGCTTCTCCTGCGGCTTCCTTGGGGGCGGAGACAGGAGTGAGCTACACGGCAGCAGAGACAGCAGAGACCTCCGTGGCTGCAGCAACTAAGGGGCCTGATCGGGTGCCGGCGGGTAAGCCATTACTTCGACCACCTACGCTGACAGCTACGGGGTGCTCCTCTGGGATAAATGCTATCAAAAGTGTTGCTAAGCAGGGGGCTCAGGGACCTGTGAAAGGGGGTGCAGCGGGCCGCTTAACTACTCCATTAGAGTTGGCAGCTTTGGACACATCATCTATGGCTATAATAGCAACAGTTACCACAGAAGCTATAGAAGCTACAGAAAAACCCCAGAGCAGCAACAATGTTTCAGGTCCGATTACGCTGCTGTCAAACACGTCCCCTAAGAGTGTGTCCATTACAGAATCTACAGATGCTCTGGTTATGGCCAGCAATGATATGGAGGGGAACAAAAACACAAGTACAATTATAAGTGATGCGGCATTTGATGCTGAGAGGCCGGGTGATTTGGACCTGGGCTCTTCGGAACTGGTCACTGGTTCGGGACTGGTCACTGTTCTTCCTGTAGACGAAACCGGACCACCTACCCTAGAGGAGTGTGCTGGGTCTGCTTTATGCCACATTATTGTAGGGGGTGAAGAGGAGAGTACTGAACTAGGCTCCTACGAAGACTGCGAAGCAGAGGTGGAGGAAGAGACGGTTGATCTCTCTGATAATACTGCGAAACGTTTGGTGGATAGAAGGCGCAAGGCTAAAAACAAGCCTAAAGTTAAAAAAGGGGGGAAAGTAGGTATTGCTCCCAACCGGTTGATCACAAACAACACCTCAACCTCCAGGAAAATCTTGGTCGATAAGAGCTCCCTCAGGAAATGGATTGAGGCAAAGGGGCTTGTGAAAAGTATGACTCTAAGGCTGTCAGGTACTAGCCCCTCGGATTTTGATCCCACTATAGGCTGCCCTGCCTCCTCGATGAGCTCTTTCAATATTTCCAAGGCTGATACTGATACACCAATTGTTCCACCCGATCAAGAGGTTGAGTCTGTGCTTGAGCCCTCTACTCTAAATGCTTCTACCGCCCCAACTCCAACAACGTCTGTGACCTCTGTGGCCTCTGTTAAAACAATAAGTATGACTCAGGAACATGAACATGAACATGAACAGGAGACGAACATCTCTCCCCTGTATATCATACTACAAACTTTAACCAGCCAACGCCTAGAGGCACAAGAACACTATCTCCAGCTCCGTGAAGATAATAATAAATTACAGACTTCCTTACATGAATTGACCTCTAAACTTGGAGGGGTCTCGCAGGATATTGAAGACTTACAACAACGGGTTGTGACTGTAGAGGAGGTGGCAACCCGCATCGATACCGTAGTGAGCCAACATGATACTCAAATGACAGCTCCGCAACTAAAAGTCGAGGACTTGGAAAATCGACAGAGAAGATCGAACCTGAGACTTTTTGGAATACCGGAGGGGTCCGAAGGGTCTGACCCGAGGGCCTTTCTTGTTAGTTTATTGCAAAAAGCCTTTCCAGATTTAGCAGACTGGGACTGGGATTCCCAAATTCAGCGGGCACATCGCCCGCCTACCCCTAGTCCAAAGGAACAAAGAGAGCAAATTTCCTCGTCCGTTCCTTATCTGTTTTGGTAATTTTTTACTAAGGCAGGCTGTCTGGCAAAAAGCACGTCCTAATTCCCCTGTAGCTATAGAGAACCTCTCCCTTTTTGTTCGTTCGGATCTTAGCAAAGCCACCATGGATAGACGGTGGCAACTGCGAAAACTGATCGACCCATTTAAATCTATTGGGGGGCAGGTATCTCTTCAGGAACCCGCCCGCCTTAAGGTTATCAAAGGTGGTCACACCTATTTTTTTACTGATATAAAGGAGGCTGAGGCGATGCTATCTAACTTAGTTTGAGTCTGGCTACAGCGATACCAACTGAGGGGGTAGAACTACGAGGCTGACATAGCAGAAAGGGAGATTAAGACTTAATTTGTTTTGCCTTCTTTTTTATCTCTCTTTTCTCTCTAGCTTTAAAAATTAGTTTTTTGTAGCGTCCTGAATATTCCGTCAGAGGGGGGAGTAGGGTCTGCACCAGGCACACCACTGCAAGCGCTGCCTCTACAACGGCAGCTGATGCTGAAGGGTGGTCTCTCCCCTTGGTGGGTGGAAGATTGGGGGTTTGAGGGAGGGGGTTCTCAGTTCTCCGCAGGATGGTGGGGTTGGGGGGGTGAAAACATAAAAAAATGTATTTGCAATCTGATGGGGAGACATGCGATAAAGGGGATTAAAAGTATGACATGCTGTTGTTGTTTAGGAACAGAAGTATTCCACTTGGCTATTATGTTTCTTTTTTTTCTGAATGTATAAATTAAGATGCTTAGCTTGGAACGTTGCGGGGTTAAATAGCAAGAGTAAGGGACGCTTAGTGTCGGAAGAATTGAGATTGCACAACCCACACTTTGTTTTTTTATCTGAAACACATATTGCTCATAAGTACAAAAATTGGATATGATACTATAATCAGTTGTCAAATTGGATATGATACTATAATCAGTTCTGCTATTGGGGCTTCTATTAGAGGGGTCGCCATCCTTAAGGACAAACGACTTAGGGCAGAAACTCTGAAAACTGCTCACGATAAGGATGGCAGATGGGCTATTGCTAAGTTAAGTATTGAAGATCACAAATATGTTTTATGTGTGGTTTATAGCTCAAATAGGGATGAACCTAGGGTGTTTGACTATTTGAACGTAGAACTTCTGAATTGGGAGGGGGAGCTCATTATAATGGGTGATTTCAACTGCATTATGGATTACGAACAAGATACCACTAGGCCCGGGAGTTTTCAGCGGATGCGTAAAACTAGGGTTTCTATTCTGGATATTTGCAGTATCCATAACATTAAAGATGTTTGGCGTAACATACATCCAAACACTCCTGGGTACACATATTATTCTGCGCCTCACAAATTATGCTCACGTTTAGATATGGCTTTTGTTAATGATAATCTATTGAATACCAGCTCTATGGAGGTGTGTCCCCGAATCTCTTCGGACCATAATCCTATAATACTGATATTTTCCACTCCATATACTCGCTATAGCCCCAGATCATTCTCTTTCCCTAGATATTTAGTATCAGATTCTGGTTTTATAGCCCAGCTTAAAATCCACCTTATTAATTTTATTGAGTTAAATCAGAATTCTACTACATGCATCATGGTTTGGGACGCCTGCAAAGATAGTATATCGGGGCTTCACGCAGGGATATGTGCTTAGACAAAACTCGGAGTGCCGTAAACTGAATGAATCTTTGACTTCTAGTATTGCTGCACAAAAAACACTGCTCGCTACAGCTCTACGACTAAACTTACCTGCCGTAGCTGAAATAAGCCTGAAATTAGGCCAATTAAAAGCTGACACTAAGGCCAAAGTTTTCCCAAAAAACGTACCAATTTACACAAATTGGGAATAGCACAATATGAGGGAGGGGATAAAATCAGCAAAATCTTGGCCTATAAGGTTGCGGAGGATAGAGCTAACACTCTGATTGCTAATATACGAGGATCTGATAATATGCTACATGACCAGCTGAATGACATACTAGAACAATTCGTGGATTTTTATAGTTCTTTGTACACCCCGGAGTCCTTTCCATGTGTAGTCTCAATACAGGACTATCTGGATGAGAATGCAATAAACATCTGCAATATTTCAGAAATGGATCAACTCTCGGAAGATATTACTGGGCTAGAGCTCAGACAGGCTATTGCTTCTTTAACTGCCGGGAAGGCCGCAGGGGAAGATACCATTCCTTTGGAGATTTATAAAATTTGCTTAGAGGAATTGTTACCTCTACTGTTACAAGTCATACAATCCATTGGGGTAACTGGAAAAGCTCCCAACTCTTGGAATAGGGCCAAAATAATTTTTTTCTTAAAAAGGGCAAAGCAAAGGAGGATCGGGGGTCATATAGACCCATCTCTCTTATTAATATTGATGCAAAAATATTTGCGAAAATTCTAGCGACCAGGTTGGCTCCTCTTATGCCTAAAATAGTCAACCCGCAACAACACAGGTTTGTGACTGGGAGGGACACCACCACTCACGTTAATATGGCCATTACGGCGCTTGATGTGGCTGAGACGGAATCCACCCCACTCGGTATGATCTTGCTGGATGCCGAGAAGGCTTTTGACCGAGTGGGGTGGGATTATCTCTGGTATGCTATGACAAAGATGGGGTTTAGGGGACAATTTGTAAAGGGGATACGGGCGCTGTATGATATCCCCACAGCTTGTATTAGCTATGGTGGGTTGACCTCCTCAGACTTTTCTATCTCACAGGGCACCCGCCAAGGTTGCCCCTTGTCAACACTATTATTTGCCCTTTCTCTGGAGCCATTTCTGCACGCTCTTCAGGCACAACCGCGAATTGCACCTTTTAGGTCCGGCTTACAGGCACTGAAAATTACGGCATATGCCGATGATATTGCTATCTATTCTCCCGATGTTATAGAGGCACTACAAGGGATTACTATAGAGGCCTGTAAGTTTGGAAAAGTTTCCGGCTATAAGCTTAATATAAACAAAACACAAATTATAGCTAACTATGAACCAGTGGCAGTGGTTCCAGAGATTTGTAAAGTCGCTACTTAGCTAGGCGTTAAAATCACTTCTAAAATACGAGAAATCAATCATATTAATTATAATGAGTTAATTCAATCTACTACTCTGTTACTAAAAAAAAGGCACAGACTCCCCTTGAACCTAATTGGCAGGATTAATTTAATTAAAATGAAGGTTTTACCTAAATTTCTTTATCTTTTTAGTTCAATCTCATTAGCACTGAATAACTCTTTTTTTAAGCAATTAGATGGAATCTTCAGCAGCTTTATCTGGGGATTCAAAAAAGCTCGAAGATCGCTGGCACTTTTAAAAAATAGTTTGGATAAGGGTGGCCTTAACTTTCCCGACGTTAAGCTATATGTTTGGGCCTCGTTTGTTAGGCATCTTCGGTCTCTACTCAATAGCGAAGACCCATTTTTTTTTCATTTATTTATGTTAAAATCTGATTCAAATATGTTTCTCTTCCGAGTCAATGCCCCCAACTACTTTAAGAGGGTGAAATTCAAGACCGCCAAGGATATAATTAGGATTTGGTTCAATATACTAGCATTCTGTAGGACTCATTTTTATCACCCGTAACTACAGTTATGGGGTAATCCGGGTCTTCCTGGGATTTTCAATGACGGTATGGCCCTTAGATGGTCTGCTCAGGGTATCAATGTCTTGGGGGACTTATACGGTGCACTCGGGTTCTTAGATTTTCATACACTCAAAATATTGTACGACTTGCCGGAAACAATGAGATTTAAAAATTTACAGCTACATGATTTTTTGATACGGAAAAACAAAATCTATGAAATTTTAGACTGTGATATTTGGAATTGTCTATATGCATCCAAAAACAAGTCGACTATAAGTGAAGCTTATAAGTGTCTTAGTGCTTTTAAAACTGATGATTGTTTAAAATTAGCAGAGAAATGGAGCAGTAAAACGGGTTTAAACATAACATCAAAGCAGATAGCTAGCTCCTTCTCTAACATTAATAATTCCGTGCGATCATCAAGTTTAAGGCTGTAACAGTTTAGAACCACCTGCATGCTGTATTATACTCCAGAAAGGATTTCTAAGTGGTCCCTTAATAATACTTATAGTGATCGTACTAAATGTCCTAAGTGCCAAGCAGTTGCGGCAGATCTGGAACACATGCTGTTTTCTTGCCCAGCCTTAAGGGAATTCTGGGCGGAATTACATAAAATGTTGGGAATTAAGGAGATTCATCTATCTTTTTTTACGGCTTTAACTGTTTTACTAGATATACATCCTGTTTCTCTGCCTCGGCCTGCACTGGTCACAATTCTTTTTTCTTGTGCAAAATTAGTATTAGCTAGAGCCTGGATTTCGCCTAAACCCCCTAACATTTCGGATTGATGGTCATTAGTAAATGATATTCACTCTATGGAGCTAGTCTAGGCAAAACTTAGAGGGGTTCGGTCATTAAAAAAAATTGGAAACATTTGGGGTAACTTTATTTAAAAATTCAAATCGGAAATTTAACATTATTAGGAAGTCTTCTTCCCTTAGCGGACCATTAGTAGGCCGTAGCACTCCTGCCGCTCCGTTTCTTGTATGTATAATATGAACTATGTTTTTTTTTTTTTTTTCTCTGAGCTCTTTAACTATACTTTCTTTATGCGTACTAAGTGGAATTTGAAATATACTTTGGGTACCATTTATATTCATTTTGTAAACTTTGGATTTCTTTATTGTATTTTTACTAGTATGTTTTCCTCGTCAGTTTGTCAATAAAAAATTATTTTTTTTAAAAAAGGATATATCTTAGTAACCTGCTCCGAATGTTCTACATCTATCCTTAACAGTGAAAATGACCAACGTAAACTATATTTCTAGTCACTGAAAAAACCACAGGTTTAAGGGACGTTACAGTTAGTTGGACATTTCACTCGAACAAAACCCGAGAAATTCGGCTGTTATAGGTAGTTAGAGCTAACTATAATTTGTGCCCCCGAAATGCATTGCTGATGACATCCCATATTACATCACTCATGACATGGTCAGTGACATCACTTATGACATCTCAAATGACATCATCCAGAGTCTGGGTTATTTTTAAAAGTTTAATAATTATATATATATATATTCACTGAAAAAACCATAGGTTTCACACCAGTTATAGTTAGGAATTAGCATTTAAAAAACCTATTAAATTCACTGAAAAAACCATAGGTTTCACACCTGTTATAGTTAGCTGGAAGTTTTACTCGCATAAAACCATTGAAATTCCCACGTTACAGTTAGTTGGACCCACTATAACTTGCGCGTGCAATGCACTGCTGATGACATCACATATTACATCACTCCTGACATGGTCAGTGACATCACTCATGACATCACTGATGACACCATCCAGTGAATGTGTGCATTTTTAAAAAATAAATATGTGTTATATATGTATATGTAAAAGTTGATGGAAGAATAAATGTTTAAATAAGGGTTTACATGGATGTTTTAAAAAAAAATTGATTGGTTCACTGGCTTATTAAGTGTATCTTAGTGTATACATATATTAGTGAGTAATGTTTAAATATTTAAATATATGGATTAGTGTTTCACTTTGTGTATAAGTGGCTGCATGGGTTGGTGAGTAGCTACATGTGTATGTATATGGGTTGTTAGATGTGTTTTTTTAATATCAATATGAGTGTCTATATGTTTGGTGGGGGTATTACTTAGAACATAGATGCATGAGTGACTGACTCTCTGTTTGTATATGTTTTGAAGACAGCATATGTGCAGGACTGTATGGGTGGATGACTGTGTATATGTGTGTGTTACTGACTGAATGACTGTCTCACTATTGTCTTTATCAGTAACTACATATGTTTTAATGTAGTATATGTGAATATTGATGTATATAAGTGACTATATGTGAGAGTAAGGGATTGTAAGAGTTCCTGTTTAAATAAGTATCTGTTTCTATAAGTGATTGTTTAAGAGAGTAAGTATGTGTAAGGTTCCTTAGAAGTAAGGTGGTAGTGTGTGTATAGCTGTATATGCAAATAAATGGATGTTCAATAGTTTATTTGCATGTGTGAGTATGTGTGAGAGTATCTTTTGGATGACTGTCGGTGTGTAACAGGATGTATAGGTGTATCACTACATATCATGAGTGTGTATACATATGAGTGATTATATAGAACTGTTGGTGAACGAGTGGATGTGTATATAGATGGTTGAATTATTGAATTGGTTGTTGTAACTGGTATGGGTATCTCCATTTTTTTGAACATTTTAGTTTCTATTTTTGAATATGTGTTTCAAGGGTTACATTACAGTGAAAGGAGGTCTGTCACTCTGTCACAAGGATGGTGTCATCAGTGATGTCATGAGTGATGTCACTGACCATGTCATGAGTGATGTAATATGTGATGTCATCAGCAGTGCATTGCACGCGCAAGTTATAGTGAGTCCAACTAACTATAACGTGGGAATTTTAATGTTTTATGCGAGTAAAACTTCCAGCTAACTATAACAGGTGTGAAACCTATGGTTTTTTCAGTGAATTTAATAGGTTTTTTAAATGCTAATTCCTAACTATAACTGGTGTGAAACCTATTGTTTTTTCAGTGAATTTCAATGTTTTTTTAATAGCAAATCTCTATAGGTATAGGTATAAAAAGTAAAAAGTAAAAAATGTTATAACGAATTTTATATTGTATAATTATGTAATAGTTTTTTTTTTTGTAATTTTTTTTTGCCCCGGAGCGCTCCCGGAACGCACGGTAAGCGCAGTGCTTTGGCGCGCCCCGGGGCGCGTACCGGTGAGCGTCCCGTTAGCGCTATTCTCGCGAACAAAAACAACATCGTGACGTTTCGCGTAACCGCGTGATGCGTCATATGACGCACTGTGTAAGCGCACCCGGAAGCACGCGAGCGCATACGATCGCGCAACGTCCTGACGTGCTTACGCTACGCGCCCCCGGGCGCGCCCCAGGGTGCGTAGCGTAAGCGCGTCGGGTCATGTGATCTGAAAATAACACTTTTCATTGGTGCAGATCAGTTTTGGTTTCCAAAGGATGAAAACTCGGATCATGTGACTTGAAAATAACACTTTTCATTGGTCCAGAACAGTTTTGTTTTCCAAATGATGAAAGCCCCCACCTTTTTTCCTTATTCTGACTTTGTCATTTGACTGAGGAAGACCTGTTTAGAGATCTCTCTAATCTTTTCTACTTTAAAATGGCTACAGTAGCAGCAGCAGCTGGAGCATCTGCACCACCACCACCACCACCACCAAGAGGACCACCACAACATCACTTTGGTGGTCAGGAAGAAGAAGAGGAGGAGGAGGAGGGGAGAAGGACATTCCTCCAAGAAGACAATACCCCATATAGGCCAAAGGAGCACATAGTATGGGAGTTTTTTTCTATTCCAGAGGGCAAAAAGAAAGTCAATGTACAAAAGGTGACTTGCCTAATCTGTGGCATGGAACTTTCAAGGTGGAACCCTAATCGAAAATATTCATTTGGTAATTATACCATGATTAGGCATATGCAGCGCAAGCATCCCAGGAACTATGCTGCTGCAGAGATGAGAGAAATGGCCAGTAACCTTCCCCAATCTTCATCCCGCACCTCCAAAAGAAAGCAACCCAGTCCATCGGGACCAGACACAAGGGAGACGATGCCAATCATCCAACCACGGTTTGGTGAATTTAGGGTCACTTGTATTTTTTGTGGTAAGACCATCAGCTATGGTGAGCAGAGCGTAAAGCTCATCGTTCTTGCTGGTGACAACCACAATTGCCCCAAAAAACCCTAATTTTTTCCTGATATTTTTTTTGCTCCAGTTGAGCCATTTACAATTCCCTGTTTTTTGTTTCTCCCCATAAAAAATACAAAACAACATTTAAAAGTGTTCAGAAAAGCCAAAAAAAGTAAAACATGTTCAAAAAAACAATGACATTTTTTTTAAAAAAACAAAAAGAATAAAAAAAACTGTTCTTTTTAGAACTACCTTTAATTTATAAAAATAAACCTATATTTTTAAAGAATCTCTGTCATTCTTTTTTCCTTAGGGTACGCGCACCGGTACGCGCACCGGGGCGCGCTCCGGGGCGCGCCCCCAAAAAATAAATAAAAATAAAATAAAGAAAGAGTGAGCATGAGGGAAGAACACAGAGAGAGTAATGTTAATAGAAAAAGAGCTAGAGGGAGCAACACAGAGGGATTGTTTATTACATAGTAAAAAACAGAGAAGGTGTAATAGGGTGTAAGTGAGAAAAGGAAAATGAATAAGGGAGCGAAAGAAGGGAAGAGAGAAAAAGAAGACTAAAGTAGAGGTACTGGTAGAATGTGAGTGGGTGTTGAAAGTAAAAGGAAGGACAGTAAAGAATGGGGAATGAGGGGTAGTGACGGAACCGGAATAAATGAACAACGGTGAGGGAGGGTGAGAAAAGAGCAGTGAGTGTAAGTAAAGAGGGGTGAAAGAGGGTGGATAAAAGTGAATAAGGTTAAGACATGAGGAGTGACAGAGAGAAAAGAGAGAGAGAGTAAAGGAGTGACTGAAAGAGTCTGAGTGAAACAGGAAATAAAGGTAAGTAAGGCAGTGTGGGTGACTTATAGGGAGTCAGTGGGTGTAGGTGGGGGTGTGGGTGGGTGTGTAAGGTGTGTGTGTGGTTGTGGGTGTGTGGGGTGTTTGGGTGTGGGTGGAGCTGTGGGTGTGTGAGATATGTGTGGGGGGTGTGTGGGGGGTATGTGTGTGGAGTGTGTGTGTGTGTGTGGGATGTGTGGGTGTGTGTGTGTGAGGAGTGTGTGTGTGGCTGTGTGTGTGTGTGAGGTGTGTGTGGTGTGTGTGTGGGGTGTATGTCAGAGGTGTGTGTGTGTGTTGGGGGGGAGGTGTGTGTGTGTAGGAGTGAAGTAAATGATTAGGGAAAGAGAATGAGTGAGTGAGCAAAGGAAGGGAACAGAGGGTAAGGGAAGTAAAGAATGGGGACTGAAAAAAGTTGAATGTAGGAGGGGAAATAGGGAAAGGGGAGTAAACATGGATAATATGAATAAGTGAGGAAAGCAGAGTAAAGAAACAGGAGTGAGGTAGGTTGAGAAAATAGTAGTGAGGTTAAAGCAAAGGGTGATGACAAACTACATTTTTTTAGTCACACTTACCATATAATATATGTAACTTTAATTACATTTTTTACTACATTTTGTATCTGTGAAAGAGAGAAGAAAAAATAAGTTATAATTAGTAAAATATGTATTTTAAAATAAAAGATACAAATGAAGAGGTTACACATCATAACAGTGTATTTAGAAATAACGTAAGGTAGAAGGACAAAAAGAGGGAAAAAGAAATAGGAGAGCAAATTACTAAGAGTAAGGCATATAGATTTACTGACAGAAAGGAAGAGAAGAAGAGAAAAATGAACTGAAGGTAAGAAAGATACTAAAAGAATATGAGTTAGCAAAACTAAATCAGGAAACAGGAGTAAGTAAAAAGATAATGACTGAGAGGGAAAGGAGTCTAATAAAGGATGCATTTAGAAGAATGAGGAATGGAAGATAACTGAGAGTAAGTGAAGGAGAGTCATAGAGTGAAGGGATGAAGGGAGAGAGGATAATATAGAAGGATTGAGGGAAAAGGAGTGAGGAAGTTAGTGGACAGAGAGACTAAGGGAAGGACTGTGTGAAGTGGAGTACAATGAGTGAGGAAAGAAAAATGAGTAAGGGAGCAAAAGAAGGTAAGAGAGGAGAAGAGGACTAAAGCAGTGGTACTGAGAGAAAGTGATTCGGTGATGAAAGTAAAGAGAAGGACACTGAAACATAGGAAATGAGGGGTAGTAATGAAACCGGACTAAAAGAAATAGGTTGATGAACGATGAGAGAGGAGCAGTGAAGTTGTTGTAAGAGAAATGATAGAAGGTAGATAAACACAAGTGAACATAACACAAGGAGAGTGAGGGACAGAGGACATAGAGGTAGTGAACGGAAAATAGAGAGAAGAGGTCAAAAGAAAGGAGGAAACAAAGATAAGCGAGGGAGAGTGGATGATTTATAGTGATAGAGTGCGACAATACTGGTGAGTGAGTAAAGAGGAATTACTAAAAGAGCAAAGGGGGAAAACACAGAAAAGGAAAGTAAAGCAGACAGACTGAAAGCTGAATAGTTATGCAAGGGAGAGAGGGGATGCAGACAGTTGAAATGAGAATGAGGGGTTGTGAAAGAAGTGGATTAAAAGAACGGGGTTGAAAGAGAGTGAAAGAAAGACATTATAAGTGAGTAAAAAGAGCTGAAAGAGGGTGGAAAAAGGAAACTGAGTGTGAGACAATGGGAATACAATTTAAATTACAGAATACAAACTATAGATTAACTTGTATTTTTGCTGTTCTCAGAATATATTGAATTTCACTTAAAAAAGTGAGTTCAAACTACTCATCATATGACTTCGGGGAAAAAAACACAATCAAAAAGATTGTGTTTTAAAAAAAAAACATCTAAATTTCAAAATAACAAATGTACAATAATCTTTGATTCACTTACTTTTCCTTTAGGCCAAATAGTATATCATGAAGGTCCTTTTCGTTGGAAAGTACTCTGCTGTTCTCTAAAAATTCCATTTCATCGACTTTCTAGAAGAAACCCTCGAAGAACATCTGAATATTTTCATTATTTTCATATACTCCTTCTGTTCAGTCATAACTCTTTGCTCATTCCTTCACCATTCCTTAAGGCCAAATAGTGTCGGATGTATCAGTATATTTTCAAATTAATTAAAACAAACTCTAAAATTACCGTTTTTCCGACGTTCTGAAAGAAAGGCTCAAACAACATTTTCACAATATTTAAATTTTCGTAATTCCATCTCTGACTCACTCATGTTCATCATTTCCTAGAATACTGATATCACTTACTATCAGATCCACTTACAGTACCTATATGACAACTCAATGTTTTATATTATCTTGATCAGTTTTACTCAGAATATAATTTTAAACAGCAAACTAACCTTTATTAACTGCTCCCGTCTTCATAGGCCAATTACCTTTACTTAAATTTTGGTTCTAAAAACACTAGATATGAATTTTTTAAGTCAAAAGGCAAACGTTGTTTGAAAGTCAAATGAGTGTCATTACAAAGGGTCCAACCTTTACAACTTTTTAAATAGCATGTGTAATGCCCTGATGTTGTTGAAGGACCGTCAAGATAAATAATAGCTACAGTTGCAAAGGTTCTTCCTGAAATTGATAACTGAGAAGACACAAAATTTTTAATAGAAGTTGACAATTTACTTCCATCAGGTCTACATCGTTGGAACATTAAAATCACATATTTACCATAAGTTTGTAAAAATAATGTGGACAGCATTGCAGACTTACATTGGGTACACACCATATTGTGATCAGCTGCTTTAACTAGATTATTAAAAGGCACTGATTTGCAGTCTGGTAAACTCAAATATATCAATCTTTCAGGGTCTATTCTAGTACTACTTGATAAAGTACAGTTGTCGCAGTCATGCTGCCATTGATAAGAAAGGCTAAAAAGATTTTTTATATCTACTCCTTCATCTTCCAATACATCAAACATATACATTAAAAATTCCTGACAATCCTGCTGAATAATCTGTGAAAATTGATTTTGACCAGAACATATGTCTAGAAGATTTCTAATTTCTGAAACACTTTCTATTTTTGCTGTATCACTGCTACATTTCTCAAACACAGAATTCAATAAACAGCAGAATGTTTGATCCCGATTTTCAACAATCTGTTCTTGTAAATTTTGAAGAAAAAAAACAACATTAACCACTACATTAGCATAGCAGTTGACACCAGAACTGTTTTCAAACTGAAATCCAACAACATCTTCAACAGAATCCTTTTTCTTTCTGCTTACAATTACAGTTTCATCTACTTTTTGTATTTTTGCTAGTACCTCACTGCAATTATTCTCATTTCTTCTTTTTCGGCCTACCACACGTTTTTCAAACAGAGGATATTGAGGCAAATGTGGAGCATACTCTCTTCTTAACCTATTGTATTCTTTAACACAATCTAGATCAGCACAAATCTTTGTTTCATCACACTCAATCAAGTACAATCCTGATAAAGTTCTGACTCGTGATAATGCTACATATGCCATACCCTCTTTAAACACAGAACTTCCAATGTTCACCAAAGCACTATCTACACTTAAACCTTGAGATTTATGAATTGTCACTGCATATGCCAAACAAACAGGAAACTGTTTTCGGCGAACATATAAGTCTTTCACAAGCAAAAATCTAGCTGAACAACGACAAATTTGTTCTATTTCGTCAATGCCATCAAATTTAATTTTTAACATTTAAATTCCATCTCTATTTTTGTAATTCACAAAACCAACAACATGACCCATTGCTCCATTTACCAGACCTCTTTCAACATTTAAATTCCTTCTCAAAATGATACGACAATTTAAACACACATTCAGAGTCTTTTCAAAACCAGCAGTTTTAGATATAGTCTTTTCTAATGAATCCAATTTTGATTTCAAATTTTCTGACAAAATAATTGTTGCTCCCATATGCTCTATTTTATCTATAGCTTCCAGTTTCACTATCTCTTCATTTTCTAACTTTAACATTTTGTTGTTGAACATGGAACATTCTTTCAGAGTAGGCATCAAACATATGCCAGATTTCTTCTCGTTAATTTTCTTAAAAATATTCTCTGGAAGAATGTTTTCATTTGGGTACAAATTTGAAATTAATCGTCCATGTTAAGTTTCTTTCCCATGCTGACTTACTTTTCCGATTCTTACATCTTGTAGAATATTTTTATAATCTTCATCCTTTGCCTGCCGCATATTTTGCAGTAGTTCTGCATATTTGAAATTTAACCATATATTAACGTTTCCAATGCTTCCTAGGCACTTCCTGGTATCTTCATGCGTGACCATTTTAAACACTGGTTGTCCTTTCACTGGAGTCAACTGCAGTAGATCTCCAAAAACAATAATGTGTTTTCCTCCGAATAACACATCATACACTGTTCTAAGAATTTCTTGCATTCTCAAATGCACAAAAGCAAGCATTAGATTTGAGACCATGCTTACTTCATCAATGATAAGAAGTTTCATATTCTTCAGGACTCTGGAAACTTCGGAACACGCATCTCAAGATAGCTTGTGGTATTGCAATTTGTTATCATGCTCCACTGGCAGCATCAGTAAACGATGTAAAGTAATCCCTTTAATATTATGTGCTGCCAGCCCAGTTGGAGCGGTAACAACACAAGACAGCGGTGATTCAGTCCTTTTCTGCAGATAAGTTGCAATTGCTTTAATCAAAAAACTTTTTCCAGTTCCCGCTTCTCCACTCACGTACAGTTGGACAGGCTTAAATGATGTACATGAGCACTCTTTCTTTTCATGACTGAATCCATGTTCAACCTGTTCTGTGACTTCGTCATATATCTGTTTCTGCTCAAGGTTTAATTGTTTCACCAAATCTTGTGAATTAATTACATCCTCTGGAGCTTGCTCCATAGCTCTTTCCACCTCATCCATGGCAGTGGCAGCTTCATTTTGGATAATTGGTCCTCCTAGTGGATCCTGACTCAATGAAGCAGAACTCTGACTGTCTTGAGAACTGTCTCTCGCAATCTCTGCCGCAATTGTTGCTTCTTGCTCAATTTCTTCATTCAACATTTGCAGATAATTTAGAAAAACAGGACATTCTATGGTATCCTTCGTTGCATTAAAAGAGTCTTGGTAACAGAGAAAATCTCCAAGTAGTTCCTCTTCTGTACGCCATGGTTTAAAGAGTTGCAAAAGAGCCAAATAGTAAAATTCTCTTTTGTCTGGATTTTCACAACTCAATTTTCGAAGATTAATCAAATGACCTTTTCTCTGTTTCACTAGACATCCTTCACATCCAATGACAGCATATATTCCATTATTGATATCTTCTCTGATGTTCCTCTTATAAATATATCTTTGCAGAACTTCATAGAGACAAGCGTTCTCAAGATAAGGACTTCTATTTGGATAGTATGTATCCAACATGTTTGTCTTCAAAATATCTGTACTTTCTGGTTCTTTCTCCGCCAAATACTCTATTTCCTGTACAGATTTCAAAACTCGGTTTCGTGTTGCAGCAAGACCTAGACTCACCCAAATGATGGTTCTAGATTTGGCATATAGACTTGCTGATGACAATCGATCGGAACTTTCATATGCTCCAATTTCTCGATGTGACAACATCTTTAGACTGTAACTGTATAATTTCTTGCTTATACTCTTTTCATGTGAAATGTCCTCCCACATTTCCTTCAGTTCTGCCTTTTCTTTTTTTGTGATGTAAAACGTCACATATCGAGCCACAGCAATAGAGTTGTCAGCAACGAACTGAATATCCATGTTAGCATTCCACATGGACAAAATCACTGGGTTGTAGTCGTTGATGTACTTGGACTCTTCGTTTCTTTTTAAATGGTATGTATTTTTGGGTGATTTCCTCGTCACAGTATGTCGCAGAGAAGACATCAAATTATTTACTCTTCCTTTAGAAATCACTGCTCGTGGAAAACCAAAACGACATTTTGTGTAGAACTTGTCCTTGTTTCTGAATTTTCGACGACAGTACTTTCCACAACGATGGGATTGAAAGCGTAAAACTTGTTGCCTTAAACTGATTTCTTCAGTAGTTTTCGGAACAGCACATGTTGAATACTCTTCAATGAAGCTCTTCACTGTCTCATCCGAATCTGTTCCAAATTTGGGTGCATCTTTAATCCACAACAACATATGTATGTGAGGAGCACCTCTCGCTTGGTACTCCTTTCTCCAAAAGAAATCCAAAACCTCTCCAAGGGGAGGATTTTTTAGTGTTGGTAATGAAAGACATCATAGCTTCAAATCTATGATTAAAATATCTGCATACATTCACTGGATCCAACGAACACAGTTCTCCAGGTGTTTTGAATTCTATATTTTGTATATTTGCATTTGCCTCGCATATATATTGAAGTAAGTCGTCCCATGCATACTCGGCACAGCTAAGAGTGAGGAACCATGTGTCATGCCTCGTGACTCCCATACACTGGCCCTTTAAGGAAAGTGCTATTTAGAGCACCAGAAAACAAGGAGCGACGCTTCACGTTCTTGCGTCAAGCTCCCTTTGTTTCCGCATCCGTCTGTATCCTGTTGCCTGACTTCCGTATTTCCTAGTGGATCTTCCTGTTTGTTCCGTGCTGAGTGTATTCGGCGCCCGCGCTCTTGTGCGGGCTTCGTTTCTACGCATTCAAGCACAGCTATTCGCTGCCTTCGGGCGTACATTCTTAGATGCCTATTTTCCCCCTTGCCCTTGAGCCTCGCCCGGTGGCCGGGTTTTGCTCCGCCATCCGGCTGGGCTCAGCCTTGCTCCCCGCTACGGTGGTTCGTTCACGGTACTCAGCGTGAACCTTTCCTTTTCCCCCCTGGCCCTTGAGTCTCGCCCGGCGGCCGGGTTTGGCTCCGCCATCCGGTGGGACTCATTCTTTCTTTTCTCCCTGTTCGAGTGTGCTGCATCCGACAGCCCGGCTTGTGCTCCGCTGTCCGGTGTTGGTATTGCCATTATTCCTCCTGTGTTCCCGCTTAGATAGTTAGTTAGTGCCTTGTTATTCCTGTCCCCTTCCTCTCTACCTACAAAGGCCCTTTGATACCAGTTTTCTTCATTTCACTTGACTTGAATACTGGATTTTCCCTTCCCTGGCATTTGGTGGTATACTTGCGTGGATCAGGGTGGGTGCATATATTCTACACTACAGGGAATCACGGTAAGAGCGCTTATGCGCTACTAATCCTTTTATCACTATTGGCTCTCATATAAATATTATATATTCCGTTTTGGTTTTCATAGATGGTCATAAACATCAGCAGAAGAAGTGGGCTGAAGGTTCTTTTCTTGCCATACATTAGTGAATGTTTCTTCAAGGCCTGTTACACGACAGTTGAAGTAAGAAGGGGACAAACTAGACCATATTGTTATTACCAGTATCTAGTCTGCACTTGCTCATCTACCTATTGTGTCATCCCTATCACAGCTCCAGACGATGATCCTTATTTACGACTTCATATGTTTAAATCAGCGACACGTTAAGAACCTGGGGTATGTGATAGGTTTCCTGTAAATGTATGTTAGAGTATTCCAGTTAATGGGTTATAGCTAGAGTGTTTTACTCCCTTTTTTCATTACAGCCTACCTGTTATCCGGTTCCCTTCATTGAATCACCCCGCATCCACTACTGGAGATCACCATCGACCATCTTTGTTCCCCCCCAACCTTTCCTTGTTTTGTCTCCCTGTTTTCCCCTGGCGTGTCTCTCGTACTCTAGTGCTTGATAGAGTCGGAAGGCCGTAGGGGAAGGCTGTGGACTATTCTTCAGATTCCTGACGCTCCTGTGGAACCAACCTGCAATCTTTACACCATGTAGGAGTTCCTAAGTTTCTTAGCATACATTTCAATTCCCCATGACGACGGTACCAATACTCGTTTGTACCACGCTGACATGCCATGAGATTGATTAGATGAGATTCCAAACTATTATCTTGCAGATTAACTTTCTCCATAAAGTCCCTCGCCGAAACATTTTGGAGATGTGCTCCACTTTTCAGTATATGGTTTACTGCATAAGAAAGCCCAGACAAGTCACTTTCATACAGTAGATGAAACAAATATGGGATGCATTGACGAAACCTTGGATCTTCAGCATATAATCTTAAAGTCCGGTATTCAGATGCTGGAATTTGAAGTGGTCGATCGTCATATCGTCCACCTCGACCTGTTTCTTTCTTCCCATACACTAATGGGACTTCCTTTTGCTGATTTCATTTGAAACAAGTCAATTGCATTCCCCATTACTTCTTTGGAATGCAAAGGATGAACAGTATAATGTTCATATATTTCTTCACTTCTAGACACATCAACTTTTTCAATTTGGCCAGCTGAAAAATCACTGTCTTCATCTGCAGCTGTTTCCTCTGCTCCAACACATACATGTTTGTAGTACTCATTGTTTTTGACCAAATACAACGTTGCCTTTTTGACTTTCCTAACATCCACTAAATCTTGCCAGATTTTCTTACTCATTCTCGGAACCCCATTAACTAGAATAACCAGAGGTTCCTCTTCCACTTTCTCTACACCAATTGTATCAATATTTTTCTTGAAATCTAGAGGCAAATAAACAACTCTTCCCTTTAATCCTCTCTGTAAATCTGAAGGAGGCAATTTCCCTATCTTAGGCTCCATGCGAACAATTGCCTGAAAAGGATGGACACATTGAATCAAAATACACTCATATGTATTTAAATCCATCAATTCAGGAGGAATGTCTACCAACTCAAGATTATTATGAACAGCTCTAGCAGGCATTCTGTTTTGATTTAATTTATCATAACAATATTTACAAATACGCTGATCAGTACTCAAATCAAAAGAATTCTCCACCCACAAATAAGTTGCAAAATCCTTTCACTCATAATTATTTATCTTTTCACTTTTTACGTATAAATCAACTAATCTAGTTTGATGCTTATAATGAGTTCGTCGACAACACACACAAGTACAATTCGGCCTTTCACTTGATTTCACCTTAAACCTGATAATTTCCTGGTCAAACTTTTCTGTAGTTGAAATCTGTACATTGTCTTCCACATTACCTTGAATTTCTGTGTCAATTTCTACACTGTCCTCTTTTTCACTAAAATAACAAATCTCAATTTCTTCACAAATCTTCTTCACATCTAATTCAGTTCCATGCAAAAGAGCACTGATTAATTGTTTAAGCTTAAGGGCTGGACTTTTTGCATAATACAACCTTCTCACTAATTTCCTCATTTTGTTATGATGCACTGCTAACATCCTAAAATGCTGAAAAACACTCTGACAGACTTTTCTAGAAAGACAAGCCAGTGAATGCCCTTGCAAACCTGTGTTTTCTCTCACTCTGCAAGGATCTAAGTCTTGCAACATCTTCATTTTCTGTTTTAGAGTTATCTTACTATATGTACGTAAGAAATTACAAAACAAATCGATTGATTCCTGTCGCACACTACAAATACTACTACACTTCCAAGTGTACACTGGACCCTTAGTACGTCTCCCTAAAACTTCATCAGTTAACACCTCTTCTGGTTCTCTAGGCACAAGTTTCTCTTTTTCAATCGGACAACCGTCTTTCACCTCATATGCTCGACCACTGGTGTCAACTGCATGCACTAAATCATTCTCCTGAAAGTAACTCTCCTCATTAAAAAATGGCTCACAACTTGAACTGTGCATCCATTCTCCAGAAAAAACTTTACAAAAATTAGTCCGATTAATTACTCTTTTCCATTTACTATTTGATTTGAAAACATCAATTGTCTTGTTAAGTGTCCTAATTCTATTGATTATTAAAATTATTAATTTTTTCTTAACTTCAAAAGCATGATCAACAATCTTCTCTACACTTTTCTTTTTCTTATAAAAAGCAGATCTCTGTTTACCTTTTTAAATATTTTTTAACAAATTTAAAACCACCCTATTGCGAAACATTCGTTTATGAATGTCCCTTAATTGATTTTGCCTTCTATTCCTATACATATTATTGTCTCCTGCTGCAGTAGTAAATTTTTTTGGGAATCTCTCCTTCCTCTTCAAAATTGCTCTCTCCTTCTCTTTTTCTACATACTGTCCAACATTTTTTTATGATCTACATATGTTCCGTAAGAAAGACTTAGTTGTCTTAGCAGGAGCATTTTTCCTGTTTTTTGAAGTATTTGTTGTAGGAGACTGCTTTAATTCCGTTGCTGTTTTTGATTTTTTCCGCTTACAATCTTTTCGTCTCCTTTCCCTTGAGGGCATATTTCCTTACTATTGGAATCTTGATTTAAATTTGTGGAAAACAAAAAAAAAATAATAATTATAGACCACTATTACCAAACAACAAAACAATGACAATAAGCAAACAATATAAACACTATAATACTTCTACATATGACTTTATCTCTGTTTTTTAAATATAATTCTAAAAAAATATTTCGGGCACATGAATTACTTTTACATTATTGACAAGGATTAGATAGTATCTGCATGTTTAAAAAAAATATATTTGCACATTTCACAATCATATCACCTGTGTTTCCTCAGATTAGTAAGCAGATTGTACACATGAGGTAAGGACTGTTCTGGGGAGCATAGGTGGTGAGGCCGGTGTCTAAGAGTGCACTGGACTGCACTTCATGAAGCCTATCCCCCACTGCACTCTTACACACAGCCCTCACCTCCTTTCCACCCCTGGACAGACCTCTCTTCCACTACACTCCTCAACACAGGCATCACCTCCTATGCACCCCTGGACAATCCTCACCTTATCTGCAACCCAGAATAGACCTCAACTCATCTGCACCATTAGACAGGCCTCAGTTCATTTACACCCCTGAACACGCCTCATCTCATCTGCACCCTGTTATCATCAATTATACTCAATGTATTGAGGCCTGTCGAAGGGCCACAGATTAGATAATGTTTGTCTAAGGGTCAGAGGAGGTAAGTCCTCTCAATTGCACTCATGGACACAGGCCTCAACTCCTTTGCGCCCCTGGACATGCCTCACCTCATCTGCACAATCCACTTCCTAATTTTAGGAAACACAGGTAACATACATTTCCTCTCTCTTGCAAACATTCCTACCAAGCATTACCATAAAAATGACACAAACCAACAGCAAACAAGCTCAGTCTGCTTCCTAATCTGAGGTAACACAGGTGACATGATTGTGAAAGGTTCAAATATTTTTATGTAATCATGCACACACTATTTATTCCTTCTCAAAAATGTAAAAGCCATTCATTTGCCCCAAAATCGTTTTTTGAATAACATTTTAGAAACAGAGCACAGGTCCTATGTACAAGCATTCAACTTCACTACTGAAACCTCACTATTTCACAAAATAAAAATCCTATATCTTGCAAACATTCCTACCAAGCATTACCAAAAAAAATGACACAAACCAACAGCAAAGAAGCTCAGTCTGATTCCTAATCTGAGGTAACACAGGTGACATGATTGAGAAAGGTTCAAATATTTTTATGTAATCATGCACACACTATATATTCCTTCTCAAAAATGTAAAAGCCATTGATTTGCCCTAAAATCGTTTTTTGAATAACATTTTAGAAACAGAGCACAGGTCCTATGTACAAGCATTCAATTTCAGTACTGAAAACTCACTATTTTACAAAATACATTTCCTCTCTCTTGCAAACATTCCTACCAAGCATTACCAAAAAAATGACACAAAGCAACAGCAAAGAAGCTCAGTCTGATTCCTAATCTGAGGTAACAGAGGTGACATGATTGTGAAAGGTTCAAATATTTTTATGTAATCATGCACACACTATTTATTCCTTCTCAAAAATGTAAAAGCCATTGATTTGCCCCCAATTCGTTTTTTGAATAACATTTTAGAAACAGAGCACAGGTCCTATGTACAAGCATTCCATTTCAATACTGAAAACTCACTATTTTACAAAATACATTTCCTCTCTCTTGCAAACATTCCTACCAAGCATTACCAAAAAAAAAATTACACAAACCAACAGCAAACAAGCTCAGTCTGATTTCTTATCTGAGGTAACAGAGGTGACATGATTGTGAAAGGTTCAAATATTTGTATGTAATCATGCACACACTATTTATTCCTTCTCAAAAATGTAAAAGCCATTGATTTGCCCCCAATTCGTTTTTTGAATAACATTTTAGAAACAGAGCACAGGTCCTATGTAAAGCATTTCATTTCAATACTGAAAACTCACTATTTTACAAAATACATTTCCTCTCTCTTGCAAACATTCCTACCAAGCATTGCCAAAAAAAATGACACAAACCAACAGCAAAGAAGCTCAGTCTGATTCCTAATCTGGGGTAACACAGGTGACATAATTGTGAAAGGTTCAAATATTTTTATGTAATCATGCACACACTATTTATTCCTTCTCAAAAATGTAAAAGCCATTGATTTGCCCCAAAATCGTTTTTTGAATAACATTTTAGAAACAGAGCACAGGTCCTATGTACAAGCATTCCATTTCAGTACTGAAAACTCACTATTTTACAAAATACATTTCCTCTCTATTGCAAATATTGATACCATGCATTTTCAAAAAGCATCACACAAACCAACAGCAAAGAAGATCAATGTGCTTCTTAATTTGAACTCTCTATCTATATTGAATGAATCATAACTCACCTTTACAAATGCTTTGGGAGATTGAGAACAGTGTCAGATACACACACCAATATTTCTTTAGCAGAGCAAAAGGTATGTACTCCAGGCACTGCAACCATGAATGGCACAGAAAACCTCTAATTCTACACACATATTCCTCATGGTAACCAATCAAAACTCTTCCCTCTCTATTTTCAAACCAACACCCTTCCCCCCCTCGGCCCTTTCTACCTGTTACCATAGCAACTCCCTCCTCACTGAGCTCTCAGGGTTAAAAGTTTATTCTACAATGTTGCACATGAACTCAGCAAGGATGTTTGACCTATCAATAAACCAGCTTATCAGGTGCAATCTTTCTTTTAATGACTTTTTCTTGACCATTCAAATGACTTCTTTCACACAACAGAACCATGCACCCTAACTTTCAGTTTTCAACTATCTGAATCCACCAATCATTGCTTGTGATTCAAGAACACCGAAACTCCACAGTTTTTTTTTTGCAAACTCCTACTGTTCCAACTGCCATTTCATTCCTACACTTCATCTGACTGCACCAGAACCTCTTCTCACCATGTACTCTGTCTGGATTATTGGACATAGCTACATTCACTGGGCTCAAAGGTATGCAGCTATCAGAAATTTTCACAACCTTGATTTACCAAATGTGAACATTAAATGGATTGGCCAGAGAGGATTGAGATGTCATCAATTGATACCATTGGTGAAAACCTTTTTGCATCTGCCACACCCTCACCTCATAATTCTGCACTGTGGTGGAAATGACTTAGGCACTTTGACTGGGGTAGGTCTGGAAATGCTTTTAAAGGACACCTTTGAACAATTGATGTCACTTTTTCCTCAAACTGCCTTGGTATATTCCAATATATGCCAAAGACAGAAATGGAAGTGGTCCAACCAATTGTGTCCACAATTTGAGAAAGCAGGGAAACATGTGAATAAATCTGTTTCTGCTTACATGAGAGACTATGGAATGGGTTCAATATACAACAACAACTTGCGTTACAACATGCAAGATATCTACAGAGGAGATGGTGTGCACTTCTCAGATGAGGGGAATAGAATATTCCTCCTGAATTTAAGATTGTGCATTGGAACCTACTTGTAGGTACCTAAATCAGCCCCAGAACCCAAAAGCTCTTTTCAGGGCTACCCTACATCTGATCACTCAAAATGATTATTTTACTCTAACTTTTTTCACTAATTTTCACCAAAGTACGCTTCCCGGTACGCTCCCCGTTGCGCGTACCGGGCGCTCACCCCGCGAAAATTAAAAAAAAATATTTTTTTTTGGCCTATATGGTCCTCCTAAGCCCCCCTCAGAAAACCCAGGAAGTGTCTACCGTGCCCCCTTTTACCCATTCCCAACGTTGTTTGTCCTCCATCTTGTGTCTCAAATCTACCGAAACACAAGATGGAGGACTCCCGTTGCGCTGCCGGTACGCGTACCGGGGCGCGCACCGGTGAGCGCTCCCCAAAATTTAAAAAAGTTAATTTACATAAAAACCTCTGTAGAGAAGTTCACCAAATATAGAATAGACAATACTACATACCAGTCCCTACCATTTTCCCAAATTTGGTGGAATTCCATTGAGCCATTTGGCCTGTAGCCCTGTCTAAATATCCTGAGGTAAATTACATGACAAAAACACATCTGAAGTGTTAGAATTTACAACCAATTAAAATGTTACTTTCATTTTCCACTATTATTTCCTGACATTTGATTGGTTATATACATGAATATATATAAAAAAAAGAGAGGGAAACACAGCCATTTTGACTACTACTTCCTGAAGTACATTGGAAAAGGATTTTCACTGAGAACTTCAACTGCTTTCACAAAGGTAAGTTGTTATTTTGGAAAGTGAAGTATGTTGTGCACTTTAGGTTAATTTGGGAAAACATTTTCTGATAGTTATATACTATCCCTCTGTAATAGTTATAGATTGAGATAGGCTTCTCTGTTATAGTTATGGATTGAGTTAGACTTCTCTTGTATAATTATGAATTTACTTAGGCTTTATCACATACACTTTTTTATATTTCTACTTCCAGCCTGATACCATACACTGCTCAAAGATAACTTCACTGTTAAAAAATCAAAACTACCTGTCTGAACTTAAACCCAACAGTGCCCTATCTCTATTGATATATTTATTTTTTATGCAATTTACAGCAAGAAAATGGAAGGACAAGAGAATAAAAATAATATTTCTTTCGAAATTGTTATGGAAAACAACCCTGAAGAAAATATTGCTGAGAATGATGACTTTGACTTTATGGATGAGTCTCTGGACCATGAATTACTTGAGTGTGTGGAAGCAATAGAATCACAGAATGAAAATGAGGACATTCCAGACAATATATTGTTAGAAGTTTTATTAAATTTTGAAAAAGAATCAGAAAAATAAATTTATATTTAATAATCAAAAATTGTTCGAGACATTATTCATTTTTATATGTAATTCATGAAGTAGTACCAAAATGATTATAATATAAAGTGAGACTTATAGTATACTGTGCAACTTTTTTGTGTTACATAGTAATTTTGCTCATAGTTACTTCCTTTCTCCCACTTTATTATATCCAATGTGTATTTGACATCTCTTTTTCATCTCCTGCCTCCATGTTGTTTCTGCTTTCCTGACAGACTATAGTATAGATTCCATATACCACAATAACTTCTGTAACAACATGCAAATTATCTACAGAGGAGACAGTCTACATTGAATTTAAAACTCTGCATTGGTACCTACATGCTGGTACTTATATCACCCACACAACACAACAACTCTATGCAGAGCTACCCTACCTCTAAGCACTTTAAATTATTATTTTACTGTTTCACTGGGTTTTCCCCATGTGTGAGGGGGGAAGGTGAGGTGTGTGTGGGGGATGTGTGGGGTGTGTCTGTGAGGTGTGTGTGTGGGGGGGGGTGAGGTGTGTGTGTGGGTGTAGGTGTGTGGGGTGTGTGGGTGTGGGTGGGGGTGTGGGTGTGTAAGGTGTGTAAGGTGTGGTTGTGTGGGGTGTTTGGGTGTAGGTGTAGGTGTGGGTGTGTGAGGTGTGTGTGAGGGGTGTGTGGGTGTGGGGGGTATGTGTGTGGGATGTGTGTGTGTGTGTGGGGGATGTGTGGGTGTCTCTGTGAGGTGTCTGTGTGTGTGTGGGGGGGAAGGTGTGTGTTTGAGGTGTGTCTGTGAGGTGTGTGTAGGTGTGTGTGCGTGTGTGTGGGGTGGGGGGGTGAGGTGTGTGTGTGTGTGGGGGGTGGGGGGTGTGGGTGTGGATGTGTAAGGTGTCGGTGTGGGTGTGTGGAGTGTTTTGGTGTGGGTGGACGTGTGGTGTCTGAGGTGTGTGTGTGGGGAGTGTATGGGTGTGTAGGGTTATGTGTGTGGGGGGTGTGTGTGAGATGTGTGGGTGTGTGTGTGTGAGGAGTGTGTATGTGGGTGTCTGTGGGTGTGTGTGGGGTGTGTGCGTGTGGGTGTGTGTGGGATGTACTTGTAGGTACCTAAATCAGCCACAGAACCCAAAAGCTCTTTTCAGAGCTACCCTACCTCTGATCACTCAAAATGATTATTTTACACTAATTCTTTTCACTATTTTGCCCCATGGTACGCTCCCCGGTACGCTCCCCGGTGCGCGTACCGGACGCTCCCCCCGCGAAAATCAATTTTTTATTTTTTGTCCCGCGGGACCCTTTTATGGCCCCCACATCAAACCTAGGGGGTCGGGGGGGTCTACCCTGCCCCCTTTTGGTTATTTCCCCCTTTGTTTTTGCCACCTCTTGTGTCTCGATCCTACCGAGACACAAGATGGCGGCCGCTCCGGACTGTTTCGAATGTTGACAGACACCCGAGAGCCAATCATTTTCGGCGCACGAACTCGCGGTGCGCGCCGGGTGCGCGTCCCTGTGCGCGTACCGGGGCACGCCTATAGATATATATATTTTTATTAACCTAAATTACTCAAAATCCACTGGATCACATATCTTGAGACATAGCAAAGGCACATCGGGCTACCAGTCCCTACAATTTTGCCAAGTTTCGTGGGAATCCATTCAGCCGTTCGGGCTAAAAGTGAGTCCAACCGCCCTATGGTAATTAACATGGGGAAAACACGTTTTGGGACCCCCCTTTTATCTCGGCCCCCGCTTGACGAATCCCCCCCAAACTTTCAGGGAAGGAGCGGACCACTACGAGGCAAATTTGACGAAAATTACAGGCAGATCCCTCAATCTGCGCCAAAGTTATTCCCAATAGAATGTTGCGGATTCCCTATGGAAAACAATCCTAACTATAACTACCTACTGGCGACTGCCAGGAGGTAATATATATATATATTACCTACTGGCGGTCGCCAGTAGGTATATATAGTTAGGATTTTTTCTCTATGGGATTTTTGAAAATTCTATGTCTAATAACTTTGGCGTTTGTGGACGGAATTGGCTGAAATTTTCAGGAAAATGGAACATTTTGTTTCTGAGCAGCCACTGAAAATTTGGGGGGGTTCGTCAAGGGGGGGCCGAGAAAAAAGGGGGGTCCCAAAACGCGTTTTTCCCATGTTAATTTCCATAGGGCGGTTGGCCTCACTTTTAGCCCGAACGGCTGAATGGATTTGCACGAAACTTGGCAAAATTGTAGGGACTGTTAGCCCGATGTGCCTTTGCTAGGTCTCAATATATGTGCTCCAGTGGATTTTGAGAAATTAACGTTAAAAAAAAGATATATATCTGTAACAGCGCTCCGGGTAGCGCTCCGGTTCGCGTACTTGACGCGTAACGGAACTTCGCGAAGCAAAGCTGATTGGCTCTCCGGTGTCTGTCAACATTCTAAACAGTCCGGAGCGGCCGCCATCTTGTCTCTCGGTAGGATCGAGAGACAAGAGGAGGCCAAAACAAAGGGGGAAATGACCATAAGGGGGCATAGTAGATCCTCCCTGACCCCCTAGGTTTGATGTGGAGGCTTTAAAAGGGCCCCGCGGGGCAAAAAAAAAAAAAGAAAATCGTTTTTTTTCGTGGGGTGCGCCCGGTACGCGTAACGGAAAGCGGACTGGGGAGCGTACTACAAGGAAACAAGAATTATTGACTTTTAACTTATTGTATGTTTATAGACTTTTTTTTTTTTTTTCTGCTGAGTGACGTCTCGGCCTATCTCCACGGGATGCAGTCCCTACCATCTCGGCGTTTAAGCCCAGGGGGACCGGTAGTGTGGGAGAGATAACGTCTGTTAACGTTCGATTCGAAGGAAATCAGGAAGTGTTGAAAAACATTGTCTGCGCCATCTTGGCTTTTTTCAAATGCCACACTTTTGTCGTGCACGGCAGCCATTTTAGATGCCTTGACCAGACCCACTCTCTGCACGCTGTCGATCCTTAGCATGGCTCCCCACCCTCGCAAGCATCTCCCCCAGGCACTGGTCACCCCCGCTCTCTGTCTTATGCATGGGCAATAAACCTCCCCCCATCTGCGCTGGTCTTCCTTGAGAATCACACCCTGTGCCCGCCCGACACCTCCCTTTCGCCCTATTCACTACCGCACCCTCTGACACTCCTCTTCCTCTGTGTCCGATTGTCCAGGCCGGTCCCAGGCTATCACCTAGCCTTGCAGATGTAGTTTATGGCCCCAGCTGTAAAGAATCACCCCTCTTCAAAGGAGTTACAGTAGATCAAGGCCCCCACCCGATGAGATCCGTCACACCACACGCGTTCCTACTATCTGAAAACCATCCTGTATTGTGATTGGGGAGGGGACCGAGCCTGAAGCGGAAGATTCCAGGGATGCCTCTTTGTACATCAAAGTTTTTACAATTATGTGTCACATTAAAAATATATAGCACTCCAACAAAGTAGTAGGATTAGAACACTTTAATAACTTATAAATATATACAACGCAACAAAAACAGTAAATACATTTAAACATTTTTTTGAAAAAAGAAGCAACAATGGTCAGTAGCTGTGTTTTGTGCGAATAGTCCCAAGGCAGCACAACGTGCTGAGTTCTGGACGGCACCCAGGTGATGTTACCTGGGTGCCGCACTGGTTATTGGTATCCTACAATGCTGCTCCAAAAAACGGCGTGGGGCGTCCCGGGGGGTGCGGGGGGAGGCCTCGTCAGTAGCGGTCTGTTGTGCGAATAGTCCCAAGGCAGCAGAACGCGCTGAGATGTGGATGGCACCCAGGTGATGTCCAGTAAGTTGCCGCACTGGTTTTGGTATCCTACAATGCTGCTCCGAATAACGGCGTGGGGCGCCCCGGGGGGGGGGTGGAGGCGGCATGAACGGGCCTCCCCAGGTGGAGGCTCGTCTGCTGTAGTGGGGCGCCCCTTTACCGTTTCAGTTGCCATTCCGCCCGCTTTTGGTACACTGTGCCAAAATCCGCCATTCAGCTGAGTTGCGCCCACTCTTGCGGTGCAGCGATAGGCGGCTGCCACAGGACTCTCAAAATGGCGGCAGGCTCTTTCCTTTTTGGGCCTGGTCCACTGAAATGGCCCTGGGACACCTTGGAACTCGGACGCTTGTCTGCTAGGTCTTGGACCCCATTCTCGAAAGCGTCCCCTCAGCCTTGAAGATTCTACAAAAGTCTTGGGGGCCCCCAACTCCTGCAGGCTTCCGGTGGGGAGCGGCTGCCATGATTGCTCGCGGAATGACCCTGACGGAGCCACGAGATGGTGGTGCTTTCATGCTGACGCCAGCTTCAGTCTGAAACATCCAGAAACAAGGTGGGGCTTTCATCGTTTGGGGAAAAAAAATGTTTTAATCCAATGAAAAGTGTTATTTTTAGGTCATATGATCAAGCCTTCCATCATTAGGAAACCAAAAGTAAAATGAACCAATGAAAAGTTTTATAAACAAGTCACATGACCTGTTATGCGGCATAGGGCTATAAAAAGCGTAGAAAATCCGTTGGCACGTGAGGCGGCGTCAGTAGCGGACCGATGTGCGAATAGGCCGAAGGCAGCACAACGCGCCAAGATCCGGATGGCACAGAGGTGGTGTCCAGCAAGTTGCTGCACTGGTGTGGCCATCCTACAATGCTGCGCCGAAAGTCGGCGTGGGGCGCCCCGTTGGCCTGTGAGTTCACGTCAGTCAGTGGGGGCTGTTTGAGGATCTGACTGCATTGGAAAGCAATGTGATGCTGTGCGTCGCCCCCAAGATGGAGGTTCCTCGGCTGCAGTGGGGCGCCCCTTGGTGTTTCACTCGCTATGCAGCTGAGTTGCGTGCGCACTTGCGGCGAATAGGCCGAAGGCAGCACAACGCGCCGAGATCTGGATGGCACCGAGGTGGTGTCCAGCAAGTTGCCACACTGGTGTGGCCATCCTACAATGCTGCGCCGAAAGTCGGCGTGGGGTGCCCCGTTGGCCTGTGAGGTGGCGTCAGTAGCGGACCGATGTGTGAATAGGCCGGAACCAGCACAAGGCGCCAAGATCCGGATGGCACCGAGGTGGTGTCATAGTTGAAAGTTCTCAGCAGCGCTTGTAACACTGTCTGAAGCTTATTTGCACCTGCTGCAGCTTCACTATTGCCCTGGTGTGGCCTAAGATCGCCCATGACATAGGCGGCCGCCTCCCGGGGTCCGGCGGAACTTTTTTCCTTTTCCTTTGTGCATCTTGTCCCACAATCCGTTTGACCTGAAGACACGACCAGGTCCCTGAATGTGTGCAGGGGGACGCTATTGATTGAATCAAAATGGCGGCTTCACACAAAGCTGACTCAAGCGTTGCTGCTGATGCTATACAGACAAAAACTGGTTTTCAGTTTGTACATTCTTCAGGATTTTTCCATCCAAGGCTGGTTGAGAGTTTGTAGAACAATGGCTTCAGATTTTCAACATACTACTCTTCAACATTCTTCCTAAATGTAACAATGTGAGACTCACTAGGAGAACGGTGTAGTGAGGGCCACAAACGGCTGTTTATCTTTCCTTTCAAAATGCTGCCAACAATATTTTCGGAATGGAAGACACCACAAGGCGCTGAGATTCGGTTGGCACCGAGGTGGTGTCCAGCAAGTTGCCGCACTGGTGTGGCCATCCTACAATGCTGCGCCAAAAGTCGGCGTGGGGTGCCCGAAGGGGGAGGGAGGCGGCGCAAACGAGCCTCTCCCGCTTCTCCATGTGGAGGCACTTCATCTGCAGTGGGGCGCCGAGATCCGGATGGCACCGAGGTGGTGTCTAGCAAGTTGCCGCACTGGTGTGGCCATCCTACAATGCTGCGCCGAAAGACGGCGTGGGGTGCCCGAAGGGGGGGGGGGAGGCGGCGCAAACGAGCCTCTCCCGCCTCTCCAGGTTGAGGCACTTCATCTGCAGTGGAGCGCCGTCTAGCTGAGTTTCGCCCGCTCTTGCTGCTACAGCGACAGGCGGCTGCAACAGGACTCTCAAAATGGCGGCCTGTTCTTTGGATTTGGGCCTGGTCCACTAAAATGGACCTGGGACACCTTAGAACTCGGACGCTCGAATTTGTTTTCCTTTCCTCTACATGCAAAAAACGTAAATGCCCGGTACGTTACCTGCCTCATCTGCCACGATGTACTCTCCAGAAGAACCGAAAAAAAATATAGTTATGGTAATTATACCATGCATCGTCATATGGAGAGGTGGCACCGATTAATTATAGTGCTGCACAAAAGAGAGATTTGGAGGACAACCCCCGACCTGCCAGTACATTCACCAAAGAAGTGGCACTGACAGCATCAGAGGCAAGGGAAACGGTTCCAAATATTCAGAAGAACTTTGGAAAGATTAAAATGACATGTTTAGATTGTGGCAAATTAATTTCATGTGGACAGATGAGTGTTACTCTAATAAATACAGCATATGAACATCATCATAGTCGATGGTTGGTGGAGACATTTTGACTATATCCTGGACCTGCCCGTCCTCGCCCAAAATGGCGCCGGAATAAATGGGACTCGTAACTCCTTGTTGTGTACTGGTTGCACAACCTTGATATCACGAGATACGTATGCAGTTTTGAAGCACATGGCGGGCGGGGACGAGAATTGATTGAATATTTCGACATCCCTATTGATATTAAGTTCTGATGTGTTATTGATTACTGTACTATTGAAAGTTCGAATTAACGTCACCCATGGTACTTGCCCGCAAATGTATATCTAGATAATTTTATTGTAACTGGCCCTGTCGTATTTTAATTATAAAATGTACGTCCACCGATTCCGCAACTGTTAGACACCTTAGTTCTTGCAACCTAATGGCCCGCCCGTTACGTTCCTCTACAGTGTAAATGTCTCCTCATCATATACGATTACAGTTTGCTCCGTGGCCGGCCCACGTGGTTATAGGCCCGTATTTGTATACTGACATTTTCACAATAAAGGTTTTTAAAAGAAAACATGGTAGTAGTATTTACATTGGTAAAGTTTTTAATAATAGTCACTGTTTTCGAATCAGTAAAAGGAAAGTGAAATAAAGCAGTCCAATTACATGAAGGGTAAAAGGTATAATACGCAGGAACGCAGTAAAGATAAATGGTCAAGGGCTGTTGTGTTTTCTACTCCTGCAACATAAAGTGATCGATAAGAATCTGATATTCAGGCGTATCGGCGACTAAGACAGCAGGTCGAGCCTCTTTAGCTCAACGGCTCCGTCATGGGACGAAGAAACGCCCTTTTTCTCGAAAAAGGAATATATTTTACTTGCAGGACAGTTGTAAATTTTCCGGGAAAGTACATTAGCTTGGAACATTATAACATATATGTTTAAGAAAAAATAATGTTTGAAAGTAATAAAAAGTGTAATTTTTAGGTCATATGACCAAGCCTTTCATCATTAGAATAAGAAAAGTAAAATGAACCAATGAAAAGTTTTATTAACAAGTCACATGACCTGTTATGCTTACGTTACGCGCTGCGCGCCGCGCCCCGGATCGCTTCCGGGAAGCTGCGCTTCGCGCACCGGAGCACTTCTGGATGCGCTAACGCGGCGCGTCATATGACGCATTACGCGACAACGCAGGTCCAGAATATAGTAAAAATGTCTCCACCAACCAGCGGTCGGAACACAACCCCTTTCAGCAGGCTAAATAGTTCTGTTAAATGACAACAGAAGGGACAGGCAACAAGAACCATCAGTCAAAGAGGGGAGGGCAAGTTCTTCTCTATCGGGTCACGTTGGGGCGCTACCGGAACTGATCGAATTGGTAGTCTACAGTGTTTCTGGATGTTTCAGACTGAAGCTGGCGTCAGCATGAGAGCACCACCATCTCGTAGCTCCGTCGTGGCCATTCCACGAGCAATCATGGCAGCCGCTCCCCACCAGAAGCCTGCGGGAGTCGGGGGCCCCCAAGACTTTTGTAGAATCTTCAAGGCTGAGGGGACGCTTTCGAGAATGGAGCCCAAGCCCTAGCAGACAAGCGTCCGAGTTCCAAGGTGTCGCAGGGCCATTTTAGTGGACCACGCCCAAATCTGAAGAGCCGGCCGCCATTTTGAGAGTCCTGTGGCAGCCGCCTATCGCTGCACCGCAAGAGCGGGAGCAACTCAACTACATGGTGAGCGAGACGCTGTAGTCGCAAGAGCGGGCGGTAAACAGCTGAATAGCGGAAGAGGCACAGTGTAGCAAAAGCGGGCGGAATGGCAAGTGAAACGGTAAAGGGGCGCCCCACTACAGCGTGTCTTTAGGTCAAACGGATTGTGGGACAAGGTCAAGAATGGAAGAGTCACCAAAAGGCAAAAAGTTCCACTTGACCCCGGGAGCCGGCCACCTATGTCGGGGGCGATCTCAGGCCACACCAGGGCAACACGACTTGGGGAGGGGGCCGGAGCCAAGCGCCCCTTCCGAGTCCGCGCCATCACACCGTCCCTCGGGGGCCTCCGTCAAGCGGTTCAGGGAGGCACCGCATCACATTGTTTTCAAATGCAGTCACGTCCTCAAACAGCCCCCACTTACATTGAGAATAGTGAAGCTGTAGCAGGTGCAAATAAGCTTCAGACAGTCTAACAAGCACTCCTCAAAACTTTGAACTATCAGAGTGCATGAGTTTCATGCTCGATCGATTGAGCTAGCCGGATCGGGCAACAAAAAGTATAAAATAGTTATGTAAATAGTTATTTAATAAAATGTTTTACCCTGTTACTTTGCTGGTGTGTTGTATATATTTGTAATATTTGCATAGAGTTTATCGTTATTTTGGGCGGGGTGGGTGGCGGAGCCGAGCTGTCTTGCAGCAATCATGGTGTGGAGCTCAGTTCATCTCACTAGTTTCGTATTTCTCATGAGGGGTTGTTCCTAATGTTTCTATTTTAGCGAGGTCAAAAAGAGATCCCATTAGTGGCCTACTGATTTTGCTTGATTCCTTTTGTTTTTTACACGATTTTTCACTATCTGCAAAGACTAAACAGAGTATTGCGACTCTGTGCTTGTTTGTAAATAGAGAATGAACCAAAGAGAACCAATTCTAAAACAGTAAATGCTTGTATAACAATCAATCAAATGGAGAGAGAAGCAGGCACGACGGATTACAACGGGGGCAAAGGCCTGCGTTAACTACCCTTCACTATCTGCAAAGAGAGAGTACTCCTAATAGAAATGAGGGGGGGGCAGCATTCAAAGCAGATCAGTGTGCATAAACACGAAAATATTTTTACTTACCACGTACTTGACATTCGACAGCTTTTGATATTTGCTATTAAAAAACCATTGAAATTCACTGAAAAAACCATAGGTTAGAGACCATATATAGTTAGGAATTAGCATTTACAAAACCTTGAAAATTCACTGAAAAAACCATAGGTTATAGACCATATATAGTTAGGGATTAGCATTTACAAAACCTTATTTTACTCGCACAAAACCATTGAAATTCGCATATATAGTTAGTTGCGCTAACTATATATCGCGCACCCGCAATCCACTGCTGATGATGTCACATATTACATCATTCATGACATGGTCAGTGACATCACTGATGACATCACTGATGACATCTCAAATGACATCACTGATGACATCTCATTTGACATCATTCTTGTGCTAATACGATGAACCTCTTCAGACTCTAATATAACCTTAGATACACTCAGTGTATACAGACACTCACACACTGTCACTCATCCATGGAGTTACTCACACACCTCGTCAGTCATGCAAAGAAACAATCTCACCTCCATTTCCTCAACTATACAGTTATACACACCTTACTTATTCAAACATATATTAACACATATTTACTCTCTTATACAATCCCTGATACAAGTTCACAATGATCCATACAGCCACTCACACATTCAGTGGCTCTCATGCACAGTTATTTATATATGCCAACTCTCACATGTACTGTGTTTTACATATGTACTTACTATGACATGTAGCATTGAGATATCCATTCACTCATCAATACACTCATGCACACAGTCAACCGCCCATGTAGCTGTTTCCACATGCACTCTTGAACTCATACACCTAGTGAATCAACTGCTCACACATCTATGCACAGAGTCACACACCTCCCAGCCACCCCCACACAAACTCAATCTCCCATACAAATACTTGGGCAACCAATCAATAACACATATAGCCTCTCGTATAGCTAATGATCAACACATGCAGCAGTTTACATCACAACAGACATACTGATGCACACATTCAGACAGTTTAGTCACTAACCCATGCATTTAGTACGACACATTTATTCACTCACTCATACAGTCAGTCACGCACCTACTAAATCCTTCATCCAGACACTTATACATCCACTCATTCTTCAATATATCAAACATATTTAAACTTTACAGAAACACACAGTCACTGGATGATGTCATCAGTGATGTCATCAGTGATGGCATCAGTGATGTCATCAGTGATGTCACTGACCATGTCATGAATGATGTAATATGTGACATCATCAGCAGTGGATTGCGGGTGCGCGATATATAGTTAGCGCAACTAACTATATATGCGAATTTCAATGGTTTTGTGCGAGTAAAATAAGGTTTTGTAAATGCTAATCCCTAACTATATATGGTCTATAACCTATGGTTTTTTCAGTGAATATATATATATATATATATATATATTATATATATATATATATATATATTAATATATATTACCTACTGGCGGTCGCCAGTAGGTATATATAGTTAGGATTTTTTCTCTATGGGATTTCTGAAAATTCTATGTCTAATAACTTTGGCGTTTGTGGACGTAATTGGCTGAAATTTTCAGGAAAATGGAACATTTTGTTTCTGAGTAGCCCCTGAAAATTTGGGGGGGTTTCGTCAAGGGGGGGCCGAGAAAAAAGGGGGGTCCCAAAACGTGTTTTTAACATTGAGTTTTCCATAGGGCGGTTGGCCTCACTTTTAGCCCGAACGGCTGAATGGATTTGCACGAAACTTGGCAAAATTGTAGGGACTGGTAGCCCGATGTGCCTTTTACTAGGTCTCAATATATGTGCTCCAGTGGATTTTGAGAAATTAACGTTCAAAAAAAGATATATATCTGTAACAGCGGACCGGGCAGCGCTCCAGTTCGCGTACTTTTCGCGTTATGGAGCTTTGTGAAGCGAAGCTGATTGGTTCTCCGGCGTCTGTAAACATTCCAAACAGTCCGTAGCGGCCGCCATCTTGTCTCTCGGTAGGATCGAGAGACAAGAGGAGGCCAAAGCGAAGGGGAAAATGACCATAAGGGGGCATAGTAGATCCTCCCTGACCCCCTAGGTTTGATGTGGAGGTTTTAAAAGGGCCCCGCGGGGCAAAAAAAAATAATAATAATAATAATCGAACGGCTGAATGGATTTGCACGAAACTTGGCAAAATTGTAGGGGCTGGTAGCCCGATGTGCCTTTGCTAGGTCTCAATATATGTGCTCCAGTGGATTTTGAGAAATTAACGTTCAAAAAAAGATATATATCTGTAACAGCGGACCGGGCAGCACTCCAGTTCGCGTACTTTTCGCGTTATGGAGCTTTGTGAAGCGAAGCTGATTGGTTCTCCGGCGTCTGTAAACATTCCAAACAGTCCGTAGCGGCCGCCATCTTGTCTCTCGGTAGGATCGAGAGACAAGAGGAGGCCAAAGCGAAGGGGCAAATGACCATAAGGGGGCATAGTAGATCCTCCCTGACCCCATAGGTTTGATGTGGAGGCTTTAAAAGGGCTCCGCGGGGCAAAAAAAATCGTTTTTTTGGTGGGGTGCGCCCGGTTAGCGTAACGGGAAGCGGACTGGGGAGCGTACTACAAGGAATGAAGAATGATTGACTTTTAACTTATTGTATGTTTATAGACTTTTTTTTAACTTTTTTTTCTGCTGAGTGACGTCTCGGCCTATCTTCACGGGATGCAGTCCCTACCATCTCGGCGTTTAAGCCCAGGGGGACCGGTAGTGTGGGAGAGATAACGGGGCATATTATCAAGGGGGTTTATCTCCGCTTTTTTGGCTTTAAAAGCCAAGAAAGCGGAGATAAAATTATCTCCGTATTACCTAGCTGTCGCTAACACCAGTTAGCGACCGCTAGTAGGAGATAGCGACCATCTTGGGCCCCACTTTGCATGTCAGTGATATTTATCACTAATGACATGCAAAGTGGGCATGCCAAGATGTTAGCGACTGGAAACAGTCGCTAACATCGCTATCTCCTATTACCAACTTTTGGAGATATTCGCGCTAAGCGCGAATATCTCCAAAAAGTAACACCTGCCCTGAGCAGTTCTTAGCCATGTTATCCAATGGGAGGTGGATAACATGGCTAAGAGCATTAGCTCGGTAATGCATGAATATCGCTGACTTTTCAGCGATATTAATGCATTGCGGCCGTTTTTTATCGCATTTGCGATAAACCTTGATAATAGCAAGGTTTATCTGCGATAATTTCTGACGATGCTTAGCGGTAAAAAATTCGTTGCTAAGCATCGTTAGGGATAAATATCGCTTAACTTTGGTAATATGCCCCAACGTCTGTTAACGTTCGATTCGAAGGAAATCAGGAAGTGTTGAAAAACATTGTCTGCGCCATCTTGCCTTTTTTCAAATGCCACACTTTTGTCGTGCACGGCAGCCATTTTAGATGACTTGACCAGACCCACTCTCTGCACGCTGTCGATCCTTAGCATGGCTCCCCACCCTCGCAAGCATCTCCCCCAGGCACTGGTCACCCCCGCTCTCTGTCTTATGCACGGGCAATAAACCTCCCCCCATCTGCGCTGCTCTTCCCTGAGAATCACACCCTGTGCCCGCCCGACACCTCCCTTTCGCCCTATTCACTACCGCACCCTCTGACACTCCTCTTCCTCTGTGTCCGATTGTCCAGGCCGGTCCCAGGCTATCAGCTAGCCCTGCAGATGTAGTTTATGGCCCCAGCTGTAAAGAATCACCCCTCTTCAAAGGAGTTATAGTAGATCAAGGCCCACACCCGATGAGATCCGTCACACCACACGTGTTCCTACTATCTGAAAACCATCCTGTATTGTGATTGGGGAGGGGACCGAGCCTGAAGCGGAAGATTCCAGGGATGACTCTTTGTACATCAAAGTTTTTACAATTATGTGTCACATTAAAAATATATAGCACTCCAACAAAGTAGTAGGATTATAAAACTTTAATAACTTATAAATATATACAACAAAACAAAAACAGTAAAAACATTTAAACATTTTTAGGGAAAAAGAAGGAAGTAGCGGTCGGTTGTGCGAATAGTCCCAAGGCAGCACAACGTCCAGATTTCTGGACGGCACCCAGGTGATGTTGCCTGGGTGCCGCACTGATTTCGGTATCCGGTGTGGGGCGTCGCGGGGGGTGGGTCATCAGTAGCGGTCTGTTGTGCGAATAGTTCCAAGGCAGCAGAACGATGGCACCAAGGTGATGTCCAGTAAGTTACCGCCCTCCGAATAACGGCGTGGGGCGCCCCGGGGGGGGGGGGGGGCGGCGTGAACGGGCCTCCCCAGGTGGAGCCTCGTCTGCTGTAGTGGGGCGCCCCTTTACCGTTTCAGTTGCCATTCCGTCCGCTTTTGGTCCACTGTGTCAAAATCCGCAATTCAGCTGAGTTGCCGCCCTCCGAATAACGGCGTGGGGCGCCCCGGGGGGGGGGGGAGGCGGCTTGAACGGGCCTCCCCAGGTGGAGCCTCGTCTGCTGTAGTGGGGCGCCCCTTTACTGTTTCAGTTGCCATTCCGTCCGCTTTTGGTCCACTGTGTCAAAATCCGCAATTCAGCTGAGTTGCGCCCACTCTTGCGGTGCAGCGATAGGCGGCTGTCACAGGACTCTCAAAATGGCGGCAGGCTCTTTCCTTTTTGGGCCTGGTCCACTGAAATGGCCCTGGGACACCTTGGAAATCGGACGCTTGTCTGCTAGGTCTTGGACCCCATTCTCGAAAGCGTCCCCTCCGCCTTGAGGATTCTACAAAAGTCTTGGGGGCCCCCGACTCCTGTAGGCTTCCGGTGGGGAGCGGCTGCCATGATTGCTCGCGGAATGACCACGACGGAGCCACGAGATGGTGGTGCTTTCATGCTGACGCCAGCTTCAGTCTGAAACATCCAGAAACAAGGTGGGGCTTTCATCGTTTGGGAAAAAAAAATAGTTTTCATCCAATGAAAAGTGTTATTTTTAGGTCATATGATCAAGCCTTCCATCATTAGGAAACCAAAAGTAAAATGAAGCAATGAAAAGTTTTATAAACAAGTCACATGACCTGTTATGCGGCATAGGGTATAAAAAGCGTAGAAAATCCGTTGGCACGTGAGGCGGCGTCAGTAGCGGACCGATGTGCGAATAGGCCGAAGGCAGCACAACGCGCCAAGATCCGGATGGCACCGAGGTGGTGTCCAGCAAGTTGTCGCACTGGTGTGGCCATCCTACAATGCTGAAAGTCGGCGTGGGGCGCCCCGTTGGCCTGTGAGATGGCGGCAGTAGCGGACCGATGTGCGAATGGGGCCAAAGGCAGCGCAACAATATTTTCTGAATAGAAGACACCACAAGGCGCTGAGATGCCAAGATCCGGATGGCACCGAGGTGGTGTCCAGCAAGTTGTCGCACTGGTGTGGCCATCCTACAATGCTGAAAGTCGGCGTGGGGCGCCCCGTTGGCCTGTGAGATGGCGGCAGTAGCGGACCGATGTGCGAATGGGGCCAAAGGCAGCGCAACAATATTTTCTGAATAGAAGACACCACAAGGCGCTGAGATGCCAAGATCCGGATGGCACCGAGGTGGTGTCTAGTAAGTTGCCGCACTGGTGTGGCCATCCTACAATGCTGAAAGTCGGCGTGGGGCGCCCCGTTGGCCTGTGAGATGGCGTCAGTAGCAGACCGATGTGCGAATGGGGCCAAAGGCAGCGCAACAATATTTTCGGAATAGAAGACACCACAAGGCGCTGAGATGCCAAGATCCGGATGGCACCGAGGTGGTGTCCAGCAAGTTGTCGCACTGGTGTGGCCATCCTACAATGCTGAAAGTCGGCGTGGGGCGCCCCGTTGGCCTGTGAGATGGCGGCAGTAGCGGACCGATGTGCGAATGGGGCCAAAGGCAGCGCAACAATATTTTCTGAATAGAAGACACCACAAGGCGCTGAGATGCCAAGATCCGGATGGCACCGAGGTGGTGTCTAGTAAGTTGCCGCACTGGTGTGGCCATCCTACAATGCTGAAAGTCGGCGTGGGGCGCCCCGTTGGCCTGTGAGATGGCGTCAGTAGCGGACCGATGTGCGAATGGGGCCAAAGGCAGCGCAACAATATTTTCGGAATAGAAGACACCACAAGGCGCTGAGATTAGGTTAGCACCGAGGTGGTGTCTAGCAAGCTATGCAGCTGAGTTGCGTGCGCACTTGCGGCGAATAGGTCGAAGGCAGCACAACAATGTTTTCTGAATAGAGGACACCACAAGGCGCTGAGATTCGGTAGGCACCGAGGTGGTGTCTAGCAAGTTGCCGTACTGGTGTGGCCATCCTACAATCCTGCTCCGAATAACGGCGTGGGGTGCCCGAAGGGGGGGGGGGAGGCGGCGTGAACGGGCCTTCCTAGGTGGAGGCTCGTCTGCTGTAGTGGGGCGCCCCTTTACCGTTTCAGTTGCCATTCAGCTGAGTTTCGGCCGCTCTTGATGCTACAGCGACAGGCGGCTGCAAGAGGACTCTCAAAATGGCGGCCTGTTCTTTGGATTTGGGCCTGGTCCACTAAAATGGCCCTGGGACACCTTAGAACTCGGACGCTTGAATTTTTTTTCCTTTCCTCTACATGCAAAAAGAAGGTAAATGCCCGGTACGTTACACGCTTCATCTGCCACGATGTACTCTCCAGAGGAACCGAAAAAAAATATAGTTATGGTAACTATACCATGCATCGTCATATGGAGAGGTGGCACCGATTAATTATAGTGCTGCATAAAAGAGAGATTTGGAGGAGAACCCCCGACCTGCCAGTACATTCATCAAAGAAGTGGCACTGACAGCATCAGAGGCAAGGGAAACGGTCCCAAATATTTAGAAGAACTTTGGAAAGATTAAAATGACATGTTTAGATTGTGGCAAATTAATTTCATGTGGACAGATGAGTGTTACTCTAATAAATACAGCATATGAACATCATCATAGTCGATGGTTGGTAGAGACATTTTGACTATATCCTGGACCTGCCCGTCTTCGCCCAAAATGGCGCCGGAATAAATGGGACTCGTAACTCCTTGTTGTGTACTGGTTGCACAACCTTGATATCACGAGATACGTATGCAGTTTTGAAGCACATGGCGGGCGGGGACGAGAATAGATTGAATATTTCGATATCCCTATTGATATTAAGTTCTGATGTGTTATTGATTACTGTACTATTGAAAGTTCGAATTAACGTCACCCATGGTACTTGCCCGCAAATGTATATCTAGATAATTTTATTGTAAGTGGCCCTGTCGTATTTTAATTATAAAATGTACGTCCACCGATTCCGCAACTGTTAGACACTTTAGTTCTTGCAACCTAATGGCCCGCCCGTTACGTTCCTCTACAGTGTAAATGTCTACTCATCATATACGATTACAGTTTGCTCCGTGGCCGGCCCACGTGGTTATAGGCCCGTATTTGTATAATGACATTTTCACAATAAAGGTTTTTAAAAGAAAACATGGTAGTAGTATATACATTGGTAAAGTTTTTAATAATAGTCACTGTTTTAGAATCAGTAAAAGGCAAGTGAAATAAAGCAGACCAATTACATGAAGGGTAAAAGGTATAATACGCAGGAACGCAGTAAAGATAAATGGTCAAGGGCTGTTGTGTTTTCTACTCCTGCAACATAAAGTGATCAATAAGAATCTCATATTCAGGCGTATCGGCGACTAAGACAGCAGGCCGACCCTCTTTTGCTCAATGGCTCCGTCATGGGACGAAGAAACGCCCTTTTTCTCGAAAAAGGAATATATTTTACTTGCAGGACAGTTGTAAATTTTCAGGGAAAGTACATTAGCCTGGAACATTATAACATATATTTAAGAAAAAATAATGTTCGAAAGCATCATTAGAATAAGAAAAGTAAAATGAACCAATGAAAAATTTTATTAACAAGTCACATGACCTGTTATGCTTACGTTACGCGCTGCGCGTCGCGCCCCGGATCACTTCCGGATGCGCTAACGCGGCGCGTCATATGACGCATTACGCGACAACGCAGGTCTAGAATATAGTCAAAATGTCTCCACCAACCAGCGGTCGGAACACAACCCCTTTCAGCAGGCTAAATAGTTCTGTTAAATGACAACAGAAGGGACAGGCAACAAGAACCATCAGTGAAAGAGGGGAGGGCTAGTTCTTCTCTACCGGGTCACGTTGGGGCGCTACCGGAACTGATCGAATTGGTAGTCTACAGTGTTTCTGGATGTTTCAGACTGAAGCTGGCGTTAGCATGAGAGCACCACCATTTCGTAGCTCCGTCGTGGCCATTCGACGAGCAATAATGCTAGCCGCTCTCCACCAGAAGCCTGCGGGAGTCGGGGGCCCCCAAGACTTTTGTAGAATCTTCAAGGCTGAGGGGACGCTTTCGAGAATGAAGCCCAATCTCTAGCAGACAAGCGTCCGAGTTCCAAGGTGTCGCAGGGCAATTTTAGTGGACCACGCCCAAATCTGAAGAGCCGGCCGCCATTTTGAGAGTACTGTGGCAGCCGGCTATCGCTGCACCGCAAGAGCGGGAGCAACTCAACTACATGGTGAGCGAGACGCTGTAGTCGAAAGAGCGGGCGGTAAACAGCTGAATAGCGGAAGAGGCACAGCGTAGCAAAAGCGGGCAGAATGGCAACTGAAATGGTAAAGGGGCGCCCCACTACAGCGTGTCTTTAGGTGAAACGGATTGTGGGACAAGGTCAAGAATGGAAGAGTTACCAAAAGGCAAAAAGTTCCGCTTGATCCCGGGAGCCGGCCACCTATGTCGGGGGCGATCTCAGGCTACATCAGGAGAACACGACTTGGGGAGGGAGCCGGAGCCAAGCGCCCCCTCCGAGTCCGCGCCATCACACCGTCCCTCGCGGGCCTCCGTCAAGCGGTTCAGGGTGGCACCGCATTACATTGTTCACAAATGCAGTCACGTCCTCAAACAGTCCCCACTTTACTTTGACAATAGTGAAGCTGAAGCAAGTGCAAATAGGCTTCAGACAGTGTTACAAGCACTCCTCAAAACTTTGAACCATCAGAGTGCATGAGTTTCATGCTCGATCGATTGAGCTAGCCGGATCGGGCAACAAAAAGTATAAAATAGTTATGTAAATAGTTGTTTAATAAAATGTTTTACCCTGTTACTTTGCTGGTGTGTTGTATATATTTGTAATATTTGCATAGAGTTTATCGTTATTTTGGGCGGGGTGGGTGGCGGAGCCGAGCTGTATTGCAGCCATCATGGTGTGGAGTTCAGTTCATCTCAATAGTTTCGTGTTTGTCATGAGGGGTTGTTCCTAATGTTTCTATTTTAGCGAGGTCAAAAAGAGATCCCATTAGTGGCCTACTGATTTTGCTCGATTCCTTTTGTTTTTTTACACGATTTTTCGCTATCTGCAAAGACTAAACAGAGTATTGCGACTCTGTGCTTGTTTGTAAATAGAGAATGAACCAAAGAGAACCAATTCTAAAACATTAAATGCTTGGATAACAATCAATCAAATGGAGAGAGAAGCAGGCACGACGGATTACAACGGGGGCAAAGGCCTGCGTTAACTACCCTTCACTATCTGCAAAGAGAGAGTACTCCTAATAGAAATGAGGGGGAGGGGGGGCAGCATTCAAAGCAGATCAGTGTGCATAAACACGAAAATGTTTTTACTTACCACGTACTTGACATTCGACAGCTTATGATATTTGCTATTAAAAAAACATTGAAATTCACTGAAAAAACCATACGTTAGAGACCATATATAGTTAGGAATTAGCATTTAAAAAACCTTGAAAATTCACTGAAAAAACCATAGGTTATAGACCATATATAGTTAGGGCTTAGCATTTAAAAAACCTTATTTTACTCACACAAAACCATTGAAATTCCATATATAGTTAGTTGCACTAACTATATATCGCGCACCCGCAATCCACTGCTGATGATGTCACATATTACATCATTCATGACATGGTCAGTGACATCACTGATGACATCACTGATGACATCTCAAATGACATCACTGATGACATCACTGATGACATCTCAAATGACATCACTGATGACATCATCTAGTGTCTGTGTGTTTTTGTAAAGTTTAAATATGTTTTACATATTGAAGAATGAGTGGATGTATGGAAGACTGAGTGTGTGTGTGGCTGGCTGGGAGGTGTGTGACTCTGTGCATATCAATGTGTACTTGTATCAGTGATTGTATAAGAGAGTAAGTATGTGTTAGTATATGTGTGAAAAGTATGGTGTTCTGTGTTTAACTGTATAGATGAGGAAATCGAAGTGTGATTGATTCTTCACAGGACTGACTAGGTGTATGAGTGCATATGATAGTGTTGTAATAATGAGTGACTGTATGTATGAGTGATTGTATGGGTGAATGAGTGAATGTGTGTGTAGACGTAGGAATCAGTGAGTGCGTATGTAGTAACTGGTATTGGTGTGTCATGATGTCATCAGTGATGTCATTTGAGATGTCATCAGTGATGTCATTTGAGATGTCATCAGTGATGTCATTTGAGATGTCATCAGTGATGTCATCAGTGATGTCACTGAAGTATGGTGTTCTGTGTTTAACTGTATAGATGAGGAAATGGAAGTGTGATTGATTCTTTACAGGACTGACTAGGTGTGTGAGTAACTCCATGGATGAGTGGCAGTGTGTGAGTGTCTGCATAGGTGTATGAGTGCATATGATAGTGTTGTAATAATGAGTGACTGTATGTATGAGTGATTGTATGGGTGAATGAGTGAATGTGTGTGTAGACGTAGGAATCAGTGAGTGTGTATGTAGTAACTGGTATTGGTGTGTCATGATGTCATCAGTGATGTCATTTGAGATGTCATCAGTGATGTCATCAGTGATGTCATTTGAGATGTCATCAGTGATGTCATCAGTGATGTCACTGACCATGTCATGAATGATGTAATATGTGACATCATCAGCAGTGGATTGCGGGTGCGCGATATATAGTTAGTGCAACTAACTATATATGGAATTTCAATGGTTTTGTGTGAGTAAAATAAGGTTTTTTAAATGCTAAGCCCTAACTATATATGGTCTATAACCTATGGTTTGTTCAGTGAATATATATATATATATATAAATATATATATATATATGTATATATCCACTTTACCAGACCATTTTGTTGGCATATAAAGAATGGCACTCGCAGGAATTCTTTTTAAGGTGATTTTAATGTGCTGTAGCCCGACTGCACCGACAGACGCGTTTCAGCAATTTGCCTTTTTCAATGTCGATGACACCAAATTAGAAACACCCTTTTGAAAGTGTCAGATCATGACGTGGGTTTAAAAGCAGTGACATAAAAGACGGCTCAATTCAAGTAAGGCATAGCGCACAATTCATGGCAGCCATCTTAAAACATTACTACAGCCAAAGAAATGTTATGATTTCAAGTGCTCCAAAGGACATGCAAAGTTTCACAGTATTGAATTGATTTCAGTTGAAAAACAACAATTTGTTCAAACAGACACACACCGACAACAAATTTCATTGCAATTATTAGTAAATTGATATTATCTTATATAAATATTTGTCAGTTGTGCTATGTTTAGAAAATTCTATGTCAAACCAAACGCATATATTTTTTTATATGTCTAAAGGGAGAAGCACTTGAATTTTCACAATTATATATATATGACAAGAATGAGTGGGTGTATGAGTGTCTGAATGGATGATTTTGTAGGTGCGTGACTGACTGTATAAGTGAGTAATTCAACGTGTCTTATTAAATTCATGGGTTAGTGACTAAATCACTAAACTGTGTGAATGTCTATATCAGTCTGCCAGTTGGTGTGTAAGCAGCTGCATGTGTTGGTGAGTACCTACATGAGTGTCTATATGGGTTATTGAGTGGTTGTCTGAGAATCTGTATGGGTGCCTGAGTGTCTGTGTGGGAGAGTGGGGGGTGGGTGACTCTGTGCATAGATGTGTGAGTGGGCGTATGGGTTCAAGAGTGCATCTGTGAAGAGCTGTATGGGTGTGATGGTGATTGGATGTTTCAGTGGTACATGTGTGAGTAACTACATATGTGAAAGGCAGTATATGTGAGTTTTGGACTATATAAATGACTATATGTGAGAGTGAGTGATTGTGAGAGTGGCTGTATGGATATGTGTGTGCTTGTGTCAGTGATTGTATAAGAGAGTAAGTATGTCTTAGGTGGTGTGTGTATAACTGTATAGGTGAGTAAATGGGAGTGTGATTGACTCTTTCCATGACTGACTAGGTGTGTGAGTAACTCTATGGGTGAGTGGCGGTGTGTGAGTGTCTGTATAGGTGTATGAGTACATATGATAGTGGCTGTATTGATGAGTATGTATGAGTGACTGTATGGGTGAGTGAATGGATGTGTGTATAGACCTAGGAATCAGTCAGTGGGTAGGTACTAACTGGTATTGGTGTGTCTATAATTTCGAGAATGGTAGTCTGTATTTTAGAGGGGGGTGTGAGGAGGTGCATCAGATGATCATATGGATGATCTCATCAGTGATGTCATTTGAGATGTTATCAGTGATTTCACTGAGTGATGTAACATGTGACATCATCAGCAGTGCATTGCGGGCACGAGTTATAGTTAGCTCAACTAACTATAACAGCCGAATTTCTCTGGTTTTGTACGAGTGAAATGTCCAACTGACTATAACGTCCCTGAAACCTGTGTTTTTCCATTGAATTTCTAAGATTTTTAAATGCTCATTTCTAAATATAACGTCCCTGAAACCTATGGTTTTTTCAGTGAATTTTAAAGGTTTTTTAAATACTAATTTCTAACTATAGTATCACTGAAAACTATGGTTTTTTCAGTGAATTTCAAAGTTTTTTTAATGCTAATTTCTAACTGTAACATCCCTAAAACCTGTGGTTTTTTCAGTGAATTTCCAAGGTTTTTTAAGTGAAAATGTCGAACTATAACGTCCCTGAAACCTGTGATTTTTTCAGTAACTTTTCTAAGTTTTTTTTAATGCTAATCCCTAACTATATCTTCCTTGAAATCTCTGTTTTTTCAGTGAATTTCTAAGGTTTTTTAAATACTAATTTCTAACTATGCCTACATAGGTAGGACATGTACAGAAAGAGGAAGAAATGTGCAGAAAGAAGCACAGGATGGGCAGAAAGAACCAACAGAGGTGCAGAAAGAGGCCTACTTTGACTGTACCTTACAACAGACTCATACAATGTAGCCGAATCACTAATTGGTCTCCCAAGGTGTCTTAAACCTCACTTTTCTCTTGAAGGTTCAATATTCATTGACTGCTCAGAATGTTAGGCCTACTAAACATAAAACATCAATCCTAAACATATCACTGTTGTAAGTCTAACAAAGTTTGTGAAGGTATGCATTCTTGAGTCTCTGTGCAGAAAGAAGCAAAGGAGGTGCAGAAAGAAATAGGAGGGGTGCAGAAAGAGAAAAGCTAAGTGCAGAAAGAGGCAAGAGAGATGCACAAAGAGGGAAGAAGGATACAGAAAGAGGCAAGAGGGGTGCTGAAAGAAGCAAGAGAAGTGCAGAATGAAGCAACAGGGGTCCAGAAAGAGGCAAGAGGTGTGCAGAAAGAGGCAAGAATACTGCACAAAGAGGCAAGAGAGTTGCAGAAACAGACATAGGAGGTGCAGAAAGAAGGAACAGGAGTGCAGAAAGAGGCAAGAGAATTGCAGAAAGAGGGACGAAGGGTACAGTAAGATGCAGGAGGGATGCAGAAAAAAGCAAGAGAAGTACAGACACAGACAAAAGAGGTGCAGAAAGAGAGAACAGGGGTGCATAAAGAGGCAAGAGAATTGCAGAAAGAGGGGAGAGAGGTGTAGAAAGAAGCAAGAGGGTTGCAGAAATTTACAAGAGAGGTGCAGAAAGAAGCAAGAGCAGTGCAGAAAGAACCAAGAGAGGAGCACAAAGAGTCAAGGGGGTATAGAAAGAAGCACGAAAAGTGCAGAAAAAAGCAAATGAGTTGCAGAAAGAGGCAAGAAAACGTCATAAAAAAGGAAGAGAGGTGCAGAAAGAGGTAGGAGAGGTACACAAAGAGGCAAAGGGGTACACAAAGAGGCAAGAGGGATACAGAAAGAAGCAAGGCAAGTGCAGAATGAAGCAACAGAGGTGCTGAAAGAGGCAAGAGAGGTACAGAAAGAGGCAAGTGAAGTGCAGAAAGAAGCAACAGAGGTGCCAAAAGAGGCAGGGGAGGTACAGAAACATGCAAGAAAGGTACAAAAAGAAGGAATAGGGATACAGAAATTTACAAGAGAGGTGCAGAAAGAAAAAATAGCATTGCAGAAAGAAGCAAGAGAAGTGCAGAAAAAAGCAAGAGAGGTAGAGAAATAGGAAAGAGGGGTACATAAAGAGGCGAGAGGGATACAGAAATGTGCAAAAGAGGTGCAGAAGGAAGCAAGAGCAGTGCAAAAAGAACAGAGGTACAAAAAGTGATAAGACAGGTGCAGAAAGAGGAAGGAGAGGTACACAAAGAGGCAAGAGAGGCAGGAGGGGTGCAAAAAGAAGGAAGAGAAGTGCAGAAAGAAGCAACAGAGGTACTGAAAGAGGCAAGAGAGGTGCAGAAACAGGCAGGAAATGCACAGAAAGAGGGAAAAGGGATGTAGAGAGTGGTGCAGAAAGAGGGAAGAGGGGTGCAGAAAGAGGCAAGCAGGTGCAGAACGAAGCAAGAAAAGTGCAAAAAGAGGCACCAGAGGTGAAGGAAGATGCAGGAGAGGTGCAGAAACAAGCAAGAGAAGTGCAGAAAGAGGCAATAGAATTGCTGAAAGTAGCAAAAGAGGTGTGGAAAGTAGCAAGACAAGTGCAGAAAGAGGTAAGTTAGATGCAGAAAGAAGCAAGAGCAGTGTGAAAGTGAAGCAAGAGCAGTGTGAAAGTACCAATAGTGGTGTAAAAAGAGGCAAGGGAGGTGCAGAAAGAGGTAGGGGAGGTGCACAAAGAGACAAGAAGTACAGAAAGAGGTAAGAGGGGTGCAGAAAGATGAAAGAATTACTGAAAGAAGCAACAGATGTGATGAAAGAAGCAAGAGAAGTGCAGAAAGAGGCATGTGAGATGCAGAAAGAAGCAAGAGCAGTACGGAAAGAACCAACAGAGGTGCAAAAAGAAGAGGGATGCAGAAAAAGGTAGGAGAGGTGCACAAAGAGACAAGAGCGGTACAGAAAGAGGCAGGAGGGGTGCAGAAAGAAGGAAGAGAAATACAGAAAGTAGCAACAGAGGTGCTGAAAGAGGTGAGAGCAGTACAGAAAGAGGCAGGAGGGGTGCAGAAAGATGGAAGAGAAATACAGAAAGAAGCAACAGAGGTGCTGAAAGAGGTGAGAAGGGTGCAGAAAGAGCAAGACTAATGCAAAATGAAGCAACAGAGGCACAGAAAGAGGCAAGAGAGGTACAGAAAGAGGCAAGAGGGGTGCAGAAAGATGCAAGTGAGGTGCAGAAAGAGGCAAAAGAGGTACATAAAGAGGCAAGAGAGGTGCTGAAAGAGGCACGAGAGGTGCACAAAGAGGGAAGAAGGGTGCAGAAAGAGGCAAGAGGGGTGCGGAAAGAAGCAAGAGAAGTACAGAATGAAGTAACAGGGTGCAGAAAGAGGCAACAGGTGTGCAGAAAGAGGCAATAGAGGTGCAGAAGGAGGCAAGAGAACTACACAAAGAGGCAAGAGAGTTGCAGAAACAGATATAAGAGGTGCAGAAAGAGGGAACAGGGCTACAGACAGGCAAGAAAATTACAGAAAGAGGGACGAAGGGTACAGAAAGAGGCAAAAAGGATGCAGAAAAAAGCAAGAGAAGTGCAGAAACAGACAAAGGAAGTGCAGAAAGAGAGAACAGGGGTGCATACAAAGGCAAGAGAATTGCAGAAAGAGGGCAGAAAGGTACAGAAAGAAATAAGAGGGTTGCAGAAATTTACAAGAGAAGTGCAGAAAGAAGCAACAGCAGTGCAGAAAGAACCAAGAGAGGTACAGAAAGAGGTAAGGGGGTACAGAAAGAAGCAATAAAAGTACAGAAAAAAGCAAAAGAGGCAAGAAAACTGCAGAAAAAAGGAAGAGAGGTGCAGAAAGAGGTAAGAGAGGTGCAGAAAGAGGCAAGAGAAGTGCAGAAAGAAGCAACAGAGGTGCCGAAAGAGGCAGGAGAGGTAGAGAAACACGCAAGAAATGTGCAAAAAGAGGTATGAGGGATACAGCAATTTGCAAGAGAGGTGCAGAAGGAAGCAAGAGCAGTGCAGAAAGAACATAGGTAAACAAAAGTGATAAGACGGGTGCAGAAAGAGATAGGAGAGGTACACAAAGAGGCAAGAGAGGCAGGAGGGGTACAGAAAGAAGGAAGAGAAGTGCAGAAAGAAGCAACAGAGGTACAGAAAGAGGCAAGAGAGGTGCAGAAACAGGCAGGAAAGGCACAGAAAGAGGGAACAGGGATGTAGAGAGTGGCGCAGAAAGAGGGAAGAGGGGTGCAGAAAGAGGCAAGCGGGTGCAGTAAGAGGCAAGCGGGTGCAGAAAGAAGCAAGTGGGGTGCAGAAAGAGGCAACAGAGGTGCAGAAAGATGCAAGAGAGTTGCAGAAACAAGCCAGAGAAGTGCAGAAAGGCAAGATAATTGCTGAAAGAAGCAACAGAGGTGTGGAAAGTAACAAGAGAAGTGCAGAAAGAGGCAATTGAAGTGCAAAAACAGGCAAGAGGGGTGCAGAAAGAGGCAGGAGAGGTGCTCAAAGAGACAAGACCTACAGAATGAGGCAAGAGGGGTGCAGAAAGGAGATAAGTACAGAAAGAGGCAAGAGAATTGCTGAAAGAAGCAACAGAGGTGATGAAGGAAGCAAGAGAAGTACAGAAAGAGGCAAGTGAGGTGGAGAAAGAAGCAAGAGCTGTGCAGAAAGAACCAACAGATATGCAAAAAGAGGCAAGAGGAAAGCAGAAAAGGGTAGGATAGGTGCACAAAGAGGCAAGAGAGGTACAGAAAGAGGCAGGTGGGGTGCAGAAAGAAGGAAGAGAAGTACAGAAAGAAGCAACAGAGGTGCTGAAAGAGGTGCGAAGGGTGCAGAAAGAGGCAAGAGGGGTGCAGAAAGAAGCAAGTGAGATGCAGAAAGAGGCAAGAGAGGTACAGAAAGAGGCAAGAGAGGTACACAAAGAGGCAAGAGAGATGCACAAGGAGGGAAGAAGGGTGCAGAAAGAGGCAAGAGGGGTGCAGAAAGAAGCAAGAGAAGTACATAATGAAGCAACAAGGGTGCAGAAAGAGGCAACAGGTGTGCAGAAAGAGGCAATAGAAGTACAGAAAGAGGCAATAGAAGTGCAGAAGGAGGCAAGATAACTGTACAAAGAGGCAATAGTTTTGCAGAAACCAACATAAGAGGTGCAGAAAGAGGGACGAGAGGCACAGAAAGAGGCAAGAGGGATGCAGAAAAATGAGAAGTGCAGAAACAGACAAAAGAGGTGCAGAAAGAGAGAACAGGGGTGCACACAGAGGCAATAGAATTGCAGAAAGAGGGAAGAGAGGTGCAGAAAGAAGCAAGACGATTACAGAAATGTACAAGAGAAGTGCAGAAAGAAGCAAGAGCATTGCAAAAAGAACAAGGAAAGGTGCAGAAAGAGGTAAGAGGGTACAGAAACAAGCAAGAAAAGTGTGGAAAAAAACCAAAGGAGTTGCAGAAAGAGGCAAGAAAACTGCATAAAAAAGGAATAGAGGTGCAGAAAGAGGCAGGAGAGGTGCAGAAAGAGGCAAGAGAAGTGCAGAAAGAAGCAACAAAGGTGCCGAAAGAGGCAGGAGAGGTACTGAAACATGCAAGAAAGGTGAAACTAGAGGTAAGAGGGATACAGAAATTTGCAAGAGAGGTGCAAAAAGAAGCAAGAACAGTGCAGAAAGAAACAAGAGAAGTGCAGAAAGAAGCAAGAGAGATGGAGAAATAGGGAAGAAGGGTTCATAAAGAGGCAAGAGGGATACAGAAATTTGCAAAAGAGGTGCAGAAGGAAGCAAGAGCAGTGCAGAAAGAACAGAGGTACAAAAAGGGATAAGACTGGTACAGAAAGAGGTAGGAGAGGTGCACAAAGAGGTAAGAGAGGCAGGAGGGGTACGGAAAGAAGGAAGAGAAGTGCAGAAAGAGGCAAGAGAATTGCTGAAAGAAGCAACAGAAGTGACGAAAGAAGCAAGAGAAGTGCAGAAGGAAGCAAGTGAGGTGGAGAAAGAAGCAAGAGCAGTGCAGAAAGAACCAACAGAGGTGCAAAAAGAGGCACGAGGAATGCAGAAAAAGGTAATAGAAGTGCACAAATAAGCAAGAGACGTACAGAAAGAGGCACAAGGGGTGCAGAAAGAAGGAAGAGAAGTGCAGAAAGAAGCAACAGAAGAGTTAAAAGAGGTGCAAAGGGTGCAGAAAGAGCAAGACTAGTACAGAAAGAAGCAACATCGGCACAGAAAGAGGCAAGAGAAGTGCAGAAACAGGCAGGAGAGGTACAGAAAGAGGGGACAGGGGTGCAGAAAGAGGCGAGACAGGTGTAGAAAGAGGCAAGAGGAGCGCAGAAAGAAGCAAGTGAAGTACAGAAAGAGGCAAGAGAGGTGCAGAAAAACACAAGAGAGGTCCATAAATAAGCAAGAGAAGTACAGAAAGAAGAAAGAGAATTGCTAAAAGAAGCAACAGAGATGTAAAAAGAAGCAAGAGAAGTGCAGAAAGAGCCAAGTAAGGTGCAAAAAGAGGCAAGAGAGGTACATAAAATGGCAAGAGAACTGCAGAAAGAGGCAAGAGGGATGCAAAAAAGAAGAAGGGTGCAGGAAGAAGCAAGAGAGGTACAGAAAGAAGCAAGAAGTGAGGAAAGGAGCAAAAGGTACAGAAAGAGGGAAGACAAGTCCAGAAAGAGTCAACAGGGGTGCAGAAGGAAGCAAGAGAGGTGGAGAAAGAGGCAGAAGAAGTACAGAAAGAAGCAACAGAGGTGCAGAAAGAGGCAAGAGGGGTACAGAAAGAGGAGAGAGAAGTGCAAAAGAAGCAAGCGCGGTGCACAAAGAGGGAAGAGGGGTGCAGAAAAAGGGAAGACGGGTACAGAAAGAAGCTAGAGAAGTGCAGAAAGATGCAAGTGAGGTGCAGAAGGAGACAAGAGAACTGCAGGAAAGAGCAAGAGAGTTGCAGAAACAGGCAAAAGGGGAGAGGAAAAAGAGGGAACAAGTGCGCAGATACAGGCAAGAGAGGTACAGAAAGAGGGGTACAGAAAGAGGCAAGAGGGATGCAGAAAGAAGCAAGAGAAGTACAGAATGAAGCAACAGGGGTGCAGGAAGAGGCAACAGGTGTGCAGAAAGAGGGACGACGGGTACAGACAGAGGCAAGAGGGATGCAGCAAAAAGCAAGAGAAGTGCAGACACAGACAAAAGAGGTGCAGAAAGAGAGAACAGGGATGCATACAGATGCAAGAGAATTACAGAAAGAGGGAAGAGAGGTGCAGAAAGAAGCAAGAGGTTTGCAGAAATATACAAGAGAAGTGCAGAAAGAAGCAAGAGCAGTGCAAAAAGAACCAAGAGAGGTGCAGAAAGAGGTAAGGGGGTACAGAAAGAAGCAAGGAAAGTACGGAAAAAAAGCAAAACAGTTGCAGAAAGAGGCAGGAGGGGTGTAGAAGAGGCAAGAGAAGTGCAGAAAGAAGCAACAGAGGTGCCAAAAGAGGCAGGAGAGGTACAGAAACATACAAGAAAGGTGAAACTAGAGGTAAGAGGGATACATAAAGTTGCAAGAGAGGTACAAAAAGAAGCAAGAGAAGTGCAGAAAGAAGCAAGAGAAAGGCAGAAAGAAGCAAGAGAGGTGGAGAAAGAGGCAAGTGGGTGCAGAAAGAAGCAAGTAAGGTGCAGAAAGAGGCAACAGAGGTGACAAAAGATGCAAGAGAGGTGCAGAAACAAGCAAGAAAAGTGCAGAAAGAGGCAAGAGAATTGCTGAAAGAAGCAACAGAGGTGATGAAAGAAGCAAGAGAAGGGCAGAAAGAGGCAAGTGAGGTGGAGAAATAAGCAAGAGCAGTGCAGAAAGAACCAACAGAGGTGCAAAAAGAGGCATGAGGGATGCAGAAAAAGGTAGGAGAGGTGCACAAATAAGCAAGAGAGGTACAGAAAGAGGCAGGAGGGGTGCAGAAAGAAGGAAGAGAAGTGCAGAAAGAAGCAGTAGAGGTGCTGAAAGAGGAGCGAACGGTGCAGAAAAAGCAAGACTAGTGCAGAAAAAAGCAACAGGGGCACAGAAAGAGGCAAGAGAGGTGCAGAAACAGGCAGGGGAGATACAGAAAGAGGGAACAGGGGTGCAGAAAGAGGCGAGAGAGGTGTAGAAAGAGGCAAGAGGGGTGCAGAAAGAAGCAAGTAAGGTACAGAAAGAGGCAAGAGAGTTGCAGAAAGACACAAGAGAGGTGCAGAAATAAGCAAGAGAAGTACAGAAAAAAGCAAGAGAATTGATGAAAAAAGCAACAGAGATGTAGAAAGAAGCAAGAGAAGTGCAGGAATAGGCAAATGAGGTGCACAAATAGGCAAGAGAGGTGCAGAAAATGGCAACAGGGATGTAAAAAAAGGAAGGGTGCAGGAAGAAGCAAGAGAAGTACAAAAAGAAGGAAGAAGTGAGGAAAGAAGCGAGAGGTACAGAAAGAGGGAAGACAAGCGCAGAAAGAGACAACGGGATGCAGAAAGAGAACAGGGGTGCAGAAGGAAGCAAGAGAGGTGGAGAAAGAGGCAAAAGAAGTATAGAAAGAAGCAACAGAGGTACCGAAAAAGGCAAGAGGGGTACAGAAAGAGGAGATAGAAATGCAAAACAAGCAAACGAGGTGCACAAAGAGGCAAGAGGGGTGCAGAAAAAGGCAAGAGCAGTGCAGGAAAAGGGAAGACAGGTACAGAAAGAAGCTAGAGAAGTACAGAAAGAGTCAAGTGAGGTGCAGAAGGAGACAAAAGAACTGCAGGAAAAGGCAAGAGAGTTGCAGAAACAGGGAAAAGGAGTGGGGAAAAAGAGGGAAAAGGTGCGCAGATAGAGGCAAGAGAGGTGCAGAAAGAAGGGTACAGAAAGAGGCACGAGGGATGTATAAATTTGCAACAAAGGTACAAAAAGAAGCAACAGCAGTGTAGAAAGAACCCACAGAGGTGCAGAAAGAGGCAAGAGGGGTACAAAAAGAGGCATGAAATGTACAGAAAGAAGCAAAATCGGTGCAGAAAGAGGCAAGAGAACTACATAAAAAGGTAAGAGAGGTACAGAAAGAGGCAGGAGAGATGCACAAAGAGGCAAAAGGGGCACAGAAAGTGGCAAGAGGGGTGCAGAAAGAAGCAAAATAAGTGCAGAAAAAGCAACCGAAGTTCTTAAAGAGGCAAGACGGATGCAAAAAGAGGCAAGAGAAGTGCAGAAAGAAGCAACAGAGGTGCCTAAGGAGGCAGGAGGGGTACAGAAATAGACAAGAAGTGGACACAAAGAGGGAACAAGGGTGCAGAAAGAGGTAAGAGGGATACTGAACTTTGCAAGAACAATGCAGAGAAAAAAGCAGGAGCTGTGCAGAAAGAAGCAAGAGAAGTTCAGAAAGAAGCGAGAGAGGTGGAGAAATAGGGAAGAGGGTGCAGAAAGAGTCATGAGGAATGCAGAAATATGCAAAAGAGGTACTGAAAGAAGCAGGAGCAGTGCAGAAAGAACCAAAAGAGGAGGGAAGATGGATGCACAGAGAGGTAGGAGAGGTGCACAAAGAGGTAAGAGGGGTACAGAAAGAGGCAGGAGGGATGAAGAAAGAAGAGAAGTAGAGAAAGAAGCAACAGAGGTACTGAAAGAGGCGCAAAATGTTCAGAAAGAGACAAGTGAAGTGCAGAAATAAGCAACAGAGGTACAGAAAGAGGCAAGAGAAGTACAGAAATAGGCAGGAGAGGTGCAGAAAGAAGGAACAGGGGTGCAGAAAAAGGGAAGAGGGATGCAGAAAGAAGCAAGTAAGGTGCGTAAAGACGCAATAGAGGTGCATAAACAAGCAAGAGAAGTGCATAAAAAGGCAAGAGAGTTGCTGAAAGAAGCAACAGAGGTGTAGAAAAAAGCAAGAGAAGTGCAGAAATAGGCAAGTGAGGTGCATTAAGCAAGAGAGGGGCAGCAAGAAGCAAGAGAACTGCAGAAAGAGGCATGAGGGATGCAATAAAAGAGAAGAGATGTGCAGAAAGACGCAAGAAAAGGGCAGAAAGAAGCAAGAGAGGTACAGAAAGAGGAAAGACGAGTGCTGAAAGAGAACAGGGGTGCAGAACGAAGCAAGCAAGGTACAGAAAGAGGAAAAAGTAGCGCAGAAAGAAGCAACAGAGGTGCAGAAGGAGGTAAGAGAACTGCAGAAAGAGGCAAGTAAGTTGCAGAAACAGGCAATAGAGGTACAGAAAGACGGAACAGGGGTGCAGAGAGAGGCAAGAGAGGAGCAGTAGGTAGGAAGAGGGGTGCAAAAAGAGGCTCAAGGGATAAAGAAATTTGCAAGCGAGGTGCAGAAAGAAGCAAGAGCAGTGCAGAAGAACCAATAGAAGTACAGAAAGAGGCAAGAGGGGTGCACAAAGAGACAAGAGAAGTGCAGAAAGAAGGAACAAATATAAACAAAGAGGCAAGAGGGGTGCAGAAAGAGGGAAGAGAGGTGTAGAAAGAGGCAAGAGGGGTGCAGAAAGAGGTAGGAGAGGTGCACAAAGAGGCAAGAGAGGCAGGAGCGGTACAGAAAGCAGGAAGAGAAGTGCAGAAAGAAGCAACAGAGGTACAGAGAGAGGCAAGAGAGGTACAGAAACAGGCAGGAAAGGCACAGAAAGAGGGAACAGGGATGTAGAGAGTGGTGCAGAAAGAGGGAAGAGGGGTGCAGAAAGAGGCAAGCGGGTACAGAAAGAAGCAAGTAAGGTGCAGAAAGAGGCAACAGAGGTGCAGAAAGATGCAAGAGAGTTGCAGTAACAAGTAAGAGAAGTGCAGAAAGAGGCAAGAGTATTGCTGAAAGAAGCACCAGAGGTGTGGAAAGTAGCAAGAGAAGTGCAGAAAGAGGCAAGTGAAGTACAGAAAGAAGCAAGAGCAGTGCAGAAAGTACCAACAGAGGTGCAACAGGAGGCAAGAGGGGTACAGAAAGAGGTAGGAGAGGTGGTCAAAGAGACAAGACCTACAGAAAGAGGCAATAGGGGTGTAAAAAGGAGAGAAGTGCAGAAAGATGCAAGAGAATTGCTGAAAGAAGCAACAGAGGTGATGAAAGAAGCAAGAGAAGTACAGAAAGAACCAACAGAGGTGCAAAAAGAGGCAAGAGGAAAGTAGAAAAGGGTAGGAGAGGTGCACAAAGAGGCAAGAGAGGTACTGAAAGAGGCAGGACGGGTGCAGAAAGAAGGAAGAGAAGTGCAGAAAGAAGCAACAGCTGACACTGAGTGCTATCTGCGCGTTGCGGGTGGTCCCTGATTTGAAAGCGGCCATCAGCGATATTTTAACGCTCCTAATTTTGTATTTGATTTAATTTTTATTTTGGCATTATTCCCTGTTTTTAACTCCCAGCCCCCCTACCTGCACCATAATTGTCTGAAACCCACCGCTGTTGGGCGGGCCCTCCTCCCGGTTTCGGATCGTTCCGTGGCGGCCATATTGGGTGAACCTTGGGAAGCCTGCCGGCGCCATTTGGGACCTCGCACGTTCTAGTCGTCATAAGGACGCTAGACGGCTTCATAAGAAGGGAAAATTAGGAGCTCTGTCTTACTAGCTGACACTGAGTGCTATCTGCGCGTGGTCCCTGATTTGAAAGTGGCCATCAGCGATATTTTAACGCTCCTAATTTTGTATTTGATTTAATTTTTATTTTGGCATTATCCCCTGTTTTTAACTCCCAGCCCCCCTACCTGCACCCTAATTGTCTGAAACCCACCGCTTTTGGGCGGGCCCTCTTCCCGGTTTCGGATCGTTCCGTGGCGGCCATATTGGGTGAACCTTGGGAAGCCTGCCGGCGCCATTTGGGACCTCACACGTTCTAGTCGTCATAAGGACGCTAGATGGCTTCATAAGGAGGTCATGCTGACGCGCAGCGGTCACGCGCAGCGGGGACGCCGGACTTCCGCCAGAGTTACACCAGAGTTCAGCCCGTCTGCGCCCGTCCGCGCTGAGGACGGGCGGGACGCTGGACTCCCTCGTATAAACCCGCAGGTAACCTACCTGTACTCCTTCCTGGAGATAACAGCTCTTAAACCATTGTATCTGCCCTGTACTCATAGATTCTCTCCAGAGGGTGTAATATACTCCCCTTTCTGTCACACCTGTAAATCTGCTCTTTTGCCACCTGCTTCCCCTGAGAATAGCTCTCTGAATGCCTTAATGCCACCCGGGGTCACTTCGTCCAAAAAGGGATTCCTGGTAAATGCTAGGTCTCTTATTTAAAACAACATAGCGTTTCATGAGTTCGTGTCGGACAGACAACCTGATTGGATGTTCGTGACGGAAACATGGGCTTCTGAGTCTTCGGGCCATGACTTATTATTGGCAATTCCTGAGGGCTTTAAATTGCTCTGACAGGATAGATTTAAACGTGGAGGGGGGGGACTTGCCGTTCTCTGTAGATCCTCTCTGCCCTGCACGATAAAACCTTTGTCAGTGGCCTCGGATCCGTTTGAGGCATTGTATTTTTCTATTCTAGGCGCTCCCTCGGTCTCGTTTACTGGTATTCTTGTTTATAGACCTCCGGGCCCTAGAGCTGCCTTTAGTGGGGACCTTTTGAGGATCCTTGAACCTTACTTTGGCAAGCCCCATTTTACAATACTAGGGGATTTTAATTTCCATTTGGAGAACCTAAGGGATACTGATACCGCTATGTTGGTGGACTCACTCGGAGCTTGTGAGTGTATCCAATTGGTGAATAGCCCGACCCATCGGGCGGGGCACATCTTTGATGGCGTATTCACTAATGACCCCAGACTTTCTGCTAGCACTCCGGTACCTTTAGTTTGGTCCGATCATTTGGCTGTACCTATTGAATTCGAATCTGGTCCGGCAGAACTGTCTGTTCTGACCATCAGTAACAGAGGTCCGAAGAGGAGCTACAAGAACATTACCAATGAAGCTCTTGCTCCTCGCATAGAGACCAGCAGGTATTCGCTCCTGAGAGACGTTGACGAGGCTGCCGATGCACTTGCTAATTCTATCACCAAGGCAGTTGATGAGTTAGCCCCTGCATCTTATCGATACGCGGCACGTCTTAAACCCTCTGCTCCTTGGTTCACAGAATCACTAAGATTTTTGAGACAAAGCTGCCGAAAACAGGAGAGAAGATGGAGGAAGTCTTGGGATCCTATTGAAAGGGAGGCACATAAGGGTGTGTTAAGAGAATATAAAGTGAGTGTTATCAGGGAAAAACAGGAGTTTTTCTCAAATCTCACTACCTCCCTCACCTCTTCTAGGGAACTTTTCAAGATCGTGGACTCCCTCTGTTTCCTGCAAGTGCCTGATCCAGTTGTGGGCTCACAGGAGCTGTGTAACAATATATCTGAGTTTTTCCATAATAAAATTGAAGATATATATCTTGCCTTGGAAACTCAGAGGAACACTCTGGGGGATCTCTCTCTCCAAACCCTATCCAATCTAGAACTTTGGCCAAGAGACCCCTCCAAGAGTCTTACTCACTTCCCGCCACTTTCCCTTAAAGGGCTTGAGCTCCTGCTGGATCGGACCAAATCGTCCTCGCCTTTGGACCCAAGCCCTCTGAAGATTCTGAAGGATTGTAGGCTTACGCTTCTCCCGCCCCTCCTCGAAGTGATGAATGGTGCCATAACCCAAGGCACCTTTCCCTCAGCCTGGAAAAGGGCGATAGTGAAGCCTCTTCTGAAGAAGCCCACCTTGGACCCAGAACAGCTTAGGAATTTTAGACCCATCTCCCTGCTACCGGCCCCCGCAAAAATGCTCGAATCTCACCTGAACTTACATATTTCTACCTTTCTGGATTCCTCTGGGTTCTTAGATAGTTCCCAGCATGGATTCAGAAAGGCCCATAGTACTGAGTCAGCACTTACTATGGTGGTGAATAATATCCGCCTGAAGGTAGATGCGGGTCAAACCACTGTGTTGGTCTTACTTGACCTCACAGCTGCGTTTGATACCCTGTCTCCCTCTACGCTAACATCGCGCCTGAGGGAGGCAGGGATTGCGGGTCCGGCCTTGAACCTTCTGCACTCTTTTTTACATCTAAGAGAGCAGAGAGTAATGCTTGGAGATTTCCTCTCCCCTGCTAAATCCTTGCAGTATGGGGTGCCACAAGGGTCGGCCTTGAGTCCGACCCTATTCAACATCTATGTGGCCCCCCTCGCTAGGTTAGTAAAATCGCAGGGGATGGAGGTTGTGTCATATGCCGATGACACTCAAATTATGGTGTCTCTGGCCCACTCTGCTACCACCGCCGCCGTCAACTTTAGGACTTGTATGCAGACAGTCTCAGACTGGATGATCCAGAATTCCCTAAAGTTGAACGGCGACAAAACAGAGATCCTGGTCTTTGGCAAGGACCAGGATGTCTGGTCTAGTGAGTGGTGGCCTCCATCTTTGGGAACTTGTCCACCTCCTTCCCAATCAGCCACAAACCTCGGCGTAATATTTGACACCTCACTGTCCATGACCCTACAGGTCAATCGAACAGTGGCCACCTGCTGGGGGGTCATTAAAATCCTTAAAAGAATCTTGCACTATCTTTCTCCTCTAGCACGTAAGCAGACGGTGGTTGCATTAGTGGGTTCCAGGTTGGATTACTGTAACGCACTTTATGCAGACTCCAACAAGGGACTCATTCAACGCCTACAGGTCGTGCAGAATGCGGCTGCTCGATTTGTTTTGGCTCTTCCTAATGCATCCTCTGCCACAATGGCTAGAAGGAGTTTGCACTGGCTCCCTATACATCTGAGGATCTCTTTTAAGATCCTGTGCCTGGCCTATAGAGCCCTTGCACATGGTCCCTTGGACCCTCTAGGTGCCCTGTTAACTCGCTACATGCCTAGTAGAACCCTCAGATCATCGGAGATGAATCTGCTTGTGGTTCCCCATGCGAGGAAGGTCCGCTGGGGCAGCAGAGCATTTTCCATCATTGCTCCTAGGCTTTCGAACTCTCTCCCTCTGGAAATTAAGGCTCACCCATCTTTGTCCCTTTTTAAAAAAGCGCTTAAAACTTGGTGTTTTATCAAGGCCTACCCACAATGAGAGCATTTTTGTTATAGCTAGTTTATTTTTGGTTAGGCGCCTTGACGCCCATTGGGCTTAGTAGCGCGATATAAATTTGTTTTCATTCATTCATGTGCTGAAGGAGGTGCGAAGGGTGCAGAAAGAGACAAGAGGTATAGAAAGAGGCAAGAGGGGTGCAGAAAGAAGCACGTGAGGTGCAGAAAGAGGCAAGAGAGGTACAGAAAGAGGCAAGAGAGGTACAGAAAGAGGCAAGAGAGATGCACAAAGAGGGAAGAAGGATGCAGAAAGAGGCAACAGGTGTGCAGAAAAAGGCAATAGAGGTGCAGAAGGAGACAAGAGAACTCAACAAAGAGGCAAGAGAGTTGCAGAAACCGACATAAGAGGTGCATAAAGAGGGAACAGGGGTGCAGACAGAGGCAAGAGAATTGCAGAAAGAGGGACGAGGGGCACAGAAAGAGGCAAGAGGGATGCAGAAAAAACAAGAGAAGTACAGAAACAGACAAAAGAGGTGCAAAAAGAGAGTACAGGGGTGCATACAGAGGCAATAGAATTGCAGAAAGAGGGAAGAGAAGTGCAGAAAGAAGCAAGAGGTTTGCAGAAATGTACAAGAGAAGTGCAGAAAGAAGCAAGAGCAGTGCAAAGAGAACCAAGAGAGGTGCAAAAAGAGGTAATGGGGTACAGAAAGAAGCAAGAAAAGTACGGAAAAAAGCAAGAGTTGCAGAAAGTGGCAGGAGAGGTGCAGCAAGAGGCAAGAGAAGTGCAAAAAGAAGCAACAGAGGTGCAGAAACATGCAAGGTGAAACTAGAGGTAAGAGAGATACAGAAAGTTGCAAGAGAGGTACAAAAAGAAGCAAGAGAAGTGCAGAAAGAAGCAAGAGAAGTGCAGAAACAAGCAAGAGAGGTGGAGAAATAGGAAAGAGGGGAAGAGGGGTTCATAAAGAGGCAAGAGGGATACAGAAATTTGCAAAAGAGCTGCAGAAGGAAGCAACAGCAGTGCATAAAGAAGCAACAGAGGTACCGTAAGAGGCAAGAGAGGTGCAGAAACGGGCAGGAAAGGCACAGAAAGAGGGAACAGGGATGTAGAGAGTGGTGCGGAAAGAGGGAAGAGAGGTGCAGAAAGAGGCAAGCGGGTGTAGAAAGAAGCAAGTAAGGTGCAGAAAGAGGCAAGAGAATTGCTGAAGAAGCAACCGAGGTGTGGAAAGAAGCAAGAGAAGTGCAGAAAGAGGCAAGTGAGGTGCAGAAAGAAGCAAGAGCAGTGCAGAAAGTACCAACAGAGGTGCAAAAAGAGGCAAGCGGGGTGCAGAAAGAGGTAGGAGAGGTGCACAAATAAGCAAGAGAGGTACAGAAAGAGGCAGGAGGGGTGCAGAAAGAAGGATGAGAAGTGCAGAAAGAAGAAACAAAGGTGCTGAAAGAGGTGCGAAGGGTGCAGAAAAAGCAAGAGTAGTGCAGAAAGAAGCAACAGAGGCAGAGAAAGGCAAGAGAGGTACAGAAACAGGCAGGAGAGGTACAGAAAGAGGGAACAGGGGTGCAGAAAGAGGCGAGAGAGGTGTAGAAAGAGGCAAGAGGGGTGCAGAAAGACACAAGAGAGGTGCAGAAACAAGCAGGAGAAGTACAGAAAGAAGCAAGAGAATTGATGAAAGAAGTAACAGAGATGTAGAAAGAAGCAAGGCAAGTACAGGAAGAGGCAAGTGAGGTGCAAAAAGAGGCAAGAGAGGTGCAGAAAATGGCAAGAGGGATGTAAAAAAGGAAGAAGGGTGCAGGAAGAAGCAAGAGAGGTACAGAAAGAAGGAAGAAGTGAGGAAAAAAGCGAGAGGTACGGAAAGAGGGAAGACAAGTGCAGAAAGAAACAACGGGTGCAAAAAGAGAGAACAGGGGTACAGAAGGAAGCAAGAGAGGTGGAGAAAGAGGCAAAAGAATTACAGAAAGAAGCAACAGAGGTGCAGAAGGAGGCAAGAGGGGTACAGAAAGAGGAGATAGAAGTGCACAAAAAGCAAAAGAGTTGCAGAAAGAGGCAAAAAACTGCAGAAAAATGGAAGAGAGGTGCAGAAAGGGACAGGAGAGGAGCAGAAAGAGGCAAGAGAAGTGCAGAAAGAAACAACAGAGGTGCCGAAAGAGGCAGGAGAGGTACTGAAACATGCAAGAAAGGTGAAACTAGAGGTAAGAGGGATACAGAAATTTGCGAGAGGTGCAAAAAGAAGCAAGAACAGTGCAGAAAGAAACAAGAGAAGTGCAGACAGAAGCAAGAGAGGTGGAGAAATAGGGAAGAGGGGTACATAAAGAGGCAAGAGGGATACAGAAATTTGCAAAAGAGGTGCAGAATAAGCAAGAGCAGTGCAGAAAGAACAGAGGTACAAAAAGGGATAAGACGGGTACAGAAAGAGGTAGGAGAGGTGCACAAAGAGGTAAGAGAGGCAGGAGGGGTACAGAAAGAAGGAAGAGAAGTGCAGAGAGAGGCAAGAGAATTGCTGAAAGAAGCAACAGAGGTGATGAAAGAAGCAAGAGAAGTGCAGAAAGAGGCAAGTGAGGTGGAGAAAGAAGCAAGAGCAGTCTAGAAAGAACCAACAGAGGTGCAAAAAGAGGCACGAGGGATGCAGAAAAAGGTAGTAGAAGTGCACAAATAAGCAAGAGACGTACAGAAAGAGGCACAAGGGGTGCAGAAAGAAGGAAGAGAAGTGCAGAAAGAAGCAACAGAGGAGCTAAAAGAGGTGCAAAGGGTGCAGAAAGAGCAAGACTGGTACAGAAAGAGGCAACAGAGGCACAGAAAGAGGCAAGAGAGGTGCAGAAAAAGGCAGGAGAGGTACAGAAAGAAGGAACAGGGGTGCAGAAAGAGGCGAGACAGGTGTAGAAAGAGACAAGAGGGGTGCAGAAAGAAGCAAGTGAAGTACAGAAAGAGGCAAGAGATGTGCAGAAAAACACAAGAGAGGTGCATAAATAAGCAAGAGAAGTATAGAAAGAAAAAAGAGAATTGCTGAAAGAAGCAACAGAGATGTAGAAAGAAGCAAGAGAAGTGCAGAAAGAGGCAAGTAAGGTGCAAAAAGAGGCAAGAGAGGTACAGAAAATGGCAAGAGAACTGCAGAAAGAGACAAGAGGGATGCAAAAAAGAAGAAGGGTGCAGGAAGAAGCAAGAGAGGTACAGAAAGAAGCAAGAAGTGAGGAAAGAAGCGAAAGGTACAGTAAGAGGGAAGACAAGTGCAGAAAGAGTCAACAGGGGTGCAGAAGGACGCAAGAGAGGTGGAGGAAAAGGAGGGAACAAGTGCGCAGATACAGGCAAGAGAGGTACAGAAAGAGGGGTACAGAAAGAGGCAAGAGGGATGCAGAAAGAAGCAAGAGAAGTACAGAATGAAGCAACAGGTGTACAGAAAGAGGAGATAGAAGTGCAAAAGAGGCAAACGAGGTGCGCAAAGAGGCAAGAGGGGTGCAGAAAAAGGCAAGAGCAGTGCAGGAGAAGGGAAGACAGGTGCAGAAAGAAGCTAGAGAAGTGCAGAAAGAGGCAAGTGAGGTGCAGAGGGAGACAAGAGTACCGCAGGAAAAGGCAAGAGAGTTGCAGAAACAGGGAAAATGGGTGGGGAAAAAGAGGGAAAATGTGCGCATGTAGAGGCAAGAGAGGTGCAGAAAGAAGGGTACAGAAAGAGGCAAGAGGGATGTAGAAATTTGCGACAAAGGTACAAAAAGAAGCAACAGCAGTGTTTAAAGAACTCACAGAGGTTTAGAAAGAGGCAAGAGGGGTACAGAAAGAGGCATGAAATGTACAGAAAGAAGCAAAATAGGTACTGAAAGAGGCAAGAGTACTACAGAAAAAGGTAAGAGAGGTACAGAAAGAGGCAGGAGAGATGCACAAAGAGGCAAAAGGGGCACAGAAAGAGGCAAGAGGAGTGCAGAAAGAAGCAAAATAAGTGCAGAAAAAAGCAATTGAGGTTCTTAAAGAGGCAAAACGGGTGCAAAAAGAGGCAAGAGAAGTGCAGAAAGAAGCAACAGAGGTGCCTAAAGAGGCAGGAGAGGTACAGAAACAGACAAGAAGTGGACACAAAGAGGGAACAAGGGTGCAGAAAGAGGTAAGAGGGATACTGAAATTTGCAAGAGCGATGCAGAGAGAAGCAGGAGCTGTGCAGAAAGAAGCAAGAGAAGTTCAGAAAGAAGCAAGAGAGGTGGAGAAATAGGGAAGAGGGTGCAGAAAGAGTCATGAGGAATGCAGAAATATGCAAAAGAGGTACAGAAAGAAGCAGGAGCAGTGCAGAAAGAACCAACAGAGGAGGGAAGATGGATGCACAGAGAGGTAGGAGAGGTGCACAAAGAGGCAAGAGGGGTACAGAAAGAGGCAGGAGGGATGAAGAAAGAAGAAAGAGAAGTAGAGAAAGAAGCAACAGAGGTACAGAAAGAGGCGCAAAATGTTCAGAAAGAGGCAAGAGAAGTGCAGAAATAAGCAACAGAGGTACAGACAGAGGCAAGAGAAGTATAGCAATAGGCAGGAGAGGTGCAGAAAGAAGGAACGGGGTGCAGAAAAAGGGAAGAGGGGTGCAGAAAGAAGCAAGTAAGGTGCAGAAAGACGCAATAGAGGTGCATAAACAAGCAAGAGAAGTGCTTAAAAAGGTAAGAGAATTGCTGAAAGAAGCAACAGAGGTGTAGAAAAAAGCAAGAGAAGTGCAGAAATAGGCAAGTGAGGTGCATTAAGCAAGAGAGGGGCAGAAAGAAGCAAGAGAACTGCAGAAGGAGGCACGAGGGATGCAATAAAAGAGAAGAGATGTGCAGAAAGAACCAAGAAAAGGGCAGAAAGAAGCAAGAGAGGTACAGAAAGAAGAAAGACGAGTGCTGAAATTGTAGTGTAGTTCCTATTATCCCAATAGGCTCTGCGCATTGGAATAATATCTTCAATAGTATAGACGTAGGACTGTGGTTAACTAGGTCTTCTACTGACGATATTAGACTTAAAGTTATGTGTGCCAGCTAGCTCAGAGTTCACTAGAAACTTTCTCGAATAGGCAAGGAGGAGTTTAACCTCCCTGGATAGACAAGAAGGGATTTAGTTTCTGACAACCATAGAACATGACAACTTTGCTCTCCCCTAATCAAGAGTATATCTCTAGAGTCGTGTGAAAACAAAAGACAACTATTTTACTCAGTCAGTACGTGCATTCTTAGTTTCACCAGTTTGTAGAGAAATAAGAGATGGGCGTGCTTCAATAAAAAGATGTTATTTATTGATCAGTCTCTTTTCTCATACAAGAGAAATGAATCGCTATTATTGTAATACTTATAGTTAAGTAAAGTGCATACAGTAAAAACAGAATTATAAAATAATACTGTAAAAGCATTTATATGGTTTCTTAGCCATATGATACTTAAAATGGATAAAAGATATACATACATATATACATTGACTAATCGTACTCAACTGGTGCTTCTAACTACGCCTACCCCGGTGTACCTGACCTAAGCCTAATACTTGGGAGGGAGTAAGTAAGTAGCAGTTTAAGTTAAGTTTGTTTTGCCAAGAATCTGACTCAAGAATTCTCTGTAAGGGGTTAGTCAGTTCAGTACCTGGGATTTAGAAGGCTGGAGGGTTGGTATCTCTGTCTCAGGACTCGATATCCCAGTTACCCGCGAGGGCGGCTGGAAACGCCGGAGGCTGGATTTCTCGGCAGGAGAAAAGGCAGCGTCTCTCTCAGCGCGTCAAAAGGGAGGGGCAGCGTCCGTGGGCTTTTCTGCATCAGCTGGGCTCTCCGGCAAGTAGCGCTGCTCCAAGCTCGTCACCATCGTGTCTTAGCTTAGGGCAGCGTCGGTATATTTATACCTGAAAGGTGCCGTGTTTAACGTAAGGATGGACATAAGACGTCAGCAAGAATGTCATAAGGACTGGTCGTTCATACATTCTTTGCAGGAGTTCTCGAGCGAAATCAAAACAATAGCTGCGGGGGATTTCCCAGGTCTGCTTGGAGGTTTGATTTGTTTTGAGAACTCGGTGTGCTTTCTAGGGGGCTGAAGGGATAGTGCTTGCTTAATGTGACAGCATGCGCTATGACCTAATCTGAAAACGGGTTTCTGTGCCGGTGTATGGACATTAGTGAATTAATAACCGGACAAGGGTCAGAAATAGGAGTATCAATATAGGTACCTAGATAAACACACTACACCCACTCCACGATTTTATGTACATATTTACTAACCTAAGCAATAGTAAACATAACTAACAGTGCATGTGTATACCGAACCACCCCAAAAACATTTTTTTCTTTTGTATTTGAAAAATGGTGTATGCGAAATGCACGAAATGAGTATAGGTACTGTATGCATTCAAGCAGTATAATCATTCAAAAGGGAGATGCATATTTTATATCAGCATGAATGATTTGCGAAATTACACATGAAATGGGTCTTGATACAGAAAAAAATTGCGAGACCATCTCATCACATATAAACATAATTAATTGCATATAAACTAGAGGTTGAGGTAATGTAATGTCTCTAGTATTCCTAAGAATAGAAGTTCTGTTCTCTAAGAATAGTTTTACTTTAAGCAGAAGATAAGTGCCAAAAAGGTAAATATTTTGGAATTGGAAAAAGTTTTCGCTATTCAGGGGAGAAGAGAAAAAATAGTTCACAGTCACTTTGTTTTCAAAAGACTGAAGGCCAAATTCATAGTTCAGGGAACGCCGTGTGCAAGTTTGTTTAAAATCATTCTCTCTGTTCCGGTGAAAACATCCTTTCAGACAGACTCTCGAAAAAACAGTCTACAGCTTCTGGTGAAAGTTCGACTAGGTTCGAAAATGTCGCTACCATGCAGTCATGCGCATGATTGCTTTCAATGATGGTTTGATCAGAACTGCTTACAGAAGGTCGTACCTGGTTGATGCTGCTTTCATCTTGTACTTCACTACCCTTCAATCGTAGTGGTGAAGTTTCCACAAATGCCGTCATCAGGATAGGTAGCCGCTGGGGACAATGCATGAGCCTTTACTGGACCCAACAAAGTATCTGCATCCAATGGTACTTCTGATTGTAGTGTAAGACAGGTGTCCAACACGCATTCTTCGCCGCATAGCATGCATAACACAATTCTGCCAGATGGGTCTGAATGAAAGAAACCAGGTCATATTCAGATCTCGTAGCCGGGCTAAGCCAAGAACTTTAGTTATGCGGTCCCGGTAGCGGATAGCTAGGATCGTTTCTTCCATTGTTACTGGAGTCTTGTCTGTGACATGGCTTGCCATAACGAAGCAATAGTAGCAAGAATAAAATGCCTGCTACGAGTACCAACAGGAGTGGAAGTCCGCCAAAGATGGAATGGACGAAATTTGGAAAAATACCCAGGATCGCTTTCAATGGGGTTAAAGCGCCTGAAAAAACTGTCTTAAATACACTCGCGATACCACTTGTATCAGAAATATTTAAGATTTCGTTCAGCATTTCTGCGAAGTGTAGGGGGCAATTTGTTGATAACATTGAATGAATCTCTGCCGTTGTCCTTGCAACTTGGAGATCATACGTTTCTTTTGAGGACGTCAACTGGGTTGGCGTCTGTAGGAGCACAGTCTTCATTCTGCTTAAAGTATCAATTCGAATAGAAGAGATTTTTAAAATGGGCCATAACCTTCCCTCCCTGTCTGGAGCATCATTCGGGAACAATACTCTTTCACAGCACATGACCCTGGAAGTCACGCTTACAAGATAAGGTTTTCCTGGCAGCAAGCCACAACATCTGTGATCTACAATTAGAATGTAACTCCCGTTCGAAAGTCTTCTAAAGAATGGTTCTATTTGTGTTGCAGGTGTGCCTAACTGGTGACATGAAAGGTTATTTGAAGTCCCTTCACAGGCCCCATGCAAACTAATACCCTGACACAGAAGTATGCCACTTAGTGATTTTTCACAATTATTACCACTAAGAAATACACTCTGTCCGTTATTACTGACACATGTGTGTGTATAGGGCAAGTTCCATGTGGACTTAATGTATCCTTTACCCAACCTTTCATACTGGCCTGCCTGTATATATTTTCGGCAGTATTGAAACTGGAAAGTTGTTATCGGAATATTTATTATCCCATGTATTATCCATTCAATGACAGGTCGTTCTGACATTGTCAATGGTAATCCCTCAAGTTCTTCAATGCTCAGAATTGTATAGTCAGCACCCTTTTGTGCCAAACTGATTTGTTTATCAGTAAGGTTAAAGATATTAAATAGTGACGTTGTGTTGATTAAACGCCAAGGCACATAGCCTGAACGCAGATTTTTTAACGTCCAGCCAAGCTGTACAATAGAACGTAATTGAGACTGACCGTGTTGCAGCATCAGTAAGTCTTGTTCTATTATATCGATTGCAGAAGATACAATACTGTCCAGTGAATATATTCTGGAAGACAGAGTCATTAACCCACTGTCCACAACAGAAAGTGATTTTTCCAAATTAACACGGTCAATTTCCCGTATTTTTTCTGCTGTCTCAATTTGAGTTACTTTCCCAACTTCGTTGTAAGCTGCATATATAGAGGCCGCTATGAAACGTTTTAGACTCTGTTTGCGTGGTCCCATGATGAAATCACGCAAGTCAGCACCTTCTTTAAGTAAAGTTAAGTGTTGCTTAATTTCTGACAGTGTGGATGTATGTAGCCATTGAAGGCAGAGTTTCCCCACACTGTAAGTGGTTACAATCCCTGGATGTTGTCTCTGGGAGTATCTTGGGTCTGGCCGGGTCAATGTGAACCCCTGTATTTTGTTCAGGAATCTGTCTTGACAGTTATTTGTGTCTGTGGGCCAGATCAACCATTGTTTCCAATCAGCATGTGTTCTGTTTTGGTTTAAAATATGAGATACTTAGAGCGCTGGAAGAGACTGAGATCGACCGTGCTGCCCGCTCCCCTGCAGGACGGTCCTCCACATCGTGAGATGGACAGCACATGGATGTCACTGGCCTTGAGGTACTGTTCTCCTCTACCCCTCCGGAGGGCGGGGATGGTTGTGGGGCGGGAGGAAAGGTGCTTGGACTCCTGATCTCCTTGTGCTGGGCCTAGGTTGGTGGGGGCTCCTTGCCTTCTGGTGTTCCCGGCCGGTCATGTCCCACCGAGACTGTCTCCTGGGGAGTGACATCCCGATGGACATTCGAACCTGTGGGTGTAGGATGCCCTACTCTGGAGATAGTGTACTTTGGCCCAGTTGGCCCTGTTTTTACGGCCTAGGCCGTCCGTCCTCCAGACTGCTGAATGTTTGGCTTTCTCCTCTGACCTTCCTTTTCCTCTTTTTTCTGTCTTTCCTTCCTTTCTCTGTCTGCTGTGGGGGGCTGGAGACGGGGGATAATGCGGGGAGCGGGGGCGGGCCCTCTGGGTGGGGCTCTGAACTGATGGGTGCTCTGCTGTGCGAAGCTTTGCGTACTTACCTTAGGGACCCCCAAGATGGCGAGTGACATGGCCAGACCCCTTAAGATTTTATCACTCAATGTTAAAGGCCTTAATTCACCTAACAAGCGCCAACAGCTCTGGCATTACTTCCTGCGTCATGACCCGGACATCATTTTCATACAAGAGACCCACCTTCTCCGGGCAGATACAAAGCGTATGGCGCACCCTAGATACCCCCTCCAATTCTGGGCTACAGCAGATACGAAAACAGCTGGGGTAGCAGTTTTGTGCAAAGCTGGCATCAGGCGGGGTTCTGACAAGCTCTACCGGGGTGGTGACGGTCGCTTCCTTAAGGTCTCGGTCGAGGTGGGCTCCCGCCGTCTTACGTTGTGCAACGTGTATGCGCCCAACCTGGCACAGGATCGCTTCCTTCGGGATCTTTTGCGCACCCATGTCCTTCGAGGTGGGCCCTCGATTATTCTGGGGGGTGACTTTAATCTGGTGTGGTGCCCTACCTTGGACCGGAGTACAGGCTCCTTTCATGGGGCAGGGGCGATGTCCTCGGCACTGCGCGGACAGATAGGCGACTTAGGTCTCTTCGACGCATGGCGCTACTTCTTCCCCGACAAACGAGATTACTCTTTTTACTCTAGTGCTCACCGCTCCTATTCCCGCATCGATCATTTGTTCATATCGCACGACTTGATTTGTGATGTGATGGATGTGGAAATGTCCGACATCTCCATCTCGGACCATGCGCATGTGGAGTTACTCCTCCGAGATCTGCGGAGTGGTCCCCCTAGGGAACGGAAATGGCATTTGCCCCCATACCTACTCAGAGATGCAGCGTCGGTTGACGACATCCGCACGGCCATCACCTCCTACTTTGAGTTCAATGACCTACCGGAAACGCCGTTCCCGGTGGTGTGGGACGCCTTCAAGGCTACAATCCGGGGTCACATCACTTCCCTTGAGATTGCGAGAGCGCGTGAACGGAGAGTAGTGGAGGAAGGACTGGTGGCGGACTTGCGGGGGGCGGAGGCACAGAATCAAGAGGCTTCCACTCTGAAGACGCGAAGGCGTCTAGCGAACCTGCGAGGGCAATTGCGCATGCTGCGGGCGAATCGGGCGGAGAAATCCCTTTTGGCGCTAAAGCGTATGCATTTTGATGGCGGGGACAAGATAGGGAAGCTCTTGGCGAGACGACTGAGGGTTAAGGCGGCCAGATCCCACATAGCGAATGTGGTACTACCGGACGGGTCTCGGGCAACGGCGATGGAGGCTAAAATGAAGGCGTTCCGAGACTATTACACCTCCTTATACACGGCGGCTCCGACTGGCGCTACCCTGCCGGAGGAGATTCTGGAGCACTATGGCGGGACGCGCTTGCACCCCGACGCGGCGGAGAGGTTAGAAGAGCCACTTTCGCTTGCCGAGGTGTCTGAGGCCATTAAAGATCTGAACTTGGGGAAGACACCAGGCCCGGACGGCTTACCGCTTTCCTTTTACCGCCTTTTCGGGGAACAGCTAGGTCCATATCTCCTCAGACTCTTCGCCTCCTTCGATGGCGGTCAGGGTCCCTCGCCGGACATGGGTATGGCAGAAATAGCTCTAGTCCCTAAACCTGGGAAGGATCCGGCGCTTTGCTCGTCATACCGCCCGATTGCGCTACTTAATACTGATTTCAAAATTTACACGAAGATGCTGGCTAAGAGACTCGATTCCCACATGCCGGACCTCGTTGACCCTGACCAGGTGGGCTTCATTCGGGGCCGTCAAGGGGCAGACAATGTGCGGAGACTGGCACATTTGGTAGGGAAAGTGCACCACTGGCACATTCCGGCGTGCCTCCTGTCGCTAGACGCTGAGAAAGCGTTTGATCGCGTGGATTGGGGGTTTCTCCAAGCGGTCCTTTGCCGGATGGGGCTCGGCCCGCGGATGATTGCCAGGATCATGGCGCCTTACGTGGCACCGAGGGCAAGGGTCAGGGTGAATGGGAGGTTGACGGAACCGTTCGCCATTGGCAGAGGGACAAGGCAGGGCTGCCCTCTGTCGCCATTGCTGTTCGCCCTGGCGATTGAACCGTTGGCGGACCTGATCAGGCGCAACCCGGACATTTGCGGCGTACAGATGGGAGGGCAAAATCATAAGGTGGCATTGTATGCGGACGACCTCATTCTCACGCTAACGGAACCGCGACAATCCCTGCCGGCGCTTCATGAGGTGCTCTGCTCCTTCGAAAGCGCCTCTGGCTTGAAAATTAACCACGATAAGTCGTGGGTGCTTAACCTCACGATCCCCCCGGCCGATGTCCCTCCCCTGGAAGTGCTGTGCCCCTACCGATGGACGGACCAACATATCCGATACCTCGGCCTCTCCCTGACTCCCTCTTTGGAGGGCTGGTCGGCGCTCAATTGGGCGGAGTGTCGCAAGTCTGTTCTCGCTGATCTACAGCGGTGGAAGCCTCTTATCCCCTCTTGGCTGGGCAGGTTGAACGCGGTCAAAATGTCTATATTGCCTAAAATACTCTACCTGTTCCAATGCCTTCCTACGCCCATCCCTCTGCCGAAGATTAGAGCCTTGCAAAGGGACTGTACTAAATTCATCTGGGGGGGCAAGAGACCCCGCTTCTCTCAGACACTCCTTATGGCCCCGCGGGATCGTGGAGGGCTGGGATGCCCGAATCTTGTGGACTATTATTGGGCCGCTCACTTGCGGTTTGTAATTGAGTGGGGTATTAGGGAGAGCGAGAAGGGGTGGCTGCACCTTGACCGGGCGGTCACAGGTCGTACGATCTGGAACCTCGCTTGGACCCATAGGGCGGGACGGTCCCCTAGTGCTTACTTGGCGATCCCCACGAGAACGGTCCTGGACGTGTGGGACAGGATAGCGGTGCGGAAAGGCTTGACGACTTTCCCCTCGCCGCACACCCCCATAGAGGATAATCCATGGTTCCCGCCGGCTAACCACACCCCCGCTTTTCGCAGGTGGACACGTGAGGATTGCAAAGTCCTTACGGATCTCTTTGACGGAAGCTCCATGAAGTCCTTTGCCCACTGTCGAGAGGAGTTCCGTCTTCCCCCAGAGGCTGAATTGCAGTTCCTGCAGTTGCGTCACTGGGCCCTGTCTGACGCGATATACCCTGGGGCCACTCGGGCCTTCACCCCGTTCGAGCGGCTGGCCCGCTCTGGTACGGGCACGAAGGGCCTTATATCAAAAATTTATCAGATTCTGCAACATCCTCTTGCCCCCCCTGCTCACACATATCAGCGACATTGGCAGGAGACTCTAGGTGCTGATATTGACCTGGCGCAGTGGACCCGCCTATGGAGGGATGTTCCTAGGGTGTATCGCAGTGTGCCGCAACAAGAAAACGCGTATAAAATAATGACGCAGTGGTATTATACGCCCCATCGCCTACACAGGATGTTCCCCTCTGTCCCGCCCGGATGCTGGAGATGCCATCATGTGCCTGGTGACTTCATGCACATCTGGTGGACCTGCCCTGTGATCGCTATCTTTTGGAAGGAGGTGCTGAGCCACATACGAGGGGTGCTGGGATTTCCTCTGCCTGATGCTGCTAGCACAATACTGTTGGGACTCAAACCTGTTGACTTGCTGGCCCTCACCCACAGTGACTGGACCGTAGCGATGCAAATGTTGGGTGCCGCCAGACAGCTTATCGCTCTGTATTGGAAGAAGGTGGAGGCACCCCCCCTAGCCGTGTGGTTCAGCAGACTGTGGCAAGTCATCACTATGGAGCTGCTCTCGGCTAGGCTACAGTCCCGCACGACCCGCTTTGAAAAGGTCTGGCAGCCACTTGTGGCTTATCTTTGCAAGAGCGAATATGCTAGGAATATGCCCCCAGCGCTGCGAGCATTGCAATTGGTGAAAGATGCGGTGCTCCCCTTTACCCCTCGCAACCTGTAACGCCCTTGTGGCCGGGGCTGTCCCCCCCCAAGCTTTCTCTGTTCTCCCTTTGCTCTTCCTCTCTGTTCCCTCTAACTTCTGCTCTGCTCTTTTGACTGCCTTCTACTAGGCCTCTGGTTGAATGTTGGGCCCCTTGGGCCGGTTATTTGTTTCAGTTTGATGTGTTTGTGCCTGCCCGCTTTGCGGGACGATATACAAGGCGGGGTATCACTGGAGTATACTGGACGGCGCTTTTGGGCCCCCTTCTGGAGCGACTTAATGGGACCTTGTTTGATCTTAATGTGCAGTTCGGCACATGTGCTTGAAGATATTGATTCACGCAGCGATTGTACCCTGAGTTCTTTTACGCGGCCGGCCCATGAGGGTTGTAGGCTTATCGCTGTGTCAATGTGACCCTTTTCTTTTGTGTGTCTCAACCTGAGACTTAATAAAAAAAGATGTTGACATAAAATATGAGATACGTCTATCTCAACATCCGTTGTGCTATTACTATTAGGTGTTGGTTTTGGAATAGACGGTTTATTCAAGTCTTTAATCTTGGCTAGGCCAAGACAGGATGTCTGTTGAATTGTATCATTCAAAAATATAATTTGTTCTGGGATCATGCAGGCTCTAAATAATGATTCTATACCTTGCACTTGCCAATCTTTTGTGCCCCAGATCGTTTTCGTTTCAATGTTATTGTTCCAGAAATCAAAACCGAATGTATTCATTTTTTCAAAAAATGAGTCTGAATATATCAATTTTGTGTTTGTAAGCATGGTTTTCACTCCTGTCTTATTTAACAATTTGAAATAAAATGATTCTGCATTACTTGTGTTGAACCCTGAAAAGTATGAATATTTATCAAAATATGTCTTTGAACTGCCTTTTGGTGGAGTTGCACAATGTTCCCATTGGTTAAAATTTAAAAAATTTCTAGGTTGAGTAGATTTATGCAGATAATGGTTACTATAATGGTTGTAACAAAACATTTGATCGTAATTAGATGAACCTTGCAAATAATCATGTTCTGTAAATTTAGCTGACATTACTAGATCATACATCATATCATTAATACTTTCAAAGTCCCAATCATCAGCAAATGTGCTTGGTTTTACAAAGTCACTCAATGAAATCTTGAATTGATGTGGATACTTCAGGAGCTCAACCGGACCATAGATTTCGTAATCAGTTTTGTCCCATGCTACCCCACCGGGTATAGGATTGGCTGTGAAGTTTACTGAAGAAAGATCTCTTTTCTCGATGTGTGAAGACTTGTGTGGTTTCAGGACCAAGTTGATATTCTGACTTGCTGTGTCCATTGTAACATATTTTCCCTCAATGAAATGTCCCAAGCATAGTACCATGATGAGCCAAAGTATGAGGATGAATACTCCTAGTGCCACCCAAAGTTCAATCCATGGAGAAATCAGATAGGTTTCTTTTAGTTGATGAAAGAGTTCCTTTGCTTTATCTTTAAAAGTTTTTGTTGTCCGCTGTTCCTCTGGTTCACTCAGATCTTCAGAAAAATCATCGAAGTTGATGAAGTAGCCTGATGCTGTTCTGTCAATTGTTTCAATTGCTTCTGGATTCCTTTTCGTTTTTGGAATTTTCTTTGTTTCATTAGCATAGTCTGTGGTTACATCATTATAGACTGGTGTTTCTTGATTTAATATTTTAATTTGGGTTTCAAGAGGTTTAAGTTCCATGGCTTTGTTGCATAGTCCTTGTTGTTTTACTGTAGGTTTATCAATTGTGATTAGTCTTTCAGTTTGAACCTCTGTGTTTGTAGCAAACTTTGGTGTTCTGCTACTTCTTGGGAGTCCACTTGGCCTACTACTTGTTATCGGCCACATGATTGTGGTTTAACCAGGTCGATGGATACAACTCGGTTCTCCTTTTTACCAGCAAGGGGCGGTAGTACTACTGATCTTGTCCCGTTGACAGACAAGACAGGAACTGCTTTTCAGTAAGAAGGCCCAAATTCCTTCTTCACCGCGATCTTTTCTCTGACCAGATCCCCGATTTTTGGAATCCAGACAGGCCTTGCTGGGACAGGTGGTTTCTCTTCAGTGGTTATTGGCTGCTGTTTCAACTTTATGTTGCTCAGGTCTTTTCTTGTTTCGTTTAAGTCCTGTAAAATAGCCAAACGATCTTTGATATCAAAGCATTTTTCTTCAACCACTGAAATTTGACTATCAAGGTCCTGGATTAACATTCTAGTCCCAAACAATAGTTCGTACGGACTGAGACCTCTCAGAGAATTTCTTGGCAGATTATTAAGACTACGTTGGACACTTATTAAATGTTTGACCCACTCAGCTCCCGAACCTAATACCTTTGCTGTTATAGATTGCTTTATGTCACGGTTTTTTCTTTCCACGATTCCGTTTCCCTCAGGATGAAAGGGACAAGAGTACCGCAATGCAATGCCCATGCTGGTCATGGCCTCCTTGTAAGCCCGAGAGCTAAACGCAGGACCCTGGTCAGAATGTAGCATGCCAATTGCGTATGTGCCGATAAAGACTCGCAAATCTTTGTATAACAGTTCAGACGTCAGCCGAGAGCTGGGGTCTATATTTTAAGTGAAAATAGTCTCTATATGTTAATATGACGCATTATTCATACTGGGTATTTTATGTCGATAGCCTAATCCTTTATTGAGCAAAACGCCATGGCAATACACCGTCTCGGTCACCACTGCGATCTCTGTTGCAGTTTGGGCAGTTTTTTGCAAATATGTGATGTTGCAGGCTCATTCCTGGCCACCAGTATGTTGATTGTAATTCTTCTAGAGAATCCTTAAGTGTAAGGTGTCTAAGACCCTCACCCATATGTGCGTCTGCTATTAACAAGCCTCTCCTGTCCATGTTTGGAATTACTCTATCCCCCACTCCAGGGATTCGAGCAAAAGGAACGGAGTTTGCATCGATTATGTATGTATAATTGAGTGGATACATGAGGGGTAGCGCTGAGCAGTCGCCTTTTGATGACGTTTTTACCGCCAGCATTGTGTCCCCGTCAATGTATTTTACTGAACGCTTTTTTGTAGCTACGGAAGCCGATTTAGTTGTTTCCGCTGTGGCTGTCTCAGCCAATGAATTCCCTGCAACGTGAACGCCATCACGCTGATGACTCAGTGTATGTATCACGTGAGTCTTTGGTAGTTCTTTCTGCAAAAGAACTACTTGTTCCCAAAGCAATTTTTGCTTTATTGTGGCACCTGTGTCATCTTTGTACCCGTTTTCAACCCATTTCTGCAAGTCGTTATTGTATGATTTGACGCAGTAATATGAATCGCACACTATAAGTGTCGGGAATTCGCGATCCGCATTATCTAGCGCCATTTTTAATGCTATTATTTCAGTTTGTTGTTCTGAATTATTTTCCACTGAGTGTGTTTTTGAAAACAGAGGTTTTAATTTACCTCCGCGCCACACGTCTTTTGTAATCTCGCATGTGGCGTTATAAGCTTGTTCTCCCCAAACTGAGGGCTGAGCATGTCCGTCTGTATGTATCACACAGGCGTACTGTCGTATGGGCAGAATGTCGATTGGCAGAGGATATTCTCTTTCATATTCTAGATTTTTTAATTTTGTCAACTCTGGATCAAAATAGTATTTCACTCTGTCTGTAGCAAGAGAATCTTCCCATTGTATCCATCTTGGATTTAGTGCCATAGTAGGTAAATTACATGGGGTTGTTAATGCCTCAAAGGCTGATTCTGCTGTTCTGACTGTAATCTGTCTGCCATCAGCTTGGTATCTTTCTCTTGCTACAGCTGTTTGAACCGCATGAACAATGTTTTCCTTAATGCTGAATGTTTTTTCAGCTTCTGTGTACAAATGTGTTTTGTATGCTATTGGTACCTTTTCTCCCTCATTTGAGGTTAGGTATGTGAATCTGCATCTTCCTGGGATGACTCGAATCACAAGGTTGCGTGTGTTGTCGCCTGTTTGCAGTTTTGTTTTAACTAACATGTCTGTTTGTAAAGATCTCAAAATTTCTGTGTGTTTTTGAGTCCAGTTGATTCTTTTAAAATCTGGTTTTATTAGATCATAGAGGGGTTTAACCCTCTCTGCATAGTTTATAATGTAAGTTCTTCCGAAATTCAGGAAACCTAGAATTGATTGCAAGTTTTTTAGCGTTCTAGGTGCTTGGATTACAGCACATTTTTCTAGGAAATCTTTAGCCAGGCTTTTGCCTTCACTTGATAATTCATATCCTAAAAATAGGACAGTCAGATGGGCAATTCTTGACTTCTTGAAGTTGAATTTGTAACCCTCTGCTGCGAACCCAAGTATTATGGTGTTCACTCTTTTCAAGTGAGTATCCAAGTCATTGTCTTGTTAGATAGATGTCGTCGACATAAGATAATGCCTCATCATCATATATTTGTAGTAACTCTGTTACTCTTGCTGAGAATAATCCTGGGCTGTTCTTGAACCCTTGGGGCAAACGACAGAAATTTTTTCTGCGAGCCATTTATTGAGAAAGCGGTCAGATATCTGCTTTCAGGTGCTATATTTTGACAAAAGAATCCATTAGAGATGTCTAATGTTGTTTTGTATTTTTTGCGCACTATGCTATTCATTAGTGCTGCACTGTGTGAGTTTTGTACTGCAAATGTTTTGCAGCATGAGTTAAGGTATCTGTAGTCCAAAACTAGACGATATGAATCATCTGGTTTGGAGACAGGAAACAAAGGATTGTTCATTTGTGAGGTGCATGTTTCAATCACCCCCTGGTATTCAAGTTGATCTAAGATCTCCCTGACCTGTTTTTTAGCTTCTTGCTTAATTGGGTACTGCCTCTGTGCAGTCGGTTGAGATTTTAACTGGATTTTGTGAGGAGGAGAGTCCTCATCCCATCCCACATGATTTTTATATAATGCAGGAGCCTGGGCTACTGCCCCCTTTCTTGCAAGTGTATATTTTTTATGAATTGGAATATGATTTGAGAAGGCAGGCATAATCATTTCTTCGCCATGAGGGCACTCCCTGACAAACTCTGGTGGCCAGTCTTTTTCAGCTAGAAGGATGTCATAGCCCTTGGAGAGATTATCCCAAAATAGACCCCTTATTTTCCTAGTCTTATCTCCCTCTATACGTAAGGTTATTTGATATATTTTATGAGGTTTGCTAACTCTGGTATCTGCAGTTTCCACCTGAATGAACTCATTCGTGTCCACTGTCTCCAGATGATTCATCAGGATCTTGCGAGCTATGCTCACTTCTGCTGCGCTGTCTAACATTGTCTGAGCCCACTCTCCGTTTTTCAGCTGAGTCCTCAGGATCCTCGGCATGTTTGATTATTTTAATGCTGGCTACCTTCTTCTTTGGAAATTGTAACTTTTTACTTTGATGAGCAGGTTCTTTGTCTTTGGACTTGACGTGCTCTTCCCTGTGTTCTGACCGTCCTCTTCTTTCCGATTTCTGCGAGGAAGTCTGAAAAGATCGAGAGGGACGTGTATCAATATCTTGATATCTATCAGGTTTCTTCAAATTATCCCTATTTCTAAGGTTGTATTTTTTCTCAGAGGGCTCCCTCTGGGGAGACTTGTGTCCTTGGTCCGGAGATCTTTCTCTCCGCCGAGGAGACCTTCCTCTGGACTGGAATCTTTTTTCTTTGGGAGTGGATTGTTTATTTCCATCCCAGTTCTTTTTTGAAGTGTTTAGATTATTTTTAATAAATACTTTTTCAGGATTTTCAATTAGTTGGGGTTTCACTGGTTTCCCACCCAAACTATCTCTTCCTAGTTCTTCATAGGATTTTTCTATGATTCTGGCAAGTTCAAATGGTTGGTCTGCTATATCTGTTTCCTTCAATCTTTGGCGGATCGCCACATTTGCTGCTTCTCCTTTTATGTTTGCTAGTAATATCGCCGAGACCTGCTTGAAGTCTTTCAGTAATTTCATACCCAGAGTTAAAGCAGGTTCTGGACCGTATTCATTTTGAATCTGTTTTAGCACCTCTGGTATTACCGCCATGGACGGAACACCATGTGTTTTTGTGTAAATGGAAGCAAAGACTGTACCCCAAGTGTCACAGTCCTCCACATGTGGTGCGATCCCCATTGGAAGACAGATAGTCAGAATTCTGTGTTTCTCAACAGGGGTGGTATCTGGAAATACCGCCTCTATTTGAGTGATTTTCTGTGCTAACCAGAATGGAATTTGTTCCCGTTTAATGGATACTTTACCTAGACAGGACTGTATGTTCTGTGGTGTGATTTTATTTGTGTTCCCCTGATGAGGGGTCAGCTGTGGAATTTTAATAGCTGGTTGGACTGTTGAAGTCCGCATTACATATTGGACTAGTTGTCTGTGTATTTTAATCAGTTGTTTTAACTGCGTTAAAAGTTCTGGTATTGCCATTTTTTCAATGTCTGGATGTGGTGTGTATCCGGCTAGAACCGGCCACGTTGCTCCTGGTCTACCTAGTGGACCGAGCCTGGTGATGTGATCATTATGTTTTAGGGCGCCTTTAAACCAGAGCAGGTGCTCTTGGTATTTGAGTGGTATTTCCACCTCCTCGAAAGGGGTGTACTCATCCGGAGGTTCCTCTATCTTGTAATAATGGAACTCCTTTGTTACAGCGTTTGCTGCTGGAAAATGTATCCATGAATAGAATACCTCTGTCTGCCGATATTCGTGTGCCTCAATTACGAATATGACTGTACCACCTCTCGGTGTTAGTCCATTTTCTATAAGTTTTAAAGTTATAGTTTTTCTTATGCTGACCGGGATGAGTATTGCACCCGGGTCAGTTTGCAGGAGACTTGTGTCATCTGCTAGGAGTTGAGCTGCTATTCTAGCTGCCTCCCTTTCTTCTTCATTGTCTGACATTTTACTGACAAGAAGGTTTTTTGTTGCAGATCAGGTTTTCAAGGAAAAAAAGATTAGATGCACAATATTTTGGAACACTGTATCCTTCAACGTTGAATAAACCAAAAACCATACATAGGAGTCTCCTCCTACTAAGTTTGGCGGATTTTAACCTTTCACCCACTCCAGACGTCTTTGGAGTTTTATGGAAAAAAGGGTCTGTGTGAAAAAGCACGACTGAGTTACTCTAATGTCTTGCGTTAGATTTATCGCCTATCCAAACCGTTGGGCGCCATGTAGTGTAGTTCCTATTATCCCAATAGGCTCTGCGCATTGGAATAATATCTTCAATAGTATAGACGTAGGACTGTGGTTAACTAGGTCTTCTACTGACAATATTAGACTTAAAGTTATGTGTGCCAGCTAGCTCAGAGTTCACTAGAAATATTCTCGAATAGGCAAGGAGGAGTTTAACCTCCCTGGATAGACAAGAAGTTTCTGACAACCATAGAACATGACAACTTTGCTCTCCCCTAATCAAAACGGGTGCAAAAAGAGGCAAGAGAAGTGCAGAAAGAAGCAACAGAGGTGCCTAAAGAGGCAGGAGAGGTACAGAAACAGACAAGAAGTGGACACAAAGAGGGAACAAGGGTGCAGAAAGAGGTAAGAGGGATACTGAAATTTGCAAGAGCGATGCAGAGAGAAGCAGGAGCTGTGCAGAAAGAAGCAAGAGAAGTTCAGAAAGAAGCAAGAGAGGTGGAGAAATAGGGAAGAGGGTGCAGAAAGAGTCATGAGGAATGCAGAAATATGCAAAAGAGGTACAGAAAGAAGCAGGAGCAGTGCAGAAAGAACCAACAGAGGAGGGAAGATGGATGCACAGAGAGGTAGGAGAGGTGCACAAAGAGGCAAGAGGGGTACAGAAAGAGGCAGGAGGGATGAAGAAAGAAGAAAGAGAAGTAGAGAAAGAAGCAACAGAGGTACAGAAAGAGGCACAAAATGTTCAGAAAGAGGCAAGAGAAGTGCAGAAATAAGCAACAGAGGTACAGACAGAGGCAAGAGAAGTATAGCAATAGGCAGGAGAGGTGCAGAAAGAAGGAACAGGGTGCAGAAAAAGGGAAGAGGGGTGCAGAAAGAAGCAAGTAAGGTGCAGAAAGACGCAATAGAGGTGCATAAACAAGCAAGAGAAGTGCTTAAAAAGGCAAGAGAATTGCTGAAAGAAGCAACAGAGGTGTAGAAAAAAGCAAGAGAAGTGCAGAAATAGGCAAGTGAGGTGCATTAAGCAAGAGAGGGGCAGAAAGAAGCAAGAGAACTGCAGAAGGAGGCACGAGGGATGCAATAAAAGAGAAGGGATGTGCAGAAAGAACCAAGAAAAGGGCAGAAAGAAGCAAGAGAGGTACAGAAAGAAGAAAGACGAGTGCTGAAATTGTAGTGTAGTTCCTATTATCCCAATAGGCTCTGCGCATTGGAATAATATCTTCAATAGTATAGACGTAGGACTGTGGTTAACTAGGTCTTCTACTGACGATATTAGACTTAAAGTTATGTGTGCCAGCTAGCTCAGAGTTCACCAGAAACTTTCTCGAATAGGCAAGGAGGAGTTTAACCTCCCTGGATAGACAAGAAGGGATTTAGTTTCTGACAACCATAGAACATGACAACTTTGCTCTCCCCTAATCAAGAGTATATCTCTAGAGTCGTGTGAAAACAAAAGACAACTATTTTACTCAGTCAGTACGTGCATTCTTAGTTTCACCAGTTTGTAGAGAAATAAGAGATGGGCGTGCTTCAATAAAAAGATGTTATTTATTGATCAGTCTCTTTTCTCATACAAGAGAAATTAATCGCTATTATTGCAATACTTATAGTTAAGTAAAGTGCATACAGTAAAAACAGAATTATAAAATAACACTGTAAAAGCATTTATATGGTTTCTTAGCCATATGATACTTAAAATGGATAAAAGATATACATACATATATACATTGACTAATCGTACTCAACTAGTGCTTCTAACTACGCCTACCCCGGTGTACCTGACCTAAGCCTAATACTTGGGAGGGAGTAAGTAAGTAGCAGTTTAAGTTAAGTTTGTTTTGCCAAGAATCTGACTCAAGAATTCTCTGTAAGGTGTTAGTCAGTTCAGTACCTGGGATTTAGAAGGCTGGAGGGTTGGTATCTCTGTCTCAGGACTCGATATCCCAGTTACCCGCGAGGGCGGCTGGAAACGCCGGAGGCTGGATTTCTCGGCAGGAGAAAAGGCAGCGTCTCTCTCAGCGCGTCAAAAGGGAGGGGCAGCGTCCGTGGACTTTTCTGCATCAGCTGGGCTCTCCGGCAAGTAGCGCTGCTCCAAGCTCGTCACCACCGTGTCTTAGCTTAGGGCAGCGTCGGTATATTTATACCTGAAAGGTGCCGTGTTTGACGTAAGGATGGACATAAGACGTCAGCAAGAATGTCATGAGGACTGGTCGTTCTTAAATTCTTTGCAGGAGTTCTCGAGCGAAATCAAAACAATAGCTGCGGGGGATTTCCCAGGTCTGCTTGGAGGTTTGATTTGTTTTGACGACTCGGTGTGCTTTCTAGGGGGCTGAAGGGATAGTGCTTGCTTAATGTGACAGCATGCGCTATGACCTAATCTGAAAACGGGTTTCTGTGCCGGTGTATGGACATTAGTGAATTAATAACCGGACAAGGGTCAGAAATAGGAGTATCAATATAGGTACCTAGATAAACACACTACAAAAGAGAACAGGGGTGCAGAACGAAGCAAGCAAGGTACAGAAAGAGGAAAAAGTAGCGCAGAAAGAAGCAACAGAGGTGCAGAAGGAGGTAAGAGAACTGCAGAAAGAGGCAAGTAAGTTGCAGAAACAGGCAATAGAGGTACAGAAAGACGGAACAGGGGTGCAGAGAGAGGCAAGAGAGGAGCAGAAAGTAGGAAGAGGGGTGCAAAAAGAGGCTCAAGGGATGCAGAAATTTGCAAGCGAGGTGCTGAAAGAAGCAAGAGCAGTGCAGAAGAGCCAATAGAAGTACAGAAAGAGGCAAGAGGGGTGCACAAAGAGACAAGAGAAGTGCAGAAAGAAGGAACAAATGTAAACAAAGAGGCAAGAGGGGTGCAGAAAGAGGGAAGAGAGGTGTAGAAAGAGGCAAGAGGGGTGCAGAAAGAGGTAGGAGAGGTGCACAAAGAGGCAAGAGAGGCAGGAGCGGTACAGAAAGAAGGAAGAGAAGTGCAGAAAGAAGCAACAGAGGTACAGAGAGAGGCAATAGAAGTGCAGAAACAGGCAGGAAAGGCACATAAAGAGGGAACAGGGATGTAGAGAGTGGTGCAGAAAGAGGGAAGAGGGGTGCAGAAAGAGGCGAGCGGGTACAGAAAAAAGCAAGTAAGGTGCAGAAAGAGGCAACAGAGGTGCAGAAAGATGCAAGAGAGTTGCAGAAACAAGTAAGAGAAGTGCAGAAAGAGGCAAGAGTATTGCTGAAAGAAGCAACAGAGGTGTGGAAAGTAGCAAGAGAAGTGCAGAAAGAGGCAAGTGAAGTTCAGAAAGAAGCAAGAGCAGTGCAGAAAGTACCAACAGAGGTGCAAAAGGAGGCAAGATGGGTACAGAAAGAGGTAGGAGAGGTGGTCAAGGAGACAAGACCTACAGAAAGAGGCAATAGGGGTGTAGAAAAGAGAGAAGTGCAGATAGAGGCAAGAGAATTGCTGAAAGAAGCAACAGAGGTGATGAAAGAAGCAAGAGAAGTGCAGAAAGAGGCAAGTGAGGTGGAGAAAGAAGCAAGAACAGCGCAGAAAGAACCAACAGAGGTGCAAAAAGAGGCAAGAGGAAAGCAGAAAAGGGTAAGAGAGGTGCACAAAGAGGCAAGAGAGGTACCGAAAGAGGCAGGACGGGTGCAGAAAGAAGGAAGAGAAGTGCAGAAAGAAGCAACAGAGGTGCTGAAGGAGGTGCGAAGGGTGCAGAAAGAGACAAGAGGTGTAGAAAGAGGCAAGAGGGGTGCAGAAAGAAGTACGTGAGATACAGAAAGAGGCCGGAGAGGTACAGAAAGAGGCAAGAGAGGTGCAGAAAGAGGCAAGAGAGATGCACAAAGAGGGAAGAAGGATGCAGAAAGAGGCAACAGGGGTGCAGAAAGAGGCAACAGGTATGCAGAAAAAGGCAATAGAGGTGCAGAAGGAGACAAGAGAACTGTACAAAGAGGCAAGAGAGTTGCAGAAACCGACATAAGAGGTGCAGAAAGAGGGAACAGGGGTGCAGACAGAGGCAAGAGAATTGCAGAAAGAGGGACAAGGGGCACACAAAGAGGCAAGAGGGATGCAGAAAAAACAAGAGAAGTACAGAAACAGACAAAAGAGGAGCAGAAAAAGAGAACAGGGGTGCACACAGAGGCAATAGAATTGAAGAAAGAGGGAAGAGAGGTGCAGAAAGAAGCAAGAGGGTTGCAGAAATGTACAAGAGAAGTGCAGAAAGAAGCAACAGCATTGCAAAAAGAACAAAGAGAGGTGCAGAAAGAGGTAAGGGGGTACAGAAACAAGCAAGAAAAGTGTGGAAAAAAAGCAAAAGAGTTGCAGAAAGAGGCAAGAAAACTACATAAAAAAGGAAGAGAGGTGCAGAAAGAGGCAGGAGAGGTGCAGAAAGAGGCAAGAGAGATGCAGAAAGAAGCAACAGAGGTGCCTAAAGAGGCAGAAGAGGTACAGAAACATGCAAGAAAGGTGAAACTAGAGGTAAGAGAGATACATAAATTTGCAAGAGAGGTACAAAAAGAAGCAAGAACAGTGCAGAAAGAAACAAGAGAAGTGCAGAAACAAGCAAGAGAGGTGGAGTAATAGGGAAGAGGGGTATATAAAGAGGCAAGAGGGATACAGAAATTTGCAAAAGAGGTGCAGAAGGAAGCAAGAGCAGTACAGAAAGAACAGAGGTACAAAAAGTGATGACGGGTACAGAAAGAGGTAGGAGAGGTGCACAAACAGGTAAGAGAGGCAGGAGGGGTACAGAAAGAAGGAAGAGAAGTGCAGAAAGAAGCAACAGAGGTACAGAAAGAGGCAAGAGAAGTGTAGAAACAGGCAGGAAAGGCACAGAAAGAGGGAACAAGGATGTAGAGAGTGGCGGTGAAAGAGGGAAGAGAGGTGCAGAAAGAGGCAAGCGGGTGCAGAAAGAAGCAAGTAAGGTGCAGAAAGAGGCAACAGAGGTGACTAAAGATGCAAAAGAGGAACAGAAACAAGCAAGAGAAGTGCATAAAAAGGCAAGAGAATTGCTGAAAGAAGCAACAGAGGTGTAGAAAAAAGCAAGAGAAGTGCAGAAATAGGCAAGTGAGGTGCATTAAGCAAGAGAGGGGCAGAAAGAAGCAAGAGAACTGCAGAAAGAGGCACGAGGGATTCAATAAAAGAGAAGAGATGTGCAGAAAGAACCATGAAAAGGGCAGAAAGAAGCAAGAGAGGTACAGAAAGAGGAAACATGTGTGCTGAAAGAGAACAGGGGTGCAGAACGAAGCAAGCAAGGTACAGAAAGAGGAAAAAGTAGCGCAGAAAGAAGCAACAAAGGTGCTGAAGGAGGTAAGAGAACTGCAGAAAGAAGCAAGTAAGTTGCAGAAACAGGCAATAGAGGTACAGAAAGACGGAACAGGGGTGCAGAGAGAGGCAAGAGAGGTGCAGAAAGTAGGAAGAGGGGTGCAAAAAGAGGCTCGAGGGATGCAGAAATTTGCAAGCGAGGTGCAGAAAGAAGCAAGAGCAGTGCAGAAAAAGCAATAGAAGTACAGAAAGAGGCAAGAGGGGTGCACAAAGAGACAAGAGAAGTGCAGAAAGAAGGAACAAATGTAAACAAAGAGGCAAGAGGGGTGCAGAAAGAGGGAAGAGAGGTGTAGAAAGAGGCAAGAGAGTTACACAAAGAGGAAAAAAGGGTGCAGAAAGAGGCAAGAGGGGTGCAGAAAGAGGTAGGAGAGGTGCACAAAGAGGCAAGAGAGGCAGGAGCGGTACAGAAAAAAGGAAGAGAAGTGCAGAAAGAAGCAACAGAGGTACAGAGAGAGGCAAGTGAGGTGCAGAAACAGGCAGGAAAGGCACAGAAAGAGGGAACAGGGATGTAGAGAGTGGTGCAGAAAGAGGGAAGAGGGGTGCAGAAAGAGGCAAGCGGGTACAGAAAGAAGCAAGTAAGGTGCAGAAAGAGGCAACGGAGGTGCAGGAAGATGCAAGAGAGGTGCAGAAACAAGTAGGAGAAGTGTAGAAAGAGGCAAGAGTATTGCTGAAAGAAGCAACAGAGGTGTTTAAAGTAGCAAGAGAAGTGCAGAAAGAGGCAAGTGAAGTACAGAAAGAGGCAAGAGCAGTGCAGAAAGAAGCAAGTGAGGTACAGAAAGAGGCAAGAGAGTTGCAGAAAGACACAAGAGAGGTGCAGAAACAAGCAAGAGAAGTACAGAAAGAAGCAAGAGAATTGATGAAAGAAGCAACAGAGATGTAGAAAGAAGCAAGAGAAGTGCAGGAATAGGCAAATGAGGTGCAAACAGAGGCAAGAGAGGTGCAGAAAATGGCAACAGGAATGTAAGAAAAGGAAGAAGGATGCAAGAAGAAGCAAGAGAGGTACAGAAAGAAGGAAGAAGTGAGGAAAAAAGCGAGAGGTACAGAAAGAGCGAAGACAAGCGCAGAAAGAGACAACGGGGTGCAGAAAGAGAACAGGGGTGCAGAAGGAAGCAGGAGAGGTGGAGAAAGGGGCAAAAGAAGTATAGAAAGAAGCAACAGAGGTACCGAAAGAGGCAAGAGGGGTACAGAAAGAGGAGATAGAAGTGCAAAACAAGCAAACGAGGTGCACAAAGAGGCAAGAGGAGTGCAGAAAAGGGGAAGAGAGGTGTAGAAAGAGGCAAGAGAGTTACACAAAGAGGAAAAAAGGGTGCAGAAAGAGGCAAGAGGGGTGCAGAAAGAGGTAGGAGAGGTGCACAAAGAGGTAAGAGAGGCAGGAGGGGTACAGAAAGAAGGAAGAGACGTGCAGAAAGAAGCAACAGAGGTACAGAAAGAGGCAAGAGAGGCGTAGAAACAGGCAGGAAAGGCACAGAAAGAGGGAACAGGGATGTAGAGATTGGTGCAGAAAGAGGGAAGAGGGTTGCAGAAAGAGGCAAGCGGGTACAGAAAGAAGCAAGTAAGGTGCAGAAAGAGGCAACGGAGGTGCAGAAAGATGCAAGAGAGGTGCAGAAACAAGTAAGAGAAGTGCAGAAAGAGGCAAGAGTATTGCTGAAAGAAGCAACAGAGGTGTTTAAAGTAGCAAGAGAAGTGCAGAAAGAGGCAAGTGAAGTACAGAAAGAAGCAAGAGCAGTGCAGTGCATTTATTCCACTTTTTCTGGGGGAAAGATAAAGGGAACAGAGTTTAGGGAAAGCACATTGGAGGTTGTGGGGGTCAATAGGTTGGATTTTTTTTCCACCCCCTTCCCCGACGGGCTCCAGCAGATATGCCGCTCCATTAAGTCAGGATCCCCTCGTGATCCTGCTTCACCCAAACTTCTTGGAGAGAGTATTGAGATCCTGGAACCGTATATTAGGGATGTTTTGGATCTTTCTTTTAGATCCAATACTGTACCTAAAAGCTGGAAGCAGGCGGTAGTCCTCCCTCTTCGAAAAAAATTGAATCTTAGCTGGGACAGGCTGGACAATCTCCGTCCTATTTCACTCCTCCCCTACTTGGCCAAAGTGGCAGAAAAGGTGGTAAATCTTCAGCTTATCGCATTTATTGAGCAAGCCAACCTGCTCCATCCTACTCAGTTTGGTTTCCGGTCCCGCCATTCCACTGAGTCTGCGCTGCTTATGGCCACAGAGACCATCAGGCAAGGGATAGATGAGGGACATATGATGGCCCTCATTCTACTTGACCTTAGCGCAGCATTTGACACTGTAGCACATTTCACCTTGCTACAGTGTCTTAACAAAGGTGGAGTTACTGGGTCAGCGCTGAGGTGGATTCAATCGTTCCTGACCGATAGGGGTTTTCAGGTCAGACAAGGAGAACATTACTCATGTATGTTCTATCTTGATCAAGGGGTGCCTCAGGGCTCTGCCCTGAGCCCTACCCTATTTAACCTTTATGCTTCCCCGATAGCTACCATCATGGAAAGTGATGGTATCCAACTAGGGACATATGCCGATGACACACAACTGGTCATCTCACTATCACAGGCACCTGATGTTGCGGCAGTCAGCTTCAGTGCTTGCATGCAGGAGCTTGCCTCCTGGATGTCTGACAACTGCCTGAAGCTGAATGGGTCCAAAACTGAAGTGCTCGTGGTAGGGGATGGTCCGGGTGTGTGGTCCTCGGCATGGTGGCCTGAGTGCCTGGGCTCTACTCCTATGCCTTGCAAACAGGAAAAAAATCTTGGGGTGATGTTTGATTCTGACCTGTCATTTGTTCCCCAGATAGATCGTGTGGTTGGGATGTGCTTCGGCATACTCAAGAGTCAACGAAAGATCCTGGACCTACTTCCTGTGGGTGCCAGACAGACACTGGTGCATGCCTTGGTCACATCAAGACTGGATTATTCCAACCTCCTCTATCTGGGAATAACAGCTAGAAGCCTCAACCGTCTCCAGGTACTTCAAAATGCCACAGCCCGGCTGGTGCTGAGGCTCCCAAGGAGATCGGCCTCTAAAGCCGCTCTGAAGTCCCTCCATTGGCTTCCGGTCAAGGAAAGGATTACTTTTAAAGCACTATGTATGTGTCACCGCATCATCAAGGGCAAGACGCCCTACCCCCTACATGGTCTTATCACTCCTTATAGACCGGAACGTAGGCTTAGATCTTATGGTACTGGTCTATTAGTAGTTCCAAAAATTCATAAAGCCCGAATGGGAGGTAGATCCTTTAGGCTTCTCACAGCCAAGAGCTGGAACATGTTGCCAATGGAGATGCGTCTTGAACCCTCAGAGGCAAAATTCCGCAGAGCTCTGAAAACTCATCTTTTCTGCTCAGTATTGATGTAATCCCCCTGCTACGCCTACATCATACTCTCTCACAGTGCTGGGACACGCCGGGGCGCGTAACCAGGCGCTTTAGAAAATTCTATAATGATGAGAAAGTACCAACAGAGGTGCAAAAGGAGGCAAGAGGGGTACAGAAAGAGGTAGGAGAGGTGCTCAAAGAGAGAAGACCTACAGAAAGAGGCAATAGGGGTGCAGAAGGAGAGAAGTCCAGAAAGAGGCAAGAGAATTGCTGAAAGAAGCAACAGAGGTGATGAAAGAAGCAAGAGAAGTGCAGAAAGAGGCAAGTGAGGTGGAGAAAGAAGCAAGAGCAGTGCAGAAAAAACCAACAGAGGTGCAAAAAGAGGCATGAGGGATGCAGAAAAGGGTTGGGGAGGTGCACAAATAAGCAAGAGATGTACAGAAAGAGGCAAGAGGGGTGCGGAAAGAAGGAAGAGAACTGCAGAAAGAAGCAACAGAGGTGCTAAAAGAGATCGGAAGGGTGCATAACGAGCAAGAATAGTGCAGAAAGAAGCAACAGAGGCACAGAAAGAGGCAAGAGAGGTGAAGAAATAGGCAGGAGAGGTACAGAAAGAGGGAACAGGGGTGCAGAAAGAGGCGAGCGAGGTGTAGAAAGAGGCAAGAGGGGTGCAAAAAGAAGCAAGTGAGGTACAGAAAGAGGCAAGAGAGTTGCAGAAAGACACAAGAGAGGTGCAGAAACAAGCAAGAGAAGTACAGAAAGAAGCAAGAGAATTGATGAAAGAAGCAACAGAGATGTAGAAAGAAGCAAGAGAAGTGCAGGAAGAGGCAAATGAGGTGCAAAAAGAGGCAAGAGAGGTGCAGAAAATGGCAACAGGAATGTAAAAAAAGGAAGAAGGGTGCAGGAAGAAGCAAGAGAGGTACAGAAAGAAGGAAGAAGTGAGGAAAAAAAGTGAGAGGTACAGAAACAGCAAAGACAAGCGCAGAAAGAGACAACGGGGTGCAGAAAGAGAACAGGGGTGCAGAAGGAAGCAAGAGAGGTGGAGAAAGGGGCAAAAGAAGTATAGAAAGAAGCAACAGAGGTACCGAAAGAGGCAAGAGGGGTACAGAAAGAGGAGATAGAAGTGCAAAACAAGCAAACGAGGTGCACAAAGAGGCAAGAGGGGTGCAGAAAAAGGGAAGAGAGGAGTAGAAAGAGGCAAGAGAGTTAAACAAAGAGGAAAAAGGGTGCAGAAAGAGGCAAGAGGGGTGCAGAAAGAGGTTAGAGAGGTGCACAAAGAGGTAAGAGAGGCAGGAGGGGTACAGAAAGAAGGAAGAGAAGTACAGAAAGAAGCAACAGAGGTACAGAAAGAGGCAAGAGAGGTGTAGAAACAGGCAGGAAAGGCACAGAAAGAGGGAACAGGGATGTAGAGAGTGGCGGTGAAAGAGGGAAGAGAGTTGCAGAAAGAGGCAAGAGAATTGCTGAAAGAAGCAACAGAGGTGATAAAAGAAGCAAGAGAAGTGCAGAAAGAGGCATGTGAGGTGGAGAAAGAAGCAAGAGCAGTGCAGAAAAAACCAACAGAGGTGCAAAAAGAGGCATGAGGGATGCAGAAAAAGGTTGGGGAGGTGCACAAATAAGCAAGAGATGTACAGAAAGAGGCAAGAGGGGTGCGGAAAGAAGGAAGAGAAGTGCAGAAAGAAGCAACAGAGGTGCTAAAAGAGGTCGGAAGGGTGCATAAAAAGCAAGAATAGTACAGAAAGAAGTAACAGAGGCACAGAAAGAGGCAAGAGAGGTGAAGAAACAGGCAGCAGAGGTACAGAAAGAGGGAATAGGGGTGCAGAAAGAGGCGAGCGAGGTGTATAAAGAGGCAAGAGGGGTGCAGAAAGAAGCAAGTGAGGTACAGAAAGAGGCAAGAGAGTTGCAGAAAAACACAAGAGAGGTGCAGAAACAAGCAAGAGAAGTACAGAAAGAAGCAAGAGAATTGATGAAAGAAGCAACAGAGATGTAGAAAGAAGCAAGAGAAGTGCAGGAAGAGGCAAATGAGGTGCAAAAAGAGGCAAGAGAGGTGCAGAAAATGGCAACAGGAATGTAAAAAAGGAAGAAGGGTGCAGGAAGAAGCAAGAGAGGTACAGAAAGAAGGAAGAAGTGAGGAAAAAAGCGAGAGGTACAGAAAGAGCAAAGACAAGCGCAGAAAGAGACAACAGGGTGCAGAAAGTGAACAGGGGTGCAGAAGGAAGCAAGAGAGGTGGAGAAAGGGGCAAAAGAAGTATAGAAAGAAGTAACAGAGGTACCGAAAGAGGCAAGAGGGGTACAGAAAGAGGAGATAGAAGTGCAAAACAAGCAAACGAGGTGCACCAAGAGGCAAGAGGGGTGCAGAAAAAGGGAAGAGAGGTGTAGAAAGAGGCAAGAGAGTTACACAAAGAGGAAAAAAGGGTGCAGAAAGAGGCAAGAGGGGTGCAGAAAGAGGTAGGAGAGGTGCACAAAGAGGTAAGAGAGGCAGGAGGGGTACAGAAAGAAGGAAGAGAAGTGCAGAAAGAAGCAACAGAGGTACAGAAAGAGGCAAGAGAGGTGTATAAACAGGCAGGAAAGGCACAGAAAGAGGGAACAGGGATGTAGAGAGTGGCGGTTAAAGAGGGAAGAGAGGTGCAGAAAGAAGCAAGTAGGGTGCAGAAAGAGGCAACAGATGTGACTAAAGATGAAAGAGAGGTACAGAAACAAGCAAGAGAAGTGCATAAAAAGGCAAGAGAATTGCTGAAAGAAGCAACAGAGGTGTAGAAAAAAGCAAGAGAAGTGCAGAAATAGGCAAGTGAGGTGCATTAAACAAGAGAGGGGCAGAAAGAAGCAAGAGAACTGCAGAAAGAGGCACAAGGGATGCAATAAAAGAGAAGAGATGTGCAGAAAGAACCAAGAAAAGGGCAGAAAGTAGCAAGAGAGGTACAGAAAGAGGAAAAAGTTGCGCAGAAAAAAGCAACAGAGGTACAGAAGAAGGTAAGAAAACTGCAGAAAGAGGCAAGTAAGTTGCAGAAACAGGCAATAGAGGTACCGAAAGACGGAACAGGGGTGCAGAGAGAGGCAAGAGAGGTGCAGAAAGTAGGAAGAGGGGTGCAAAAAGAGGCTCGAGGGATGCAGAAATTTGCAAGCGCGGTGCAGAAAGAATCAAGAGCAGTGCAGAAGAAGCAATAGAAGTGCAGAAAGAGGCAAGAGGGGTGCACAAAGAGACAAGAGAAGTGCAGAAAGAAGGAACAAATGTAAACAAAGAGGCAAGAGGGGTGAAGAAAGAGGGAAGAGAGGTGTAGAAAGATGCAAGAGAGTTACACAAAGAGGAAAAAGGGTGCAGAAAGAGGCAAGAGCGGTGCACAAAGAGGCAGGAGAGGTGCACAAAGAGGCAAGAGAGGCAGGAGCAGTACAGAAAGAAGGAAGAGAAGTGCAGAAAGAAGCAACAGAGGTACAGAGAGAGGCAAGTGAGGTGCAGAAACAGGCAGGAAAGGCACAGAAAGAGGGAACAGGGATGTAGAGAGTGGTGCAGAAAGAGGGAAGAGGGGTGCAGAAAGAGGCAAGTGGGTACAGAAAGAAGCAAGTAAGGTGCAGAAAGAGGCAACGGAGGTGCAGAAAGATGCAAGTGAGGTGTAGAAACAAGTAAGAGAAGTGCAGAAAGAGGCAAGAGTATTGCTGAAAGAAGCATCAGAGGTGTGGAAAGTAGCAAGAGAAGTGCAGAAAGAGGCAAGCAAAGCGCAGAAAGAAACAAGAGCAGGGCAGAAAGTACCAACAGAAGTGCAAAAGGAGGCAAGAGGGGTACAGAACGAGGTAGGAGAGGTGCTCAAAAAGACAAGACCTACAGAAAGAGGCAATAGGGATGCAGAAAGGAGAGAAGTGCAGAAAGAGGCAAGAGAATTGCTGAAAGAAGCAACAGAGGTGATGAAAGAAGCAAGAGTAGTGCAGAAAGAGGCAAGTGAGGTGGAGAAAGAAGCAAGAGCAGTGCAGAAAAAACCAATAGAGGTGCAAAAAGAGGCATGAGGGATGCAGAAAAAGGTAGGAGAGGTGCACAAATAAGCAAGAGATGTACAGAAAGAGGCAAGAGGGGTGCGGAAAGAAGGAAGAGAAGTGCAGAAAGAAGCAACAGAGGTGCTAAAAGAGGTGGGGAGGGTGCATAAAGAGCAAGAATAGTGCAGAAAGAAGCAACAGAGGCACAGAAAGAGGCAAGAGAGGTGAAGAAACAGGCAGGAGAGGTACAGAAAGAGGGAACAGGGGTACAGAAAGAGGCGAGAGAGGTGTAGAAAGAGGCAAGAGGGGTGCAGAAAGAAGCAAGGGAGGTACAGAAAGAGGCAAGAGAGTTGCAGAAAGACACAAGAGAGGTGCAGAAACAAGCAAGAGAAGTACAGAAAGAAGCAAGAGAATTGATGAAAGAAGCAACAGAGATGTAGAAAGAAGCAAGAGAAGTGCAGGAAGAGGCAAATGAGGTGCAAAAAGAGGCAAGAGAGGTGCAGAAAATGGCAACAGGGGTGTAAAAAAGGAAGAAGGGTGCAGGAAGAAGCAAGAGAGGTACAGAAAGAAGGAAGAAGTGAGGAAAGAAGCGAGAGGTACAGAAAGAGGGAAGACAAGCGCAGAAAGAGACAACGGGGTGCAGAAAGAGAACAGGGGTGCAGAAGGAAGCAAGAGAGGTGGAGAAAGAGGCAAAAGAAGTATAGAAAGAAGCAACAGAGGTACTGAAAGAGGCAAGAGGGGTGCAGAAAGAGGAGATAGAAGGGCAAAACAAGCAAACGAGGTGCACAAAGAGGCAAGAGGGGTACAGAAAAAAGGCAAGAGTAGTGCAGGAAAAGGGAAGATAGGTACAGAAAGAAGCTAGAGAAGTACAGAAAGAGGCACGTGAGGTGCAGAAGGAGACAAGAGAACTGCAGGAAAAGGCAAGAGAGTTGCAGAAACAGGGAAAAGGGGTGGGGAAAAAGAGGGAAAAGGTGCGCAGATAAAAGCAAGAGTGGTGCAGAAAGAGGGGTACAGAAAGAGGCAAGAGGGATGTAGACATTTGCAACAAAGGTACAAAAAGAAGCAACAGCAGTGTAGAAAGAGCCCACAGAGGTGCAGAAAGAGGCAAGAGTGGTACAGAAACAAGCAAGAGAAGTACGGAAAGAAGCAAGAGAATTGATGAAAGAAGCAACAGAGATGTAGAAAGAAGCAAGAGAAGTGCAGGAAGAGGCAAGTGAGGTGCAAAAAGAGGCAACAGAGGTGCAGAAAATGGCAACAGGGATGTAAAAAAGGAAGAAGGGTGCAGGAAGAAGCAAGAGAGGTACAGAAAGAAAGAAGAAGTGAGGAAAGAAGCGGGAGGTACAGAAAGAGGGAAGACAAGCGCAGAAAGAGAAAACGGAGTGCAGAAAGAGAAAACAGGGGTGCAGAAGGAAGAAAGAGAGGTAGAGAAGGAGGCAAAAGAAGTATAGAAAGAAGCAACAGAGGTGCAGAAAGAGGCAAGAGGGGTACAGAAAGAGGAGATAGAAGTGCAAAAGAGGCAAACGAGGTGCACAAAGAGGCAAGAGGGGTGCAGAAAAAGGCAAGAGCAGTGCAGGAAAAAAGGAAGACAGGTGCAGAAAGAAGCTAGAGAAGTGCAGAAAGAGGCAAGTGAGGTGCAGAGGGAGACAATAGTACTGCAGGAAAAGGCAAGAGAGTTGCAGAAACAGGGAAAATGGGTGGGGAAAAAGAGGGAAAATGTGCGCAGGTAGAGACAAGAGAGGTGCAGAAAGAAGGTTACAGACAGAGGCAAGAGGGATGTAGAAATTTCCAACAAAGGTACAAAAAGAAGCAACAGCAGTGTAGAAAGAACCCACAGAGGTGCAGAAAGAGGCAAGAGGGGTACAGAAAGAGGCATGAAATGTACAGAAAGAAGCAAAATAGGTGCAGAAAGAGGCAAGAGAACTTCAGAAAAAGGTAAGAGAGGTACAGAAAGAGGCAAGAGAGGTGCACAAAGAGGCAAAAGGGGCACAGAAAGAGGCAAGAGGGGTGAAGAAAGAAGTAAAATAAGTGCAGAAAAAAGCAACCGAGGTTCTTAAAGAGGCAAGACGGATGCAAAAAGAGGCAAGAGAAGTGCAGAAAGAAGCAACAGAGGTGCCTAAAGAGGCAGGAGAGGTACAGAAACAGACAAGAAGTGGACACAAAGAGGGAACAAGGGTGCAGAAAGAGGTAAGAGGGATACTGAAATTTGCAAGAGCGGTTAAGAAAGAAGCAGAAGCTGTGCAGAAAGAAGCAAGAGACGTTCAGAAAGAAGCAAGAGAGGTGGAGAAATAGGGAAGAGAGTGCCGAAAGAGTCATGAGGAATGCAGAAATATGCAAAAGAGGTACAGAAAGAAGCAGGAGCAGTGCAGAAAGAACCAACAGAGGAGGGAAGATGGATGCACAGAGAGGTAGGAGAGGTGCACAAAGAGGTAAGAGGGGTACAGAAAGAGGCAGGAGGGATGAAGAAAGAAGAAAGAGAAGTAGAGAAAGAAGCAACAGAGGTACTGAAAGAGGCTTAAAATGTTCAGAAAGAGACAAGAGAAGTGCAGAAATAAGCAACAGAGGTACAGAAAGAGGCAAGAGAAGTACAGAAATAGGCAGGAGAGGTACAGAAAGAAGGAACAGGGGTGCAGAAAAAGGGAAGAGGGGTGCAGAAAGAAGCAAGTAAGGTGCAGAAAGACGCAATAGAGGTGCATAAACAAGCAAGAGAAATGCATAAAAAGGCAAGAGAATTGCTGAAAGAAGCAACAGAGGTGTAGAAAAAAGCAAGAGAAGTGCAGAAATAGGCAAGTGAGGTGCATTAAGCAAGAGAGGGGCAGAAAGAAGCAAGAGAACTGCAGATAGAGGCACGAGGGATGCAATAAAAGAGAAGAGATGTGCAGAAAGAACCAAGAAAAGGGCAGAAAGAAGCAAGAGAGGTACAGAAAGAGGTAAGACGAATGCTGAAAGAGAACAGGGGTGCAGAACGAAGCAAGCAAGGTACAGAAAGAGGAAAAAGTAACGCAAAAAGAAGCAAAAGAGGTGCAGAAGGAGGTAAGAGAACTGCAGAAAGAGGGAAGTAAGTTGCTTGCCGAAACAGGCAATAGAGGTACAGAAAGACGGAACAGGGGTGCAGAGAGAGGCAAGAGAGGTGCAGAAAGTAGGAAGAGGGGTGCAAAAAGAGGCTCGAGGGATGCAGAAATTTACAAGCGAGGTGCAGAAAGAAGCAAGAGCAGTGCAGAAGAACCAATAGAAGTACAGAAAGAGGCAAGAGGGGTGCACAAAGAGACAAGAGAAGTGCAGACCGAAGGAACAAATATAAACAAAGAGGCAAGAGGGTGCAGAAAGAGGGAAGAGGGGTGTAGAAAGAGGCAAGAGAGTTACACAAAGAGGAAAAAAGGGTGCAGAAAGAGGCAAGAGGGGTGCAGAAAGAGGTAGGAGAGTTACACAAAGAGGCAAGAGAGGCAGGAGCGGTACAGAAATAAGGAAGAGAAGTGCAGAAAGAAGCAACAGAGGTACAGAGAGAGGCAAGAGAGGTGCAGAAACAGGTAGGAAAGGCACAGAAAGAGGGAAGAGGGATGTAGAGAGTGGTACAGAAAGAGGGAAGAGGGGTGCAGAAAGAGGCAAGCGGGTACAGAAAGAAGCAAGTAAGGTGTAGAAAGAGGCAACAGAGGTGCAGAAAGATGCAAGAGAGGTGCAGAAACAAGTAAGAGAAGTGCAGAAAGAGGCAAGAGTATTGCGGAAAGAAGCAACAGAGGTGTGGGAAGTAGCAAGAGAAGTGCAGAAAGAGGCAAGTTAGGTGCAGAAAGAAGCAAGAGCAGTGTGAAAGTGAAGCAAGAGCAGTGTGAAAACACCAATAGAGGTGTAAAAAGAGGAAAGAGAGGTGCAGAAAGAGGTAGGAGAGGTGCACAAAGAGACAAGAATTACAGAAAGAGGCAAGAGGGGTGCAGAAAGATGAAAGAATTACTGAAAGAAGGAACAGAGGTGATGAAAGAAGCAAGAGAAGTGCAGAAACAGGGAAAATGGGTGGGGAAAAAGAGGGAAAATGTGCGCAGGTAGAGACAAGAGAGGTGCAGAAAGAAGGGTACAGAAAGAGGCAAGAGGGATGTAGAAATTTGCAACAAAGGTACAAAAAGAAGCAACAGCAGTGTAGAAAGAACCCACAGAGGTGCAGAAAGAGGCAAGAGGGGTACAGAAAGAGGCATGAAATGTACAGAAAGAAGCAAAATAGGTGCAGAAAGAGGCAAGAGAACTACAGAAAAAGGTAAGAGAGGTACAGAAAGAGGCAGGAGAGGTGTACAAAGAGGCAAAAGGAGCACAGAAAAAAGCAAGAGGGGTGCAGAAAGAAGCAAAATAAGTGCAGAAAAAAGCAACCAAGGTTCTTAAAGAGGCAAGACGGATGCAAAAAGAGGCAAGAGAAGTGCAGAAAGAAGCAACAGAGGTGCTTAAAGAGGCAGGAGAGGTACAGAAACAGACAAAAAGTGGCCACAAAGAGGGAACAAGGGTGCAAAAAGAGGTAAGAGGGATACTGAAATTTGCAAGAGCGGTGCAGAAAGAAGCAGGAGCTGTGCAGAAAGAAGCAAGAGAAGTTCAGAAAGAAGCAAGAGAGGTGGAGAAATAGGGAAGAGAGTGCAGAAAGAGTCATAAGGAATGCAGAAATATGCAAAAGAGGTACAGAAATCAGCAAGAGCAGTGCAGAAAGAAGCAACAGAGGAGGGAAGATGGATGCACAGAGAGGTAGGAGAGGTGCACAAAGAGGTAAGAGGGGTACAGAAAGAGGCAGGAGGGATGAAGAAAGAAGAAAGAGAAGTAGAGAAAGAAGCAACAGAGGTACTGAAAGAGGCGCAAAATGTTCAGAAAGAGACAAGAGAAGTGTAGAAATAAGCAACAGAGGTACAGAAAGAGGCAAGAGAAGTACAGAAATAGGCAGGAGAGGTGCACAAAGAAGGAACAGGGGTGCAGAAAAAGGGAAGGGGGTGCAGAAAGAAGCAAGTAAGGTGCAGAAAGACGCAATAGAGATGCATAAACAAGCAAGAGAAGTGCATAAAAAGGCAAGAGAATTGCTGAAAGAAGCAACAGAGGTGTAGAAAAAAGCAAGAGAAGTGCAGAAATAGGCATGTGAGGTGCATTAAGCAAGAGAGGGGCAGAAAGAAGCAAGAGTACTGCAGAAAGAGGCAATAGGGATGCAATAAAAGAGAAGAGATGTGCAGAAAGAACCAAGAAAAGGGCAGAAAGAAGCAAGAGAGGTACAGAAAGAGGTAAGACGAATGCTGAAAGAGAACAGGGGTGCAGAACGAAGCAAGCAAGGTACAGAAAGAGGACAAAGTAGCGCAGAAAGAAGCAACAGAGGTGCAGAAGGAGGTAAGAGAACTGCAGAAAGAGGCAAGTAAGTTGCTTGCCGAAACAGGCAATAGAGGTACAGAAAGACGGAACAGGGGTGCAGAGAGAGGCAAGAGAGGTGCAGAAAGTAAGAAGAGGGGTGCAAAAAGAGGCTCGAGGGATGCAGAAATTTGCAAGCGAGGTGCAGAAAGAAGCAAGAGCAGTGCAGAAGAAACAATAGAAGTACAGAAAGAGGCAAGAGGGGTGCACAAAGAGACAAGAGAAGTGCAAAACGAAGGAACAAATGTAAACAAAGAGGCAAGTGAGTGCAGAAAGAGGGAAGAGGGGTGCAGAAAGAGGTAGGAGAGGTGCACAAAGAGGCAAGAGAGGCAGGAGCGGTACAGAAATAAGGAAGAGAAGTGCAGAAAGAAGCAACAGAGGTACAGAGAGAGGCAAGAGAGGTGCAGAAACAGGCAGGAAAGGCACAGAAAAAGGGAACAGGGATGTAGAGAGTGGTACAGAAAGAGGGAAGAGGGGTGCAGAAAGAGGCAAGCGGGTACAGAAAGAAGCAAGTAAGGTGCAGAAAGAGGCGACAGAGGTGCAGAAAGATGCAAGAGAGGTGCAGAAACAAGTAAGAGAAGTGCAGAAAGAGGCAAGAGTATTGCGGAAAGAAGCAACAGAGGTGTGGGAAGTAGCAAGAGAAGTGCAGAAAGAGGCAAGTTAGGTGCAGAAAGAAGCAAGAGCAGTGTGAAAGTTAAGCAAGAGCATTTTGAAAACACCAATAGAGGTGTAAAAAGAGGAAAGAGAGGTGCAGAAAGAGGTAGGAGAGGTGCACAAAGAGACAAGGAGTACAGAAAGAGGCAAGAGGGGTGCAGAAAGATGAAAGAATTACTGAAAGAAGCAACAGAGGTGATGAAAGAAGCAAGAGAAGTGCAGAAACAGGGAAAATGGGTGGGGAAAAAGAGGGAAAATGTGCGCAGGTAGAAACAAGAGAGGTGCAGAAAGAAGGGTACAGAAAGAGGCAAGCAAGATGTAGAAATTTGCAACAAAGGTACAAAAAGAAGCAACAGCAGTGTAGAAAGAACCCACAGAGGTGCAGAAAGAGGCAAGAGGGGTACAGAAAGAGGCATGAAATGTACAGAAAGGAGCAAAATAGGTGCAGAAAGAGGCAAGAGAACTACAGAAAAAGGTAAGAGAGGTACAGAAAGAGGCAGGAGAGGTGCACAGAGGCAAAAGGGGCACAGAAAGAGGCAAGAGGGGTGCAGAAAGAAGCAACATAAGTGCAGAAAAAAGCAACCGAGGTTCTTAAAGAGGCAAGACGGATGCAAAAAGAGGCAAGAGAAGTGCAGAAAGAAGCAACAGAGGTGCTTAAAGAGGCAGGAGAGGTACAGAAACAGACAAGAAGTGGACACAAAGAGGGAACAAGGGTGCAAAAAGAGGTAAGAGGGATACTGAAATTTGCAAGAGCGGTGCAGAAAGAAGCAGGAGCTGTGCAGAAAGAAGCAAGAGAAGTTCAGAAAGAAGCAAGAGAGGTGGAGAAATAGGGAAGAGAGTGCAGAAAGAGTCATGAGGAATGCAGAAATATGCAAAAGAGGTACAGAAATCAGCAAGAGCAGTGCAGAAAGAACCAACAGAGGAGGGAAGATGGATTCACAGAGAGGTAGGAGAGGTGTACAAAGAGGTAAGAGGGGTACAGAAAGAGGCAGGAGGGATGAAGAAAGAAGAAAGAGAAGTAGAGAAAGAAGCAACAGAGGTACTGAAAGAGGCGCAAAATGTTCAGAAAGAGACAAGAGAAGTGCAGAAATAAGCAACAGAGGTACAGAAAGTGGCAAGAGAAGTACAGAAATAGGCAGGAGAGGTGCAGAAAGAAGGAACAGGGGTGCAGAAAAAGGGAAGGGGGTGCAGAAAGAAGCAAGTAAGGTGCAGAAAGACGCAATAGAGATGCATAAACAAGCAAGAGAAGTGCATAAAAAGGCAAGAGAATTGCTGAAAGAAGCAACAGAGGTGTAGAAAAAGCAAGAGAAGTGCAGAAATAGGCATGTGAGGTGCATTAAGCAAGAGAGGGGCAGAAAGAAGCAAGAGAACTGCAGAAAGAGGCACGAGGGATGCAATAAAGAGAAGAGATGTGCAGAAAGAACCAAGAAAAGGGCAGAAAGAAGCAAGAGAGGTACAGAAAGAATTAAGACGAATGCTGAAAGAGAACAGGGGTGCAGAACCAAGCAAGCAAGGTACAGAAAGAGGACAAAGTAGCGCAGAAAGAAGCAACAGAGGTGCAGAAGGAGGTAAGAGAACTGCAGAAAGAGGCAAGTAAGTTGCTTGCCGAAACAGGCAATAGAGGTACAGAAAGACGGAACAGGGGTGCAGAGAGAGGCAAGAGAGGTGCAGAAAGAGGGAAGAGAGGTGTAGAAAGAGGCAAGACAGTTACACAAAGAGGAAAAAAGGGTGCAGAAAGAGGCAAGAGGGGTGAAGAAAGAGGTAGGAGAGGTGCACAAAGAGGCAAGAGAGGCAGGAGCGGTACAGAAAGAAGGAAGAGAAGTGCAGAAAGAAGCAACAGAGGTACAGAGAGAGGCAAGAGAGGTGCGGAAACAGGCAGGAAAGGCACAGAAAGAGGGAACAGGGATGTAGAGAGTGGTACAGAAAGAGGGAAGAGGGTGCAGAAAGAGGCAAGCGGGTACAGAAAGAAGCAAGTATAGTACAGAAAGAGGCAACAGAGGTGCAGAAAGATGCAAGAGAGGTGCAGAAACAAGTAAGAGAAGTGCAGAAAGAGGCAAGAGTATTGCTGAAAGAAGCAACAGAGGTGTGGAAAGTAGCAAGAGAAGTGCAGAAAGAGGCAAGTGAAGTACGGAAAGAAGCAAGAGCAGTGCAGAAAGTACCAACAGAGGTGCAAAAAGAGGCAAGAGGGGTGCAGAAAGAGGTAGGAGAGGTACTCAAAAAGGCAAGATGTACGGAAAGAGGCAAGAGGGGTGCAGATTGAGAGAAGCGCAGAAAGAGGCAAGAGAATTGCTGAAAAAAGCAACAGAGGTGATGAAAGAAGCAAGAGAAGTGCAGAAAGAGGCAAGTGAGGTGGAGAAAGAAGCAAGAGCAGTGCAGAAAGAACCAACAGAGGTGCAAAAAGAGGCATGAGGGATGCAGAAAAAAGGTAGGAGAGGTGCACAAATAAGCAAGAGACATACAGAAAGTTGTACAAGGGGTGCAGAAAGAAGGAAGAGAAGTGCAGAAAGAAGCAACAGATGTGCTAAAAGAGGTGTGAAGGGTGCAGAAAGAGCAAGACTAGTACAGAAAGAAGCAAAAGAAGCACAGAAAGAGGCAAGAGAGGTGCAGAAACAGGCAAGAGAGGTACAGAAAGAGGGAACGGGTGCAGAAAGAGGCGAGAGAGGTGTAGAAAGAGGCAAGAGGGGTGCAGAAAGAAGCAAGTGAGGTACAGAAAGAGGCAATAGAGGTGCAGAAAAACACAACAGAGGTGCAGAAATAGGCAAGTGAGGTGCAAAAAGAGGCAAGAGAGGTGCAGAAATAGGCAAGAGGGTTGCAAAAAAAGAAGAAGGGTGCAGGAAGAAGCAAGAGAGGTACAGAAAGAAGCAAGAAGGGAGGAAAGAAGCAAGAGGTACAGAAAGAGGGAAGACAAGTGCAGAAAGAGACAACAGGGGTGCGGAAAGAGACAACAGGGGTGCAGAAGGAAGCAAGAGAGGTGGAGAAAGAGGCAAAATAACTACAGAAAGAAGCAACAGAGGTGCAGAAAGAGGCAAGAGGGGTATAGAAAGAGGAGAGAGAAGTGCAAAAGAAGCAAACGAGGTGCACAAAGAGGCAAGAGGGGTACAGAAAAAGGCAAGAGCAGTGCAGGAAAAGGGAAGACTGGCGCAGAAAAAAGCTAGAGAAGTGCAGAAAGAGGCAAGTGAGGTGCAGAAGGAGACAAGAGAACTGCAGGAAAAGGCAAGAGAGTTGCAGAAACAGGCAAAGGGGAGAGGAAAAAGAGGGAACAAGTGCGTAGATTGAGGCAAGAGAGGTGCAGAAAGAGGGATACAGAAAGAGGCAAGAGGGATATAGAAATTTGCAACACAGGTACAAAAAGAAGCAAGAGCAGTGAAGAAAGAACCCACAGAGGTGCAGAAGGAGGCAAGAGGGGTACAGAAAGAGGCATGAAATGTACAGAAAGAAGCAAGTGAGGTACAGAAATAGGCAAGAGAGGTACAGAAAGAGGCAAGAGAAGTGCAGAAAGAGGCAAGGGAGATGCACAAAGAGGGAAGAAGGGTGCAGAAAGAGGCAAGAGGGGTGCAGAAAGAAGCAAGAGAAGTATGGAATGAAGCAACAGGGGGGCAGAAAGAGGCAACAGGTGTGCAGAAAGAGGCAATAGAGGTGCAGAAGGAGGCAAGAGAACTGCACAAAGAGGCAAGAGAGTTACAGACACCGACATAAGAGGTGCAGAAAGAGGGAACAGGGGTGCAGACAGAGGCAAGACAATTGCAGAAAGAGGGACGACGGGTACAGAAAGAGGCAAGAGGGATCCAGAAAAAATCAAGAGAAGTGCAGAAAAAGACAAAAGAGGTGCAGAAAGAGAGAACAGGGGTGCATACAGATGCAAGAGAATTGCAGAATGAGGGAAGAGAGGTGCAGAAAGAAGCAAGAGGTTTGCAGAAATATACAAGAGAAGTGCAGAAAGAAGCAAGAGCAGTGCAAAAAGAACCAAGAGAGGTGCAGAAAGAGGTAAGAGGGTACAGAAAGAAGCAAGAAAAGTACGGAAAAAAGCAAAAGAATTATAGAAAGAGGCAGGAGAGGTGCAGAAAGAGGCAAGAAAGGTGAAACTAGAGGTAAGAGAGATACAGAAATTTGCAAGAGAGGTACAAAAAGAAGCAAGAGCAGGGCAGAAGGAAGCAAGATAAGTGCAGAAAGAAGCAAGAGAGGTGGAGAAATAGGGAAGAGGGGTACATAAAGAGGCAAGAGGGATACAGAAATTTCTAAAAGAGGTGCAGAAGGAACCAAGAGCAGTGCAAAAAGAAGCAACAGAGGTACAGTAAGAGGCAAGAGAGGTGCAGAAACAGGCAGGAAAGGCTCAGAAAGGCACATAAAGAGGTAACAGGGATGTAGAGAGTGGTGTGGAAAGAGGGAAGAGAGGTGCTGAAAGAGGCAAGCAGGTGCAGAAAGCAGCAAGTAAGATGCAGAAAGAGGCAACGGAGGTGACAAAACAAGCAAGAGAAGTGCAGAAAGAGCCAAGAGAATTGCTGAAAGAAGCAAGAGAGGTGGAGAAATAGGGAAGAGGGGTACATAAAGAGGCAAGAGGGATACAGACATTTCTAAAAGAGGTGCAGAAGGAACCAAGAGCAGTGCAGAAAGAAGCAACAGAGGTACAGTAAGAGGCAAGAGAGGTGCAGAAACAGGCAGGAAAGGCTCAGAAAGGCACATAAAGAGGTAACAGGGATGTAGAGAGTGGTGTGGAAAGAGGGAAGAGAGGTGCTGAAAGAGGCAAGCAGGTGCAGAAAGAAGCAAGTAAGGTGCAGAAAGAGGCAACAGAGGTGATAAAACAAGCAAGAGAAGTGCAGAAAGAGCCAAGAGAATTGCTGAAAGAAGCAACGGAGAGGTGGAAAGTAGCAAGAGAAGTGCTGAAAGAGGCTAGTGAGGTGCAGAAAGAAGCAAGAGCAGTGCAGAAAGTACCAACAGAGGTGCAGAAAGAGGCAAGAGGGGTGCAGAAAGAGGGAAGAGAAGTGCAGAAAGAAGCAACAGAGGTACAGAAAGAGGTAAGAGAGGTGCAGAAACTGGCAGACATGGCACAGAAAGAGGGAACAGGGATAGAGAGAGTGGTGCAGAAAGAGGCAAGTGGGTACAGAAAGAGGCAAGCTGGTGCAGAAAGAAGCAAGTAAGATACAGAAAGAGGCAACAGAGGTGCAGAAAGATGCAAGAGAAGTGCATAAACAAGCAAGAGAAGTGCAGAAAGAGGCAAGATAATTGCTGAAAGAAGCAAGAGCAGTGCAGAAAGCACCAACAGAGGTGCAAAAAGAGCCAAGAGGGGTGCTGAAAGAAGTAGGAGAGGTGCTCAAAGATTCAAGACCTACAGAAAGAGGCAAGAGTGGTGCAGAAAGGAGAGAGGTGCAGAAAGAGGCAAGAGAATTGCTGAAAGAAGCAACAGAGGTGATGAAAGACGCAAGAGAAGTGCAGAAAGAGGCAAGTGGGATGGAGAAATAAACAAGATCAGTGCAGAAAGAACCAACAGAGGTGCAAAAAGAGCCAAGAGGGATGCAGAAAAAGGTAGGAGAGGTGCACAAAGAGGCAAGAGAGGTACAGAAAAAGGCAGGAGGGGTGCAGAGAGAAGGAAGAGAAGTGAGAAAGAAGCAACAGAGGTGCTGAAAGAGGTGCGAAGGGTACAGAAAGAGGCAAGAGAGGTGTAGAAAGAGGCAAGAGGAGTGCAGAAAAAAGCAAGTGAGGTGTAGAAAGAGGCAAGAGAGGTACATAAAGAGGCAAGAGAGGTGCAGAAAGAGGCAAGAGAGATGCACAAAGAGGGAAGAAGGGTGCAGAAAGAGGCAAGAGGTGTGCGGAAAGAAGCAACAGAAGTACAAAATGAAGCAACAGGGGTGCAGGGAGAGGCAACAGGTATGCAGGCAGAGATAAGAGATTTGCAGAAAGAGGGACAAGGGGTGCAGAAAGAGGCAAGAGGAATGCAGAAAAAAAGCAAGAGAAGTACAGAAACAGATGAAAGAGGTGCGGAGAGAACAGGGTGCATACAGAGGCAAGAGAATTGCAGAAAGAGGGATGAGAGGTACAGAGAGAAGCAAGAGGGTTGCTGAAAGAAGCAACAGAGGTGATGAAAGACGCAAGAGAAGTGCAGAAAGAGGCAAGTGGGATGGAGAAATAAACAAGATCAGTGCAGAAAGAACCAACAGAGGTGCAAAAAGAGCCAAGAGGGGTGCAGAAAAAGGTAGGAGAGGTGCACAAAGAGGCAAGAGAGGTACAGAAAAAGGCAGGAGGGGTGCAGAGAGAAGGAAGAGAAGTGAGAAAGAAGCAACAGAGGTGCTGAAAGAGGTACGAAGGGTACAGAAAGAGGCAAGAGAGGTGTAGAAAGAGGCAAGAGGAGTGCAGAAAAAAGCAAGTGAGGTGTAGAAAGAGGCAAGAGAGGTACAGAAAGAGGCAAGAGAGGTGCAGAAAGAGGCAAGAGAGATGCACAAAGAGGGAAGAAGGGTGCAGAAAGAGGCAAGAGGTGTGCGGAAAGAAGCAACAGAAGTACAAAATGAAGCAACAGGGGTGCAGAGAGAGGCAACAGGTATGCAGGCAGAGATAAGAGATTTGCAGAAAGAGGGACGAGGGGTGCAGAAAGAGGCAAGAGGAATGCAGAAAAAAAGCAAGAGAAGTACAGAAACAGATGAAAGAGGTGCGGAGAGAACAGGGTGCATACAGAGGCAAGAGAATTGCAGAAAGAGGGATGAGAGGTACAGAGAGAAGCAAGAGGTTGCAGAAATTTACAAGAGAAGTACAGAAAGAAGCAAGAGAAGTGCAAAAAGAACCAAGAGAGGTGCAGAAAGAGGTAAGGGGGTACAAAAAGAAGCAAGAAAAGTGCAGAAAAAAGCAAAAGAGTTGCAGAAAGAGGCAAGAAAACTGCAGAAAAAAGGAAGAGAGGTGCAGAAAGAGGCAGGAGAGGTGCAGAAAGAGGCAAGAGAAGTGCAGAAAGAAGCAACAGGGGTGCCGAAAGAGGCAGGAGAGGTACAGAAACATGCAAGAAAGGTACAAATAGAGGTAAGAGGGATACAGAAATTTGCAAGAAAGGTGCAAAAAGAAGCAGGAGCAGTGCAGAAAGAAGCAAGAGAAGTGCAGAAAGAAGTAAGCGAGGTGGAGAAATAGGGACGAGGGGTACATAAAGTGGCAAGAGGGATACAGAAATTTCAAAAGAGGTGCAGAAGGAAGCAAGAGCAGTGCAGAAAGAACAGAGGTTCAAAAGGTGATAAGACGGGTACAGAAAGAGGTAGGAGAGGTGCACAAAGAGGCAAGAGAGGCAGGAGGGGTACAGAAAGAAGAAAGAGAAGTGCAGAAAGAAGCAACAGAGGTGCAGAAAGAGGCAAGTAGGTGCAGAAAGAAGCAAGTAAGGTACAGAAAGAGGCAACAGAGGTGATGAAAGATGCAAGAGATGTGCAGAAACAAGCAAGAGAAGTTCAGAAAGAGGCAAGAGAATTGCTGAAAGAAGCAACAGAGGTGTGGAAAGTAGCAAGAGAAGTGCAGAAAGAGGCAATTGAGGTGCAGAAAGAAGCAAGAGCAGTGCAGAAAGTACCAACAGAGGTGCAAAAAGAGGCAAGAGGGGTGCAAAAGAGGTAGGAGAGGTGCTCAAAGAGACAAGATGCACAGGAAGAGGCAAGAGGGGTGCAGAAAGGAGAGAACTGCAGAAAGAGGCAAGAGAATTGCTGAAAGAAGCAACAGAGGTGATGAAAGAAGCAAGAGAAGTGCAGAAAGAGGCAAGTGAGGTGAAGAAAGAAGCAAGAGCAGAGCAGAAAGAACCAACAGAGGTGCAAAAAGAGGCAAGAGGGATGCCGAAAAAGGTAGGAGAGGTGCACAAATAAAGCAATAGAGGCACAGAAAGAGCTAGGATGGGTGCAGAAAGAAGGAAGAGAAGTGCAGAAAAAAAGCAACAGATGTGCTGAAAGAGGTGCGAAGGGTGCAGAAATAGGCAAGAGAGGTGTAGAAAGAGGCAAGAGGGGTGCAGAAAGAAGCAAGTGAGGTGTAGAAAGAGGCAAGAGAGGTACAGAAAGAGGCAAAAGAGGTGCAGAAAGAGGCAAGTGAGATGCACAAAGAGGGAAGAAGGGTGCAGAAAGAGGCAAGAGCGGTGCGGAAAGAAGCAAGAGAAGTACAGAATGAAGCAACAGGGGTGCAGAAAGAAGCAACAGAGGTGCTGAAAGAGGTGCGAAGGGTGCAGAAAGAGCAAGACTAGTGCAGAAAAAAGCAACAGAGGCACAGAAAGAGGCAAGAGAGGTACAGAAACAGGCAGGAGAGGTACAGAAAGAGGGAACAGAGGTGCAGAAAGAGGCAAGAGGGGTGCAGAAAGAAGCAAGTGAGGTACAGAAGGAGGCAAGCGAGGTGCAGAAAGACACAAGAGAGGTGCCGAAACAAGCAAGAGAAGTACAGAAATAAGCACGAGAATTGTTGAAAGAAGCAACAGAGATGTAGAAAGAAGCAAGAGAAGTGCAGAAAGAGGCAGGAGAGGTGCAAAAAGAGGCAAGAGAGGTACAGAAAGAAGCAAGAAGTGAGGAAAGAAGCGAGAGGTACAGAAAGAGGGAAGAAAAGAGCAGAAAGAGACAACAGGAGTGCAGAAAGAGACAACATGGGGTGCAGAATGAAGCAAGAGAGGAGGAGAAAGAGGCAAAAGACGTACAGAAAGGATCAACAGAGGTGCAGATAGAGGCAAGAGGGCTACAGAAAGAGGAGCAAGAAGTGCAAAAGAAGCAAACGAGGTGCACAAAGAGGCAAGAGGGGTGCAGAAAAAGGCAAGACCAGTGCAGAAAGAACAAAGAGATATGCAGAAAGAGGCAAGAGATGTGGAGAAAGAGGCAAGAGATGTGCAGGAAAAGGGAAGATGGGTGCAGAAAGAAGCTAGAGAAGTGCAGAACGAGGCAGGAGGGATGTAGAAATTTGCATCAAAGGTACAAAAAGAAGCAAGAGTAGTGAAGTAGGAACCCACAGAGGTGCAGAAAGTGGCAAGAGGGGTACAGAAAGAGGCATGAAATGTACAGAAAGAAGCAAAATAGGTGCAGAAAGAGGCAAGAGAACTACAGAAAAAGGTAAGAGAGGTGCACAAAGAGGCAAAAGGGGTACAGAAAGAGGCAAGAGGGGTGCAGAAAGAAGCAAAATAAGTGCAGAAAAAAACAACTGAGGTTCTTAAAGAAAGCAAGAGGGGTGCAGAAAGAGGCAAGAGAAGTTCAGAAAGAAGCAATAGAGGTGCCTAAAGAGGCAAGAGATGTACAGAAACAGACAAGAAGGGTACACAAAGAGGGAACAGGGGTGCAGAAAGAGGTAAGAGGGATACTGACATTTGCAAGAGAGGTGCAGAAAGAAGCAAGAGCAGTGCAGAAAGAAGCAACAGAGGTACAGAAAGAGGCAAGAGAAGTGCAGAAATAGGCAGGAGAGGTGCAGAAAGAGGCAAGAGCAGTGCAGAAAGAAGCAAGAGAAGGTCAGAAAGAAGCAGGAGAGGTGGAGAAATAGGGAAGAGAGTGTAGAAAGAGGCATGAGGAATGCAGTAATATGCAAAAGAGGTACAGAAAGAAGCAGGAGCAGTGCAGAAAGAACCAACAGAGGAGGGACGATGGATGCACAGAGAGGTAGGAGAGGTGCACAAAGAGACAAGAGGGGTACAGAAAGAGGTAGGAGGGAGGAAGAAAGAAGGAAGAGAAGTGGAGAAAGAAGTAACAGAGGTACTGAAAGAGGCGTAAAATATTCAGAAAGAGGCAAGAGAAGTGCAAAAAGAAGCAACAAAGGTACAGAAAGAGGCAAGAGAAGTACAGAAATAGGCAGGAGAGGTGCAGAAAGAAGGAACAGGGTGCAGAAAAAGGGAAGAGGGATGCAGAAAGAAGCAAGTAAGGTGCACAAAGACGCAAGAGAGGTGCATAAACAAGCAAGAGAAGTACATAAAGAAGCAAGAGAATTACTGAAAGAAGCAACAGAGGTGTAGAAAAAAGCAAGAGAAATGCAGAAATAGGCAAGTGAGGTGCATTAAGCAAGTGAGGTGCAGAAAGAAGCAGGAGAACTGCAGGAAGAGGCATGAGAGATGCAATAACAGAGAAGAGAGGTGCAGAAAGAACCAAGAAGGGCAGAAAGAAGGAAGAGGGGAACAGAAAGAGGAAAGGTGAGTGCTGAAAGAGATAACAGGGGTGCAGAAAGAAGCAAGCAAGATACAGAAAGAGGAAAAAGTAGTGCAGAAAGAAGCAACAGAGGTGCAGAAGGAGGTAAGAGAACTGCAGAAAGAGGCAAGTAAGTTGCAGAAACAGGCAAAGGAGGTGCAGAAAGAGGGAACAGGGATGCAGACAGAGGCAAAAGAGGTTCAGAAAATGGGAAGAGGGGTGCAAAAAGAGGTTTGAGGGGTACCTAAATTTGCAAGCGAGGTGCAGAAAGAAGCAAGAGCAGTGCAGAAGAACCAATAGAAGTGCCGAAAGAGGCAAGGGGGTGCACAAAGAGACAAGATAAGTGCAGAAAGAAGGAACAAATGTAAACAAAGAGGCAAGAGGGGTGCAGAAAGAGGGAAGAGAGGTGTAGAAAGGTGAGAAGTATAGAAAGAGGCAAGTGGGGTAGAGAAAGAAGCAAGATCACTGCAAAAAGAACCAACAGAGGTGCAAAAAGAGGCAAGAAGGATGCAGAAAAGGTAGGAGAGGTGCACAAAGAGGCAAGAGAGGTACAAAAAGAGGCAGGAGGGGTGCAGAGAGAAGGAAGAGAAGTGTAGAAAGAAGCAACAGAGGTGCTGAAAGAGGTGCGAAGGGTGCTGAAAGAGGCAAGAGAAGTGCAAAAAGAAGCAACAGAGGTACAGAAAGAGGCAAGAGAAGTACAGAAATAGGCAGGAGAGGTGCAGAAAGAAGGAACAGGGGTGCAGAAAAAGGGAAGAGGGGTGCAGAAAGAAGCAAGTGAGGTGCAGAAAGACGCAAGAGAGGTGCATAAACAAGCAAGAGAAGTGCATAAAGAGGCAAGAGAATTGCTGAAAGAAGCAACAGAGGTGTAGAAAAAAGCAAGAGAAGTGCAGAAATAGGCAAGTGAGGTGCATTAAGCAAGTGAGGTACAGAAAGAAGCAAGAGAACTGCAGGAAGAGGCTTGAGAGATGCAATAAAAGAGAAGAGAGGTACAGAAAGAACCAATAAAAGGGCAGAAAAAAGCAAGAGAGGAACAGAAAGAGGAAAGACGAGTGATGAAAGAGATAACAGGGGTGCAAAAAGAAGCAACAGAGGTACAGAAAGAGGCAAGAGAAGTGCAGAAATAGGCAGGAGAGGTGCAGAAAGAGGCAAGAGCAGTACAGAAAGAAGCAAGAGAAGGTCAGAAAGAAGCAGGAGAGGTGGAGAAATAGGGAAGAGAGTGTAGAAAGAGGCATGAGGAATGCAGTAATATGCAAAAGAGTTACAGAAAGAAGCAGGAGCAGTGCAGAAAGAACCAACAGAGGAGAGACGATGGATGCACAGAGAGGTAGGAGAGGTGCACAAAGAGGCAAGAGGGGTACAAAAAGAGGTAGGAGGGAGGAAGAAAGAAGGAAGAGAAGTGGAGAAAGAAGTAACAGAGGTACTGAAAGAGGCGTAAAATATTCAGAAAGAGGCAAGAGAAGTGCAAAAAGAAGCAACAAAGGTACAGAAAGAGGCAAGAGAAGTACAGAAATAGGCAGGAGAGGTGCAGAAAGAAGGAACAGGGTGCAGAAAAAGGGAAGAGGGGTGCAGAAAGAAGCAAGTAAGGTGCAGAAAGACGCAAGAGAGGTGCATAAACAAGCAAGAGAAGTACATAAAGAGGCAAGAGAATTACTGAAAGAAGCAACAGAGGTGTAGAAAAAAGCAAGAGAAATGCAGAAATAGGCAAGTGAGGTGCATTAAGCAAGTGAGGTGCAAAAAGAAGCAGGAGAACTGCAGGAAGAGGCATGAGAGATGCAATAACAGAGAAGAGAGGTGCAGAAAGAACCAAGAAGGGCAGAAAGAAGGAAGAGGGGAACAGAAAGAGGAAAGGCGAGTGCTGAAAGAGATAACAGGGGTGCAGAAAGAAGCAAGCAAGGTACAGAAAGAGGAAAAAGTAGTGCAGAAAGAAGCAACAGAGGTGCAGAAGGAGGTAAGAGAACTGCAGAAAGAGGCAAGTAAGTTGCAGAAACAGGCAAAAGAGGTACAGAAAGAGGGAACAGGGATGCAGACAGAGGCAAAAGAGGTGCAGAAAATGGGAAGAGGGGTGCAAAAAGAGGTTTGAGGGGTACATAAATTTGCAAGCGAGGTGCAGAAAGAAGTAAGAGCAGTGCAGAAGAACCAATAGAAGTGCCGAAAGAGGCAAGAGGGGTGCACAAAGAGACAAGATAAGTGCAGAAAGAAGGAACAAATGTAAACAAAGAGGCAAGAGGGGTGCAGAAAGAGGGAAGAGAGGTGTAGAAAGAGGCAAGAGGGGTGCAGAAAGAGGTAGGATAGGTGCACAAAGAGGCAAGAGAGGGGCAGGAGGGGTACAGAAAGAAGGAAGAGGAGTGCAGAAAGAAGCAAAGGAGGTACAGAAAGAGGCAAGAGAGGTGCAGAAACAGGCAGAAAAGGCACAGAAAGATGGAACAGGGGTGTGCAGAGTGGTGCAGAAAGAGGGAAGAGGGGTGCAGAAAGAGGCAAGTGGGTGCAGAAAGAAGCAAGTATGGTGCAGAAAGAGGCAACAGAGGTGACGAAAGATGCGATAGATGTGCAGAAACAAGCAAGAGGAGTGCAGAAAGAGGCAAGAGAATTGCTGAAAGAAGCAACAGAGGTGATGAAAGTAGCAAGAGAAGCGCGGAAAGAGGCAAGTGAGGTGCAGAAAGAAGCAAGAGCAGTGCAGAAAGCACCAACAGAGGTGCAAAAAGAGCCAAAAGGGGTGCAGAAAGAGGTAGGAGAGGGACTTAAAGAGTCAAGACCTACAGAAAGAGGCAAGAGGGGTGCAGAAAGGTGAGAAGCAACAGAGGGGATGAAAGAAGCAAGAGAAGTGTAGAAAGAGGCAAGTGGGGTAGAGAAAGAAGCAAGATCACTGCAAAAAGAACCAACAGAGTTGCAAAAAGAGGCAAGAAGGATGCAGAAAAGGTAGGAGAGGTGCACAAATAGGCAAGAGAGGTACAAAAAGAGGCAGGAGGGGTGCAGAGAGAAGGAAGAGAAGTGTAGAAAGAAGCAACAGAGGTGCTGAAAGAGGTGCGAAGGGTGCAGAAAGAGGCAAGAGAAGTGCAAAAAGAAGCAACAGAGTTACAGAAAGAGGCAAGAGAAGTACAGAAATAGGCAGGAGAGGTGCAGAAAGAAGGAACAGGGGTGCAGAAAAAGGGAAGAGGGGTGCAGAAAGTAGCAAGTGAGGTGCAGAAAGACGCAAGAGAGGTGCATAAACAAGCAAGAGAAGTGCATAAAGAGGCAAGAGAATTGCTGAAAGAAGCAACAGAGGTGTAGAAAAAAGCAAGAGAAGTGCAGAAGCAAGTGAGGTGCATTAAGCAAGTAAGGTACAGAAAGAAGCAAGAGAACTGCAGGAAGAGGCTTGAGAGATGCAATAAAAGAGAAGAGAGATACAGAAAGAACCAATAAAAGGGCAGAAAAAAGCAAGAGAGGAACAGAAAGAGGAAAGACAAGTGCTGAAAGAGATAACAGGGGTGCAGAAAGAAGCAAGCAAGGTACAGAAAGAGGAAAAAGTAGTGCAGAAGGAGGTAAGAGAACTGCAGAAAGAGGTAAGTACGTTGCAGAAACAGGCAAAATAGGTGCAGAAAGAGGGGAAAGGAATGCAGACAGAGGCAAAAGAGTTACAGAAATTAGGAAGAGGGGTGCAAAAAAAGGTGTGAGGGGTACAGATATTTGCAAGCGAGGTTCAGAAAGAAACAAGGGCAGTGCAGAAGAACAAATAGAAGTGCAGGAAGAGGCAAGAGGGGTGCACAAAGAGACAGATAAGTACAGAAAGAAGGAACAAATATAAACAAAGAGGCAAGAGGGGTGCAGAAAGAGGGAAGAGAGGTGTAGAAAGAGGCAAGAGAGTTGCAGAGAGAGGGAAAAAGGGTGCAGAAAGAGGCAAGAGGGGTGCAGAAAGAAGTAGGATAGGTGCACAAAGAGGCAAGAGAAGCAGGAGGGGTACAGAAAGAAGGAAGAGGAGTGCAGAAAGAAGCAACAGAGGTACAGAAAGAGGCAAGAGAGGTGCAGAAACAGGCAGAAAAGGCACCGAAAGATGGACAGGGATGTAGAGAGTGGTGCAGAAAGAGGGAAGAGGGGAGCAGAAAGAGGCAAGTGGGTGCAGAAAGAAGCAGGTATAGTGCAGAAAGAGGCAACAGAGGTGACGAAAGATGCGATTGATGTGCAAAAACAAGCAAGAGGAGTGCAGAAAGAGGCAAGAGCGTTGCTGAAAGAAGCAACAGAGGTGATGAAAGTAGCAAGAGAAGTGCAGAAAGAGGCAAGAGAATTGCTGAAAGAAGCAACAGAGGGGATGGAAGAAGCAAGAGAAATGTAGAAAGAGGCAAGTGGGGTAGAGAAAGAAGCAAGATCAGTGCAGAAAGAACCAACAGAGGTGCAAAAAGAGGCAAAAAGGATGCAGAAAAACGTAAGAGAGATGCACAAAGAGGCAAGAGAGATACAAAAAGAGGCAGGAGGGGTGCAGAGAGAAGGAAGAGAAGTGTAGAAAGAAGCAACAGAGGTGCTGAAAGAGGTGCGAAGGGTGCAGAAAGAGGCAGGAAAGGTGTAGAAAGAGCAAGAGGGGTGCAGAAAGAAGCAAGTGAGGTGTAGAAAGAGGCAAGAGAGGTACAGAAAGAGACAAGAGGGGTGCAGAAAGAGGCAAGAGAGATGAACAAAGAGGAAAGAAGGGTGCAGAAAGAGGCAAGGGGGTGCGGAAAGAAGCAATAGAATTACAGAATGAAGCAACAGGGGTGCAGAAAGAGGCAACAGGTGGGTAGAAAGAGGCAATAGAGGTGGTGCAGAAGGAGGCAAGAGAACTGCACAAAGAGGCAAGAGAGTTGCAGAAACAGACATGAGAGGTACAGAAAGAGGGAACGGGGTGCAGGCAGAGGCAAGAGAATTGCAGAAAGAGGGACGAGGAATGCAGAAAGAGGCAAGAGGGATGCAGAAAAAAGCAAGAGTAGTGCAGAAACAGACAAAAGAGGTGCAGAGAGAGCAGGGTGCATACAGAGGCAAGAGAATTGCAGAAAGAGGGATGAGAGGCGCAGAAAGAAACAAGAAGGTTGCAGAATTTTACAAGAGGTGCAGAAAGAGGTAAGGGGATATAGAAAGAAGCAAGAAAAGTGCAGAAATACGCAAAAGAGTTGCAGAAAGAGGCAAGAAAACTGCAGAAAAAAGGAAGAGAGGTGCAGAAAGAGGCAGGAGAGGTCCAGAAAGAGGCAAGAGAAGTGCAGAAAGAAGCAACAGAGGTGCCGAAAGAGGCAGGAGAGGCATAGAAACATGCAAGAAAGGTACAAATAGAGGTAAGAGGGATACAGAAATTTGCAAGAGAGGTGCAAAAAGAAGCCAGAGCAGTGCAGAAAGAAGCAAGAGAAGTGCAGAAAGAAGCAAGAGAGGTGGAGAAATAGGGAAGAGGGGTACAGAAAGAGGAAAGGCGAGTGCTGAAAGAGATAACAGGGGTGCAGAAAGAAGCAAGCAAGGTACAGAAAGAGGAAAAAGTAGTGCAGAAAGAAGCAACAGAGGTGCAGAAGGAGGTAAGAGAACTGCAGAAAGAGGCAAGTAAGTTGCAGAAACAGGCAAAAGAGGTGCAGAAAGAGGGAACAGGGATGCAGACAGAGGCAAAAGAGGTGCAGAAAATGGGAAGAGGGGTGCAAAAAGAGGTTTGAGGGGTATATAAATTTGCAAGCGAGGTGCAGAAAGAAGTAAGAGCAGTGCAGAAGAACCAATAGAAGTGCCGAAAGAGGCAAGAGGGGTGCACAAAGAGACAAGATAAGTGCAGAAAGAAGGAACAAATGTAAACAAAGAGGCAAGAGGGGTGCAGAAAGAGGGAAGAGAGGTGTAGAAAGAGGCAAGAGGGGTGCAGAAAGAGGTAGGATAGGTGCACAAAGAGGCAAGAGAGGGGCAGGAGGGGTACAGAAAGAAGGAACAGGAGTGCAGAAAGAAGCAAAGGAGGTACAGAAAGAGGCAAGAGAGGTGCAGAAACAGGCAGAAAAGGCACAGAAAGATGGAACAGGGGTGTGCAGAGTGGTGCAGAAAGAGGGAAGAGGGGTGCAGAAAGAGGCAAGTGGGTGCAGAAAGAAGCAAGTATGGTGCAGAAAGAGGCAACAGAGGTGACGAAAGATGCGATAGATGTGCAGAAACAAGCAAGAGGAGTGCAGAAAGAGGCAAGAGAATTGCTGAAAGAAGCAACAGAGGTGATGAAAGTAGCAAGAGAAGCGCGGAAAGAGGCAAGTGAGGTGCAGAAAGAAGCAAGAGCAGTGCAGAAAGCACCAACAGAGGTGCAAAAAGAGCCAAAAGGGGTGCAGAAAGAGGTAGGAGAGGGACTTAAAGAGTCAAGACCTACAGAAAGAGGCAAGAGGGGTGCAGAAAGGTGAGAAGCAACAGAGGGGATGAAAGAAGCAAGAGAAGTGTAGAAAGAGGCAAGTGGGGTAGAGAAAGAAGCAAGATCACTGCAAAAAGAACCAACAGAGTTGCAAAAAGAGGCAAGAAGGATGCAGAAAAGGTAGGAGAGGTGCACAAATAGGCAAGAGAGGTACAAAAAGAGGCAGGAGGGGTGCAGAGAGAAGGAAGAGAAGTGTAGAAAGAAGCAACAGAGGTGCTGAAAGAGGTGCGAAGGGTGCAGAAAGAGGCAAGAGAAGTGCAAAAAGAAGCAACAGAGTTACAGAAAGAGGCAAGAGAAGTACAGAAATAGGCAGGAGAGGTGCAGAAAGAAGGAACAGGGGTGCAGAAAAAGGGAAGAGGGGTGCAGAAAGTAGCAAGTGAGGTGCAGAAAGACGCAAGAGAGGTGCATAAACAAGCAAGAGAAGTGCATAAAGAGGCAAGAGAATTGCTGAAAGAAGCAACAGAGGTGTAGAAAAAAGCAAGAGAAGTGCAGAAGCAAGTGAGGTGCATTAAGCAAGTAAGGTACAGAAAGAAGCAAGAGAACTGCAGGAAGAGGCTTGAGAGATGCAATAAAAGAGAAGAGAGATACAGAAAGAACCAATAAAAGGGCAGAAAAAAGCAAGAGAGGAACAGAAAGAGGAAAGACAAGTGCTGAAAGAGATAACAGGGGTGCAGAAAGAAGCAAGCAAGGTACAGAAAGAGGAAAAAGTAGTGCAGAAGGAGGTAAGAGAACTGCAGAAAGAGGTAAGTACGTTGCAGAAACAGGCAAAATAGGTGCAGAAAGAGGGGAAAGGAATGCAGACAGAGGCAAAAGAGTTACAGAAATTAGGAAGAGGGGTGCAAAAAAAGGTGTGAGGGGTACAGATATTTGCAAGCGAGGTTCAGAAAGAAACAAGGGCAGTGCAGAAGAACAAATAGAAGTGCAGGAAGAGGCAAGAGGGGTGCACAAAGAGACAGATAAGTACAGAAAGAAGGAACAAATATAAACAAAGAGGCAAGAGGGGTGCAGAAAGAGGGAAGAGAGGTGTAGAAAGAGGCAAGAGAGTTGCAGAGAGAGGGAAAAAGGGTGCAGAAAGAGGCAAGAGGGGTGCAGAAAGAAGTAGGATAGGTGCACAAAGAGGCAAGAGAAGCAGGAGGGGTACAGAAAGAAGGAAGAGGAGTGCAGAAAGAAGCAACAGAGGTACAGAAAGAGGCAAGAGAGGTGCAGAAACAGGCAGAAAAGGCACCGAAAGATGGACAGGGATGTAGAGAGTGGTGCAGAAAGAGGGAAGAGGGGAGCAGAAAGAGGCAAGTGGGTGCAGAAAGAAGCAGGTATAGTGCAGAAAGAGGCAACAGAGGTGACGAAAGATGCGATTGATGTGCAAAAACAAGCAAGAGGAGTGCAGAAAGAGGCAAGAGCGTTGCTGAAAGAAGCAACAGAGGTGATGAAAGTAGCAAGAGAAGTGCAGAAAGAGGCAAGAGAATTGCTGAAAGAAGCAACAGAGGGGATGGAAGAAGCAAGAGAAATGTAGAAAGAGGCAAGTGGGGTAGAGAAAGAAGCAAGATCAGTGCAGAAAGAACCAACAGAGGTGCAAAAAGAGGCAAAAAGGATGCAGAAAAACGTAAGAGAGATGCACAAAGAGGCAAGAGAGATACAAAAAGAGGCAGGAGGGGTGCAGAGAGAAGGAAGAGAAGTGTAGAAAGAAGCAACAGAGGTGCTGAAAGAGGTGCGAAGGGTGCAGAAAGAGGCAGGAAAGGTGTAGAAAGAGCAAGAGGGGTGCAGAAAGAAGCAAGTGAGGTGTAGAAAGAGGCAAGAGAGGTACAGAAAGAGACAAGAGGGGTGCAGAAAGAGGCAAGAGAGATGAACAAAGAGGAAAGAAGGGTACAGAAAGAGGCAAGGGGGTGCGGAAAGAAGCAATAGAATTACAGAATGAAGCAACAGGGGTGCAGAAAGAGGCAACAGGTGGGTAGAAAGAGGCAATAGAGGTGGTGCAGAAGGAGGCAAGAGAACTGCACAAAGAGGCAAGAGAGTTGCAGAAACAGACATGAGAGGTACAGAAAGAGGGAACGGGGTGCAGGCAGAGGTAAGAGAATTGCAGAAAGAGGGACGAGGAATGCAGAAAGAGGCAAGAGGGATGCAGAAAAAAGCAAGAGTAGTGCAGAAACAGACAAAAGAGGTGCAGAGAGAGCAGGGTGCATACAGAGGCAAGAGAATTGCAGAAAGAGGGATGAGAGGCGCAGAAAGAAACAAGAAGGTTGCAGAATTTTACAAGAGGTGCAGAAAGAGGTAAGGGGATACAGAAAGAAGCAAGAAAAGTGCAGAAATACGCAAAAGAGTTGCAGAAAGAGGCAAGAAAACTGCAGAAAAAAGGAAGAGAGGTGCAGAAAGAGGCAGGAGAGGTCCAGAAAGAGGCAAGAGAAGTGCAGAAAGAAGCAACAGAGGTGCCGAAAGAGGCAGGAGAGGCATAGAAACATGCAAGAAAGGTACAAATAGAGGTAAGAGGGATACAGAAATTTGCAAGAGAGGTGCAAAAAGAAGCCAGAGCAGTGCAGAAAGAAGCAAGAGAAGTGCAGAAAGAAGCAAGAGAGGTGGAGAAATAGGGAAGAGGGGTACAGAAAGAGGAAAGGCGAGTGCTGAAAGAGATAACAGGGGTGCAGAAAGAAGCAAGCAAGGTACAGAAAGAGGAAAAAGTAGTGCAGAAAGAAGCAACAGAGGTGCAGAAGGAGGTAAGAGAACTGCAGAAAGAGGCAAGTAAGTTGCAGAAACAGGCAAAAGAGGTGCAGAAAGAGGGAACAGGGATGCAGACAGAGGCAAAAGAGGTGCAGAAAATGGGAAGAGGGGTGCAAAAAGAGGTTTGAGGGGTATATAAATTTGCAAGCAAGGTGCAGAAAGAAGTAAGAGCAGTGCAGAAGAACCAATAGAAGTGCCGAAAGAGGCAAGAGGGGTGCACAAAGAGACAAGATAAGTGCAGAAAGAAGGAACACATGTAAACAAAGAGGCAAGAGGGGTGCAGAAAGAGGGAAGAGAGGTGTAGAAAGAGGCAAGAGGGGTGCAGAAAGAGGTAGGATAGGTGCACAAAGAGGCAAGAGAGGGGCAGGAGGGGTACAGAAAGAAGGAAGAGGAGAGCAGAAAGAAGCAAAGGAGGTACAGAAAGAGGCAAGAGAGGTGCAGAAACAGGCAGAAAAGGCACAGAAAGATGGAACAGGGGTGTGCAGAGTGGTGCAGAAAGAGGGAAGAGGGGTGCAGAAAGAGGCAAGTGGGTGCAGAAAGAAGCAAGTATGGTGCAGAAAGAGGCAACAGAGGTGACGAAAGATGCGATAGATGTGCAGAAACAAGCAAGAGGAGTGCAGAAAGAGGCAAGAGAATTGCTGAAAGAAGCAACAGAGGTGATGAAAGTAGCAAGAGAAGCGCAGAAAGAGGTAAGTGAGGTGCAGAAAGAAGCAAGAGCAGTGCAGAAAGCACCAACAGAGGTGCAAAAAGAGCCAAAAGGGGTGCAGAAAGAGGTAGGAGAGGGACTTAAAGAGTCAAGACCTACAGAAAGAGGCAAGAGGGGTGCAGAAAGGTGAGAAGCAACAGAGGGGATGAAAGAAGCAAGAGAAGTGTAGAAAGAGGCAAGTGGGGTAGAGAAAGAAGCAAGATCACTGCAAAAAGAACCAACAGAGTTGCAAAAAGAGGCAAGAAGGATGCAGAAAAGGTAGGAGAGGTGCACAAATAGGCAAGAGAGGTACAAAAAGAGGCAGGAGGGGTGCAGAGAGAAGGAAGAGAAGTGTAGAAAGAAGCAACAGAGGTGCTGAAAGAGGTGCGAAGGGTGCAGAAAGAGGCAAGAGAAGTGCAAAAAGAAGCAACAGAGTTACAGAAAGAGGCAAGAGAAGTACAGAAATAAGCAGGAGAGGTGCAGAAAGTAGGAATGGGTGCAGAAAAAGGGAAGAGGGGTGCAGAAAGTAGCAAGTGAGGTGCAGAAAGACGCAAGAGAGGTGCATAAACAAGCAAGAGAAGTGCATAAAGAGGCAAGAGAATTGCTGAAAGAAGCAACAGAGGTGTAGAAAAAAGCAAGAGAAGTGCAGAAGCAAGTGAGGTGCATTAAGCAAGTGAGGTACAGAAAGAAGCAAGAGAACTGCAGGAAGAGGCTTGAGAGATGCAATAAAAGAGAAGAGAGGTACAGAAAGAACCAATAAAAGGGCAGAAAAAAGCAAGAGAGGAACAGAAAGAGGAAAGACAAGTGCTGAAAGAGATAACAGGGGTGCAGAAAGAAGCAAGCAAGGTACAGAAAGAGGAAAAAGTAGTGCAGAAGGAGGTATGAGAACTGCAGAAAGAGGTAAGTACGTTGCAGAAACAGGCAACATAGGTGCAGAAAGAGGGGAAAGGAATGCAGACAGAGGCAAAAGAGTTACAGAAATTAGGAAGAGGGGTGCAAAAAAAGGTGTGAGGGGTACAGATATTTGCAAGCGAGGTTCAGAACGAAACAAGGGCAGTGCAGAAGAACAAATAGAAGTGCAGGAAGAGGCAAGAGGGGTGCACAAAGAGACAGATAAGTACAGAAAGAAGGAACAAATATAAACAAAGAGGCAAGAGGGGTGCAGAAAGAGGGAAGAGAGGTGTAGAAAGAGGCAAGAGAGTTGCAGAGAGAGGGAAAAAGGGTGCAGAAAGAGGCAAGAGGGGTGCAGAAAGAAGTAGGATAGGTGCACAAAGAGGCAAGAGAAGCAGGAGGGGTACAGAAAGAAGGAAGAGGAGTGCAGAAAGAAGCAACAGAGGTACAGAAAGAGGCAAGTGAGGTGCAGAAACAGGAAGAAAAGGCACCGAAAGATGGAACAGGGATGTAGAGACTGGTGCAGAAAGAGGGAAGAGGGGAGCAGAAAGAGGCAAGTGGGTGCAGAAAGAAGCAGGTATGGTGCAGAAAGAGGCAACAGAGGTGACGAAAGATGCGATTGATGTGCAAAAACAAGCAAGAGGAGTGCAGAAAGAGGCAAGAGCGTTGCTGAAAGAAGCAACAGAGGTGATGAAAGTAGCAAGAGAAGTGCAGAAAGAGGCAAGTGAGGTGCAGAAAGAAGCAAGAGCAGTGCAGAAAGAACCAACAGAGGTGCAAAAAGAGCCAAGAGGGGTGCAGAAAGAGGTAGGAGAGGTCCTCAAAGAGTCAAGACCTACAGAAAGAGGCAAGAGGGGTGCAGAAAGGAGAGAAGTGCAGAAAGAGGCAAGAGAATTGCTGAAAGAAGCAACAGAGGGGATGAAAGAAGCAAGAGAAATGTAGAAAGAGGCAAGTGGGGTAGAGAAAGAAGCAAGATCAGTGCAGAAAGAACCAACAGAGGTGCAAAAAGAGGCAAGAAGGATGCAGAAAAACATAAGAGAGATGCACAAAGAGGCAAGAGAGATACAAAAAGAGGCAGGAGGGGTGCAGAGAGAAGGAAGAGAAGTGTAGAAAGAAGCAACAGAGGTGCTGAAAGAGGTGCTAAGGGTGCAGAAAGAGGCAGGAAAGGTGTAGAAAGAGCAAGAGGGGTGCAGAAAGAAGCAAGTGAGGTGTAGAAAGAGGCAAGAGAGGTACAGAAAGAGACAAGAGGGGTGCAGAAAGAGGCAAGAGAGATGAACAAAGAGGAAAGAAGGGTGCAGAAAGAGGCAAGAGGGGTGCGGAAAGAAGCAAAAGAAGTACAGAATGAAGCAACAGGGGTACAGAAAGAGGCAACAGGTGGGTAGAAAGAGGCAATAGAGGTGCAGAAGGAGGCAAGAGAACTGCACAAAGAGGCAAGAGAGTTGCAGAAACAGACATGAGAGGTACAGAAAGAGGGAACGGGGTGCAGGCAGAGGCAAGAGAATTGCAGAAAGAGGGACGAGGAATGCAGAAAGAGGCAAAAGGGATGCAGAAAAAAAGCAAGAGTCGTGCAGAAACAGACAAAAGAGGTGCAGAGAGAGCAGGGTGCATACAGAGGCAAGAGAATTGCAGAAAGAGGGATGAGAGGTGCAGAAAGAGGTAAGGGGATACAGAAAGAAGCAAGAAAAGTGCAGAAATACGCAAAAGAGTTGCAGAAAGAGGCAAGAAAACTGCAGAAAAAAGGAAGAGAGGTGCAGAAAGAGGCAGGAGAGGTGCAGAAAGAGGCAAGAGAAGTGCAGAAAGAAGCAACAGAGGTGCCGAAAGAGGCAGGAGAGGCATAGAAACATGCAAGAAAGGTACAAATAGAGGTAAGAGGGATACAGAAATTTGCAAGAGAGGTGCAAAAAGAAGCCAGAGCAGTGCAGAAAGAAGCAAGAGAAGTGCAGAAAGAAGCAAGAGAGGTGGAGAAATAGGGAAGAGGGGTACATAAAGAGGCAAGAGGGATACAGAAATTTCAAAAGAGGTGCAGAAGGAAGCAAGAGCAGTGCAGAAAGAACAGAGGTACAAAAGGTGATAAGACGGGTACAGAAAGCGGTAGGAGAGGTGCACAAAGAGGCAAGAGAGGCAGGGGGGGTACAGTAAGAAGGAAGAGAAGTACAGAAAGAAGCAACTGAGGTTCCAAAAGACGCACGAGAGGTGCAGAAACAGGCAGGAAAGGCACAGAAAGAGGGAACAGGGATGTAGAGAGTGGTGCAGAAAGAGGGAAGAGAGGTGCAGAAAGAGGCAAGTGGGTGCAGGAAAGAAGCAAGTAAGGTGCAGAAAGAGGCAACAGAGGTGACGAAAGAAGCAAGAGATGTGCAGAAACAAGAAGAGAAGTGCAGAAAGAGGCAAGAGAATTGCTGAAAGAAGCAACAGAGGTGAGGAAAGTAGCAAGAGAAGTGCAGAAAGAGGCAAGTGAGGTGCAGAAAGAAGCAATAGCAATGCAAAAAAGTACCAACAGAGGTGCAAAAAGAGGCAAGAGGGGTGCAAAAGAGGTAGGAGAGATGCTCAAAGAGACAAGACGTACAGGAAGAGGCAAGAGGGGTGCAGAAAGGAGAGAAGTGCAGAAAGAGGCAAGAGAATTGCTGAAAGAAGCAACATAGGTGATGAAAGAAGCAAGAGAAGTGCAGAAAGAGGCAAGTGAGGTGGAGAAAGAAGTGTTAGACGGGGACCTGGAGGGTCGGCCGAGCACAAGGGGAGAGGCCTCCGGTGAGGGCCGTCTCCAGCGATCGTACAGACAAGTAACTTCCCCCCCCCCACAGATGGACACCACACGAAGATCAGAGTAACACCTTTTATAGGCAGTTCTTGAAGTAAGGTAGTACGATACAAGGAGATCAGGACACGATGATCCTCTCAATTCTAATCTCTAGTAGGGAAAGGGGGTAGCGGGACAGTCTTGGTACCTACGGGTACTGAGGTGAAACGGCGGTAGCTCACAATCCTCGAGCTCGGCGGTCGGACGGGTCGGACCGCGGCAGCGCCAGCAGGTCCCGAAGAGATCGTAGGTGGCAACGGGCCGCGGCAGCGCCAGCAGGTCCCAACGAAGATGGAAGTTACAACGGGCCGCGGCAGCGCCAGCAGGTCCCACGAGGATGAAGGTTGCAGAAGGCCGCGGCAGCGCCAGCAGGCAGGACGATAGTTCACAAGGCAGGGCTGCGGCAGCGCCAGCAGTCCGTCAAGGATGAGTTCTTCTCGGTGTCTCTCGACTCCAGGATACAACTGCCTTCCTGCTCTGGGGCTCCTCGGTTATAGGTCTGGCGCCCTTTGATGTCCGGACCCTCGCACTGGGAGGTCGGGAGGTCCGGGATGAGGGAGTCCAGACATCCAGCAGGGGGGTGGAGCTAGCACCCGGGGAGGCTGGGGGCGATCGGCACCTGGCGGGGGAGAGCCATCGACACTTCTTTCTCCCATTAGCCTGCCAAGTGGTCCGTTCACCTCCTGGATGGATGGTGGTGCCGGGATGGCGGGGCCTGGCCGGGCCCAGGGTTGGGGTCGAGCTGAGGCCACGCGGCCGCGTGGTGCAGTGTCCAAGATGGCGGCTGGGCCGGGCAATGGGGCTGCCGGGGGCCCGGGCCCGTGACACAGAGATATCTGGGAGCAGGCGTCCCGGAGGGGACGGGTTGCGGGTTGCTTCTGCGGGTAGCCCCCGGAGAGCCGGTGTCTGGGCCCTGTCATGCGGGGAGGGAGCGAGCCCTTCGCGGGGCCTGTCCAACATGCGTCCCCCCCAGCTGAAGGCGGGGAGAGTCACCCATCCTCTTGGGGACTCTCCTCGTCGAGGCGGAAAAAGCGGGACAGGCCATCCGCGTTGGCGTGGTCTTGGCCAGGGCGATGCTCCACAGTGAAGTCCATCCCCTGCAGGGAGATGGACCATCGCAATAGTTTGGGGTTCTCCCCCCGCATTTGCATTAGCCATTGCAGGGGCCGATGATCTGTTTGTACCCGGAAGTGGGTTCCGAAGAGGTAAGGCCGGAGCTTCTTGAGGGCCCATACTACTGCGAAGGCCTCTCGCTCAATGGTGCTCCAGCACTGTTCTCGGGGCAGGAGGCGTCTGCTGATGAAGGCCACTGGTTGGTCGACTCCCTCGGGGTTCAGTTGGGAGAGGACGGCCCCGATGCCATGGTCTGAGGCATCAGTCTGGACGATGAACTCACGGCTGTAGTCGGGGGCCTGGAGCACAGGAGCGGTGCACATGGCGGCCTTCAGCCTCTCGAAGGCCGCTTGACAGTCGGGAGTCCAGTTGACTGTTTTTGGGTTGGTCTTGGATGTGAGTTCCGTGAGGGGCCCCACAATGCTGCCATAGTCCTTTACGAACCGCCGATAGTATCCGGTGAGCCCCAAGAAGGCTCGGACCTCGGTTTGGGTTACGGGGGGGCGCCAGGACTGGATGGCAGCGATCTTGAGCTGGAGGGGGGCCACCAGACCGCTCCCCACTTGGTGTCCGAGGTAGGTCACGGACCCCTGGCTGATTTGGCACTTGCTGGCCTTGATTGTGAGGCCGGCCCGTTGGAGGGCCTGCAGGACCCCTCGGAGGTGGCGGAGGTGGTCTGACCAGTGGCGGCTATACACCGCGATGTCGTCCAGGTATGCGGCGCTGAACTCTTCGAGGCCCGCCAATACCTGGTTCACAAGTCGTTGAAACGTGGCTGGAGCGTTTTTCATGCCGAATGGCATCACTCTGAAATGGTAGTGTCCATCCGGGGTGGAGAAAGCGGATCGTTCTTGTGCCCTGGGGGTGAGGCCGATCTGCCAGTAGCCCGCCGTCAGGTCGAAGATGCTTAGGTAGCGGGCCGCCCCCATGCGGTCAACTAGTTCGTCGGCTCGGGGGATGGGGTGAGCGTCGGTTCGGGTGACAGCGTTCAGACCCCGATAGTCGACGCAGAACCGGAGCTCGGGTGTGGTGCCCGGGGCCGCAGCTTTGGGGACCAGTACAACCGGGCTGGCCCAGGGGCTGTCCGAGGGTTCGATGACTCCGAGTGCGAGCATCTTGGAGACTTCTTCTTGGATGCAGGTGCGTACCCGATCTGGTACTCGGTACGGCCGGTGTCGGATAGGAGGACTGTCGCCAGTGTCCACGTCGTGCAGACACCAGGGGGTGACCCCGGGTGTGAGGGAGAATAGGTTTGCAAATTGCAGAAGGAGGGCCCGACAGTCTTGGCGCTGCTCCGGGGTCAGAGCCTCGGAGAGTTGGACCCCGTCCACTGAACCATCTTTTTCCCCGGCCCCCAGTAGGTCAGGGAGGGGCTCGGAGTCCTCTTCCGCCCCACTGTCTGTAGCCATCAGCAGGCTGAGCTCCGAGCGCACGAAGTGGGGTTTGAGTCTGTTGGCGTGGAGGACCCGGAGGGGGTTCCGGGGGGATTCCATGTCGATGAGGTAGGTGACGGGGCTCTTACGCTCGATCACCTTGAAGGGCCCCGTCCATTTGTCCTGTAAGGCACAAGGTTCGATGGGGGACATCACCCATACCTGCTGGCCAGGCTCGAATTCGATGGAGGAGGCATGTTGATCGTACCACTTCTTCATGTCCTCCTGACTGGCTTCAAGATTGGCTTTGGCGAGCTCTCTGAATCGCCGGGTCTGATTACGGAGGGTCAGGAGGTACTTGTAGACGTCTGGAGGGGTCTTCAGGGGGGGCCATTTCCCACTCTTCTTTAACTAGGCTGAGAGGCCCGCGAACAGGGTGTCCGTACAGGAGTTCGAAAGGGCTGAAGCCGAGGGACTTCTGGGGGACTTCTCGGTAGGCGAAGAGGAGGCACGGTAGTAGCACGTCCCACTGGCGGCGTAGGGGTTCTTCCAGCCCCATGATCATCCCCTTGAGAGTGCGGTTGAATCGCTCGACCAGTCCGTTTCCTTGCGGGTGATAGGGGGTTGTGAATTGGTAGGTGACTCCGCACTGTTGCCATAGGGATTTCATATATTTTGAAATAAAGTTCGTGCCCCTGTCGCTGACGACTTCCCTGGGGAAGCCCACTCGAGAGAAGACCCCCATTAAGGCTCGACCTACCACTGGTGCTGTTACAGTTCGAAGGGGAACCGCCTCAGGATAGCGGGTGGCGTGGTCCACCAGGACCAGGATGAATCGATGCCCTTGTGCTGTTCGGGGGTCCAGGGGCCCCACAATGTCTATTCCCACCCTTTCGAACGGGGTGGTCACAACGGGGAATGGTTGCAGAGGTGCCTTGAGTTTGCGGCCGCTCTTCCCGCTGGCCTGGCAGGTCGGGCAGGACCGGCAGTGGGTGGAGACGTCATTTCTCATTTTCGGCCAGTAAAAGTGAGTCACCAGGCGGTTGTATGTTTTGTCTTGCCCCAAGTGTCCAGCCAGGGGGACATCATGGGCCAAGTTCAGAAGGAAGTCTCTGAAACGGAGGGGCACCACCAGCACTCGACTGGCCCCCAGCTCCGCTATTCTTTGTTCGCTGTACAGTAGGTCATTGTCCCAATAGATCCAGTGGGCCCCTGCGGTGTCTCCTGCGCCCTGGGCGAGCGCTTGCTGTCGCAGTCCCTCGAGGGAGGGACATGTCTTTTGCTCTTGCCGGAATTGTTCTTGGGTGGGCCCCCCTTCCTGACGCCACTGAGCCAGGTCCGGAAGGTCTTGGGGCTGAGCGGGCTCTTCGTGGGTTTGTTCCGGGGTGTCGGTAGGGATGGAGTCTCCCTCTGGAGCGATCGGGGGAGGAGGTGCTGGCCATTCGGGTTCTTCAGATCTAGGGATGGTGTCGGCGGCCATGGACCGGGTTGTTACGCACGCCCAGCCCGGGAGGTCTAACATCCCCAGGTGCTCTCTTCTTTCAACGGCTGCCCACGGGGAACTCTCGAGATCGTTCCCCAGGAGGCAGTCCACGGGGGCATCGTCGCGGACAGTCACTTTTAACATACCGGAGACTCCTCCCCATTCGAAGGGGACGCAGGCCATCCGACACAGGCTCTCCGAATTGTCGGCCGATCGGACGGGGCAAAGAACGTTTGGCAGAATTTGTTCTGGGGTCACCAGGTGACAACGGACGGCCGTCACACTGGCCCCTGTGTCACGCAGGGCTTCGGCCTTACGCCCATTTATGTTCACCCACTGGCTGTATTTCCGGGTGTTGGCTGGTAGGGGAGCCCGCGGGATCAGGTCTCTTCCCCCTAGGCAGGCCAGGGTCATGGTGGCAGGTTCCCACTCGGGCTGCTCCTGCTCATACTCTTCAGGCTCTTCGGAGACTTGCTCTTCTCCTAGGGCGGCGGCAGCCACCTGGCGGGGTCCGGGGGTCTGGTTCTTTGGGCAGGTCGGGTCACTGGCATAGTGGCCGACTCGCTGGCATCAATGACACGTAACGTTGGCTCGGAACCCCGGGCGCATCGGGGGGTTGCCCCGGCCGGCCGGGGGCGGGGTGTTGTTGGCGGGAGCGGCCGGGACGGCGTCTCTGCCCCGGCCCTGTCCTCCTCCTCCTCCTCGGGGACGATGATGACCTTGGTTGGTTCTGTTCTGCTCGTTTGGCCCACTCCGTGTCACTCGGGTGCTCTCCCATCGGTCAGCCTCGGCGGCGAGCTGCCGTGGGTCAGTCAATTTACTGTCGAGGAGGTGCTGCCTGAGCTCGACGAAGCAGTTGTTGGAGAGGTGCTCCCACACAATGAGGTTGAAGAGCTGTTCGTAGGTTGTTACGTTGCTACCCTTGATCCATCCCTCGAAGGCTCGGCTGAAATAGTTCACATATTCTATCCAGGTTGTACCCGGGATCCGGGTGCAGTTGCGGAACCTCTGGCGGTACATCTCGGGCATCAGCCCATATCGACTGAGGAGGGCGGCCTTCATGTGGTCATAGGACGTCATTTGATGGTCCGGAAGCTGCAGCAGGGCATCCCGGCCTTCATTGACGAATCTCCCCCATAGACCGGCTCCCCAGTCACTTCGAGCGATCCGGTGGGCAGTCATGGCGATCTCGTAGGCCTTGAACCACTGCTGTATGTCGTCGTTCCGATAGTATTCACGGACCACATCCTTGGGGATGTGGACCTTCTGTTCGGTAGTACCTGGGGGGCGCGGTTGCTCTGGCACCCCTAGGTCTTTGTTCTGTTTGCGCATTTCTATCTCCGCTAGCTTGCACTCGTGTTCATATGTCAGTCTTTTTTCTTCGAGTTCTCTCTGTCTCTGCTTTTCCTCTCGCTCTTCTTGGAGCCGTAAGTGTTCTAAGTTCATCTTTTGTTCTGCCAGTTTCAATTCTCCGTCTAATTTGAGCCGTGCCAACTCTAACTCGTGTAGTCTATTTTTCTCTCGTTCTCGGATCTCTTCCCGGGAGAGATCCGTTCTCCTTTCTTCCGTCAGAGTGGTGTTTGTCTCCGGGGCTTCGGGGTCCCGGGGTCCGGCGATATTTGTCTCTGCCCAGGATTCTAGGGCGTGTTTGAAGTCCTCTTTCGTGCTCAGACCGGTGGTGGCAATGCCTAGTTCTATGCAAAATTGTTTTAGCTCTCGGTGGTTGTACTCTTCCAGTTTTTCCATCTGGAATTTCTCTGCAGATCCGCTCTCTCTGGTCGTCATTGTGGATTAGTCGTAGGGTGAGTTACTCTCTGTACGGTTACACGTTGGTTCGGATCGCGCCGCTGGCCACCAATGTTAGACGGGGACCTGGAGGGTCGGCCGAGCACAAGGGGAGAGGCCTCCGGTGAGGGCCGTCTCCAGCGATCGTACAGACAAGTAACTTCCCCCCCCCACAGATGGACACCACACGAAGATCAGAGTAACACCTTTTATAGGCAGTTCTTGAAGTAAGGTAGTACGATACAAGGAGATCAGGACACGATGATCCTCTCAATTCTAGTCTCTAGTAGGGAAAGGGGGTAGCGGTACAGTCTTGGTACCTACGGGTACTGAGGTGAAACGGCGGTAGCTCACAATCCTCGAGCTCGGCGGTCGGACGGGTCGGACCGCGGCAGCGCCAGCAGGTCCCGAAGAGATCGTAGGTGGCAACGGGCCGCGGCAGCGCCAGCAGGTCCCAACGAAGATGGAAGTTACAACGGGCCGCGGCAGCGCCAGCAGGTCCCACGAGGATGAAGGTTGCAGAAGGCCGCGGCAGCGCCAGCAGGCAGGACGATAGTTCACAAGGCAGGGCTGCGGCAGCGCCAGCAGTCCGTCAAGGATGAGTTCTTCTCGGTGTCTCTCGACTCCAGGATACAACTGCCTTCCTGCTCTGGGGCTCCTCGGTTATAGGTCTGGCGCCCTTTGATGTCCGGACCCTCGCACTGGGAGGTCGGGAGGTCCGGGATGAGGGAGTCCAGACATCCAGCAGGGGGGTGGAGCTAGCACCCGGGGAGGCTGGGGGCGATCGGCACCTGGCGGGGGAGAGCCATCGACACTTCTTTCTCCCATTAGCCTGCCAAGTGGTCCGTTCACCTCCTGGATGGATGGTGGTGCCGGGATGGCGGGGCCTGGCCGGGCCCAGGGTTGGGGTCGAGCTGAGGCCACGCGGCCGCGTGGTGCAGTGTCCAAGATGGCGGCTGGGCCGGGAAATGGGGCTGCCGGGGGCCCGGGCCCGTGACACAGAGATATCTGGGAGCAGGCGTCCCGGAGGGGACGGGTTGCGGGTTGCTTCTGCGGGTAGCCCCCGGAGAGCCGGTGTCTGGGCCCTGTCATGCGGGGAGGGAGCGAGCCCTTCGCGGGGCCTGTCCAACATGCGTCCCCCCCAGCTGAAGGCGGGGAGAGTCACCCATCCTCTTGGGGACTCTCCTCGTCGAGGCGGAAAAAGCGGGACAGGCCATCCGCGTTGGCGTGGTCTTGGCCAGGGCGATGCTCCACAGTGAAGTCCATCCCCTGCAGGGAGATGGACCATCGCAATAGTTTGGGGTTCTCCCCCCGCATTTGCATTAGCCATTGCAGGGGCCGATGATCTGTTTGTACCCGGAAGTGGGTTCCGAAGAGGTAAGGCCGGAGCTTCTTGAGGGCCCATACTACTGCGAAGGCCTCTCGCTCAATGGTGCTCCAGCACTGTTCTCGGGGCAGGAGGCGTCTGCTGATGAAGGCCACTGGTTGGTCGACTCCCTCGGGGTTCAGTTGGGAGAGGACGGCCCGATGCCATGGTCTGAGGCATCAGTCTGGACGATGAACTCACGGCTGTAGTCGGGGGCCTGGAGCACAGGAGCGGTGCACATGGCGGCCTTCAGCCTCTCGAAGGCCGCTTGACAGTCGGGAGTCCAGTTGACTGTTTTTGGGTTGGTCTTGGATGTGAGTTCCGTGAGGGGCCCCACAATGCTGCCATAGTCCTTTACGAACCGCCGATAGTATCCGGTGAGCCCCAAGAAGGCTCGGACCTCGGTTTGGGTTACGGGGGGGCGCCAGGACTGGATGGCAGCGATCTTGAGCTGGAGGGGGGCCACCAGACCGCTCCCCACTTGGTGTCCGAGGTAGGTCACGGACCCCTGGCTGATTTGGCACTTGCTGGCCTTGATTGTGAGGCCGGCCCGTTGGAGGGCCTGCAGGACCCCTCGGAGGTGGCGGAGGTGGTCTGACCAGTGGCGGCTATACACCGCGATGTCGTCCAGGTATGCGGCGCTGAACTCTTCGAGGCCCGCCAATACCTGGTTCACAAGTCGTTGAAACGTGGCTGGAGCGTTTTTCATGCCGAATGGCATCACTCTGAAATGGTAGTGTCCATCCGGGGTGGAGAAAGCGGATCGTTCTTGTGCCCTGGGGGTGAGGCCGATCTGCCAGTAGCCCGCCGTCAGGTCGAAGATGCTTAGGTAGCGGGCCGCCCCCATGCGGTCAACTAGTTCGTCGGCTCGGGGGATGGGGTGAGCGTCGGTTCGGGTGACAGCGTTCAGACCCCGATAGTCGACGCAGAACCGGAGCTCGGGTGTGGTGCCCGGGGCCGCAGCTTTGGGGACCAGTACAACCGGGCTGGCCCAGGGGCTGTCCGAGGGTTCGATGACTCCGAGTGCGAGCATCTTGGAGGTCCGGGATGAGGGAGTCCAGACACCCAGCAGGCGGGTGGAGCCAGCACCCGGGGAGGCTGGGGGCGATCGGCACCTGGCGGGGGAGAGCCATCGACACTTCTTTCTCCCATTAGCCTGCCAAGTGGTCCGTTCACCTCCTGGATGGATGGTGGTGCCGGGATGGCGGGGCCTGGCCGGGCCCAGGGTTGGGGTCGAGCTGAGGCCACGCGGCCGCGTGGTGCAGTGTCCAAGATGGCGGCTGGGCCGGGCAATGGGGCTGCCGGGGGCCCGGGCCCGTGACACAGAGATATCCGGGAGCAGGCGTCCCGGAGGGGACGGGTTGCGGGTTGCTTCTGCGGGTAGCCCCCGGAGAGCCGGTGTCTGGGCCCTGTCATGCGGGGAGGGAGCGAGCCCTTCGTGGGGCCTGTCCAACAAGAAGCAAGAGCAGAGCAGAAAGAACCAACAGAGGTGCAAAAAGAGGCAAGAGGGATGCAGAAAAAGGTAGGAGAGGTGCACAAATAAGCAAGTGAGGTACAGAAAGATGCAGAGGGTGCAGAAAGAAGAAAGAGAAGTGCAGAAAGAGGCAACAGAGGTGCTGAAAGAGGTGTGAAGGGTGCAGAAAGAGCAAGACTAGTGCAGAAAGAAGCAACAGGCACAGAAAGAGGCAAGAGAGGTGCAGAAACATGCAGGAGAGGTAGAGAAAGAGGGAACAGCTGTGCAGAAAGAGGCGAGAGAGGTGTAGAAAGAGGCAAGAGGGGAGCAGAAAGAAGCAAGTGAGGTACAGAAAGAGGCAAGAGAGGTGCAGAAAGACACAGAAGAGGTGCAGAAACAAGCAAGAGAAGTACAGAAAGAAGCAAGAGAATTGCTGAAAGAAGCAACAGAGATGTAGAAAGAAGCAAGAGAAGTGCAGAAAGAGGCAAGTGAGATGCAAAAAGAGGCACGAGAGGTGCAGAAAATGGCAAGAGAACTGCAGAAAGAGGCAAGAGGGATGCACAAAAAGGAAGAAGGGTGCAGGAAGATGCAAGAGAGGTACAGAAAGAAGCAAGAAGTGAGAAAAGAAGCAAGAGGTACAGAAAGAGGGAAGACAAGTACAGAAAGAGACAACAGGGGTGCAGAAAGAGACAACAGGGGTGCAGAAGGAAGAAAGAGAGGTGGAGAAAGAGGCAAAAAAAATACAGAAAGAAGCAACAGAATTGCAGAAAGAGGCAAGAGGGTACAGAAAGAGGAGACAGATGTGCAAAAGAAGTAAACGAGGTGCACAAAGAGGCAAGAGGGCTGCAGAAAAAGGCAAGAGCAGTGCAGAAAGAACTAAGGGATGTGCAGAGAGGCAAGAGAGGTGGAGAAAGAGGCAAGAGAATTGCTGAAAGAAGCAACAGAGGTGATGAAAGAAGCAAGAGAAGTGCAGAAAGAGGCAAGTGAGATAGAGAAAGAAGGAAGATCAGTGCAGAAAGAACCAACAGAGGTGCAAAAAGAGGCAAGAAGGATGCAGAAAAAGGTAGGAGAGATGCACAAAGAGGCAAGAGAGGTACAAAAAGAGGCAGGAGGTGTGCAGAGAGAAGGAAGAGAAGTGTAGAAAGAAGCAACAGAGGTGCTGAAAGAGGTGCGAAGGGTGCAGAAATAGGCAAGAGAGGTGTAGAAAGAGGCAAGAGAGGTACAGAAAGAGGCAAGAGAGGTGCAGAAAGAGGCAAGAGAGATGCACAAAGAGGGAAGAAGGGTGCAGAAAGAGGCAAGAGGGGTGCGGAAAGAAGCAAGAGAAGTACAGAATGAAGCAACAGGGGTACAGAAAGAGGCAACAGGTGTGTAGAAAGAGGCAATAGAGGTGCAGAAGGAGGCAAGAGAACTGCACAAAGAGGCAAGAGAGTTGCAGAAACAGACATGAGAGGTAGAGAAAGAGGGAACAGGGGTGCAGGCAGAGGCAAGAGAATTGCAGAAAGAGGGACGAGGGGTGCAGAAAGAGGCAAGAGGGATGCAGAAAAAAAAGCAAGAGAAGTGCAGAAACAGACGAAAGAGGTGCAGAGAGAACAGGGTGCATACAGAGGCAAGAGAATTGCAGAAAGAGGGACGAGAGGCTCAGAAAGAAGCAAGAAGGTTGCAGAAATGTACAAGAGAAGTGTAGAAAGAAGCAAGAGCAGTGCAAAAAGAACCACGAGGTGCAGACAGAGGTAAGGGGGTACAGAAAGAAGCAAGAAAAGTGCAGAAACAAGCAAAAGAGTTGCAGAAAGAGGGAAGAAAACTGCAGAAATAAGGAAGAGAGGTGCAGAAAGAGGCAGGAGAGGTGCAGAAAGAGGCAAGAGAAGTGCAGAAATAAGCAACAGAGGTGCCGAAAAGGCAGGAGAGGCATAGACACATGCAAGAAAGGTACAAATAGAGGTAAGAGGGATACAGAAATGTGCAAGAGAGGTACAAAAAGAAGCCAGAGCGGTGCAGAAAGAAGCAAGAGAAGTGCTGAAAGAAGCAAGAGAGGTGGAGAAATAGGGAAGAGGGGTACATAAAGAGGCAAGAGGGATACAGAAATTTCAAAAGAGGTGCAGAAGGAAGCAAGAGCAGTGCAGAAGGAACAGAGGTACAAAAGGTGATAAGACGGGTACAGAGAGAGGTAGGAGATGTGCACAAAGAGGCAAGAGAGGCAGGAGGGGTACAGAAAGAAGGAAGAGAAGTACAGAAAGAAGCAACAGAGGTTCAGAAAGAGGCAAGAGAGGTGCAGAAAGAGGAAAGTGGGTGCAGAAAGAAGCAAGTAAGGTGCAGACAGAGGCAACAGAGGTGACGAAAGATGCAAGAGATGTGCAGAAACAAGCATGAGAAGTGCAGAAAAAGGCAAGAGAATTGCTGAAAGAAGCAACAGAGGTGTGGAAAGTAGCAAGAGAAGTCTAGAAAGAGGCAAGTGAGGTGCAGAAAGAAACAAGAGCAATGCAGAAAGTACCAACAGAGGTGCAAAAAGAGGCAAGAGGGGTGCAATGGAGGTAGGAGAGGTGCTCAAAGAGACAAGACGTACAGGAAGAGGCAAGAGAGGTGCAGAAAGGAGAGAAGTGCAGAAAGAGGCAAGAGAATTGCTGAAAGAAGCAACAGAGGTGATGAAAGAAGCAAGAGAAGTGCAGAAAGAGGCAAGTGAGGTGGAGAAAAAAGCAAGAGCAGAGCAGAAAGAACCAAAAGAGGTGCAAAAAGAGGCGAGAGGGATGTAGAAAAGGGTAGGAGAGGTGCACAAATAAACAAGTGAGGAACAGAAAGAGGCAGGGGGTGCAGAAAGAAGGAAGAGAAGTGCAGAAAGAAGCAACAGAGGCACAGAAAGAGGCAAGAGAGGTGCAGAAACAGGCAGGAGAGGTACAGAAAGAGGGAACAGCTGTGCAGCAGAAAGAGGTGAGAGAGGAGTAGAAAGAGGCAAGAGGGGAGCAGAAAGAAGCAAGTGAGGTACTGAAAGAGGCAAGAGAGGTACAGAAAGACACGTAAGAGGTGCAGAAACAAGCAAGAGAAGTACAGAAAGAAGCAAGAGAATTGCTGAAAGAAGCAACAGAGATGCAGAAAGAAGCAAGAGAAGTGCAGAAAGAGGCAAGTGAGATGCAAAAAGAGGCACGAGAGGTGCAAAAAATGGCAAGAGAACTGCAGAAAGAGGCAAGAGGGATGCAAAAATAGAAGAAGGGTGCAGAAAGAAGCAAGAGAGGTACAGAAAGAAGCAAGAAGTGACGAAAGAAGCAAGAGGTACAGAAAGAGGGAAGACAAGTGCAGAAAGAGACAACAGGGGTGCAGAAAGAGACAGCAGGGGTGCAGAAGGAAACAAGAGAGGTGGAGAAAGAGGCAAAAGAAATACAGAAAGAAGCAACAGAAGTGCAGAAAGAGGCAAGATAGGTACAGAAAGAGGAGACAGAAGGGCAAAAGAAGCAAACGAGCTGCACAAAGACGTAAGACGGGTGCAGAAAAAGGCAAGAGCAGTGCAGAAAAAACTAAGAGATGTGCAGAAAGAGGAAAGAGAGGTGGAGGATGAGGCAAGAGATGTGCAGGAAAAGGGAAGATGGATGTAGAAAGAAGCTACAGAAGTGCAGAAAGAGGCAAGTGAGGTGGAGAAGGAGACAAGAGAACTGCAGGAAAAGGCAAGAGAGTTGCAGAAACAGGCAAAAGGGGTGAGGAAAAAGAGGGAACAGGTGCGCAGATAGAGGCAAGAGAGGTGCAGAAAGAGGGGTACAGAAAGAGGCAAGAGGGATGTAGAAATTTGCAACAAATATACAAAATGAAGCAAGAACAGTGAAGAAAGAACCCACAGAGGTGCAGAAAGAGGCAAGAGGGGTACAGAAAGAGGCATAAAATGTACAGAAAGAAGCAAAGTAGGTGCAGAAAGAGGCAAGAGAACTACAGAAAAAGGTAAGAGAGGTGCACAAAGAGGCAAAAGGGGTACAGAAAGAGGCAAGAGGGGTGCAGAAAGAAGCAAAATAAGTGCAGAAAAAAACAACAGAGGTTCTTAAAGAGGCAAGAGGGGTGCAGAAAAAGGGAAGAGAAGTACAGAAAGAAGCAACAGAGGTGCCTAAAGAGGCAAGAGATGTACAGAAACAGACGAGAAGGTTACACAAAGAAGGAACAGGGGTGCAGAAAGAGGTAAGAGGGATACTGAAATTTGCAAGAGAGGTGCAGAAAGAAGCTAGAGCAGTGCAGAAAGAAGCAACAGAGGTACAGAAAGAGGCAAGAGAAGTGCAGAAATAGGCAGAAGAAGTACAGAAAGAGGGAACAGGGGTGCAGAAAGAGGCAAGAGGGGCGCAGAAAGAGGGAAGAAGGATACTGAAATTTACAAGAGAGGTGCAGAAAGAAGCAAGAGAAGGTCAGAAGGAAGTAAGAGAGTTGGAGAAATAGGGAAGAGAGTGCAGAAAGAGGCATGAGGAGTGCAGTAATATGCAAAAGAGGTACAGAAAGAAGCAGGAACAGTGCAGAAAGAACCAACAGAGGAGGGACGATGGATGCACAGAGAGGTAGGAGATGTGCACAAAGAGGCAAGAGGGGTACAGAAAGAGGTAGGAGGGATGAAGAAAGAAGGAAGAGAAGTGGAGAAAGAAGCAACAGAGGTACTGAAAGGGGCACACATTTGTTCAGAAAGAGGCAAGAGAATTGCAAAAAGAAGCAACAGAGGTACAGAAATAGGCAAGAGAAGTACAGAAATAGGCAGGAGAGGTGCAGAAAGAAGGAACAGGGGTGCAGAAAAAGGGAAGAGGGGTGCAGAAAGAACCAAGTAAGGTGCAAAAAGACGCAAGAGAGGTGCATAAACAAGCAAGAGAAGTGCATAAAGAGACAAGAGAATTGCTGAAAGAAGCAACAGAGGTGTAGAAAAAAGCAAGAGAAGTGCAGAAATAGGCAAGTGAGGTGCATTAAGCAAGTGAGGTGCAGAAAGAAGCAAGAGAACTGCAGGAAGAGGCATGAGAGATGCAATAAAAGAGAAGATAGGTGCAGAAAGAACCAAGAAAAGGGCAGAAAGAAGCAAGAGAGGAACAGAAAGAGAAAAGACGAGTGCTGAAAGAGATAACAGGGGTGCAGAAAGAAGCAAGCAAGGTACAGATAGAGGAAAAAGTAGTGCAGAAAGAAGCAACAGAGGTGCAGAAGGAGGTAAGAGAACTGCAGAAAGAGGCAAGTAAGTTGCAGAAACAGGCAAAAGAGGTGCAGAAAGAGGGAACAGGGATGCAGACAGAGATAAAAAGAGGTGCAGAAAATAGGAAGAGGGGTGCAAAAAGAGGTTTGAGGGGTACAGAAATTTGCAAGCGAGGTGCAGAAAGAAGCAAGAGCAGTGCAGAAGAACCAATAGAAGTGCAGAAAGAGGCAAGAGGGGTGCACAAAGAGACAAGAGAAGAGCAGAAAGAAGGAACAGATGTAAACAAAGAGGCAAGAGGGGTACAGAAAGAGGGAAGAGAGGTATAGAAAGAGGCAAGAGAGTTGCACAAAGAGGGAAGAAGGGTGCAGAAAGAGGCAAGAGGGGTGCAGAAAGAAGCAACAGATGTGCAGAAAGAAGCAAAAGAAGTACAGAAAGAAGCAACAGAGGTGCAGAAAGAGGCAAGAGGGGTGCAGAAAGACACAACAGAAGTGTAGAAATAAGCAACAGAGGTGCAGAAAGAGGCAACAAAGGTGCAGAAAGAGGCAAGAGAGGTGCAGAAAGTACAGAGATGAGCAGAAAGAGGCAAAAGAAGTACAGAAAAAGAAGGAAAGGTGCAGAAAGAATCAACAGAAATGCAGAAAGAGGCAAGAGAGGCGCAGAAAGAAGGAAGAGTGGTTTGAACCCCATTAGTACCAATTTTATTACCTACTTTTAGCAATAAGGAACATGTGACCATTTTACGTTTGCAAAGGGCCTTCCAGATGTAACACTTGTCGCTGCATTTTGGTAACGTTTGAGCCGTTTGAGCTACAAACCAGGCTTTTTTTGTTCAAATCTGCAGATTATGCAGCAGGTGATGAATTATGTGCCAAATCCAGAAAATGTAAAATTGTGCAAATGTTGGTGCAGCCAAACAGTCACATAATTCCAGTGGTCCTGCTCATACCTCTGACTAGGTCCAGAAGTGCTCCTAGGTGGTTCCTTCTTTTTTTTAGTCTCATTGAGTTTATAGTTTAGCTTCAATGGCAACGAGGAAAACTAAACCTGAGGTTACCACTCCACAACACAGACTACCATGCCACACAATTACTCTCCCTAACACATAATCCCACTCTACATAATTCCTATACACTAAATACCACATACTTTCTATCCACATAATTTCACTGCACAACATACCACATAATTCCACTCCACACAACCTACATTCACTCCACTCCACTCCAAAAAACATTAGTAAAACACTTTTACATTTACAACACCAATAGCCGTAACTTTCGCAAATGCGAAATCTATTACATTCCAAATGCTTCTTCAACTACTAGTCGCGTTTGCAGATTGGTGGAGAAAGGGGTCTGGGCCTCTGACCAGTGCTCAGGAATTCCGCTGCGTAGGACTTACAGGAGGTACCAGGAAGGCTTCTTGGCCCCCAAAGGCCCTTAGGAGTAAGGTGGACTTCATCCCCCAACCAGTAGTGTGCCAGGATGCTCGTTTGCAGAGTCGTGGAGAAAGGGGGGCAGGGCCTCCGAAGTCTTCTTAGCAATCAATCAATCAATCAAACATTTGTGAAGCGCACTAGTCACTCATGAGGGTCTCAAGGCGCTGGGGGAGGGGTGCTGCTACTGCTCGAACAGCCAGGTCTTGGGCAGCCTCCTGAAGGTTAGTAGGCCCTGGGTCTGCCGCAGGTGGATGGGGAGGGTGTTCCAGGTCTTGGAGGCGAGGTGGGAGAATGATCTGCTGCCAGAGGTCGCTCTTTGGATGCGAGGGATGGTGGCGAGGGCATGGTCGGTGGAGCGGAGCTGGCGGTTCGGGGCATAGAAGGTGAGTCTTCTGTTGAGGTATGCTGGTCCTGTGTTGTGCAGTGCCTTGTATGCGTGGGTGAGGAGCTTGAAGGTGCTCCTCTTGTTGACGGTGAGCCAGTGCAGGTCTTTCAGGTGGGGTGTGATATGGCTGTGTCAAGGGAAGTTGAGGATGAGGTGTTCAGAGGCATTCTGTATACGTTTCAGTAGTTTGGCCGATGCTCCAGCGTAGATGGTGTTTCCGTAGTCCAACCTACTGCTGACGAGGGCCTGGATGACCTTTTTTCTGGTTTCGGTGGGTATCCATCTATAGATCTTGCGGAGCATGCGAAGGGTGTTGAAGCAGGAGGATGAGACGGCGTTAACCTGCTTGGTCATGGAGAGTGCTGAGTCGAGGATGAATCCCAGGTTGCTTGCATGGTCGGTGGGTGTTGGTGCTGCTCCCAGTGTGGACAGCCACCAGGAGTCGTTCCAGGCTGAGGGGGTGGAGCCCAGGATGAGGACTTCCATCTTGTCTGAGTTCAGTTTCAGTCGGCTGTTCTTCATCCACTCGGCGACGGCCTTTATTCCTTCGTGGAGGTGTGGTATATAAATAAATAATACCGGATCTAGGTTTGACTGGACATAGCAATAACAGATAGCTCAATAAATAAGAGTCAAGATTCGAGGTAGTAGGAGTTTGCAGGTTTAATACAGCATAAAGGACAGGAACAGGACAACCTGCACGGGAACAGGATGGCAGCGCTGCCGGGGCTAGGATCAGAATCGGCATAAGGGAATGGGTAACACTTAATAGCAGTGCACAAATATATATACTAAAACAGTTACATTACAATGAATTACAGTAGGCGGAGCAGTGGGTGTGGTCAATAGCAGTCGCGAAAGATAAGGGTGAAAATGGGTGTAACAGGGGCGTATACATAGACATGTGATGCAAACGTAACAGAATATGTCATAAATGGGGCGGAAACATGGAGGGGGCTACCTAAGGAGCCGGGACCTCTAACCTAATGGTGCGCGCAAACTGACAATGACGTGTTACTAGGAGAAGCTGGGGGCTATGAACTCTGTGCTAGGAGCAGAGACTGAAGTCTGGAGAGTCAGGGCGACATGTACCTAAACAGTATCTAGTATCTGATGTTTAGAGAACATGTTGATAGAATCCAAAAGTTATCGGGGTAAAGGCTAACAGACTCTAAGACTGGAGCATGCATTATTCTACATGTAGTGCGTGATGAAGAATATTAAATGACCATTAAATGCAGTATTTCTCTTACATGGAGACGTAAAGGCTAGACAATGACGGAAACTATTGATGCGATTCAGTAGCTTAGGAATGCAGAGAAGGAGGGCTGGACTGATAACTAGAATCATAACATACTCTTGGCAGACTCAGAGGCAGAGCCAGGCTGAGCCGGGCACTGTGAGGCAGGAAGTAAGTGAAGGGTCGAGGATACAGGTGGGGGCTGTATCGCTCCTCAGCGAGGACTCAGAAGACAGGAGCTGAATCTGGTGTCCGGGCCCTTTTGAGGCCTAGAAACGGGGACTTTACAATGAAATAACGTGCACACTGGGAAACGTGACAACGTAACTTTACATAGGCCTGATATTCATAGTATTCACGAGAACTGGAAACTGGCATACTAGAGATGGACACAACTATAATTGCGTCTTTAATCGAACATGGGGAATACATATGCATATTAATCATGCACACATAACATAAGATGGAGGACACGTAGGGACACAGAACATGGCAAAATTTACTTTTCCACATTCCCTCCTTGTCACTACGTTTCCATCAGGAAACATCAATATTCATGATACCATCTATCATTTCATACAGTATCATTTGCTCGTCTCGAATTTTCTTGGAACGGGATTTAGGACGGGACTTGGGACTAGGAACACAAGATGTAGCACAAATGCCGCAAATCGCAGGGCCACATTGTAAACAGAGGCAGCAACTGAATATGATCGCTACTGCAATACCCAGAAATGACAATACTTTCCATCCCCAGGCGGAAATTATATTCCAGAACCAACCGGACCATGTCCAGGTGCCTCGATCTTGGTGTAACATATGGGCAATTTTATGGAGTCTGGTTATAGCTGAATAAACAGACGGTGCGTTATTAGGAATGAAAATGCAGCAACTAGATCCGATGACTCTACATGCCCCGCCCCTATCGGCCAGTATGACGTCAAGGACGAGACGATTCTGGAGCACGACAATTCTCATAAAGGATTGCTCTTCGGTTAAGTTACCTAGAGCAGAAGTAGTCTCAATCACTACTGCTTCAAGTGTTCTGGTTAATCTACGTATCAGTTTACTATTCACGACAGTACCTAAGTAGGGGAAGACACCTTTATTGATATCTATGTATTGTTCTAGAGCAGTTTCAGTATAATCGACAATCGGGAAATTTCTCTTGTGTCTAGTATGTACTAGGTGGGAATTCCTATGATAGTCAGGTGGGGCTAGGAAAACTGGTGGCAGTAGGAAGGCAATGTAACAGGTTCCCTCCCAATCGAGGGGCAGACGAACATATGCGGTCTGACCACAAACAAAATAAGAATGACGTGAAGCTTTGAAAATAGATTTCCCACTGTCACTATACTTGATAATAGTAGTACAATCACTATGGCCTACATGTATGGAACCATTATTTCGGACACATAATTCACCTTTGACTGGTAGTACTGACATGGCAGGTAAGTCTGGAGTAGAATCAGACTGAACATTCAGGACCATGAAATTCGAAGAATAATTACCTAAATTATAAACTTCATTTTCTAGATCTAACCCTGTTCTGTGGGGAAGACCTTGCTTGTCTGGGAAACATGTACTGTTCAGAAAAGACATATCTGTTGAGGATGACGTTAACGTGGACCATGCTCCACACGAACCATTATGTGAAAATGGATAAGGAAAGAGTGGCAGAACTCCCTTCGGTGTCTGGAAAGGGGGGAGTCGACCACACACCCAACAATTAGTGGCATTGCTGGTCTGGTGTGAATAATGTAACATGCGGATAAAGGAGTTATTACGCATAGCAAGACGATAAGAAAGTTCATGAGGAGGCAGATCACTAAACGTGTGCTCTACTGTAACATTAGCAGACTTATTTACATGAGAAACTGAAAAACACAAATAAAATGCATAACTGGTGCAGGAAATCATAATGCTAAAATATAGCAGAAAACATAAAATAATAGTGCAACTTCTAGAGTTCTCACTAACTCTCTCTCTGTGGGGGTCTATTATATACATGTCAGAAACCGGTCTAACCGTTTCACCTAGGGGAGGACTTAGACAATCAAACTGGCTGACTTATTTTACTAGACCTTAGTTTAAGCTTATACTCCTGCTGCGGAGTTTTCTCTAACAGGGGGGGGTTCGTAGCAATGTCTTTTGCGGGACAGTCCTTAAGAATAGTACTTTGGCAGTCTTTAAGATCCTCGGAAATGTTCTTTGAAACAGGTTTCAATCCAAAAAATCTTTTCACATGTGACAAATGGACCCAGCCCTTCCTGCCTTCCAGCTTGACGGCAGTACGGGTGGCCAGGAGGACCTGTCGGGGTTCCTTCCAGCGAGGCTCCAGCGGACTTGAACGATCAAAGTTCCTGACCAGAACCATGGATCCGGGAACGATTTCATGCGGTGCCACCTCGGTATTGTCTGGAAATGCGGCAGCAACCTGTGAACGACAAGAGTTGAGGGCAGACATCAAGGAAGCTAGGTAATCTGTCAGCATATTACTTGAAACATCGGTAATACTTCGAGGTCTAGGTGTACCCCACATATTAGGGGGGCGGCCGAATACGACCTCATAAGGGGACAGACCTGATCTGGAATGTGCGACCATGCGCATATAAAACAAGGCAACTGGCAGAGCTACTAGCCAGTCCACACCTTTCTCTTTACATACTTTTGCAATTCGGATTTTCAGGGTCTGATTATGTCTCTCTACTAGACCAGCTGCTTCAGGATGGCGTACACAATGGAACTTCCACTGGTACCCTAACAACAGGGAAATATGTTTCATAAGCTCGGATGAGAATGGCTGGCCGTTATCAGAATATACGACTCTTGGGAGTCCGTAGCGGGGGAAGAATTCACGAACCAACTGCTTGGCAGTGGTCGCGGCTGTGTAATCTGGGACTGGATATGCTTCTGTCCACCTGGACAAAGCGCATACAACTACAAGGACATACTTGAAACCTCGACATCGCTCCATCTGAATATAATCCATCTGGAGGACTTCAAAAGGGTGGTCAGGGGGCTGGAAACCACCTTGTTCCACCGGAACACTTTTACCTGGATTAAACTGACAACATATCATACAGGTACGGACTTTCTGCTTGGCTGCAGCTCGTAAATGCTTGTTGAACCAAATGTTCTGGATACTGTCTAACATAGCTTTTTCTCCTAAATGTGCTGGACTATGTGCGGTATTGATAATGACTTGAACCATAGAGTCGGGGAGAAACCATGTGGCTTTACCCTTCGTTACCCATCCCTGATCTGTCTGGACCCCTCCTTGTTCGGACCATTTCTTGATTTCATCGGGAGTAGCATGTAACTGAATATCTATGACATCTTGAGTAGGGTCCTTAACTGTCATACAGGTAGTCGGATCTGGAGTAGGTGTCTGTGTTGGATTAACTGAAATGTCTGGAGTCTGTGCTGTAAGCTTGGCTGTGCGATCTGCTAGATCATTACCTTGAGAAATAATGTCAGTAACTTTCGTATGTGCTTTGCATTTCATGATAGCAATGGATGTCGGTAAGTGTATGGCATCTAACAGAGCTTGAATAAGGAGACCATGCTGAATCTTGGTTCCATGAGAAGTCATGAAACCTCTCTCCTGCCAGAGCACTCCGAAGTCGTGTACAACTCCGAATGCGTAACGTGAATCTGTGTAAACATTAACTTTCAGGTTCTTGGCGTGTATGCAGGCTTGAGTCAGAGCAACTAGCTCTGCTGCTTGAGCAGACAGGGTGTCAATACGATGTGTTTCAATAACTTCAGTGTCAGTAGTCACTGCATACGCGGCTACTAGTTCTCCTGTACTTGTTCTCATACATGAACCATCCACATAAAGTGTCAGGTCGGGATCTGGTAATGGAATATCTGTCAGATCTTGTCTTGGCTTTGTCATAATGTTAACTACTTCCACACAGTCATGTGTGGCAGGATTTGAAGTAACTGACGGTAACAGTGTAGCAGGATTTAAAACGTTGCAGCGTCTGATTGCTATGTGTGGCTGGAACAGTGTCAATTCATAACCTGTTAAACGTGCAATTGTCAAGTGCTGAGTCTGTGTTCGGTTTAAAAGAACTTCCACGGAGTGTGGAACTTGTACTGTCAAGGAATGTCCTAATACTATGGAATCACTTTGTCTGATAGCTAGTGCTGTGGCTGCAACTGACTTGAGGCACGCAGGCAGAGCCTGGGCTACAGGATCTAATGTGCTCGAAAAATAAGCACAGGGCTTGTATTGTCCTGCTTGATCTTGTGTGAGAACAGATAATGCTGTACCTTCACGTTCAGTGACGAAAAGTGTAAAAGGCTTACTGTAGTTCGGTGTAGCTAGAACTGGAGCTTGGCATAAAGCTTTCTTTCACTCATTGAAACTAAGTGTATGTTCAGATGTCCAAGGGAGGACAGTCGATACGGCTGCCTCCTGTGTCGTTAACTGTATCAGTGTTTTAGCTAGAAATGCATACTGGGGAATCCATTGTCTGCAGTAAGAAGTGAGGCCGATAAAAGCACGTACCTCCTTGGTCTTGGGCTGAGGAAGACTCGCTATTAACTGGATACGGTCAGGTGTCAACTGCCTACCCCTCTTTGACAGTAAGTGGCCTAAGTAGATCACTTGCTGGACACAGAATTGAAGCTTAGAAGGGGACACCTTGTGCCCCATCTCGGCAAGGAAATACAAGACTGTAAGGGATGCTCGCTCGCAAGCACGTTCAGAACGGGCTGTGATCAGTAGATCATCGACATACTGGAGCAGGGCAGTGTCAGTTGGCATGTGAATATTGTCTAGTTGTCTTTTAAGTGCTTGACTGTAAATACTTGGACTTTCTGTGAAACCTTGAGGAGCGCGTGTGAACATATAGCTCCTTCCATTTAAACAAAATCCGAAAAGAAACTGGCTGTCTGGATGAATGGGGACACTGAAAAATGCGTTCTTGAGGTCTATGACTGTGAAAAATGACGCTTCGGAATCAATGGCTGTCAATAGGGAAGAGATATCTGGGACGACTGGGTACTGGGGAATAATACATTTATTAAGTTCTCGTAGGTCAATCACTAATCGATATACTGGCGGTGCATTTGGATCAGTACGTTTCATGACTGGAATGATCGGAGAATTACATACATTGGAGTCAGTTTCTACAACTACTCCTTGAGCGATGAGCTCGTCAATAATTTTGGATAAGGCTGCTACAGCCTCAGGTGGCAATCTGTACTGTCTGATTCGTGGTAACACTACACCTGGCTTGAGAGTCACACGATGGGGTGTGATTTGCATATAACCAACATCAGTTGGACCTTGCGCCCATAGATGCTGCGGAACATTAGACAATCTCGGATCAAAATCTCGTAATACATAGTGACCCTTGAAGTCACGTAGGAACAGTCGTATTCCCTCTGGGGAACAGCAAATAACTGCACCTAATTCTTTCAGTGTTTTAATGCCTAACAGATTTTCTGGACACGACTTTGTAAGTAACAGATCAGTAGTGCGGGACAATGGACCTACTTCTAGAGTAACTGGCTTAGATATCTCGTTTACAATAGGCTTTCCTGAAAATCCAAGGGAAACATTTCTAGAGCCTGAGAGCGGAGCCCCTGGAACTTCGGCGTGACTAATGGTGGTCCTACTTGCCCCTGTATCAATCAAAAACTTTCTGTCCTTCCCTAATACTTGACTATGAACATAGGGACCCTCTTGATCTACAGGTATCTCGATGAGAGGCAAGCCTACCTCCCTCTCTAGGCTGTTTCATGAATATGGCTGATACTCTGGATACTCGGACTGTGCATACTGGTACATCTGTTGTGTAACATGCTGTGTTGCAGCAATAGGCTGCGGTGCTGGAACTGTCTGTTGTGCATTCTGTGGCTGAGAAGTCTGTGAAACTTGTTCTTGTCTAGGCGGACGTGGTCTTTCTTTAGTCTTACCAGTGGCTATATTATGTTTCAGAACTGCACACTCGTTTATGAAATGACCTGGCTGTTTACAATAATTGCATGTCCCTTTAACGGGAGCTGTAGGATGACTGGCTTGATTCGTACCCCTCTTCTGACTGTCTTGTGGAATAGATTGTGCAACCAGCACTTTCATTTTCGTGTCTTTCATACGTTTTCTTTCATGATCTTGTTCTTCTCTGATTCTATTCTGGTGGTACTGGAGCATCTGTAACATCTGGGACGGGGTATTAGCTTGCCATGTACTTTCGACTTTCAAAACTCGATTCTTAACTTGTGGACTTGAATTCTCGACTAATTTAGTAACAAAAAGATGAGGGTATGACTCGCTACTTGTCTTGAGGCCACTGTTTATAATAAAACACTTTTCAAATCTAGAATAAAAATCACTAGTGTCTTCGTCTTGTTTCTGTTTACAGGCTGAGATTGCATCCCAGTCTTCCTTTTTAGTGGCTAATAATCTGGGCAAAACTTGTATTAACAGTTCTGGTAATTCTTTACATTTTTCTCCTAGACCGGTACCTGGTACTCGTATCTTATCTTCGGCTTCTAGAACTGCCCAATCGATCTTTTTCTCTCCCACCTCCCAATCTTTTTCCTTGAGTTTTTCGTATACCCCTGCGGGCAATAAGACTTTTAGCATTTTAATAATATCTGGATATGTGTATTCTCCCATACGGAGCATGTCTTTTAATTCTCGGTGGAACCCTGCTGGATCTTTGTCATGACAGGGAATTAATTTCTTCATCTCTAAGAGTTCCATCTTTGTAATCGGAGTGTAAACAAACACTCGTTGCATTTCACCATCTGTTGTCCTAACTGGGTGTACTTCTCGTAACGGATTCTGTCTGTCTATGTAAAAGGGTTTACTTTCTGGAGGTGAGACATGAACAAAATGCGGGTTCAAAAACGTTCTATATTTGTGGCGCTGTTCTAGGATGACACTAATTAAATCGGTACCTAAACCTTTCCATCTATACTGGAGTAACTCGTTCAGGACATCGTGTAACGGACCTGGATCAGAATGTTGACCCTCATACAGAGTAATGAGGTGCTGGATCATATACATACCCACCAGTCGTTGCTCGGCTGGGGGCAATTTCAGGAACATTTGTACCACTATTTCGTCTGGAAAAGTGGTAGAATCAGTAATCCATCGGACTGCTGATCGGGCTAGTTCTTGTTCATGCATAGTACTTAACTCGCTATAACCGATTCGTGATTTCAGAATGTGATCGGTAGCTTGAAATACTTGTTCTAGAGAACCTTGTTCTGGTGCTGGATGATGTAAAACTGACTTGTGTTCTAGGAGCAAATGGCGATCTGGAAATCTAGATTTTCCTACATACGCTATTCTAGTGGGATTCTCGTCGTCTACCTCTTCGGTAGAGTCATTTTCTTTCTCGCTTACTTGTGCTGCTTTACGTTGTTCGTGTATCTTTATTATTTCTTTACGGATTTTCTTGTACATACTCTCTATACTACTGATAGTCTTGTGTTTACCCTCGGCTATATTATCACTCCACCTTGTCAGGATTCTCATTTCGGCCGGATCTTTAGTCGGGTAGTCTTGTTCTCTTATTAGACAATTAATCAGAAACTTTAATATCATGAGCTGGATCTCAGCTTTCCTTTGGGACATGGCTTCACCAATACTTTCTGGATCATCCCCTGTACGGATGAAACGATATATTCTGTCTAGATCTCCTTTCATATCTGGTAGGGTGTCTAAATACCCGGTCACCCGTCTTACACGGATGGAATATATTACTGTACTATCATCACCTGCAACTGGATCATAGCGGCATTCAGTGAGAGCTCGTCGGATTTCTGCAACGGACTTAAATTTGGGCGTACGCTGTAACGCACATTCATGTAACTCGGCCAACGTTCTACGTTGGTGCGGTGGCGGGGTACCAGGAGGACCTCCTCCTGCGGCCCCTAAACTGGAATCGTCGACTGATACTCTTCGTGCTGGCAGAGTGGGAAATTGTAATGTGGGCTGAACCGGGGGTACCGTAGCAGGTACTCCGGTGTCTGGAGGAGCAGGATTTACATTATTTACAGGAGCTGGCGGAACAGGATTCGCATATTCTGGGACTGTGTCGTCCAAATAGGACGAGATGAAAATATCAGCTGCGGTCGGTTTGTGACGTAGCTTAGTCGGAACTAATGGTGGCGGAAAATTACTGGATGCCTCCGGGGTCGCTTTTGGCAAGCCCTCGGCAAGAAGAGGATACATACCCTTAATAAGGGCATGCCTCTGTCTGTCTGACTGTTCTGTTTTAACTCGTTCACCTATCTCGATTAGTTCCCTTTCTTGGGCTCGTTCTAAGGATTCTCTACTTAGTTCTGACTTTCTGATTTCTTTTTCGGTTCTTTTATGAGATTCTTTGCGCCATAACTCGATGGCATCTTTCTGTGACTGTCTGGCTTTCTTTTTCCATAATGCTTCTTCTACTCGCATGATGCACTCGGCATCCCATGTACCCGATACGGGCCATCTATACTTTTCCTCTAACTCTTTGGTATACTCTACCCATAAATCTAGATATAATATGGCACTTATGCCATGCTTCTGATACATAAAATGACCTGGACTGTCCCTAGGCGGGACAGGAACTGCTGCTTCTAGCAGACCTTTTCTAGTTTTTAACTGACGTAATTTCGAGAATAAGGGCATGACTGAACTGTAATCTAGACACAATACAATACACAATGAACACGATAATTACTTCACATTCATACCACGACATTAAAATACATGAAGAATATTTAAAATAACAGTTCGAACAGAATACTACCTGGAATACTGAAAACAGAATACATGAATTTTCTCGAGAACAGAACTGACTAGAACAGAAACTAGATGCACTGCTGAAACAGTACGAAACTTACCGGTCTCATAAAGAGACACGTCAGGACCCGCATCCACCGAAGTGGACACTTCGTTTTGGGTCTGTGTACCACCAACCCACGGACCAGAGTCAATTAGATTGACCCTGTCTAGATACTACCCCAGCAATGGTACTCACCGGGCAGCAAGAACGGAAGGCCTCGGACTGGACTGGACTGCTTCGACGCCGGACGGACGAACTTCGGACTTCTGTTACGGGTGGGCCTCCGGATACCTCGGACCTTGGACTCTCGGCTTGGGCTCTGGTCGGGACTCGCCGCGTTCCTCCACCGCCTCGTCTGGATGCTAGACCGCCACCTCCGTCTCCTCCGTGGGCCTGAGGGATACTTGAAGCAGAAATATCTGCACGTGCACGGTATGGTTCCGTCACGGCTGCAGAGGGTCAGGGGGCCGGCGTGGCTTCACCGGCGCGTGGGGAAAGGGCAAGTCCCTATTCGGGCGCCATTATGTGGTATATAAATAAATAATACCGGATCTAGGTTTGACTGGACATAGCAATAACAGATAGCTCAATAAATAAGAGTCAAGATTCGAGGTAGTAGGAGTTTGCAGGTTTAATACAGCATAAAGGACAGGAACAGGACAACCTGCACGGGAACAGGATGGCAGCGCTGCCGGGGCTAGGATCAGAATCGGCATAAGGGAATGGGTAACATTTAATAGCAGTGCACAAATATATATACTAAAACAGTTACATTACAATGAATTACAGTAGGCGGAGCAGTGGGTGTGGTCAATAGCAGTCGCGAAAGATAAGGGTGAAAATGGGTGTAACAGGGGCGTATACATAGACATGTGATGCAAACGTAACAGAATATGTCATAAATGGGGCGGAAACATGGAGGGGGCTACCTAAGGAGCCGGGACCTCTAACCTAATGGTGCGCGCAAACTGACAATGACGTGTTACTAGGAGAAGCTGGGGGCTATGAACTCTGTGCTAGGAGCAGAGACTGAAGTCTGGAGAGTCAGGGCGACATGTACCTAAACAGTATCTAGTATCTGATGTTTAGAGAACATGTTGATAGAATCCAAAAGTTATCGGGGTAAAGGCTAACAGACTCTAAGACTGGAGCATGCATTATTCTACATGTAGTGCGTGATGAAGAATATTAAATGACCATTAAATGCAGTATTTCTCTTACATGGAGACGTAAAGGCTAGACAATGACGGAAACTATTGATGCGATTCAGTAGCTTAGGAATGCAGAGAAGGAGGGCTGGACTGATAACTAGAATCATAACATACTCTTGGCAGACTCAGAGGCAGAGCCAGGCTGAGCCGGGCACTGTGAGGCAGGAAGTAAGTGAAGGGTCGAGGATACAGGTGGGGGCTGTATCGCTCCTCAGCGAGGACTCAGAAGACAGGAGCTGAATCTGGTGTCCGGGCCCTTTTGAGGCCTAGAAACGGGGACTTTACAATGAAATAACGTGCACACTGGGAAACGTGGCAACGTAACTTTACATAGGCCTGATATTCATAGTATTCACGAGAACTGGAAACTGGCATACTAGAGATGGACACAACTATAATTGCGTCTTTAATCGAACATGGGGAATACATATGCATATTAATCATGCACACATAACATAAGATGGAGGACACGTAGGGACACAGAACATGGCAAAATTTACTTTTCCACAGAGGAGGAAACTCTGGGTTCTGCCAGAGAGGAAGGAGGTGGTCCATTTCAGGACCTTTTCTCGGATCCCTGTGCTGTGGAGGCATGTGCGTAGACTGTGGTGGCAGACAGTGTCGAAGGCAGCTGAGAGTTCCAGGAGGATAAGGGCCGCAGTTTCTCCATTGCCCAGCAGGGCCCTAATGTCATCAGTGGCAGCAAGGAGGGCAGTTTCGGTACTGTGGTTGCTACGGAACCCGGACTGGGACGGGTCCAGGATGTTGTTCTCCTCGAGGTAACGTGTGAGTTGTCCATTGATGATCTTCTGCATGACCTTCGCCGGGAACGGGAGCAGTGAGATGTGCCGGAAGTTCTTGAGGTCTCTCGGATCCGCCTTGGGTTTCTTGAGTAAGGCGTTGATCCCGGCCTGCTTCCAGCTCTCCGGAAAGGTCGCGGTCTTGAAGGAGATGTTGATGATCTTGCAGAGATGGGGTGCAATTGTGGTGCTAGCTTTGTTGAAGATGTGGTACGGGCATGGGTCTGACGGAGAGCCGCAGTGGATGGTGTTCATGATTTTGGTGGTGTTGTCTTTGTTCACGTTGGTCCAGGTGAGCAGGGGGGTCAGTGCGGACGGTGGGCGGTGAATCTGAAGTGTCGATGGCTGTGGGGGCGGCCTGGTTGTTGAAGCTGTCATGGATGTCAGCGATCTTGCGATAGAAGAAGGGTGCTAGGGAGTCGCACAGGTCTTGCGATGGTGGGATGTCGTTGGTATTGGAGCTGGGGTTGGAGAGTTCCTTCACGATGTTGAAGTACTCTTTGCTGTTGTGTGCGTTGTTGTCGAGGCGGTCCTTGAAGGAGGCCCTTTTGGTGGATCGGATGAGGTGGTGGGGATTGCGGATGGCGTTCTTGTGGGCTGCATAGCTGTCCGGGGTCTTGTCGAGGTGCCATTTCTTCTCGAGTTTTCGGCAGGTTTGTTTGGAGGCCTAGAGGTCGGCAGTGAACCAGCTGGCTTTTCTGTTGGTGCGTCTGTTGGAGGTTTCCTGATTGGGGCAAGAGTGTTGGCACAGTCGTCGAATCCATTGTCTAAGGTTGCGGGCGGCGGTGTTGGTGTTAATGCGGTCGGAAGGTGGGCTTCGGGCAAGGGTGGTGCGTAGCTGGTCTTCGGTGACTTTGCTCCAGCTGCAGCGGGGGGTCCATTGAGTGCGGTGGTGCGTGGTGGGTTTCTGGAAGGTAAAGTGGATGCAGCGATGGTTGGTCCAGTGGTGTTTGGTGGTGTGGCTGAAGGTGACATAAGGGCTTGCAGAGAAGATGGGATCGAGCGTGTGACCGGCGGAGTGGGTGGGTGTTGTGATGAGCTATCTGAGTCGGAGGTTGACGAGGTTTTCGATCAGGGTGGTTGAGTCGCTGTCGTTGTTGTTTTTGAGGTGGAAGTTCAGGTCTCTGAGGAGGATGTAGTCTGTGGAGGCCAGGGCATGCGTGCTGACAAAGTCGGTGATGGAGTCGCTGAACTGAAGCCGTGGTCCGGGGGGTCTGTAGATGAGAGTTCCTCTGAGGGTGGTTTTGGGGTCGCCGTGGATCTGGAAGTGTAGGTGTTCGGCGGTGCTGAGGGTGTCGTCGATGCTGGTCAAGACCTTGAGGGTGTTCCTGTAGATGATGGTGATTCCTCCTCCTACTCCATTGGTGCGATCCTTGCTGGTGATCTTGTAGCCACCCAGGACGGCTATGGCGATGTCGGGGGCCGAGGAAGCGTTCATCCAGGTCTCTGTAAGGAAGGCGATGTCCAGGGAGGAAGTGTTGAGCAGGTCCCAGAATCCGACGGCGTGTTTGCATGGGGAGCGTGTGTTGAGAAGTATGCATCTGAGGTGGTTGCGTCCTGTCTCGGTGGGCGAGTTGGCGGTTCGGAGGCTGGTGAAGCTGCAGCTCCGGCAGGAGAAGGGTCCTTGGGTGCGCTTCGGGGTGGCCAGGACGCAGGTGTGTGATCGTCCGGTGTTGAGTGCATGGAGGGTGCTGGCGTCGTAGTGGCGTCAGTCTTCGTGGCTTTCGTGGGGGCCAGGGGGTCTGATGCTGGGTACGGTGCAGGCGCGGATGGCCCAGATGGGCTTGCCTAAAGCACGCCATCGGCACGCCCGCTGCACGTGGCTGCCATAAGAGGTGGGAGGGAGGAGCAGCTGGGAGGTGGGAGGTGGGAGCCGGACGAATTGGTGATTGGGGGTCGGGACACAGTGACTGGAAAACAGGAGGGCATTACAGGCAGAGACCAAGGGGCACAGAAGTACAGTGGCACAAAAAGTAAAAAAGTAAAAGGCAAGAAATACATTAGAAATAAGGGCCGAACAGCAAATTAAGAGCATGAACTACAATATGAGACACAGCAGAACAGAATGCAGATACCAGGGAGCGGACTACCAGCAGTAGGCAGAGGGGGGCCTCGATCTCACGGCAGCAGTGGGCTCTGGGCATGGGCACACAGGTGGTGCTGTGCAGCGTGGGGAGCGACCTGTCTGTAACCGGGTCACGGGTCGCTCAAACATAGCAATCCCACTGTCTGAGATGTACTGGAGGTAACAAGAGGGGTAGTTGGCCCCCAAGGACATCCTTGGGGGCCAACTACCCCTTCTATTACCTCCAGTAAATCCCACTCAGCAGGATTGCTATGTTTTCATTGCAGGCTACACCCCCTTTGCCCACCACTCTGCAAACGTGCTCCCTGGCACGCTTTTGGATGGGGATTGAAGTCCTCTTCGCTGCTGGGGGTCCTTAGGGGCCAGCTAGCCTACCTGTTACCTTTAGCCCTGAAGTCCTCAGGACACAAGGGGACCTCATCGCCCCACCAGCATTGCGCCAAGAGGCCAGTTTGAAGAGTGGTTTAAAAAGGGGCATGGACTCGTACTACCTCTCAGCAATCCCACTGTGTGGGGCTTACTAGAGGTCCCTAGTGCCCCAGTTGGCCCCCAGGCACCCTCAGTAGCTACAGGGAATTAATCCCCCAATGCAGAGCGCACCAGGAGGTGCATTTGCAGAGTGGTACAGGGAGGGGGTGGGGCCTCCGGTGAGTTGCTGGTTACTTTTTTATTTTAGAGTGGGGGCTGTGTGGCCCCCCTTCCCTAGAACCTTTTGGGCCCGAGGACCCAATCCCCCGGGTCTGAGCCATTTTTTTTAATTTAATTTGAAAAGGGAGGGGATGCGAGGGCCCCCTCCCGAGGCAGATTTTGGCCTGGGGACTTCATCCCGGGCCAGGCAAAGTTTTTTTAAGGAAGGGGGTCGCATGGCCCCCTTCCCAGGCCACTTCTGGCCCTGGGGACCCCATTCACCGGGGCCAGGCCAACCTTGTTTTTGAAATTTTTTACTTTGGAGGAGAGCCGCGTGGCCCCCATCCCGAGCCCAATTATGGCCCCAGGGACCCCGTCCCCCGGGGCCTGACCAGCCTTGGTTTTTTGGGGGGGTTTTGGAGGGGGGCCGCGTGGCCCCCCCTCCTGAGGCCAATTATGGCCCCAGGGACCCCATCCCCCGGGGTCTGGCCTTACGACAGCGACCGCGGGGGGAGCCCCAATGCCTCTACGGTCCCAGGTGGCTTCCCGCCTCCTGCGGGAGCCGAGATTGCTTTTGGACAAGGGGACTGCTAACATGCAGCTCCCCTTGTCCAAAAGCAATCTGCTTTGCTTCATGGAAGTGAGAGTAGGTTTCCTGCTCTCGCTTCCATGAACCGACGCAGAGTTTACAATGACAGGGCGGGGCAGTGAGCCCGCCCTGGTATTGCAAACTGCAATGTCCCAGGGGTAGGCACCCCAGGACTTTGCTGGAGCCGGCCCTGGGGGGTAGCGGTACCCTTGGCTAAGGAGGGCTCCTGGAGGGGGGCCACGTGGCCCCCCTTCCTGCATTTGTTAAGCCCCGTGAGGTGGGGGTCCCTGGGGCCGGGGGGCCGCAATGGACCCCCATATTAGGATAATTTGTGCCCCAGGAGGTGGCGGTCCCCGGGGCAATGTGGGGGGCAGGAGCCCCCACTTCTTTAATTATTCTGGAGCCCCTGAGAGGTGGCAGTCCCCAGGGCTTGGGGGCCCATGAGGCCCCCACCCTTAGTTTCAGTGTGCCCCGGGGAGGTGGTGGTCCCCGTGGCAGTGGGGAGCAAGAACCCCCAACACTTGTTAATTTATATTGAAGCCCCAAGAAGGTGTCAGTCCCCTGGGTAGCATGGGGGGCAGTAGCCCCCCACGCATTTTTTAAAGAAAAGCCCTGGGGAGGTGGCATGCCCCTGGGCTGTGGGGGGGGCGAATGCATTCTACCTAGTCACAAGATGGCTGCCAATACTTCAAACCAATCAGAGACAAGCTTGTGATCGGGAGGGTACACTGCTGTCACCAGATATCAATATTTTTTTATTTTACATTTCTCAGGAACTACTAACAGATTTACACCATTTAAAGCACAGAGTGCACTCTGGACCAAGAGCTACCTCTCTGCCAAAGTTGGTGTAATTCCGTTCAGCAGTTCGAGCTGTAGCCGCGACAAAAGTTCCTATAGAAATTAACATGGAGAAAACATGTTTTGGGACCCTCCTATTTTCTCGGCCCCCACTTGACGAATCACCTTGAAACTTTCAAGACAGGAGCTGACCGGAGCACCTGATTAGTTTTGAAAATGTCACAAACATTCATCAAATGGCACCAAAGATATTGGCAAATCAAAAAACGCTTTTGCTATGGAAACTAGGTCCTGACTGACCGCCAGTAGGTAGTGTAACTAACTATATGTGTTCTGATATGAAACTTGCTGTCCCGAAACTGCAGCTCAGCAAAAGACAAGTATCTTCACAGATGTTCCTCAATGGTTCTCTGCTATTAATAAGATAACTACCTCAAGCTCCTTAACTATGTGCTCGCTAATGATATACTCAACATTTCGACATGACTGTGGTGCCACTGGCAAAGTAATTAACAGTCATTAAAATGATATGATCTCTATTGTTACCAATACATATACTACTTCATAATCATATACAAAATCATGTGTAACAATTATCTTGATGTGGGAATTCTATATGCTCTTCTACAGGATCAACCCTTACATTTAAATGCAACAGTTCCTAAAGTCTTAAACAGTTACTTAAAGTAAAATGTTCATTTTAGTTCACAGTTATGTTTCCCAATATGGATTGATTTTTAGAATACTTCTGTGTATTAAAAAAATATCTTCCAGCACACAGTCAAGGAAGAAGCTCCTCTTTCCAAAACAAAATAATAAAACCAAATAGTAAGGTCCTGGCTGCACTAAAGTAGTAAGATGAATGCCTAATATGGAAGGCATGAAATGTGAGAAAAGTTATATCCGATAATTCTTCAGTCCCAAATAATGTGAGTGTTCAAGCACTTGCCACAAAAAGAATTATAATAATATGCCCCGAAGCTCGCCGAGCCTCCTACAATGCTTCCTGGCAGTCTGAATGCAATTAAACTCTCCGTTTTAGTATTTTTTAATTCTAAGTCCAAAAGATGAGCAGTCCATCCCTGCAAATAGAATGTAATCATAGTTCTGTAAGAATAAGATAACAACCATAGTTTTGTTGTGTAATATCGCAAAGTAAAACTATGATCAGTCTTTCCATCAATAAAGAATATATATCCACCACATACATCAAAAGCAATCAAACCCATTGATAATTACTTCAAGCAGGTTCTGTGTTGTAAAAACACACAAAACAGCAATTCTTATTTGTTAACAAAACAATAGTCATTTCAGGAATATCCTCCCTAATGGTGATAGAATGATCATCAAATATTGTAGGGAGGAGGTGGATCTAGGTGACCAGGCAGACATTGATCCTTGACAAATGTTTGACTCCTCACTGCTTCTCCTTCATGAGGCCTAGACCCATACTATCTAGGGTATATTTATTTGGCTGTGGATAATTTTAAACGTATATTTCACTGTGGATAATTTTAACTACAAATAGTTCCTTTATATATTGTGACTGCTCCTGGGTAAAAACTCAACACACCCTACACCACACACAGTGTGTCCATTTCACGTATGCCAGGGACAGTAATTAGGGATCCATAGGTCCTTACGAAGATCACTGACCTGTTCTGAGCTACATATATATAGTAAGTGGTGTAATGAAACTTGAGGGGGCATCCTGCAAAGTACATGAATCCACCCCTTTTTTCTCCCGCAGACCACCTACCACTTTGCCTCACCGCCAAACAATCTGGCATTTTTAGGCAATGCCCCTATATTGTCTTGCTCAAAGTTCTAATAAGAAAGTAAGAAACACTCTTAACATATAAACTGTGTTATTTGTAACATTATTGTCAAGAGCAGATTATTTAACTGAGACAGCAATTAGAACAATGACAAGGAGCTGTCCTATTGTCTTAGGAACTGCCTATTGCTGAAGAACAAAGAACAACTACATAAGTTCTGAATTAGAATTGAGATTGATGGAAAATAACTTTGAAAGACAAACCCTAACCTGCAATTTCACAGACTCAACTGACAATATACAAAAGGAGTTCACAAGATAAAGCTTGGTATCCTGCCAGCACCAAAAGAAATAAACTGATGAATTATCTGCATGCCACACACTTGCGTCAGTCAGGGGTTTGCATGATAATAACCACTCTAAAGTATTTAAAATGAACGGAGAAAGCAATTCCAATTGCTACCATCATGGCTTTATTAGTAAGTAGGATAAAAACAGACAGTCGAACCAGGCTGAGGATACAAAACTGCTTGGATGCTTCAGAACATTGATGCAGATGTTTGTCTGTTTTTATTGATAATTGTTGTAGTGTACACAATGCTAATTACTAGATTTAAGGCAATTAAAGTGCAAACAACGCCATAAATAACAAGTGCAACAAGTGCAAACAACAACATAAATAACACATGTGCAGAATAAAAACAAACCATATCAGCACATTTCTAATGAGAGAATTAATAACTGCTGTTGGTGAAGCAAAGAAAAAGGTGCAAATACTTTCAAAGTGCATAATAAAACAGTCACCAGTCCCACAATATACAAAAGTCGAGCGAGTTTTATAAAACAATTCCCCTTTCTTCTTCCATCAAGTTGAAAATACTTTCAAAGTGCATGATAAAAACAAGTCCAGCAGTATGCAAAAATGAAGCCAGGTTAGTCAAACCATTCTCCCTTTGGTTTGCACATCAAGGCGCAAATTTTTCAAACTGACTGACCAAACAATAACAATAACAAGTTCAGCACTATGCAAAAAACAAAAACCGGTTTAGGCAAATAGTCCCCTTTTTGAAGGAGCAAATATTTCAAAGTGATTGGTAAAACAATAACAAGTTCAGCAGCATAAACATCAAACCAGTCTTGTCAAACAATGCCACTTTTGTTTATGCATGAAGGCACAAATATTTCAAAGTGACTGGTAAAACAATAACAAGTTCAGCAGCATAAAAAATAAACCTGTGTACTCAAACGATGCTCTTTAGTCAGTGCAAAAGAACGTGTCAAGAAAGGGCATATATGTCAGGTTAAAAATAATATATTTCTTCTTGCCTCTATAAACGTATCTTTAGAATATTGCGGTGGCCTATATATAATAGCACTATATTTAAAATACGATGTACTGGCAGAATACCATATTACTTACTGCTTCCTCATGGGTTTTCATGGGATAGATACATTTAGAAAATCACATTATGAGTAGGAGCAACAATCGCTGGTAATAAGCCTGAAAAATTGTAGATTTTAAAGGCTGGTAATGCAGAAAACAATGCTTAAAAAGTGGACACAAGGCTGAAGGCTGCTTACACCAGTAAGGGTCACTGGCAAATTAGACTGGTTGCTGAAGACTACTGCTAGCTTCACTGAATTGGGGAGATAGATTAAAATGACCGAAACAATGTTTGCCTCTTTGCCTTTCTTTGTGCAAACTCTTCTGTTATTGAACCCTCTTCAAAGTACACTTGCATATATCTGCACATTGGGTATAGCATTTGACATCTCACTCACATACACATGCACACAGGGTGAAATTTACTGTACCTTTTCGACAGGGTGTAGTACTGTACACCCCGCTGACATATACTTGCACACAGGACGTAGTACCATACACATCACTGATATACACCTTCACTCTGAATGGAATTAAGTGCACATAATTGAAATTTGGGCACACCCCCAGCAAGGACTATATATAAGGCTCTTCTCTGATGTTTACATCGACTCACAAATGAACATTCTGAATCTGACGGAAGTTCATGTGTAGAAAGTGAAGTACACTTTCATGCAAGACGAAACATACTGGATGACGTTTTAATTCCCATGTACAGAGAGCACACCGTACAATATGTATTTGAACTGAAGTCCTGTGCTTGGAGTGGAAAGTACACACTTCAGAAGTAATACATAGTGCCTGAATACTGAAAGGATAAAAGTCAGAATGCAGAGCAGAAGACATGTGATATACTACTTGCATCACAAAATTCCTAAATATCAATCTGTCTCCAAGTTTGTTAAGAAACTTCATTGGCTCCCTGTTAGACAGAGGGCTTTTTTAAAACACTTTGTATTGCATACAAGGCACTACATAAACAAGGTCCTGATTTTCTGAGGAAGAGGTTCATCTGGTAGAATCCAGGTAGGTCCCTATGCTCTTTCCCTGTCATAATGATTGCAAGGGCCCAGTTTCAATTACATGACCTGGGGTGGCAGAGGCTTTGTGTTGGGAGCATCAAAAGCCTGGAATGTTTTTCCTCTGTATATCAACGCCATGCCAAGCCTGTGGCTTTCAGGAAAGCCTTGAAAACATGTCTGTTTTCCTCTAAATAACTCTCTGAATTTGGGGCTTCCTTCCTACTATCTCAGCCAGCACCAAGATGCCTATTTGGCAATCGAGCTCTATAGAAAAATAATTAACATAAAATACATCATGAATGGAGCTGGATTAACTTGGCCATTATGCACATTCCTGAATGAGAACCAGTGGAAACCATTTGTATTTGGTCAATTATAATTTTCTACAGGACAGTGGGTACAGATGGTTGGTATTATGTGTTTTAATAAACAACAAGTGGAGAATGTCAATCAGGGCGGCTCCTCCGCTAAGGCAGAGGAGAGTTGCCCCACAACAAAAATAAAATGATAATAACAATGGTATCATCATTTTATTTTTCACTATTCTCTGGCACTTTAAAAGTGCGGGTGGGGCTGTGCCAACCGCAGAGCAGGGGAGAGTTGTTTGCACACTCTAAAGTGCACAGGACTGCTTGTTGGCCGTCTTGGCCCAGCCAAATAGTAATGCGCACTTTGCATGTTCCCCACCAGGCTGCATTACACAGCCTGGTGGGCAACATGCCCAGGCCCCCATTCCCCATCTGAGTGCCGAACTACGATGCTCAGACCAATCACAACGATGCTGTAAGGCAGCATTGTGATTGACATGGGGAGCATGGGTGTTTCCTGTTCCTGCGCGACTCATGGACAGAAGAGAGCCGGCCGCTGAGGTGTGTTTTTCTTTTTCTTTATTTCCCCCACTTTTCTTTTTTTTTAACACCCCCCTCTCCCTGGCCCACCTCTACCCGCCGGCAGCAGCCGCTACTATGGCCAAGGCACCTTGAGGGGCGTAGCTTGGTCAGTAAGATTGGGGGGGAGTGTGAGGTTCCGATTATGCAACAATTACTCTGGTTAAAATACCTTATATGAGAAGCAGGGCAGGAGGGGGTCCTTAAGGAGCAGTAGGAAGGGAGAGAAGTGTGGATGGTGAGGGGTACTTATTGACGGAGATGGGTTTTTGCAAAATAAAACCTGCTCAGATTGAACTCCTCATTGTTTGGATTATTAACAAAATGGTGTGAAAATTAACAGTGCAAAACTAAAAAGGGGAGAGATGAAAACTGTGCAAGCGCGTGCTGAGAGAAATTAGTGTTTTCTAGTGCTTTTGTGCTTTTCTAGTGGGCCGCAAAGGCACATGATTAGTGCAGAAATAACAACCAAAAGCCACAAGTTTCTTTTTCGCTAACTGTTTGAAAATAATGTACGTAACATAAGAAAATACAAGCAAAAGCATTTTAGAGCATTAATAGTGGAGTTTTATAAAATGACAACGATAATCACATATGCATTTGTTTTTCCTAGTGCACATTTTTACTGTTCTACAGAGAAGGACTCAAGAGTCGTTTTTGGTTTAATTTGCTTATTAGAACGTAGACTGACAAATATGTAATCTGTCCTTCATGAGTTCCTGATGATGGCAAGGTTGTGTGGAGGAAACAATGAACATTATGAATTGAACTTCCTTGCCGAGCGTAGTATGTGGACATTTGTACTACGAGATTGATACATTAGCAAGATGGAGAAATGTGCAAGTCGCGAAGAGATTATCTGAGTTTCCTCTGCTGAAGGTTGATGACAAAAATTGTCTAAAGACAAAGGAACTGTTGAAAAGTTAGGCATATCGAAAGTCGAGTAACTAGACACCCCCTGGTTTAAACCAATGGGATTCAAGAATATTTTGTGTGATGATACATGGGGGTTGGATCTTTAGTGAATTTAGGATATAACTATTAGTACCAAAAGGGTTGTGCGCGTTCGTTAATTCTTTTATTCTTGCGTGCGGAGAGAGCTGTGTTGCTGTTTCCCCAACTCAATTGGTTGGGTGTTTTTTCGCTGATCCTGACTCTTTGACCTTGCTACTCATACCTTCTTGTGGATGCCCCAGCTTGCTCTTTCAGCCGGAGAGTAGCTTTACAGACTTCTAGTACTTTACACGATAGGTTTGCATGATATTCTGAATTTGTAGTAATCTTATTTGCAAATATCTTTATTCTTTTGTCTCTTCGCCTAGCCACTCTCACACGACACGGATATTTGAGATGTATAATTGTGCATTTCTATACTATTGTTCTCTTGTGTGAAGATCTATGATCCGAGCTGTATTGCACTTGATGAGCATTCACATTTATTTAAATAAAGAATATTGATAAGAAAACAGAGTTTGTCTTTATTAATGTCATCTAGTTCTATTGAATGATTATTCTTTATTTAGGTTCTTATTTTAGAATTCTGTCAATCATTTTCCAATCCCTGACCACTTTAAAAACATTCATTCGAGAAGAAAAGGAATAAAATAGATTGTAGATAGTTGGTAAAATGTTTTAAACTCTTGCAGCATGAAAGGGACTATTGGGTATTAAATTGGGTCCAGATGATGGAAATTTGTGGGTCCCCAAACGCTGGATCAGTTTTTGGTAGCAGACTTGATGATTATATGGATTAAATTGGCAATTTAATGGGTCATTTTGGTTATTAATATTTTATATCATTGTTATATGTTGTGGTCCATCGTTGATCCTTAAGCGAGACGGGTATGAAGTGGCCTAAAATCCCGGGATGATATTAGCCTAAAGGGCAGGTTTAGTGTGGCATACACTAAGTAGTATTGCATTGTCTGCTGATGCGGTATTAAGCAACAGTTGGGTTGATAATATTGCATAGGGAACTTTGAAGTTAGTATAGTGGAGATTTATTTGGGTACCTTTAGAAAGCGCAGCTAATGAAGAAATCCCAAGCATTTTCACTTGATTGATGATGGAGTAACGCTGGTCGATATTCTACAAGTAGCGAAAGAATTCTTTGGATGATTGAATCTATCTCTTTCTTTTAGCGGAGCAGACAAGCAGGTTTGTTTATATGTTGTTTCTAATCTTGTTTTCCTTTGAAAAGAGTATATCATTTACTGGCAATTATTTTTGTAAAGGGAGGGTCAGTTGTAGGAGTTATATGGATGTCACAGAGAGCCGCAGTGGCATTGGTCAGCTGGTGTGAATAGTTAGGAAAGAGTGCTGTTATTGGTTAGTGTGAGCCGCGCTGGTATTGGTCAGCGGGAACGAATAGTGTTTGTGAAAATACAGAAGGATTTTCCTTTTTTTTGCCTGATTTCGTGTAACAAACCAAATAAAATTAAGTTATTGAAAATTATGAAGACTTTGTTTAGGAAAGATGAGCCTATACCTATTAGAGAGGGAATTCCTATACCGCCTGCGGGTACGCCTGCTTATTTTATGTCTTTGGAACGAGGATATCATATGTGTACATGGCTGGAGAATTGGGTGAAATATACAGAAGGAGATGGAAATTTGGCGTTTCCAGAGTATGGTACTTTTAATGTGAGGATTTTAGAGAACCTGAGATATCAAATGAATCAACTGAGACCAAATCCTAGACCTATGCAGTACGAAGCGTTTGAGGAATGGGAACGAAGCATATAAAAGAGATGGAGACAGGTCTTAGAATAAATACAGAAATACTGTGAGTAGAAACTCAGAGGCAAAATGGGATGCCCAAATGAAAAGGTGGAGAAGATGTGATTGCAGCAGGTGAGGGTTTATATACTGTTGTTATACTAGAAGATCAGGTTGGAAGAAAGTGTAAAGAGAAAAAGAAAAATGTTGAATGTTCAGATCCAGATCCAAATGAAGTTGTTGACGAGTTGTTGGATGAATTATTACTAAACAGACCTCCGCCATATCAGGAAGAACAAGAGAGAATTACCCTGATTACTCTGTTTATTCAAGTTGAGGTTCCTCAGCCTTCGCAAGTGAGAAATACAAATGTAATGAGTCAGGTAAAAGATGATTTGACACAAAATATTACTCAATTAAATCTGAATGCAGAAGCTCTATCAGTTCCTGTGACGATTGGTCCCATAGTTCCATTGTATAGTGAGGGTCTGAATATTTCACAAGTACATATGTTGACAGTACCTGTTAATGATAATAGGATTAATAGCGGTACTGAAATGAGTGAGACTGGAACACTGATTGAAATTTGAGAACGATCAGTAGAAACCCCAAAGTGTAATGTGCATATAGCACCTAGAATGCACAATATGAGAGAGATGACACCTATGTCAGGAGGTTCAATAGGGCCATCACTGGAAGAGTTAGATGAATGGATTAGAGGGATACTGTCTAATAAAGTGGATACGACCATGGATGTAAATAGATTAAAAGCGGATTTGGAGGAAATGATTTTAGGTACGATTAGTCCAGAAAGGTTGCGTAAATATCAGAAAGAAGAATTGTTGTTTTTGTGTAACAATATTACAATGAGAGTGAAGAGTCTTCATGAGAGATTTCCTGAAGTCACACAAACTTATGGAGTTGACATAGAGGAATCAAAGGCTTTTCAAAAGACACATAGATGGGATTTAGAGTGATAAAGATTTGGAGAGTTTGAATGCTTCCAGTAAGCGATTGCAAATTAAAGAGTTGATTAATACATTGAGACGATGGGGTGGATTGGAATGTTGGAAAGGCCTATGGGCTAAAAAGAAAGAAGAAATGCTTGCAAATAAAGGAGCATCATCTATGTTTTTAGTGAGAGAAACAGGGACATAGACAACAATGACGGAAATGATATATCCAATCTGAGAGGTACCAGGAGGTGGATATGTTCATGTTCCGTGGTCAAGGCAGGATATACTGTCTTTTACAAATGAGTTTCCCAGATTGAGAGAAAAAACAGTTGAGTGGTACAAACAAGTATAAAGATTTCTAAAGGTTTCAAAAGTCTTGTTGAAAGATATAGATGGGTTGTTGGACCTTGTGGTTCCAGCTGATTTATGGGTCGAGTGTAAAATTGCAGTAGATTGGTCAAAAGAAGAATATCCCAGAGATGCAAAGACTGGAGCACCATCAGATGAAGTGATGAAAAAATATAATCAAGTAATTACCTATCTGAAGGGAAAGATTTCACCAAAAGAGACAGATTGGGTAAAAATAGATAGAACAATTCAGGAGACGAAAGTAACAGTACATGCTTAAAATGAGAGGCTTTTACAAGTATTTAAACAATATAGTGGTTTTGAAAGCATAACTGATAAAGATATGGGACTTTGTGTGTGTAAATTTGTGTATGGTTTGAAACCAGAGTTTAATAACATGATTTAGCAGCATTAGATTTGTTGGCAAAATAAGAGTGTAGTTGAGATATTGCGGTATGCAAATTATTGTAGTGATGATATTGAATCAAGGTATAAGAAGTTTAAAGAGAAATTAACTTGGGCATAGATTAAAGCTGCACAGAAAGGTATTAATGTTATAGAGTTTTCTCAAAGAGGTTTCCAAGGAAAGGGTCAGAATCAGAATACTCAGAATGGACACATTTCTAACATGGGAGGTGTCATGATGAATGGTGGTGTTTCTACTCAAGGAAGAGGGAGGGGTAGAGGTAATAAAGAAGAGATGAAAAACAAATTTAATTTTTATGCGTGCAGCAAGTTGGGACATTGGAAACACGAGTGTAAGGATTTCCTAGGGAATAATTAAAAGAATCAGGATTTTAATCATCAAATGCAAGTTTAGGTGAACATAAATCAACTACAACCACAACAAGTAGTTACACAGGTACAAATATCACAAGCTCCGATGCCAAACAACAATGTGAATGCTCAGGTACAAAGATACCATGCAAATGTAGGTTTTCATGCAGGTGAGCGAACTAACAATAATCAAAATGTGCAAATGGTTTCACAATACTGGTTGCAGTGCCAGGAGAGTGATTCAGATACATCTCAATGACGGTGCCTGAGGGGGGAGGAGGAGTGCGTAGTTGGTGCATCTCCAGAGGTAGATCAGTGTGGTCTCTTTGTGGATGGAGAAGTCGAAGGTAATGTAAGTACATTCCTTGTAGACACAAGTCCTACCCGTTCCACTGTGAGTACTGTGGAAATCCCTAATCTACCCCTCTTGGGAGATACTATACAAGTTGTAGGTGTTTCAAATCAACTGATCAGAACTCCAGTGACAAAACCAATGAAGGTACACATTGGAGATTTTAAAGACTTGCATCATTGTGTGGTGTGTGATACAAGTCCAGTTAACCTGCTAGGTAGAAATTCACATCTGCAAAATGAATTGCACAATCTATTGTACACCAGATGGTATAGCATTTCATACGCAGGACGAAGATAACGTTTTCAAGATTATGATGCTGAGGCAAAGGACAGAAGTAAATGATTTGTATACTTTATTTACAGCAAATGACTTGCCTGTTGAACTGAGAGACACAGCGATGACTGATGTGCGGGATTTTTCAGGGAAAGACATTGGATTAATGAAAGGAGTTGATCCTATTCAGATTTCAGTTAAACAAGGTGCAGAATTTCCAAAAATGCCACAATACAAAATGAGTCCTGAGACTATTGCAAGAGTAACACCTGTAATTGAATTAATGATTGAACAAGGCACTGTGAGAGAGATACTAGGGAGTCCTTGTAATTCACCTATTATGGGGATAAAAAAAACGAGTGGTAAGTATAGGATAGGTCAGGACCTGAGGAAGATTATTAAGATAGTGATACCTTGTTGCCCAATAGTGCCAAACACAGCAGTGATGATTCTTTACCAAATTCCTTGTGATGCGGAGTGGTTTACCGTGAATGATTTGTGGAAGCATTTTTCTCGATACCCTTACATCCGGATAGCCAATATTTGTTTGCATTCCGGTTTGGAGACCGTGTTTTGGCAGGGTGCCGAGTTCCTCAAGGGTATACAGAGTATCCCTCAATTTTCAATCAGATTTTGAAGAAGTGCTTAGATTCATTGGTAACGCCAGAAGACTCCGTTTTGGTGCAATACCTTGATGATTTACTTAGTGCATCAAAAACGTAGGAAGCATGTGTGACAGATACAATTGCTCTACTGAACCATTTGGCAGTAGGTGGGCATAAAGGTGACCTGCTAAATTGCAATTCCATCAAAAAGAAGTTCTATATTTGGGACACAAAATTGAGAAAGGAATCAGGAAAGTATCAGAAGATCGAATAACTGTGATCTTGCAAATGAATCCACCCAGAGCATAAAAAGAACTTTGAATGTTCTTTGGGTATGTTTGGATACTGCAGACAATGGATCAGTGGCTTTTCACTGGCAGCCAAGCCATTACAGAGATTGACACATAAAGATGTGATCGAGCCAATTAAACTGGATGAAGAATGCATGAGGGCATTTGTAGAGTTGCGAGACAGCCTTTGTCGAGCACCTGCATTAGGAATGCCAGATTATAGTAAGGACTTTGCACTATTCTGTTGTGAGAGAGACGGTTATGCACTTTCAGTTCTAATGCAACTGCATGGAACAGCACGTCATCCAGTGACATATTTCTCTGCAACACTAAATTCAATGGCTGCAGCGTTACCAGGATGTTTGAAAGCAGTTGCTGCTACTTGTGAGAGTTTGGAACAGAGTGAATCGATCAATTGTAATGGGACATTCACTGGGAGAGTATGTGCCACATTCTGTTGAGATCTTGTTGACACGTATACAGCCTCTTACAAGTAGTCAGTTGACAAGATATTTAAGAATTTTCTGGGAGCAGAGAATGTGACTGTAACAAGATGCACACATTTAAATCCAGCTACATTGTTACCAAGTCCAAGTTGTTGGAAAGTGGTGGATGAAGCTGATCATAATTGTCTGGATGTGACTGAATTATGTTCAAAACTGAGGCCTGATATAAAGGACACACCATTGCCTGAATCTGATTGCGTAATGTTTGTGGATGGATCTTGTCTGAGATATGACAAAGGTACTTTGTGTGCTTCATATGCAGTCTTTACAGTGGCCATGGTTCTTGAAGCTTCATGCTTAAAAGTAGTAAGTTCCACACAAATTTCTGAATTGGTCGCATTGACCAGAGCATGTATAATTGACAACAATCTGAGAATAACCACATTCACTGATAGTCAATATGGTTTTGGGGTGGTCCATGATTTTGGACAATTGCGGTTGCAACGTGGGTTTTTGACGTCATCAGGTTCACCAATTCAGAATGGTAATCATGTAAAAGGGTTGCTTGTTGCACTACAATCACCCAAAGAGACTGGAGTGGTAAAGTATTCTGTGCATTAATCTGGAAATGACTATGTGACTAAAGGAAATTGTTACCCAGACTAAGTTGCACCTTTTTGTGCTCAAAATTCAATCTCAATTAACATAGAGATGCAAAAATCTGATACAAATTGTCATCTAATGTTTTCTTCTGTGGAGAAGAAGCTAGTGAGGAAGAAAAATAAATTTGGATCAAAGCATGTTCTTCATATAGGGCTGAAGATGAAGTGTGGGTTTACACTGATGGAAGACCAATAATGCCAGAAAGCTTGTTGTCACAAATGGCAAGAATGTACCATGGTATAACACATGTAGGAAGAGATGCAATGATTAGGCTGTTTAAGCAAACATGGTAAAATCCCAAGTTCAGGGTCATTGTAGAAAGTCTTTGCCATGGTTGCATAACTTGCCAGCAGCAAAATGCAGGGAGGAAAACTGTAGTCAGTTGCGGATGAATCGGAAAAGCAGCAAGTCCATTTACTAGACTGCAGGCAGACTTTTTTGAACTTCCTCCATTCAATGGATTGAAATGTGTGTTGGTAGTGGTCTGTCTGTTCTCTCGTTCGGTGGAAGCTTACCCAACAAGACGGAATGAGAGTCCAACTTTTGCTAAATTGCTACTAAAAGAGATAATACAGCTGTTTGGAAACAGATAGAGGTACACATTTCAACAATTAAATAAATCGGACGATTTGTGCAGCATTGCAAATTGAGCAAAAATTAGATTGTGCCTATCGACCAAAAGCTTCAGGGTTGGTTGAGCAAATTAATGGCACAAATAAGTCAGACTTTTAATGGTGTGTGCATCTACAGCACTAAAATGGCCGGATGCTTTACCTTTAGTTTTAATAAGTCTGGGAAGCATTCCTGATAAAAAAAAGAGTGGATTATCGCCTCACAATTTGATTATGGGGAGAGCAATGAGACAGCCAATAGTTCCAGCAAATCAACTGATGAATATAACTGATGATCTAGTGCTTGATTATTGCAAAGGATTAGCTGATGTGGTGCGTTCTGTGCTTCGTCAGGTTGAAGAAGTTGCAACCATACCACAGTAAGAACAAGCACATTACCTAAGTCCAGGAGAATGGGTCCTGGTGAAGAAACACATGAGGAAGTTGTGTTTGTGCGGCGGCGAAACTCGCACACGCGGAAACGCTGCGGGACTTACGTAAATACAACTTCAGAGTGTATACTACACGGGCACACAGGGAGGGCAATAGAGCAGGGGCACTATTGGCATGGGTGGCCACACAGGACACGACCTCACAACCCTTCACAGAGCTGTGGATGAGACAGGGCGCCTCCACACCTCCCAACTAGACATCCTGAGAATATTCCGCACCCACTATGCAGATGTGTACCGTAACCCCACACCGGCGACACCATGTACGCTAACACAATTTATGGGCACACTAACGCTCCCCACAATCTCCCATGCAGATAAGAAATAACTGGACAGTAAGATCACATCCTCCGATATCAAGCGCGCCATTGGGTCTCTTGCAAGAAAGAAAACACCGGGGATGGATGGGTTCCTGTTGGAATACTACAGCACCTTTGTGGCCCAGATAGTGCCCCACCTCACGTCCACATACGAGGAAGCCTTATCCAAAGGTATCCTGCCTGCGTCATTTCGTGAATCCATGATAGTGACATTTCTAAAACCCCATAGAGACCCCACGCACCCATCCTCGTACAGACCCATCACACTCCTGAATACAGATTGTAAAATTCTGGGAAAGATCTTGGCCAATCGCTATAGCCAAATACTCCACACCATAGTACATCCTGATCAATGCGGCTTCGTGCCCAGGCGCAACACCTCACATAATCTGAGATGGCTCTTCCATATCCATAATAGGGTGCAAGACAGATTCCCCTGCGCAGCATGCCTGATCTTCGATCTGGAGAAGGCGTTTGACACTCTGACATGGCCCCACTTGTTTGCGGTCCTCTGGAGGCTGAATACTGGCCACACTTTAATGGCATACACAAAACTCTTGTATGAGGGACTCACCTCCAGGGTGAGAGTCGGCAAGCTTATCTCTGCTCCATTCCCAGTAGAGCGGGGGACCAGGCAGGGGTGTCCACTCTCCCCCCTCCTTTTTGCGCTGGCGGTTGAGCCCCTGGCCACGCGGCTGCGACTGGAGGGAACAACAAAGGGGGTTCCGATCGCGGGAACGATACACTGCGTATCATTATACGCGGACGATCTGCTGATTTACATCCGAGACGTAACGGGAGATCTCACCTCGATATGGGAAACCTTGCAAGACTTCGAAGACACCTCAGGTCTCAGGGTTAACTGGGTAAAGTCTACAATCTACCCACTCAGCCCCCACCTGGCACCACACGATGTGGTGATGGGCACTCAGACCTTAAAATGGAGCGAGGCGGCCCCCAGATATCTGGGAGTGAGGCTCTATCACTCCCCGACAGATCTATACGAAGGCAATCACCGTAAAGTGCTGGGGGGTCTGCGATCGGCGGTGGGTTTCTGGAAGACCCTACCCCTGGCGCCCATCGGCCGGGTGGCCATAGCAAAAATGATAATGGTGCCCAGATTGCTTTATCATTTTGCCAACCTCCTAGTGATCCCGCCCCGGTCTGACTTCCGTGAACTGGATGCCCTGCTCACAATGCTGATATGGGGTAATGGTCGGCGCAGAGTAGCTTTGCGCACACTGTATTTGCCCACCACAGGCCGGTTCAGGTCTCCATAGCTCGCAAATGCATGATGCGCATCCATAGAATGTCAAAAGACCGGCCACTCTACTCCCCACTGCTACCCTTGGTGGGTCTCCCTCGAGGGGAAAAATATTACACTACTAGGGCCCTACAAATCTGGACCGAGCACGATGTGACGGAGGTGGAGGCGTTGTTCCACGAGGGGCAACTGAGAACCTACGAGCAGCAAGTCGACTGGTATGACCTCCCACACGGACATTTTTTAACTCATAGGCAACTTTTAGATAGTGCCCGTCGGTTCTGGAATTTACGGGACGGAGAACCCCCCACACACCCGGTACTTCACACGATACTCCGTATGGGAGCAGGCAGACACCTAGTTACATGGCACTACAAAGCCATCAGAGAACTGACTAATTTCTCCCTAGATAACCTAAGGCACTCCTGGGAAGACGATGTGGGCAGGGTATTTCATGACACGGAGTGGACACGCGCTCTGGAATGTACAAAGAAAGTGTCCAGGAACACGCGGTTCAAAAACATACAGTTTAACATACTCCATCGGGCCTACCTCACACCGGACAAACTGCACCGGTACTATGCGGACACACAATTTAGAGATGTACGTTGTTACAACGCGGGTTGTAACAACGCATACCTTTAGCACGCGGCCGCTACAACGCAAGTCGTTACCACGACTTGCGTTGGAGGGCGCGGATTTAGGGTTTTTATAATTTTATATTCCAACACCAGCCCCGTGGATACTAGGGAAGGTGTTGGAATATAAATGTATTAAATTCCTTATCCCACAGTGCCCTCCAGCGCAAGTCGTGGTAACGACTTGCGTTGTAACGGCCGCGTGGTAAAGGTACCGCGTTGTCAAAACTTCGTGGTAAACGTTGTTTACCACAATTTAGCTGCCCCCTATGTCAGGCGGTGGAGGCGAACTTCAGACATATGTTCTGGGACTGCTCATCCCTGCAACGATACTGGACCAAGATAGACCAAACACTCCTCACACTGGTTAACCTGCCACACATTGATACATGGGAGGTCTGTGCCTTGGGAACCTACAAAAGGAAAAAATCTGAAAAATTGCAATGGCGATTTGCATCCCTCGCTCTCATCCTAGCGAAACGAACTATAGCTATGCACTGGAGAGCCCCCTCGGGCCCCCCGGAAGCAGCCTGGAAAGGGGTGGTAAACAAGTGGGGGGCGGCAGAAGAAAATACTCTATGGGAGGAAGAAGTGAAGGGTACACGCAAACATCCCATTTCCCTAGAATGGACATCTGCTCATACAATTTAAGCAAGAGACAGCGATAGATGATACACCAAGGCCATCCCCGCCTCAATCCCGTGGCTCCTCACAACACCCCAATCCACATAGTCAGATGCTAGGAGAGTGAGATCCCCGACAGGTTGGATGTGACATGACGAGTGCCTAACCCTACTAGGGACAATGCCCGCCACCTCCAACAGAATGCTCCCTCTCCCCCTGGGGCCCTTGCGACCCTCACTCCTTGGACCAATGGCCCGTACACCCTCCGCCCACCACATCCACTTGCCCTTGCCAGCCCTCTGCGCTCTCCCCCCCCTCAGGTTCTAGGAAGAAGTTTCTCCCCACAGTTTCAAGTTCAGTTTCAGTCGGTGGTTTAGATACCGACATACACATTGAATGCTAGTAACTGACTATATAGTAAGGGGTCATATAGGCAAACTCGGGGACACACTATTGTACAATCAATTTACTTACCTGCAAATCTACTAGCGAGTATGTACAATCCCACCGGGCGGAGTGGAACCCATATGTTGAATATGAGTTATATTTGTGGATTTTATGTAACCCTTCTATGTGTGTAACAACTAACATATGATTGGTATAATGCCCCCACATGGGACTCTGAAATGCAAAACCCTAATAAAAAGATTTAAACAAAAAAAAATGAGGAAGTTGTGTTTGGAACCACGTTGGCATGGGCCATACCAATAAGTATGGCTTACCAAATTGAATACACACAAGCCATACAAGAAGAGTCCAAAGTCAATTTGAAATAACAGAAGCAAATGAAAGAGTAAAATATCAGGCTGAAAATATAAGAGAGACTGAACAAAGTTCAATAAAGTTGGCAACAGCTACTGGGTCTCGTGAGACTGTTGTCAATGCCGATGAAGAGGGGAGTTTGATTCAAGAACAAATGCAGACAAAAAAGGATGCAAATAAGAGAAGTTTCTAATCAAGTCTTGAATCTGGTGACTCTGTGCAAGAGAAAAAGGCAAGAAAAGGAGATATATGGTGTTAGAAATGGGATTTCTGGTAGGCTAGGGCAAGAGCCGAAGCCAGGCAAAAATCTTCACTCTAGTCAGTATAAGGGAGTTACACTCCTAAAATAAGCCCTGCTCACCCCCTTGGTAGCTTGGCACGAGCAGTCAGGCTTATCTTAGAGGCAGTGTATAAAGCATTTGCACATAACCCACAGGTATACAGTGTACGCACTACAAAAGGACACCACACCAGTTTAGAAAAATATCCAATATTTTTATATAATTAAAACAAGACCAAAAATGAAAAGAATCCACAATACTAAATGTAGAAAAAAGTCTGTAGTTATCAAGGTAAGTTTCAAACAAAGTTCCTTGATGTCGATAGCTCCCTCCGGGGCTACCACAGCGTTGTGAACAACAAATCCAACAGTTCTGGCTGGTCACGTGGTCGCGGGCCAGCTACGGTGTCGGGAAGAACCGCAAACAGTACCTGTGAGAAATGTAGGGCGATGAGTCCCTCGAAGTCACTCGCGTTGCAGGTCGAGCTCCTCTCTGATGGAATCAGGAGTGCTGGCCTCAGCAGGGGTCGGGTGCTGCAGTGCGAAGTGCAGCGGTGCGTCACGGTGCTAGCAGGTCACGGTGCAAGCAGCGACATCGTAGTTGCTGAAGCGATGTCGTCGGCTGACGAGCGGGAGTCGATGGTGCCGACATTGGTGGGCCATGGCTGCGGTGCAGGATGAGGGTGGTGCTTCGTGTGACTTACGAGTGGTTCCCTCGAACCTCGGTGCAAAGAGCGGCGATGATTTCGGCATGGAGGAGCGGCATCGCGAATCCCAAGGCGTCCTCATGAAGCAAGGCGGTGCGGAGTACGCTGCCCACAGGTCGCGGTGCCAGCAGCGGCTCAGTGGCGGTGTCAACAGGCGTCATCGGTGAGACCAAGGTCGCGGTGCGGTGTTGCGGCGGTGTTCTCTGCGGTGCCATGGCTTTGGTGTGAAGCGAGGCGGTGCAGAGTGCGGTGCCCACAGGTCGCAGTGCAAGCAGCGGCTTGGTGGCGCATCGACAGGAGCTGTCGGTGACACCAAGGTTGCGTTGCTGCATTGCGGCGGTGCCTTCAGGACACGGAGTCGGCAGCGGCGTCGTAGAAGTCGTCGAGTTGCTTTTCATCTAATACAGCACAAAACACACAGTCCCCAGTGCTGCGGCCAGAAGAGCTTGAAGTCTTTGCTGTTCCTGAGACTTCGTGAACAGGGGGCAAGCTCTACTTCAAGCCCTTGGAGAGACTCACAAAATAGGTTGGAGAAAGTCCAGTCCAGGCCATTCACTGCCTAATACAGAAGCAGCCACTGCAGGTCAGCCCAGCAAAGCACACAGCAAAGTGGTAGTTCCTCCTCACAGCTTCTCCAGCTCTTCTTCTTGGCAGTATTCTTGATCCAGATGAGTTCTAAAGTTCTGGGGTTGGGGCGTGGCCAAGATGGCGGAGGGATAGGACGTGATTTCCTTAGCTCCTGCCCGTCGCCTCCTGAATCGACACAGCATGGCCCTCCTGGGGCATAAAATAGCCAGAGGTTCGCTGATATCTAGAGCCACTTGGTGCCCAGTGTCTTTGCAGAGGGAGCGGTTGCTGGCAACAACGCAGGACAGCCGGGAGGCGGCCCTGGTCTCTCAGGTTTCGAGAGGCCCCAACAACGTGGCGCTCCGAGCTGCGGACCGTCGAGGCCAGCATCTTCCCTCCTGGCTGCAACAGTGCAGGCTTGGTGGCCGGTGACCCACACGCCAGGCGTTCGACCCCAACAGCGGCGCCCCGGTCTCGGACCGGATTCCGGACTAAGTTGGCGCCGTCCCCCGAGGCCGCGGGGGCGAGAACTCAGCTGAGGATCGACCGGATACCCTGCTGTAGAGGCCCTGCCGAGCTCGTCCCTGGGCGTGGGTCGAGTGCTGCTTGCGGCCCGGTCTTCTAAAATCCGACTGGGCCGTGCAGATCCCCGGCACACGGTAGGCAGAGCACCCGGCACAGCAGTACACTACGCGGCGGTGCAGCAGGTGAGGCCGCGGCGTCCGGGGGGGCGGGCCTGCAATTGCCACAGTTCCCCCGTGCCGGTCCAACGAGACGATGCGGCCCCCCTGATGCTCCATCCACTCCCTGCTTGCTGGGGGGGCCATCTGAGGGCCACGTCCTGATTGAAGGCCTGGGAGTAGCTGTTTCAGGGCACCAGCACCAGCGGGAAAGACTCTCTGAGACCTAGAGATTGCAGTGGGCCTGCAGTCGGGAGCCCAGCGGACTAGGATTGTGCTATTCACCTACCAGACCGGGATGCCTGGAGGGCCGCCTCGGGACCACGCCTAGGGATCCACCGGCAGGTGGGTGCAGGAGCAGACCCTGAGTGAGCATGTCCAAGGCCAGAACCAACAAACCGAAACCCCCAGAAGGACATCTTTGGCCACCCACAGCCCACTCCTGACATGGCTAACATAGCGCCGGAAGCCGAGACAACGAAGCGCCCCGCGGCGGCGGGGGATGAACCATCACGAAGGCCTTCCTAAAATCACTCTTTATCACTCTCAGGGGAGATATTCAGTCAGTCAAAGCTGAATTCGCCACGGAACTTAAAGATATACGCCAGGATGTCGACAGAGTCGGAGAGCGGGTGGCTGCACTTGAAGAGAAGAGCGATTCCACAGTCACAGACTTGACGACGCTTCAGCAAGAAGTCCTTCGGTTGCAAGACCAGAATGTGGACATGCAAATGCATTTGGAAGATTTGGAAAATCGCTCCCGTAGACATAACATCTGAATTCGGGGGGTGAGGTTGACTGACAACACCCGGGATATCTTCGCCTTCACAGTTGGCCTCTTCCGGCACATACTCGGTGACTACCACGAGGCTGATGTCGTCTTGGACAGAGCACACAGAGTGGGTCCACCCCACGGTCCCAACGCACCACCGGCGGATATCCTGGTGTGCGTTCAAGACTTCAAGACCAAAGTATCTATCCTTTCTAAAGCACAGACTCTCCACCCTATCTCATTCCAAGGTCATTCCCCGGTCCCATACCAGGACCTAGCACTGATCACCCTTCAGCGTCGATGGCAGTTCCGCCCGGTGACTGGCGGCATCTACTGACTTCCTCGCGGGGAGGGCTCTGATGACCAATGATGGGCCTGGAACTGCTACGCCTTTTTTTTAACCATCCTAATGCACCCTTGCTGGTTCGGGTGGGTGCGGGGGGAGGGCTTCCCTTCCCATTGATCACACCATGGACCCCAACTGGATGATACACCATTCGTCTTGGGACAATGGACTTTTCTTTCGAACAGTTCTTGTTCAGGTTGTTTCTGGGGTAGGGTTTCTCTTTGGGGTGGGTTTTGCATGGGTATTTTTCGGGTATTGTTCCCCTCATCCACCTTGCAGCGCTATCGAACTACGTTTCCCCCCTTTTAAACAGGAGCTCTTGAGAGGCCCTCCCGGACCTTGTCCCAGCCAGTTCTCCCTCCACATGTCACATGTCCCCGAAACCGCTTAAATTTCTCACCCTCAACGTATGTGATCTCAACAACCCGATCAAACGCAGATCGGTCCTCCACTATCTGGAACACTCACAGGCTAATATCTGCCTTTTACAAGAGATCCACCTTGTCCCAAAGATCACCACAGATTGAGGTCCCGGGCATTCCCCACGCAACTATTCTCCTCTAATTCCACTAAATCAGCCGGGGTTGCTATACTTGTTTCTCACTCTTTCCAAGGTAAGGTCCTCCAGAAGGAGGCGGAGATTAAAGGCCGCTTACTCACATACCGGTTTCAGGTACCCGGGATTCCCCTCATAGTGGGTTCTATCTACGCCCCCAATGAAGGTATGGGGAGATTTCTCCATACAGCACTCACAGAGTCGACAGCTAATTCTGAACGACACTTGCTGTTAGGGGAAGACTTAAATATGGTCTTCGACAACGTCACTGACCGCTCTTGTCAGTACACAACGCAAGTCGGAGCTCTTGGGCTCTCAGGCATGTGGCGCCACTTTCACCCTCATAGTCGGGCCTACTCAGGGGCACATAAGACATATGCCAGATTGGACCATCTCCTTAGCTCTACCCCCTTACAGGTGCTTGCAATAGACACTGAGATCCTCACTGCATCCCTCTCTGATCATTCCCCAGTTGCGGCCACCTTTCACTTCCCACATGTCCCGCAGCCACAGCGACACTGGCGCCTGCACGATGCACTACTACACCATACGTCTACGGTCACTCAAATCAAGACAGCCATCACATTTCTTGACCCTCAAAGCCAACCTAGACACACCTTTGGCGACGCAGTGGTCTGCCCTCAAAGCTGTCCTATGAGGGGAATTTATTGCCATTTCTGTGGCCAATAATGAGGAGCGCAGCAAAAAGAGAGCCGCACTAACCCAGCGGGTAGCGGAATTAGAACAAATGCACCAATGCACAGGAGCCGCTCGGGCCTGGCGTCAGCTTTGTACAGAAAGGAAACATTTGGCGGCACTAGACCAGGACAAGGCCGAATACTCGGCTCTTCATCTACGCCATTCCTAGTACACTGAGGGCAATAGATGTGGCCGCCTCTTGGCTCACAAATTGCATGAAGCGTGACAACGCCAGGGTGTACAGGCCTTTCAGGACCACGGCGGTCAGCTTAAATCAGAGGACGCAGACATAGCGGAAGTTTTCCGAGACTTCTATGCGGATCTATACTCGAGCGACTCTCTTGACGCTATTCACGGTCTTGACTACCTACAGACTGCGCAGATACCCCCAGTCTCCCAAGCACAGGCAGAACACCTAGATAGGGATATAGGGACGGAGGAAGTAATCGCGGCTATCTCCCGCCTCAAACTGGGCAAATCCCCAGGGCCCGACGGCTACTCGGCAGCCTTTTATAAAAACCTTCTGTGGTCAAATTGCCCCCCTGTTGCGGGACCTTTTTAATACTTTTACACAAACGGGGGCCATCCCCGGTGAAAAGTTGGAGGCCTCCATAGTGGTAATCCCTAAGCCTGGGAAAGACAAGACGCTTTGTAGCGCTTATAGGCCCATCTCCCTTCTATACATTGATATTAAGCTCTACACGAGTATATTAGCGACTCGCCTAATGCCCTATATGCCCCAGAGACAGACCAGCGACAACACTAAAAGGGTACTGCACCTTATTGAAAAGGCCACTCGCACTAAATGGGAGTATATGCTCCTGGCTATTGACGCAGAGAAGGCATTTGATAGGGTGCACTGGCCCTACGTGGAGCAAGTTCTGTCGAAATTTGGCTTTGGGGACAAATTACACACATGGATACTTAACTGTTACTGCTTACCTATGGTGACAGTCCATTTGAACGGCCAGATATCGTCCCGATTACCCATAAGCAGAGGTACAAGGCAGGGGTGTCCCCTTTCTCCCCTCCTCTTCACGCTCTATATGAAGCCATTGGCGTGGCGAATCCGACAGCACCCTCTCATTGCCGTGATTAAATTCGGTGGCGATACCCACACCATCAGTCTGTAAGCAGATGATATACTGCTCTCCCTCTCTAACCCGATCCAGACCCTGAGGGCTCTCTTCGTCGAGCTACACAGCTTTGCACGGGCCTCCGGGTTCAAGATTAATATGGATAAATCCACCGCTCTTGATCTATCACTCACTCCGGACACTTTTGCTCACATTCGCGATGAACACTCAATACAAAGGTCCACTTCCACCATTCCATATCTAGGAGTGCAGTTGGGGGCCACCATCCCCGCCACCGCTGCTGCCAATTATGGGACACTTCATACCCACATCCGCCAGGAGCTTGATCGTTGGAAACACCACACCTTCTCCTGGCTGGGCAGAATAGCAGCCACCAAGATGACCATACTTCCACAGATTCTTTATCTTTTCCAGACACTTCCCCTGCATCCCCCTATAGGCTGGATCCAACAAACCCAATCAGACTTGGCGCAATTCATCTTGCAGGGCCGCAAACCCAGGTTTAAGCATGCCATAGCAATTTTGCCTCCGGAGCAAGGAGGTATCGAGGTCCCTGACCTGCAGCTCTACTTTTACGCCTCCCAGCTCCACTACCTGGTGGAGTGGAGCCCTCTTGAATCCGAGAAACATTGGCTGTTTCAGGATCAAGCAGTCGCCGGCACGCCCCTACAGGGTATCCCCTTCCTTAATAGAGCGCACAGACCACCTAATCTTTATGCCTCTCACATTACGGGCACCACGATGGAGGCATGGGAATGCACTGCCATTACCCCTGAGCTGACGTCGTTCCCCTCCCCACTCACGCCACTATTTAATAACCCAGAGTTCCATCCGGGTACTGTTGCCAAGGCCTTCACACACTGGCGCCCTACCCCTTGCAGAGCGTTGGGTCACTTATTTGACGTAGAAGGAATTATCCCATTTACACGTCTCTGGACAGATTACGGTATCCCAGAAACGGAGAGGCTGTCCTATCTACAACTAAGACATTGGGCTCTCCAACCACAAGTCAGGCCCGGGGCACAGCGATTATTAACTGCATACGAAAAGTGGCTTAACACTCGCTCTGGAGACAAGAAACTCATTTCAGATCTTTACAAGCACTTACTGCTCACCACTGTGCACACATATAATGCAGGGCGAGCGCGTTGGGAGAGGGACTTAGGCCACACTCTTACTCAGAGGGAATGGGATAGTATTTATTAAAGGGCCAGGCACTCAGCATATCACGCAGGCCTTACCGAGACACTGACTAAAGTAGTGACCTACTGGTATTACACCCCTGAGCGACTCCACCAGTTTGACCCCCACCAGAGCGCCCTGTGTTGGAGGGAATGTGGGGAGGTGGGCACACTGGAACACCTTCTATGGGGCTGCAGCCGAATTCAATCGTACAGGTCCCACATTTTAGACGAGGTAGACTCGCACCTAGACACACAACTTACACGTTTTCCGGCCTATATCCTTCTGGGCTTACCCAACCCGCTTATGTATCCGGCTGAGTCATGGAAAGGGCACGTGATTGCAATCGCCCTAGGAGCGGCTACCCCGAACATACTTGCACACTGGCGCTCCCCCAACCTCCTCCACACTCCGGATGGCTGCAGAGACTTTGGACGGTGTTGGGGATGGAAAAGATGTCTCTCACTCTAGCGGGTAGGAGTTCTGAGTTCCCCGAACTGTGGCGCCCTTTCCTAGCGCTGCTCACAACAGAGTTCAGGGAGTTGACGTGTCCTAGATATCTGCGACTCTTGCGCCTAGTGGATACACCATTACCGCAGGCGAGCTCCACGTGAGGGTCTTGCAGAATGAGCTGAATCATGAGGTACTCTGTCCTTTCCCTCCCCTTTTCTTTTAACCTTTGCCCTTTTTTCTCTTATTTGTATCCCATTTGGTGGACGAGGGGTGGGGTGGGGGTGGAACTGTTGGGCTATTTCAGTTGTTAGCATCTTGCAGCGCCATATGCACTGGCTTTACCAGACCCGCTCCATGCAGATTCTACAGTACCACAGCTACCTCGGACTCTTGTTGTCTGTACTATGATGAGTTTGAGAGCTGGGGGTCATGCTCTATGTTGTGTCATTTGTCTTGAAACCAATAAAAAGATTTAAACCATAAAGTTCTGGGGTCTGGGCCCCAGTATTTGTATCCAAAAATCCTTTGATCTGTGGAAAAGTAAATGTTGCCATGTTCTGTGTCCCTACGTGTCCTCCATCTTATGTTATGTGTGTATGATTAATATGCATATGTATTCCCCATGTTCGATTAAAGACGCAATTACAGTTGTGTCCATCTCTAGTATGCCAGTTTCCAGTTCTCGTGAATACTACGAATATCAAGCCTATGTAAAGTTACGTTGCCACGTTTCTCAGTGTGCACGTTATTTCATTGTAAAGTCCCCGTTTCTAGGCCTCAAAAAGGGCCTGGACACCAGATTCAGCTCCTGTCTCCTGAGCCCTCGCTGAGGAGCGATACAGCCCCCACCTGTATCCTCGACCCTTCACTTACTTCCTGCCTCACAGTGCCCGGCTCAGCCTGGCTCTGCCTACGAGTCTGCCAAGAGTATGTTATGATTCTAGTTATCAGTCCAGCCCTCCTTCTCTGCATTCCTAAACTACTGAATCGCATCAATAGTTTCCGTCACAGTCTAGCCTTTACGTCTCCATGTAAGAGAAATACTGCATTTAATGGTCATTTAATATTCTTCATCACGCACTACATGTAGAATAATGCATGCTCCAGTCTTAGAGTCTGTTAGCCTTTACCCCGATAACTTTTAGTTTATATCAACATGTTCTCTAAACATCAGATACTAGATATTGTTTAGGCACATGTCGCCCTGACTCTCCAGACTTCAGTCTCTGCTCCTAGCACAGAGTTCATAGCCCCCAGCTTCTCCTAGTAACACGTCATTGTCAGTTTGCGTGCACCATTAGGTTAGAGGTCCCGGCTCCTTAGGTAGCCCCCTCCATGTTTCCGCCCCATTTATGACATATTCTGTTACGTTTACATCACATGTCTATGTATACGCCTCCTGTTACACCCACTTTCACCCTTATCTTTCGCGACTGCTATTGACCACACCCACTGCTCCGCCTACTGTATTCATTGTAATGCAACTGTTTTAGTATATATGCTTGTGTACTGTTATTAAATGTTAGCGCGCTCATCCCAGATCCAGCCCCGGCAGCTGCCGGGCCACGCCAGCTCATTCCCTGTCCCCCCTGCCGGGCCCTGCCATCCTATTCCTGTGCAGGTTGTCCTGTTCCTGTCCTTTATGCTGTATTAAACCTGCAAACTCCTACTACCTCGAATTTTGACTCTTATTTATTGAGCTATCTGTTATTACTATGTCCAGTAAAACCTAGATCCGGTATTATTTATTTATATACCACATAATGGCGCCCGAATAGGGACTTGCCCTTTCCCCACGCGCCGGTGAAGCCACGCCGGCCCCCTGACCCTCTGCAGCCGTGACGGAACCATACCGTGCACGTGCAGATATTTCTGCTTCAAGTATCCCTCAGGCCCACGGAGGAGACGGAGGTGGCGGTCCAGCATCCAGACGAGGCGGTGGAGGAACGCGGCGAGTCCCGACCAGAGCCCAAGCCGAGAGTCCAAGGTCCGAGGTATCCGGAGGCCCACCCGTAACTGAAGTCCGAAGTTCGTCCGTCCGGCGTCGAAGCAGTCCAGTCCAGTCCGAGGCCTTCCGTTCTTGCTGCCCGGTGAGTACCGTTGCTGGGGTAGTATCTAGACAGGGTCAATCTAATTGTCTCTGGTCCGTGGGGTTTGGTGGTACACAGATCCCAAAACGAAGTGTCCACTCTGGTGGATGCGGGTCCTGACGTGTCTCTTTATGAGACCGGTAAGTTTCGTACTGTTCCAGCAGTGCATCTAGTTTCTGTTCTAGTCAGTTCTGTTCTCAAGAAGATTCATGTATTCTGTTTTCCGTATTCCAGGTAGTATTCTGTTCGAACTGTTATTTTAAATGTTCTTCATGTATTTTAATGTCGTGGTATGAATGTGGAGTAATTATCGTGTTCATTGTGTATTGTATTGTGTCTAGATTACAGTTCAGTCATGCCGTTATTTTCCAGACTACGTCAGTTAAAAACTAGAAAAGGTCTGTTAGAAGAAGCAGTTCCTGTCCCGCCTAGGGACAGTCCAGGTCACTTTATGTATCAGAAGCATGGCATAAGTGCCATATTATATCTAGATTTATGGGTAGAGTATACCAAACAGTTAGAAGAAAAGTATAGATGGCCCGTATCGGGTACATGGGATGCCGAGTGCATCATGCGAGTAGAAGAAGCATTATGGAAAAAGAAAGCTAGACAGTCACAGAAAGATGCCATCGAGTTATGGCGCAAAGAATCTCATAAAAGAACCGAAAAAGAAATCAGAAAGTCAGAATTAAGTAGAGAATCCTTAGAACGAGCCCAAGAAAGGGAACTAATCGAGATAGGTGAACGAGTTAGAACCGAACAGTCAGACAGACAGAGGCATGCCCTCACTAAGGGTATGTATCCTCTTCTTGCCGAGGGCTTGCCAAAAGCGACCCCGGAGGCATCCAGTAATTTTCCGCCACCATTAGTTCCGACCAAGCTACGTCACAAACCGACCGCAGCTGATATTTTTATTTCGTCCTACTTGGACGACACGGATCCAGAATATGCAAATCCTGTTCCGCCAGTCCCTGTAAATAATGTAAATCCTGCTCCTCCAGACACCGGAGTACCTGCCACGGTACCCCCGGTTCAGCCCACATTACAATTTCCCACTCTGCCAGCACGAAGAGTATCAGTCGATGATACCGGTTTAGGGGCCGCAGGAGGAGGTCCTCCTGGTACCCCGCCACCACACCAACGTTTAACATTAGTCGAGTTACATGAATGTGCGTTACAGCGTACGCCCAAATATAAGTCCGTTGCAGATATCCGACGAGCTCTTACTGAATGCCGCTATGATCCAGTCGCAGGTGATGATAGTACAGTTATATATTCCATCCGTGTAAGACGGGTGACCGGGTATTTGGACACCCTACCAGATATGAAAGAAGATCTAGACAGAATATATCGTTTCATCCGTACAGGGGATGATCCAGAAAGTATAGGTGAAGCCATGTCTCAAAGGAAAGCTGAGATCCAGCTCATGCTATTAAAGTTTCTGATTAATTGTTTAATAAGGGAACAAGATTATCCGACCAAAGATCCGGCCGAAATGAGAATCCTGACAAGGTGGAGTGATAATATAGCCGAGGGTAAACACAGAACCGTCAGTAGTATAGAGAGTATGTACAAGAGAATTCGTAAGGAAATAATAAAGTTACATGAACAACGTAAAGCAGCACAAGTAAGCGAGAAAGAGAATGACTCTTCTACGGAAGAGGTAGAGGACGAGAATCCCGCCAGAATAGCGTATGTAGGAAAATCTAGATTTCCAGACCGACATTCACGTCTAGACTACAAGAAAACTGTTCCTCATCCAGCACCAGAACAAGGTTCCCTAGAACAAGTATTTCAAGCTACCGATCACATTCTGAAATCACGAATCGGTTATAGTGAATTAAGTACTATGCATGAACAAGAACTAGCCCGATCAGCAGTCCGATGGATTACTGATTCTACCACTTTTCCAGATGAAATAGTGGCACAAATGTTTCTGAAATTGCCCCCAGCCGAGCAACGACTGGTGGGTATGTATATGATCCAGCACCTCATTACTCTGTATGAGGGTCAGCATTCCGCTCCAGGTCCGTTACATGATGTCCTGAACGAGTTACTCCAGTATAGATGGAAAGGTTTAGGTGCCGATTTAATTAGTGTCATTCTAGAACAGCGTCACAAATATAGTATGTTCTTGAACCCGCATTTTGTTCATGTCTCACCCCCAGAAAGTAAACCGTTTTACATAGACAGACAGAACCCGTTACGAGAAGTACACCCAGTCAGGACAACAGATGGTGAAATGCAACGAGTATTTGTTTACACCCCGATTACAAAGATGGAACTCTTAGAGATGAAGAAATTAATTCCCTGTCACGACAAAGATCCAGCAGGGTTCCACCGAGAATTAAAAGACATGCTCCGTATGGGAGAATACACGTATCCAGATATTATTAAGATGCTAAAGGTCCTGTTGCCCGCAGGGGTATACGAGAAACTCAAGGAAAAAGAATGGGAGGTGGGAGAGAAAAAGATCGATTGGGCAGTTCTAGAAGCTGAAGATAAGATACGAGTACCAGGTACCGGTCTTGGAGAGAAATGTAAAGAATTACCAGAACTGTTAATACAAGTTTTGCCCAGATTATTAGCAACTAAAAAGGAAGACTGGGATGCAATCTCAGCCTGTAAACAGAAACAAGATGAAGACACTAGTGATTTTTATTCTAGATTTGAAAAATGTTTTATTATAAACAGTGGCCTCAAGACAAGTAGTGAGTCATACCCTCATCTCTTTGTTACTAAATTAGTCGAGAATTCAAGTCCACAAGTTAAGAATCGAGTTTTGAAAGTCGAAAGTACATGGCAAGCTAGTACCCCGTCCCAGATGTTACAGATGCTCCAGTACCACCAGAATAGAATCAGAGAAGAGCAAGAACACGAGAGAAAACGTATGAAAGACACGAAAATGAAAGTACTAGTTGCACAATCTGTTCCTCAAGACAGTCAGAAGAGGGGTCCGAATCAAGCCAGTCATCCTGCAGCTCCCGTTAAAGGGACCTGTAATTACTGTAAACAGCCAGGTCATTTCATAAACGAGTGTGCAGTTCTGAAACATAATATAGCCACTGGTAAAACTAAAGAAAGACCACGTCCGCCTAGACAAGAACAAGTTTCACAGACTTCTCAGCCGCAGAATGCACAACAGACAGTTCCAGCACCGCAGCCTATTGCTGCAACACAGCATGTTACACAGCAGATGTACCAGTATGCACAGTCTGAGTATCCAGAGTATCAGCCATATTCATGAAACAGCCTAGAGAGGGAGGTAGGCTTGCCTCTCATCGAGATTCCTGTAGATCAAGAAGGTCCCTATGTTCATAGTCAGGTACTAGGGAAAGACAGAAAGTTTCTGATTGATACAGGGGCAAGTAGGACGACTATCAGTCACGCCGAAGTTCCAGGGGCTCCGCTCTCAGGCTCTAGAAATGTTTCCCTTGGATTTTCAGGAAAACCTATTGTAAATGAGATATCTAAGCCAGTTACTCTAGAAGTAGGTCCATTGTCCCGAACTACTGATCTGTTACTTACGAAGTCATGTCCAGAAAATTTGTTAGGCATTAAGACACTGAAAGAATTAGGTGCAGTCATATGTTGCTCCCCAGAGGGAATACGACTGTTTCTACGTGACTTCAAGGGTCACTATGTATTACGAGATTTTGATCCGAGATTGTCTAATGTTCCGCAGCATCTATGGGCGCAAGGTCCAACTGATGTAGGTTATATGCAAATCACACCCCATCGTGTGACTCTCAAGCCAGGTGTAGTGTTACCACGAATCAGACAGTACAGATTGCCACCTGAGGCTGTAGCAGCCTTATCCAAAATCATTGACGAGCTCATGGCTCAAGGAGTAGTTGTAGAAACTGACTCCAATGTATGTAATTCTCCGATCATTCCAGTCATGAAACGTACTGATCCAAATGCACCCCCAGTATATCGATTAGTGATTGACCTACGAGAACTTAATAAATGTATTATTCCCCAGTATCCAGTTGTCCCAGATATCTCTTCCCTATTGACAGCCATTGATTCCGAAGCGTCATTTTTTACAGTCATAGACCTCAAGAACGCGTTTTTCAGTGTCCCCATTCATCCAGACAGCCAGTTTCTTTTCGGATTTTGTTTAAATGGAAGGAGCTATATGTTCACACGAGCTCCTCAAGGTTTCACAGAAAGTCCTAGCATTTACAGTCAAGCACTTAAGAGACAACTAGACAATATTCACATGCCAACTGACACTGCCCTGCTCCAGTATGTCGATGATCTACTGATCACAGCCCGTTCTGAACGTGCTTGCGAGCAAGCATCACTTACAGTCTTGTATTTCCTAGCCGAGATGGGGCACAAGGTGTCCCCTTCGAAGCTTCAATTCTGTGTACAGCAAGTGATCTACTTAGGCCACTTACTGTCCAAGTGGGGTAGGCAGTTGACACCAGACCGTATCCAGTTAATAGCGAGTCTTCCTCAGCCCAAGACACAGAAGGAGGTACGTGCTTTTATCGGCCTTACTTCTTATTGCAGACAATGGATTCCTCAGTATGCATTTCTAGCTAAACCACTGATACAGTTAACGACACAGGAGGCAGCCGTATCGACTGTCCTCCCTTGGTCATCTGAACATACACTTAGTTTCAATGAGTTAAAGAAAGCTTTATGTCAGGCTCCTGTTCTAGCTACACCGAACTACAGTAAGCCTTTTACACTTTTCGTCACAGAACGTGAAGGTACAGCATTATCTGTTCTTACACAAGATCAAGCCGGTCAATACAAGCCCTGTGCTTATTTTTCGAGCACACTAGATCCTGTAGCCCAGGCTCTGCCTGCGTGCCTCAAGTCAGTTGCAGCCACAGCACTAGCTATCAGACAAAGTGATTCCATAGTATTAGGACATTCCTTGACAGTACAAGTTCCACACTCCGTGGAAGTTCTTTTAAACCGAACCCAGACTCAGCACTTGACAATTGCACGTTTAACAGGTTATGAATTGACACTGTTCCAGCCACACATAGAAATCAGACGCTGCAACGTTCTAAATCCTGCTACACTGTTACCGTCAGTTAATTCGAATCCTGCCACACACGACTGTGTGGAAGTAGTTAATATTATGACAAAGCCAAGACAAGATCTGACAGATATTCCATTACCAGATCCCGACCTGACACTTTATGTGGATGGTTCATGTATGAGAACAAGTACAGGAGAACTAGTAGCCGCGTATGCAGTGACTACTGACACTGACGTTATAGAAACACACCGTATTGACACCCTGTCTGCTCAAGCAGCAGAGCTAGTTGCTCTGACACAAGCCTGCATACACGCTAAGAACCTGAAAGTTAATGTTTATACTGATTCACGCTACGCATTTGGAGTTGTACACGACTTTGGAGTGCTCTGGCAGGAGAGAGGTTTCATGACTTCTCATGGAACCAAGATTCAGCATGGTCTCCTTATTCAAGCTCTGTTAGATGCCATACATTTACCGACATCTATTGCTATCATGAAGTGCAAAGCACATACGAAAGTTACTGACATTATTTCTCAAGGTAATGATCTAGCAGATCGCACAGCCAAGCTTACAGCACAGACTCCAGACATTTCAGTTAATCCGACACAGACACATACTCCAGATCCGACTACCTGTATGACAGTTAAGGACCCTACTCAAGATGTCATAGATATCCAGTTACATGCTACTCCCGATGAAATTAAGAAATGGTCCGAACAAGGAGGGGTCCAGACAGATCAGGGATGGGTAACGAAGGGTAGAGCCACATGGTTTCTCCCCGACTCTATGGTTCAAGTCATTATCAATACCGCACATAGTCCAGCACATTTAGGAGAAAAAGCTATGTTAGACAGTATCCAGAACATTTGGTTCAACAAGCATTTACGAGCTGCAGCCAAGCAGAAAGTCCGTACCTGTATGATATGTTGCCAGTTCAATCCAGGTAAAAGTGTCCCGGTGGAACAAGGTGGATTCCAGCCCCCTGACCACCCTTTTGAAGTCCTCCAAATGGATTATATTCAGATGGAGCGATGTCGAGGTTTCAAGTATGTCCTTGTAGTTGTATGCGCTTTATCCAGGTGGACAGAAGCATATCCAGTTCCAGATTACACAGCCGCGACCACTGCCAAGCAGCTGGTTCGTGAGTTTTTCCCCCGTTATGGACTCCCTAGAGTCGTATATTCTGATAACGGCCAGCCATTCTCATCTGAGCTCATGAAACACGTTTCCCTGTTGTTAGGGTACCAGTGGAAGTTCCATTGTGTACGCCATCCAGAAGCAGCTGGTCTCGTAGAGAGACATAATCAGACCCTGAAAATCCGTATTGCCAAGATTTGTAAAGAGAAAGGTGTAGACTGGCTAGTAGCTCTGCCAGTCGCTTTGTTTTATATGCGCATGGTCGCACATTCCAGATCAGGTCTGTCCCCGTATGAGGTCGTATTCGGCCGCCCCCCTAATATGTGGGGTACACCTAGACCCCGAAGTATTACAGATGTTTCAAGTAATATGCTGACAGATTACCTAGCTTCCTTGATGTCTGCCCTCAACTCTTGTCGTTCACAGGTTGCCGCCGCATTTCCAGACAACACCGAGGTGGCACCGCATGAAATCGTTCCCGGATGCATGGTTCTTGTCCGGAATTTTGATCGTTCAAGTCCGCTGGAGCCTCGCTGGAAGGAACCCCGACAGGTCCTCCTGGCCACCCGTACTGCCGTCAAGCTGGAAGGCAGGAAGGGCTGGGTCCACCTGTCTCATGTGAAAAGATTTTACGGACTGAAGCCTGTTTCTAAGAACATTTCCCAGGATTTGAAAGACTGCCAAAGTACTATTCTCAAGGACTGTCCCGCAAAAGACAATGATACTGAACCCTCCCTGTTAGAGAAAACTCCGCAACAGGAGTATAAGCAAAAATTAAGGTCTAGTAAAATAAGTCAGCCAGTTTGATTGTCTAAGTCCTCCCCTAGGTGAAACGGTTAGACCGGTTTCTGACATGTATAAAATAGACCCCCATAGTGAGAGAGTTAGTCAAAACTCAATCCGATGTATCGTTTTTCTAAGTTTCATATTGTTTTTCAGCCTTATGACTACCTGCACAGGTTATGCATTTTATTTGTATTTTCCAGTTTCTCATGTAAATAAGTCTTCTATTGCTACAGTAGAGCACACGTTTAGTGATCTGCCTCCTCATGAACTCTCATATCGTCTTGCTATGCGTAATAATTCCTTTATCCGCATGTTACATTATTCACACCAGACCAGCAATGCCACTAATTGTTGGGTGTGTGGTCGACTCCCCCCTTTCCAGACACCGAAGGGAGTTCTGCCACTCTTTCCTTATCCATTTTCACATAATGGTTCGTGTGGAGCATGGTCCACGTTAACGTCATCCTCAACAGATATGTCTTTTCTTAACAGTACATGTTTTCCAGACAAGCAAGGTCTTCCCCACAGAACAGGGTTAGATCTAGAAAATGAAGTTTATAATTTGGGTAATTATTCTTCGAATTTTATGGTCCTGAATGTTCAGTCTGATACTACTCCAGACTTACCTGCTATGTCAGTACTACCAGTTAAAGGCGAGTTATGTGTCAGAAAGAATGGTTCCGTACCTGTAGGACATAGTGATTGTACTACTATCGTCAAGTATAGTGACAGTAGGAAATCTATTTTTAAAGCTTCACGTCATTCTTATTTTGTTTGTGGTCAGACCGCATATGTTCGTCTGCCCCTCGATTGGGAGGGAACCTGTTACATTGCCTTCCTACTGCCACCAGTTTTCCTAGCCCCACCTGACTATCATAGGAATTCCCACCTAGTACATACCAGACACAAAAGAGACCTCCCGATTGTCGATTATACTGAAACTGCTCTAGAACAATACATAGATATCAATAAAGGTGTCTTCCCTTATTTAGGTACAGTCGTGAATAGTAAACTGATACGTAGATTAACGAGAACCCTTGAAGCAGTAGTGATTGAGACTACTTCTGCTCTAGGTAATTTAACCGAAGAGCAATCCTTTATGAGAATTGTCGTGCTCCAGAATCGTCTCGTCCTTGACGTCATACTGGCCGATAGGGGCGGGGCTTGTAGAGTCATCGGATCTAGTTGCTGCATTTTCATTCCTAATAACGCGCCGTCTGTTTATTCAGCTATAACCAGACTTCATAAAATTGCCCATATGTTACACCAAGATCCAGGCACCTGGACATGGTCCGGTTGGTTCTGGAATATAATTTCCGCCTGGGGATGGAAAGTGTTGTCCTTCCTAGGTATTGCAGTAGCGATCATATTCAGTTGCTGCCTCTGTATACAATGTGGCCCTGCGATTTGTGGCATTTGTGCTACCTCTTGTATTCCTAGTCCCAAGTCCCGTTCTAGATCTCGTTCCAAGAAAATTCGAGACGAGCAAATGATACTGTATGAAATGATAGATGGTATCATGAATATTGATGTTTCCTGATGGAAACGTAGTGACAAGGAGGGAATGTGGAAAAGTAAATTTTGCCATGTTCTGTGTCCCTACGTGTCCTCCATCTTATGTTATGTGTGTATGATTAATATGCATATGTATTCCCCATGTTCGATTAAAGACGCAATTACAGTTGTGTCCATCTCTAGTATGCCAGTTTCCAGTTCTCGTGAATACTACGAATATCAAGCCTATGTAAAGTTACGTTGCCACGTTTCTCAGTGTGCACGTTATTTCATTGTAAAGTCCCCGTTTCTAGGCCTCAAAAAGGGCCTGGACACCAGATTCAGCTCCTGTCTCCTGAGCCCTCGCTGAGGAGCGATACAGCCCCCACCTGTATCCTCGACCCTTCACTTACTTCCTGCCTCACAGTGCCCGGCTCAGCCTGGCTCTGCCTACGAGTCTGCCAAGAGTATGTTATGATTCTAGTTATCAGTCCAGCCCTCCTTCTCTGCATTCCTAAGCTACTGAATCGCATCAATAGTTTCCGTCATTGTCTAGCCTTTACGTCTCCATGTAAGAGAAATACTGCATTTAATGGTCATTTAATATTCTTCATCACGCACTACATGTAGAATAATGCATGCTCCAGTCTTAGAGTCTGTTAGCCTTTACCCCGATAACTTTTAGTTTATATCAACATGTTCTCTAAACATCAGATACTAGATATTGTTTAGGCACATGTCGCCCTGACTCTCCAGACTTCAGTCTCTGCTCCTAGCACAGAGTTCATAGCCCCCAGCTTCTCCTAGTAACACGTCATTGTCAGTTTGCGCGCACCATTAGGTTAGAGGTCCCGGCTCCTTAGGTAGCCCCCTCCATGTTTCCGCCCCATTTATGACATATTCTGTTACGTTTACATCACATGTCTATGTATACGCCTCCTGTTACACCCACTTTCACCCTTATCTTTCGCGACTGCTATTGACCACACCCACTGCTCCGCCTACTGTATTCATTGTAATGCAACTGTTTTAGTATATATGCTTGTGTACTGTTATTAAATGTTAGCGCGCTCATCCCAGATCCAGCCCCGGCAGCTGCCGGGCCACGCCAGCTCATTCCCTGTCCCCCCTGCCGGGCCCTGCCATCCTATTCCTGTGCAGGTTGTCCTGTTCCTGTCCTTTATGCTGTATTAAACCTGCAAACTCCTACTACCTCGAATTTTGACTCTTATTTATTGAGCTATCTGTTATTACTATGTCCAGTAAAACCTAGATCCGGTATTATTTATTTATATACCACAGATCCTCTAGGCAGAGGGTGTCTGTGCCCAGCCAGAACTAGTTCTGCCTTCTCTGGTGTGAATTCCTGGCAGGAGGTGGAGACGGCATTGTCAGATTCAGACTAGGCCTTTTGAGGAGCAAGGAAATCTCCCCCCCCCCCCTTCCCCATTGCAACCCAGATCTATTCAGCCCTTTCCTGGCCCTACCTAGACTATCTAGAGCCCTCCTGCTCCACAGCCTTCTGTCATCCAAAACCCAGACAGGCAATCTACATTCCAGCAGAGGCACATGGGATGACTGAGCAAGAAAATACCTACTTTCTAAAAGTCGTGTTTTCAAACACAGAATGTAAACATCACCTTCACGGAAAGATGTATTTTAACATCCTGAGTTCAGGCATACTAAACTAGAATTTCTACCTTGTTCACAAAGTCCAGTCCAGGCCTTTCACTGCCCAAGACAGAAGCAGCCACTGAAGGTCAGCCTAGCAAGCACACAGCAAAGTGGTAGTTCCTCCTCACAGCTTCTTCAGCTCTTCGTCTTGGCAGTCTTCTTGATCCAGATGAGTTCTAAAGTTCATGGGTCTGGACCTCAGTATTTGTATCCAAACATCCTTTGATCCTCTAGGCAGAGGGTGTCTGTGCCCAGCCAGAACCAGTTCTGCCTTCTCTGGTGTGAATTCCTGGCAGGGGGTGGAGACGGCATTGTCAGAGGCAGACAAGGTCCTTTGAGATGCAAGGAAATCTCCCCCCCTTTCCCCATTGCAACCCAGGCGCAGGCCTATTCAGCCCTTTCCTGGCCCTACCTAGACTATCTAGAGCCCTCCTGCTCCACAGCCTTCTGTCATCCAAAACCCAGACAGGCAATCTACATTCCAGCAGAGGCACATGGGATGACTGAGCAAGAAAATACCTACTTTCTAAAAGTCGTGTTTTCAAACACAGAATGTAAACATCACCTTCACGGAAAGATGAATTTTAACATCCTGAGTTCAGGCATACTAAACTAGAATTTCTACCTTGTTCACAAAGTCCAGTCCAGGCCTTTCACTGCCCAAGACAGAAGCAGCCACTGCAGGTCAGCCTAGCAAGCACACAGCAAAGTGGTAGTTCCTCCTCACAGCTTCTCCAGCTCTTCTTCTTGGCAGTCTTCTTGATCCAGATGAGTTCTAAAGTTCATGGGTCTGGACCTCAGTATTTGTATCCAAACATCCTTTAATCCTCTAGGCAGAAGGGGGCCGGGGCCCAGCCAGAGCCCGTTCTGCCTTCTCTGGTGTGAATTCCTGGCAGGGGGTGGAGACGGCATTGTCAGAGGCAGACAAGGTCCTTTGAGATGCAAGGAAATCTCCCCCCCCCTTTCCCCATTGCAACCCAGGCCTATTCAGCCATTTCCTGGCCCTACCTAGACTATCTAGAGCCCTCTTGCTCCCCAGCCTTCTATCATCCAAAACCCAGACAGGCCTTCTGCATTCCAGCAAAGGCACATGGGATGACTGAGCAAGAAAATACCTACTTTCTAAAAGTGGTGCTTTCAAACACTGAATGTAAAAATCACCTTCACTAAAAGGTGTATTTTAACATCCTGAGTTCAGGCATACTAAACTCGAATTTCTACCTTGTTCCTGGGTCAGTTTAGGATTATAAGATGTTATAATCAAACTTCCCCTTCTGGCCTAAGAGAACAGGTAGCCTTGCAATAGTGAAAATCGAAATGGGCTGTAATTCACTATCAGGACATGCCACACACACCAGGGCATGTCCTGCCTTTCACATACACTGCCACGGTACTTTGGGCCTACCTTAGGGGTGCCTGACATGTAAGAAAAGGGAAGGTTGGGGACTGGCAAGTGTGTGAACGGGCCAAGTCGACAAGATTGTTACAAACTGCGCGCAGACTCTGCAATGGCAGGTCTGAGGTACCTTTACAGGGCTACTCACGTGGGTGGCACAATCAGTGCTGCAGGCCCACACGTAGCATTTTGATTCACATGCCCTGGTGCACTTTATGAGAAACTAACAAGTAAATCAAAAATCCAATCGTGGAAACACCAGTCCATAACACAATTGACACTGAGAGCGCCTGCACTTTACCACTGATCAGCAGTGCGAAAAGTGCGCAGAAACGTCATGCCAGCAAACAGAGTCAAAACCGGGAGGTCAGAAAGCAAATACTCAGAGGAAACACGCCAAAAGATGCCAAGTCTTACACATGTCCCCTCCAGCTGAAAGTAGGGAGAACTACCCACTCGCCTGGGAGTTCTCTTAACTAAGGTGGAAGAACCTGGACTGGCCATCTGCGTTGGCATGCTCTGTGCCAGGGCAGTGTTTCACCATAAAGTCCATTCCCTGTAGGGAGATGGACAACCTCAGCAGTTTTGGATTCTCCCCCCTCATCTGCATTAACCATCTGTGGGGCCTGTGGTCGGTCTGAACCCAGAAGTGAGTCCCACACAGGTAGGGCCTCAGCTTCTTCAATGCCCAGACCACAGCGAAAGCTTCCCTTTTTATGGCACTCCACCTCTGTTCCCTGAGGAGTAGTCTCCGGCTAAGTAAGACTAAAGGCTGGTCTACGCCCTCTTCATTCAGCAGTGAGAGCACTGCTCCCACTCCATGCTCTGATGCTTCGGTCAGCACGACAAATTCCTTTGAGAAGTCGGGGGCCTTGAGCACGAGGGCCGTGCACATGGTGGCCTTCAGGACAGCAAATGCCTTGTGGCAGGACTCAGTCCAGATCACCTTTTTGGCTGCTTCTTGGAAGTCAGCTCCATTAAGGGGGTAACAATGGTGCCACATCCCTTAACAAACCTCCTGTAGTACCCGGTGAGTCCTAAGAAGGCCCTCACTTCTGTCTGGGTCTTAGGAGGCTCCCAAGCCAGGATTGTGTCAATCTTGGGCTGCAGGGGCGCCACCTGGCCGCTCCCTACCTGGTGTCCCAAGTACATCACCGAACCCTGCCCGATCTGGCTCTTACTGGCCTTAATCGTGAGGCCTGCTTTCTGCAAAGCCTTCAACACTTCCCGAGGTACTGCAAGTGTTTGTCCCAACTGGAACTGAACACCGCAATGTTGTCCAGGTATGCGGCGCTGAATTCCTCCAGCCAGGCCAACTGAAAGGTGGCAGGGGCATTCTTCAACCCCAAGGGCATCACACAGAACTGGTAATGTCCTTCTGGGGTCCAGAATGCAGATCTTTCCTTGGCCCCCTCGGTTAGAGCAATGTGCCAGTACCCTGACGTTAAATCAAACGTACTAAGGAATTTGGCAGCTCCTAACCGATCGATGAGCTCATCAGCTCGGGGGATGGGGTGTGCGTCCGTCCGAGTGACGGCATTGAGCCCCCGGTAGTCCACACAGAACCGCAGTTCTGGTGTGGCACCGTATGCTGTAGCCTTCAAGACCAAGACCACTGGGCTGGCCCATGGACTGCTGGACGGCTTAACCACCCCTAACACCAACATCTTCAAGACCTCCTCTTTGATACTGGCTTTGACCCGGTCAGCCAACCTGTAAATCTTATTTTTCACAGGGGGGCTGTCACTGATGTCCACATTGTGGGTACACCAGTGAGTAACACCTGGGGTCAAGGAGAACAGCGGGGCAAACTGCCCCAGCAACTGGTGACACTCGCTCTGTTGCTCAGCAGTCAGAGTCGGGGAGAGGATCACACCATCCACTGACCCACCCCCCTCTTGGGCAGACAGGAGATCCGGAAGAGGCTCACTCTCCGCTTCCTCCCTGTCATCCATCACCAAGAGCATTCTCACTTCGGACCTCTCGAAGTGGGGCTTGAGGCGGTTCACATGGAGGACCCGTAAAGGGTTCTGGGGAGCATGCAAATCCACCAGGTAGGTGACTTCACTTTTGCGCTCCATCACCTCAAAGTGCCCAGTCCACTTGTCCTGCAAGGCACAAGGTTCCACTGGAGCCATAACCCACACTTTTTGTCCAGGTTGAAACTCGACCAGAGTGGCATTCTGGGCATACCACTTCTTCATTTCTTCCTGGCTGGCCTCGAGGTTCGCCTGAGCGAGTTTCCTGAAGCAGGCAGTTTGGTTTCGGAAGGCCATCATGTAGCTAAACACATACTAGGGGGTTTTCCAGGGAGCGGCTTCCCAGCCTTCTTTCACTAAGCTTAGAGGTCCTCGCACGGGGTGTCCATACAGAAGCTCAAAAAGACTGAACCCGAGAGACTTCTGGGGTACTTCCTGGTACACAAAGAGAAGGCACGGTAAGAGGATGTCCCACTTAAGCCTCATGGGTTCGGTGAGACCCTTGATCATGCCCTTCAAGGTGTGGCTGAACATTTCTACCAGACCGTTACCTTGGGGGTAGTAAGGGGGGATGAACTTGTAAGTAACACCACACTCCTTCCGCAGGGATGTCATATACTTCGAGATGAAGTTGGTCCCCCTATCAGAAACCACCTCTCTGGGGAACCCCACGCAGGAAAAGATCCCCATTAACGCCCGGCCCACCACTGGCGCCGTCGTTGTCCTGAGAGGGATTGCCTCCGTGTACTGGGTTGCATGGTCCACCAAGACCAGGATGTACCTGTTGCCCATGGCTGTCTTGGGATCCAGTGGCCCCACAATGTCCATCCCTACCCTTTCAAAGGGTGTCCCAACAACGGGGAAAGGTTGGAGAGGAGCTTTGACCTTCCTCCCACTCTTGCCACTTGCCTGGCAAGTTTTTCAAGACTGACAATGCACATTCGACTGCCTTCATATTTGAGGTCAGAAGAAGTGGGTGACAAGCCTGTCAAAGGTCTTGTCCTACCCCAGATGCCCTGCCAAAGGCACGTCATGAGCCAGATCCAGTAGAAAGGTTCGGAAGCGCTGGGGTATCAACAGCACACAGGCTGACCCATGTTCCGCGACCTTAGGCTGGCTGTACAAGAGATAATTCTCCCAGTAGATCCAATGTGACCTGGACTGATCACCAGTTACCTGGGCTGCGGCCTGCCGCCGCAGACCCTCCAGAGAAGGGCACTCTTTCTGCTCCTGGCAGAATTCTTCCCTGGTGGGACCCCCGGCCCTTCTCTTGGTAAGGACCTGGGCCACTGTTTCAGGCTCTGGGTCCCTCTGATCACCCTCTCTGGCCGCCATGGACCGAGTGGACACGCATGCCCACTCTGGCAACCCAAGCACCTCCCAGTGGGACCTGAGCTCAACATCCTTCCACCAGGACTGCTCCAGGTCGTTACTGAGCAGACAATCGACGGGCATGGAAGGGCTCACAATTACCCTCAAAGGATCTGAGAACCCCCCCACTCGAAGGGAACTTGCGCCACCAGACACTGGCGCTCTGAATTGTCGACAGCAATTACTTGGTGGAATGCCCCAGGGAATATCCGTCTCTCAGAGACCAGGTGGCACCGAACTGAGGTCACACTGGCTCCAGTATCCCGCAGAGCCTCCACCCTTTTCCCATTGATGGTCACCCAGGTGCTGTATTTCTTTGTGTTAGGAGGCCCCTGGGACCATCTCACTGTCCCCTAGTGCGACGAGGGTCATTTCTGCAGGGTCCCACCCTCCTGTGGGTACTCCTCCTCCTACTCAAGCGCTACACTAGCCAACACCTTGGATTGCCCACCAGTGGGTGGCTGTGCCCCCTTGGAGCACCTGGGGTCCCCCTTCATATGGCCCAACTGGTCACAGGCAAAACATTTGCGAGGGCCGGTCTCAGCAGGCTTTCCTGATGAGACCCCCTGTTTCTTATCTCCAGGGGGATAGGAACCTTTACCCTGGGGGTTAGTTTGCGACCCTTTAGAGAACTCCTGTGATTTACCCTTGTCCCCCCCACTTTTCTGCTGGGGGCCCTGCCCACCTTTGGCTGAGTCTCCCCCAAATGCTTTCTTGTGGACCCGGGTACTCATTAATCACACAAAATACTCCAATTGACCAGCTGGTGGTCAGTGGTGCTAGTAGACCAGCTATGCCTGAGAACGGGGACAGAAGAAGAACACCAAGGGGTGACCTCTCTAGTGAAAGGTTGTACCTAATACAACCGTGATCATGGGACAACAACTCTTTTTGTTTTAATTACACTCACACACCCTAGTGGTGTCATGCTTTATCATCGGGTCATCCTGACCCCTAAAAGTCGGGTTGGGCTCAACCACAGTGTTGGGAGCTCCTTAGATAGACTAAGGCCAGGGGGTTTAAAGATTAAAATACCTCAGTCAGATCCCCGGTTTCCCTTTATTCTTGGGTCTGTCTGGGTAGTTAAAAATATCTAAAAACGGGTCTTGTAGGAGTATTATGGTCCTAAGACCCTGGTGCCGACATGTTTCAGTCCTGAGTGGCTGTAAAGGTCCTGGACTTTCTTCAGGGCAATTGATACCCCCTATGTGAGGAAACTTACAAGGATGGGGAGTCCCTATCCTCTCCGTGAAACAAGGGCAGAGTAGCTGCTCCTCGTGGTGTGTGTCTGTTATCTACCAACCTCCATCTGAAAATTGAAAACGGGGACAGACACCATGTAACATAAAGCATATATCCAAATTGCTTTTGTGCTTACTACCATTTTGGTGCATTGTGAATATCATGTAGGTAAGCATGCCATCATTTATGTGCATGCCTCTGTTAGAGATCTCATCCCCTCATTGTGCCACTCATCATTATTATTATGTGACATACTGTTTTTAAGTGACACGTATTTGTGGAGTGGCGACTTTACTCGCATGCTAACACTATCTGCGGCTGTGTCTAGCATACAACAGAAGCATTCACTAAGTGAAAGAAGTCTCGGATTGCAGAATTTAGCGCACAGCCTCTCAACAATGTATTTACTGTTTAAAAAAACATGTACATGTACATGTGTATAATCATACATTCATCTACATCATTCATATCTGTGTAACCTCTTAATACCTTACCCAACTTGGGGAAGCTGAATGTATCACACAGGACCGAAGGATACTGTGGGTGTTCCTAGGGGTAGTATTGAGAAAAGGTAATGTTTGTAGGAGGGAAAAGAAGTCTCTAAACTGGAGACCCAGTGTGGGCTGATTAGCGATCCGCCAGTAAAGAAGGACACAAAGCGTGTCTGCAAGTTATTTATGCCCTTACTTCAATTTGAGTTCTCACCCCGCCAGGGGCGTAACACAGGCCCCCGCAGCCCACGCCGTGCGGGGGGCTCTAGCTCCAAGGGGCCCCCTTGGCACTGAACTCTGGCCGGGAGAGCTCCTGATTGAGCCCGGAGGGGGCAGGGAGGCCCCCTCACTTTTCATTATGCCAGTGCACCCCGCATCTCAACCTACTCAGGTTCCGGTCCTCGGCTCGTTTAAACTGAGTCGTGGGCCGGAGCTTATATCCTGCCATAGCGCGGCAAGTACCAGAGAGCCGGAGTGTCGCCCCTGATCTGCCGGTCGGAAATGACAGCATGACGCCACAGCGTGTGCGTCAATGATTGTGCGTAGAGACATGGGAGTTGTAGTTCTAGAATAGATTTCAGTAGTTCAGATGCGCATCGGGCCAGATCAGTTATCTGAATATAAAGTACAAGGAGACGCTTGTTATAGTTAACCAGTTGTACCACCATGATGATAATGTGGCAGGGGCTACATGACACCGCTAATAATAAGCTTCTGTGTGTAAATATGAACAAATCCCAAATCTAGGTTGTCCGTTGGAGTTTTGAAAAAAATATATATGGGAAAACCTTACGCCAAGAATATTTTTAATGTGGCAAGGAGGGTAATATATTATACTTATTACTAGGTCAGGTGAGCGAAACCCAGACATTTAAGGGAAGCTTCTAAAATATTCTAAGAGGGAAGTGAGGTTCAGTTGTGGCACCTGCAGTATGTATGTCATTTAGAGGGCTAGCGAGGTTGTAACCGAGGGGGCTCAGAAAGTGGGTAATACAAATCTAGAAGCTAGCAGATACTGGATTCATGCCCGGTTCATTTGTTAAGTTGGCTCCAGGGGATACAGTTGTTTAGTCCTGTCAAATGGGTTTTCAAGCGGTATACCCAGCGTTGTTCCCTGTCTAGGAGTCTTTTCTGCAAGTTACCACTGCCCTTTACTTTCTCAATTACTGTCCATCTTATGTCGGTGTCTTTGTGTTGCTTCTCCATGTAGTGTGCTGTAAGTCTTGTGACTGTGACCGCACACCTGATTGTGCTTCTGTGTTCACTTATGCAAATTGTGACTTTGCGGCTGGTCATGTCCACATAGGAAAGCTCACAAGGGCATTTAATGAGATAGATAACCGAGTCTGAATTGCAATTCGTGTGTGATCTTTGTTCCCACGGGGTATGTAGTCCTAGGTCAAGGTTCTTAGGGGCATATTACCAACCAATAGAGATAATTTTTGTCTCTAACTTATTTAGAGACAAAAATTATCGCCGCAAATCGGCGATTTTTATCGCAGATAAACCTTGCTATTAGCAAGGTTTATCGCAAATGCGATAAAAAACGGCCGCAATGCATGAATATCGCTGAAAAGTCAGCGATATTCATGCATTATCGAGCAAATGCTCTTAGCCATGTTATCCACCTCCCATTGGATAACATGGCTAAGAACTGCTCCTGGGCAAGTGTTAGCTTTTGGAGATATTCGCGCCTAGCGCGAATATCTCCAAAAGTTGGTAATAGGAGATAGCGATGTTAGCGACTGATTTCAGTCGCTAACATCTTGGCACGCCCACTTTGCATGTCATTAGTGATAAATATCACTGACATGCAAAGCGGGGCCCAAGATGGTCACTATCTCCTATTAGCTGTCGCTAACTGGTGTTAGCGACAGCTTGGTAATAGGGAGAGCATTTTATCTCCGCTTTCTTGGCTTTTAAAGCCAAAAAAGCGGAGATAAAGCCCCTTGATAATATGCCCCTTAGTGTGTTCAGTAAATTCACAAACCATGCCTGAACCACATGGAAAATGACCTGTGACTGGCGGAGTGTTCCACAATGTCAATTGACTGTCACCCTTAGGTTGGTACGTGTCTGTGTGGACTAAGGTGTCCTTCAGACTCCTGTTTCTTCTGAATGAGAACATAGGTCTCTCATATGTCAATTTGTTTGATGTGAGTATGGGCCACTTTTTGTTAATTATTTTCTTCACATCATTAGAAGATTAATTAAATGTGGTGACACAAATCATTTGTTGTGGTTGTGTTCTCTCTTGAGTTTTCAAGGAGAGCCTCCCTTGGGGTATTGCGTGCTCTCTTGGCTTTTTCGATAATTCTTCCAGGATAATTCTTTCATTTCAGTTTCTCTGTTAGTACCTGTGCTTCTTTTCTGAAATCTTGGAGTTCGTAGCAATTCCTCCAAATGCGTAGGGATTGACCCACAGGTAGATTCTCCCGGAGAGCCCGTGGGTGCGCACTGTCAAATCTTAACAGGCTATTCCTGTCAGTTGGTTTGGTATATAGAGAACTACTCAACGTACCATCCCTAGCAGCTACATTGATGTCCAAGAAGGAGATTTTTTCTATGTCCTTGTTCAATGTGAAACGTAAATGTGGGTTTAACCCATTGATCCAGTTGGTGAATACCTTTAGGCTCTCATCGTCACCTTTCCAGACCATAAGGATGTTGTCAATGTATCGGTACCATTTACAGATGTAACTGGTGTATGGGTTCGTGGTCCATATATGTAGGTCCTCGAAATGGCTCATATACAGGCATGCAATGCTAGGAGCAAAAGTACTGCCCATTGAAGTGCCATGGACTTGGAGGTATAATTGGTTCTCGAATTTGAGAAAGTTCTCTGTGAGTGCCAATCGTATCAGGGTGATAACCCACTCGACAGGAGCAGTCCACAGCCAGTCTTCTTTTTTGAGAAGTTCCTCTATAACTACTATGCTTTCAGTCTGGGGTATGCTGGTATATAATGATTCGACATTAAGGCATACCAAGATGTTTTCCCTCGGGTCATATTCAGTGTTGGTCAAGAGGTTGAGCTGGTGTTTGGTGTCTTGTACATACAATGTTATGCGTCTGACCAGAGGGCGTAAGAACCAGTCGGTATATTTGTACAGAGGCTCAAGGATTGAACCAATCCCGGAGACTATGGGTCTCCCAGGAGGGGGTACTTTCCCTTTATGTATTTTAGGAATGGTATAGAATAGAGGTATCCGTGGATCCTCTTGGTTGAGGAACTCATGATCTTTCTTTGAGATCCAATCCTTCTCAAGGGCGTCTGTCGTCAGTGTGGAGATGGTTTTTCCATGTCGCTGTGTTGGGTCTCTGTTGATCTTTTCATAAAATGTATTGTCGGCCAGGAGAGTGAGACACACCGATCTATAGGCATTTGTGCTTTGGATCACTGTAGCTCCCCCTTTGTCAGCTGGTTTTACAATTAATTCTGTCCTGTTCTTCAGGGGGGATATCAACCTTTACCCTAGGGGTTAGTTTGCGGCCCTTTAGAGAACTCCTGTGCTTTACCCTTGTCCCCCCCCCACTTTTCTACTGGGGACCCTGCCCACCTTTGGCTGAGTCTCCCCCAAACGCTTTCTTGTGGACCCGGGTACTTACCCAGCAGTCCGCCTCCATAGAAAGCTTCCTAGGGTCAGTCAGCTTACTATCAACTAGGTGCTGGCGATGATCTGCAAAACATAGACTGAACAAGTGCTCCCATGCAATCAAATTGTAGAGCCCCTGATAATCTGTCACATTACTGCCCTTCACCCAGCCATCCAGTGACCGGCAAAACACATCCACACATTCCAACCAAGTGTTGGCATCAGACTTCTTACTGGACCTGAACTGATCCTGGCACTTTTCAGGAGTAAGACCATACTTAGTGAGGAGGGTGTCCTTCATGTCTGGATAGGTGAGGTGATATCCCTTACCCAAAGCTATTAAAGTGTCCCTTGCTTCTTTAGGGAAGAGAGGCCACAATCCTGCTCCCCAATTCTCCTCAAGGACCCCATTCATGTGGATTGCTGCCTCGTACCCCTGAAATCACTTGGGTATGTCATCCCCCTTCTTGAATTCCTTGCCCACATTCTTAGGGATGTGCACGATTCTGTCTGCCTGTCTTAACGAGTTGCTGCCACCATCTGAGCCGGGCTTACTTCTTAGCTCCAGCTCCTTAAGACCTCGTTCATGGTCTAATATCATCTTCCTCTCCTCCATTTCTAGCCTGAGTTTTTCCAACTCGAACTTCCTTGCTTCCCGTCTGTCCTCCAGCTCCTCTGGGGACAGGCTACTGCTGGCTGGCCAGAAGGGTCACCCCCCCTCCCAAAAGCACATTCACCCTAGGAATAGGCCCCTCCCCCTCTCCACTAAGATCGCCAGATTGCCCATTTGCATCTCTGGCTGCTACCCAGGCCCTCAGCGCCTTTTGTAGCTAGTCCTTCCTAGTGAGGCCTCTGACTTGGACTTTTAGGCTCTTGCAGATGGATTTCAATTCCCTAACATTGTAGAGTTCCAACCTATCCTCCTCAAAGGCAATTTCCAGGGATGCAACAGATAATGCTCTTGATTCCGGCATGATGAAGTAGAAAGTTCAAACTGGCAAGATAAAAAAATAGGCCAAAAAATAAAAAGCACTAATATGTGGCCCGTAATGGTCTGCGATATGGCAGTAGTGCACACCAATCACTGTAAGTCAAGTGCCAACACAAGTCCTATCCTCACTGCTGACAACCAATGTTAGAAATTGGATTTCTGGTAGGCTAGGGCAAGGGCCGAAGCCAGGCAGAAATCTCCACTCTAGTCAGGATAAGGGAGTTACCCTCTTAAAATAACCCCTGCTCACCCCCTTAGTAGCTTGGCACAAGGAGTCAGGCTTATCTTAGAGGCAGTGTGTAAAGCATTTGCATATAACCCACAGTAATACAGTGTACGCACTACAAAAGGACACCACAACAGTTTAGAGAAATATCCAATATTTTTATATAATTAAAACAAGACAAAAAACGACAAAAATCCACAATACTATCTGTAAAAAAAAGTCTGTAGTTATCAAAATAAGTTTCAAACAAATGTCCTCGATGTCGATAGCTCCGTCCGGGGCTACCACGGCGTACGGAACAATAAATCCAACAGTTGTGGCTGGTCGCGGGCCAGCTACGGTGTCGGGAACAACCGCAAACAGTACCTGTGAGAAATGCAGGGCAATGAGGCCCTCGAAGTTACTCGCGTTGCAGGTCGAGCTCCTCTCTGATGAAATCAGGGGCGCAGGCGTCGGGTGCTGCAGTGGGAAGTGCAGCGATGCGGCGTGCAGAGCCCCCCAGGTCGCGGTGCGAGCAGCGGTTCGGTGACCCTACCTAGACTATCTGGAGCCCTCCTGCTCCCCAGCCGTCTGTCATCCGAAACCCAGACAGGCAATCCACATTCAAGCAGAGGCACACGGGATGTCTGAGCACAAAAATACCTACTTTCTAAAAGTGGTGTTTTCAAACACAGAATGTAAAATCACTTTCTCTAAAAGATGTATTTTAACATCCTGAGTTCAGGCATACTAAACTCGAAAGTCTACCTTGTTCCCTTGGTCAGTTTAGGATTATAAGATGTTATAATCAAACTGCCCATTCTGGCCTATGAGAACAGGTAGTCTTGCAATAGTGAACAAGCATTGAAAATGCAATAGGGCTCGCATTAGGAAAGTTTGAGCTATTGGTGTTATAAATGATTTTTTTTAATTTATGTGTTATTTTTTCAAATAGTTAAATTAATAGCTTTGTCATTTACAATGCCAATAGTTATAACTTTCGCAAATGTGACACGTATAGCATTTGTGATGCAACATGTTTTGTATTTTCGTGACTTAGATGTATTGATATTACAAATAACAATGCTATCTCAACTGTAGTATTTTAGACATTTTGCTAAGCCTGTAAAATAGTTTAAGACTAGGAGGTTAGTGACATGCTGCAGGGTGCTGTATCTAAACTTCAGGTTACAAGCTGCAGCCCCAGCAAATTGTATATGACTTTGTGCAGCTGTGAAAATGAATATCTTTGAGTTGAATTGTGCATTTAGCATGTATATAGTGCCTCCTACCCCCTAACGAGGCACAAAGCACTTACCATGCAAGTGTGTTCATGCTGCAGAGCACTAACTGTGCATGGACTGTACCCAGAGTGCAATGCTACTCATTTTAATTATCAATGTAAATGAAGTGAACCACTTGTTATATCCTTACAAGAAGTCCATTTCCGTTATGTTTATTTTATTATCAGTATAAATTGGAAATTGATGGCCAGATCTGTGCAGTTGGGCTGAAGGGATTATTGGCTGACTTGGCCTGTCTGCTGAGCTGGTTCTGTTTGCTGTGTAATATTTCTAAATATGTACTCCAAATGTACAATGCTTGTGAATAAAGAAGATATGCTTATTTTGAACTATGGTTACTGTTCCTTAGAGGGATGCGACTTAAGAAAGGCTTTTAGTTTTGCTTTTTATTTGTTTCCTGGCTGCTGAAGTGGAGTTTGGCTGATGCACAGTGTTACCGTAAAGCAGCGGAAAGCATCTTTATTTTCCAGTGTTTTAAAGGCGAATTTACGACTGCGGGACCCGTGTAAAACCAGTAACTAATGCGGCCATGAAATTCAGATCATGCAGCATTTTTTTCCTTAGGCGAATGATATGCCTCATATGGGATTATTACACTATTTTGACATTTTACTAGACGTTGACACACATACATTGACACACAGTGATCCCAAAGTTGTGAAAATGGTTTGTTTAATAGGAAACCGATGCAAATTCAGAAGAGCTTATTCAAAATATTACTGATCAGCAATTGATTGATTTAGGTTTTCTGTGTAAGCAGTAACGCCATTGTATTACCGACTGTCCTTTCTCCTTTCAATAGCAAAATAGTTTTGAAATCACTGGGAGTGATGAAGTTAGCGTAAAATAGACCTCCGTCTTTGTGCTTCTTGAAATTAAAGCTCTTTCTCTTTTATTCAAGCATGCCAGCTTTGTGTTAAATGTTAAATGGTGCTCTGGCTGGGGTTGGGATGGGGCGGTGGGAGGGTGAAAAAGGCGGAGCGAGTGAAAACACAAGCACAAGTATGGACTGCTCAAACACAAAGAAAACAAGCATGCCAGCTTTGTGTTAAATGTTAAATGGTGCTCTGGCTGGGGTTGGGATGGGGCGGGTGGGAGGGTGAAAAAGGCAGAGCGAGTGAAAACACGAGCACAAGTATGGACTGCTCAAATACAAAGAAAACAAGCGAGAAAAGCCAGAAACACCAGGGGGGGCGGGGAAGCAGATTGCCTTCAAGCATATGGGGAAAGCGAGGCACTACAGAAAGGCGAGCGCGCTTGAATAATTAGGGGAGGACAAATGCAGACACGGCCTGGGGGAAGCTTGTGGGAGGGAGGCTGGTGGAATTGTGCACACGCTCACGTGCACTGCATCAAATCGCCAGTGGTTAAACTCTAGTTAAGCCACAATATAGCTCGCCAGCTATGCGCAAGCGCATCAGCAGGCGAGCCCTAAAAACGGAATGGGCTGTAATTCACTATCAGAAAATGCCACACACACCAGGGCATGTCCTACCTTTCACATACACTGCACCCTACCCACAGGGGTACTTTGAGCCTACCTTAGGGGTACCTGACATGTAAGAAAAGGGAAGGTTAGGGACTGGCCAATGTGTGCACGGGCCAAGTTGACATGACAGTTACAAACTGCGCGCAGGCTCTGCAATTGCAGGTCTGAGGTACCTTTTCAGGGCTACTCACGTGGGTGGCACAATCAGTGCTGCAGGCCCAAGCGTAACATTTTGATTCACAGACCCTGGCACACTCAGTGCACTTTACTGGGACTAACAAGTAAATCAAATATCCAATCGTGGAAACACCAATCCATAATACAATTGACACAGAGAGCGCCTGCACTTTACCACTGAACAGCAGTGCGAAAAGTGTGCCGAATTGTTACGCCAGCAAAAACAAAGTCAAAACTGGGAGGTCAGAAACCAAAAACTCAGGGGAAACACACCAAAAGATGCCAAGTCTAACATATGGCCAAAGGGAGTGAAAAGACTGAAATACAATCTGGATGAAAAAGTTCCACATACAACACTAGAAGTATTGAGACAAACTGAATTTGCAGTAATCTTGTTTGTAAATGTTTTTATACTTTTGTCTCTTCGCCTATCCACTCTCTCACGCCATGGATATTTGAGATGTATAATTGTGAATTACTATAATATTGTTCTCTTGTGTGATGATCTATGATTGGAGCTGTATTGTACTTGATGAGCATTCACATTTATTTAAATAAAGCACATTGATAAGAAAACAGAGTTTATCTTTATTAATGTAATCTAGTTATATTGAATGATTATTCTTTATTTAGGTTCTTATTTTAGAATTCTGTTAATCATTTGTCAATCCCTGACAACTAAAAAAGATTTATCGGAGAGGAAAAGGGTTAAAATAGATGGTAGATAATTGGTAAAATGTTTCAAACTCATGCAGCGTGAAAGGGAATGTTAGGTATTAAATTGGGCCCAGATGACAGAAATGTGCAAGTCCCCAAACACTGGATCAGAATAAAGACATTTGCAAATAAGATTACTGCAAAATCAGATTATCATAGGAACCTATTGTGCAAAGTGCTAGAATTCTGGAAAGCTACTCTCCGACCGAGAGAGTAAGCTGAGGCATCCTCAGGAAGGTATGAGGAGCAAAGTCAAAGAGTCAGGATCAGCTGAACAAGAGCCAGCCATATATGTTAGGGAAACAGCATGTTTTGTAAAATTACCGTTCTTTAAGACCTTTGAAACAGAGACAAGAGTATGTGTATGTAAAAATCCCAAGTGAAATCCGACAAACACCTAACAATACCTGATTTAAAACACCTGTACCTAACTATATACTAAAGAAATAATTAATTACGGGGATGTAACACCCTCCTGCCCCCTTTGAGGCTATGCCCCTGGGTGCTTTATCAAACATATTGTGGTGTTGCTGCATTCCACCTTTGGAATGCGTCCTGCATTATTATGAGGTATGTAGGAATATAGGGTTGTGGTTGTTCTGGCGGGGCAGTTGGGACTCAGCCTAGTTTGTAAAGGGGCTGTACTTGCTGTCCTGTGAGAGAAGAGTTGGAAATAAAGGAAGATTATACTACAAACTTGGAGTTTACTTTACAAAGTGGCGACAGGCTCACTCTGCTAGATCCTGCACGTCAGTGATGGATTGGAAAAGTGGTTAAGAAATATAAAGTACAAAGCGGATGATTTGAAATTTAAAGAATTTACCTGGAAATCGGGCATGGAGTAAGGATCGGAAGGTGAGCGGAGGAACTGAAGAGAAGTGGCAGCTGATCTGAGGCTGAAAGGAGGCACCGGAGTCTCGTTTAAGTGATCGTGGCCCAGCTGTTAGGAGGTGGTCGTGTGACGAAGCTCGAGAGGAAGGCGATGTCATTGACTTGGCGGGTGGAGGAGTTTGTGTGAGGGAAAGACGACATGTGAGGAGTCTCGTGAGGAGAGCGAGATCATATGTCAGAGGTTGGTGGTGGCCATCTTAGATTGGGATGGAGCAGAATCGACGTGGCAACGTGGTGATGTCAAACACATGAGGCGTAACTATAACAAACCAATCGGATTTTGGTTCCGCACTCCAGGTATATGTAAGGTTGATTTGGTTTTTTTTTTTTTTAATTTGTTTTTATTGCAGAATTATTAACAACATATCGAAATAGTACGACCTCCATCACCACCTCAGTATAAGGCATTATGCTTTCTCCAGGTTGTACACAGCCCTTCAGCCCACATCCCGGAGGCCGGGCGGCGCAGCAACGAATTCCTGCATGAGATCGTCATGAGTGTTACAGAAGGGTTTCCGGCCATCAGCACAACGAAGTATCTGCTTTTCTTTCACCCCCCAACAACTCCCTATCCCCACCCCAAACATCTGTAAGGTTGATTTGGTTGAACACAATTTTTTAAGTTTCGGTGGTGCATAGGGTGGTAATCCAACTGAGCTGCTGGATAAGTTAACAGTCAATGAAAAATATGGATCCTGTAACACAAGATACAATCCCTCCTTGCACTCCTTTTCATTTAATCGTAATTAATCCATATGTACACATGTATTCATAACTTCATTATGTGTTTATTGGTAACGAAGGTTTTTCGAATTTTTAAGAACGTTCATGTGAATATTTTTACTTCATATTCATAATTTTTCGTCATTTTTTTTCATTTGCCCAATGCATTTCAAGCATATAGCCCTTCATCAGGGGAGCACGCCGACGGTAGCGAGGAATAAGGAAAGGGCGAACCTTAAACTAAGAGAAGTACAAAGAGAACCTCTACAGAAGTTACAAGATATAAAGAAATCCCCTGATGAAGGGCTATATGCTTGAAATGCATTGGGCAAATGAAAAAATTACGAAAAATTATGAATATGAAGTAAAAATATTCACATGAACGTTCTTAAAAATTCGAAAAACCTTCGTTACCAATAAACACATAATGAAGTTATGAATACATGTGTACATATGGATTAATTACGATGAAATGAAAAGGAGTGCAAGGAGGGATTGTATCTTGTGTTACAGGATCCATATTTTTCATAAACACATGAGGCGGCCATTTTGGATAAGCCCGGAAAACATATATTCGGTGATACCCACACCGTGAGCTTTGAAGTGCATTGACAAATGGAGGTATATTTTGTACTTTGGTGATATACACACCAGTCATTCAGGCAGCATATATTTAACTTCAGTGATACGCACATTGTGATTATTGGAGTGCGTTCACAGTCGATGATGAGCACACCGGTTAAGTGATTATTATTTTGTTGAGTATTGGATAACGAAGAGCAGCGCGTCTGTGACTCATTGCGCATGATACTTTAAATATATATAATTTGGGGTTGTGGTTAAGGAGCAAGTAGAATAAGTGGAGGTTGGAATTATATTTTCATTTTTATTTAGTCTTTTGTTTTCATCATTATTTTGAAGCTATGTGTGCAGCACAAATTTTTACTTTAGCGCCTCCAATTCCATTTTTGCCAGCTCCAGGGGAGCCACGTATGAAATGGCAAGAATGGAAAGACTATTTTTTTTATTATATATCATTACTATTAACAACTACAGTTTAATCGCTGATATAAAGAAAGGCATTCTTTTACATTCACTGGGACCGGAAGGTATTAAGCAATACAATCAAATCGAAACAAAGTACGAGGGGAAGATGAAGCTGATGTATATGCAAATGCTTTGTGTAGTATTCTTATTCATGTCATATTTAGAATTGTTGTGGGTCATAGTAGAATGTGAGTAGAATTCTGTTCTGGGGGAGTTGGAAGTGAGGAGTTCTGGCAAGACGGTTGTACCTATTCTTACTCTCACTAGTGGTTGTTAAAGCTGTCTTAATCTTTGAATAAATCTTCATTGTGGAACCTACGAAGTCTACCTCCATTACTACATTGGAATTGGCGACGATTGGGAACATGAGGATTTAGAAGACACAAGACAGCGTTCACTCGTTTTTATCTCTTTTGGTGTGTCGGAAAATCGGAGAACCTCCATATTCACTCTAAGGGTTTTCCTGATCCTTACAACCGGGACACATTCTGGTAAAGTACTCTTTATTGTTTATTTTGCGCAGTTTGGTGTTTCCTGCCTTGGGCTTGGTATTGTTGGTGCCCTGACGGTTTCGTGAATTTTACGCATTTGTTCAACTTGCCCGCGGCATTTTATCGAGTGAAGACGATTTAATTCCTTTTGAGTTGGTGGCGGCTGTGAATTCAAACTATATTTGTGATTATTACCTTTCTGAGTTATTATTCCTGCAGCCGTTGTCGACCGCATTGTTCCAGCGGTGTTGAGGATTCTTATTGCAGCATCATTTGAAAGGCAGCGCGTGTCTCTGCAACTCCTTAGTACGCGCACAGGAATGTTTCCGCTGACTACAGTTCCTAAACTGTTTTTGTCTCGCTAAGCATCTTGGGATCTGCCTAACGTCAAACTCACGCTGCGTGAGTGACGTGATTTACGTGGCACCATCTTGAAATTATTCTCCGGTCACTGTTTAAAGAGCTCCACCATACTAATCTTCAGCGTTAGTGTTTAAAGTATTCAAAAACGTATTTCTGCTCACAGATTTCTTATGCGATATATTTGCACATATATATTATTGCAGTTGCATTTGTTTTTTTTCGCTTTCTGGCTATCAGCGTGGCACGGTGATGCGCACACCCTCTCATCATCATCATCCTTTTTTAGGTACTGTTTACAATTTACAGCTATTTTATTATATTATTTTAGTTTGACTGCAATTTTAAATGGCTAATATTGCTGCACCACCACATTTTTTGCAAACAGCAGGTGAACCTAATATTGAATGGGATCTTTGGTTTCCTATGTTTATATCTTATGTAGATGTTCTTGAAAAAGGTGGTTGTTCTGCTAAAAGAAAACTAGCACTACTTAGACATTGTTTAGGGGGTGCAGGTATAAAATAATTTGTTAATCTACAAACATATTGAAGACGCTGGTGATATTGATGTTTTTGAAAAAGCCACCAGACAGATGAAGATTCGCTTTGGGAAAAAAATCAACGTAGTAATGGAAAGATTTACATTTTATTCAGGTGCCCAAAAAATGGAAGAATTTATAGAAGATTACGTTTCAGCTCTACGTTCCTTGGCTTGTTCTTGTGCGTTTGAAACCGTTTCATATGAACAAGTCCTCAGGGACCAAATAATGATGAAAATTAAAAGTTAAAAAATTCAAGAAAGACTTTGGTTGTGCACGGAATCTTCACTTAGTGCTGTCATTAATATTGCAAAAGGAATTGAACAATCTGAAGAATTTGTAAGTGAAATTAGAAATCAAACCTCGAAGGTACAAAATACAGAGCCTGAAGTTTTCTTAGTTAAAGGTCAAACCAGCACTAATACCTACAAAAAAGTTTCATCAAGAAAGATGTTGATAAGAAAAGTGTTGATAACAAACCTTATTTCAAAAAGAAAACTATTGTTTGCCATAGGTGTCTGCCTATTAGTAATTCTTCTTATCCTGGACATAGTGAAGATTGTGATGTAGCTTATACCATGGATGACATCAATAAGCATCTAGGGGAAGAACAATCTAATGTGATTTCTGAAACCAAATGGAAAAAGGCTATGGAACAGGATGATGTATTGAAAGAAGTTCAAGTTTTTATGAGTAAAGGTTGGCCCGAAGAAAGAAAATTAAGTGGGGGGTTAGCTTCGTTTTTTAAAATTAAGGATGAGCTCATGTTTGCTCAAGGAATGGTAGTAAGGGCTGACAAAATAGTGCCTCCAAAGAATCTCAGAGAGTTTATTTGTAAACTAGCTTATGAAGGCCATATGGGTATGTCTACTACTAAGAGGAGGATCAGAGAATTTTATTGGTGGCCCAGCATAGACTGTATGGTTGACAGATGGGTTAGGGATTGTTCTCCGTGTACTCAAAGTGACAAATCTGTGAAACCGCTTACTGTTGACGTTGACATGCCAATGCATTTAGTTTTCGGCAGCACCAACCCACATGGCTGGGCTTCACCTTTACCCATAGCTTAATGAACCAGGGCTCTCTTCGTGGAAAGTAAACAACACTTTAACATGCTGGGTGGAATCAGGGCCCTTTGTTAGCTACACCTAGGGGCAGATTCAAGGACATAGTACTCCCACTGTTAGATTGTGCTCAGCAAAGAAGAACGCCCCCACCGAAAGCACACCTCTTGAAGGGGAGAATTACACATTTCATTTTAAACCACCAAACTGCGTGTCTTTTCAAATACTGCAAACGTCTTGAACATTAAATAGCAAGCCCTGATTTCAAGCCACAGACAATCTAATTGTAATGTTACCCTCTGTAAATAAATATTGGATTAAAATATTAGGGCAAGAAGAGTGCAAAGGTTTGAATGACCGAAATATTTTCTGACCTAGCTAATGTTTTAATGGCAGTCCAGGGTGGTCTGAGAGCACTGAATCCCTCTTTCAAAGACAGGCGTTGCAGATGAAGTCAGGCTAGCAGCAGGCCCTGCTTTGCTCTGCATTGAGGTGTTGTGGTAGTGCCTATCTGAGAGATGGAGATCAAGTTATCACCGGCCCCATTCCCAATCATGTTAACATGCACTTCATAAACTAGCTGGACACAAGCTGAGAACATGGCGGCCCTAAAGGTTAAGTACACATGTTTGACCAGTGCAGACCTCAGCTGATCTTAAATGCGTTGTGCTCTTGTGAGGCAGCTGACTGTGCTGAAAAGTATCCTGGGAGTGTCTTTAAATGCTTAGACGCTCTTCTTATATTTAACAAATTGTTTTAAAAAAACGCTTTTCTTCTGGGGAAACATTTTTTGAGTGCAGCTTGCTCCAAAAAATAGAAAGTCGCCTATTGGATATCTTGAGTTATTCTCCAATGATGCGGCCTTGGGGTTCCGGTAATATTTACACCCCCCTACCTGGCCCTCGTGCAACTGTAAATTTTGTAACTTGTGGGTTTGGAGGGAGGGGGGGAGGGGTTAAGCATGTGCTTGTCCGTGTGTGGGTGCAATGCCACTGAAAGTCTATTAATCTCTTAAATCAATAGACCAAATCATATGTAAATGGCACCAGAACCTATAAATCGCATTTTATTGTACAACATCCAGCGCCTGGTGTTCAGTATAGCGACCTCCGAAGGATGAAAGGCTGAGTCAGCAGTGATATGTACATCAGCACATGTATAACTTAAATGGCAGCAGTAAGTCTTTTGTCGTTTATTTTAAGCCCATAAGACATGAGTGCGCACCCAGTTAAATGGCACTCAGATTGTGACATGATGAGAACATCTGATCCGACACGGCTCCTCCTTTCAGCAGCGCACTGGTTGCATCGCATCATTGTGTTATGTTGTGGAATGTCATTGCTGGCCAGCGCACAGGAGCGGAGGCTGTGTTACACAAGAGGAGGGTATGGGTTTTAGGCAGAGCCACGGGAATTCTAAAACTGGGGAGCACAACATTTTCACTGTCATGTCACACCTGGCTGATCACATGTCAATGTCAGGTAAAATCAAAGTTCAGCAAACAGCAAACTAAAAGTGGAGTCACAGAACAGAAGAGAGGGAGAGGCGCAACGAGAAAGAAAGAATGAGGGAGGGGGAAAAACGAGTACAACAGACCGACAGATGAATGCAGTGTAACAGCCCTTGGCTTTACTTACAAGTTAACCGAAACAAAAGTCAGTCACTTCAATGGGATAGGTACTCACGCAGGAGGGACCTCACACTTAGTGGGAGCGTGCTGCTGCAGCCCTTCCGTCTTCAAGCCAGCAACAGACACGGGGCGAGGAGTCCGAGGTTAGCAAATCAGTCAGTGCACTGGCTACAGGCAGCTGAGGTGAGAAATACATAATTCCCGGAGCCTCAGTGTGCTGCGCCACACAAAGAGTTGAAAAGGGCAGAGGCAGGGGTGCGAGTGGCCTCTGACGTCACCTTATGCTGTGACTATCGGATCATTGGCGTCTCACAGACAGGTAACTGGAGAGGCGCCAGGTCAAGTGCAGGGCCATTAGGTCACGCAGCTCCACTCGCACTTTTTTTTCGTGCGCTAAAGGCCTGCTAATCTCCCTCTCAGGAGGGAGAAGGGAAATGTGTTTGTCCCCTCCTCCCCCCACCCTTGTCCGCTGCGTCCCCCACACTCCAAAATCTGGGGGGGATATGTCCCCCGCGTCCCCCACAGTTCCCATGGGGAAAGAGGGGGGGGGGAATTACACCCCTCTCTTTCTGCCCCCCAAAGCCAAAGAACAAAGAACCAAGAAAAACTCAACCAAGAAAATTCTGAATTTTCAAGCACCTAGAAAGCACCTCTCGCCCATGGTGTTGGGGTCGGTGTGGATCTGGAAGTGCATGTGCTCGGCGGTGGTGAGGGTTTCGTCGGTGTTCGTCGAGACTCTGAGGGTGTCTTTGTGGACGATGCGATCCCCCCTCCCACTCCGTTGGTGCGGTCTCTACGGGAGATCTTGTAGCCCTGTGGGATGGCTATGGCGATGTCTGGCGCTGAGGTGGCGTTCAGCCAGGTCTCCGTCAGGAAGGCAACGTCGGGGGCGGTAGAGTCTAGGAGGTCCCAAAGTTCGATGTTGTGCTTGCAAGCGGAGCGGGTGTTGAGGAGGATGCAACGGAGGAGGTTGGGTTCTCTGGTTGATGGTTTGGCGGGCTGGATGCTGGTGAAGCTGCAGTTCCGGCAGGTGAAGGACCCTTGAGTGTGCAGGGGTGGTCTCGTCCGGGCTTGAGTGCATGGAGGGTGCTAAAGTCATAGTGCAGTCTGGTGTTGGGGCGACCTCTGGGTCTCTGGGTCTCTGGGTCCAGGGTTTTTGGCGCTGGGCGCGGTCCAGGCGCGGACGGGCGCAGACGGGCTTGCCTTTGACGCAACAGCGGCGCATCCGCTGCGCTTCCGCGCGGCGTCCTCCATAAGAGGTGAAGTGGGAGGGAGGAGCAGCTGGGAGGCGGGAGCGGGGCGGCCATGGGGACGTGACACAGAAAGCAAAGGGGCGGTGCCGCAGGGGAGCAGCGGCGGGAAGCGGGGAGCGGGTGGGCACAGAGGGCAAGGGGCGCAAAGGGGCCGACTACTATGAAAAAAGAAATAAATTCTAAAGGTAGATCTGATGTGTCTAAATTGAAAGTGGGTGACTTGAGGCGAGTGAAATTTGGAGGACAGCTTAACAAAAAAATTTCAAAATGGTCTGATCCTGTGAGAATTACTGACATTTTTAGTAAAGCTGCTAGAGTGGAAGGTGGAAAGATTTGGAATTTCAGACGAATTTCTGTATGTAAATCACATGTCAAAGAAACAACTCCTGTGTGTTCTAGAAATCTGCCTGTCAAATTTAATGATCAGGAAGTATCTTCATCTGTTGATTCTTTGGGTAGTAGTGATGGATTCCCTGGTTCTCTTGAAGCATTTGACAATTTACAGTTCCAATCTAATAATATGTTTGAGAATATAGAAAATAGAATTTTGCCTGAAAGTATTGGTACCAACAATGATGTATCTGATTATATAGTTGAAGGTATTTCAGATCATTCCTCATCTGTTGAACATAATATTGACTTCTCTAGAAGAACTTCACGTGTTAAATATTCTCCTGTCAAATTTTAAGATTTTGTTAATTTTTAGTTTAAAAAAAAAAATTTTTTTTAAAGGGGGGTGTGTGTGTAGTATTCTTATTCATGTCATATTTAGAATTGTTGTGGGTAATAGTAGAATGAGAGTAGAATTCTGTTCTGGGGGAGTTGGAAGTGAGGAGTCCTGGCAAGACGGTTGTACCTATGCTTACTCTCACTATTGGTTGTTAAAGCTGTCTTAATCTTTGAATAAATCTTCATTGTGGAACATATGAAGTCTACCTCCATTACTACACTTTGGATGATTGGGAATGATATTATGCACCTACCGTATGTATTGCACTTGATAGGTATAAATGTTTCCGTAGAAAACAAGATCAAAATGAAACTATTGATGATTATTTGTCTATACTAAAGAAATGTGTGGTTCCTTGTAGATTTGGTCCATTGCAGGAGGAATTAATAAGGCATCAGATTATTTTGCTGACAAATAATAAAAGGGTGCAGGAAAGATTATGGACCATGGGGATGGTACTTTGAACAAAGTTTTAGCTGTTGTGAGGAAGGCAGAAGTTTCGCTGAGATATGCAAAGGCAGCCTTGGAAGATGGTAAAGAGCGAGAAGAAGTATGCGTGGTTAATGAAAATAAAAATAATAAACCATTTAAAAAGATGCTAGTGAGTAGCAAGGCACAATATTTTAAGGAACAAAGGTGAGTTCCTGTTCTGGCAAAAGTGGATGTCAGGAAAGATGGACAAGGAGTTTTGAGTTGTTATAGGTGTGGGAGTCATGAACATTTGGCAAACAGTAGAATTTGTAGTGCAAGGGGTGTGTCCTTACGGTCAGAGCATTCGACTTTGGGAGGGAGGGGTGAGGGGGGGTGAGCAGACACCACACCAAGTTGAGAGTGTGAAAAAGGCCGCTTTATTGAAACAGGTGCATATTCACAATAATACAACCCTGGCAAACGCCTCACAAAACTAATCCTCACTAATTAAATTATTACCTTAAAACCCCAAACGTCAGGCCCGCCCCTAATACGTCACAAAGCCCGCCCCCACCCTTCACAACATAATTACAATTCAAGCAATACAAAACCTGCATAATCATTTAAACATCATCCCAACCCAAAAGCATAACATCACAATCCAAAATTGCCCACCAACAACTTACGTTAACCAAAACAGTGTAACCACCCCACGAAACAACTATTTAAACTTCTCCAGCCATAGCCCAATTTTACAAATCCCAACAACCTTCATGTCCCTGCTGACAACGAACCCCCAATTTCCGCACAGCACCTGTTCCAAGCGACAATGAACAAAATATATACCCCATATCCACCTGTTCCGACAAACGACCATAAAAAGAATACCCAGAGAAAGCTAAACTAGAAAAAAGGGGGTAAAGGGGGGGAGGGAGGGAAATTTTTTAAAATAAATTTACTAATGGGCTCCCGGCCACCAGGTCATTCAGCCTAAAATGGTGGCCGGGGGGCGGAGACAGGGCAATATATATAATTGGGCTCCCCCGGTAGGAACCAGGGAAGCCCAAAAGAAGCCCAAAAGGAGCCCAAGGTAGGTGCTCCGCAAACACCCCCCCCCCACTAGCCCCTCCCAAACAGCCCGGGGGGGGACCTCCCTACGGTCGGCTGCCCCCCCCAAGCCCCCCTTGGGAGGGAGGGGTGAGGGGGGGTGAGCAGACACCACACCAAGCTGAGAGTGTGAAAAAGGCCGCTTTATTGAAACAGGTGCATATTCACAATAATACAACCCTGGCAAACGCCTCACAAAACTAATCCTCACTAATTAAATTATTACCTTAAAACCCCAAATGTCAGGCCCGCCCCTAATACGTCACAAAGCCCGCCCCCACCCTTCACAACATAATTACAATTCAAGCAATACAAAACCTGCATAATCATTTAAACATCATCCCAACCCAAAAGCATAACATCACAATCCAAAATTGCCCACCAACAACTTACGTTAACCAAAACAGTGTAACCACCCCACGAAACAACTATTTAAACTTCTCCAGCCATAGCCCAATTTTACAAATCCCAACAACCTTCATGTCCCTGCTGACAACGAACCCCCAATTTCCGCCACCCAGAAAAGAGGGGGGGGGAATTACACCCCTCTCTTTCTGCCCCCCAAAGCCAAAGAACAAAGAACCAAGAAAAACTCAACCAAGAAAATTCTGAATTTTCAAGCACCTAGAAAGCACCTCTCGCAATTCCAATAAATACAAATCCATCCCAATTCGAGACAGATGAACACCGTCACTGCGAAAAAACTCCAGAGTGTCATAGCGAATATCCTTATGGGACACCCGCCCGAAACCTAAATCCCTGCAAAAACGAGAAACCTCCAAATTCAACTTCCTACGCGCTTTATCAACTGCCCTGGGCTTAAGCGCACCCCTCCAAGTTCTTCTGGGGATCAATTCAGTCCATAAAACGTGACAGCCCGACCACTGTTGTTTAATGAGAGAAAGATCTTTTTTCATAGTTCTCAAAAGGACAACCCCTTTCACCCCACAAAGATCATTTTCACCGAGGTGCAAAAGCAATACATCCGGGCAAACGCCACCTACCAACCAGGAATTCAACGCCGGAATAAGCTCTCTCCAGATCATTCCCCCCTTCCCCTTCCACACAACATTAAACAATCGAGCATTAAAACCAAGCGTGGGACCAAAATAACTTCTTATAGCTTGAGCTTCCGCACGCCTTATGAAGGAATGCCCCACAATCCAAATCGTCATGACAGATGAGCGGGGGCCGGCCACCGAACCTGAAAAAGAAAGCAGTATCAAACTTTAAGGAAAAATAGCAGACGCAGGCGCAGCACCATGAGTAGTCCGCACATAGCGCCGAAAGCAGTTGGAAGACCAACGCCCTAAAGACATAATATCCTGCTGCGACCAACCCCTATTATGAGCCTCCGTTGCCGCCCCAATCCTGAAGGAATGTGTACCATATTGACTTTCATCCAGACCCAGAAGACGCAGAGCCTTACGCAGCACCATGCGCAGTTGGTACTCAGTCACCCTAGAACCATCCAAATGTTGAAAAACAGACCCTGTAGTGGCCGCCCCCGGGAAAGTCAACAAACGCCTGGCCCACCGTAGTGGGCACGTCTCAGAAGGAGAAGATGCCTCTAACCAAATACCCCTCCCCTTGCTCTGCTGATCAGTTTTTGCGCGGGCCAGCCAAACGTGCAAACCATTCTCAAAAAATTTAACATCCCCCCACCCCAAGAGTAACTCTAGAACCCAACAATTCAGACACTCTAAAAGCACCGAAAAACATCCACACCATGAGAGTAGAAAAGAGGCAAACCTCAAACTCATCCAAACAAACTGAGGGCAATGCTTGCAAAACCCGAGCCAAAACCTGCCAAGATAAAGGTTGACGTACCATCTTCTCCCTACCCCGCTCCCTTGACCAACCTTCCAGCATGCGTTTACCAACCTCCCCCGCCGAAGGAGAATAGCCCCACAGTAATTTGCCCATGAATGCAATACCAGCCAATTTACCAGCAATTGTCACACGTGTCAGACCTCTGTCCATCAAACAAAGAATGAACTGCACCACATCCTCAGAACGTCTCCAACCGGGAACACGCCAGCTAGCTCCAGACTCCAAAAATTCTTTCCAGGCCAAAGCATATGCGGACCTAGTGGAAACTGCCAGTGAACCTACCACCAACTGAACGACCCTGTCTCGCCTACAGTCCAAAGATGTTCTGGCATGGGGGTCGGCATCCTGTCCGCCTCCGAGGCTAGCCCATGGAATCTCTCCCACTGTGAACGAGACAAAGCATCCGCAATGTCATTGTCCACCCCAGGAATGTGCAAGGCCTTAAAACTGATGTCATACGTCAAGCACCCCAACACAAAGACTCTCAAAAGCTTCAAAATCTGAGCATCCCTGGCCGACTGCCGATTGATAATGTCCACCACAGCCTTATTATCAATTCGAAACAGCACTTTTTTGTGAGCAAGCTCATGACCCCACAAAGTCAAAGCAACCACCACCGGGAATAGCTCAAGGAATGCAATACTTCTGCCTCCATTCTTCCACTTAGCAGGCCACTGTTCAGCACACCATCTGCCCTGCCAGTAAAGACCAAAGCCATCACTGCCTGCAGCATCCGAAAAAATTTGGACTTCCCAGACCCAATCTTCTTCCCTGTACAGAGGAATTCCATTAAAAGAGTGCAAGAAGGCTACCCACATCCGCAGATCCTCCTTAACACCTGCTGACAAGCGGACGTGATGGTGAGGTAAAAACTGACCAGATAGAGCTCTACCCAGCCGCCTGCAAAAAGTTCTACCTGCCCTGACCACCCTGCAAGCAAAATTAAGATGGCCTAGGAGCACTTGAATTTCCTTCACTGTCACTTTTGACTTGTTCAACATGGCATGTAAAAGTTCCAACATTCGTACCTTCTTGTCCACTGGTAAACGTGCCTCCATATCATTAGAATCAATCTCAATCCCTAAAAAAGACATGGTCGCGCAGGGGCCCATTGTCTTTTCCGGTGCCAACGGCACACCTAAAAATTCCATCAGAGTCTGGAAGGTTCGCAAAGCATTCTGACATGCTGAGGAATTGGGAGCGCCCACAAAAAAGAAATCGTCCAGGTAGTGTGTTACAAGCTGGTGCCCTGAAATGTCAGTGAAAAACCATTGGAGGAAAGTGCTGAAAGTCTCAAATAATGCGCAGGAGATGGAACAACCCATTGGTAAAGCCTTATCAACATACCATTTCCCATGGAATTGAATACCTAAAAGATCCCAATCCTCAGGATGTACTGGCAATAAACGAAATGCAGATTTTATATCGCATTTTGCCATCGCCGCACCAGGGCCGGCAGACACAACCAGGGCCATGGCCACATCCACTGAAGAATAAGACACTGAAGCAGCCTCGCCATCAATGAAATCATTAACCGAAGAGCCCTCCGGCCATGACAAGTGTTGAATTAAACGAAATTGCCCAGGCTCCTTCTTAGGGACTACACCAATGGGGGAAACGATAAGATTCTCCAGGGGCCAATCATCAAAAGGACCCGCCATCCTCCCCTCACGCACTTCCTTATCCAATTTGTCTTGCACCACAGCAGGATGTTCATTGGCTGACAACAGATTTTTCGACCACCGTCGCAACCGCGGCCCTGTATAACCAAGCCTAAAACCTTCTCGAAAACCATCCAACAGTAACTTACTTGCTTCAGCATTCCCATAACCCTTCAAAGCGACTACTAGTTGAAAAGTTTTAACCGGAGTACGAGCCTTTGGGCCCAGCTCCAGAAGTGTTTTTCCCCCCCCTGTGAGGCTGATGTTGCTGTGCAGGACCTGGGGCATTGGCAGGCTGCTGTGACCATTGTCGACCCCTTGATACCCGAGGCCCCCAACACCTGGCCAATGGATGCGGTCTACCACATTGGGAACATTCGTGCCTGAACTTACAATACTCCCTGGGGCAATAACCTCTGTTAAAATCCCAACAGGTCCCATCGGCAGATTGCACTGACTCTGCTGCACCCACCCCTCCCCGAGTGGGCTTCCCCTGAAAGGGCCGGTAAGGTAATGGATAGCCGCTAGCTGTAAAAATCGTCTTACCACCAGCCGATGAACCCATAGTGTGTTGCCACAAGTCATTGTCCAACTCCCCCCATTTCGCCTCAGGATCCCACGCCATCCTAGCTCGGAATTCCTCATCATACTGTGACCAGGCATAACCACTGCCAGTAATCTGCGCTTTTCTGATCACATCCATATACTTAAAAATGGCAACACAGCGCTCAGGGAATTTTTCACAGTACACGCTAGCATATATCAGAAATGCCGCTGTCCAGTTTTCGATCGTCAAAGGAACCTTAGGGCGCTTGGCCAACTCATATTCTTCTTCCTTAGACCCTTCCTTGGAGCGAACTTCCCTATGTAAAAGCTTCAATAATTCGACGTACTCCCCTTTCCAAATCCTTTCCTTAGTAGCTAACATTAAATGAGCGCCCAAAGGTTTCGTAACGCCCATGTAAGGTAGCTTCTTTATCTTAAGTTCCTTACTATGTGGGGGATCCTTACCTACCTCCGTGGGATCAGTAACAGTGCTAGAATCCACCTTGGAACCCAGACCCCCGTCACTCGTACCCACACCTTGATCTTTGACATAACGACCCTTGTGTAACTTAAGGGCCAAACCTTCAGAAAGCGGTTCACCACCTGTCCCTACAGACACCATAATAGGTTTAGCTCGCGGCCCAGATTGCTCACCTGGTTGGAGTAAAGGAACTTGAGCCGGCCGCACTGTCCATGCCAGATGCTCCACATCGTCGTACGTCCGAGGAACCCTTGCCACGGGGCCGCTCTCTCGAGTATGTCGGGGAACAGCAGATGTTGGACGCACCGCCACCGGTGCCTGTAAAATATCATCAGAAACATGAAAACACCCCCCCCGTGCACTGTCAGCACGTAACTCGCCCTCCTCGGGGCTTTCTTCACCATAATCCAACACTAGAGAGTCCTCCAACCTAAGAGGGGCCGCCACTGGCGGACTTTGAAAACCAACATGGGCCTTACCAGCCCTGACTGAGACACGAGGCGGGGGAGCCGACTGGACCCGTCTGTACTCCCCCAAACGTTGACCACTGGTACACCTTTTATCCAATGAAAAATCCGTTTTGTGATGCGAAACAGACTTTGGGGCCAGCGAGGACGCGCCGGACCTGCTTCTGCCGACCCCGCCGAGATCCTGAGAACCAACAATTGGGGCCAGCGAGGACGCGCCGGGCCTGCTTATGCCGACCCCGCCGATACCTGAAGAAAGAGAAGTTGGTGCCAGCGAGGACGCGCCTGACCTGCTTCTACTGACCGCGCCGAGATCCGTAGCCAAAGATGTTGGGGCCAACGAGGTCGCGCCGGACCTGCTTACGTTGACCGCGACGGGATCCCTCGCCGGTACGGGGTATGCCGCGCCAGGCTCCACCCTCCCTTCTCCTTGGTGCCCATGGGCCGCACTCCACCCTACCAAGTCTGCCTCTCCACGACGCACTCTGACCTGTGAAGAAAAAGGCTGAACTGATGTGCCGGGACCCTTACCACCAAAATGCCCAAAACTATCAATACCACTAGCCACACAAAAACTAGAATCCTGCAGCTGAAACTGACCAGCCTCCCGAGCAACAGACCCCGCAGACCGAACAGACAACCCCCGCCGAGGAGGGGGCGGTGTCCCTTCTTCACCACCACTACTCCAATCCAATATCTCTTGAACCAACTCCTGCCCAGCCCGCCCCTCCCGGTGGGTATCAGAACTGGGCTGCTTCAAACTCACAAACGATCTACCCCTTACAGGCAAACCCGGAAAACTCAAAGTGCCCCCAAAGCCACTCAACATATCAGTCCCCTTGATGGGCGCAACCTTGCCCGCATCACGAACCCCCTCCGCCCAGGAAGGGAACACATCTAACCCCTCCCAAGACCTGGCACCCACCTGCTTACCGCCATCTCCTTGCAAAGAGGAACAAACACCACTTCCCATAGAAGGGTCAATGAATCCCAAACCTGACCCAGAGAGATCTGCAGGGGTACCGGAAAAACCATGACCAACCACCTGTCCCTGTAATACAGCCCCCGCCCTCCTCTCCACCTGCGCCCATTCCCCCTCACCCACAGACCCACTGAGCACCGAAAACACCTCTCCACGAGTTGAACTAGGGGGAGAAAACAACAAGGGGCTAAAAGGCACAAAAGCACTTCCAGACGCCAGCTGAACAGATTGCACCCCATCACGGACAATATCACCACCAGGCACATGTACCGCAGAAACTCGAGCTGGCGTCGAAAAACGAACACCACCAGCCCCTGTACTGGAATCCAGTATTGCCTCCTCATCGACGACTCTCTGAGCCCCCACGCCTGACTGCTCAAAAATTTGGCCACCCGGCACTTCAGCCGGTAACACACCCTCACCGTCAGCGCACGGCGCGATAATTTCCCTGTGCGCATGCGCGCCAACCGCCGACGCGTCTCCCAATGGCTCCCCGTCAGGAAAAACGGAGGCAGAAGCAGAGCGCTTTCTGCCTCCACGCTTAACGAGAGAGGTGTGGCGCCGCGGCCAGGGCGACTGACGCTGGAATCTGGGGACCGCGGTTCGATCCCCGGCTCCGGCGGCAGGTTAGCTCAGCACCATGTGACTCTGGGCAATAGCTCGCTTAATCTCCCCGACGGCCCCCCAGCGCCTAGAGACCCTTACGGGTGATTGTGCGCTTTACAAATGTGGACTTTACTTTACTTTTACTTTAACGGACCGCTTGCCTCTTGCAGCGGGGACCGAAAGCGACCTCACCGGCAGCCTCACAGGAACCAGAGGAGCCGACGCCCCTCCCTCCCCCACTCCCGCTTCGCACAACACAACCGCCGCAGTCTTCAACGGCCCAACATTATCCTGGGCCGCCCTCCTAGAGCGCGGGCGGCCCCTCTCACTTACCGCCTCCTTCCGGGACCTCTTAGGAGAAACGCAAGCCGCCACCACCGCAGCAACGCGGGCAGAGGCCTGCCGCTGAGGCCGCGACGGCCCAGCCACGTCCCCTAACACTAGGTCCAAGCGCCCAGCCTCGCTCAAGAGGCGGATCGCCTCCAACACGCGATAGTCTTCTCCCGACATGATAAAGCACCAAAACACCCACCAAAATTTTTTTAAATAAATTTACTAATGGGCTCCCGGCCACCAGGTCATTCAGCCTAAAATGGTGGCCGGGGGGCGGAGACAGGGCAATATATATAATTGGGCTCCCCCGGTAGGAACCAGGGAAGCCCAAAAGGAGCCCAAGGTAGGTGCTCCGCAAACACCCCCCCCCCACTAGCCCAGCCGCGGGCCGTGGAGGGAGTTACGGTGGGGCAGGGAGGCGGGGAGGGGGCGGGGCAGGGTGGAGAGGGCTAAAAAGCGGCACCTGGATAATTACAGGTAAGTAAACAATTTGATTAACAAAACGAATTTCGTAGTGCGCACTGCATCGCATTTTGCGATGCAGTGCGCGCTACGAAATTCGTTTTATTATTTAAATTGTTTACTTACCTGTAATTATCCAGGTGCCGGTTTTTAGCCCTCTCCACCCTGCCCCGCCCCCTCCCCGCCTCCCTGCCCCACCGTAACTCCCTCCACGGCCCGCGGCTGCACTAGCCCCTCCCAAACAGCCCGGGGGGGGGGGGGGGGGGCGCCCTACGGTCGGCTGCCCCCCCCCAAGCCCCCCTTGCAGCTGGAGAACGAGGTTCGAGGCTCAGCTTTATATAATTCTGGGCTTAATCTCCTAGCGCCTACCAAGAAATGAATGTGTCCTTGTGTAGCGTAAGTGCGTAACTGGTCGAGTTCGCGTATATAAATCTACACACAAAAAAAACATGACTTATGTTTTCTCTTTTCAGTTGCACGCCTTTGAAACAAACAAACATGTCTTCCATGTCCTCTCTATTATTTGAGTGGGTGACAGTTTTGAACAGTTTGCAATTCAGGGCCAGATTTCCCCTCACCGCGTCCTTGGCCGGACCGATGTAGCCGGCGGACATTGGGACTCCATTTCCCGGCATGCCACCGTCCCCAGCGGTTTCAGAGGCATGGCGGCTCGCCTGGTGACGCATGCGCCTAGTGCCCTCTCAGCCTCACACCTCCGGGGGAGGGATGGAGAGCTGAGGAGGCTCCGGGCCGCTTGCACCGCTGGAGAGCGAGAATGAGGGCGGGTGAGAAAGGGGCGGCGAGCCCCGGAGACAGCACGCCGAGGAAGAGGAACCCGCTGGACTGAGGGCAGGAGGGAGGAGTGCCCAGTACCGGCCACTGCCAGCGATATTGTCCACACTTGCCCGTCCGACCCTGTGTCGTCTGCGCCCCAGTGTTTCCTCCCACTTCGGGCTTCTCTTTCATTGCCCTGCACCTTAAGTCTCCTAGTACCTCTCCCGGATTTCATCAAGTGATTCTGCCATTCCGTGCCCCCTCTCTTTTCCGCCTCTAGCTCCATTCCCTTTTAGCACACACCCCTTTACCTCTGCCCTCTAATGTCCCACCCCTCCAGTGGTTCTTCGGTGTTTCCCAAGGGTACCCTACCCCTCCAGTGCTGTATCTAGTACATACTTTCTTCCAGTGACAAACCCTCACCCCCCCGGTACCATTCCCTTCAATTGCTTCTCTTTTCCTTCCCACTGGTGCCCCTTTCAATGCCCCGAGACCCTCTGTTCTTCGGATCACCGCCCCTCCTGGACACCCACCCCGTGTGCTCGCTCCTCTATTACCCCCTCCTGCCACCTTCTTCTCTTTAGTGCCCCCGTCACTCCATTGCAGAATTACTTTACTGCTTCTCTGGAGCCCCCGAGTTACTCTCTGTGGCATGCATTAGCCTTCTTTGACCCATAGTGTTGCTCTACTGAGACCTTCCCTCTTGGTCTCTTTTCCAGAGACATTTTCCCTGAAATCAACGTCCCTTAGTGGCTCATATTGTACTTTGTTTTTCTCGTCTGTCATATTTTGTCTCCTGGGGTCCTGGCCCGCTTTATCCCACATATACGCGTTTCCTCTTTCGCCACTCTTCTCCCATCTTTCTCTTTTCCTTTAAAACTGCCAAATCACACTGCGGATACCTCTCGCCTGTCTAATCTCCCCCTTTTCCTCCCCACTACCCCCTCACCCTTACACCTCCCCGTTATCCTTCGAGTCTTCACCTGCCGCCAAATATTACACCTTTGCTGCTCACCTGGCATACGTTCGTTTCAGCCTTTGACCTCCCTTTAGTCTTTATCAGACATACCTCCGCCTCCTCGTCTTCTGTGTCTCACCTGGTCTGTCGTTTTCTCTTCCAATGACCTGTCTGTCATATGTCACCTTTATATCTGTCACACATCACATCTCGCCTACTGTATATCTCATCTGCCCCACTAGTAACATCAGGCTCGTATCTGCCATATCTCACCCCTTCAGGTCATGTCCTGTAATTCTACCGGTCTGAGCCACACTTGCTGTACTACACCCATCCTCTCTTGACCAGTCGTCTCAACCCTTCTGATCCTAACCTGCAATCACACCCTCTGTTCCTGACCTGCCATATCTTGCTCTTCCTGTGGTCTCCCCCCACCTTCCCCCTCCCTCCCTCCTCTTCCTGCTGCTGCTGCTGCTGCAGTGCTACCTCCACAGTTCAGCCTGTCAATGGAGCTGGAAAACATCGTGGCCAACACGGTCTTGCTGAAAGCCAGAGAAGGTGAGACCAGGGAGGGGGAGACTGAAGAAGGCAAGAGTGGGGGGTGCAGCCCTCCCTCCGCCCTCTCTCTTTGTAAATCATCAACATACAACGAACATATCATTCACCCTTATCGTCGCTCCATATACATCGCATAGCCACACACCTTGCCCAGGCAGACACTCTCGGAAACGGATGGCTTACCAGGCGCACATGCACTGTGTACAGGCATAGACGAACATACATCACGCATACAATACTAGAGGACACTCACATTGCACAGGCTTTACTGACGCGCATACGCTTGGAGCTCACGTTGCACATTCACACAGTGCAGGGCTACGAAAAGGTACAGACATACTTATTGAATGAAAACATGCTGCACATATCAATACCTACAGAAATTGCGTAAGCGCGCCCATGCACTGAATGCGCATTTTACGCATGCGGGCACATGCTCACGATATGACAATGGGTTTCGATGGGAGAGTAAAGACAGAGCTGAAGGTTACGTAAATTCGACGGCGTTGCAGGAGATTGAGAAATAGAAAGGGTTCCTGGGCCTGTCGATCTGTATCCATTGATAATGTCTTGTGCAATCTGTCGTTGTGTAGACAGCTGCTTTGGAACGTGCGAAAGAAAGGTTGCATTGCGCGCGGTTGTGTAAAAAAGATCTCGTTAAGACGCTTTGGATTTGAATATTGGTATCTTCGAGAATTAAGAGGTGCATTTTATTGTCTTATGTAAATGCACCGGGGGAACTCGGGGAGCGCACAGCTTTCGTAACCTTGGTTCTTGGGCTGCGTTTGCAGCCAAACTGTTGTAAAAGTGATGTGACCATTTTGAATTCACGCTGCTCGTCACAGTTGCTGAGTCTTTTTTATTTATTTAATAATTATCTTTCAGTGTCTGTTCTCTTTCTTGTACATAATGAATGATGTCAGAGCCCGCACGTTATTTCGCACACTTGTCTGGCATTGGTATTCCCCATATATATGAAAGAATGCCACATCTACCGTGCAATAAGCAAATGCCAAGGTCCATTTCTTTGCGCATATTATTATATTATAAAGGTCCTGCCATGTACTAGAGAACTAAGCGAGGGATTCTTGCCTGTCAGGGTCTCTACTAGCACAGAATAGTTACAGCTTTCCCGGACTACTGGGCGAGATTAGCTCATAGTGCGCTTTGCCATTCATGCCGGCTCGCGTTAGAAGGAGGCATGTTTTGCAGTCCTTTCCCAGGCCATGGCCAATGGCATCACCCTGCGCGCCAAGCTCTGCATGTCCAAGTGCCATTTCACTACGGAACAGAGTGTAGGAAGGCTGCTCTAGCCATCGAGGCGTTGTCCTTCTATGATTGCAAGAGCCATCGCCCTGCTTGTCTGGGCACTTTTACACTCTGGGCACCGAAAGCATCACGACCGTCACGATATGAGCGCTTTATCCCGGGGCTTCAGGGCACCGCCATCCTGTGCTTTCAGTGCAGACATGCCGGCTCTGGCAAAGCATAGAGACCGGATAAGAGATGAGCCCAGAGCCGGTAATTCAAGCCGCCTTCTGGGCGTTCAGTCAACAAGGTTATGTGCATGTGGGGCCCTGAGGCTGCGGGGATGCTAGTGATGACCCTGGCCTTGTCTGCTTGGTTTTAAGATACACTGCCTTCTAATTCCGGAGAAGGAAGCCATGGTTCACTGTAAGCCCAGTAAATCAACGAAATGTTTCTACAAAGCACACATCTGTTTAACCCTCGTCTATATTTTTCCTTGTAGTAAACGTCACTGGCTGTGGCACAAATCCTGTTGGTTATTGGGAAAGCACAGGGCCATTCTCATGTGTTGGCTTCCAGCAGCTGTGGTAGCCTGCAGGAGGTGCCTGTCGATTATCGATGCTCCTAAATTGAATTATTTTGAGCGCCATGCCCACCTGACTGTTGACGTGTCCTTGTGGCCCGAGTAGATTTGCATTTATTTTTTTAACGCTTACTACCCCTGAGAGGCGTTGAATGAGCAAATTACATTGTTTGCAAAAATACAGCTCTTCTATTAGAATTGCCTAAAGGTGTTTCCTGGTTAGGAAGAGGTGGTGCTCTGTGAGGTGGGAAAAGATGAGTTGGTTTTTTAAGGTGAGATGAGTGGCTTTCATGGGGGTGATCAAGGGCAGCATGTGTTACATAGCTGCTGTCATTGTTATACGAGTGAGTACCATAGTTTTTCTTGCACTCTGTTTGGAGGCTCTATAATCATATTTTGCCATGTTGGGCCAGAACACGTCCAGGGGTGTTGCTCAGTAGTTTGTTGTTGAGATACTTTGAGGTATTTCTGTGGATGTGTTTGTGGGTGAGCCAGTCAGTGTCTCAATAGTAACACATATGTTAGACAGAATGATTAGTTCATTCATAGTTGCAAAAGTGCAGTCCAAAGGCATCTTTGCAGACACCAGGCTTATTGTGGCATTCAAGATCATTGGAAGACAGAAATGTAATGTTTTGGCAAGCAAAGGGAGAGAGATGGCACCGTCAAGTTGGTTGTTCACCTTACTTTTCAGTACTATGTAGAAATATTAAGGGCAAGAATGAAAGGGAGGGTTGATGATTGTGGCAGGGGTATTGATGGGATGTGCTCATCACTGGTATAATGGGTATTTGATCCCTTTTTGAAACTACCTTAGAAGACATGTACCCGCTATTTCTGTAACTTTAGGTCTGGGACAAGGGAATGAAAACCCCAATAAGCAAAATGCATAATCCTACTTGACCTGTATTTCTTCCTTTATGCCTAAAACAATCTTATGGTTCTGACCCCCGAAAAAATCTACTCCGTGTGCATACTCTTTTCTCAAACACAGTTTATTCTTATTTCTCATTTTTAATCTTGCTTGCTATCACCAATAAGCACATTCAACACTAACCCACAATTGATTTCACATAATTTGGATATGCTATTCCATGGATTACTTTGATAAAACACTTCACGTCCAAGATATGGAACACATCGACATTGATGATTCACCTCACATGAATGGAGTTTATTGGGTTTTTAAAGAACATAACCGCTGTCGGTGCGCCACGCAGTGTGCGCATGCGCAAGGGAGTAGCAGCTCACCTCGCGTCTATTATAGAAAGGTCTACGTTCCGGTAAAGGCTCTGTATGCCGCTTCCGTCTGGCGGTTATTTAAGAGCAGAGGGCGTACCTACGGGTGCCTCCACTTCCGCTTGGTTTATTAACCGAGGCACCGACGGACAGGTGAGTGTCCTTACGGACTCGCTGTAATCTAGCTATACTTCACTAGTTGATCAGTCCTGACAGGCTTTCTTTGTGAAAGAGGTGGTGAAGTTATTTTTCTGAGGTCTCTGATGCCTTGATCACTCAGGGGTCTACATTGAGTTCAGCATAGGGTTAAGATCTTAACATGAAACCTTAATAAACCCCTCTCAATAGTGCTATGAGACTGAATGGTTATAGTAACACAATACGGAGCCTTGATATCAGAGGTATCCCACATTCAGGTCAGCCCACTTAGGCTTGTATGTGAGTCTTGATCAGTCCTCTTTAACCAGCGCTACCATACTTACTAATTGAGTACTTTTATCTTAATGATAGGTTCGGGCACATTCACAGGACGTCTTTTGAGGCACTACGAATTAGCGCCACTTAATTGATTGTAATAAGGGAACCTATCTACATGATAGGTCTAAACACCAGCTGTGGGTGATTTGGAAGCATTTTTTGAATATCCATTTTTTGAATGTCTATACTGTGCTATCCCCTATGTAACACATGGGATTTGTTGCTATATGTGTACTTTGGTAGATCAGCTGGGTACCTATCACACGTCTGTTGGGTTTGGGTGTAGAGCGATTGGCTTGGGCACTATAGGGCTGTGAGCTCATTGTGTTCCTTTTTCTACACCACAGAGCGGGGCCTCATGCTCCCGAGCGGTTGCCGGGTGAGGTGAGGTCTTCACCCACATAATGCTGGGTGAGTATCGCTGCGAGGAAATGCCTCTTAGTGATGAAGCTATTATGCTTATTGTACATATGCAGAATGTCAATTATTCTGCTGGTGTGTTTGGTCTATACTGGCTTTCTGGATTAAGGGGGTTGCGGATGTGTTATTCAGTGCTGTTGGCTAACATTTTTTTGTTTTGTTTGTCTTTATTAATAGGAAGAAGAATTGTTTCTCTCCCTTTAGTGGACGTCTAACCATGAATGTTCCTGGTAGACATGTATCCTTTTACTAGTGACTGTTGCGCTAGTTATCATCCCTTGTGACTGTTGCAGTCACAGCGACAGTAGCCTATTTAATTTCGAGGTCCTGAAGAATGCCGGGGAAATTCCCCTTTGGCAGAAACATGTCGACCGTATTTCACTAGCGCCAGAGGGTAGTCATACTACCTAGCGCCGTTTTTATCCCCTGACACACGGACTGTTATACACATGCCTTTCCAGAGCTAGTGTAGTCATTTTATTTATCACTTTCACTTGAGCACTGCGCACTATCTAGTCCACAGTATGGCAAACATCTTGACTAGTCCTCTGATATCCACTTCAAAAACTGGCACTACATGGCCAGCCAAGATATGGATTGATCAGCAATTCCACATGATGCATATTCCACCGAAGGGGTGGTCTGATGGGATTGGTACTAGCTCTGTTTGTTTCCCAAGGAGCACTGGTTCGCAGATGCAACCGGCTGGACCCCAGTTACTGTTATAGTCACACACCACTATCCTGACCTGTTCCACTCTTCGTGTTTTTTGTGATTCACCTCACACAACAATCCACTCGCTCCTACACACATCCAGAATCAACACCTATCATACTCTCCATACTCACCACAATTCAGCCACTCTACACATACACAAAACAGAACACAACGGGAAACAGTTTTGATTTTAGCTGCTGTAGTGTTGTGAGCTGGAGTTTCTCCTAAAACGCTCAACGCACTGTTCGATGTGGAAAATAATATCGTCCAGCCACCTTCTTCAGAACCACACTACAATGCAATTACTTCAAGAGGTGGTCAGTGGGGAGATACTGGCACGAAGATCTAAAACACACAGATATGAGAGTAAGGTAGCGCCTTTTTGTTTTCTTTCTCCTTTTTTGAAGCTTCAACTCCAAGGAACCAACAAAGATTATCCGAAAAGGTCCTCCTACATGCCATTGTTTACATCTGAATCCTGCAGAAACATTGGTGGCCCGCAAACAACTATAGCGTTTTAACAGGATGACTCTCTGGACGTCTGGCCTACAAAAGAGGATTTCACAGAAGCAAACAGCAAAACACGAGTACCTACTCACTGTGAGGGGACACTATTGTCCCTCTAAGAGAGGACTCAATACAAGGACTTTTTTCGATAATCTTTTTTGGACCCTTGGAGTTGAAGCTTTGAAAAAGGAGAAAGAAAAAGATTGTGCTACCTTGCTCCCAAATCTGTGCATTTTTAGATCTTCATGTCAGTATTCCCTCCCCGCACTGACCACCTCTTGAAGTAATTATATTGCAGTTTGGTCCTGAAGAAGGTGGCTGTGCGAAATATTTTTAAAACTGAAACAAACGTTGACTGTTTTTTGGAGTGACTCCAGCTCACAACACTAGAACGGCTAAAATCAAACTGTTTTCCCATTGTATTTTGTTTTGTGTACGTGTAGGGTGGCTGGGTCGTGGTGCGTATGGAGTGTATGGTAGGTGTCGATTCTGGATGTGTGTAGGAGAAAGTGGATTGTTGTGAGGGGGTATCTTCAATTTCAATGTGTTAAATATCATGAATGTAAAGTGTTTCATCAAAGTAATCCATGGAATAATATGTCAAAATTATGTGAAATCAGTTGTGGATTAGTGTTGAATGTGTTTATTGGTGATGTCATGTAAGATACAAAATAAGAATAATCTATGTTTGACAAATGAATATGTCCACTGAGTATATTTGGGTGGGGGAGTCAGAACCCTAAGCAGTTCTTAGGCATAAAGAAAGTAATGCAGGTCAGGTGGGATTCTGCATTTTGCTTGTGGGCCGTTTTTGAATCTATTCTGACTGTGTAGTTCAGTTTTGAGTATGTCAAGTTTCAGAAAGGTCCTTGCTATCCAGTGTTTGACAGGGTCCTTTCAGTTGCATGTTTTTGGACTTGTTTATCAAGGTTTAGGTAGAATTGCTTGCCATCCCTGTGGGAGTGGTAAGTGTGGTTGAAGTTGTGTTGCTGATGACGTTATTGCATGCCATTAGAACTATAAAATGCAATGACAACTGTGAGGAATGGGATAGTTGGATGAGGACCAGCACAGGATATGACAGCAGCTCTGAGAAGCAAGAGTTATTCACTTAAGCTTGCATAACATTTGTTAAGCTTCTTACTTCTTGTCTCAACAAAATTGGCAACAAGTATTTACTACCCCAGCTTTTACCCATGCGTGTACAGAATCAGCACCATCAAGATTGAACAGTGAAATTGTCGTTTCTGCCTTTATCGATACTGGCTTCACCAATATGGGAGCAAAATACTGTATCCCAAAACCAAGACTTCCAAAAGTTTACCATAGTCAGATCTCCCACATTTATTTGATTCGGAGATGGGGTTCAACCTCAATTTCATCAGACAGTGTCCCCCCGCATTAAGGCACCTCCCAAAGTTTAATTAAATAATTCCAATTTAAGAATAATTTGGGACCACTCTTTAACTGAGCTCTAGATCAATAAAAAGTTAAAGGGTTTTATTACAAAATTTGAAAATAAGTGTTGCAGAGTCAATGCCATGAAGGTTTTCAAAGGCAGAGTTATACAAAGTATGTACAAATCAGAAAGTATTCCAGGTCCCAATGGGCTGCAAAATAAGAAACAAACAGGAAGCATCCCGAGCAGAAAATCAAAGCTCAAAATCTCCGACTCGCCCCCAAAATAAAGGATTTTTTGATGCATGATTCTTGCATAGGAAAAATTAATTTTGCAGAATTATTGTGGTGTGAACAAAGGTCTAATTTCTTTAGCAAATTAGAGCACACGGAAAAAAGAAACATCATTACTTTAACAACTAAGCACTATCCCATATACTTGAACAATTATTAAGCTTGCTCAATGCTAAGATCATTTGGAGAAGTTCAAACAAATAAGTAACATTTTCAGTGTCACTATTTGAATAAATAGACTTAATTGAAGCAGCAGAAGATATAATAATGTGTTGGCAGTCATATCCGAGTTAGAAAAGTTCAACATGAGCAAAATAATAAACAGTGACAAATGTTCGAATGCATGTCAGCCTAGTAGTTTTATGCATAGCTTCTGGAGAGATTATGTGCAGGGGGAAAAGCACTTGATGAGTAACAGAGACCTCATCCTTCCTTTTTATTTTTTTTGTCCTCATCTCACCTTTAAGCAAATTGCAGAATGTTACAGCCGTTTTTATGGACCTGGGCTCCCTCCGGCCGACTGCGCATGGTTAGGTCCCCCGACCAACTCCTTACTCTGGAGTTTTAAGGTGTAATCATAGAACCGGGAGCCTTCGCACTTCATTGTCTACACAGTCTCAGATCTCTGCCCATGGCAATAAGAGGTTGCCAGAAGCTTTTTGAGGTGTTACCAACACTGGCAATATCGAGGCGAGCCATTGCAAATGGGGAGTTCAACCATTCTTCCATTCTTGGGGGGGTTGGGGTCTTTCCATTTCAGGAAATGGAGACCTCTTCCATCTTAATTAAAATGGAATTTCTTAACAGAATTGTGGCCTAATAAAACACATCAAAATATACTATTCTGCACTTCATGGGAAATGCATTACAAAAGCAATTGTATAAAATCAGTCTGCACATATGAAAATCGTGTGTGTAAATGTGTATTGCACAGTGTAAATGTTGCACAAATATATAAATCCGATCGTTTTTTGCAACAACATGCAGTGTGAGGACGCAGATAATAAGAAAACTGTGTCTCTGCTGCCACCATAACTGTAAAAGTGCTTACTTCAATTCAAAACTGCTGTGAGTATTTACTCGGATTATAACCGGACCATACACACCTTGGCACTGCACGCCGATGAACTTTTCAAATGCCCGCTGCTTCAAGAGAACCTTCATAGACGTTCACTGTGCAGCTCTACATCGCTTTAATACTAGGATACAGAGCGGTGTGACGTTTCACGCAGGTCACATTTCGTGACCCCATGAGCCAGCCATATTGATTGTATGACAGTACTTCAAATCACTGCTTCAATGCATGTATGGGATAGAGCTAACATCATACCTTCGATTTGGTATTTCTTTCAACAAACTGCCACATTAGTGGTAGTGTGTTTTTTTTCTGTGTGTGTACTGTTTTAAGCTTAAGAAAATTTCCCCAACTTTGCAGAGCTGTCAGGTCCAGCTTCAGCAGCAAATCTGCAAAGCTGGGGTTATTCACTTTTAAGCTTGAAAAAAGTATTATTAGCTTATGTCTCTTCTCAACAGAAATCTTCAGGAGTGGGAAGGTAAACGGAGAGCGCTGCCATAGGAGGTTGATACTGGTGGATCTCCACAGAAGACATGATGGAAGTTGGACGCAAAGTAGGCCAGTTTGTTGAAATCGGTGGTAGAGGAATCAGTTTTGGACCTACTTCAATAGGAACAGACCAACCCAAACTGATACGGAATGTTCGGCCTAGATCATCCCTTGTGGGGTGGGCTAAGACCGATGAGCATATGACTGGAACCTGTCAGTAATGGAAAAATGAGCCAAAAAAAAGATGGACTGGAATTCAATCCAGCCAAATTTACTCGAAGGCTAGATTAACTCAGGCATTCTATCCTTCTGTTTTTGTGCTGTCATAGTGTTTCACATGTCAGGTTGACCTCTGAAAGACCTTCTGGCTGGGGCATAATGAGTCCTATGTCATTCCCCCATCTCTAGCGGGATAACGTTGGGACAGTCAGCCCTATACCAGGCATTAATAAGGCTTCATTTTCTTGTGGATATGCTCCTCTCGAGCTGAAATTCAATGTAGTGAGACAGCTATTTTAAAAAAATAGAAACACTTGATCTCCTTGCTTTCTTAATATGTCTCTTAAGTTTTGGAACAAAATGCCTCAAATTAACTCCAGAGTTTTCCAGAAAGCAGTGAAATCCTTTAGGGTTCAGTCTGGTCATTTACGTGGAACTGGGAATCGCCTCCGTGACTATACGTTTTATTCCAACTTTAAGCACACAATGTAGAATGGAGACCGTGTCAGTTTAGTAAGAGTGTCACTCGACCTGGGCATCCTGTGGTAGTGAGTTAATTTTTCAAGGCCTGGGCTTTGGGGGGTAAAAATGAGCTGTCTGTGTGGTTAAAGTCTCTTATTGGTGGCAGTCTGCGTGCCCACTGTGTGTCGATGAAAAAATGTGCTTTTGATAGTTTATTTTGTGTTTGTTTGAGCTTGTAAGCCTAGTATTTTTATGAAGGGGTATGTGGGTTAATGGGAGGATTTAGTGATGGTTACATGTGCCTATCAAGATTATTTTAGTTCTCTGGCGCAAAGATGGCTAAGGTGGAGCTGCAGCCGTGAGAGAATCATTCACCTGTGATGTAGAGACAGTCAATGTGGGCTACAGAAGTTTCATTTAGAGGCACGATGTTTGTGTCTGATTGCTTGCACTAGTGCTGCAAATAGCGTTTGCGAGGGTTGTACCCAGTCCTGCCAAGTACCACGCATCAGGCGTTAGCCTAACACATTTCAGTGTGGTGCTTCGCATCACTGCACTGAAATGCATTGTCTCGCATGTGTATCGTGTCTCAGCTCAACTGTCACTGAAGAGCTGCCTAAAAACTGTTATATGGAGTGTGGCAGCTGGCAGTGTCCCTGCCCGTGGTGTGCACACTGCATCCGAAGTCTTGCGGCTTGCAGCTGAGCTTAGGCTGCTGGAAGACTCACTGCTACAATGTAGCATTCATTGTGATTCCCGCAGCGTGGCTCTCAGACACAGCCTGCCCGTGACAAGACGTCGAGGTAAAGCCCAATGACTGCTACTGAGACAGTCGGGCCTAGTCAGGTTGTGTAATACATACTGGTCTGCGGGGTGAGGGGGGTTGTCACGTCTTGCTGCCAGAGTTTGTTGTGGGAGGAAGGTGGCTTACTGGTTTGGGGCAGCGCCACAATCATGGTGCTTGCAGTGCTGCTTGCACCAGCCTGGGCTGCCCTGTGATGTCAGCAGTTGTTAAATCTTATGACCCCCACGTCCAGGCCTCCTGTGGCAAATTCAATTATTGGTGAGTCACGGAGTTAGTGACCCGGTTGCAGTGGGTACCAGGACAGCCTGTCACTGGACTGAGCTCACTCGGTACGCCTGGGCAGCGGGCGGCAAACCCGAATTGCCGCAGTGGCTTTTGGCCTGACATGGAGAGTTACCAATGTTGCCTGTGCTGGCAAACGAAAGTTGAAGAGGTAAGTAGTTGCCTGCAACCGAGTGTGTGTTAATATAATAACACATTCCAATGGCAGTGTGCGATCAGGCTGGCAGCTGCCTGTAGTCAGTGGGTGATCTCCACTAAGGTGTGACAAAGGTGGATCCTCGACTTTGTGTAACTGTTCATGTTGTTGGGGCCTCTGATATCCCCTGTTGGACCGGGTCACTCATATCACAGAGAGAGGCCAGAGTCCTGATGCTCTCCTGATTTTGGTTTTGGCGGCAAGGGGGTGCCCACAAAGGCTGTGTTTTGTTTTTCTGCTGGCCCACAGGGGCAACCCTAGGAACCAGAGTTTGTTGTTAGGGCCTTACACATCCAGATTGGGCGGCCCAGTCGGCGAAGGGCATTACGCTTTTTCCCTTCCACGTCTAATGCTTTGCAGTAGTTAACTTACAGTTTCTCATTGCTCAAATGGGTATTTTTGTGATATTTATATGTTTCCCTTGTCTTCATTCCTTCATTTTGCTTGTGAGAAAGTGTCACTCATATTTGTTGAAATGTCACTCATAATTACATTGAAATTATGAAAATGTCACAAATTGCATACTGAAACCTTTGTACCTTTCTGAGGGTAGTCCTTGTTTTGAGTAGATTTTCTTTTTTTCAGGCTCGTCTTTAGTTTTTTTTTGTAAGTAGGTTTGGCAGTGTTTGAGAACAAGTACGGTCATGAATAGCAGACGTATTGTAACATTTGTTGTTGCTTGGCACAAGGAGTGACCACAGTTTACATACTTTCCTGAATTTCAGCTGAACTACTATGGTCAGTAACACAATGTTATTCCCTTGTGTGGAGGGGTGTGGAGGGGTGCCCTTCTATGAAGCTGCACATGTGCTGGCCCCATTGTTTGAAATGTCCAGGTTTCACGTACTATCAGGGGTTATGCTCCTTAAGCTAACCTATGCTCTAGTTTCTGTGGTGCCCACTGACTGCTCATTAACCCACCTTTCTTAGCTCAGGCTCCCCTGCAGTTTGCTGACATACCCCTCAGAAGGTCTATGGGATGGTGGCTTGTGGCCCAGCTTATTCTCAGTGAAGAATTGTTTCTTATCGAAAAGATGGAAACAGTACTTCTTTTGAGTTATCTGGGTACTGGTAGTTTTTTTTTAATTGAGCATTTGATGGCGTTAGGCTGTCTTATTGTAATTGAGCATTTGATGGCGTTAGTCTGTCTTATTGTAATTGAGCATTTGATGGCGTTAGTCTGTCTTATTGTAATTGAGCATTTGACGACGTTAGTCTGTCTAATTGTAGTAATGCGGAGAACCAACACCACCTGTCGTTTTTAAATTCTTTCATATTTTGATTGAAATGTATAGTGACAAAGTTGGGTGTACGGGCCCTGTCCAAACATTTAAGAACATTACATCAATTAATCGGGTCCCTAGTGTCATTAAAACTGAGAGTTCCGCCCTTGGGTTTCGGACCCCTGGCACAACTGATTACTTTTGTCTATTCCACCAGATGGTCTCCAGATTGTATGGTATGGTCTTTGACATTGGCGATTGGGCATTTGCCGGGAAGGTCGGGTGTGGATGTCAGGTGCGAAGTGGCATTTTAACTATAAAGAAACACAAATGGTACCCATGAGTTATAGACACAAACTCCTGCATTTCAAGTACTTGAACAGGATTTACACCCCAGCTGAGAAGGAACACAAGATAGACCATGCTCGACCACACATTTGCCCCCGTTGTGGAGCCTACCAAATGGACTTTCTGCACCTTGCATGGTGCTGTCCACTAAAACACACCTTTTGGGAGGAAAGAACCAGCAACCTCGAAAAAAAGATAGGAGCCCCTGTTGACCCAGAAACACTGACTGCATTGTTGGGATATATCAGACCATTCCCTTCCAGTAATAGTTGCTTTGTTGCCATGTCGCTGCTGCTTGCCAAGTATATGGCTGCTATGCACTGGTGCAGAACCATGGTCCCCTCAGAAAATGACTTGCCTAAAGATATGGTATTTTATAACAATACAATAGACACCCATCCTCAGACATAACTGCAGATATTGAGGTCTAGGGATACATGGGGCCCACTAAAGACATATCTTCTATGAAAAGGGACCACCGGGGAATCGGACCAGGAGAGCCACCTCTCTACTGAGGATTTGGTTGCAAATTGACTGGCCCACATGGGTGCTATGTAGGCCGGAATGGGAAGCTGGAGGCTCAATCCTCTGCCTTTTGCCAAGTGTCTGTGCTAACATTTTGGATGGAGCCCCAGACTCCTCAGCTGCTGTAGGCATCAGACAAATGATGGTCAAGGTAGACCACCAATTGTTCGTTATTGGCTGGTCCTCTGGAAATAATCTATTTGCCAGTGTATTATATCATAAAAACGAGACCGTTACATGGCTTCACAGCTTGAGTGCAATGATGATAGTAATAAATACAAAAAACAGAGGTCTATTGTAGGGCATTTGTGGGGTCTAAGCGTTTGTCTGGTATTTAATCTGCAAATATTGCTATTTGCAAGGGGTTGGCATCTTTTTGTATTGTGTTACTGGAGGTGAATTGTAAGACTGAACTTTCTCCTTCCACAGGACTTTTTGGATGTGGGAGTTTTCAACCCAAGCCCTTCTGTACTGCTCTTCACATGCCGAAATAAGCTGATGTAATCTAATGATGGTGTTTTTCTAAATGTTGACAATTAGGTTTGTGTTCCTGCATTCTCCTGAAATGTTGGGTAGAGAAGGGGATGACACACACTGGTAGGGGCAATGAATGTGGTTTTACACTGCCCATGCTCAGTTCGACTTGAACTGCTACTGACCGTATTGGACGTATTTTGTGTGTGATCAAGGAAATATGTGTTGCAGGAACTTATGCTTCACATGTTCTGTGTTAAGAGGGAGTTGATCTTGCAGCCTGTGCTAAATCTGTTCGGGTCGCCTACTAACAGTGACTGGAATCTTCCATTCTGTTGATGGGATGAAGCCCTTATTCACAATTAATTGCATTTTTCCTAAGTAAGGTGTTACTAGCACTCTTCAACTGTAAAGCAACAGTGGCTGCTCCGTTCTGTAGACGAGTTAACTTTAGACACACTTTAACCAATGGGGACATTTTTCGTATGGACTTCTTTTCAATTACAAATATATTTCATGCACAAAGCCTTGATGCGTGGCATTACTCCATCCTGTTTTCAAGGTCCTAGAAGGCACTTTACTGTGTAGGATTTTGCAGTGTTGGATTCTCATTTGTTTTAATATTGTCAACAAGTTCAAACCTTTTTGTTTACCAAAGTTCAAATCTGTCTGGGGCTCATTCTTACGGATATGGGCTGCATCATGGCGAAGCCTTTGTTGCATGACTTCTTGATTCGTTCTTTAGAACACTTTTCTGTTTGGGCTTCACAAGAAATGCATTAGGTGATCTTAGTAATAAAATGATCATAGCGTTGATTAAATGATCATAGTAGTGCAGTATGGCCTTGCTCCGCAATGCATGCTCTTTGAAAGTTTTTGAGATCCTCACAGGCTCAGTACGTGCTAGGTAATGGTATTTGATACATGTTTGTACATTCTTCATTGCACTAAAAGTTGGAATCTGCACGAAACCAACTGATACTCCGTTGTACAATATGGAGTAGTGTTGCAGCGCTACTCCGGAAATATCTTCTAAAACCTCGTCACTTTTCCCCCTAAGTTTCAAATCACACATTTACTCATCAGTAGGGCCCAAAACACTGCGAGTCACTCGTACACACATTCTCTACTTCATGGATTGGTGAGACTCAAAGGAGAGCTGTTGGCTCATAGCGGAGTGTCTAAATTAAGCTAAATATTTATAATATGTACACCTGCTGTTTAAATGGTTTACCATGGTTATATTAAAGAGACCATTTATTCAGACACACCACCATTAATTGTCAATGGATCTGCTAGTAAAAATTAGACTAAGGATGAACAAGACCAGCTCAATTCTCCATTTATCTAATTTTTATTTAAAGAAAATCTTCTAGCATGACCTTTATTTATTCACTTATAAATTAATTTAATGCAAATAGATTTTAAGAGAAAGAAAGAATTTTAACTCATACATTTATATTTCATTTTAATTCAAACTCATGAATATCATGACTATCAGTGTCTTTTAACAGTTCTGATTGGTTAATTCAAGGGGTGGATGAGCATAACCTCATCATCTTATTGTTTAATTTCCACAAGATCAGCTCAATGAAAATGGACTTTGTCCTTATTATACCCGCTTCGCTCATGTCCTTTTAACTGGTAAGTTTTAGTTCTTTTCCCACGTTTCTCAGCACGGATGTCCATTTTGTTGGCACTCAGCTGGACTTTCGGGGCACCCAGTCCTTGACCCATTCTGCACAGGCATAAGCAGTTCAGACTCGTCTGCAGTTCATTTCACCATGCGCATGCGTATTGCACTTCAATCTCGGAGTCACAGAAACATCCATTTTGTTCTAGGCCTCATAGGCCAGAATGGGAACTATTATAGAAACAAACACAATTAAACGTAAATTATTGAAATATAACCCTTTGTTTATCTCCCCCTTTACTAAGGTATCCCTGTTAGTTATTACCTAGCAAATAAAGCAACATATATGCGTAATTTACTCACCAGTCTTCATGTTTTTGCCACAAATAAACAAACAGAAAGCACATTCAGGCCGCTTTTGGTTAGTTTATAGCTGCTGCATTAATTTTGAATATAACAACAACACTTAGTTGATTATAGTTTGCAACATGAGCAAATTAGTTTCCCACGTGTACTTGCGTGTGCATTCTATTCTATGTTGGTTAATTTTCCAAATCACACGATTAATTCATGTTATTGTTATGAGTAAGTGACTTCACGAGGTGTATACAAAAGTTTGTTTTTCCAACTCGCTCCATCAGTAGCATCATGATGTTGATTTAGTTATGCAATATCTTCATATAGTCTGGATTTTTTATAGTTCACTGAGGCACCTTTTTACAGTGTAACTGGAGAATCTTAATTGCCTCACTTCGTAATATTTTGTCTACATTTCCTCTAATTCGAATTATTATTGCCTCCAAATCTGTCACTCTTAATGACCCTTTTTCAGGAAATGTTTAATCATGGTTGCTGTCATCACCGTGTATCAAATCTTTGACAGAGGTTGAATTATGTTTGCTTTAATCCACTGATTTGTCTTGCCCATGTATTCCTTATCACATGGACATTGAATTGATTGCATAGAAAACATTCAGTGTACTGTTATTTGCAAAAGTGTATTGGTTAACTCGAATACTCTGATGCTGGAACTCAAGAGTACTTTACTCACATTTGTGTTGACCCTCTACCAGTGGGAGAATTGAAATGTTTTTGAGGGAGCTTTCATCATTCCTTGTTTCAAGCCCCAGCTGCACTTAATCTTACTTACAATTTTGCCTCTATGTAATGTGAAAATGTTTTTTGTTAAGCCTGAGCGAAAGAGCAAAGCATGCCAGCGTGCCATTTTTTTTATGATCCCTTCCGCCCAGATGGTCTCATTCTCCAATGTTGTGACACAATCAATGGAACCTTCATTTTGTTTCTGGTTATTTCTTAGCAATGGCTCTCTCAGCACACATCAAGCCCATATAAGGTACATTTGAAATAGTCTTCTTGGATAGCATCTATCAAATAATTATGGGGGAGGGTATTCACAATTGAGAAGTAATTTTTTGTCTGTACAGTTCCTCTGGACACACACATTGGTCCTTGTGTAAATTATTAGATTGAAGCTGATATATAGTAGCAGACTATTTATTTCAGTTCTTTTTGTGTGAAATATACAGGTCCATGACGTTGATTGATGGCATTACATTTGATATCCTATGTGTAGGAATTCGGTTTCCCAATGGAATTTGTCTAATAACTCTTCCGTGCCATTCCAGTTGAAAAACACATCATCAATGTGTCTAACCTATAGTGTAAGGCTACCTTGTATTAATTTTGCAGTTCGCCCATTTTTCCTCTATTGAGCCATGAACATGATGACTGTTTCCTGTGCAAAGACTCAGTACACAGCTGTGCTTTTTACCTGAAAGATATAATTAGCGCCATATTTAAAATAGTTACTTGACAAATAGATTCTTGCCAACTTAATGATGAGGAACTCACTGCTCTTATTCTTTGTTACAGACATAGTTCCATGACTTCCAGGGCCCACATTCTGTATGCTATTTGTTTATAATGCTTGCACTTCAATAGCAACATAGATATTCGCCTCATTGTCAAAAAGGTGTTCTTCAGTCTTAATAATAATAGTTGACCTATCTTTTATGTATCGTTGTATCCCCTGTACAAACGGCTTCCAAAAGAAGTCTACATATTTAGCAAGTGGCCTGTCCAGGATGGAGTTGGGTTCCAAACAACCTTGGCGGGCTCCTGAAGTCTTTTTAGCCATTAAGGAATGTATAGAACACTGGTGCACATATTTTTGTGTGTAAGAATTCAAACCACAGCGTACTTAACTAACCCCCTTCCACTCCTTCTTTCAGAACAGATTTGCCTTTTTACATTTTTCCTGAATTTCCTTTTGGCGATAATTAATGTGTCTGATAATGTTCCATGTTGTATCGTTGCTTACCTCTTTCGTAGCTGTTGGTGTTCTGTATATCAGTATCTTCATGCAGCTTCCTTAAGCTCTCCTATTGATTCTTCGGGAGATTTGTGGTGGAGTCTTTGTGTTTTGCTTCCAGTTTTATCAGCCCCGACAGCACTGTCCGTCTAAATGCCAATCAAAACGTTTGTGGTGTGTGTATGAACTTGATTAGATCTTGGCGTTTTTATTACCTATGATTGTGATATTTTTCCCAGACCTTCAAGGAAAGTCCTCTAGAGAAAGTTTCGGAAAAATGTAACTATTTCTGTCTTAATTTGTACAAAGTCTGTTCTTGAAGGCATAAACGTTCACCCCTTTCTAACTGATTTGTGTCCGTTGCTACTAATACAACTTGATTTGTGACATGGCAGTGAAAATAAATGTGACCTAATAGCATGCTATTTAGATCAATTATACTGAATCAATCTACGTTTACACATTTATTACTGCAGTGCAATGGAGAAATTCACGTTTGCCACAGGACAGCAAAAGTGGCATCAGAAAAAACAGTTCTACCGCCATGCAGATTACATGCAATAATTACTTTACCCAAGCAAACAACTCTCTTAATAGTCTCTTTAATATGATTTTATATTACTGCATCAACTTAACCAATTATATCCTGGTTTTGGTTAAATATATATTTTAAACAAATACAAATGCTATGGCAGTAAATTTATATGCAAGTGATCAGAGAGTAATATCAGACCTTGCGTAGGAGGCCATGTGGCAGGCACGGGCTACTGGACCACAACAGTGGGGTTGGGGGCCTTTTGCTACTGCTGTCATGGGGACTGTCTTGTCATGGTTCTGCAAACTGGGTCAAGTACAACCCTTTCCACACTTGATTGTCATAGTGAGGCAAGCAGTCACAGGTTTCTCAGGGAGGTTAATGTGGAGGTACTCGGGTTCCTGACTCAATATAATCCTCCCCTCCCCCCCACCACACCAAGCAGCCCAGCCTATGCATCTCTTTGTAGTAAAGGCAAGTACTTTATTACACAGAAAACATAGAATTCTATCACACATACAGTAATGCACTAATGCCCGATTCACAGTTGTGAGCCTGTGTACTTTTCGGGGCCTCTGCCGACTGATCCAGTTATCCATCCACCTGTCCCTTTGAGGGCCTCTTTCAGCCCCCCCTTCTCTGGGTGCTCCCTTCAGGTTCAGGGTATGAGGTAAAGTCTCTAGTAGCAGCTCATGTTTCCCACCCAGTTTGGTCTTAGCATTCAGTCTATCATACCTAGTCCCACACAGTTTCTCACCCAGTTCCACAGCAGTGGGATCTCACTAGTTGCAAGAAGCTTCCAAGTGGGACATGGCAGTGTTCAAGTAAATAAATAGAACCCTGCGGGCAGCTGGCCACATACAGTGCATCACTCGGAGCGTCACAGCAGGAGTGAAGCCTTCTGTGGTGGCCTGCTTTCGGGCAGCTGGGTGTGCATCGTGGCTGGATGTGGGTCAGGACTCACTCCAACACTTCAGTGGACACTTTACTCATGGCATGATGCAATCCGACAGCCCGGTGGCTACTTGACTCGTAGTGCTGCTCATTTTGACCCGCTAATGAGTACTTTGCGCTTATTCTTGAGTGTGATGGTCACATGCCCACAGATGATGATTCTTTGGCACTGCGGATGCCAGATGCTATCTTTGGCATGTGGTGTCTCAGTGTGATAACCTCTCTGGTCACTTAGTCTTCCAGACTGGTCCCCACCCAACGGCACTCATGGATAGTGCCGACATCAAGCACTCCAGTAGTGGGCCACACGGGCCACCAGCAGGCACTTATTCGGTCTTCAGTAGGGCCTACTACTGGGTCGCACGGGTTCCAGGTGCTTTGGTAGCTACAACGGGGATACGCGCAGAAGATCAAACTGCCTGGCTTGATAGTAACATGATTCCTTCGGCGCACTTGCTTAGTGATCTCTGTCAGCTGGACCTTATGCCAGGGTCAATTATGGCAGTACCGACCACGAACAGCTACTCCTGCAGGGTTCTCGCTCTCTTCCATGCGTCACAGACCGGATGTCTTGGCGCCCAGGACAGTAAAGTAATTCCTCCTTCAGAGTGAACTCCAGGTGATGGTCCCTTGCTTCTAGGTATTGGCTACCAGTGCGACACCAACTTTTGGCTGCGTCATAGTCCCAGAGTACTCTGCAAAGTACCTCCTACTCAGTAGAAGAGGACTCAACAACGAACAGCAATGGGTTTTGGGCTCCCATCCATATATCAATTTCAAATCAAATCCGTCTTTATTTTGATGTTTTCAATCATTAAAGACACAGCAATACAATACAATGCAAACCTACACATATACATATTATCGAATTGCAAAATGCTAAAAAAGTTCTTTTAAAAAGTTCATAAAATGGCAAAATATTAAAAAACAGTAACATAAGATAAATAACAAAATGTTGGATCATGGTTGTATGTCACAGACTTTTTCTCACTGATATGTTATGAGTGACCTGGGTAATACACATTTCCATATTCTCATTTACATGATTGGGTAAAACTGGAACACGTTCCTGTTAGACATCAACAAATGACCATTGGATGATATAAGTTATATGCTTAAACATTTCTATTATGTGGAATTGCCACTCATTGCACCTTGTTTCTTCAGATTGTTTGATCGTATGCCCCACGACCAGCTCAGGACCTTGGCTATAGCTATTGTTATGTGTTCATTCGTGTTGGTCTTAAGAATACGAAGTGAAAGTATACTCGATCTGGTGCCCAGCTTTTGGCAGATCGGCTTAAGCCATTTGTCTCTGGGGCATTCGTACGCTGGACATGTGAACAGAATATGAGGGATTGACTCATCGGTTATTTGGCATGATGGACATTTGATATCCCTTGAGGTTTGCCATTTTGCAGTGAATGATTTTATCGGTAGTGAGCCAACCCTAAACTGATCGTACTTGTGCTTCAAGAATTTATCCGTAAGGGAAGTATTCTGGATGGATGACAAACACTTTATTTTGGCCATATTCCTGTAATTTTCCTTAAATGCTTTTTTTGATGGAAATGTACTGCCTACTGGATCCTCCACCAGGTGGCTGAACCCCATATCCACCAATATACCCTTAGTTTTGTGTAGCCATGTAATTTTGCAGGATGTATCTGCTTCTCTTACATGATTTAGTGCATTCGCATAGGGTAACCGCTCCGGAGTAGTCCAGAGCCTTTTCCAGCATGCTATGGGCCTGAACTGAGCTATCTCCTCTATTTCACAGCATCCCAAATCTAAATATAGGGGTTTTTAGGGGAGTTGATTGTTGGAGTCCAGTTAAAACTCTCAGAAACTTGTTCTGGGCTGTTGTCAAGGGTGTTATATTTTTGAAACCTCCAAGCTCGGCGCTGTATTGGATTGAGGCCCTAACTTTAGCATTATATATCGTTAGTGCGGGTCCAACCGCCTTTGTTAGTGAGACCTATGCTCTTTTAATAAGACACCTGTAAGTTGGGCATGCCCAAGGGCCAATATATGAAGCTGGGGTTTCCAGTTTAGCTTCTTTTCCAAGGTTACCCCCAAGTACGTAAAAATATTGGTTTGTTCCAGCTGAGCATTGTCCATGTATACACCCCCTTTTACCACTTTGCGTTTATGTAAAACCATAAATTTAGTTTTATCTACATTGACTACGAGCTCATAATCACTGCAGAAGACCTTAAATCTGTCGAGCGCTCGGTGCACACCTTTCTGTGTTTTAGATAAAATAAGGGCATCGTTAGACTTGTACAGTTTGACAATTAAAGCAGGCAGTCCTGGTGGCATCCCTGATTCCTTTAGGGCATCCCATAACGTATTGCGGGGGACAAAGTAAAACGCAGATTTAAGATCTATAAATGCTGCATACATGGTGCCCCCAGCAATAATTACATTGTGCCAGTAGAGCAGCATACATCTTAAAACCTGATCGATAGTGCTGACGTGCAAACAAAATCCAGCCTGAAGTGTTGATAAAATATCATGTTCGCATATCCATGTTTGAGTTCGACTCAATAAAAGCCTGGCCACGATTTTTTGCATTGAATCTATTAGGCTTATGGGCCTGTAGTTGCTTGGGCATGTACGGTTCCCCTTTTCTGGTATTATTTCTGCACCGCTCCAGAAGTCTGGGATGGGAGCCCCACTGGCTATTGCATTTACTAGTATATGAATAAACTTGAGCCAATTAGCTCTATCGGCGAATTGGGCCTCAAAAAACGAAACCCACTGGTCTGGTGCTACGTAATTGTCTAGTGCTTGACTGCCCCATTTTAATGTCTTCCAGAGTTTCGGTATGCTTTTTTCATTACTTGCAAGCAGATCATTCCATTGTTGTTTCATCTGACTCCTTTTTGGCTATGTTTTGAGTTTCTTTGTACAATTGCCGAGCCAGTTTAATTTCCTCCATTGATTTGGTTCTTATAGCTTGGGACAGTTTCTTGTAGGCTGTTCTACTATAGTCCTTATCATAGCAGTTAGCTGACTTTAAATTGTCTCGGCTGCCAGTTTTGTTAGTCTTAGTAAAGAAGCGTTTAAGCTTGTTGAACAGTTATTCATCGACCTGTATATAAGCACCGTTTTTATTTCCCTGGGCATCCGTATTGGAAATAGCTGTTAGGATATTCTCCACCTCTGCCTTCATCTGCTCTAGGAGGTTCTCTTTTTGGCATCACCCACTTCACCCTATTCAAGTCATTTGTTGGAATTACATCTCCAGTCTCCCTCTCAATTAACTGTGACTGTGGGTTTAACCCCTGCATCTGCAGGGTTAGCAATAGTGGGTTGTGGTCACTCTCGCTTCTTTCTTGTACCAACATATCTACGATGCAAGACCACAACTCCAAGTTAATTAAAAAACAATCCATTCTATTGCTTCTTATGCCATTGTTATAACTGTGCAGGCCCTTACAGACCGATGTTGTCCTCCCGTTTGCAGCCCTAACGCCCCTTTCCATGCACAGACTCTTTAGATGAAGAGCTGCCTCTGTCCATTTTTTTTATCTGGGTCAGAGAGAGATATGGAATGCCCCATTGAGAGTCCTCTTCACTACTTAGGCAACCATCTTCGTGGTCAAGAGGTTTGAATGTACAATTAAATTCACCTGCTATGACCAGGTTATGTTTGCCCCTGTGTTTCTCTATGAATGCTTCCAGTAGGGAGTCTGTGCTAGAGAGCTTCCCGCCCACCATTCCTCTGGCATATATATTAATCAATATTGTATTCCGACCATGTTTAAACCGTAAAATAATGGCCAAAGTATCTGGACTATCTGTTGATAACTCTTCAACTCTAAAACCAGATTGTTGCAGTACCCATAGGGTTAACCCACCAGAGGGCCTCCCTTTATGACCGGCAATATCAGGTTTGGTAAAGTTTAAATACCCTGGACGTAAAATAGGACTCTGGGACTATGTTTCCTGAAAAGCCCATATGTCTTCAACCTCTATAAACAATGACCATTCGGCTGACCCTGTCTTTGTTTGGAGACCCGCTATGTTCCAAGAAGCAAAGGCCAATATAGGGTTGGACAGTTCAGAGCTTATTGTATGGGAAACTTCCAGAGTTTTCGGTTCTCAGGTCTTTGGCATGTTGGTGGGTTCCCTCCCCTTGGCTGCCGCAACCTCAAACGGCAGCTTGGGGGGTGAAGGGGGAGGGGGAGTAGTCTGTAAACATCAATCTGTTATCTAGGGATGAGCCCTCATTGCTCATTAGGGATATTTTAGAGTGGTTGTTGCTGTTGGTTAGTGCCGGAGGGTTATATTTGGTCCTGATGTTAGATGAGATCAAATGGAATGTTCTTAGGTCGAATGACACTAAATTATCTACAAGATCCTCTGATTTCAAATGTAGGCTTACATAGTCTGTGTTAAGACCAGGAGTCACACATCTTTTGGCTGACAGTATGTCTTCTTTTATTACAGACCTACACTTCCTTATGTGACGTAGCCAGTGGATGCTATTAATCAAAGATTGTTCGTCTACCCCATAGGAGATCGATGGAAATCTGGGGATATTGGTCAGAAAAATGTGTGCCCTCGAGGGGCCTACCATCGGGGAATTAGTGAAACGGTGGTCCTTGTTTGTTGATGGACCTGAATTTGTAGGTGGATTGGAGGGTGGATTTGCCGAACAACCAAATTCCTTTTGCTGCTGACTGGAACTATTGCTATTGGTGTTATTTAGATTGGTTTCTGGGTTCGGTCTTTTGTTGGTTTGCTGATACCTTCCATTTGTGCTATAGGGACAGCACGTGCCTCATTGTTTCTTCTACCCATTCTGCCTGTGTTAGTCGTGTCAGAGACACTTTCTTTTGGAGTCCTGGATGTTCCCGGTCTGCAGAGATCCAGTGCTTTCTCATATGTTGGCGTGTTACGGGTGTCTGTCAATTTATCGACCAACGCCTTGAGGGTAGTAATAAGTTCAATGAACAATTTTGACTGGGTCCCTAGGTTATCAATGGGATGGCCCGGACAAGAACATCTACATACTTTTACTGGAGTAGTAGTTGTAGTGAGCCCTACAGTCCCTGTATGCTCTATGGAATTATTCGATTGTATGGGCAGATTGTCTTCAGCTATGTCCGTCAAGTGCGCAAATCTATTACTGCACTCCAACTCACAGACTGTATGGATTTGTGCGATTGTGCACAGGGGTAGGGGGGGCATTCTGCTCGCTGGAACGTGCGGTTCCCTTGTTCAAAAGAGGGAGCCCTTGAGGTGTTCCTCTTTTGAACATATCTAGAATGAGTTTGGCTGGCTCCGGGGATAGTGACTGGTCTATTTGATTACCAACGTGGGTCCCACTTTCAATACCCGGGGGAGTGGTTAGTATCACCTCACAATCACTAATGATTGCGTCTATACGGTTAATAACATAATTATTTGTTACATGCTTAGAACTTTTAACCGATTTCTTTGGCTTCTTAACCTTCCCAGTAATTCCACCTCCTGGTACTTCCACTGCCTTCTTTTTTGCCCATGCTGCTACAACTTATAGTCAGTTGTTCAAGAATGGAAAATAATAAAGATATTGCACAAGACTGCTGACAGCATGCAGTTAGACACTATGGGGATGGACTGCCAATGTTCGTTAAGTAGATTCTTCAGGGATGTCAGTACCCGCCGCAGTCCATATAAGACTTAGTTCGTACTTAAGTGACTGCTGACTACACTTTGACCCTTGTACACGTTGTTATTCTGGGTAATGAGCCCCCTTTACTGATGCTTGTGACGTTCCAAGCACACAAAAAGCAGTACCTTAAGTTTGTTCAAGTAGGTCGTGTTCTGTGGTAAATGTTAGGGGGTTGCCCGGCCCTCCCTTTTCCTGGCAATGACGGGCAAGGATGGGCCCGCCCTTGGCCCGGTCTCATCCCGCGCTGCGGTGTTTCAAGGCGCTATTAATCAGGGCGGTGACGGCAGGCTCCTCCCTCCGGGCAGACAGCACCCTGGGACTTGGGGTCCCCTCTAGCGAGCGGTGTGGTGTTTGGTAGCAGCGCGTCCCACGCTGTGGGGTTTCAAGATGCTATTAAGCGCGGCGGTGACGGCAGGCACCTCTCTCCGGGCAGACAGCACCCTGGGACTTGGAGTCCCCGCTGGAAAGCGGTGTGGTGTTTGGTAGCAGCGCATCCCCCTCACAAATGGAGGTTTTGCATTCCAGATCTGCTTCCTGGGTACTGGTTTTATTCGGTTCTCCTTTCATGTGACCCGGCCAGGCCACCTTCCTGACCTGGACTTGCTGCTCTCCCCCGTAGGACAGTCTCCAGCTGGAGTTCCCATCATAGAAGTATAACATGGAGTGCCCATCACAGAAGTGTAATGAGGTGTGACCAGGCTGCATCCCTCTTTTTACAACCTCTCAGCACAGACACAGGAAGAAATACAAGAATATGTGGACCTTTAAAGAACTCCTTTTCCTAACCACTTATACAGCAGGTCTCACTCTACACCTCCTACCATCTACCTAACGGCAACTGCAATCAGTCATTCAAAATCCAGTGTATCAGGAAGGGCCCTGGCATTTCCAAAGAAAGCCTGTCTCTTCTTCCTTCACCATAGCATTGGTGTTGCCCGCCTCCCCCCTTCCATCTGGGACATGTCAGCAATATACATATGATGTCTGGGGAAAGCAACCAATCCTCCATCTTGTACTCTGGCCCAAAATGAGCTTGTCTCAATTGTGCATGGCACACTATCAAGCATATCATACTGCACATGTACAACACACAGAAAGTCATTGTTCAGGATCCCGGGTTAATTGTGAGAAGTGGAACGTTTTGGATGAACGGGCATGTGGGCGCATTCCTTTCTTACAGGTAAAAAGGGCTATTGCTATAATTAGTTTAACATGGCATGCTGCCACCACCGTGCTCCACGCATGAATCCTGCAACGGGAAAGTTAGTCTTCTATCAATATGAGCATGTGCTTGATGCATCTCTCACGGTTCGGAACAAGGTCCACAACCGATTATTGTTAAAGACAGGGACTAGATCAGTGAGGGCAGACCGGATTAGTGTACAACGTGAACGAAAACCAGATCACAGGTATCTGCAGTTTGAGCAGGCAGGGCAGGGGTCACCACTGTACAGCACGCAGAGGACATTTACTTTCCAACATTGCCTTGTAGTAACATTGTTGAGGAAGGGGAGGGTCATTATAACACACTCAAGGCTTCTCTTCTTGTGAGCCATGGCCCCTGCTCACTTTTAAACAGTGCTAAAAAATAGCATTGTACATTCAGTACCTCTTCATATATATTATATTTTATGATTGATTTTTGTGGGTTTAGATTTTATTTTGCTTCTGCTTTTCCCCGGCCTCTATTACACCCTGTAAATGTTTCTCCTTATTTTGATTTCCTCTGGTCCTTGATTCTGGCAGTTCTTGCCTCTGCCGCCTCCTCTTCTGTGACCTGTATCTAAAAAAACAGAGGTACCTCAGCGACCTTAGGCTAAGCCATTGGTACTATGATGTGTAACTTCTCTTGAGGTCTCAGACAAGGATGTTTCTGTGAAGTTAACAGATCTTTTCCTGCTTCTTCCTTGGTATGGGTGGAGAGCCCTAGTGTTCTCTTGTTTTCTGTAAAAGTCATTCTGCATGTCGGGGTATACTTATCAATGTTTGGAATTTTCAAGACCTTTTCAGTTTTCTTTATTTGTGGGGTTTGCTAATTGGTCCAATAAACAATTTGGTGTCCAGAATGGCTGAGTTGTTGATGATTTCCTCCAATTCTTCAACTGCTTGTGCCCCCTTTTAGCTGGTTATTTACCTGTTTTAATGCAAAGCATCATCCATACCCTGAAGCATTTTTCCCTATGCTGCTGTCCTATCTTGCATCTTTAGTGACCGTTAGCTGGGCTATTCTTTTTTGGAAGTTTTGTGATATAGTGTTAGACTGGAAGTGTTCTAGGAGAATTTCTCCGTACAGTATGGTTCTGATGTGTTACTGATTTATTCATAAAAGTGTCTCATATTCTGTGTGATAGTTTTTATTAGTTTCTATGGCTCCAGTTTTCAGAATGGATGATCTGGAGTAGTGGTTCTTAACTTGTGGTCTGTGACAAATATTCAGGGGGCCCACAACCGTTTAGAAACTAAATAATGTTATCAGTTTAATAAAGTGTATATACAAATAAAAAAACTAAACTAAACCTTTTAAAACACTGTGTAAATGTAGAAACAATGAAATTGAAAAATGAAACAAATTTAATTGGTATCCTTATCTTGATTTGTGGGAGAAGATTAGACAAAATCTAGCATATCGCTTCATCAGTTAGAAAAACACATTAATATTGACAAACTCCAACTTACCCAGTGACATTTCTATTTTTGCATATTCTCTCATAGCTGAATAGAAATTCATGTAAACAGATTAACAATTAAACGGTTACATATTATGAATTAGTTTGTTCTAGCATTCCTAAAACATACTAGAATCCATGCATTCCTTGTCCTCCATGACTGTGTATGACCCAGTGCTTTATTTGTTAGGTGCACAGCAAGTGCCAATTCTGGCGTGATTTAAGCTCATCCACCTGGGATCCCTCTATTGTCTGCACATATATTACGAAGCACCTTGGAATTTGTGTACGTTGTTTAGGCCATTTGTGTTATACATGACTTAGGAACCCGCTAAGCAAACTCCTCTCTATTTTGGGAGATGTTTCCTTTGGGGAATGGTGGAGGATCACATGAGTAGCACTATATAAATTCATTAAAAGTACAATACAATAAAAAAAAAAGTACAATACAATGTAACATTTTATGACTTTACTTGATGTTTTGCTTTGCATCCTCTTCTTGACAAATTTTGATTAGACTAAAGGTGAGCAAACTACTAGGATAAATAGTGGTGGTCTCCTCACTGGAATTAACTTGTGTTGTGAAATATCTTATGTTCACTTCTCCAGAACATGGCGCTCTTCTAATGCATGCTGTTTACTTGGCAAGGAATTTACCTGAACTTAACTAGGCTCAGGAACTTTTGTGAAGTGGGACACTACACATATGTGAGGACGAGCTGTTCCCTCAAGCTGCTAGTATGCACTTCAGTTAGATTCCAGCCGCTGATGTTAAAATAGGTGATCAACTCAAGAACTCTATAAATAAATTCGGGTGAACAGGCCATTAGAACTGCCAGATCGTTCACCAGTCTTTTATGAGGGTTTTAAGATAGATTTGTTGGGATATATTGAAGTTTTAATGTAATTCAGGGGCAGGCGAATCTCTGGGAAAGTGTATGTGGTGGTCAGAGAGGCCTCAATATATACTAGGCTGGTTCCATCAAGGTTTATTCGCTATGATGTTGATACCCGTGGCAAAAGAGCAGGTGCTGATCGTTTTCAGTGACAATAGAACACACTATAAAGAAATACCCTCGTGTGTTTTCGGGGAACTTAGGCATGTAACACATAAAATCAAGGTCCAAAAGGGTGCTCTATAGCTTAACCATAAAATGAGTAGTGTGCCTTTTAGCATCAGTCAAAAGCTAGAAGTTCGGTTGAATTCCTGGTGCAGCAAAGAGATTACTGAACCTGTAGATTCCACTTTGTGGTTGTCACCACAAGCTGTTGCTCACAATCGAAATGGGGATTTGAAGGTCTGTGTTGATCTCCATTGTCTCAACAGAAAATTCTGGTTAAATTCCCATTCCTTGTTGAATAATACAGAAAAGTTGGCTAGCCTAAAAGAAGCTGTGTGGTTACCAAACTGGATCTCACCTCCGCCGAGCACCAGGTTGAACTGATAGACATCTCACTTATTTTATATCGCCGTTTGGTACTTTCCAGTTGTGTCGGCTGACATTTGGGTTGGTATTCGTGGCCTCAGTATTCCAAAGGATCATTTGTCACATGATGAAAGAAATACAAGGGATATCCTTTTTTCAGGCTGATGTTCTTCTTTCGCTCCTTATCATGTAATCTTGACACGATTTTAGATGAAGTGTTCAGTAGATTTCAGTAATATGGTGTCGGTTTTAAATGCGATATGCATGTTGTCTTAACTGACAAGAATACACGTGAAATGTAGTTTCTTGCCAGGGTGCTGAGCCCAAACATAGTCTAAATTAAAAGCATTGTAGGAGCTGTACCCTCCTCGAGACATCATGGGTCTGAAATAATTTCATGTTCTCAGTGATTTCTACACTCACTTCATTCCAGAGTATGAATCCAAATTGAGACCGCTGTCAAATATGTTGATGAAGGGTTTTCCTTTCAATTGGAATTCTGAGTGTTATAAACATTTTTAATGGGTCAAAAATCAACTTATTTGTTCCAAGACATTGACACATTATGACCGTGAGTTGCTCAGTTATAGAAAAAGAATTACTGGTTTGTTGGTGGGCAGTTATCAAGCCATGAAACTATCCCAGGAGAAAATTTGTGATCCATACCGATCATAAACCTTTTACTTTCAGTGGTAGAATGTTAAAGGGTTCACTCCTAGAATTGCTTGGCTGCCCAAAAAACTTTGATAGTATTATTTTGTGTCAGAATATATCCCTGGGGGAAGGAATGTTTGCACACTTTTATTTTTATTTTTTTATTTATGGTATATATATACACATACATACAGTACACAGGGATAGCTTTGTATAGGAGGCCGTCCTGTGTGGTACAAGGTAAGTGGTACATAGTAAATACTTTGGATGACCCCCTTTTGCTGGTTATACAGTAGTGTTAGGTTGGAAGTAGAGTAGGAAGAGAGGAAAAAGTGAATAAGTAAAGAGAGAGAAAGAGAGAGAGAGATTACATCGTAGATCCAACAGCTTCAGTGAGCTCAGTGTCAGAGTCTAAAACATTTAGTTCAATTCAAGAGTTCAGGTTTTTAGGGTGGGTCAAGGTGTCCAAGCACCTGTCCAGTGATTCCCATAGGTTCATAGAGGTATTTTTCCAGGGCGAGTATCTTTTCGCTAGGGCGTCGGCTCCTCTTAGGTAGGTGATCCAGTTGAGACAAACGCTGTAAGATGCTTTAGTAGTGTCTTTCCAGTTCTCTAGTACTAACTTGGCTGCAGCGATTAGGAGGAGATCAAGGAGCTCCCTTTCTCCATCTGTGGGGAGTTCCGTTCTAATAAAGGCCGTGGTGATCGAGGCAAAGTCCCTTATTATTTTACGTTTAAACACCTTCTCTATAAAGTCAAAGACCCCCAAAACCCATTGAGTGTCGGGCACAGAAAGATCAGGTGTTCGAGGTCGCCTATGGCTGCGTTGCAGTTCCAGCAAGTGGGATTGTCTCTGATCCCTAGTTTGTATAGGCGGTCTGGAGTCCAGAATGTTTTATGCAGAAGCCATAGTTTGGTCTGCGCGAGGGCTGGGGTAATCTTAGTCCGTGTGGCTGATGACCACAGAGTGTTCCACTCCCGGTCGTCCAGTGGTGGGTGTATGCGGTCGTTCCAGTATTTTTCTGTTTTGTTGTTGAGCTTCGTTTTTTGTGTGCTGAGGGTTTTATATATGTGTGAGGATTGGTGACCTAATTTGTTTGTTAGAAACAAATTGGTATATTGATGGTTTTGTGTTTGTTATTTTGGATTTTGTAATGGCTGTTTTGATCTTTAGGAATCTGTAGAGGTCTGAGTCTTCGAGCTGGTGTGAGTTTTTTAGGCTAGCGAAAGTCAGCGGAGCGGGGTCAGCTTCCAGCTGGTATGAGTGTGTGATACCCTTTTCTGTCCAGTTTTCAAAGTAGAACTTTTTACCTTTGTATTTTATGGCACTATTTGCCCATAGGGACTCGGCCTTGGACCCCTTGATGCTGACCTCCATCTTTTTGTCTAGCTTTAGCAGTGCAATCTTTGTGTTTTTCAGTATTGTGTTGCTCGCTAGGGTGTGTGTGTTGGCCGTGAGAAGGGCAAGTGGGTTCAGATTGTTTAGAATCGCTTTTTCTATCTGTAGCTACACTGGCGCGTAATCTGGCAACTGCTCTATCCAGTGTGTGACCTGTTTGACTAGGAATACGAGTTGGAAGGTTCTGAAGTCAGCTATGTTTACTCCTCCTTGGTTTTTGGGTCTTCTCAGTTTTTTCATGCTTATCCTAGCCTTTTTGCCCCGCCAGAGAAATTTGGTGCACATATTATCTAGTTTTTGATGGAATTCGTCTGAGTGGAATATTAGGAATATGCTTGCGAGGTAGTTAACTAGGGGGGTGATCATCATTTTTATTGTTTCTATTCTCCCCCACCAGGTCATGAATTTGGGGGACCATGCCTCTAAATCCTTCTTAATTTTGTCAAGTATGAGCTGCTCATTGTGTCTTAGGGTGGAGATCAGGTCTGTGCTGAAGTAGATACCCAGGTATTTGATGTGGCCTGTCTGCCACTTGATTCCTGACGTTTCCAGTATCTCCTTAGTGGAGTGGATGTTCAGTGGTTTGCATTCTGACTTATCGTTTTTGAACGTATACCCTGACAGTCCAGGGTATTCGTCGATTGTGGACATGAGTGCCTGTATCGAAGTCCGTGGTTGCTGTGTCATTAATAGTATGTCATCTGCGTACACTGCTACTTTTACTGTAGTCTGCCCGATGCACACCCCCTTTATTTCCTCATTTAATTTTATATCTTGGATTAAGGGTTCTAGGGCTAAGAGGAAGAGTGCGGGCTACAGTTGTCACCCCTGTCTAGTACCTTGTTGGAGGGTGAACGGTTCTGACAGGGACCCGTTTATTGTGATGCGCGCAGTTGGCGAGTGGTACAGGGCCAAAGTCATTTTAATGTATCCTTCTCCTTGGTTAGCATTTTGCATGCATTGCTCTAGGAAGGGCCATGCGACTTTGTCGCATCTAGTGCGATGGTAACCGCTTGTAGCGGACTCTTTGAAGCTTGTTCTAAGATATGGCAAAGGAGGCGTGTGTTGTCACTGGCCATTCTGCCTTTCATGAAGCCCACCTGTGTGTAGCTTATGAGTTTGGGCAGTATCTTGTTCAGTCTAGCCGCAAGGATCTTTGCATAGATTTTGCAATCTACGTTAATTAGGGAAATTGGCCTATAGTTCTTTGGTAACTGGTGGTCTTTGTTTTCTTTAGGTATTACTGTTATGGTTGCTCCTGCCATGGATGCTGGTTTTCTCCCGGTGACTGCAGTGTGGTTTTAGACTCTTCACGAGTAGGGCCAGTTGTGTGAGGAAGGATTTGTTCAAATGTACCCGTCTGGGCCGGGCGCTTTGTTCTTTTTTAGGGACCTGACTGCCATTTCTATCTCTGCATCATTGATGTCTGATCCCAGACTGTTGCTAGTCTCGGTAGGCCTAGTCTCGCTAGATATTTTTGGCACCTTTCTATGTCTAATTTCTTATCATTCTTATAAAGGTCTGCGTAGAATTGTCTGAAGTTTCTGAGGATTTCCTTGTGCTGGGTGTGTGTTTTGTTTTCCGCGTCAGTGATCGACGTGATTGTCCTCTGGTTGTTTTTATATTTCAGGTATGATGCCAGGAGTTTCCCTGCCTTGTTAGCTTCGCACAGGTTTAGGGCTTTACATCTGTTCAACCATAGGCCAGCCCTTTCACTGATTATTTTGTTGTACTCGTATTTCCGGGTCATTAACGTATGCTGAATTGTGTCATCTCGCTTGTCCTTTAGGAACTCGAGCTCTAGTCTTTTGATTTCTGCCTCGAGTTCTGTTAGCTTTAGGTTCGCCTTCTTGTGTAGACTGGCTGATATGTCTATTAGTTTCCCCCTGATTGTGGCTTTTAGGGCGTCCCACAATGTCCCACAATGTATGTACCCTAACCTCACCGTTATCGTTGTTAGTCATGTAATCTGCTAGGGCGTCTGTAATTTCTTTCCTGTGGCCCAGGTCTGCGGTAGTGGTGCTTCTGAATCTCCACCTTCAGGGCATTACCTCATTGTGAGTGCCAGTCAGTTTCAGGCTAATTGCTGAGTGGTCTGAGACTAGTCTCGGTTCTATTGAGTCTTCTTCTTTCATGTGAGCCCCTGTGATTAGGATGTAGTCTATTCTTGTGTGTGATTTGTGTTTGAATAGAAGGTGTAGTCCCTCGTGGTAGGGAGCAGAAGTCTCCATGCGTCTTTGAGATTGAATTCCGTGCACATGTTACGGATTGCGGCGTGGGAGTTGTTGGGGTGATATTGGCATAGGGAATGTCTGTCTAAGAGTGGGTCTAATGGCATGTTGATGTCTCCTGCCACTATGAGTAGCTCATTTTGTGGTAGTTTGGCCAAGGTTCCTTTTACTTCTTTCCAGTATGGGAGGTCGTCTGAGTTGGGGCCATACAAATTTGCCACGTGAAGTTGGTCGCTCCCTCTTGTGAGTGTGGTCAGTAGCAGCCTACCTTCTTTGTCATGTGTATGTGAGACTATCAAGAGTTTAAAGTTCTTGGAGATGAGCGTCATGACGCCACCTCTCTTTTTAGTCGCAGGGGAGCACACTGAATCTGATATCCACTTTGCCCTAACGAGTTGGCAGCTCTCTACATCGAGCTTAGCTTCTTGTAGCAGGATTATGTCACTCCTGGATTTTGCTAGGTACTCTATATTTTTTCCTGCGCTTGATGGGGTGGTTCAGTCCCTTAACGTTTAATGAGGTTATTTTAAGGTCTGTCGTGAGCGCTATGGAGCTGCTGTTAGCCATTGTCTACAAGGGGTTATAGCCCTGCGCCGCCGTCTGACTCATGAAATACTTGAGTTGGAATAAGAAAAGCAAAGAAGATATCCAGATAAATTTAGAAAAAGTTCCTACCGTTCACCCCCTCTCCCGTCCCTGCCCCCCCCGTTCCCTCCCCAACATTTAGACTGTGGAAGGTGCGACGACAGGATCGCCATTGCGCCTCCCGGAGCCAAGTCTGCTGTGGGCGATCTTAGTAGCTGTTTCCAGTATGTTACTTAAGCTTTGACTATTGCATTGAGACATTTACACATCAGGGTGTCTACCCGCCTCATGTATAGAGATTGGCAGCCACGGAAATAAGCAGAGTCTATGTTGGCATACTGTAAAGGATACTCTGTGCGTTCGCGGTTTGTCCCATTGAGGTTTGGACCGTAATTTTCAAGTCACTCCCTTCTCCTTTACTGGACCTCATGTCGTTAGGTTCTTTTGCTGGGCTGTTATGCTTTGGGTAGGGGTTGTACATTGTTGGCGTCAGCGTGCATCTTCCCCTTCTTTGGGGTAGTTACTGTTCTTTTGAGGCTGCTTCTAGCCCTTGAGATAGGTTTAGGTTGTGTATCTTGAGGTAGCTTGTGTCGTGATCCGATTTTTACTCAGTCATTATTCGGGTCAGGTGATGGGCCTCTTTTGGCCGTGCCGTGAGTTGCCGTGTCCATCTGCTGCGTTGGTGGTCCTTTCAGGTACTGGTGCAAGTCCTGCGGGTCTGTGAAGAAGTGAGATTTGCCCCTGTCAGTTATTTTGACAAAGGTGAATTGGATATCTCTACTCTTGAGCATTTGGCGTTGGGCGAGAAAGCCTTTCCTGGTGTCTACTGTAGTCTTTGAGTAGTCTTGTGTTAATATGATTTTATGGCCTTTCCAGCTGATTTGATGATTCTTTCTGGCATAGTTGAAAATGACCTCCGTATGCTGTGCTCTCAGGGGCCTGCATATAATAGGTCTGGTGTATTGCGCTGTCGGGTGTCTTGAGGCTGGGACACTGAAGGCCTTTTCTAGCTCGAATTGGCGGTCAAACTTTAGGTTTGTGATCTTCGGGATAAGATCTTCCAGGAAGTAGGCACATGAAGTCGCTCCCTCCTCGGGCTCCTTCCGGTAATCCTAGTATCCTAATGTTCCCCCTGCGGCTCTTGTATTCCAACTCCGCCGTTAATCTTTGTAGGGAGTCCGTTTTGGTGCTAAGGTCTTGTACCTCTTTTTAAGTGCGCAGGGTTGTATCCTCAGTATCGCTGATGCGTTGTTTCGCGGATGCGAGTCTGTTGTTCACTGTGTTTAGATCTGCCCTTACTGCCGCTAATTCCAGCTGTATGGATTCTGTGGTAAGTTTCGTGGACTTCCCTAAGTTGTTTACTAAGGCAATTTTCTTCAGGATAGTGTCTAATGTGTTGTTTATGTCCGTCTTTTGTTTGATTGGGGAGTCCGATATCAGTGGTTCTTCTGTTGTTGTGCTTGTAGCCTGGCTTCTCTGTCTGCCATTTTCCTTTGTCTTAGCGCTGTACAGGGGTTTAGTGGGGTTGTTGCCTTTGCTGTGTGGGTTGGCTGGGAAGGGTTCCGCTTGTTAAGCGTTGAGACTTTGTGGTCTTGCTTCCTTTAAGTCTGTTTGTGGTATTGTCGTTGCTTGCAGGCAAATCAGACGTCTACTGTTGAGCGCTGCACCTCCCCTTAACTTGTCTGAGACTTGGGGCCTGTTGTCGTTCTGGTGGCGCGTCACAGCCGTCGATCACTCACCATGGGCTGTTTCTTAGCGCTTCTGGGTGCCAGGCTCTTGACGGTGGCGTCCCCTCTCGCGTTAAGCCTAGCTAGGCACGTCGTGCCGCGCTGTATGGTGGTGCTGGTTGGCTGGTCTTTGCGGTCTTATGCAGTCTATTTGCCCCGTTTCTCAGTCGGCCTGCACCCCCCTCAATCCTGTCACTGTGGCTTGGTACGCCGATGTCGCTGTGTTTGCCTGAAGGTGTGTCCTGGGTCTATGATTTTGGCGCGGGCTGGTTTTATGTGGTGGACTGTGCGTCTTGCGGTTCTCTATCAGCTCTGTGCCCTGTGCTGTGTCCGTGCGCACTCTACAGGGTCTCTGCATTATTGAGTGCTCGTGCTGGTTGTCGTTGGCTACGGGGGTGCTCGGCGCTGTTTAAAGTGAGTTAGGTTAAGTTTTCAATTTTACCCCTTCTCCCCCCCCCACCCCAAAGATGGAGTGCACTGGGTGCGGCTGATGTCCGTTGCTGGCGAGGTGGTGCTCAGTGTTTGGCTCTCGGCGCTTGCCACTGGGTCTTCCCCGTACTGCAGTCTGTGTTTAGGTGCGGCTTTTGCGCGTGGGCACCATCTTGTATTGACCGCTAGATCGGGGGTCAAAGCAGTGTGGAGGCGGTTGGCAGTGTTCTTCAGTGACTGCGTGTATTGACTTGCCGCCCTGGTCAGCGTTAGCATGTACTACGCTCTTCAGGTAGGTGTTCGCGTTACTCTCCAGCGGTTGCGTGATGGTCTCGGTTTCGCTGTTGTGATTTTGTTGACCTTGCCAGTGTGAGAGTCCGGCTGTTCCTACCGCGGCCTGGGGGGAGGTGGGAGAAGAGTCATTGCCGTTGCCGTTGTGGCCGGGGGATAGCTTGGTTTTTTTTGCCCCGGTCGCGCTCCCTATTGCCCTGCCCCCTCTCCGTATGCACTGATCGTGGCCGTGGCACCGGGGTGCCGACTAAGGTGGTGTTGTGGCGGTGCGAGGGATAGCTGCCGCTCCCCTACGTGTCAGTGCCTTTCACCCTTGGTGCTGGCGTTCGCGGTCATGCGGTGTGGCACTTTCTTACTTGGAGCTGCTTTTAAGTCTGAGTGACCAAGAGAGAAAAGTGTTAATGTTTACCTTCAGCTGTTTGTGGAAATTGCTGAAGAATTAGCTGCAGAAGTTAGCCTTTCAATGAGAGGCAACACGTTTATACCTTCTGTAAGCCTCAGGGTGCAAACATATTATCCAAGGTACATGAAAAATCTCTAGGTTGTACAATGATCAAACGCCAGATTGTGGCGTTTTTGTGTTGGCTTTGTATGGGTAGAGAAATTGATCATGCAATAAAATAATGTAAGATATGTTGCAGCAGGTCCCTAAAAGTAGTGTCTACTTTTTACCCCATCTAACTCCTTACTTCTCCCTGGGAGAAAGTAAGGATTGATGTAGTGGGGCCATTCAGTCTCCTTCCAAAGAACTCTTGCTTTGTGCTAGTGATGATAAACTATAACACTTAATGGCCAGAGGTAAAATGTTTCAGTGAAGTTGCTGCAGGAGCTGTTGTAGATTTCTTTAAGGATATATTTTTAAGAGGAGATTTTCCTGGAACATTGGTTTCGTACAATGGGACCCAATTTGCCTCTGAAGAAGTGACAATTTCTTAGGGGCTTGGAGTTATCCACCTCAGGCACTTATTTATCATCCCCAAATGACCTTGTTGTTGCACGGACAAATAGAGTGCTTTGAAAGTGCATACAGCGGGCTATTGTAAATAATTGTGGTGTTGCCAATGTGGTGATATCTATGCATTGATTTTATTGCACCACTCCACATTCAACGACATGGGTCTTTCCTGTAGAGAGGGAGAAAACCCACCAAGAATTTATTTTCCAGCTTGCATGTTATAGTGGGTCAAAAATGCTGAGTCTCTGAGTGACCTTGATGCTTGTGCCAGAGCTAAAGTTGAATATACAAAGGATAGGTAAAAGAAAATATTACGAGACAAGTAAAATGAAAAAGTGAAATTTGAAAACATTTCAAGTTGGAAATCTTGTACGAGTGAAGAAACCAGGTCCTTTTTGGAAGGGTTATCTTAAGTATGGAACTCCTGTCGGGGTGGAAAAGAGTAGTGGTCGTGCCGTCAGGATGACAAGAGGCCAGTGGTAGAATGGCGAGAGTTGTGAAAATCAGTAGCAATGTTGGTATTCAGGCTAAATCTGTGAGTAAACTTCCAATGGAGAGTCACAGTGATCTTACATCAGTTACTGAGCACTTATGTACAGAACCGGTACATCTGCCATTTTTTAGAACAGTACAGTGAACTCCTCAAATGAGGAGAATAGCTCTTGGATATAAATTAATGTTTATATTCACCTTTTGGATACAGACGTACCCTTTCGGGTTTTGTGTATGTTTTTTAGGTCTTTATACTTTCCTTGATATGGTCCTGTGTTTATTTAGCCTTTGTTTATTAGTACTATTGTTATGAGGATTGTATTCATGCTTGAATAATTGCATACTGGTTGTTCCCACACAGTGCTAGAATTTTATGTTATTTTCAAAAGGGGGTGTAATGTAATAGGATGTATGACGTTACAACGCATACTTTTACAACACATACCTTTACAACGCATTTTTTACAACGCAACATCCATTACAACGCATGCCATTACAACGAATTTTTAAAAACTACCTTTACAACGCATTCCATTACAACGCATACTACCTTTACAACGCATACCATTACAACGCACACCATTACATTGCATTTATGGTAAGTATTGGATAGTGTAGGGGTAAAAATGATTATTCTAGCTCCAGGGGGGTGCAATAGTAGGTTAAGTGTTGGATGGTGTAGGGGTACAAATTACTATTCTAACTCCAGGGGGTGCAACAGTAGGATAAGTGTAAGATAGTGTAAGGGTACTATGCGTTGTAATGGTATGCGTTGTAATGACTGCGTTGTAATGACATGAGTTGTAATTGTATACTTTGTAGTGTCATGCGTTGTAATGGCATGCGTTGTAATGGCATGCGTTGTAAGGGATGTTGCGTTGTAATGGTAGTGCGTTGTAAAGGTAATGCGTTGTAAAAAGTTGCGTTGTAAAGGTTGTTTCCCAATGTAATATCTCATGTTCATGTTTCCAAAACTTGACACTCTGCTCAGGCATTCTGTTGACATGGAGAGGAGAATCGGTGTGTTATCTTACTGAGAATATTGAGATTTGAAAGGAGTTCAGCTGCTGTTTGAGCATGACTGTCGTGCCCACTAGCAGCTCGATGATGAAAGTAACAAATATAATTATGAAATACATGTTCCAGTGACACCTTAACAACAAATGGAGGAGAGCGAGGTAGGGAGAAGGGCTTATCAATATTATAGTCTGCGTTATTATCATGTGGTATATGGCAAGACGTCACAATTTCTTTCATTGATTTCAAGCTCTACAGTAAAATGCACATATTTCTAGAGGCGTAAACCTTGCTGGCCTTTAATGTATTTATTCCAAAACGTAGGTCGGTGTAGAGGTAGAGGACAGTTCGTTTGGGCCTTAAAAATATAATCATAGAACAAAATGGCTGGTGAATGTGCAGTCAGTCTTTTCTCTTCTGCTTGACCCCTGATTCCATTCGTGCAAAGCTATTGACGTCACCGCCTGTCCAAAGAATAGATACGAACGCAGGCGTCCAAATGACTATTATAACAGTAACATCAGATTTATAATGACCTCACTCTCTAAAGAACGCCAGAGCCAGGTAAGAAAGGAACATAAAACGGTTCAAACTACATTTGTATGGTAGCCCACAATTACAAACTTGTGACAGTTATTCAAATTCTTTTCAAAACGGCGTATCTTGATGTGAAATATATATAATATTTTGCACTTCACTTCATGGGTGCTGTTAAATGAACAGTGCAGCTGCGAAATCAAAATTGCAATTTCTACGGTTGAACAACCTAGCCATTTTCTTCACCCTCTACTGCTGTGTCTTCTTGGGTCACTATACCTAAACACAATCCTGGATTCCAGATCTACAAATGCAGAGACGATGTAAAGTGATGCTGTTTTTAATAAAAAAAATATGAAGCAGTACAGTACTGTACAAGACAGCAAACATCAGACCTTTTCACCTCCTCCCACCAAATTAAAATGCCGAACACCTCAGCAAATCGTCTCTTGCTATTGGGTGGTCATCCTGATTTGTATGCACAGCTGTACAGTTTATCAGTGCTTGAAATTGCAAAAAAAAAGAGCCTGTACGCATGCCTTTTCAAACCCAAGGCCTTCCTACTAGTCATTCACTTTGTCCTTGCCAAATTTTCCAATGATTGTTTTGTCTTTATGAGGAGTACTGTTGTACAGAGTTTTGCAGCTGAAAGTTCTGCTCGCCTAAAGCACAGGTATTGTTGTTCCACGCAGATTAGTCAGAGATTGTAATGTTTCCAGTTGCTGGTATCCAGGGCCACTGTCCTCTACAGTGATTATAGGTAGGTGACCCAGAGTTGCTTGTATTTTGTGAACAGATAATTATAAAGAAAAATTCCTCTCTGCTTGGTTATGCTCTTCCTAAAAACTAGGGCAGGAGTCTCCAACGGGGGTGGCGGGTAACATATGAAAGTGGTGGGACGAGTGTAGTGCCCCACTGTTTCCAAAAACAGACAATAAAACCAACATGCACAAAAACCCCACACTGGCACGCATTACAATAAAATATCCAATAAAATAAGTGTACTTACCCGGGCTGCATCCTTCGTGTTCTGTCTGTCTCTGAGCACGATTCAAACTGAAAACTTCCCTCAGCAATCCTGACATTGCTCCTGAGAGCAGCGCCAGGATTGGATGGAGCAGGCTGGCTAGACACTGCATCAGGCCTAGGAGGCCTGTGCTTGGTCTCCACCTAGCTATCTAAGACAGCTGGGTGGAGACCTGCAAAGACAGCCGGCCAAACTGACATGCGTACTTCGCCAGCCTTCCTCTAGTCCTCCATGACGCCAATCGACAGCAAAGGATAGGACATGCCCCCATTTCTCCGGCTCCCTCAGCGGCAGGCTGACGGCTGCGGCACGCCTCTTGAAAAATAAAATGGCAGTGAAATCATTTAATTGCCATTTTATTGTTCACTATTACCGCAGCTTACAACAGGTAGTGGGGCAACGTTCCCCTGCCCTCAAGAAGTAACCGCCGCTGGTCTCCAGCCCTTTCTGTATTATCACACAGAGCTGCTACTATTATTTGCGTGGTAATTGTGACCACGGCAGACAAGACTACATTATTGTCCATCCCAAGCAAGTGTACTAGCAGACATTTTCTCAGTGCATTGGGCAAGAATGCCACCAGTAGTATGAAAATGGCTTTATCAATATGGAATGCCTGTACAGGGTTAATACATGATACCTGAGGCTGCAATGTCCCTGACACCCAGGTTATCATTTCATTGTATGTCTCCCCTTCGGCTTATGATTTATCACTCAAATATCAGCTTTAAATATGTTATGGAAACCCAGGCATTTGTGTACAAACATCAGCTGAGCTTATGAGTTCTGAAAATACACATATTTTCATCTCAAATAGACACTTATCAATTCTGGTATACATGCATTAATCCAACCAAGCTAAACCTTCTACATTAGTAGGTTGGGCTGCACACTGGTGAGCTACTAACAGGTAGCTGGGGAGTTACGAGTAACTCAAAGCCTACTTATTGGAGATGCCTGAACTAGAGACTCTGGGGTTCTTTAAATGTGGGAAAGTAACATTTATACCAATATTTATGCACTATAAAATTAGTATTGTCTCCAAACGAACGTTAAAGGAGGAAAAGTGAGGAGCAGAGACAAAGTACAAAATACGTTAGAAACACTATTGTAAAAGTTTTCCCTTCCCAACGGCCACCCCTCTCCAGGATGAAGACCCCCCCCCCTTCAATATCTCCAACTCCTTCACTCCCAGAGACATCCACTATCAGCCTCCCTTGGAAGTGTAAGGATGTTACCATGGCCCATGTCAATATTCTGTGCTTCACCATTAAAACAGCCGCTTTACCTGACCAGAGACTCTGGACTCCAGTCAAGGAAGAGCACTATACAATTGCTCCCACTCCCATAATTTCCCTTTTGTTTTATTGCAGCCCTCCTTACAATGGCTTTCAGTTCTTCTGACTTCAAGACAAGCACCACTATACCACCTATGTCTGTTTATATGGGCCTACCTTGGGAGCCAAAACGTGCCACGCAGCAGCAGTTGTGATAGTTCTTCTTCTGCATTGTCACCACGTTAAAATAACTGACTTTCTAAAGAAGCTTTACTTAAAGTAATATTATGGCTAACATATGACTCAAAAATGTTTCTTTTGGAAGGTTTTCAAGCCATCAATCACATTGGAACTGTGGCTTGATTATCTGCAAATTTACCCCATAATCTGGCTTGATGCTGGGGGATTTCAACTCCTGATAATGTTTGTAAAAGTGATGTTTAATATATTTGTTGGTCTGATAGGAGATGATTTTTCAGAAAAGTATATAGTGGAAAAAATTGGAGCATAATGGATTGACCCCCTACTCTCAATTTCCATTTGTACTTGTACCGTGCCTCACAAAAGTAACACAGTAGGTATGCTCAGTAAATGCGGGGGTGCATATGTTAAAACAATAGATTAGATATTTAGAAAACTTATTTAGAATTACTATTGATATGTTATCAAATCATATATTAACCCTTTTGTTAAAGTATTGTTGAAGTAACTTCTGCAAACTGTAACAGTTTTGAAATAAGTTTAATAATTTGAAAGATCATAAACCAAAAATGCAGGTAAAGTGATAATAAAGTACCCCAGCACAACTTACTTGATCAGAAAGTGGCCTCTATAACACTTTACACCTCTACTTCCTGTTCTCACAGAGAAGAAGTAGTAGAAATTTACCATAATTCTGGAAGCCTCCAAAAGTACACATCTAGTCCCAACCTTTGAACAATGCTACCTTACTCACCTCCACACCACATTCCCAGAACCCACACTTCTATTTCAGGCCATATTTGTAATGTTAATGATATTTTATAACCACCTCTGCTAAATTATGTGTAGTGCAGGGAGCTTCCCACGTGGTAGTCAGAGCGCTATACAACAAATTAATTACTAGTTGAATTATTTAAAAAGACAATCCAGGGGAGTTAAAAGTTAAGGAGAACATAAACCTCAGTAGCTTGTGTAATTTTTGCTTGAGGAATCCTAGCTGACTTAATCCGACATTCCACCTGCTGGTTGAATTCTCAGATCACATCCCAGGACATCAACATCTGCTACCTTTTGAAGAATACTGTCTTTGATTGAAAATGCAAATGATATTAATAAAGACACAGATTAAGGTTTCATTTTTCCAATGTACTGTTTCCTCTTTTGAAACAGTGCTTGTGTGCATTGTCATCCCTTCTCTTAGTCCATTTTACCTTTCCTTGATCTCGTAGACCTAAAAGATTGCAGATTTTTCTTCTGGCTTTGGAACTCTGTGCAGTTTGCCACTGCTAAGCAATAGTAAAGTGTCCACTCGTCCCTTCTAACACAGTGCTTTACATCAGAACTCCCTATTTGGCCTATTTAACTTCCCAGTAAGTTAATTGTAAATGGTGTCTAAAGTGTGCCCTTAGCATGAAATGTTAAATGTCATATGTGGGCTGCAGTGTATATTCACACCACCCACATGTGTGACCAAAATATATTTCTGCCATGAGCACTGGTGTGCTCTGGTTAGGCTGCAGTTTAAACACACTCCATTGACCTGTGGCAGGGAAAAATGCTGATCTGGAGGAACAGTCTATTTTTGTATACATACCTACAAGTCCCCCTTAAAGTGTGACTTGTAAGCCCACAGGGCAGGGTGCTAATATATAAAAATATGACGCACTTTATTTTTGGGTTAGTGTGTCCTCACAATGAACTGAAAACCATAAGCTATTTTGCCGAGTAGGTCTAGCTAGACTTTTTCGTGATCGGTTTAGGCGGTGTAGACATGTTATTTTTCCACAATGGTTTAGGAATGGGTTTTAAATCAAAGTTCTCTCCTGCTTAGTTTTTAAAATGTGACTTAAGGGTGAAATCAGATTTTTGATAACTTAAGCAGGAAAGTAACTTTGTAATAATGTACTGTCGGTGCCAGAGCTGGCTTAAAACCAGTTCTGCAACTCATCACATCTGCTACCTACGCCGAAATATACATCCTTGGCTGGGAGAGCTAACGACTCTGCCTCAGAGGACAATGGCTTGCCTCTGGGCCTAGGGGAATGCCTGCAGGTATTAACTGTGGACCATTCAGCAGGGACTAGCTTTCTTGGATTGTACAGGACCAGTTGGAAGAACAAAAGACTCCTTTAGCACTGCCTCTTGAAAATGACAAGGAGAGCGTCTCCTATTCATCCCCAGTGCCCTCCTAAAAAGTTAGACTCAAGCCACAGTAGGAGGGAAGACCAGTTTTGACCCAGTCGGGTAGAGTAGTGGCCAAGAACCCGAAGACAGGTCTGCTTGGCGGCACTGGATCATGCCATCTTGAAATAGATGATCCTAGGTAATTTTACAGTAAGTCAAAGAGGAAGTGTTGCAAAAGGAGGTCAGGAACTGTGACAAAATCGGACCGGAGTAGATTTTCTCCAGTCATTGGCTAACGCACAGGATAAATCTGAAATCCCATCCAAAGGAAGAGGGCAGCCCGGCTGGAAGAAAAATCCTGACTTTGGACTCCTGATTCCTGCTGGAAGAAGACTCCCCACAGGACTCAAAAATGTCTGAATCCTGCTGGCAGCCTCCTTTTTACCTAGTCTCGGGGTACAAAAAGCAAAAGGATTTCTGACTCCAAGAGGGCCCAACTGACTAAAGAGTACTAGATCCTGCAGGAATACTGGCTGGATGGAGACCTGGTACATAGAAGCCTGCTCCGAGGAGTCACAGGAGTGACCAGAAGGAGCTTTCCTCACAGTTGGAGACCAAGTCAGAAGGTAAAATCTTCGACCAGCACAACCTGCTTGGTGTTTCCGACCTCTGCTCCATTGTGGTGGGTCTTAAATGGCACCTAGATCCAATTTCATCTTGAACTGTTGCTTTTCCATTGTGCCTGACTTTTTCTAGATGCAACTTGCCTTTAAACTTTAACAATTAATACCTCTGGTTCCCCCAACCTAGTTTGAAGATGTGGCTATATATGTACTTCTTAAATTTGTCTTTATTTTTTTTTTTATTGGTTTGGGAGTTTTATCATGTTGTGTTTCATGCTGTAAAATTGCTCATATTGCTCTAATTTACCACACACTTTCCTGGGGATTACCTGCTGTTTGTGCCATAGTAACCACGGTTTGAACCAGAATTCTTTCAGCACGGTGTTTGGATCTAACCAGAGTGGATTTATTCAGTTGACTGAGGGCCCCACTCCCAAAGTAATAGCCCCCATTTTGGACAGGTATTATTTATTTAATAACTATTTTTCTTCTACTTTACTGCTGATCTGCACCTACAGTTTTGTCCTAAATATCTGTATTCTAATCCTTGGATTTAATGTAAGCAATACCCCTCTTAGTCTTCTGGTGCACTAAGGATCCACTATCCTATGCTCTTCTTCAGTTTGTCATGCATAATCTTCACATTTCTCTATTCGATCCTTCCATTTCTCACCTTATCCTAATTGTGGAGTTGTACATTTTGTCTTTGACTGTTTGCACTATGTGGCTTCTTTTTTATTGCACATATTTCAAATATACTTTACATTTCTGTATCTTACAAGACATAATAAGAATTAAATACAATTTTCATCATCATATAGTTCCATTTATTTGCACAGGTTTCTGTATTTATGCCCCATCATCTGTGGTAAGTGACTCTACAGTTGGTTGTAGAAGTTATGTAGTGTTTTGTACTGTAGAAAAGGCTCTGAAATGCTCCAATATACATTAGATTCCTCGTCGCTCATTGTGAAGTGCATGGGTGATAAAGTGCTGTATTTATACCTCTATCGAAGGTGTTGTGTGGCGAACAGCCCGTAAGCATGAGATATTGCAGAAAGGTGTAATTATAGTTGTGGTCGAACATGCAGATACATACACCCTGACCTGCTTTTTTAGGTCGAGCCTAGAGCCAGCGCGCGTGCGCTGCTCTGAGAGACTTACTGTAGAGGATTAGGGAATAGAAGCCCCGCCCACTCTCCGCCCATTTTTGCCCCGCCTGCCTGCCCTCCCGTTGTCCGTGCCTTCTGGCCCCCCAATTGTCCGTGCTTTCTGGCCCCCCAATTGTCCGTGCTTTCTACTCTGCCTGCCCTCCCTCCTGTGGTCCATGCCTTCTCCCCCCGCCCACCCTCCCTCTCGTTGTCCTTGATGCCTACCATTTGCAATGCAATTGGTCTCGCGTAAATGCGAGACCTATTGCTTTGCAAATGCTTGTTTTCAATATATCTATTGGTTTTATTCAATTTTAATTTCTTTCCACCAGACAATAAAAAATATACATTCAAAAGCAAAATCAGCTAGTCACCTTAATAGTGGGAATGAAAAATTGGAAACCAGCAAGTTAAATAAAATGTCAAAAGGAAAAATAAGAAAACAAAAAGAAACTAGTCTGCAGGTGTCAGAAAAAAAGGTATGTTCAACTCTTGTGTGGTCGGTGGAGTCATTGTTGATTTTAATTACTGTGCCACTGGGGGGTCCAAAATGTGTTCTTGTTTAACTAGGAACCCGGTAGCCAGTACCTGCGATGCATTCAACACTCTACAGCACCCTAAACACAGTGGTGGAGGCCTATGAACACGACATTTGCTTCTTGGCATGCAGGCCCTCTAGGGCTCAGTCCTCTTCAGAATCCAAGCTTGCTGAAGAGCTTGAGATCCTGTGCACTTCCCCCAACCTTATTAGGTTAGGTACATGTTAGGCTGCTCTCTATCCCACTAGTTGACGACCGACATAGGGCCATATGCATGAACACATTTTCCCATAGACACAGAATGGGCAATACCCTTTGATGCATCTGGCCCATAGATTTTAAAAGGATTACAGGTTTTCTCAAAGCGTTTCAGTTTGTCTCTCACAATGGCTGATCATTTTTCCAGAACGCAGAATTGCTATATTTTTGACCACCACAATCCTAAGGGAGGAGGAAGGGAGCGATTCCTGTTTCCAGCGGTGGACAAGCATCAGTCTCCCTGCCAGTAGTAATAATCCTCATGGAGTGTCCAGTAGTAATAATCCTCATGGAGTGTGCATCGGGCATATTCTGTACTCCCAGGGGTGGCTTAGAAGTATCCCCAGCCTATGTAGAGGCAGCCACCCCAGTAATTTCCTTTATTGACGTGTTATAAGACTTCATCCATGGGCACGTCCGCCAGACATAGAACAATGAACCTCTCATCTGGCCCTCCTCCAGGAGAAACCTGAGGCCACTAACATTGCCTTCAAGTGAAAAATGGTTTGGTTCCAGAAGGTCAGGGCTTGTATGTGTTCTCTTTGAATGAGTACAGATTGATATTGACTCTCCCTCTGCCATTTAGTTTCCCAATCTTCCTCTGAAAGTGTGCACGTGAATTCCTCCACCCATCTATGCTTAAGTAGTTGATTGGTGTGGGGCTCTCTCTTGGTGTTGTGTATAGGCGGTATGTACCTAGTCTGTGAGGTCTGCACTAGGATAGTATCGATTGGTGTCACGTCCCTCCTCCTGCTTGCCCTGACTCGGTCACTGCTTTTGTTTTTAAACACAATTTCATGAAATGTTAGTTGTGGTGGAAGAGGCAACATTTTTGGAATTCAACATTATTTGTCAATTATTCGTATCGTTTCAGGAATAGAGTTGCACAATTTAAATGTTTGAGCTGAGGAGGAGCTTCCTACGGTTCAAGACTTTTTGAAGAAAAGTATGGGCAAGAGTGAGGCCTAACTGAAGGAAGTTGATCTACTTTAGTGGTAGGTGCAGAGTTTATGCTGAAGGATGAGTGGTCCAGTGCTGTGGATGGTTTCATGTGCAATGTAAATTGTTTTAAAGGTAATTCTCCTAGCCACTGGCTCCAAGTGGAATAATTGAAGGAATGGCAAAATGAAAGACCGGATTTGTTGGTCAAGGAGTTGTCTTGCAGCTGGATTCATAGGTGTTTGCACATCAAGTGGACAGGGGCTCAATTGACATAGTCTAGATTAAAGCATTGTTTCCTTGTACCATTAGAGGGGCAAACTTAGCTAAAGGAAAATGTGATTTAAGGATCACATTGTGTAAATGATGCTTTAACTTGATAAACGTGTGCCACAAGCAAGAGATTAGAATTCGCAATCCTCTTCAGATTCGTTACTTCGTTTGAAGGGTTTGTATGTGGACTCATTTATTTTGGTCAGATGGTGGTTGATTGATAGTTGATCGCAAATGTTAATTTATCAGTATTCTACCTTTTCAGCTTCAGGTGGTCAGATAGCATCTAATCATCAACTGCGCGAGCCATTGGTCTATAACACTGGAATCGAGATTTGCCTGATTTTTAAGCATAAGACTGATTCGCTTGTCCTCCGTATAATTGTAACAATTGAGGTTGAAAGAGGAGAAATAGAGGGCTGGGTACACTTGAAAGAGTAATTGCATGATTGTGCAACCTAGTGGAAAGTATCTTTGGAGGTGAAAGGGGAAGTGTATTTAATAATGCACACGCCAAAGTATTGGCTTTCAAAATGCTTGTTTGTAAAGCATGTTTTAAAAGAGAAACAATCCAAAAAGTGCTAATGGAAAAGCAAATATATCCCAAGTTATCTTGAAACTGCACTGAATTCAATATTTTCAATTTTATAAATGCATCGTTTACTTTACAAACCCTTTTCAAGCAAGAAACTCTCAATAGCTATCACGTGATCCAGGTTAAAAATAACACAGTGGACTAGTTTTAGGTACTTAAAACAGCATAAGAGTCTGAGGCCCTAAATAAGGAAGTGTCAGAATTTAAAGGGAAGATGCTTGCCAAGGCCTAATTTACTTTTCATAGGACTTAGGCCCGAAACAAATGCTTAGCAATTTGGTGCTCTGCAGCAGCCCAGGGAGCAAATGTATTGACCTTCTGATAAAGAGACCTCACCTTTCAATAATACTATGTACACCTTCTGCCTAAAATGCCACCTGAGTACAACAGCTCACCCCTCCACAGTACAAATTAGTGCCGCCCTTGTGTGCCAAGGCAGGATCTTTCATGCAACATGTGGAGTGCAATAGATTAAACAAATGCTACATGATAAATTCTGCTCTTAAGTCGAAACCCTGGCAAAACAATACCTGTCACTTTGCTTTTAAGAACAACCTGGGAGGCAGGGGAACAACATGGAGAGCACAGGGTCAGTAATTTGGATGTGAAATAAAGCAAAAGAAAGAAAACACATGCACTCTCATGGAGAGAGCAAAGAAAGAAATACCAGATGTCTGATGTCTACCGTGGAGGGGTACACATTATCCAATCTAAAGGATTGTAAAGTAGATGTACTCCAGAGGAGGAATAAACACAACTAGAGGAAATAAAGCCATTGATAAGCAAGCAATGAGACTGGTAAGAAACCAACCATTGATAAGAAATAGGCTGACTTAAAGCCCACTCCAAGTATTGATGCTGTACACACCATGTCATTAGACAACAGATAACTAAAAGGCATCTGTGGGCAAAACCTAACAATGCCACAAATCCATTTGAGTGTGCTGTTGCCCTGATGTCAGTCCATATCAAGATCTTTTCCAGACATTTGGTTTTTAAGATGAAATGATCTGCTAGGGAGTTTCATAGTTCTTGTGAGTAATGTGATCCTTTTGCTTCTGATACTTTAACATTTCTGTGGTGATGGGTGCCATCAAGCTATTGCAGTTGGAATGTCATTGATGTTAAACTCTTGATGGAGTTGGCTGTCGGTTGCTCTATAATATTTATCTGTTGCATGATACTTCTTTTAATTCAGAAAGTCTGTACTTGAATGTTAATTTTTTTGAAATCCAAGTGTGCATTTACCAAAATGAGAAAGTTGTCCAATAAAGTTGCACAGACAGTGATTTTCTGAATTTAAATATAGTTTGCACTGGTGTTCCTCTAAACGTTTGTTTGTCCGCTTTGTCGTTCAATCGTCCTCTTCGCTGTAGTCTTTTTAATGTATGTATATTGAAATCATATTTCACAACTGTCACTGCGTGTAGCTTAAAACTGAAGAAGCTGGTGTGGATATGAATATGGTACAAGGACAATAAATGCACCATTATAACGCAGCAGTCTATAATCTTCATGATCCACAAGCAAACATAAAGGGGAAACCATCTACTGCACATTTTGCTGCCAGCTGCTGCCCTTTATGGGAGATTTCCACATAACAAGCAGAAAGTTGTAGTCCATTCACACAGGTGCTCTCTTCTCTCAAGGACAGAAGGATGTGAAGAGAGTCTTTTCTCCCTTTCCTCCATAACATATGGTACAATACACCTGCATGGGAGCATTAACGAACGCGTACTTCTGAAATATCCTCAGCTTAAAACGAAAATACCACACAACAGTAGGAAAGATCAAACAAGATCTTGAAAATCGAATACTAAGATGCAATGCTTTTTTAGCATCGTGGGTCAGCCATGATTAATGTCATCACTTGTATAAAATAAGATATGTAGTCAAAGGAGTCCTAAATTCCTCTTGTTGGTTCAGTCATAAGAACTGCTCCTAAAGCTAATGCTAGGTACACTATAGGTAGGTACACTCCTGCCCATTGCTCCTAACTCCATCAAGAACAAATTATACCTATTAGCACCAATAGGGGTCTTAGGAGGATGTAAGTAAGAATGTAAGGACAGCTGACCCATACTGTTTAGGGTTTCATTCATGCGAAGCAGGCCCTACTCCAAGAAAACAAGGCCGCAGCTGTGCCAACAGGGCTGAGTCCAGGCGCTGGTTTTTCCTTGCACTTCTAATGCCAATGCTGGCCAGATCGCAGCCGGTCGCTAGACTGCTTAGCGAACGAACACTGGGACTCTCCTGGGTACACCCAACTTTCCCGAACATTCTTCATCTCTTCTATGGCACTGAGGCATGCCAAACCCAAAGGCCTCTAGCCTGTTAGCTATTGAACAGCCGAGGCGTATCACTCACCCGCTCTCAGTGCTGGCAGCTTCCCTGGTCTCTCCTCTTCTACACACACTCTTGCTGCTGCCTTGGACACACACAAAGGCTTCTGACCCGGGACAGCACCACTTTCACACCGCACAAGGGGACTGCGAAAGAGAAGCTGTGTGTTGAACAGGAGTTCCCCCCGCCTTTCTCCAGTGTAGGCGGAACCATGCATGTATTTATTTGGTAGCTAACGTCTTGGCACTGAAGCTAAATAGGAAAGGGAATTATTGGACCACTGGCAGTAGACTAGGGCTGAGCAAGAGGCCAATTTTTAAGCCTGTGTCTAAAGGCATGGTTTGGTTAAAGGTAAGTAGGGGATCTGGTAGGGAAATCCACAATTTTGGAGCAAGTAAGGAGAAGGCTCGCCCCTCATCTCTGGTTCTCCTGCACTTGGGGACAGTCCAAGAATTAGCAGAGGAAGACCTTAGGGTTCGAAGTTTCTGATAACGCGCACCAATTAGGCATTGTTTCTAATGAGAGAGAGTCCTGGGGAGAAGTAGACCAGCATGTACCTTTCAGTTGACATCAGAAAGCTCACAGTACCCTAGTACTGCTGAACTAACGTCGTTTAACCTGCTACTAAAAATGTTAAAATATTTTGCTTCTGCATGGTTTAGTCCAAAACCACAATTTTAAACTGTTTATTGTGCATATTCCTGACCTCAAGTACAACAGCAAACTTGTTTTAAGGGCCGTTATTATGAAACTGAATTGTTATGTGGGCAGGCGTGGTTAAAGCTGCCTTGCTACTTGCTCTTCCTGCGGTGGTGGTGTCAATCTTGTGGTTAGAGTGCAGAGAGGATTTAGCTCGCGCGTCCATGCCAATATTGTACGTTTTCTGTAGCTCTTCTTTCGTGATTCGTAGTAACATCTGTGCAATGCTGCTAAGTGCATTGCTAAATCCTGAGCCTCTAAAATGGATGCTTATTTTTTTAGGCATTCTTAATGGTATTGTTGTCAACTACCTATTGTTACCAATTCTTAAACGTATACATAGTGTGCTTTGCCTCCACCAATAGGAGGGTTTCTTTTTCAGCTGTTACTATTGATTCCTTAGTGTATATTTTGCCTTCTAATGAATGCTTCCATTGGAAAACATGGATAACTTCTTACAACTGAAAGGAGGATTAATCATCCTACGGTCACAAATAGGTTCTCTTACGCCTATATGAACATTATACAAAAAAATATATTTTTTTGCTTCCCCCTCTCCAGTATTGTCAAAGCCAAAGGGTCTAGCTCTAAAAAGCTGTAGAGCATTTGTGCATGCAAACAGCATTTGTGAATGCCTGCATTTGAATGGATTGGCACATTAAAGCCAGGCCTTTTGGCTTTGTAAGTGCTTGTTTAAAAAGCACTTTTAATTTAGGAGTCCTCGTCTATCTGTACTGGTCCATCCATGCTGTTTTGTCAGTGTGTCCCTGAATATTTCTTTTTTTTTTGGTCTGTTTGAGCATCCCAAAGGACTTTATTCCACTGTCTCGTTCAAAGGTGTTTGAAGTGGCAAAATCGCATCGACCCCTTTGCCAAAGTAAATGGGCAATAGCAGCGGCTAGCACGGACATGTGGGGCAGCATGGGGGACAATTACATTTTTTTTAAAGAAAACGTATCTGCTGCTCGCCACCTCGGTGCTCTTCAGCTTCCGACGCACAGGCTCCCAGACTCCCCCGCCAATCCAGGCGCTGCTCTTATGCTGGTATTACCCAGCATGAGAGAAGCGCCGGGATAGGGCAGAAGGAGCAGGTTTTACACACCAATAGGGACTTGGAGCCTGTGCCTGCTGTTGTCCATGCAACAGCCTGGAGATATCCAAGTGTGCATGTCTGTTTGGCTATCCTAAGATAGCTGGCCAAACCGACATGTGCACTTGCAGTGCCCTGTGCCCACCACTCCACCTGCTGCTGGCTGAAGAGTGTCCCACCCTCAAGATTCAGCTCCGTCATATAAAATAAAATTATAATAAAGCAGTTTTGTTCATCGTTATATTATCATTTTATTTTACATGTTTTCATATACTGGCTCCAGCAGTGGGGCGACGCTCCTCCAACATAATGGAGGAGCTGCTGTTGTAAATGGGGTTCCTTTGGTGTGTATAGAAATCTGATTTTGATTACCTTTGGTACATCTGTTACTAGCAAAAACTCTAGAATGATAGCAAACATCTAACCAATAAGAAAATGTCAGTGTATACAGGAGGAAGGCTGCTGCCTAAAGACCAACAACCAGACAGCCACAATCAATGTTACTTTGTGTTCTTTCAAGTACCATGTTTCCATCTTTTGTCATGAGTGTAGTACAAGGTTTGCCCCCAAAGCATTGCCCTTGAATGCATACTTGTCTGTATTCACATAGGTAGTAAACCCACAATGCATTCTGGGAGTATATCAAGTCCTATGTTATTGCACATGCCAACTAAAAATCTGCTCCAACTAAGTTGGTTAGAAATTCAAACTTTGTGGATCTACTGGCACTGATTAGCAGCAGGCTACTGCCTAGTTGCCCAGAACTGTAAATGAAGGCCCTGCTCCGCTCCAGAATGTGGATTAGCTGCATTGACACAGCTTTGCTGACGTGCTTATGGAACATGAAGATGCATGGCACTGCTGCCCTTAAGGCCCGGACTAAGCCTGAAGCTCTTCAGTGTCACCTTGCTGCTGTAGGCGCTTGCACTGAAGACCTCAGCCAGCCCAAAGGAATCTAGTGACTTGGACTTTGCGCATCATAAAGCCCTCTGTGCACCCTTCTAACAATGGAAGATGTCCGCCCGCAAACTACCTGTTTACAAAAGCAGTTCAGTGAAGCAGTACCTGTCTTGCTCGTGTATTCCTTTCTTATGTCAGTGTTGGCTTTGCTGTTTATTTCACCTATGTCGGGCGCACCACTTTTACCTTTACCCGCTTTCATTCACCTGATACAGGGTGAGCATGGGTCTGTCTCCAATGTAAATTGCTTTGGTGCCAGAGAAGAGGCCTTTAGCGACACTTTGTGTCATGGGCTGTCCTTTGAGCTGTGCAGAAGTCAAAGCACCCTCTTGGGCTGCATACGAGCCTAAGCAGCTGACCGTGGTTCACTCCAGGATTTAAGAAACGGAGGTAAAAGAGAAATAGCCACTTTGAAACCGCACAGAGGAAGTCCAGTCTAGACCGTAGACATGGGTGCCAAAGACTTTAAGAATAGATCATCTGCAGTAAAACAGCCACATGCGTTCAAAGCAGAGTAGGAATTGCTTTAGCCTAGAGCCGCTTGCACTTTCAATGTGCTACGATGTTTCCCAAAGCTCTGTATTTTGAGAACAATTTCTTTTCTTTTTTACACAAATAACATGTTGCCTCATTTGTAACACTAAGTATGAGTGTTCTTCGGTGTGTAGTCCAAGATTCTGTCATGCTGCACTTTTCTAACATTACTAATTTTAATTTGTTAACCTCCTGCCAACACCATTCAGGCAGCTACACATACAGGTCCCATGGGAACCTTGGAAGAATTGTACTAATCGGTTTACTGTGGCAAGCCAGAACATATGTCTCCTCCTTGTATGGTTTGCGATATTAAAACAATGGCAGAAAAGCTTTTGTAGCATGGGATATGTTTCATCAAATTCAATGATCTCTCCTTTTCTACCACTCCGATCTCTTTTGGTGTTTCCTACTCTTTCAAAACCTTTCTTCGACCTCTACTTGTCTTGTTTCATCAGTTTCACAAATTTCACTTGACCTACAGTGATGATATGGTTACTCTGTGTTGTCTTGCAGGGTATACTGACCAGCATAACAATTTCAAATCCTGACTATAGGCTGATAAATTGTACAAAGCAGAACATTAGCTTCTAGCATAAACAAAGAGTATTTCCATGGTTGTAATGAAATCCTTATCACACCAGTCTCCCCTGCATCATGGTTTTTAATCATTTACCTTACCATAGGCGATTTCGTCAGTATCTTGGGTGTTCCAAAACACTGTATTCCTATGAGTTTCAGAAAGCGACACGGTTGTAGAGCGGATGATGTATTAATGACCGAGTAGTTTGATTTGATTTTCACCTCAGCGATGAGGGATTAGACTGTTAACACATTTGTAGTGGTGGCTGCTGACATCAAATACTGGTTGGTTGTCCTAGAAAGCCCACCAGTGCAGTCTGGCTTTAGTATTTTAGGTTGTTCTGAATTACTAGTTTTGGACATGTAGCTGGAAAAAGTATGCTTTTGCCTTTACCCTTAGGTAATCTGTGATTAGTAGTGTCTTCAAAAATGAAACTAATGATTCTTGTTTCTCTAAGTAAGACTGTGAAATGTTGGTTCAATTCATGGGTGCTGGGGGTTTCTAACAATTGGTCTGTTGATAGTGTATTTTAGGCACATAACTGTTACCTCTGTCTTGATACCATTTGGCTTGAGGTAAAGCTGATCAATGCGTTGTCAGTCTCATAGACATCTGGATGTTCTTTTCAAATTTCACTCCCAGGTTTAGTTTTTAATTTTGAACTAAAATTTATCTTAATAGTTTGTAGGCCCAAAATCGACTTTCTTATTACTGGGATCTTGGTTAAGATGCATTCTTCTCTTTATAGGTTAAAGCTACAGTTGTCGGTTCAACCATAACTTTAAAACATCTTAGTCCACAAAGCAAATAGGCAAAAGCTCAGACAAGTCTGTCTAATTGATTCCACTTGTCTAGCACCAAATCCGATTAAATTGTGAACTTTTTAAATCATAAAAACAAATACGCATTTTTTAGCTCATACTGCGAAATGAAATGTTTATTGGTACTTAAGATTAGGTGTTGTATTATTACTCAAATGAATGGTCGTCATTTTATCAACGTAAGAAGAAAGAAAGGCTACATACACAAACCGGTAATCCATTTAGCAAACCTGAGCCAAAGCACCTAGCTCCATCAAAACTTCCGCGTCTGACATCAATTGCACTTAATGCCAAAATTAACAATTGTTTTAAAATAACCTGATCTGAACGCGACCAACTCTCATAACTCCAAATCCTTAAAGCTTGAACAGACAGACTAATTGTAGTGACACTGGCAAACTCCACTGCAGGTAAAGTAACAATTTCCGGGGTTCTTTTTCAGATAGGGTTAGTCCTTAATGTAAGACTCCTGAAAACAAAAAAAGAAAAACAACTCTTCAGTGAATCCCCTAAAAGGAATCGAACCTTCTAAGTACAATAGTCTTTCTAACGTATTTACTGCAAGTGTTCATGAATTTTGCCACTGGAATCTCAAAGTATCCAACCAATTTGCAATATATTTGTACTCCACCAAATGGAATTTGCACTCTGTAGAACATATTAGTCTGCGTAACAATCGGCATTATATATATATATATATATATATATATATATATATATATATATATATATATATATATATATATATATATATATTAGCAGCCCGTCCAGACGTTGTCCGGGTATGAAATAGAATGTCTGCAATGGTTGTCACGTATGCATCATTAGGTAAGTTGCAGAAAAGGTAAGATTAGTTAGATGGGAGCTTTAAGAATTACCTTGCACGTCGTCTTTTACCTGTTCCGTTTACATGTGCATATAGGGTAAAGTTAGTTCTCCATTGCTGTGCAACATGGGTGTATGCTTCTGCAGCCAGTGTGAGGCTCCGGCCTTGTGATATGTGCCTCAGGTGACGTGTTTGCCCGCTGTGTTGTCAGTTCCACGACCCACATTGGCGTGAACGGTGAATGCACCACAAATTGCCAAAAGCACCGCCCAGTGTTATTGTAATGGTAGTCGCCCCCAGAAGGCTTGGAGCAAGGGGTGGAATCCAACTTGGTTTGAGACGCGCCTATCGCTGTCTGCAGACGCCCCCAGCCCTTCGCACACGGCCACAACGGAATCCTGTGAACGCTTGTTTTCCAGGATTTCTGTGACCCATTTTTGACGATTGCCCATTGAATACCGCGCACATTGCTGTATGGCCACGCCCCCACATGCCCACAACGGAGCCCTGTGAACACTTGTTTTACGGATTTCCGCGCACCATTTTTTTCGAATGCCGCGACCATTGCTGTATGGCGACGCCCCCAGCACAACGCACACGCCCACAAGGAAGTACTGTGAAGGGTTTTATTTTCGGAATGCCGTTGTAATACGTAGCAAATGCCGCGCCCATCGCTGTATGGCCACACCCCCAGCAGACGCCCACAATTAAGTACTTTGAAGGCTTTAGTTTATCGCTGTATGCACACCCCCCCAGCAGAACGCCCACGCCCACAAGGGACTACTTTGCCCTAAGGTTCTTTTACCTTTCTAATGTATATGGTGGCCAGCTGTATAGCCTATGTCCATCTGTTCCAACTGTCCTTTCCAATGCTGTATTGGGTGTTGTGATTGGTGCTGTGGTTCCTGAGATTACCCGCCTCAAAGGTTTGGGCTCTCTCTTTATAATATTAGTAAGGATAAGGATATATATATATATATATATATATATATATATATATATATATATATATATATATATATATATATATATATATATATATATATATATATATATATATATATATATATATACATACACAATCCTTGTAGACAAGCCATATTTACAAGAACGAAAGCAAAGAAGGTGTATTCTATGAGGTTTGTGTGTATATATATATATATATATATATATATATATATATATATATATATATATATATATTATGTGTATTTAAGCCATTTATTACACAGAATTATTTGTTATATAAAGTGCAGTTACCATTTGGTTGGTGCATTTGTAAACATGTCCCCTTGCTTATGGAAATACCGGCCATCCTCCCAACCACCGTTCAAGATTATGGTCACAACTAGACCTACTACATCTCTGTGGTTTGCCTGCCAGCCGCAGACCTGCCCTACATGTAATTGATTTGTCACTGAATTCTTGCAGGAAATTGGGTCCTACTACTTCTGGTAGCTTTCTAGAAGTTTTCAACATCCTTACCCATGCCATTTGCCTGTAAAATGTAGTCTGCATATATTTGGGCCTGCCTCTAATAGTATTCACCTTTATCCTCATAGACATGACACTTCTGACCAATCAAGCTCCTTATTCTTTTGGTATCTTTTGAAATTATAGGAGTGCATCAGGTGAATGAAGTTTAGTTCTCGGTGCGATTAGCCATGGCAAATGTTTGATTGGTTGTTACTTGTATTGCCTGGACTCCAAAAGAGAGCAGTGAGCTGGAGTGTGCTTCCCATTTCATAGAGCCCTGACTTTCAACAGCTAGAGTTGGGGAATGGCATCATAAGGGATTTGATTAGAGATTCTCCCAACCCCCTATCTCCCCACTCACAGCACTGAACCTGCTAGGTCATATGGCTTCTACCAGGCTGACTCCTGAACCTATTCTCAGACATTGTTTGTGGAGGACAATTTGTGGGATGAGCTGCCATAAAGTAGTAGGGGGGGCTCATCATAAAAAGAACCCATGCAGATCCTGGCATGATGCGACAAAATGGGACAACCGTTAGAATGACAAAATATGCCAAAGGAACAAAGTGTTTGTCAGCTCACACGTCTTGTCAAAAAGTTGTGTAGTTTGAGGCACACAACTCATGGAAATTAATGTGCAGGACCAATGAGTACTCAGCTGACTGTTCATTTAATATTAATCCAGTCAAACTAATAAGAAAAGGCTAAGGTGTCCCAGAGGTGAGACAGTTGCACTGGGCAGCTCCATGTTTGTACTGTGAATGGATTAGTATCCTACTACCAGTGCTGAATGCCAAAGAATGATTTACACAAATTCATTAACACTTTGAAAACATCATTCCAAACTATGACATGTTTTAGCGTATCGTACATAGGATCTCTAAGGAGAAATTCTGCTGCCCATGAACAGCACCTTTGACTTGTCTTCCAGTACCAAATTCACCTAAGCTTCAAATCCAAGGCATCACTTAGATGCAACCAAAAAAACTAGATTCCGAATAGGCTGCCCCTATTTCAAATACTGAAAGTCAACCTACGCTTGCACTTTAATGTCCAAGAGCCTTTTTCTCATGTTACAAATCAAACTATGCACCAACACCCGCAGGTCTTCGGTCAAATACCTCTGTACTCCAGATACTCATCTGACATACTATCTATCCTTCAAACACCTTGTTTCAGCACGCTGAAAGACCATTCCCAGAGATCTTTGAGGTACACAACTTGCCATCCTTCAGAAAGATTCGAGGCTTGCTTATTCCGGCACCATCTAAAGCACCCATTCAGAAAGCGCTTGGTTGCCTCTGTGAGGTTTAGTGCAATTTAAACGCAGATGCTATAGCTAGCTGGTTTTGTAAAGCGTATTGTGAGGATGCTTCCTCTCTCTGCAGATTGCTGGAGTCTTTTCAGCATTTCATTGGATTGCATCCAAGTAAACTGTGTGGGACAGTTTTTTGGCAGAAAGATTCTGACTTTGCCTTTCAAGTCCCATGAAACATATGCTTTTACATTTTGCCATATAGCAGTAATACTCTATTAGAAAATAGACGCTTCCCAGGACTAAATTGCATCTGCATGTTAGATTTGCATGTAATATTTACATTTCTAACTCACCGGCTCTGGATTGCTGATGGGAATTTTACCTACTGGCTACCCATCTAATTCTGGAGATAGTATCCTGTCTGTTGGACAAAGGCGGGCTTACCTTTTGATCCTGTTTTTTTCTCTGTCCCTGTACTACCTGTTCTAGATGAAATGATAATTCTTACATTCCTTGTTAAACACCGTCCATAGAGTCAAAAATCTTATGTGAATATTAATTTACTTATCCCATGTAGGTATGGTACTTGCAACCTCCTGGGACATTTGAAACTCAATCAACCTTATATTTGATTATATCCAAATGAGGGATGCATTTTCTACCCCTAAACTAATCCTCCGGTCCAGATAATTGTTGTGGTAGCTTAAAGCATAAGAAAATCCCTGTGACAGTGGTATAATTTCTTCCGGGCCTTAGGTTTAGTGCAAATAAGATCACTTCTGCTAAGTCACATGACCTTTGCCAAGTGTTTTGTATGTTGGGTCTTGTTGGGGTAATGTTTACTTGGTATCATTTCATTGTGACTATAGCTGTGTGATATCTAGTTGCTCTGTGAATGTATGTGCTTCCAGGCTGAAGGTTAAAGTAGTGTAATAGTACGGTGTTAAAATTAGATAAGACCTAGCTTTTAAAAACCTAACAATCCACCCTTTGAAATTTGCCAATTGTTGGACTTGGCCCTTTTTGCCTTACTAGTAAAGTGCACTATGTGTCCCAGGGCTGGTAATGCAAATGGCCTGCAGCACTAATTGTGTCACCCACACAAGTAGCTTTAAAGAGAGAACTCAGGCCTGCCACTGCAGTGCCTGCGCGCAGTTTGTTAAACTGCCATGTTGTCCTGACAAGTGCACCCACTTGCCAGACTTTACCCTTCCCTTTCTATGCACATTAGACACCCCTATGGTAAGTCCAGGTTACCCCCTGGGCAGGGTGGAGTGCATGTGAAAGGTAGGACATATACTGAGGTGTGGACCATGCCCTTACGGTGTAATACTCTCCATTTCGAGTTTTACTGTTGAAAGTCTATCTTGCCCATAGGACTGAATGGGGCGGCTGTGTAATGTTTTCCAGCCTATCTTCCCAAAGGCTTAAGATGGAGATGTGAAGTTTAGTGTGCCTGAACTCACAATTCAATAACACATCTTTTTGTGAAGGTGGTTTTTGCATTGTGTGTTTAGAAACCACTCTTTTAGAATTGGCTAGGTTTTTGTGCTCCAACATTTCTGTCTGTCTCTGCCTGGTTGTGGATTGACTGTCTGCTTTTGAAAGTGATAGGATCTGGGGAATGTCTTGACCCAGGAGAGGAAGTGAGACAGGAACAGGCTGACCTGCATTTGGAGTGTGGTGGGGGTAGGAGTAGCCCCTAGAGGTGAAGAGGCCTGGGTTACTGTCATAAAACAATGGTCCCATCTCCTGCTGAGTGATTGAGAATCCTGACCCCCACTAATCAAAGGGAGAAGGTGTCACTGGCAGGGAGGCACTCAGAACTGGTTTTAACAGGGGTCAGTACCCCCCTGAACACAAAAACTTCAAAGACATTTAGGGGTACAACTATGAGAGCTGAAGCCCCTGAACTGTGGAGAAATGGATTGATCAAGACTGAAAATGATTGAACCTACTTTGTGGTCAAGAGGAACCTCTGCCAAGGAAGAAACAGCTGAAGAGACTGAAGAAAAGGACTGTACCTTGCTGTGTGTTCTGGGGCTGGCCTGCAGTTTGCTGCTTTAACCAAGGAGAGGCTAAAGGGACTTTGCTGTGTGCTGTCTCCCCTTGCTTGAAAGGACTTTGCTGTGTGCTGTGTTCGGAAGTAACTTCTCCCTAAAGGCGCGAGGTGAGCTGGCTCCCTGTTGCGGAAAAACTCAGAAACACAAAAGTTTCCAGGAGAGTCTCGGCGACGCTGTTTGCGTATGCTTTTTGCAGCCTGAGACCCTTGTAAGAATTGTCCTGTGATCGTGGGCACCTGGAGTCCAAGTGAGTCTCAGCGATGCTGTGTGCGTGTGCTTTGTGCAAGCTGAGACCTTCGTGAGGTTTGCCCTGTTATCGTGCACACTTGGAGCCCAAGTAAGTCTCGGCGACGCTGTGGGCTTTGTGCAGCCTGAGACCTTTGTGAGGATTGCCCTGTTGTCGTGCACCCGGAGTCAAAGTGAGTCTCAGCGACACTGTGTGCCTGTGCTTTGTGCAGCCTGAGACCTTTGTGAGTATTGCCCTGTTGTCGTGCACCCGGAGTCCAAGTGAGTCTCAGCGACGCTGTGTGCTTTGTGCAGCCTGAGACCTTCGTGAGGATTGCCCTCTTATCATGCACCCAGAACTCAAGTGAGTCTCAGCGACGCAAAACCGTGTAGAAATCCCATTTTACAAAAAAGGCCAGGCTTACGAATCGAATGCCTTCTCTGCGTCTAATAAAGCAGCCGCAGCCAGAACTGTGGGGGAGTTTCTATTAAGAACTGGAAACACCGTAGGCAGATTCAGGGCCGTTGAACAGTGTGGAACAAAGCCTGACTGAGCCGTGAATATTATCTGTTACATGATTAATGCTAGACGGGTCGCCAACATTTTGGCTAGGATTTTATTGTCCAAATTCAACAACGAGAGTGGCCGGTAGGAGCCGCCTCTCAGGGGACCCTTACCTGGCTTAAGGATTAAGGTGATAACAGCGTCCTGGAGGGTAGGTGGGAGCACTCTATTTTCGAGTGCATCAGAATACATTGCATGGAGAAAGTGTCAAAATATGCTTGCAAGCTTTATAAAAAGCTCCTCCTGTCCAGTGTAACCATCAAGGCCAGGTGCATGCAAACCATCCATCGAGTCTATTGCTTGAACAATCTCATCTACAGTAAAAAGCTCGCTAAGAAACTTTTGGCGTGAGTTAGTGAGCTAAACCATGGCCACTTCATCTAGATAGGCAGTCTTCTGTGTCTGTACCATTCAACCACGAGGTATAGAGATTGATGTAGTAATTGTGAACTTCGGTCTGAATACCCACAGTATCCGAGATTCTGAGTGTTGTCAGAGCCCTAAATATAGGACAGGCCCATGGGTGGCTGTAGCAGCCTAGCCAGTGTATGTCCCGGCCTCTCCCCCTCCCCATAACACTGGGCCCTAGCATATTTCCAGAGATAGTGGGCCTCCCTCTCCGCGGTCTCTCTAAAGTCTGTCAGCAATGTGGCGCGTCGATGTGAATAGGTCATAGTGGGCCGTAAGGCACAAGCCTGGTCTAATGTTGTTAGTTCCACTTCAATACGTGACAGTATTGAGCACAGATCTCGCAGTACCCCTGCATGCTTGGAGATGCATACGCCCCAAGTATATGCCTTAAAAGCTTCCCACAGGGTGGCTTAGGATGTAGCAGAGCCCTTATTTAATTCAAAATATTAAACAATAACCAAACGGAGTTCGATGAGGAAGAGTTCGTCTTCAAGCACCATGATGGGGAATTGCCATTGACTTTCAGTACCTCCTGCATTAGGAACGTGCAGTGTCAATGCAATAGGTGAACAGTCTGAAAGAGTGTGAGGGAGCTGTAGAATGGAGCTGAGCCATGGCACAAGCATGGTTGAGAGGAGCCAATAATCTGTTTGGGTCCAGGTATCGAGGGGTGCAGAAGTAATGCATAAGCAAGGTGCCAGGGGTTCAAAAGCACGTACTTGTCGCATATGTCTCGCAATTTACGCTAGGAGCTGGGATTTCACCGGAGTCTGCACAGTGTTGTCCAGTACAGGATCCAAAAGCATATTAAACTCCCCCCGCCCCTTTAGTCTCCTGTAAGAAGGCAATGTCAACATTATGCCATTGTAGATACTGTAGCACTTGTTTGCCTTTACGTAGGTTATTGAGACCACCAATGCTCCAAGTCATAAAGGTGACTTCTGCAAATGAGCAGACGTTTGGGTGGAAAGACATCAGTCAGAGACAAGAAAAAGAAAAATCTGTGGCGCATCTGGTATGATACATAGGTACAGTAGTGAACTGTTGCTTTCCTGAGAAATATAAACAGCCCAATAACAACAATAACCCACTTCCCCCCCTCCGACACCTGGCGGCAAATTGCCAAGCGAATCCCAATAATGCCTTAGAATTGGGGGGGGGGGGAGGAGGAAGAAGCACGTTATTGGGAAATGCTAGCAGGTGTCATCAGGACAACCCAGGCAGCAAAGCAAGCAATATCAGGGGCACACTCCCACCAGATGCATGGAGCCACCAGCGGGGGCCAAGGCACGCCCCTGGTAGCACAGTTCCACAAAATCTCCCCTGCCCCCAATGGCCTACCCGGGCATCAATGCTATCAGGTCCTCTGATCCTCGGTGGCTCCGGGCACAGCACACCGCAGCCTCACGCTCCAATCCCAGCTGTCACGTTCACAGCCTCTCAGCAGCACGCTGGGATGTGGGCGCTTCGGCTCTCCGCTTTCTCCAACAAAGCAGGGACAGTCCGATTTTGTTCAAGGCACAGGCTGCCCTGCACAGCCCTCCCACCCCATGCCTCAAGCTCGACCACGTAACCTATCTCCACTAGGCCGCCAAAGCGTGTGGCGGTTACCGAGCGATGTCTCCCCACCAGCACCCCATCATCTCTGGAAGCCACCAGACTCAGTCGCAGCATTGCCAGGTGGTATAGGGTAGGCTCCAACACCACAGGGCTAGTTCCAGTGGTACTTTGGCCTCATCCGGTCCAGGATTGACGCCGAAGCCATCAGTTGCACTGCTGCTTACCCTGCATATCACATCAGTAATGACCTCTTGAATGACATCATTCATAATTTAACAGCAACATTTGCAATACAATTTAAAATTAGAAAACTGTGCATGGTGGGGGCGTGAGTTATAGTTACCTTAGGGCACCAGTTATAGTTTCTTGAGCTAAGTATAACCAGAAGTGTTGAATGGCTATGGTTTTGTGCCTGTAAAATTGTAACCTAACTATAACATCTCTGTAACCTTTGTTTTTTGTCAGTGAATATATATTCTGGTGGCCATGTTCAAATGGATGCATATAATGCTGCCCTGTAAAGACATACTGCAGTACTTACCTGTAAATACATACTAATCCTGCCCCCCGGTAAATCTGCCCCCTGATTGCCATCCGTATGTTGCCATCCTTACAAATGTACCAATCTTGAAGGATGAACAATACGAATCCCACCAAACACTCAAAAATAAAACCTTACACTGGTTAAAGACCAACAGACCACTTCCTAGGGGTGTTGACGGGCTGATCTTGGGAGTAAGAAGAGTAGGGTGGGTGGGTTACGGCAATAAGCAATTTGAAGGGGACTGTGTGATAGTTAATTTTAAAGACAGTAGAGCAGCACAAGCTATTTGTAACCATAGGGATATAATTGGGGGGCCCCAGTATTGGTGTAGTGGATTTGACCTACTTCTACCCAAGGCCTGTTGCAATCTCTATTTGCCCTTATCCTGGAAGGGGTTGGAGTAATAGTCCATCTTATTCCGATAATTCTGTTGGTCCCCAGTTTCACCCATGTGCTCCCTGGCCTGGGTTTGACTGGAGCCCTCCAGGATATTGAACCGATGTCCACCACGGGGAGGCTTCCCGGGCTCAGAGTACGGATGTAGTTAGCTCAGCCCTTAAGCCACCAGTAGTCGGCGACATTTCATTCGCCGGCCTAGTGGGCCCTATTACTGTATTGGGAGATAACGAGTCCCATGTGAGATTAAGCAGGGGCAGTGGAATGGGAACCCTGGATCAGGTGGAGGGTGGAGATGGTTCCGTACTCTGCGGCGAGTTAGCTGTGGCGGATCCAGTCCTTAGGATTTGCAGCCGGAACGTCGCGGGTATTGATAGGAAGTTGGGCCTGCCGGATTGGAATACCCTTGTGGAGGGTTATTCCATCTGCATCTTCCAGGAAACTTGGTGCAGGGAGCCCTGTCACAAGGTAGGATAGTCAACCCACTTTGTTCCAGCTCTTCCCCCGGTGGCAGGGAAGGGACGCCCTTCGGGTGGTCTCCTTATCTGGGTCGCGATATCGTTAGAGTGTAGGGTGGAGGAGCACCCCACCAACTCTCCTGACCTCCTTAACATCACTTTAAAGGATTCCCGGGGTGTCCTGCTTTTGGACATCTTTAACATCTATGCTAGAGGAACGAAGGGTGGCACACAATCGGCCACCATTGCTCTTTTAAAAGGACTGCTTAGGCAGCGCCCCCACAAATCCCACATCTTGGTGGCGGGTGATCTTAATTGCACGTTCGAGCCCCTTGATACGGATGATGTACTAGGCACAGATGAGGAGGACTCAAGGAGGGGGATTCCCGCTCTGGCCTTGCCCCCCATTAAGAGGTGGACCCAAGTGGCCCTACAGATTAACTCCCTCAATATGGAATTTGACTTAAGGGCAGTCAATGGGAGATCCAAATCAGATCTGAAAGGGGCACACGCCTACAATAGGCCAAATCACACATCTAGAATAGATGATATTCTTCTCGATGTATGTCTATGGGGTGCCCTGAGGGATATGGAGATCAAGTCGACAATTGAGAGTGATCACAGTCTCCTCTCTCTTGTCCTCTCCCCCCAGTGGCTCAAGGGTAGGGAGAAACCCCTCCCCTATATGGCCCCTAACCCCCAGGCTGTTACTATTTCTAATTGTGGCCGACGGTTGAAGTGGGCCAAATTTACCTTATCCCCAAAGAAAATGGCAACCGTAGGGTCCCTCCTGCTTGCAGCTTCGAATACATTTGACTTGTCTTCCCAAGTGTTTGAGGAGGTCTCGTTGACCTTCTGTAACCTAACCAGGGAATTAAGTAATTTGTTTATCCTCCCTGGTAGGTGTTTGAGAGCTAACATCAGGGAGAAACCGCCTACCAAACAGGGATGGTACACAAAAAAATGCAGGGCCATGAAAAAAGCCTTGGTGGGAGCAGTCAAAACTAAATCTCAAGTAGCTACCAGGGTTGCAAGGAAGGACTATTACCGGACCTTGAGGGCAGCGAAAAAGGAGTGGGAGGAGAAGTTTTGGGCGGACCTCTTGGCAGCTAGCATAGGAAGGGACGCCAGGGGTTTTTGGAGCCTGGATAGGAACAGGGATAGGCCGGTTGCCACGCTGGTCACTTGTAACATTCCTGCTCAGAGTTGGTATAACCACTTTGAGGCCCTTTATTCCCTCCCTGATGGGGCCACTAGCGATTCTTCATCCCGGGTGGTCGAAGTAATGGTTGGTCCCCCCGATGTCTTCACCGCCAAGGAGGTTGAAGCCGTAATAAAGACCCTGGTCCCACTAAAAGCTGCAGGACCAGATGGGATTCCCGGCGACCTGCTACGAGCCTATCCCAAAGAATGGGGCCACCTGGTTGCTTCCTTATTGAATGCAATTTTGGGGGGAGGTCCTGTACCCGACTCTTGGAAAGGGGCGGAGGTTGTCCCGATATTCAAAAAGGGATGTCGGGACAGCCCAGCCAACTATAGGCCCATAAGCCTTATTGACTCTTCACAGAAGGTGGCAGGGAAGGTGATTCTGGGGAGGGTTCTCCAATGGGTGGATGACAACAAGATTCTGTCAGACCTCCAGGCGGGCTTTCGGTCGGGAACTGGAACTATTGAACAGGCCTTGCTCCTGCACTGGAAGGTGGTGGTGCTGGGCAAGGGCAGTCTATACCTGGCCTTTATAGACCTGAAGACTGCCTTTGACCTGGTACCTAGGGAGGAATTGTGGAGGGTCCTGCAGAACATGGGGTTGCCCCCCTATATTTTGTCGCTCCTAATTAAACTACACTCAGGGAATTATGCGCAGGTGCGGTGGGGTACGGGGGGGGAAAGACCGATAGGATCCCGGTGTGCAGGGGTGTCCGCCAGGGATGTGTGCTAGCCCCCACCCTATTCTCCTTGTATGTGAATGGGGTGGTGGAGCACCTACAAAAAGAACTGGCCGATGCACCCTTCTTGGCGGGCATCCGGATTCCTACCCTGCTTTTTGCAGACGATACTCTCCTCATTTCAAAGACCCCCCCAAGGCCTGCAAAAGCTTCTCGACCGTTTCCAGGAGTTCTGTTCCCTGAGGGGACTGGTGATCAATATCGACAAGACTAAATATCTGGTCATGAATCCCCCAGGAAATTAGGGCGTCCACCGGTCCTGAATGATTGTCCACTGGAGAAGGTAGCAGAGTTTGATTATCTGGGAATTCCATGAGTTGGACGCCGCATATTAATAAAATGCTTCTCAGCCATAAAAGGGTGGGTGGTGCGTTACTCAGGGAACACTGCTCTTCCCCCAAACATTGTATGGCCCCTGTTATTGATATTTATAAAGCTAGAGGGGTCTCCGCTGCACTGTATGGGGCAGAGCTGTGGGGCACTTGTAATTTGGAGGCATTAGCCAAAGTGGAGAGCAAATTCTTGAAAGATCTGATGGCTCTCCCTTTGAGCACACCCACAGTTCCCGTACTACTGGACCTGGGATGTAGATCAATTGTGGATCAGGGACGATTACGGCCCCTGCTGTTATGGGCTCGTTTGTGGAGGGTCCCCGAACTTGCCTCATACGCTGAGGGCCTGTCCGAGGTGATGGCCTTGGGGGGTTGGCACAAGGTAAAGTGGTTGAGGGATGTCAAAAGCCTTTTGGGGGAGCTGGGATTGGGCGAAGCATGGGTTACTCGATCTGCCCCACCCAAAGCCACCCTGAAGAAACTGTACTGGGATTGGGTCTCTCACAAACCCATTAGCAACCCACGTCACTGCAATTCCACTTCAGCTTTTCTCCGAATTAAAGACGTGGTGGCCTACGAACCCTATCTTGATCTGGTTTCCATTGCATTCGACAGGGCATTGTACTTTAGATTCAGGGTGGGCACTCTACCAATAGGCAATTTGTTATCTAGATGGAAATAGACCACCCAGTATTCCCCCTATTGTGCCCTATTTTCCACGCGGGTGGAGACGGTTGCTCACATCCTTTTTGAATGCCCGGACTATTGTAACCCAAGGAAGCGTTGGCTCAAACCAGTGTGCAGATCATTTGGCACCCGCCAATATTCAGTGGCCCTACGGATTTTACTAACTGACACTTCTGCCCTAGTAGTTTGTGGCATCTCAAAATTTTTAAAATGGTCCTGGTTGATCCGTGCAAATAGGCTTTCTGTATCAATGTAATCCTTTTTTAATTGTATTTATCCGAATGTTTTTATTGCCTTTTTTAACCTTTTGGATGCTTCGTAATGTACAGTTGGTGAATGCCTTTTTCTTAAAATATTTGTTGTACATACTGCTTTTAAGATATTTTTACGTATCGAAATAAAGCATATCAATCAACCAATCAACCAACTAATCCTGTTGAGATGTACCTGCCGATATTGTGACAGTGCACTTCGCAATGACGATGAGGGCTCAGATCAGGACCCAGATGTATATGATCGATTCAAAGGCGCAAGCTCTTTTTAACACCAGAAAGAAGAAAGACACCTCCATCGATTCCTGTAGATCACCTGGTATTGCCTGCTGCAAGGAAGCCTTCTGTGTACATCTGCATTGTAACTTGGCATCTGCCTCGACTGCAAGAAAGGCGCTGTAGGCGCCTAGACTGCTTTAAGAGGAAGCCATCTTGTGTGCTCTGTGGGGGGGATGGCGATTTCAACGAGTCTGAGCCATAGTGCGAAGATCGAACCACTATTGAACTAACCAGCTCCTCTGTCAGGAAGCAAGAAGCGAACTTGTGAACAAGTATCTGCAAGCGGCTGTTTCTCTCAGGGCTAGGGAAGGGGCTGTCTGACTTTGAGCCATTATGTGTTTATCTTCGGAGGCACTTGGAACCAAAGTTCATAAAAGTTTCTGTTTGTGATTATCCTGCGCCTTGAATTTTTGGCACCAGGAATTCCTCTCTTACTGAGCGTTTGAGGCCATTTAATTGCTGTAGGAACTGTGCAGTTTTATTTTTTGTAGGCAGGTATCAAGATAAAAAGAGTCGATCTGACATGTTCGAGGTGGCGTTCGAAAACGGAACCCTATTTGCTGGAAAATATTGAGGCTGAATTTTTCTTAAGAGAGGTTACTCATAAACGTGTGGGTGGTGCAAGTTGGAGTTGGGTACATTGTATATGTACTGGTGGATGATTGTTTAGCAGACTTTTCTTTTACAGCAGTGATTATGATTATACTTGAATGCAACCTAAATAGTTTAATGTCGAAGTTTATTTGAACGGTTTGTTCAGTCCTGCTTTTTTTAGTGCTTTTTTTTTTTACTTTTGTGGGTTGTATGCCAAGTGTTCTTTTTCAGTTTACAGGAATCTAAAGTGATTTGCAAATGGTGAATGAGTGACTGTTGTGGTGCAGTGCATACTTTTTGGACTTGGGTTGTGGTCATGTATGCAGTACGGATATATAATTATGGGATTTGCTGGGTGTTTGTGTGTTTTGGCCACTTGTCGCCACGTGGTATGCTGCCATTATAGAGCGCTATGAATGACTTTGTTTTTTAAAGTAGTTTTGTAAGTTGTAGCCACGGATCAGGGGGCGGTGTTGCGAGTGTGCCAATGTGAGTAGTTCAGTTGGGTGATCTGTCATTTGAGAGGGTAATGACAGTATGAGCCTGACTGTCAATAGATTTGTGTTGAGACTGGCAAGGCTATGGAGTCCCTGTGCCAGTGGTCTCACTTCATGGCAAGCAGGCCTTGCGGGTTTCAAGTGCAGTGCAATGATTGACTGCTGTACTTTGTCGGGTTGAGACCTGGAGACCCGGTGCCAATAGTGCTTTTATAATACAGGCATCCTTTGCCATATTGCCACAGTGAGAATCCTGAGACTGTACATTCTGTTGTGCGTGTATAGATAAGTTATTGTTGTTGAAAATGTTGTTTGTTGTCATGTTGTTATGCGTCTTGTTTAATTGAAAGAAAAATCCCTAGGCAACTCAAGGTCTATATAGATTAACAGACTATCAAAATCACGGGCATGATATAGGACTCAGAGTACGTTAGAGATCCTTTAAAAATTAATTTCTTTATTACAGATTTCTTTTAAAAACATTCTGGAGCACATTTAATCCGTCTGGAAGTTACATATATAAGTCGATATTTCAACATCATTTCTCAAAAATATACAGTGAAATAAACAAACCTATACTATCAATGAGACGCAATAACAGAATCTATATAAAGATAAAAAGACATCAAAAGTATGTGAGCAGGTGGATAAGTAGCATGTCCACTGGCGACCGTCCTCGCTAGATTGAGTCAATCTAGAGAGGACAGTTGCCAGTGGACACGCTACGTATCTCGCAGGATCAGAAAACATTGTGGTCCTCTCACGCATTTATGCCAATAAAGCATCTCACCACAAACCTTACCATGAGGTGAAGTCTTAAAAGCCAGCTACTGATGGAAATCCCTACTTATATTACGAGGTTCCTCTCATACCTGAATATTCAGATTTCACTATTTTACATTTGTTGGATTCTACTGTGATGATGATCAACTCTTGGGCATAGATATTGAATCTTTCAGTTCATGATCTGGTCATCCTTGCTGTATTTGATTTGATTAAATTACTCTGTGACCGACCATTGTGTCTGGAAGTTTTGTGGCTTTCCTGATGAAGGCATTTTTGCACACCGAAGCGCGCGTAGTAGATCAACCGAATAGCCACTCATGCTATCTGCTCACATACTTTTGATGTATTTTTTGTCTTTATATACATTGTCTGTTATTGTGTCTCATTGATTGTGTATGTTTGTTTATTTCACTTTATATCTGTGAGAAATTATGTTGAAATATCGACTTATGTATGTAACTAAAAGATGGATTAAATGTGCTCCAGAATGTTTTTAAAAGAAATTTGTATTAAAGAAATGAATTTTAAAATTATCTCTAACGTACTCTGAGTGCTATATCCTGTACGTGATTTTGATAGTCTGTATCTATATAGACCTTGAGTTGCCTAGGGATTTTTCCTTTCAATTGTATATTACCCTGCCCTAGTAATCTACCCTTTGCATGGGGTCCTTTTTACCGTACCTCAAGTTGTGCGTCTTGTTTTCCATGGTAATTGCTAGGTGAGTGTTTTAATTCTTGTGTGTTGAGCTAAAGATTGGACTTGTGTGAAGGTGTGATGGTAGTTTGCGTTACTTTCTGTGCAAATCTGGGTGTGCTGTGAATTTTGTGCATTTGTTTTGTGCCTGATTGATAAAATATATGACACTGTGCGCATATGTGTGTGAATGTATGTATATGTAATATGTATTTAAAAAACAAAGGCAGGTACCGGAGAACTGCCCAGTGCTATCACCGCTGAGACACAGTAGTCGCTGGTGTAATTCAATATGAAAATATCTAAAATGATTGGGAAGCTAATATTCAGTTCTTATTAAGAGTCCATATATCCCCACCGATTCATTTTTTTTTCTTCTTCTTTGCTCTTTATGGAATTTCCCAAAAAGGCTCTTTCCCATAAACTTCTTACAGACATGAATACCCACTTCATAGTATTACATTAGCACATCAATAGTTACAGTTGACGAGTCTTTTGCCGTGACCCACTTTCTCAAGGCTATAAAATAACATCAAAAAACAAGAAATGTTCACTCCCTTGTGAAAATATATTCAAAAAGAAATACTTGACGACAGTTTAAATCTGTTCCTAGAATTAATTTGTACATATAGCTACCTAATACAAAATAGTTCCTTATATAACAAAATCGTTGTTCGCGCCACCTAACGTGTCCAGTTTTTGATTTTGTGTATTTCTCAGGTCTCAAAATATAATGAATGTTCATGTTGTTTATGTTTTTATGCTTGTGAAGCGCTCGAATGCCGAGGCGTCTTGGCGCTGAGGTGTGGGCAGAGGAACATTATGGTTGGAAGCCTAGGCGGCTGTGAACAGCCAGGTTTTCAGACTCTTCCTAAAAAGTTGATAGTTGGATTGCAGCTTCATAGGAAGTGGCAGTTTGTTCCAGAGTTTGGCCGCACAGTGTGTGATTGAACGGCCACCCCATCTTGCCCGTCTAATCTTTGTGTTTTTAATGAGACCTAGACCGGCTGATCTGAGGGTACGTGGGGGTACATATGGTGTAAATAGTTTTTGAAGGTCCTCAGCGCCGCCTCCCTGAATTGCCTTATGCACAAGACTTAGAGATTTGAATTCTATGCGCTGTTTAATGGGCAGCCAATGAAGAGATTTAATTCCACCCGAGGTTGGATGTCCTCTAGGAATATTTAGTAGAAGTCTTGCTGCAGCGTTTTGAAGGGATGGCAGTTTTTGCAGTTGGAATTTATCGATTCCCATGAATAAAACGTTACAGTAGTCCAATTTGGCAAGCAAAAGAGCTACTGTAACTGTCTTTTGTAGCTCTTGGGTGATAAAAGGAAAAATCTTTTTCAAGATTTTTAAGAGAAAAAAACACGATGAGGTAAGGCTATTTATCTGGGAACCGAAGTTCAATTTATCATTGAAGATGATCCCTAGGTTCCTGACCTTCTCTACTGGGTGGGGACACTTTCCGGCTTTAGTTGGCCACCAGGACTGGTTTCAACGGGGCTGGCTTGACCCAAACTGCATCACCTCTGTCTTATCTGTGTTTATTTTCAGATAACTCTGACTCATCCAGGCCATAATCTCGTGAGACGTGTGGAACCTGGCTGCTGTGGTCTCTGGCTGATTGATGACAGAGATGACAAGTTGGGTGTCATCAGCGTACGAGACCAGAGCAAAGCCATGCCTCCTGACGAAATTGGCAAAATGGGTGACGTAAAGATTGAACATGGTCGGGGAGAGGACAGACCTTTGTGGAACACCGCAAGGAAGATGGAAACTGCTCGACTTTATGCCGTGCCAGAACAGCCTCTGCTCTCTGGCCTCCAGAAAGGAGGACAGGAGGGCGAGTGCGGCCCCCTCTACCCTAATGCTCTTCAGCCGCTGCACCAAGATGGTATGGTTTATGGTGTCAAATGCGGCTGATAGATCGAGGAGCACAAGGACCGCCCTCCCTCCCTCCCTCATCCACCATCCTGCGGATCTCTTCGGCTGCAATGATTAAGGCAGATTCGGTGGAATGGCGTGAGCGGGAGCCGTGTTGCGAAGTGTCCAGCAGGTTGTTAGCATCAAGGTATTCCGTCAGCGCTGTATTCCGTTGTTTCTCTAGAACCTTAGCCATGATTGGTAGGCCGGCAATCGTGCAGTAGTTCTTAGGGTCATAAGGGTCTAAACTAGGTTTCTTCAAGAGAGGTGTAATAGATGCCATTTTCAAGGTTTTTGGATAACAGCCCAAGGTTAGAACTTGGTTCAGGATTGGGGTGAGATTTTTGCAGAACTAGTGGGTGGCTTGGTGCATAATGGAAGGGGGACAGGGGTTAGTGGGGGTGCCAGATTTTATAGAGATTAAAAGTCTGTGTCCATCAGCACTATTCATCGACTGGAAGCAAATTAGCATACAGAGGGGATGTACCACCGGTATTCTCGTCTCCAGAGGTCCTGGAGCATTTAAGAAATCATTATAGATTCCTTGCACCTTCTCTTGAAAGTGCCTGGCCAGTTTATCATGGAGGGCCTGATCGGGCTTAAAAGTGTTATCCTGCTGGGGTTTGGTTAACATATTGACGGATTTAAACAGTTCCTTTGTGGAGTTGCCCGTCTCCTTTATTTTCGTAGTAAAAAAATGTTTTTTTGCGGCAATGATTGCCTCCTTATATTGTGACATGGTGTGATTATATATAAGTTTCTTTTCCTTTCCGTAGTCTTGTCTCAGAGATGCTCGGCTCTTCTGCAGCTGATCTTTAAACATTTAAGTTCTGGGGTGTACCAAGGCGATGCGATCTTGGCTCTTTTGACTGTCACAAGTTTCAGTGGCGCAACCCAATCGGCTGCTGACTATCCAATCATTTAGCTGTCGGACTGCCCCATTGTTGTCAGTTTCTAGAATAGTAGGGAACACGTCGAGAGCCGACTCAAAGTCGCCGTCCTTCAGTTTGTTCCACCACCTAATTAATACTTTAGATGGTTTAGGTTGTGATTTTAAATGTGTCTGAGTGGTTTTGAGGTTGAAATATATGGCCTTGTGGTCGGTCCATTGCAGGAATAATAGACTGGTTAGAGTGATATCAGGATTATTCATAAATATCCCATCAAACGTATGTCCCGCCTTATGCGTGGGTTGGATTAAAAGTTGATTGAGGCTGAAAGCTTCAAGATTATTTAGCAGTCCGATGGTGTCTGTGTTGCTTTTGGATTCTAGATGGTAGTTAAAATCCCCAAGAATTGTAAGGGGGTGAGAGTCCATATATGATTCTAGGAGCATCAGGAGGGCTTGGGAAAAAGCAGTTTTAGTGTCAGCGGGTGGATGATAGATCAGAATTCCTTGAAAGATCTGAAGGTTATTTATCTTCATACGAAAGTGAAATGCTTCTGCAGGTAGGGCAGATATGGTCTCCACCTGTGCTTAAAAACGGTTGTGATGGATAATCGCTATGCCCCCCCCTTTGCCAGTCGTTCTATCCTTTGAAAAGAGGGCATACCCGGATGGAATGGCAATGTTCCATTCTGACACTGATGTAGTATCTGTCCAGGTTTCAGTTATGAAAATTAGAACTGGTGAAGAGAGTTGGATTAAGTCTTCCAGCTCATGTTTATGCTTGACTAGAGACCGGGCATTGAGCAGCAAGCACTTAGCATACTCCATAGAAGCTGCCTTATGGTCCCTGTTAATCCTATCCATGTCCTTGTCTCTGCTCACTTTTCCACTATTTCTGTCAGTGACAGACTCTGTTGCCTCCCACCCTTTCCCTGATATGTTTGTAGACATGGGGACCGGGAGGGGTTTGTGGTTAGTTTTAAAGGAGCAATTTTAGCATCGAGTCTGTCTCAGTGCCATTTTGAGGGAGCATGTTCTGAGGAACACATGTGTTTCCTGGTAAATTGAGCAGTTTTTACCTACCGTATATGTGGGGTTGGGTTTGACCAGGGGTCCTGGCACTGGTCGCGCTCTGGGCGCCGATAGGCTTGCCTTTGGCGCGCCAGTGGCACGCCCGCTGTGCCGAGGTTCCAGCTTGCAGGATATAGTGATGGCTGTCAAAAAAGACCAGAGCGTCAACCCCAGTGCAGTGCGGTCCCGCCTAACTTCCGGGTACCGCAGGGGCCGAACGCTGAGCTGCTGGTGATTATTTAACAAAATTCAGGCTAATAAATGGTACGATGTGCGAATGTTATCATTAGTGTAGATAATCAGCATTTAACACAGTCAAGTTACTGCTGTCTAGTTAAAACACATTAGATAAAAAAAATACGCTGGTTCGGCAGTTTAACAATTTCAGTGCAATTTTCACAATGCGAGCGCGGGAATTCCGACAAGCTGTTCAAAAGCAAGTGGCCGAGACTAATGCCCTGCCACCCACACGCTGCACGGACATTTCAGCGTGCAGGATATAGTGATGGCTGTCAAAAAAGACTAGAGGGTCAACCCCAGTGCAGTGCGGTCCCGCCTAACTTCCGGGTACAATCAATCTATTTACAAATACTTTGGAATACAAAATATATTTGTACTTGTGAATAATGTGAAACTCGAAATATACTGGGTAAAGCAATAGAATAAGGACAGTGTCTTTAAGGTCCTGCGTCTTTCTTTCCCAGTGCAAAGCATCTGCACCACCAACTACCCATTATAACTGAGTTAGACCAACAATTCTCCAGGCAAGCCATTGAGTACTTGCTGGTGATTAAGTATTCATCCAATTTTTTCTTCGCCTCCATGTTAGACCTAAACTCTGACCTTCTGTTTTGGTTTAAATATTGCTTAAAGCATTAATCTCTGTGCAAGGCACGGACGTATGGGGGTATCCAATGCATGTGCCGGAGCCATTGGCGGTGGGCTAATGCCGTTACTAGGTGAAACATAAAATTCAGACTAGAGGGAGACTAGGTCATGTAGTTAACATTATCTAGTTCAAGTGTGCCAAGATAAGAGTGTTCTTTGAGAGTTAGTGTACCTTCACCAAACATTTGTTTAGTTCAGAAGGCAATGGGCTTCTCTAGAAGCATTATTAGCCCCTTTTGGGGTGTGTATTTTAGGAAGACTTAACTGAAGCTATTACGTGTACGTACCTACTAAAACTATAGAAATAAACATGTATAATTATTCTTTGCACATTTTTAAAAAATGTCTTGAAAAATGTAGGTACCGTACTAAACGATGGTTGATATGGGGTTAATGAACCAGGTTCTCGAACTAGTAGAAACTGACTGCGTTCTTACATTTAAAAGATCAGTGTTCAGATTTGACTCATGAGATTTGCAAAGCAATCACAGCAGATGTCTGACCTTGTTCGGAGTTCACAGGGTGGACACCGGCGACTAGGCCTTAACTGTGATGGTTGCGTTCATTTGCCACTGATGTCCTGGTGGGCAATGATGGTAGCTCCAGGCAGGAGAATCCACAACAAGGGCTTCCTCACCTTGAACAACTGGTACTTTAGTTCTCCCCTCATTAATGCCATCTACCAAATGTCTGTGTTTTGAAGGATCTAATCTGCAGCATTCTGCTATCAAGGACCTCCATGAATTTATACGGGTAGCTCTCTCGCTCCATCCTCCCTCAATCCGGTGTCTGGGTCTCCGCCCTGCAGAAACACCTCCCTGTCAGTATACTTCCACAGGCTTGGGAAACAGTATTCAACCTCTGTCTTGTGCCAGGCTAACCCACGGGCCATCTAGAATGGATCACATTGCTCCCAGTACTCCGATTCTTACCACACATACTGTCTTCCTACCACACACTCCACGTGCACAAACTTGACACGCAGATGGAAAAGTTGAAATCTACTCTAGAGGGGTCAGTAGATACGGATAGAAGCTCTGGTCGTACTAATAGTCACAAAATCTTGAAGGCTGACAACACTTTTTAATGGGATTACCCTGAGACATGGATAAGTCACATTTCGTTCTTGAGGGCGTGCTTGGTGCTTCCCATCCAGGTCACCGAACAGGTTCTGGCCCTCTTGTTAAGATGTACAGGCCTAGGCCTTTGACCACATATGAGATTAGCATTAGGATACCAGTTTCACAGGCAGTCGGACACTTAGGGCAGGGGTACATAGCCGTTCACCATGCAAGGGGGATAGTGCTGTCCATGCAGCAACTCTAAATGCTGGCTTACAGCTTTCATATCACCACCACAGCATTCGGCGAGAATTCAACAGTTTCTCACTGCACTCACATGGCACCTTGAGGCAAAATAGGAAAGACCAGGTGTTGTCCTATAAGGCGGCGGCAGAAAAGGTTCATGCTCCTTGGTGTTCTGCTGGACAATCTTCTCTTTTGCTGCTTTTATTAATCGAAGAATGTTAGTCGAGAATCAAGACATGGGCACAAATAAAGTCTCTCAATTGGACTATAACAACATGTCATCCACATCAAACCAAAAAGCTTTCAAGAATGGTGCACAAGTCTATGATAGTTGAATACATTTTACAAATGGCTGCCTTTGGCTGGCAGTCATGTTTAAAGTACAATTGCCTTGGGACATGGCGATGTTGGATGCAAAATTGTCCTTCTCTTTACTACTCTATACAGTCCTTGGCTTTGCCAGAGTGTTTCCTGGTGCAGAGCAATTTTCCTTCTGTCTGCTGTTACCTGTGAGTAGATGTCCCAGAGAGGATTCTCCTTTGTTAGGGGACCTGATTGGGACTTCACAAGTGCTGCAGTTTGATAGACAGTTGGAGGACCCTGAACAACTGTGCTTTCAAGACGGTGACTGTGGCAGAGGTTGAACGTCTGGGAGAGTTGTACCTGTACGAGCATGAAAGGCTGTCAGATGCAGGAAAGAGAAATTAGAGTTCAGCTGGAGGTGCGCCTATACTTCTGCGCTCTGTCCAACTGGGGGCCGAAGAAATGTAATGATTCTGCCCAGTGAGCAAGAGCTGCAGCAGTAGGATAGGAGAATGTTGCTCCCCCCACTTCCACGTGGCAGGATTGCTTAACAATCACACTGGCCAATAGCCTGACTGTGGCTATTCAGATCCACAGCTAACATGATCCTTTTGCCTTGGAGCTGGCGCAGAGGTTGGTAACCGCATCAGAGCCTAAAGCGACGTGAGCTGGTCGAATGGCAGGCGGCTGTACTGACAACTTGGGGAGATTTATACATCGACTCAGCTGTGTGTGATTTTGATGCTTTGAGTGACCACGACACATTGAAGTCTCAGCCCCACTACCAATGGCCCGGGCGCAGCCTGTGGATTGGCAGCACTATGTAACCACCATAGAATCCACACTTCGGGACACACAGGACTGTGGGCGACATGATGGTAGCACTGACGTCATGCATGACTAGCATAACTGGGATGTTCGTACACCCACACTGGGGCATGCACATAGGAGGAGATATGGGTCATACACAAGCGGGCGCGGTAACTAGAAATAATTGCCTCACACTTCCGGCCGGCAAGGCCGCACTCTCATAGAATGTAACATTTGCTCAGCAAAATTTCTCCTCTATCTTGCTCCCATAGTAGCACCTATTACAGCCAGAACCTTACAGCTTGCACTCCGCACAAGAAGGCACATTCAGCGGGAACATAATCTTGGCACACAGGACAGGCACACTAGAAAAGTGGTATCAAGTGTTATAGTTTATTTCTTTTAAGTTATGTTTTGATACAGCTTTGTACAGTAACATCTGCTGTTAATTTCTGAAGTGAATTAATATCGTCACTGATTGGTAGTAATGTTGAGCATGGCAGTTAGTCCCCCCCACCCAGTGGGCACAATAATGCAAATGGAGATGTACTATATTCTATACTCCACTATGACGTATTTACAACTATGTTGTGCGTCAAATGAATAAAGATTATTTAAAAAAAACTGTGTATTAGAGGGAAGGCACCGAGAAACTACCCATTAATCATCACTGGGGATTGGCAAGCCACTGACGAGTGAAATGGCTACACTGGCACCGAAGACAAAACCCCCAATAACTTGAGTTTCTTTCAATCATGTCCACTGACCCGGAATGGATTAACCGGAGGATGGGATCTTGACTGTGAAATCCCTGCAGGACTGCCTAGAGGCAACAATTTGGTAATACCGTCCTTGGAGAGGGTCCGTATAAAATGGCTAACCTTAAGACTAGGTTTGGGAGATAAGGTTGAATGAAGTTGTGGTGAGAATAGTGAGTATGGAGACTTCCAGTAAGTCTTTAGAATGGAGAATAGGTATGTTTGAATCAGGTGTAGCTAACTAGTATGTAGTAAATGAACCTTCACACACAGTTTACCCCTTAGGGGTGTAAAGAACTTGAAACGTTAATTTCTTGAGCACACATATATGTTTGGTGCCTTGTTTACTTGACAGTAATTAGTTTAGCAGTTTCAAATTCCCAATAAAAATTGTTTAAAAAAAAGTTGCACTACTTTTCCATCATGTCATCATTCTTAGATTTAACGTGCAATAATTGAAGCTGAAAAGTGGGATTTATAATTAAACACAGGCATGCTCGCGGCTTTTGCCTATTTTCCAGTTTGTCCCTAAAATGGGATTTTTAAAGAAATTTAGGAACTCACTGTAGCAGAGTACCTATTTGCTACTGATTAGTGTTAATCCTTTCCCCAGTAAGTATTGCAGCACTACTGAGAAGTGCTTGTACTCACCTTTTCAAATTAAACAAGTGCAGGAACTCTTAAAGTGCTGATTAAGGGTGATATAATGTAACAGCAGAAGGGTGAGTTGGAAATTGTGACTGCAATGTGATTGTGTTTTTTTTACTGCACAGTCGCAGACTTTCAGGCCAACGATAGATCCCAGCGGACATCCGATATCCAAACAGTTTGGAGAACAGTTTGTGAAGCGATGCGCGTAAGGTAGCGAGTTGGGAGGATTCGGGTAAAGGTTCTTGTAAGATACATAACTGAATCAAGGACCTTGTCATCATCATATGTGCCTTATCTGCAACTCCAAGAAAATCTTTTCTCTTTGAGGTCAAATATTTATTAACATTTTGGATTTACTAAGCTTTATGCATACTGGAGACCCCTAATCAGCATGTCCAGGTCAGATATCTATTCACCAAGGATGCCAAACATAGATATTTCTTGTGGCATTCGGGTCGTAGTTAAATACTTTTAATGACCGTCCTCCCCCAAGGTTATTGTGGAAGCCTATCTGCTCTGTTTAGGGCTCTGTTTAAGAAACTTATGGAAAGTCTTATCCTAAGACACTCTAGATAAAATACAGTTAATGGCATTAAAGGCATCTCGTTAACCATACATGGAGTAGAACTTAGGAAATTGATAAGATACCAAGTTTCACCTCCCCTCTGAGCTATTTCTCCTTAGAACAGAAATAGACAATTTACCCCAAGGTTGTTCTTCGACCACCAAACTCTTCATTCACATTGGGGCGGGACCCTTCCGTTCAGTGCAGGTGGCTCTTGAATAGACCGCACCCAAACCACCAGATTTTTAGGGAAATCTAGTATCTGCCTTGCTCAAACACAAATCTTTGGATGACTGTAAGCAACAAAGAATACATCTGTGGGGAGGCTTCCTAATTGGTAGACATGCTCCAATGAGAGGTGAGGTTACGACACCTAGATTATATTTATATGTTGCAAATAAAAAATATGGGGGAAGCACAAGAGTTAATAATTCAAAACCACAGAGTGTATCTCATGCCAATATTTCTACCAGCTTTATTGCTTGTCTCTTATCTCAGATGAGAGCCAGCCACTAAATATCAGTCTTGTCCTCACTGCAAATGGAGTGGTCTCGCTCGACTTCTAATCTATATCTCATCACAAGACGACAAGCAATACTAGAAGTTTTTTTTTTTAATGTTTTGATTGACATTTTTTCTTATTGTAAAACAACAGTGGTCACCAGTGAAATACATAAGCACTTCCCAATAAACAGCGGCAACACGTCCAATCAGCAGTAAAGAAGAGCCAAACCGTGCAATGATGTGTTGATGCATTATGGCAGGCCCCCTCTTTCCCCTCCAACCTGATACCCAAGCTTGTACTATCATTGCGAGTCAGAGTGCAAGAGTCGTAGTATGTAAGCGAAGGCTTCCATATTTTCCAAAACTTTTTAGGGCAGCCCCGTGCTTTGTATGTTGTCCTCCCCCCTAGCATATACATGTCGATGCTCTTCTTCCACTCGACGAGAGATGGTCCCTCTGCGGCCCCCCATGCCCTGGCAATATATCTCTTTTTGCGACCACCAACCCCAGCTGTAGCAAAACCAACCCAGGCTTAGGGAGGTCTATATCTGTGGATATTACCAGTAGGACAAACGAGGGGGTTAGTGGAACCTCCGCCTCCAGGACCTTCCCCATCTCCCCCATCAGGGTCATCCAATACCTTTGAATCTTGAAGCACTCGCATACAGTATGATAAAATGTGCCTTCCGCCCCTGAACAATGCAGGCATGTGGGTGTTTCAGCCCTTCCAATGCGGTGCAATCGCGCTCTATCGTAGTATGCCCTGTGGAGATATTTATATTGAATTAGCCTAAGGCGCGATCTGATGGCTACTTTGCGAGGACGCATCAACGCCATCTCCCAGTCCAAATCATCCACCTCCCCCAATTCAGATTCCCATTTCATGTGCAGTTTCTGTGGTGTATTCGGCTTGATATTTATGATCGTTCTATACGTCCAAGAGACCGCTATTTCAGCTATCTCTCCCATCAAGAGTCGTCCCTCTAAGGGTGGATATTCGGGGATATCAGCAGTATCTAAGCCCTGCCAGGCATGTTTCAACTGTAAATACCTGTAGTGTTGGGTCGAGTACATGTCATATTCCGTCTGTAAACGAGCAAAAGTGACTAATTCTTTGTGGTGCAGTATATCTTTAAGTTGTGAAATACCCAACAGGTCCCATTTCCTGAAGCCTCACAGCTTCCTAATTTCTGGCAGGCGGTTACCCCAGTGACCCGTCCACCCCATTTCATCTGTCCCTCCGCCTGCTTCCATGCTGCCAGGACGATCCGCGTCGCCGTAAGTAGCTGGGTAGCCCCCATATATGTAGTGCGTGTACAGGCGGGTGGTGAATTGTGCAAACTCCAAAGCGTATGTGGGGTGGTCCCTCTCTATATGCTCTCATTCGTTCACTACTATTAAATGGGATGCCCAGTAGGACGCCCGATGGTCCGGCAAGGAGATGCCACCATTATATTGATTACGCTGCCATGTCGCCAGTGCTATCCTTGGCAGCCGTCCACCCCAGAGGAATGTCCGTAGTACACCGCCATTCTTTTGAACACTTCCACTGGTATTAACTGGTATGTGTTCTGTAGCACCTAGAGGAATTTGGGGAGCAGTATCATTTTGTATAGAGCGGCCCTGCCTAGGAGGGTCAGCGGCAGGGACTTCCTTCTCCCCACGTCCTCACGAAAGTTTCGTAGCACCCTGTACAAATTATGATCCAGTGCCAGTGTCGCGTTCGTCGTTGCATAAATACCTAGATATTTAACGCCCTCCTGGGTCACCTGAAGTGTGATGTATTCCTATAGGTTCTGTATCGATCCCCCTATTCCTGACCCTATTCTGGTTAACAAGTTAACTAGCAGCCATCCCATGAGGCAGAAAACCCCCATGATGCAGGAACCGTTATCTGATTAAGCCACACTACGGCACAGGAACGTGTTATCTGATTAGGTCATAACGCTTGCCATCTAATTAGACAAGCGATATTCCTCCAGCCCCTGATAAGGCATACGGAGTTCTCAAAACAAATCAAACCTATGACAACCTGGGAAAAACCCTGCGGCCATTGTTTTGATTTCACCGAGAACTTCAGCAAAAGAATGTGCTAACGACCAGGTCGTATGACATCCTTATTGACGTATCTATGTCCATCCTTACGTCAATCTCGGCACCTTAAAGGTATAAATATTACCGATATTGCCCTATGCAAACACACGCGGTGGTGACGAGATCGGAGCAGCCAGACTTGCCGAAGCCCAGAGCAGAGCAGACCCAGCTGGCGCTGCCCCGCCTTCCTGACGCGCTGAGAACGAGACGCTGCTTTCTCCAGCCGAGAAATCCAGCTCCGGCGCTTCCGGGTAGCCCTCGCAGGCAGCCTGGAATATCGAGACCAGAGACGAGAGATACCATCCCTCATTCATCCTAGACTCCAGGTACAGAACTGAATAACCCCTTGCAGAGAATTCTTGAGTCAGTCACTTGGCAAAACAAACTTAACTTAAACTGCTACTTTCTATTCCCGCCCACGTATTAGGCTTAGGTCAGGTACATCTGGGGTAGGCGTAGTTAGAAACACCAGTTGAGTACGATTAGTCAAATGTATATGTGTATGTATCTATTTTATTCATTTTAACCCATCATATGGCTTAGAAACCATATCAATGTTTTTACAGTATTATTTTATACTTCTGCTTTTAATGTATGCACTTTACTTAACCATAAGTATTGCAATAATATCGATCCATTTCTCTTGTATGAGAAAAGAGACTGATCAATAAATACCATCTTTTATTGACCACGCCCGTCTCTTCCTTTTCTCTACAATCTGGTGAGACTAAGAATGCACGTACTGACTGAGTAAAATAAGTCGTCTTTTGTTTTCACACGACTCTAGAGATACACTCTTGATTAGGGGAGAGCAAAGTTGTCATGTTCTATGGTTGTCAGAAACTAAATCCCTTCTTGTCTATCCAGGGAGGTTCAACTCCTCCTTGCCTATTCGAGAAAGTTTCTAGTGAACTCTGAGCTAGCTGGCAAACCCAAAACTTTAAGTCTAATATCCACAATAGAAGACCTAGTTAACGTCTGGTCTAGGCCTATACTATTGAAGGTATTATTCCAATGCGCAGAGCCTATTGGGATAATAGGAACTACACTACATGGCGCCCAACGCGTTTGGATAGGCGATAAAACTAACGTAAGACACTTAGAGTAACTCAGTCGTGCTTTTTCACTCAGACCCCTTTTTTCCCATAATACTCCAAAGACGTCTGGAGTGGGTGAAAGGTAATATCCGCCAGACCTCGCAGGAGGAAACTCCTATGTATGGTCCTTGGTTTAGTCAACGTTGAAGGATACACTGTTCCAAAATATTGTGCATCTAATCTTTGTTTCCATAAGAACCTGATCTGCAAAACAAACTAAATAACCTTCTGGACAGTACAATGTCAGACACTGAAGGAGAAAGAGAGGCAGTTAGAATAGTAACTGAACTCGCAGCAGCTGATAATGCACTGCAAGACGCTGACCCGGATATAATACTCATCGCGGTCAACATAAGAAAATCTATAACTTTAAAACTTATAGAAAATGGACTGACACCTAGAGGTGGCACAGTCATATTCGTAATTGAGGCACACGAATATCGGCAGACAGAGGTATTCTATTCATGGATACACTTTCCAGCAGCAAATGCTGTAACAAAGGTCTTCCACTATTACAAAACAGAGGAACCTCCTAATGAGTACACTCCTTTCGAGGAGGTGGAAGTACCACTTAAATTTCAAGAGCATCTGCTCTTATTTAATGGCGCCCTAAAACATAATAATCACATCACCAGGCTCGGTCCATTAGGTAGACCAGGAGCAACGTGGCCGGTCCTAGCCGGATACACACCACATCCAGACATCGATGGGATGTCTGCAGCAGAGCTTTTAACACAGCTAAAACAATTAATAAAATTACACCACAGAACATACAATCCTGCCTAGGTAAAGTACCAGCTAAACGGGAACAAATACCATTCTGGTTAGCACAAAAAATCACCCAAATAGAGGCGGTGTTTCCAGACACCACCCCGTTAGAAAAACACAGGATTCTGACTATCTGTCTTCCAATGGGAATCGCACCACACGTGGAGGACTGTGACACTTGGGGTACAGTCTTTGCTTCCATCTACACAAAAACGCACGGTGTTCCATCCATTTCGGTAATACCAGATGTGCTAAAACAAATTCAAGACGAATACGGTCCAGAACCCGCTTTAACTCTTGGTATGAAATTACTAAAAGACTTCAAGCAGGTCTCGGCTATATTATTAGCCAACATAAAGGGAGAAGCAGCAAACGTGGCGATCCGCCAGAGGTTAAAGGAGACAGATATAGCAGACCAACCAGCTGAAATTGCCAGAATTATAGAAAAATCCTATGAGGAACTAGGTAGAGATAGTTTAGGTGGAATACCAGTAAAACCACAACTGATTGAAAGTCCTGGAAAAATATTTTTTAATAATAATTCAACATCACAAAAAAAGAGCTGGGATGGAAACAAACAATCCAATCCTAAAGAAAAGAAATTCCAGTCCAGAGGAAGGTCTCCTCGGCGGAGAGAAAAATCTCCGAACCAAAGACACAGGTCACCCCAAAGTGACCCCTCTGGGAAAAGATATAACCTTAGAAATAGGGATAATATAAAGAAGCCTGATAGATATCAAGACATTGATACACGTCCCTCTCAATCTTTTCAGACTTCCTCGCAGAAATCGGAAAGAAGAGGACGATCAGAACAAAGAGAAGAGCACGCCAAGTCCAAAGACAAGGAATCTGCTCATCTAAAAAAGAAACTGCAATTTCCAAAAAAGAAGGTAGCCAGTATCAAGGTAGTTAACAATGCCGAGAATACTGAGGACACAACTGAAAAACGGAGAATGGGCTCAGACAATGCTAGACAGCGCAGCAGAAGTGAGCATAGCTCGCAAAGTCCTTATGAATCTTCTGGAGACAGTGGACACGAATGAATATCTTCAAGTGGAAACTGCAGACACCAGAGTTAGCAAACCTCACAAAATATATGAAATAACTTTACGTATAGAAGGGGATAAGACTAGAAAAATAAGGGGACTATTTTGGGATAATCTCTCCAAGGGCTATGACATCCTTCTAGCTGAAAAAGACTGGCCACCAGAGTTTGTCAGGGAGTGCCCTCATGGCGAACAAATAATTATGCCTGCCTTCTCAAATCATATCCCAATTCATAAAAAATACACACTTGCCAGAAAGTGGGCAGTAGCTCAAGCTCCTGCTTTATATAGAAATCATGTAGGATGGGATGAGGACTCTCCTCCTCACAAAATCCAGTTAAAATCACAACCTACTGCACAAAGACAGTACCCAATTAAGCAAGAAGCTAAAAAACAGGTAAAAGAAATCCTAGATCAACTAGAATACCAGGGGGTGATTGAAACTTGCACCTCACAAATGAACAACCCTTTGTTTCCGGTCTTCAAACCAGACAATTCATATCGTCTAGTTTTGGATTACCGACACCTTAACTCATGTTGCAAAACTTTTGCAGTGCAAAACTCGCATAGTGCTGCACTAATGAATAACATAGTGCGCAAAAAATACAAAACAACATTAGACATCTCTAATGGATTCTTTTGTCAAAACATAGCACCAGAGAGCCGATATTTGTCTGCGTTCTCAATAAATGGCACTCAAAAACAATTCTGTCGGTTAGCCCAGGGGTACAAGAATAGCCCAGGGGTATTCTCAGCCAGAGTAACAGAATTACTACAAACATATGATGACGAGGCATTATCTTTGTCGACGACATATACCTAACAGATGATGACTTGGATACTCACTTGAAGAGAGTGAACACCATAATACTTGGGTTCGCAGCAGAGGGTTACAAATTCAACTTTAAAAAATCTAGAATTGCCCATCTAACAGTCCTATTTTTAGGATATGAATTATCAAGTGAAGGCAAAAGCCTGGCTGACAATTTCCTAGAGAAATGTGCCGTACTCCAAGCACCTAAAACACTAAAAAACCTACAGTCAATTCTAGGCTTCCTAAATTTCGGAAGAACATACATTGCAAATTACGCAGAAAGGGTCAAACCCCTTTATGATCTAATAAAACCAGATTTTAAAAGAACCAATTGGACTCAAATACACACAGAAATTTTGAGATCCTTACAAACAGACATGTTAATTAAAACAAAATTAGAAACACGTGATAACACACGCAATCTAGTGATTCGAGTCATCCCAGGAAGATGCGGATTCACATACCTGACCTCTAATGAGGGAGAAAAGGTACCAATTGCATTCAAATCACACTTGTACACTAAGGCTGAAATGAAATTTAGCCCAACGGAAAAAATTCTTACTGCAACACAGAAAGCTATAGCAAAAGAACGAGCCCTGGCACAAGGAAAACGAATAATAATCGTGACACCGATACCAGCCCTAGAGGCTGTAACAAAAGCAAGCATTCCAAATGCTAAAGCGCTCCATCCGAGATGGATACAATGGGCTAATTCTCTTGCTGCAACAGACGTGGCATACGAATTTGATCCTAACTTAAAAACACAAGAATTTCTCCAATATGAATTTGAATGTCCTCCGCCGACCGAAATTCTGCCTCTAGAACATTACGGCTGTATAATATATACAGACGGATCAGCACAACCCGCAGTAGGGGGTAAACAAGCTTACAGTGCTGCGTGCGCGATTGTTAAAGGTCGCTGGCACGAAGGAAAATTCAAACCAGCTATCACTAAGACACAATCTCTAGGAGATTGTACAGCTCAGCGAGCTGAACTACTGGCGTTTAAGATGGCGCTTGAAAATACCGATCGAGAATTCCCCACACTCATAGTGTGCGATTCGTATTACTGCGTTCAGTCTTACAATGAATACTTGCAGATCTGGCTTCAGAATGGCTTTAAGGATGCAAAAGGAGGCACAATCAAGCATAAGATGCTCTGGGAACAAGTAGTTCTATTACAAAAAGAACTACCAAAGACTCACGTGATACATACGCTGAGTCATCAACGTGATGGCGTTCACGTTGCAGGGAATTCATTGGCTGAAACAGCCACAGCGGTAGCAACTAAATCTGCTTCCGTAGCTCGAAAAAAGCGTACAGTGAAGTATATTGACGGTGAAACAGTGCTGGCGGTGAAAACGTCATCAAAAGGCGACTGCTCAGCGCTACCGATCAACTATCCACTCAATTATACATACATAATCGATGCAAACTCCGTCCCTTTTGCTCGAATCCCTGGAGTGGGGGATAGAGTGATTCCAAACATGGACAGGAGAACCTTGTTAATAGCAGACGCACATATGGGCGAGGGTCTCAGACACCTAAAACTAAAAGATTCTCTGGGAGAATTACAATCAAGGTACTGGTGGCCAGGCATGAGCCTGCATCATACCATGTTTGTAAAGAATTGCCCAAACTGTAACAGAAATCGCAGTGGTGAGAGAAACGGTGTAATACCGTGTCGTTTCACTCCAGAAAAGATCAACAGTAAAAAGCAAAGCGTCCGATTAACATATACAGGCTAGTTTCCACTTATAATGTAGATCACCAGCACTCGGCTGACGTCTGGACTGTTATACAAAGATTTGCGAGTCTAAATGGCATATACGCTAGAAGCATGCTACGTTTGACCATTGTTTTCACTCTAGCCCTCCAGCCTGAGGGGAAACATGGCCAAATGAGCATAGCACAGCGGGACTCTTCTCACTTCCTTCCTGAGGGATACGGGATGGTGTAAAGAAAAAACCAAGGCATAAAGCTATCTATAACAGAAAGGATATTAGGTTCGGGAGCTGGGTGGGTCAAACATCTAATAAGTGTCCAACGTAGTCTAAATAACCTGCCAAGAAATTCTCTGAAGGGATTCAGTCCGTACGAATTATTGTTTGGAACTAGGATGTTAGTCTTAGACCTCGACAGTCAGACTTCAGTGGTGAAGGAAAAAAGCTTTGATATCAAAGATCGTTTGGCTATTTTGCAGGACTTAAACGAAACAAGAAAAGACCTGAGCAACATAAAGTTGAAACAGCAGCCAACAACCACTGAAGAACCACCACCTGTCCCAGCAAGACCTGTCTGGATTCCAAAAGTCGGGGATCTAGTCAGAGAAAAGATCGCGGTAAAGAAGGAATTTGGGCCTTCTTACAGAAAAGCAGTTCCTGTCTTGTCCATCAACGGGACAAGATCAGTTGTACTACCGCCGCTTGCTGGTAAAAAGGAGAACCGAGTTGTATCCATCGACCTGGTAAAACCACAATCATGTGGCCGATAACAAATAGTAGGCCAAGTGGACTCCCGATAAGTAGTAGAACACCAAGATTTGCTACAAACACAGAGGTTCAATCTAAGAGGCTAATCACATTCGAAACGCCTACAGAACTACAACAAGGACTATGCAACAATGCAATGGAACTTAGACCTCTGAAAACCCAAATAAAAACATTTAGCAGAGACACACCAATCTATAATGAAGTAACAAACGACTATGCAAGAAACAGTAATCCTGAAGCAATTGGAACAATTGACAGAACTGCATCCGGCTACTTCATAAACTTCGATGATTCCTCTGAAGGCTTCACTGAATCAAAAACACAGCCATCAACAAAAACCTTTAAAGATAAAGTTAAAGTACTTTTGAAACAACTGAAAGAAACATATCTGATTTCTCCATGGATTGAATTTTGGGTGGGTTTTGGTGCATTTATCCTCATACTTTGGCTCATCATGGTACTAACTTTGGGACGCTTCATTGAGGGAAAATATGCTAAAATGGACACAGCAAGTCAGAAAATCAACTTGATCCTCAAACCACACACATCTTCACACGTCGAGAAAAGAGAACTTTCTTCAGTCAACTTCACAGCCAATCCTATACCGGGTGGGGTAGCATGGGACAACACTGACTACGAAATTTATGGTCCGGTTGAAATCCTGAAATATCCACACCAAATTAAGATCTCGTTGAGTGACTTTGTAAAACCAAGCTCATTTGCTGATGATTGGGACTTTGAAAGTATAAATAATATGATGTCTGACTTAGTAATGTCTGCTAAATTTACCAAACATGATTATTTGCAGGGTTCGACAAATTATGATAGTATGTACTGTTATAACCACTATGGTAACCATTTTCTACATAGATCTGCACAACCTAGAAATGTTTTAAATTATAATCAATGGGAACATTGTGCAACCCCTCCAAAAGGAAGCTCAAGAACCGTTTATGACAAATATTCATACTTTTCAGGTTTTAACACAAGTAATGCTGAAACATTTTATTTCAAATTGTCAAATAAGACAGGGACAAAGACCATGATTACAAACACGAAATTGATATATTCAGACTCATTCTTTGAACAAATGAATACTTTTGGTTTTGATTATTGGGACAAAAATGTTGAAGTAAAGAGTGTTTGGGGTACAAAAGAATGGCAAGTACAGGGTATAGAATCATTGTTTAGAGCCTGCATGATCCCAGAACAAATTATATTTTTAAATGACACTGTTCAACAAACTACCTGTCTTGGCCTAGCCAAAATCAAAGACTTAAATAAACCGTCTATTCCAAAACCAACAGTGAACAGCAATAGCTCTACAGATGAAGAGATAGACGTAAATTATGTATTAAACCAAAACAGAACACATCCTGATTGGAAAAAGTGGTTGATCTGGCCCACAGATACTAATAACTGTCAAGACAGATTCCTGAACAAAACACAGGGGTTCAAAATGACCAGGCCAGACCCTAGATATTCCCAAAGACAACACCCAGGGATAATAACCACCTACAGTGTGGGCAAATTATGCCTTCAGTGGCTACAAACTTCCACACTGGCAGAAATTAAGCAACACCTAACTTTACTTACTGATGGTGCTGACTTGCGTGATTTCATTATGGGACCGTGCAAACAGCGTCAAACGTTTCATAGCAGCCTCTGTATATGCAGCATAGAACGAGGCCTGGAAGGTGACTCAAATTGAGACAGCAGAAAGTATACGGGAAATTGACCGTATTAATTTGGAAAAATCACTTTCTGTAGTGGACAATGGGTTAATGACTCTGTCCTCCAGAATTTTTTCTCTGGACAGCATTGTGTCTTCAGCAATCGACATATTATCGCAAGACTTACTGTTGTTACAACACGGTCAGTCCCAATTGCGTTCTATTGTACAGCTTGGCTGGACGTTACAAAATCTGCGTTCAGGCTATGTGCCTTGGCGTTTAATCAACACAACGTCACTATTCAATATCTTTAACCTCACTGATAAACAAATCAGTATGGCACAAAAGGGTGCTGATTATACAATCCTGAGCATTGAGAAACTCGAGAGATTACCAGTGACAATGTCAGAACCACCTGTCAGTGAATGGATAATACATGGGATAATTAATATTCCAATATCAACCTTCAGGTTTCAATACTGCCAAAAATATATACAGGCTGGCATGTACGAAAAATTGGGAAAAGGGTACATTAAAACGACATGGAACTTGCCCTATTCACATGCATGTGTCAGTAATAAAGGACAGAAGGTGTTTCTTAGTGGCAATAATTGTGCGATGTCACTGAGCGGTACACTTCTGTGTAATGGAATTAGTTTGCATGGAGCCTGTGAAGGGAACTCAAATAACCTTTCATGTCACCAGCTAGGCGCACCTGCAACAGAGATAGAACCATTCTTTCAAAGACTCTATAATGGGAGTTACGTTCTAATTGTGGACCGCAGATGTTGTAGTCTTATACCCGGGACTCCTTATCTCGTAACTACGACTGCGAAGGTCAAGTGCTGTGGACGCTTATTGTTCCCCAGCTCCCTTCCAGACAGGGAGGCAAGGGCATGGCCCAACTTGAAAATTACTTCTATTCGAATAGATACTTTAAGCAGAATGAAAACAGTGCTTCTTCAGACGCCGACCAGGCTCACGTCATCAAAAGAAACGTATGATCTCCTAGTCGCAAGGACGACTGCAGAGATTCACTCATTGTTATCAACTAATTCCCCCATACATTTCGCAGAAATCCTGAATGAAATCTTAAATATTTCTGATACCAGTGGAGTCTCAAAAGTATTTAAGACAGTATTTTCGATGGCATTAACACCATTCAAAGCCATACTGGGTATTTTTCCAGATTTCGTCCATTCGATTTTTGGCGGACTTCCCCTCATTTTGGGACTAATTGCAGGAATACTATTCTTAGTCCTTATATTTCGTTATGGCAAACCATGTCACAGACAAAACACCTGCGACAAGGGAAGAAACAATCCTAGCCATTGGATACCGGGACCGGATATCAAAAATCCTGGGACTATCCCGGCTTAGAGATCTGAACATGACTTGGTTTCTTTCATTTCGACCAATGTGGCAACGATGTGTTTTACCTGTATTAAGGTGCTTGCTATGCGGAGAAGAATGCGTGTTAGACACCTGTCTGACGCTACAATCAGATGCGCCAATGGATGCAGAAACATTGTTGAGTCCAATAAAGGCTCATGCTTTGTGCTGCCCTCAACGGCTACCAATCCTGATGACGGCATTCGTGGAAGCTTCACCACTACGATTGAGGGGTAGTGAAGTTCAAGATGAAAGCAGCATTGATCAGGTATGACCTTCTGTCAGCAATACTAATCAAAACGTCAATGGAGACAATCATGCGCACGAATGCATGGTTACATCCTTTTCCGAGTTAGTGGAACTCTCCCAGGAAGCTGTTGACAGCTTTTTCCACAGTCTAAATGATATGATGTTCTCACCAGAGCAGAAATAGAGACTTTTGAGCAAGCTCGCACACGGCGTTCCCTGAATTTGGCCTTCAACTAGAATAGCAAAATACCATGAACAATTTTCCTTCCAGTTCACGTACAGCGATTTTTTTCAGCAGCCCCAAAATATTTTTACATATTTTTCGGGACACTTATCTTCTGCTTAAAGTAAGAACTATTCTTAGAGAACTAAAACTTCTAATTTTAGATAGTTTATAGACATTAGCTGCCCGCTGGTATGTTCATAATTATTTTATTCTGTGATGGAATGGTCTCGAAACTTTTTTTCTGTATTAAGAGCCATTTCATGTGTAAATTCTCATATACAAATTAGTGATAATGTATAGATATGCGTGATTACTTTAGCATTATTCTACAGCTTGAGTGCATATATTACATGTGACTGTTTTTTTCCGTATATTTGATAATTTCAAAATGCATTTATGTATTTTGGGGTGGTAAGGTATACACGATACTCTACAGTATGTTTTACTATGCATAGATTCGTAAATATGTCCATAGTTAGCGTGGAGTGGGTGTGATGTATTCCTATAGGTTCTGTATCGATCCCCCTATTCCTGACCCTATTCTGGTTAACAAGTTAACTAGCAGCCATCCCATGAGGCAGAAAACCCCCATGATTCAGGAACCGTTATCTGATTAAGCCACACTACGGCACTGGAACGTGTTATCTGATTAGGTCATAACGCTTGCCATCTAATTAGACAAGCGATATTCCTCCAGCCCCTGATAAGGCATACGGAGTTCTCAAAACAAATCAAACCTATGACAACCTGGGAAAAACCCTGCGGCCATTGTTTTGATTTCACCGAGAACTTCAGCAAAAGAATGTGCTAACGACCAGGTCGTATGACATCCTTATTGACGTATCTATGTCCATCCTTACGTCAATCTCGGCACCTTAAAGGTATAAATATTACCGATATTGCCCTATGCAAACACACGCGGTGGTGACGAGATCGGAGCAGCCAGACTTGCCGAAGCCCAGAGCAGAGCAGACCCCGCTGGCGCAGCCCCGCCTTCCTGACGCGCTGAGAACGAGACGCTGCTTTCTCCTGCCGAGAAATCCAGCTCCTGCGCTTCCGGGTAGCCCTCGCAGGCAGCCTGGAATATCGAGACCAGAGACGAGAGATACCATCCCTCATTCATCCTAGACTCCAGGTACAGAACTGAATAACCCCTTGCAGAGAATTCTTGAGTCAGTCACTTGGCAAAACAAACTTAACTTAAACTGCTACTTTCTATTCCCGCCCACGTATTAGGCTTAGGCTTAGGTCAGGTACATCTGGGGTAGGCGTAGTTAGAAACACCAGTTGAGTACGATTAGTCAAATGTATATGTGTATGTATCTATTTTATTCATTTTAACCCATCATATGGCTTAGAAACCATATCAATGTTTTTACAGTATTATTTTATACTTCTGCTTTTAATGTATGCACTTTACTTAACCATAAGTATTGCAATAATATCGATCCATTTCTCTTGTATGAGAAAAGAGACTGATCAATAAATACCATCTTTTATTGAACACGCCCGTCTCTTCCTTTTCTCTACAATCTGGTGAGACTAAGAATGCACGTACTGACTGAGTAAAATAAGCCGTCTTTTGTTTTCACACGACTCTAGAGATACACTCTTGATTAGGGGAGAGCAAAGTTGTCATGTTCTATGGTTGTCAGAAACTAAATCCCTTCTTGTCTATCCAGGGAGGTTCAACTCCTCCTTGCCTATTCGAGAAAGTTTCTAGTGAACTCTGAGCTAGCTGGCAAACCCAAAACTTTAAGTCTAATATCGACAATAGAAGACCTAGTTAACGTCTGGTCTAGGCCTATACTATTGAAGGTATTATTCCAATGCGCAGAGCCTATTGGGATAATAGGAACTACACTACAGAAGCAGGCTCGGACTTATAGTGTGTCCACCTCGCCAGCCCGCCTGATAAAGGCAGGATTTTCCCCAGTTAATCCTATAACCCGCCTGTGCGCCGTAGAGTTCACAACTTCCCATAATGCTTGGGAGCGTGGTGTCTGGGTTTGTTAGATACAACAATATATCATCCGCATATAAGGATATGCGCTCGTCGGGCTCTGTCACACCATCCATCCTAAATCCTGTTATGTCTGGGTGTGTTCGGATCACACATGCGAGTGACTCCAGTACCAGGGCAGAGGGGATAAAGGACAGCCTTGGCACGTGCCCCTGCCTATAGCGAACTCCCTTGATAGTACCCCATTAACTATGACCCTTGCTACAGGTCTGTTGTATAGGACGGTGATCCATTGCCGGAACACCGGTCCAAAGCCAAACATCTCCAGTACGGACATGAGAAATGCCAGTGTACTGTGTCAAATGCCTTCTCGGCATCAAGGGACAAAATTAAATGCGGGTCATCTCTCTTACTTACCACTTCTAGCCAGTTGTGCAGTCGCCTCAGATTAAGCCTGGTTGACCTCTTGGGCATGAAGCCCGACTGGTCTCTGTGGATAAGACCAGAGATGACCCCTGTGAGTCTGTTCACCAACACCCTGGCATGTATTTTGGTCTCTAGATTGATCAGTGAGATGGGACGATATGAGCTACAACAGTCGGGGGGTCGGTCTTTCTTAGGGATTACCGCTATCGTGGCTGCCCTCAGGTCCCTGGGGAGCCCCCCACCTCATGCGCCTCCAAGTAAAATTGGAGGAGGTGTGGGCAGAAGAGCGTCGCGTGTTGCTTAAAGAATTCCGGGGGGAGCCCATTCGGTCCGGTAGCCTTCCCAGTTTTCACCTGGCCAATGGCCGCCATGATTTCCTCGTTTGAAATCTTACTGTCTAGGGATTGTAGGTCTTCTCCCTCTGGGGAGCTGTATTGTCTGCAAATATTCCTGTGTTTGCGCAGTGTCAGCCAAGGGGCGCCGTGTATAAAAGGCCTCGTAGTAGTCTGCAAAGGCATTAGTTATTGTGACTGGGGCAACGTGGATCTGCCCACCTCCTCCTGTATCTGTGTCACCCACCTGTTATCTAATTCTTTCCTGCTGAGCCAGGCAAGCAACCTACCCGTCTTATCCCCTGTGTTGTATAGTCTCCTATGTAATGCTTGTATGGCCTGTTGCGTGTCTTTCCTGGCCAACGTAAGATATTCCTGTCTAAGAAGTTGTAGACTACGCAACAGGGAGGGATCATCTCCTGTAGTAGCCCTTGTTTCGAGCTGCAGGAGTCGGGACTCAATCTCTGTAATCTCTTCGTCATCCTTCCGTCTTTTATATGCAATTATGTTTTGTGCCCTATCCCGGAGTACGGTTTTGTATGCTTCCCATAGTGTGATCACCGAGTCTACTGTCCCCACATTTTCTTGAAAATAAAGCTCGGTTTCCGTCTTGAGTTCTTTCACGATCTGTGCATCTTTTAAATCCCAGGCATTAAGTTTCCATTCCCGATGTCTGCTGTGTGTGTGGGTGCCTACTGTAAGTAGCATCGGCGAGTGGCCCGAGAGTCCTCTGGCCAGGAATTCCACCTCATATACCTCCCTGAAGGCTCCCGCCGGAGCAAATATGTAATGTATTCTTGAGAAGACCGCAAGGGCCCCTGAGTAAAAGGAATAGGCCCTGATCTGCGGGTGTTGCCTGCGCCACAGATCCGTGAGTGCCAACGTGTCCGTGAATCGCTTCAACGGCGTCTCTTTGGGGTCTCTTGGCTGGACAGACGTGCGGTCAACCTTAGAGTCCATCACTTCATTAAAGTCGCCCCCAATAATGTGAGTGTCGGAGCCAGCCTCCAACAAAATTGTAGCAAGTTTTTCTAGTGTTTGGCGTTGGAGCCTGGGAGGCGCATAAACACTAATAAAGGTGACATGTCGTCCGTTCCATACCCCCTTGACCGCTACATAGGTGCCATCGGGGTCCGCCCAGGTGCGTTCTATGCGGAAAGGAGGGCTTTTCCTAATTAATATTGCTACGCCTCGCGCTCGGTTGGAGAACCCAGCATGCGCCAGTGTTTTGTACGTGCATCTGCCTAGGAAACCACTGAGTACCCTTTAGGTGAGTCTCCTGTAGGAGGATGACATCCGGTTTCAACCTCTTAGAGTATGCTGCCATTAGTCTTCTCTTAACCTTAATCCCCATCCCATTCACATTCCAGGAAAGGACGGAATATTGTCCTCCATCAGGTATAGCCATCTGCGTGGTGTGTAATATTCAGCCTGCCATCCATCCCGCATCCCCCTCTCCACTGCTGCAGTCCCGCTTTCTGTAAATATATACTGGTGTACCTTTTTGACATGTTATCTTAAACTCCCCCCCCCCCCCCCCCCAACATCCATCCGACCACCCCAAGGGTCAACTGGACCAACTGTCGTGATCATATTGGCGAGATATGTTCCCCCCCCCCCCCACAGCCCCAATATCTCAAACTATGTTCAGTCCCCCCTGTCCCCTCACAAATCCCAAATATGCAGTCTCGGAGGTTACACCTCGAACCAGCAGCTGCAGGGTCCATCAAACAAATATAAAGAAAAATGCAACAAACAAAGGGAAGGGGAGGGACAGGTGGGAGGGAAGAGAGGCGAGGAGTGGGGAGACTGGCGGGGAAATGAAAGACTCTGGAAAATGCCAACAGAAAAAAGGGGATGAAGGGAGAACAAGAGGGGGAGGAAGGAAAGAGAGAACAAATGCAAAGAGAAATCAGGGCAAAACACACAGGGTAGCGTGTGATGCGTGTTCCCGGTCCGTTCCACCGGTTGCTCTTCCAGGCCAGTCGTTACTCTTCAGCATCATTGTCCACGGATGGTGTCCGAGTGTCTTGTCCGGTTTCGCTGGTGGCCTCTCCTGTGCGTTCCAGTAGGTTAATGTATTGCAGCAGAGAGTGTTCACCCTCCGAGTCTGTTGTGATGTCCTGGTCTGTGCAATCGTCTGAGCGGCGTGTGGCAAGGTCTTTCAGTGAGTCTCTGCGCCGCCCAGCTGTGGGGCGCCCCCGAGTGCCGCTCCCCTATCGCGGTCCCTGTCATCCGCCTGCTCCGAAAGGTGTCGGTCTTGTGCGGCTGAAAAGTGTTAGCGTTCAGTGAGGGGGCCCCTCCGGTTCGTCGCAGCTCGTTGGGAGGCAGCCTCAGCAGGGGACGCTTCTCCAGCCAGTGCCATGTCTCCTCCGGGGTGTTGAAGAACAAGGCCTTACTTTGAAAGATCATCTCAAGTTTGGCCGGAAAGAGGAGCGTGTATGTATTTTGCAATTGTCGCAATTTGTCCTTGACAGAGTCAAACATTTTCCGTTGCTTCTGAACTTCTCTGGAGTAGTCCGGAAACACCATAATCCGTGCATTGCCCACTCGAATCTCATCCTTCTGTCGGACGATCCTAAGAATAGTGTCTCTGTTTTGATAATTAAGAAACTTAGCAATCAGCGGCCGTGGCGATGCCCCGGGCTGAGACCTAACCCCAGGTATTCTGTGTGCTCTCTCAATGATGAAGCATGGTGAAAAACGAGCTTTTGGGAAGATATCCAGCAGCCACGTGCGCAGGTAAGCACCTGCGTCCGCCCCTTCGAGTGCCTCCGGAAATCCAATAAAGCGCAGGTTATTTCTTCGTGCTCAGTTTTCGGCATCATCCACTCTCCAGAGGACCTCCTTCAGAGTTGTCTTCAGGGCTGTAACCTCGCCTTGCAATGCCTGAGTAACATCTTCGACTTAAGAGATACGCTGTTCTGCTTGCATGAGCTTGTCAGAGACATTTCGAACATCCTGAAGTAGCAGATTAACATCAGTCTTAACCTCGTCAATCTTGCCCTCAAGCACCTCCCTGGAGGACTGAATCTCCTGGAGGAGCACCATGTTGTCAGGTGGGTCTGTCAGGCCCGTCCCGGCGGAGTTCGGCGCCGGCAGTGGTTTAGTAAATTTGTCCATCTTCCCCTGCTTCTGTGTCTTAGTGTCTTTATCTCGCGCCATTAATGGCCAGCACCCCGATGGGGCAACCAGTGGATCACTGCACGACCCTGAGCGTCCAACGTTAGTGTTGTTGCGATTTCCGCCCTCTGTGCCAGCCGGGTCCGTGTAGCACAGCACATGAGTTATGCCCCAGTCCAGTTTTCACACTAACAGGCAGGGTGGGGTGGAGTCCAATCTTAGCGCAATCACCAACAGTCCTCCGCCGCCCCTGCAACACTAGACTATCACCTTGGGCTGTCCAAAGGGCCACGAGTGTCCACAGGCCCCACCCCCCCATGCAGTCCGATTTGTGGCTCACTTTCCAGCCCCGTGGCGGCGCGTGCAGTCAAGATCTCACAGCATCCCTTGCTTTGTGCCAAATATCCCACTAAGCTGCGCACTGCGTAGTTGTCTTACCGCTGCGCCAAGTTGTGAGGTGTTATACCAGGCCGTTCCGACTGATCGCATGTAGCCCCTCCGTTATGTGGCGCAGTGCCCAACCAGGCGTCCCGGTGCTCGAGGCAGCCCAGGGGCGGCTCCCCAGTAATTTACTACTCCACTTGTGACAGTCCAGGGTGGTGGGGGCCCTTCTGTGTGCCTCCCACCAAATGGTATAGGCCCCAGCATGGCGCCCAAGGTCCAAAAATCCTAGGCCCCGCTGAGGGCCGGTCCGAGCAACCGGCAATAAGTTTGCTTCGCCGCACCGCCTCCTCAGCCTGTCAGCGGTCAGTATGCGGGGGGCGGGGGGCGGGGTCCCAGCACCCAGGGGCTCAACCCGCAAGGAAGAGGGAAGGGGCCCCCCGTTCGCCACCTGCGCTCCTCTTCCGTTCTTGGGGGACCCCTTACCTCTCCCTGCGCCCGCTCCTCTCCTCCAATGATGTCCCGACTCTCGCTCACCGGCCGTGCAGACATGCCGCCCAGCCACAGTCGGTATCGCCGCACGTCCACTGCTGGTGCCTACAATCGTCCGGGGCAGGCACAGTCATCCCCGCGTCGCGACCTCCCTCGCCGCACCCTTGGAGAGAGAGGGGGGAAAGTGTCTCAGTCTGCAGCCCTCCGAACACCCGCAGTGTAGTCACCCGCCTCGCAGGCAGCCAGGGCCGATCCGCGGCACAACCGGCAGCCGTGCTGCCAGGCGTTTAGGTCACCAAGGGCGAGGGTAGTTTCCCCGGTTTGCCTTTGCCTCCTTCTCCTCTGGTCGCCTCCCTCGCAGGCACCGCAAGGCACACTCCTCCGCCAGTGTTCCTCTCGGAGGCGCTCTCGGGACAGGCCACCGTCACACTCCGCTCAGTGCGCCGCCATTTTGTCTTCCACCCAGCACGTCAAACCTTCACCGATTAAAGGCGTCCCGGGGTATATTTCTCTCCACACCTCAGACTGGAGCCTGCACCCCAAGTTCGGACACCCGATCCGTGGTTTTGCGGTCCCGGATCACAGTGATATTACAGGGTTAATTCAGGATCGATGTTCGGCCATCGGAGCTCCGGTCAGATGCGTCTAGTCTGCCATGCTCCTGGCCATGCCCCCCAATACTAGAAGGGTTTTGACCTCAAGATCCTAGCCAGTGAAATGCAGTGTCAGAAGAGTCATTAATCTTACGAGGTGAAAGAGAGGCTTCTCTGCACTATGGTAATACTGAGCATATTTTCAAAGGGAAGAGAGCTGAGTGCGGATTGTGACTAAATGACACCATCGCTTGTGCAATATACATAAAAGTGGATGAGGGATATTGCAGACATCGCCTTTCTCAGGTTATATTTTAGCACCTGGGCTCCCCAAATCTGCACTGATGTGCCTGTCACAGTGACATGCTTGAGACTTGTCCCACTGCCATTGTTTTTGGTATATGCACCCTAAGGAAGGTGAGACCCACATTGGGGTCTAGCACCGAAATGCGCGTCCTCTTGGACCTTAATTGTTATTGTCTCTCCTCAATCCCCCCTATATTTATCTTTGAATTTGTTGATTTGAATTCTATTGATTGTCTGATTATACATTGTCATTTTTCAACTTTATTTGCTACATTTATTGTTCATGTTATCTCTATAATTTTTTTTGCTCTTTATTAGATAATTATTGATGTCATTTTTCTGTGGGGGTATTTGTTCACTTGTTTTTCACTCATGATTTATGTATTGTCTGATTCCTGAATTTCAGGACGTATGTGTGGGTATGAATTTGGATGTCTGAATAGCTGAGTGTGTGGTGTGGGTTGTGCTCTGTTTTTATTACGTATCCATTTAAAAGTTAAACTCTATAAATTGACAATAAAAGTTTGATAAGTTTTAATACTTAAGTTTGGTGTGTTCATGTCAGTGGGCCAACATTTCAGGTGACTTTAAATCTGTGACGTATGCACATAATGATTCGTACAGGTAGAGAATGTTCTTTTGAATAGTTTACATTAGATAGTCACCCACTACTCCAGGGGGTCCTTTCCTCGTAGTGGCATAGAGGTCCCTGTAGTATTGGAGGAATACATTCAGGACCTGCGTGTTATCATGATGCCATCGCCACTGTCGATCCTCAAGCTCTACGACAATCTCAGTAGCTCAGAGCAGTGCAATCTTAGAAGCCAGGGATCTGCCCGGATCTCTCCCTCTCTCTATACCCTCTCAACCGAGCATATTTGTCCCGGAATTTGCCTTCCATAGCTGCAACTTCATTATACTCGTATGTTGAGCACGGAGGTGAGCCATTGTGGTTGTATCGGGCGTCTGCGTGACCACTCCTTCTGTTGCTTTTATCTCCGTTGCTAACCTATTCAGGTTAACTCTAACAAATCGCAGTAGTCCCTCATGCTTAGTCATACACTCGCCCCTGATAGTGTCCTTAAAGGCTTCCCACTTGTTGCCCCTGGTGGCTGCAGTGCCATAATTGATTTTAAAATATTCTGTAATCTCCTCACGGAGCTCCTCCATCAAAATCTTATCCATAAGAATTTCAGGGCGCTAACCTCCAGATGCAATTGGTCCTGGGTCCTCTCGGTACCATCAAGGATATAAGAACTGGTGCATAATCTGACGGTGTGTGCTAGATGTGTGATTTTGCGCACCCATGGTGCCACATCTTTCAACACTAGCAGTAGTTATGTCAAGACCACCCCCATGTATATGCTAGTAATAATTCTCTCCACTGAATGTGGGAATCTGTGCCCACAGATATCAAGGAGGTCCTGTTCCTGCATGATGACTCAAGTGTACAACCGTGGTGGTGCCAGCGCCAGGTGGCACTTGGGTTTTATCATTCTGGGGTTGCAATACACAGTTAAAATACTCTCTACCCTCCATATCGGGGCCTAAGAATCAGTCACGAAAATTCCCACCACAGAATATCAAAAAAGTAGGGTTGTCAACATTGGCCCTATAAGAGTTGACAATAGTTAATTTGGTATGGCCCACCCGTCCCCATAGTACATCTTGCGGGTCTGTGAGTAACCCATCCTTGCCGTACTAAGATTTCCATCCCGTGCATAGGAGGAATAAGACGAAGTAACGCAGCAGGAGTAATTGAGAGTCAGAGGGATTCATCTTATTATGTATTTGGACGATATCCTGATCAGGGCTCAAGATCTGGGCCTTTCATGGTACCAACTCCACTTGATAACTATTGTATTACAAAACCAAGGTTTTGTCATCAATCTAGTCAAGTTGTGCCTCACTCATTCCAACCAGATGGAATTGGGGGAATGTGACAGACTCACTCTTGGCGACTTTCTTTTCCTGTACAGGATGTTGTCAAGAAAGAAGTTCACTCTTTGTTGGATTGCCAGGCTGGTGGGCCTCCTCTCAGGCTCCATTCAAGGTATATTTTCACTAGCCTCAATATGTCTGTTTTCAGGTTCATTCATTTAGATGTGCTATGGATCTCCCAAGTCATGTGCTAGGGTAGAAAGACTGAAGGACATCCTTGATATGGCTGAATGGTCTTCCAACTCAGTTTTCAAACAATTTTACTATAAACCGGTAAGTAACCAATACCAACCCTGACATAGAATCAAACATTTTCTAGCATTTCTGAACAAGAATTTTCAATTCTGTTAAGAGATAATCCCACCCTTTGTTTACTGCGATAATCTGGAAATTGATGGTGCACTTACTACGCAAAGGTTCTCATTATCAAATTATTTCATCTGGGTTTTATCTTCCACCTATTGTTTATAAGGCATTGGTGATTTCTCCTTTATTGAATTACAGACCAGAAACAAGAAGGAGGTCCAAAGAAAATCAATACCATTGGATGAAATCCTTCTGAGCAAGTAGAGGCTGTCCATTAGATGACAGTTCATGGAAGTTGTACTTTTTTCTCAAAGCACAATGGATATTTTAGTTCTTTGAGTTGGTTGTTTGCTGTATTGTTTTAACTGCAGAATGGCTGCTATAAAATAAAGCAAGTAAGAGAAGGCACAATCCTCGTCTCAGTATCTTTATTAGATTTGAAAATTCTTGTTTTTGAATGCTAAACAATTCTCCCTGCCCTGTCTCTTTGCTTGGAACAGTTCCACTGTAGCGCTGCCCTGCAGAGGTTGAGCACCGAGGAGCTACTGGCCGGGTTAGCAATAAATGTTAATTCATGCATTTATTAGTACAGTGCAAAGGTCAAATCCAGTGTTTTTGCCATAGTAGAATACTTTGTTCATTTTCTTTCTCCTTATACGATGGGCCCTTGCAATGGGTTTTGTTCTGGTTCTGCTTAAAGATCTGTTTTTTAACTAATGCACCTGAAAAACACAGTACGACAAACCATACATGCAAATCGTCAGAGTAATGTTATTTATTACCATTGCTGATAGAGGAGATCGAAGTGAGGGTGCATTATGAGCTTCACATCCTGTGACTCATGGCCTCTTCCCCCACACAACAGTGGTAATAAATACCATATCAAACTCATTCATTGACATACGTACTAAATGTTAATAAATGGATTGCGGAGGCAGCATTTTTTTTAAAATCACGTTGACACAGTTTGAATCTGCATTACCTTTAAAAAAATTAAATCGTTCACTTTTGTTTTGGCATGGCTAGTATCGAGCAGCTCCAACAAGGGTTGGGGAAAAGAGGAGGTAATAACGTGACTGTACCCATTTTAGCTCCCATGAAATTCTTTGCTCTTTTCTGCAGAAAAAAATGATTGAAAGAAATATACCAAACATGACCATAAAGTTGATCCCTTGTCAAGGAAGTGCCTTTACTTGATTTGGTGGAATCCTTTTCAGTAGATTTTTTTGGGTTAGTAAGTAGCGTCTAAAATAGTTTCATGGTGAGCTTGAAAGTGTTAAAAGGTTATATATCTCAGCCAATAGTCACACACCTGGATTCACAATGACGGCACTTATTGTTTTTAAACTGGTTGAAACCTGCTTTCTCAGCATCCAATATGTTCATATATTTGAATCACTACCAGTTCTTCAAATGAGTGTATGCCCTTGACACACTGAAGGAAATGGCATGGAAGAAGGCAGACTTTGGGTACTTTTCTATTTGGGCTGCCTGTGCTACACATGATCTCTTTCTGCCAAATGTTTACATTGCTGCAGCTTTTAATGTACATGTTCTCTGTGTAGGAGAATATATTGCACTGCCGCTGTTGTCATAATTTTGTGAGGGGGATGTAAACCTGCACAGCTGCTGCTTATACAGGAAAGATTCAAAGTTTGCATGTTTTCCCTTACTACGTAAGAGATGTATTTGCCCCTCGGTTTTGTGGTTGCACTCTGTTACGCTAAGTCCAAAATTGGAATAGAAATCAGCAAATGCCAGAATCAAATACCAAAACAGGACTAGTATACCATATCACCTTTCACGTATGGAAATCAATTTGTAATCTCTGTTCTGTGCATATTGTGCTGTAAACTACTTGAGCGCAAATGGAGAATGAGCCAGGACAATGCAGACAGGAGCACGTTTAAATCTGCCCTGAGACACTACCGCCAAATGATCCAGACCACCAAATGTCCCACTCTGACAGACTCATCGATGTCAGCACCAACAGAAACAAAGAAATCTTATCCATTGGGAAAGATCTGACCTCACCATTGTCCACCTCCAACTTTATCACTCTCTCCCAGAACCTGTTCAACAATCTCTCAATTTTTCAGCAACAAAATCATCGCCATTTACAGCAACTTCAGCCTGCAACCGGACCCGACAGAGCTCCCCAAACGCCTCCCGATCTTATCCAATGTAGCATTGCTAACCAGATGGTCTGTCATCATCCTAGAAGATAATGCCACCACCATGAAGTCCATGCACTCAGGGGTCCCATTGGACCCCTGCCCCCACCATGCCTTGTTCCAGAGGACTGCAATCCATCAGTTCCGTGCTCACACCCATTCTTAATGCCTCCACCTTTTTCACGACCTTCCCATGTGCTTGTAAACATGCAGCTGTCCTCCCATTACCGAAGAAACCCTCTACAAACCCTTCAACACTCTCTGACTACAGGCCAATCCCCCTGCTACCATTCCCGGTCAAGGTCTTAGAGAAATTCATCAACGGTGTCCTCATTGAATACCTCCACAATCACCAACTCATCAACAGCACTCAGTGTGGTTTCAGACCCAGCCATAACACAGAAACTGCACTCATTGCTGCTACAGATGACACCTGCGTGACTGGACTGAGGAGACATGGTGGTCCTCGTCCTCCTGGACTTCTCGGCAACATTTGACACAGTCTCCCACACCACCCCGTGCAACGTCTACATGACATTGGAATCCAAAGACACACACTTTGACGGATCTGCTTCTTCCTGACTGGAAGTACCGAGTCAGTTAGCCTGGCACCGTACATCTCGTACGCCTGCGACTGCATCTGCGAAGTTCCACAGTGTTCCTCCCTGAGCCCGACCATCTTCCCCGCATACATGATCCCTCCAGCTAGCATCCTCCACTCTCACAATATCAGTGTCTTCTCCTATGCAAATAACACACAACTCATTCTCTCGCTCATGGACAAGATGGCAAGTATCTGGTTCAAGTTCAAAGCCTTCATGACTGAAACCCACCAAATGAAGACTAACTGTTTAAAGCTGAACAACGCTGTGCTACTCCAGTTGGTGGCTAAAAGAGCTAGAACCAACACCCACTTCCACCACCCACGCCCAGAACCTTGGGATCCTCATCAACAGTAAGCTTGACATGACCGTCCAAGTCAATGCCATCCCCACTTCATGCTTCCATACAGGCACGCTGTGGTTACAAGCAAGCTGGACTACGGTAACATCCTCAATGCCGGGATCAACAATAAAACTCACCAGAAGGCTGCAAAGCATTCAGAACTCGTCAGCCAGAATAGCTCTCCACCTCATACGCTGCACTTGCATCACACTAGAACTGAAGGGGCTCCACTGGCTCTCCATTCACAAACTAGCACAATTCAAACTCCTCTCTCCCACTTTCAAGGCACTACATTATACTGGCCCGGCATACCTCAACAATCAAATCTGCTTTCACAAACCTTCCAAACAACTCTGCTTGTCCGGACTCCTACTTGCATTAATCACAGGTATATGGAAAACCAGGTCCGTCGGTCGAATCTTCTCCTGCATCGCTCCTAAACCATGAAAAGACCTGCCGCTACATATAAGTTTCCTCCTCACTTCTTGAATTCCACAAGGAACTGAAGACTCGTCTTTTCAAGTAGCCCCACTAGGCCCTAGGTGGGCCTAGACTCACACCTGCCCACTACCAGGATACCCTCCCCGGTATTCGTGCACTCTGCTTAGCTGTACCTATTTTTGTTTCTTTCGGCTGCATGTGTCTCTGTAAGTATGCACTGCAACGTTCCGTGCTGTGCCAGCTCCCTTTGTATGCATGAACACATGCATGGCTGTACCATTTGTCGTGCTATTGACGTCTACATTGCCATCGCCCACGTTGTACCTATATTATGAGCGTTGCTGCCAATTGTCTCCAAGACACGAGTGGGCCACCAGCAAGGCCTGGTGTTTTAGACAGTGGCATTGTATATGTTGACATTTTAGCTCATACTTATGAATGGTAAATATGATCCTAGAACTACCAGACTGCCGGGTGCTGTGGGGTACCGAGCCGGAAAGGACAGAGGTGTCCAGCATGATACTAGTCTACTGCCTTGGCTGTGCTGTAAAACTCAAACCTATATTGTTCTACTGGTTAGAATGATGTATCTTTTTCTGTTTGAGGTACTCCTCTGCTCTTTCCTGTCCTATACCTGCTCTTTTTCGGTAATTCTTATGCTACGGCAAGCTTGCTCCATATCACGTGTTTATTGCAGAGTCAGAGGTAGCTCATAGTTGAGTTTAGTGCGGTCTTCTCAGACACGTCTGGAGCACTGTATTCGCTCATGGTTGTGGAGACTAATCTTTTTTGCTAGTGTTCTCTTAGTCCTCCACTCTACAGTAAGCTACCAGGTGAACTGGGGAGAATGCGGGTGTTTCTGGGTGTCTGGTAATCGATGTGCTTGTGCATGTTTGTTTGTGCTTGTGTTCCTGCGTATCTGTGTAGTGAGTGCAAATGTGTCTTTTTTTCTTCACTGAGGCATTGTGGGAATTTTTTATGTGTACTTACTACGTTATGTTATATTATGAGAAATATGTGCATTACTGGACCATTGTTACATCATGCAGTGTGTTTGTACTTTGGAACTGGCCTTTGGTAAAATACTGCCATGTTGTCGTTGAACCTACGAAACTGAGAGTATGGGGCTATTATATACTGACATGGAGGACAGGATGAGTCAATAGGGTATATGTGGGAATGGGGATGGTTTTTTTTTTACTACGCAATTTATCAACTCTCAAGGCAGGATTTGGGAGATTAGACTCCTCTCTCTCGGAGGGGTGGACCTCCTTGGATATAATTACATATAATGGGTTGCTCTGTATGTTATTGCGTTTGAAAAAAATTACTTGGATATCATAATGGTAGATATGTGTTTGTACGAGGGGCATTGAATGGACAGGCTATTTGTCTGATGAATGTGTATGTGTCGAAGGTGGTGGTTGTTACTTATTGTGAGTTTCTGGAGATTAAGCCCTATGATACAATACCTACTGTATGGGCAGGACACTCGAACTTCACGATTTCCTATAGTAGACCAACACTGCCTTAGATAGCAATGGAAGATTTGATGGCAGAGAAGACACCTAGCACGGATGGGTTCCAGGCAGAGTTCTATCATGGGCCTGCTGAATTGGTGGCTGGTACATTACTGTAAGCTTACATCTAGGCATCTAGGCATTATTTAAAGGGGTGCTACTGACTCCTTGCGGGAGGCCTTGGTTGCCACGGTTCCTAAACTTTGGATTTCAGATTTTCATACAGGCCTCGGTGCTTGTTAAATGAGGATGCAAAGATCCTAAGCAAAACAATTCAATCCAGGCTATTTGCAGAGGTACAGACACAAGTACACCAAGATCAGGCTGGGTTTGTATTCTTCGAAAACACAATGTTTATTTTTAGATTCTTTAATGGATGTTGATATGGATTATGTCTGGAGATATCTCGATATCAATAAATCGGACAGTGTAGTAGACTGGGAAAATCGATTCCAGGGCTGGCACTGTATACTTTTGGAATGGTTTTATTAGCTGGATCCAACTAGAATATACTTTTCCAGTAGTTAGGGTTATATCCGGGGCTGTGATATCTGTGAATTGAACGCCCCCTCCAGGATACCTGCTATTGCCGATGTTCTTTGCGATGGGGATGGAACCTGCGGCTTCAGTGCTGATGAAGTTGATATATGAATGCGGAATAAAGATAGGAAATGCTCCGATCGTAACGTAACTGTATGTGGATGACGCATTGGGTGTATTTCCAGGAGCCCATGTGCTTTCATAAATTCTGCACCAGTTGCAGAGTTATGGAGACCTTGCTGGTCTTTATACCAATTTGCCGATGTTTCGGCTTTTGTCAATAGGTTTAGTGGCACGAGGGGTAGCTGGGACTCCAGAAATGTTGCCTGAATAGCAGACATTGCAGTTACATATTTCAGTACACATGGGGCATGTTACTTCAAGACACAGCGGAACTGAATGTGAGTAAGATTATTAGAGTGCTTGGTTACTTTGTCATCCTCTCGATAATTGAAGTGTTGTATTTGTCAAAAATGATCATGCCCTGAGGGAAGGACCTGAGAGATAGGAAACCCGTGTCACCAACTCGGAAATCTTATTTGTTACTGTCATATATATGGCTGCTGTTGAACAACAATGTTAATGTAACACTGAACAAGATAATGCTTTTTGGAAATCTCCACTGTTTCTGTACTAAACTCAAGAAAATTCCAATAAAAAACATGTATAAAAAAAATGATCATGCCCTGAGGGAAGGGCCTGAGAGATAGGAAACCCGTGTCACCAACTCTGAAAGCTTATTTGTTACCGTCATATATATGGCTGCTGTTGAACAACAATGTTAATGTAACACTGAACAAGATAATGCTTTTTGGAAATCGCCACTGTTTCTGTACTAAACTCAAGAAAATTCCAATAAAAAACATTTATAAAAAAAATGATCATGCCCTGAGGGAAGGGCCTGAGAGATAGGAAACCCGTGTCACCAACTCTGAAAGCTTATTTGTTACCGTCATATATATGGCTGCTGTTGAACAACAATGTTAATGTAACACTGAACAAGATAATGCTTTTTGGAAATCGCCACTGTTTCTGTACTAAACTCAAGAAAATTCCAATAAAAAACATTTATAAAAAAAGGATCATGCCCTGTAGACCTCTATATTACTGTTTTGTCATGTTGTTGATCCCAAAGATAATCTTTAAGGAATTTGACAGACTGGCTGTAGAGGGCAGGAGCCTCCGCTAGAGTTCAGCTTGACACACTAAAACGCCATAATCAGCAGGATGACCTTGCTCAACGTACTTTTGAGCTTTCATTTCTTGCTTCCCAACATCCCATTTTTAGCGGACTGACCAGATAAAGGGCTACATCTGGATTTACATTTATTGGTGAGTAGTCACCGTGGTACGGCTCTGGATTTTCTGTTCACTTTTCACGGAGTGGATGAGAATAAACATGTTTTAGTCATCGTGTGGGAATTGTATGTAACTCGTGATAAAACGATGCCCCATAACACTGAGGATTTTAAAGCCCTAGAAGCAGGGGCATTTTAATTAACTGAATACAGGGTGACTTTGTGAAACTAGACCACCTGAATGAGAATGGTGCATTTTTAGGGTTTGATGTTGCTCACGTTCATTTGGAGTACATCCGGGCCATTTTTTGAGCTCCCGTCAGTCAGTTGATTGAACCATCAAGTTGTACGCAGAATGGGTTTCCTTTCAATTACATGTTCTAGGAACATTCTTGAGACTGTCATTTGGAGGGGTATCATGTGATTTCAAGTTTGTATAGGGCAAAGCCTGGTGACTGCTCAGGAGATCCAGTAATTAAATAATGTCAATGAGATTTGGAGTATGACACACTGCTGACAGATGCTGAATGAGGTGGAGCCTTTGAATGTGTTGGAGTAACAAACAACTCTCGTTTCATAATTTAAATTCATTAATTGCATATTCCTCACTCCAGTGATGCTTCGGTCGATGTATCTTAATACTGGTAACCCGGCAAAGTGATGACCCAGTTGGAGCAGGAGAGATAGTTGACTCGAGAATTAAGTAAGCACTGTATACCTTTTTATTTAAAAACTGTTTCAGACCTTAAGGGATATTGGTGTACTTTAGAGACAATTTGATTTTCATACATAGTGGTTACATAGAGCAAGGATTTGATTAGAAACGACATGAATGTGGAACTGAATGCTTCCAAGACTACACAAGGGGAAAGTTTGGCGTTTATTGAATTGTGCCTACTGATAGCTCATTGTAGTATTCCAATACACTGGTTGCAGGTTGCTGGGCGTCCACAAAGTATGTGGTGTGAAGATTTGTTATATTGGACGATGGTAGAACAACCACTCTATATTTTGGCAACTAGGTGGGATGCTGAACTGAGGGAGGATCTTGTTCCCTGGCGAACATTGGTGCATGCTGTGCTGTACTCGCCTCCTCTATCCAACCGTTAGACTGCTAAGATCACAACATTGGGGATAAAAATTAGGATTTTGTATATGAGCGCTCGATCTCCTCTGATCCCGATCCAACCAGCTAATAGCTTTATAATACATGGCATTCTGCAACCCTGTATTAAAAACTTTTCTCTAATTTCTTTATAATCGTTGACTGCTAATGCACCCAGTTGCCTCTTATAAAGAAATGACGTCAGAACTAAACTGTAATAACTTATTACTGTTGATTTCTGATGTCACAATGCCTGCTGCCAGATCCAACAGAGGTGAAAGGTATTCAGGTCTTAGAGCATAATTAAAGCAGCTGTTTAACATATAAAAAAGGTTGCTTTTCTTTTTTCCGCTCTCCTTTTTAGGTCGAGCGTAGCGAAGGGACCTCTAGTATACTTTGTAAATGGGACAGGGGAGGTGCACGCGCTTTCCCTCGCCGATTTGACCTCGTGGGCGCGCACGCCCAGCACGGCGCCGTGCACGTCCCCTGGCACAGATTACCTGAACACACACATGCACACGCAGGCAGGAAGGCACGCGCGCACCCCCCTACTTCCCCGCACTCACCGGCACCCCCCGCCGCACACACACAGGAGCGCACCTACACACACACATACAGAGCCCCCCCCCACCCCCCAGTCGCCGCCGCCGCATACATCGAAGCGCTCATACCCCCCGCCGCCGCATACATAGAAGAGCCCCCCCCGCCGCGCCGTGCACTTCCCTCCCATACTCCCAGCAAGTCAGCCTAACGCGCATGCATGCACACAGACACACACACACGCGCACACGCACTTACACTTACACAGACACGCAGGCACCCAGACAGGCAACCCCCTCCCCCCCCCACAGTCACACACACACACGCATACACACAGACTCCAAGACACATACACACACACACGCACGCTCACACACATACACAGCCCGCCGCCGCACGCGCGCACACACATGCCCCCCGCCCTCGCAGCCCAGCAACAAGGCGAAGCCCCACTCACCGGCTTCCTTGGTGCAGCGGCTCTCACCGGCAGCAGGACTCTTCCTCCCTTCTTCGGCACCGAAGCGCAGGGTAGGCTCCAGCCTGCTCCGGTGCTCCAAACAATCGCGGCTCTTCCGTGGGAGGCGGGGTAGGCTCCCGCCCTCCTACTTCCTGTTTCCGGTTGTCCCGCCCGGCCTGCCTGACTTCCTGGTCGCAGGCCGGCGGCGCGAGCTCTGGACGGACTGCAGCACGCGCTCTCGCGAAGATTTCCCTGCCCTCGCAGTTGTAAGGTAAGAGAAAACTGCAACGAATGCTTCACTTGGCTCCCTAATGCTTCTAAGCACTGTTCTGTTTTTGTGAAATACATTGTCTGGAAGGACGTTGTCTTTCCTCACAGAATCAATCTGTGCAACCATTCAACAACAACTGGTTCAAATATACGCTATCAATGTTTCAAGCTTTATTGCAAATGTTACAAAAAGATGTTAATATTTCACTTCTGTTCTTGGATTTTCGTCACAATAAAATACACTGAACATAATTTCACAAAAGTTCTTTAGAAAAGTTTAAGCTATTGCCATTATAAATTACAATAACTTTTATTTAAGTATTAGTTATTTAAAAAAATTAAACGCCATTGTTATTTGTAATATCAATACATCTAAGTCATGTAAATACAAAACATATTGCATTACAAATGCTATAGGTATCACATTTGCGAAAGTTATAACTATTGGCATTGTAAATGACAAAGCTATTAATTTAGCTATTTAAAAAAAAAAAACATAAATAAAAACTTTGCCATTTACAATACCAATAGCTCAAACTTTCCTAATGCGAGACCTATTGCATTGCAAATGCTTGTTTATCTGTACAGTGACCAGCGGAAAGGAGATATTTTTTGCACTTCTTAGGTAATTATAAAACTGACTTGTATTCAACTGATTCTAATATCTTTTGCAACATAAAACACTTTTTTAGGTCTCGCCTATGTAGCGCGCATGCGCTGCATAGAAGGACCTTTAGCCGTCGCTCTGCTCTTTTTGGAAGCATATACTTGTGCTTGTGCCGGCATCCACCTTGTGGGAGCGAGCATGGGCGCACCACAAGCACGAGTATGTGATTCTAAAAAGAGCAGACTGCGCACGCACGCACCACTGCCAGGCTTGGTTTAAACAGCAGCACGTGCAGGGGCCATTTTGTTTTTCAAAATACTTGTCATTCAGAGGTTTTGTGTTTTTGAATGCTCTTTACTTGCAGTGATTTTATGAAGTGAACTTGTTATTTTAACAGCAACGTGCAGGGTCTCCAAAGAGAAGCTGAAGTACCAGGTCTCTAACCATCACCAGTTTGTGGAGACACAGTACCTTCTAACCCTTTTTTTGTCCGATTTCTGTGAATCGCACCGTGCACATTACCACACTAACATTGTGGAAATTTTTCGGATTATTATTTGCTTGTCTGCAGTTTATTGTTGGGGTTGTTTAATTCCAGGTTCGTCCAGCGTATGTCAGGGTGGGCTGGCTCCATGCTCTATTTTAGGTGTAACCCTGATCTATGCAAATTAGTTCCAATTTGAATTGGAAATCAGAATTGTACTTTGCTCCGATATGTCACCAAATTTGTTTAATTACGTTTATCTTTATTGTAATATATGCTACTTTGCAGACTTTACTAATAAGCTTAAATTAAAAGGGGACAACAAAATCACCAACTCTTACATACAATCTGGTAAATGTATCAATCTATTCATTAAATTAAATAACAGAATCGTGATAAAACTCTGGAGGAAGTGGTAATGACAAACTAGTACTCCAGAGCCATTCCGGAATCTGTCATGCCACTAACCACAAGGGGTAATAAGCATTGGCATAGCTAATAGGTCTGGCCTTTGAGACCTGCTGCATAACTAAATACTTATATAAGGTCCCAAAGGCGAGACCTATTGGCTATGTCAATGCCTGTTTGATGTTTGATTTTGCCATAGAGATTCAATTTTTATTCTTTATATTTGCAAGCATGTCTGCAAGCATGCTTTCTCTTTCATATGATAAAGGTAGAGCGATGCAGCAAGGATTTAAGTGGTTTGGGGGAAAGGTGGTGGTGTCAATGTATTATAAGGAGTAAAGTCCGCCTTCCTATACAGGCCTCGAAAAATACACTCGCCCACTCGCAATTGCAAGTGAGATTTTATCAGGTTGAGCTATTTTAGCACTTACTTGCTGGTGAGTAAACTTAAGCTGGAAGAAACAGGTGTTCTGTTCATTCAGAAGGTGAATGAGCAATTAAGACCCCTTTAAATCTTGTTTTTATCTTGACACATTTTCTGACTGCTCAAGGACAGAGGTCAAATGTCAGTTTGACTTTTTACTCATTGTTGCCTATCTATTCCTGCAAAAATGGTTTTAACTTTTCTTTCATTTATCACAGTTAATGGTTTTTGTCAAGTGAGCTGACAAGAATTGTGAAACAAAAGGATGTAAAATGTCAGTTTTTTTCTCCAACATTTAAACTGCTTGTAAATGAATAGTACAAGTATTTCAAAATATAACAAGAATTATGAAATCACTTTTTTTGTAATTCAGAAGTGTGATGCAAACAAATATTTAAATAGGAGCAAAGTGAATCAAAATACTTTATTTACTTGGTGATGTGCAAATGAAAAATATTTGCAGACACTGTATTTCCAAACATTGTACACTATATAGTTTGAAAACCACGTCCGTGGCAAATTCTGTGGCTGTTTCATTGTAAAATCTGCTGATTGCATATGACAATGTGCTACTACTTTATGCTTTAGTTATGTGTTTATTAAAAGTGATAGTTTTTAAACATGATTTGAGTAACATTCATGACCCCGCCCTGATGACAATGCAGTTAATGAACTAAGAGGCAAGTCTGCGGTCATGTGTGTCCTTTATGTGACTAGATTTGTATTCTATATGGAGTTAATGTTTAGTCTATTAAGTCAAACAAAATAGTTTTCTGTACAGCAGACGTGCTGAGCTCGTGTATGTGAAGGTGCTCTCATACGTGATAAAGAAGAAAATCGTGTCTCAGTGAATTAAAATTCTTGCCCAGGATCTCATAATTTTAAATCAGTTTATGGGTCAAGAGCATTATAATTAGTCCGAGTAAATTATTTAAGTCACTAGACCTGCAGGTCTTGTAACATTTTTAGGAATTTTCGAAGCCTTCTATACATGTTAAGATTATTTCAAGTCACCTCGAACTTCCATAACCTTATAAAGGAAGTCTGCCTATGGCCTCATTCCCCTATATGGTCATGGAACACTTCTGTGACATGCAATATCCTATATATAGCAATGCCTTATACTGCACTAATTTGTTTTATGTTAAAGTTATTACTGTTGACTAACTTTTACCTCTAGAAGTGTCATTTCAGCAGTACATTTTAACAAGCAACTATACTTCCGTGCATTCAAACTTGGAAAGATAGATTAAGGGGTTCAGACAACTCGAGCTTCAACCCCAGAAAAGGTTTGAGAATTTGACAAACCTCATATTATGGCAACATTTAGAATGAATGGAGTTTCCCAGGTTTGGTCAACTGAATTCTTTTTGGGGTTTGATATACTTTAGACTGATATGGTGCTTTTTGCTTCAGATTCGTAGTCTTGATCACTGAGGAATTTCCACACTGGATAAGCTACTGTGTGGGGCTCTAGCATCTATACTGGCATTCACCATTTAGTAGTAGTATCATTGGAAAGGGTGTTCACTGTAGGGACCAAATCTGACACAGATTCTGAGGCTCTAGCTGGTGTGGCAATGCAGAAGGAACAGTGAGGGCGTTCTGACTGTTAGTACACTGTCTGTTGCAAAGGCACGTGTGGGAAATCCCTGGTGTTTATTAAAATATATTTACTGCAGTTGTCCACAACACTTACAAGGCAATATGGAGGAGACAGCAACCTAGTGCTGCCCACCCGCTAGATAGGAAAGTCAGATTTATAGGGCAAATCTAAATGCATTATACAACTAGAAGAGCCTTCTGGTAGTGGGTCTTTGAGACACAAGGGAATTTCTCAGATCATTGGAAGACGTCAAATGCCATGTGACAGAGTTTTTTCTCACACGCACCTCGCCAACAGTAATATGGTGATCGCGAGCGAGAATTTGTGTCCCCTAGCGTGAATTCTGGGTGCTAGGGGGGCAGCCAACGAGATTTTCTCACCACAAACTGATGCAGGCAGTTGTGGATCGTTCGTGGTGAGAAAGCTGCCTCTCAAGTAGAAAGTCTACTCTAGCAACGACAAAAGCACCTCGAGCAGCAGCGCCCTCTGCTTCGCGGAACAAGCTCCCAATCCTAAAAATCAGCGAGATGTGCTGATTTCCACCCGTTCGCAGAACTCTGTGGAATCTCATGCAGTTTTCATGTAACTCCGCAGTATTCCACGGAGTGAAACTCCGCGAGTTCCGCCCACTTCTAATTATCACTAAGTGGCTACATGCTCCTTTGATAGCTATCGTACCATAATACCAGCTCAAAGTTGGAAGATTCGTGAGCAGCTACAAAAGATAACCTCATGCAGGGCCGAGGGTATTGATTGTACTGAGGCGCTCACTGTGACTTGTGCGGATCTGCAAAGGTGTAACCAAAAGTTTTGTTCTCTTGCACATTGGGCAGTGCAGGAACTCCACAGAGAGCTCCTAAACTAAGAATAGTATGCAGAACTCCGGGGCTTTATTTTTTTCTGTGACTGAGCACTGAAAACAACCCATGTGGATAGTTTTCTGTTTTCATTGTATCTGGATTATTTTGTTTCTATCGCCTTCCTAATTTTACTAAATTAGTCATTATGTAGGCTCTCCCACTTCCAAAACACATAACATGCATATTTCGTTTAAAGAGGAAATTTTGCAAGTGCTTAATTTGTTTAAGAAACAGTGCAGAGGGGCTCAGTGCTTTCTTATGGGTAACTACCGGTTCTTACTAATGCCCGCGTTGCTGAATACCAGGACGGCCTATTTTTTATTCCATTGCACGCCTCGATCTTCCCCTTATCCTTCCTGTCTCTTTAACTCACTCTTGCAGTTATTTTTCATCTTTGCCGACCCCACCGTCTATCTTCCTTTCTTTCTCTTACTCCTCAATTTCTGCCTTTCTCTCTCTTGTTCTGTTAAAGTCAGATGAAAAATAACTTCGGGTCCCTGAGCATGAGTATTGGCGACCTGCAACCACCTTAACAAATTAAGCCTTGAATATTGCTTTAACCGCTCTTACATACTATAAGACTTCGAGCAGTGGACATCCTGCCCACATGATAGTAATGTGTGACCTTTTGGTATGTATCGAGTATTGTCAGTCTTTCTCAACTCTGTGCTCCTCATTGTGCTAACCAGAGGTCGAAGTCCACATGGACTAATGGCCCCCTGCTATTTTTATATTTATAGAAATATGCTCCGATTTAAGAAAAAAAAAAAAAAAAAGACCGCAGACTCCAGCAATGACATCCGTACAAAGACTCTTGACCTGAAGAAAGCATTGGCAACTCCAGTAGGTCTTGCCTTTGGGATCTATTGGCTTTACCAATTGTTTTTATTCATGATAGGCACACTACTTATTTGCGCACCTGCAAGCACTTTTTAATATACCGAGTTAGATCAGTAAATAATATTTTTTTTTAAAGTGTGAAAGCATGTCTTTTATTTTTATTTTAAAGAGCGGGTAAGAGAGCAACACAAGTTGCAGTTGGGGGGGAGAATCTCAAAGGACTTGGATGGGGAAGCATCCCAAAGCACGCAGGGAACAACACATATGACGTGGGTGATGGAAACAACATGGAGGGCAGGTGGGACTGAAGCAACAAAGAGGGTGGAGGTGAGAGGAAGAAGCAACAGGTAAACGCCAGGTGGAGTGTGACAAGCACATAGGCGAGAAATCAATGCATGGGGAGAAGTGTACAAGGGCAAGCACAGCATGGAGGGGGTGGGAAAGAAGCACACGGATAACAGAGTAACACAGAGCGCGCCAGAGGAGAACAGAAGTACACAAGGGAGACAGCTTCACTGCCATGGAGCACTTAACCCAAACAAAAAGTAGTTCATGAGTAAGCAGTGAACAGATACTAGTAATTGGTCCATGCTCGAGGGGAGGAACAAACACACGAATAGGAGGGGGACAGACCACTCAAGCTTACAAATGAAAAGTAAGCTAATCAGTAACAATAAAGGCAAGCAATTGTGATCAATGGGTGAAGACAATAGATCGTTTTGCCAACAGTCTGCTCTGTCTGGCAAGTGAGACATAAAAAGAAACACTATCACAGAGGAACATGACTTTTCAGAGATACCCTGGAATATATTCACTCTGCACCTTTTGTTTTGGTCAGTTCAGTGCCGCCCTTCGAAGAACTCTGGACTGTGTCCTCAGGCCTCTGATTGTTAGCTGCAACAGATTTAGCAGTTTTCTGGTCAGCCAATAGGAGAGCTTTGAGTCTAGAAACCCAAGACGGACGTGTCTACTAACCTGGATTTACGGTTCTCGTGAACTAACGTCCAGATATCTCTAATTGTTTAAGCCTTTCAAACCCCCAAAGCATTTTTAAAAACACTTATTTATCCAACTATTGACCAGCTTTACACCAAACCAGTCGAAGACAATTTCATGAGTAACGTTCTAATGCAATGCCAAGTTTGATGCAATTACGTCAGCGTTGTTTTTTTCCTGCACTGGAAAGCAAAGATTGTTATGGGAACTAAAACTGGGAAAGTCACTTATTTGACACCTTTATTGGCCTCGACCCCTAGTCCACCAAGGCAACTCTGTACAAAACTAGCAATGTCAAATTAAATCAAATGAGCTTTATTTAAAAAAAAAAAAAAACAGTTTTGTACAGATTTGTCAAACAGTGTTCACTTTATTAAGCAACAAAAAAATGCCTATCTGATAGAGACATCTAGCCACAGATTCCTTATCTTAGAATCCTCCCCAGGCACCAGGCTGGCTCTTGAAATTTTCCCAGCAGTCCCTCTGCGTGTCGGTAGAGGGAATCGAGCTAGTCTGCCGCAGAGTAGTCTCTTGAATGTGATGTCAACAGAGTCCAAATAAGCCCGCCTCCAACGCGCCAACATCAGTTCATTCTTTTTCACGATAACACGCGGACCTGCACTGCCATTCCTCCAGACCTTTTTGGCCTACTTGACATTTTTAGGTCTCGGCCTGGCGAAAAGCAGCGCATGCGCTGCTCCGCCATGCAGAGGACCTTTTGGAATCTATACGATTCCAGCGTGCACGCGGGGAGAGAAACAATACAAAAGATGTGCACGCGGGGATTGGATCCTTTACTGGGGCATGATACACTGGGGATTATTTTTTTCTCGCCGCCAGTAAAGGCAGACCCCGTCTGCACATCTTCTGTCCGCCCTTTAAAGAGCCGTTCATGTCCCATTATGGCCCGCAAAGGGCAGCCGCGTGTTCATTTTTGTACTGCGCTTTCACTAAGTGAAAGCGCAATGCAATTATAAACAAGTGGCTGCCTTTGAGCAATGCAGAGAGCTTGTTTCACTCTGTCTTCAAAAGAAGTCTTTGATTTCTTTTCCTTCTTACACAGCATTGAAAACCTACGTCTTTATAATCCTTGATACAGCGGATTTGAGTGCTGTGACTTAAAAAGATTCCACTGCCGCCATCGCGGCTCGAACGTTGGCCACGCCCACTTTAGAGGCCACGCCCACCTCGACCAAACCTGTTAAAAGCGCTGATCACTAGCGCGCCAAAATTTAAATTGATCGACTCCTGAGGCGGAAAGCCGGGAGTGAATGCTCGCATATTTTTAAAACTGAATTGTGTATTTTGCTGTTTTTAATTTCCCTGTGCACTTACCCTGAGCACTTTCCCAGCTATTACGCCATCTAGTATCCTTGATACAGCGGATATGAGCGCTGTGACTTTGAAAGATTCCACTGTCGCCATCGCGGCTCGAACGTTGGCCACGCCCACTTTAGCGGCCACGCCCATCTTAGAGGCCACGCCTACTTTACCTATAAATGTGCCTCACACGTAAGCGCAGCGGACGAGTGCAGCGAGAGCGCCTAAGGCAAGCTCGTCTGCGCCCGTCCGCGATCGGACGCGGTCCAGGGCCATACCTTATGCCCCTCAGAAGAACCTCATATGGTGGAGCAAGCAAGAACTACTAGCCCTCCGCTGTAACACTGCTGAGTTGTGTAAGCACAACCTACGAGTGGAGGATAACATAGGCTGCGAACACTGTCACTTCTCCTATGATCCTGGTAGGAATATGGCCACCACGGATTACATCATACATTGCGGACTGATTAATGTCCGCTCGCTACGGAAACACAAGCTAGACCTATATGATCTACTTACCGACAAACAGTGGGATCTTGTGTTTCTAACTGAAACATGGTTAGACGAAGGATCCACACCTGACGCCCTAGAGGCACTCCCAGAGGCATATACAATATATAGACAGGACAGACCTAGAGGTAGAGGAGGGGGCATTGCTATTGTAGTCCAGAAAAGGCTACGATGCCAACTGGACTATTCCCCCATCCTGGATAGTGAGGCAGGGAGCTTTACGATTAAAGTGAATAACAACTGCACGCTGAAAGGCATGTTGATCTACAGACCCCCTGGCCCCACAGCCAGGTTCGAGGAAAGTCTGGTTGAAAGCAATATTGAGACCGCGTTATGCAAAGATACATTTCTGGTACTTGGTGACCTTAATTTACACTTCAATAACCCCTCAGACAACGTTAGCAAAAGCCACATCCAAGCATTAGGAGCCCTTCAATTGAACCAAATTGTAAATGGTCCTACCCACCAGCTAGGTCACTTGCTCGATCCCATATTTGTTAACTGGGGGGGAAGTAGAAGCTATGACCCCCATCCCCATGCCCTGGTCGGATCATTATCTGGTACCCTTTACCATTCGAATTCCTGAAGGTAGATCTCCACAGCCTACGGCACTGTATCACCTTAGGCGAAAATGGGCGACCTTTTCCCAGTCTAAGTTTTGCGAGGCGCTGACTATTGGAGGAAACCCTGGGGGGGATGATGCAGACATGGCTAACACCCATCTCTGTAAGCGCATCAATGATGCGCTAGATTGTACTGCTCCTCTGGCAAAAGCCAAACCTGGTGGCCGCGTTAAAAAAAACCACCCCATGGTTCAATGATGAATTACGTGATACGAAAATTGCATTGAAGCGAGCCGAGAGACTATGGCGTACGGCTCTCTCCAAAGATACTAGAGATGCCTACCTAACTGTGAGACGACTTCACCATGGCTTAATCAGGAAGTCTAAAGCTGTATATTACGCTACCAGAATTAGTGAAGCTGGTAACTCGACGAAAGAGCTATTCTTGCTCTATAAAACCCTTGCAAATGGAAAATCAGCCACCATTCCTGATGATTGTTCGCCCGAGTCCTGCGACAGGATCGCAGATTTTTTTGCGGAAAAGATATCAAAAATCTATTCCGCATTTCCGATTCAACCCACTAATGGGGCAGAATTTGTGGAAAGCCCAAGGGAATGGGGGGACAAACTCAGATTGACCAACTTTGTCACCCCGCCCCCAGAAGATCTCTTAAAAATCTGTAGATCTGTAAAGTCGGGGTCTCCACGGGACCCTACTACACCTAAACGCCTAGCAGACAGCCTAGTGGTTTTGGAACCCTACATCAGGCATCTACTGGACGTGTCTTTCAACACAATGACCGTGCCTAAAGATTGGAAAAAGACGGTGGTCCTACCCCTTAGGAAGAAACCCACTATCAGTTTTGATAAACTTGAAAATCTCCGGCCTATCTCTCTCCTACCCTACTTGGCCAAAGTGGCCGAAAAAATGGTTAATGTGCAACTAATGGATTTTGTGGACAAAGCTGCCTTATTGCACGACACCCAATTTGGCTTCCGTCCTAGTCATTCAACGGAATCGGCGCTCCTAATGGCGGTGGAGACCCTACGGCAGGGAGTGGATGAGGGTCATACTATGGCCCTCATCCTATTGGACCTGAGCGCGGCATTCGACACTGTAGCTCATTCCACCTTGCTACAGTGTCTGAATAGCGGAGGAATAACTGGAGCCGCACTCCAATGGATCCAATCCTTCCTGACTGGAAGAAGTTTCCAAGTCCGCCAAGGTGACCACTATTCCAGAGACATAGGATTGGGTCAGGGCGTTCCCCAAGTATCGTCCCTGAGCCCAACCCTTTTCAATCTTTATGTCTCCCCAGTGGCTCCGATTGCTGTTGGTCATGGATTGCAAATTGTATCCTACGCCGACGACACGCAGCTGGTTGTCTCCCTCTCGCATGCACCCGGCCTTGCCATGGACAGTTTCAGGGCCTGCATGCAAGATCTTGCAACCTGGATGTCCACAAATTGCCTGAAACTAAATGGCAACAAGACCGAGGTGCTCGTGGTGGGGGAGAACCCATCTGTCTGGTCGTCGGCGTGGTGGCCCCCATGCCTAGGTGAGGCCCCAACACCCCGACAAGAAGTAAGAAATCTTGGGGTCTGGCTTGATGCAGACCTGTCTTTCGGTCCCCAGATAGACAGGGTGACGGGCATCTGTTTTAGCGTATTAAAAAGTCTACGGAAGGTCCTAGTTCTCCTCCCCACGACCGCCCGTAGAACGCTGGTGCATGCCCTTGTCACAGCGCGCATGGACTTTGGCAATCTGCTGTATCTGGGAGCAACCTGTAAGGCAATCAATAGCCTACAGGTGCTTCAGAATGCTGCAGCCCGTCTCATACTAAAGCTTCCAATAAGATCGAGCTCCAAAGCTGCCCTTCAGACCCTCCACTGGCTGCCGGTAAGGAGCAGAGTTGATTTTAAATCCCTATGCACTTGTCACCGCATCCTTGCTAAGAAGGCGCCTGCACCTCTCCAGAACCTAGTCACCAGGTATGCTCCATCTCGCGCTTTGCGCTCCTCACATGGAGGCCTACTAAAGGTCCCTAGAGTGAGAAGGGCCCGTATGGGAGGAAGATCCTTTCGCTACCTGGTGGCGAAGAGCTGGAATGCTCTACCCCTCGATCTCCGTCTGGATCCATCGGAATCCAGTTTCCAGAGGAAACTAAAAACACACCTATTTTCAAGATAGTCGGGTCCACTCCTTATTTCTGTTTCGAGTTTGTTTCTTTCAGTTAGCGCGGGGACACGCTTCTTAGCGTAACCAGGCGCTTTATAAATTTCCCTTATTATTATTATTATTATTATTATAATTGTATTTAACCAGTGAAACATCAGTGATGGCTGGCGGACTTTAGAAAATACACCTTTCAAAATGACCAATGTAAGTAATATATATAATTTATCTTAGATAATTAACTCAATATACATTGGATAACTAGATAACTAAGTATTTGGGGTGGTTTACGTAAGCTGTCAATAGTATAACGCTTTGCATTTTGTCTGATCATGTTGCAAACATTTATTGAGAGTTTAAACTGTTCAATTTTCCCACCTTGCACCAGCGGCACACAGAGGGAGATGTGTTGTGCATCTTGCGCGCTATAGCGGCATTAATTAACAATAACAATAATAATCGCCAATCACAGCAAGGTTTAGGGAGAGTAGCCTGCTCATTGGCTGGTCAGAAGGTCTTAGACAAATAGTGAAGTAGGTCTTCCATTCCAACCGCAGCCATCACTAGTGTGGACGGGATGACAGAGGCACCCTGACAGGCTATGAACCAGCCAGCTGATCTCAGAGCTGCTGTCTTTCATCATATGCACGTAACATATTAAATGATGAGCTACGAGTTTAAGTCATAGTGAGTTGGAGACACTTCTTGCTTAAGTTATTTAAATGGTGTTAGAGGACTTTTTTCATCTATACTGATGAAGCTTTTTGTGACATTATTACCTCTACTGCTGGTGTAACTTTATGATATTGTACTGCTATTGTTTCTTGAGACTTATATTGCATGGAATTGACCATTAGTGTGGCACTTCACCCGCCCTCTTTAGCTTGAATTGTCGTGTTGGTCCGTAACTGGGCAGATCTATCTAACCTGAATAATAGTTCCGCTGTGCACTGGCATATTATTACTTTAGGATCTATCTTTTAGCTATCACACATGCCCTTTCCAAATATATATGTTAAGACAAATTAAGGGACTTGTTGGAAGGAGCACTATAAAGAAACAAATGGAGGCGAGAACATATGGTATTTATATCTTGAAATCAGACAGATCATGTCCTGAATTCCTGAATGAATACATTTTATTTGGTTAATAAATGGTATCACAAAATAATAAAGTATCACATTTTAAAGTAACACATTTTGACTCAGTTGCAGAAGCTTGGTTGCAGAAACTAAAACGATTTCGTGACTTAATCTGTTTTAGAATCAAACGAAAATGCATTGTGTTGTGAACAGGAAAAAAAACAAATCCTTGAAATCAAACTTTTGCAAAGAAGCACAAAAAAATTGATAGTTTTAGACTAAGTCTAGGATAGACGAATTTAAAACAAAGCTACTTAGACTATGACTGCAACTTAAAACTGTTCATAAACACTTTCAGCCCTGCTACGTGCCATGCAACACGGGTTAATCTAACGCATCTCAGGGCTTTTTCCCAGATGAAACAGTCAGCACACAAATTACAAACGAGGTGATCCGGCATTCAGTGCCCCCAGTACCAGGTACACAGAGGCTCTTAGAATACCCAGGGTTGAGAAGGTGTGAGAGAGTGCTGTGTGCATTCACTCACACCTCTAGAGCCAGCTTATTTTCATTTAGGTCAAGTGGCTGCGGAAGCAATGCATCCAGTGCTTAATTTGTAAAAAACATAAGTGCCAGGGCCCTCGTCAGGAGGCCACTGCTGTTTGCACCACCCATTGCCCCTGCCATGCTGCCAAGGACACCACAAACAAAACTACTAACCGTCCCACTCCTACAAGTGTGACAATGCAGGCTATTCAAGGCCCCCAAAGCTATAAGAATGGTTTGGGTGACAGATATTAGTCATTTTAATGCATTTTCAATACTAAACAACTATTATTTTGCTCATCTCTAAATAAACAAGCATTGGCATAGCCAATAGGTCTCGCCTTTGGGACCTTATAAGTGTTTAGCCATGCAACAGTTGATGTTGTTGCGCCAAGGATATTGTGCTGCATAACTAAACACTTATAAGGTCCCAAAGGCGAGACCTATTGGCTATTCCAATGCTTGTTTTTATTGACGTGGCAGTGTACCTTTTCCCCTTTTCTTCAATGTCCTTGGGGTTCAAGCCTTGTGAGTCCTATAGACGACAAATGTGCGCCCCGGATCTTCACTTGATTTGCATGGGGAGTCTGGGTGAGCACCACAACTCCGACTAATGCGACTCTTGTCAACAGCTCCGACAGAAAGTGCGCAGGGAACGTCGCATGGAGCTCCTGGCGGCACAGATTTTAGGTCTTCGAAGTCTTCTAATCGGCCTAGGTCCCCTACGTGTTCTAGGAGCCATTCCCTCAGGCGTCATTCACCTTCGGCATCCGGCGGTAAGTCTCAACGCCAGTGGTCGAAGTTGCAGCACCTCCCGCCTTAATCGCTTACCGCTGATCCCCACATTACTGTTGAAGTGTCGAGGCATGAGTCCGTCGTGTGTCTCCCCACCTATCCTGGGTTCGGGGCGTCTTTGACCCAGATGGACAATATTCTCAATCTCTTCTTTCCGTTCTTGGGTCGTCACCTCCCTCTGGAGCGCCCTCAGGCCCCAAAGAAGTGCATGAGGTCGTGCTTCAGATCAGCCTCTTGTGTCTAATATCTCAGCAGCACTGGTGCATAGCCCATCCCGGCTTCTACCTTTTGCTCCTGCTTCTGGTCTGCCAACTCCAATGTCCGTGTTGAGCTCTTGTCTGCTGGCTCCCGTAGTGGTGCCATTGAAGCCCATTGATGTTCCTTCCGATGTTGACTCGTTGCCTTATCGGCGTCGACCGGCTTCTGTCACGGTGTCTCTTTCTCCATCGTTCTTTCATTGGAGATCCCTTTTTTCATAATCAGTTTCTCATGGTGGTTTCCTAAGCAATACGTGGGTGCTCTTATTTGCTGTATGTGTTACTGCGGATGAGCACGCTGTGTCTGCTCCTTCCATTCAGTTTCGGGCCTGGACTCTATGGACTATTGTCTTTGGTCCCCTTGCATGCCCCGATCTTAGATTGCATTCAATTCGGAGCTTCCTGATTACTGGTTCTATATGGTTTCTCCCGGTCTTATGGTGTTCTACTCCCTACGGGCTTCCCATTGGCCTCCTTGGGGATCGAACCTTTCGATGAGCATCTTGCTTCCCTATAATTTTTGGGATAGTCTGGTCCCTTTCTATTTTTTGGAACAGCTTCTCCTGTTGCGGAACTTTGGGAAGGTCAGTTCACAGCTCCTCCTCCCTCGATGGTATTGCTTGGACATCCAATTCTAAAATAAGGAATCTGCGGCTAGATGTCTCTATCAGATTAACAAGTTACTTACCTTCGATAACACCTTATCTGGTAGTGACCGGATCTAGCCGCAGATTGCATATCAACCCATCTATCCTCCCCACTCTGCAAACTGAGGGCCTGTTGTCTCCAAGATCCCCTCTTGCATACTACTACTATGGTTCATTTGATCTGTACTTGTTTGTGCAAGATTTTATTTCACTTTTTGGCATATTTTCTTGAGACTGTGTTTCTAAGTGGCTCCATGTTGCTGGTACGGAAATAGTCACAAAAGAAACTGACGTCAGCGCATCGGGGGAGGGCTTATACAAACTTCATTGACGTCACATTCGAGAGACTTTGCTGCTGCAGAGTCACTCAACACCATCTACCGGCACGCAGAGGTACTGCCAAATTCTGGATCCATCCTGGCGCCTGGGGATTAGTCTAAGATAAGGAATCTGTGCCGCTTAGATCTAGTCTCTAACAGATAAGGCATTACTGAAGGTAAGTAACTTGTTCTTTCATTGAACCATTTGACCTAGCCAGAACTACAGAGTTCTTTATCTCTCTTACACTCTAAAGTGTAGCTTTTCGGGGCGTGGCCAAGATGGCGGCGTGAGCGGACGTGCTGCTCCTGAGCTCCAGCCGACGGCCTGATATAGCAAAGGCCCTGGGGCCGTTTTAGCCCTGTTCAGCACATCTCACTGGGTTTGGAGAGGTCCCAGTACTGTTTGGGACTGATTCAGAGTGGAGACGGTGCCTGCTTGTGCGGATCTACAGAGAAGAACGGACTGTGTGTCGCATCGGCTGGGCCGCGTCCTAGCACCAGGAAGCCGCAGGTAGAGCGGAGAAGGTCCGGTGAGGCGAGCCCCGATCTGCCTGGGTTGAGCGGCAGCCTCAGGAAGACACGGCGGCACGCCGGCCGAAACCGGTGGCCGACGGTGCGTTGTGGTTGGGGCGCTGTGAGCCTGGTGGAATGCAGCAGTGACGGGCCCGGCCCGCCATCTTGCGAAAGCGGTGTCCCAGACCCTGAGCCTTCATGAAGGCAGCTGCAGTTATCCTGGCAGACAGTGGAGTTAAACCTCTTGGGAGCGGCAATGGGAGCTTGGCGGTGCTGGTGAGCGGATGAGCTCCTACATATCAGACTGCCGAGAGTGACGGACGGGCGACGGGGCGGCCTGTAGCTGGGTCCGGATGCCCCCCCCGCCCTTTCCTTTGGAACGAGCTTGGTGGACCACAAGGGTTCGCAGAAGATCGGGCCTAGCAGTCACCTGAGGGGACAAGCGGGGCTGCGCGATCCCGCCTGGGGTCACAGTTGGGACAGAGAAGGCCGGTGAGGCGAGTCCTGATCTGCCCGGGGAGAGTGGCAGCCTTTGGGGGACATGTCGACATGCCGGCCGAAGCTGGTGAACAACGGAGCGGTGTGGTTACGGCAGCGTGAGCAAGGTGGAGAGTAGCGGTAAGAGGCCCGGCCCGCCATTTTGCGAAAGCAGCGCCCCAGAGCCTGCGTAGAGGCAGCTGTGGGCCTCCCAGTGGATAGTGGAGCTCCCCCGCTGGAGAGCGGCGATGGGAGCTTGGCGATGTTGGGGAGCGGAGGGAGCCACTGCCTAGCGGACTGCCGGGATTGACGGGCAGGCATTGGGGCGTCCTTCGATTGAGTCCGCCCTCCCCCTCGACCGAACTTGGTGGACCACGAGGGCCCAGAGAGGACCGGGCCTAGCAGTCTTCTGAGGAGACTGCGATTCCGCCTGGGGTCCCAGGTGGGGCAGAGAATGCCCGGTAAGGCGAGTACTGACCTGCTTGACTGCAGGGGGGTACCTATTACAGGGCTTGTGGCAGTGGCAAACGAGGCCTGGTGTAGCCTTGGACTGAGGGTGGAGGCCCCTCCCCCTCTCGACCGGACCCCGCGCAAGCCGAGCAGACCACGAGGGCTCGGAGAGGATCGGGCCCAACGCCAAACTGCAGAACCTGGGATACGGGCGGTTTCCACGACGACAGCCTGCTGAGGCTCTGCCGGCGGGTCTCCAGCATTCCACCTGCGAGGATTGGAGCCGAGCCTCCACGGGATGTCTAGTGGTCAGGTAGGCCGGCTTTCTGGACGGTGCAAGTCTTGCTCCAGGGTTTGTCTGACAGCGCAGGAGAGCCTGACTGACTGGGGCATAGCCCAACTGGTGGAGCGGCCTGGTAGGCCTCTGGGGGGCCTGCTTTGGGACCCAGGGATCTGTAACCTCACTGGAGATCTAGCCCAGAACTTGGAGCCTAACGAAACGGCTTGAACGTCCTAGGGATTACATAATTGGCGCCGGCCCAGGGGGACGGACTCCGCTGGTGAAGGTCCCCGAGGCTTTGGCTGCGTGAGCAAGGCCTTTGGCCTGGCCTGGTCATCGGTGTTTGCATTGGTATTGTAGGGCCTGATAACTTTGCTGGAGTCCCTGGAGGGGGGACTGTGATTCCTGTGGAGACTAGTATGCGCAATGTCCACCTCTAGGGGGTGTAAAGACAAGACCCTGAAGGATCTGTTTGTCAAAGCACAAGCGAACCAACAACCCACCCCTATGGCCTCGAGTTCTACACAACCCACCTCGGGGCAAGAAGGTGGGTCGGAGCCTATCACCAAATCCTTTTTGGAGTCCCTGTTTACTACCCTGCGGGAGGATATCCATACACTGAAAAAAGAATTCACGGAGGAGATTAAAGAGGTCCGCAGGGATGTGGATGGGATCGGCAAACGGGTGGCAGATCTGGAGGGCAAAAGTGACAGGAAAGAAAATTAAATAGAGGCACTACAGCAGGAAATCCTCCGACTCCATGACCAACAAGTTGACCTGCAGTCCCATCTGGAAGACCTGGAGAATCGTTCTCGGTGACACAATGTAAGAATTCAGGGAGTGACATTGACTGAAAGATTTGTTTAGCTTCTCAAGAGACCTCTTCAACCACATTCTAGGGCGCCCACCTGCATCGGAGCTTCGCCTGGACAGGGCCCATCGAGTGGGCCCCTGCGCTCTGCCTCGGCCCCACCACCAGACATTTTAGTATGTGTGCAGGACTATCACACCAAGGAGGAGATTCTTCAAAAAGCTCGGCAGTTGCACCCTCTCTCATTCCGGGACCAGTCGCCGGTCCTGTTTCAAGACCAGGCTGCCCTCACCCTCCAGAAGCGCAGAACTTTTAAACCAGTCACGGCCTTCTTACAACACGCAACATTTCTTACAGTTGGGACCACCCGTTTCGCCTTGTGTTCAAAATGGACAATAAGATATATCAGCTCCGCTCTTTGTCAGAAGCCTGCCGCCTCCTGGGCATTGACCCTCCACCGGAGAAGAGCGACTCGACCAGCCAGGCGGCGGACCGCGATGACTCCCAGCCCAAATGGTGCCAGCAGCGGCGACGTCACCCAGTGCGGAAACCCCCTGCAGTGAAGATTGCGGAGAGACAGCATGCTGCAGTGGAAGCGGTCTCGTCTGACTTAACTTCTACCCAACGTGGCGGACTTTTCTAACTTTATAGGGCCGAATGTTTGCTTGCTTTAGGCTTTGGGCCATTGGCGGGAGGAGAAGGGTTCTTGGTTGATTGACGGATTACCTGTTCTACGATTACCTGTTCTACTGGTTACCAATCATCGGCAGATGATGGACCATATGTTTGAGTACTTCTTTCTTCATTTTTGGGGGACTTTTGGGGAGGGGTTTGTTTTGGGAGGGAGTTTGCTGTTCTTTGTCCACCGGGCGCCTAAGTCTCAGATAGATACCCAGGGATTGGGCGTTCACGGGAAGTGTGTCTCACGAGCCACTGGGTTCCTCACCACTAAAGTGCCGTCCCAGCCGTCCACATATTTCATAGGATAGATGCCAGTTACAGAGCTTACAATACTCACACTTAATGTGAGGGGGCTGAACAATCCAGTTAAACGTAAAGCGGTTCTGTTATGTTTAGAACAATCCCATGCAGATATTTGCCTCCTACAGGAGTTGCATCTCTTACAGAGGGATTGCCATTGTGTCCGGTTACGGAAGTTTCCCCTCCAGTTTTCTTTTTCTAACTCTACCAAGACGGCAGGAGTTGCTATATTGGTGGCTCAGAAGTTTAGAGGCAAAGTTATGCACAAATCGGCAGAGATTAAGGGAAGGTTGTTGTCCTACAGGTTCTCTTTGGGTGATATTACGTTTACTGTGGGGTCCATCTACGCCACCAATGACGGCCAAGAGAAGTTCTTTCACAAAGCTCTTACGGAGTCTACAACCATGCCGGACCGCCACATTGTGCTGGGGGGAGATCTCAATTTAGTCTTTGATAATATTTTGGGTAGGTCGTGTCAACGCTCCTCCCAAGCTGGTACTCTCTACAGAGGGACGGTCTTGTCTAGTTGAGCTGGGCTTCAGGGTCCTCTGGAGAAGCTTTCACCCCCAGGAGAGGGATACTCCTATTATTCTAGTGCGCACAAAACATACGCTCGCCTACATTATCTGCTTGCATCCATGCCCACACATGTGCTGGCTACCAACGTGGTGATAGGGACTGCCTCGCTTTCTGATCATGCCCCAGTGACGGTTGTCCTTTCCCTCCCTGCAGCCCAGCGCGCGCAGCGACATTGGCGCCTCAGAGAGACTTTATTACACCGCAAGGAGGTGGTTACACGGGTACAGCGCGCTATATCAGACTATCTTACACACAATAGCAACACTGATACTTCGCTCGCGACACAGTGGGTGGCTCTGAAGGCTGTCATAAGAGGGGAGCTCATAGCAATCTCTGCCGTGGATAAAGCTGAATGGCAGCGTAAGTGAGATGACCTCACTCAGCGGACCAGGGAACTGGAGCAAATGCATCAGAGGACTGGGGCTCCTAGGATATGGAGGCAGTTAAAAGCGACTAGGCAACAATTAGCTGCCCTTGATCAAGACCAGGCAGAGTTTGAGGCTATGCGGTTGCGTCATTCCTATTACACTGGCGGGGACAGGTGCGGGCGCTTACTTGCACACAAACTGCGTGAAGTGAAGCCACAGCAGACAGTGCAAGGAATCCTTCGGGGTGACGGAAGGTGCGTCACGGATGACCACGAGATTGCTGGTGCTTTCAGTGACTTTTATGCCCACCTCTATTCCAGCGACCCTACTAATGACCAGGATGTAGACACATTTCTGGACTCCATTCCTCTCCCAGTCCTCACATGGGACCAGGCAGAACACCTACAGCGAGATATCCGACCATATAAAACAGTCTGTACTCAGGTTGCCCCTCTGCTTACGCGCCTCTTTAATTCCTTTTCGGAGCCGGGGGCGATTCCGGGTGACCTTTTGGCGGCCTCCATTGTAGTCATACCTAAACCAGGGAAAGACAGGTCTCTGTGCGGGGCTTACCGTCCTATATTCTACTTAATGTAGATCTCTGTACACAGGGATCCTGGCTGGCCGTCTCCCTCCCCATATGGGAGGCCTTGTGGATCCGGACCAAGCCGGGTTCATCCCAGAGCGCCAGACCTCTGACAATACTAAACGGGCCTTCTACCTAATTGAGAAGGCTACGCGCACGGAGGGGGAATATATGATGTTGGCCATCGACGCCGAGAAGGCGTTCGATAGGGTCCTCTAGAAAAAGTGCTGGAGAAGGTGGGATCGGGGTCAAAGTTCCGTACCTTTGTAATGAACTGCTACAAATTCCCGACGGCCACGGTGCGCGTCAATGGCCATACATCCCCCCGGTTTTTTATTGAGAGAGGCACGAGGCAGGGATGCCCATTGTCGCCCCTGCTCTTCGCCCTCTACATGGAACCATTGGTGCAGAAATTGAGGCTTAACCCGCGAGCAAAGGGGATCAAATTCGGGGGTTATATTCACACGATCAGCTTATATGCGGATGATGTCCTGATTTCCCTGCCTCAGCCGGCGGACTCCCTACCGGCGTTTTTGGCGGACCTGGAACTAGTCGGTCGTGTTGCCGGGTTCAAGGTTAATATGAGTAAATCGGTGGCCCTCGACTTGTCCTTAGAGAAATCCACTCGGACTCTGTTGCAAGGCTCCTTCCCCATCCAGGGGGCGGCGGGAACGGTTCCCTATTTGGGGATTCAGCTGGGCCCCTTTGCTAGATACCGTTAATATCAATTACACTCTGCTGCGACAAAAGATTCGGCGGGAGTTGGGGTGGTGGAAACACTACCTGTTGTCTTGGCTGGGCAAAGTCGCAGCAGTCAAGATGACTGTGCTCCCTCAGATCTTATACCTATTTGGCACCATTCCCCTCTGGCCACCCCTGGGATGGATAAAGCAGACACAGTCTGACTTGGCTCAGTTCATATGGAACGGGAGGAAACCGCGTATGAAGCTACGGCTGGCGATGCTACCTCCTGAACAAGGAGGAATTGGAATACCAGACTTGATGGCATATTTTCAGGCTGCTCAGTTACGCCTCTTGGTGGAATGGAGTCGATGGGAGTCTGGAAAGCACTGGTTGTTTCAGGACCCCTGCAAGAAATTCCCTTTCTCCGTAAACAGCATAGACCCCCTAATCTATACGCGTCATACATTATGAGGGTTCCTTTGAAGGTATGGGACCAGACTAACGTCAGCCATGAACTCACCTCCTTTCTGTCTCCTCTCACCCCTATCATGGACAATCCTGACTTTACCCCAGGGACGGATCTGGCGGCCTATGCGAAGTGGAGGCCGGTGGGGTGCTGATTCCTTTTTCACCTATACACAGCGGAGGATATCATTCCCTTCTCTCAGTTTCGGCAAGATTTTGGACTGCCAGAGTCTGAGAGACTTAGGCACTTGCAGGCACGACACTGGGCGCTTAGTGAGCACATACGCCCGACAGAGGATAGACGTCTCACTTTTTATGAACATTGGTTAATCACGCGTAAGCCAGACAAAAAACTAATATCGGATCGCTATAAGATGCTGCAGGGCAAATATATACATACCTATAGTGCTGGCAGGGCGTGCTGGGCGAGAGAGCTAGGCAGGACACTAACACACAAAGACTGGGAAGGAATATATTACCGGGCAAGACATTCTGCATACCACATGGAGCTCACAGATACCCTCACTAAAATCGCGGCCTACTGGTACTACACTCCCGAGCGTTTCCATGAAATGGACCACTCCAGAGATGCAACGTGCTGGTGGGGCTGTGGACAGGTGGGCACATTAGTGTATTTGCTCTGGGATTGTGCGCAGATTCAAGGGTATTGGAAGCAGATATTAGATGAGGTGGATACACACTTTGACACAAAGATCCCATGTTTTCCATCATACGTTTTGTTGGGGCTACCGAACTCCTTAACATATCTGCTGCGTTCCCGTAGGGGCCGCTTGATAGCAATTGCGCTGGGCTCAGCGATGCAGAATATACTTGCACATTGGCGAACCACGCACGTTCCCACATTCCATGGATGGCTTCAGCGCCTTTGGCTAGTGCTAGGTATGGAAAAGCTCTCACTGACGATGGCTGGAGGGGAACAAATATTCGGAGCTATGGCAACCCTTCCTATCCTTATTGGCCTCGGAATTCCATGAGGTTACCTGCCCTAGATATCTCCGGTTATTGCGCCTCTCGGACACAGAGTAGTGGAAGCTCATACGGAGACAGTGTGGGTGTGTTTGAAGATAGGCGGTGGGCACTGAATGTGGGTAGTGGGTGGGTAAGATTAGGGCGGTGGTAGGGAGGAGGGTTTTTTTTGTATTGGTTTTTCTGTGTTCCTTCTAACTGTAGGATTGAGCATACTATCCCCTGGTTAGTCTAAATTCACACCAGTGCTGATGGACTCATTGGCCTTCCGACTCTTCGCTTTGAATCGCATCCACAAATATGTTCGATGTATCAGTAATGTGTGAATATTTGTGTGACAATCCTTCAATGAAAATGATTTAATACTAAAGTGTAGCTTTCAGTTATCTCTCTTTAGTAGGTCTGCTCAAGTGCTATTCTCATTTTGCTTCTGCCGAATACAGCCTACAGTATGATGCAGCCCACTTCAGCCACTGGCTTTCTGCACTATAAGCGACAGCATTTTGAACTTGCACATCCATCTAAAAAGTATTCTACTTCATTGGTAGACCAATTTTTGCTTTCACTTCGGTTTTTGTTTATTCTGCAATGGTTATTTTTTTTACTAAAATACTTTTTACGAAAGTACACACCACTTTTAGATATCAGTATTACATGGTTTGGGATCGAGGCTGACAAGTGTGTATGTTCATTATGTCCACATAACAATTAGGCTTCACCTCTTGCAACACAAGCTGTTTGGTTGCCAATATGTACAGTGTCACAGTATGGTTGTGGAAAAGAGGATTATCTGCTGCTTACGCAGTTTATTCATCCATATGTCTAAGATGTTGAAAATCGTTGTCGATTATTAATACTAAGCATTTACTTTAGTGTGAGTGCTCAAATAAAGCAAGTTGTGAGCTCTAGCAGCAGTTCCAATGTAAGGATATGTAAACATATCAGTAAAACGTAATAATTCGAGGCTATTTATAACGCTCACCTAATGCTCCATCATATGCGAAACATTCAGACGAATGTAAGATTGGTTATTTAATTTTAAAGGGGATATACCCAAAATATATTTGCAACTTCAAACAATGGATAATGGTTGAATACAAGTTTGCTAAACAATTGCGCAGTTTATTTGCTTTAATAATAAATTATGCCAAAAAGATATTTGCAACGTGAAAACAAAACGAAGGTCAGACAAACTGTTGTGCTTAATTTACGGACAACTTTAAAGACCATTTTTCTAATGCATCATTTAATTAGACCTATTTGATGCAGGCTCATTTTGAAAAGAATAATAATAATGTACAATAAGTGTTAAGCCAGTATGGGCAGTGTACAACTAATATGGATCCCATTCTTAAAGAAAGTCACGAAAGTGCACATGCCGATTTTGACCTTGTATTGGTGCTGTCAAAGGTATAAAGGTGTAGATTTGCTCATGAAAAGACAGGCTGAGCATGTGCAAATTCACCCGTTGCAATTGTTATTTTTTTTTTTTCACCAGGGAGAAAATATTGTCCTTCCCGTTGGAGAACTTCATTCCCATTGTGGAAACTTTTTTCTCCTGCCCTTGCCAGGAATACATTGTTTAACTTTTCTAGGTGTGAAGGGGTTGGACAGAAGTTGGTGAATGCCCTTCAACGTATAATTTGGTTGGTGTCCCAAAAACTCGCAGGACATTCCAACCATGTTAGGACCATGTCCCACCTACTCCCAACATCTGTAAATAGATGTGCTCACATGAAAATGTTCATATGAGCACCTCCATTTTTTAATTTAAAAAACCAAACCTTCGGCATGTGTGTTGCCAAACTCGCATGCGTAGACAGCCTAAAATGTTGATCCTGACAAGACTGTGCACATTTTATCTAGTTGTAAAATGTATATGTCTTTTCATTGATATAGCATTTAGCTTGTGCTCCAAATTATGGCAAGCAAGGGAACTGTGTCACGGTGAGATGAAGTGATATGCCCAACATTTGCACTGCACTGTATGGTCAAATGTTGAACCACTTGATCCACTGGTGGCACCCTAAGCACTGGGTCACACGCAGAAGCAGAATATTTGTTTACTCACTGAAACATGTTGTGAAATCAAGTGAATGCTTACTCTGCTATAATGGGATCTTGGTCATGATAAAAGGGCTGGCATATTCAGGGTTCTACTGTGATAAAAAAAGGTAACCTAAACATATTCCATTCATAAACTGTGCCTATCCATTTGCAGAGCCTGTGTTTATTCAAAGATCTACGACAAATACAGCCATGGTATATTCAGAATGTGGTAGAATCAGAAAGGTGTATGGACAGACCCTTGGTGCAATCCACACCTTCACCCAATATGGGCCGAAGCATTATTAGAGAAGCTATTATTGGAGAATGCTGCCATCATTTTTCACCTCATCGCAGGGCACCACATGGGAGAAATTGATTTTTTACACGACAAGTCAATGTAGTCACGTGAGCAAGTAGATCTTGTATTCATTTCCATACCCCTAATAGCCATTGCATAGGTTTGCAAAACAAAAATAATAATTAAAAAGAATTGAAGTCTTAGTAATTGAGACTTATTGGCTTTATAAGTGTGTGTTATATATATGGGTGATGATACTTTATTTCTTAGAATAAATCTTGATCATTTTCCTCCATCCTCCATATCTTATCAAGTGCTTAGTAGTTTGGTTTAGATAGTGTTTTGAGGTTGTGTAAATATGTAGTGTGGAACTTGTAATATTCATTTGTTTTAAATCATCCGCGTATTGGGAAAAAGTGACTTGTTTGATGCACGAGAGCCTGCCTACTCATGAAAATTGAGGAAGACTGAGATGTATGAAGACAATGGATTTAAGGAATGAGACTCGATTGAAGGGCATAAGGGTCATAATGAGACCATTAAAGTGTTTGTGACAGGTAGACTTTATAGGCGTGGTTCTGATGTATAATCCAGACTTGCCTATAAAATGACAATCCGACCAACAAAATTAATATAACTTAAATATGGCTGAGACTGTATTGAGGGAGGATAGTAGGAAAACAAAATGTGGAGTGCTAATGTACCAGTCCACACGAGTGCAAGTATGACTGTCAGGGTGTGCAGCTGAATGCTATGCATTCTGGGTTTTCTGGTTTACTGATGTCCAATACAAATGAAAGGATTTCTTCTTAACATAGTGTATTCCATTGGTCCATTACTAATGTACTGCTATCTCCAGCGGTCAAAAGGATGAGGAAAGCTGTGCCATTTTAAAGAACAAAGGGTCAAAGCGGTTTGAAATCAGGGTTTCTTAAGTCGGAAAAACACTTAGCCTAGGAAGGGTGCTCTGCATCAAAGTAATGAGTGCTGATGTGGAGAGCTGCCGCGCTCCCTCCTGTGCCCATGTGTGCCTTCTATACTCTTCAGTATGTTGAATGCTTTAGAAGGGGCTCGCAAAGATTCCAAAGATGCTCTTCCTAACATTTGATATTTTGTTTTTGTTTGAATCCCAAATTCGGATACATTTTGCACACATGTCATGGCATTCTACAGAGCACCAATGCTCACCTCAACATAAGGGCTGTTTAAGCTGTAGAGATCACATGTGTAACATGTGACAACCGGTAAAACTATTACAAATGCACTTCTGAATGAATAAACTGTCTTTGAAGCAAGGACAATGGACCACTAACTAAATCTGTTTCCTCAAGTAAAACAAGGTGCAGTAATGAGGTATGCGGTGGGGGGGCGCGAGTTTCTACCCACTTGGGGCAGACCGGAGTCTCTAACACTCTGTCCTAGGGGAGATGGCAGTTGGCTAGTGAAGGAGTGCTCCCTTCATCTTTGAGAATGGAGCATACAAGAATGGTGCCACAAGTGGAGTTTGTACAGGATTCCCTACCCTGGTGTTCGCTGTTTGGAGAGTGCACCTCACCACCAAAACATGTGCCTACATAGCAATAAAATACCTGAGGCCAAAAGAACTGGCACATACTCGAAAGGGAAGAAGACACCTTGCACATCACAAACCTCTGGAAGAAACCAGCCAACATAGACACATCAGACAAATAAACGATAACTGTAGGCGAAAGCCTCTTGTAGACATACCAACAACGTAGAGTGGGCTTTGAGTCCCCGATTGTTTACAATTGGTTAGCTTTTTTGTCACTGTCATTTGCTCATTTATTACTCAAAGGCTTGCCTTCCTTTTCGTGTGTGTGTCTCCTCCATGGAGCCTGTGCTCTTTACCATATTTTTGATTGGCTGTCTTGCATTCTTCCATTGCTCACTTTAGGGAACTACTTTGTTCATTTTCATTAAGCTTTCATTGAGAATGCATGTAGTTTCTTTACCTCGTGGGTTTCCCCCACCTCAAAAACCTTCTCTCCCTCCTGTTGTTTCCTCTTCAGCTGCCCCTCCACCCTCTACTTTGTTTCTCCGCATTTCTGATGGGCCCATCAGATCAGATGGCATTTGCTGCCAGGGCATGCAGCGTTCTACAAAGCCTTTGTTGCTCCCTCACCCACTTCCAGTTGCTTCCCTCTCTACTCATTCCTAACCCCCTCCTCTGTTCTTCCCCACACCCCTTGCAGTCTTTTAAAAAATCTTTTAATTTTATTGTGTAGCAGGCACTCTGCATGTCAAAAAGCACTTTCAAATTATTGTTTTTTACTAATCGGATTGGTGTCTTCCATTTTGAAAATGAAAATAAAATTTGTTTTAAATGAAAATGGCAACCGCGCCATTCCAAAGGCAAGTGTAAGTCTCATTGCGCATGCCTCCAGAATGATGTGGCCACATCACGCAATGTTATTTTCCCCTACTGATTCTGTGCAGCATTGGCAAAAAGCAAACCAAAAGGTGAACAGGGTGATCATGACTATCTTTAAACCTGTCACGTAATCCTTTTTGAGGAAGTTTGAGAAGTTTCACTGTGCTTTCACACATTTCCCCATCGAAGGGTGGCATTCCTTGCCAAGATGCACAAATTATTTACCATATTAAATACTTCGTATTGGGTACTTGTAGCACTCATTAAACTCCTACCCTATTCTTACAACATTATAATAACATGTGTTCCTTGATTGTGAATTCACCAAAGGTGCATTGAAATTTGGTATTTCAATGCTTTATTTGTTTTTACCATAACAACGATAAGAACATTTTTCACAGACCAATTACAGCACTCGTGTATGGTCGATGTATTGAAATTTGACGCAAACAAGCTTTCCCGGGACTGCCTGTAACCATAATGGTTGTTTGCTTTTGATATGCAGTGTTGGCTGTTCTGTTTTTTTCTGTGCGGCAAACGAGTATAGGCACGTGGCAAACTCAGATGCAATTGCTTGCGAGATACTATGTGGAGTACTAATAAACTATGTACATTGGTGATGGTTTCTCACCATAATAAGGTAGTAAAACACTTATTGTATGTGTTCTTTTTCACCCTAAGTCATAGGGTTATCACACATGATAAAACAAGGTGGCTGGGGTTCGTGCATTGATTGAAATTCAGAAATAAATTAAGAAATTAGTTCATATTCACTTTATTCGACTTAATCAATGACATTTGTACATGGAAATGTGGTGTGTGAACATTTATTTGTCAGATTAGGTTTTGGATTCGCCAATTCAGACTAGAAGACGTAGATGCTGTCCCTCCATGCTTTCCCCGAATCTTTATTGTATGCTTCTATTGATTTCATATGTTTTGACTTGGATTTTGAAACTGGAGCTGTTGTGCACCAACAATTCCTCTACCTACCCACTCTGCATGCAATTTCTTTTTCTTTTTAATGTAAATATGGAAACTAAAATGAAATATATTTATGAATGGGTAACGTTATCGTTACGAGTTTGATAAGACACATTATTGTTTCTGGTGACAGTTTATCCAACTTACAGTGTGATGAAATCCTTTGGGGCTTATTTACAAGCCACTTGCGACTCCGGTGCGTCACTTTTTCCTGTAGGAAAAGTGACGCACCAGCGACGCAAGGGGCTTGTAAATAATCCCCCTCTACCTTTGGTGAATGAATGCACTTTTGAAATTAATGAATTTACAAAATGCATAGCAAAGCTTTGGAAGGAAAATTTACCAAAGGCAACTTCTAGTAGTGACTGCTTAGATTTCTGAAAATATATTTAAGGAGGGGCCTTTCACATTTGGTGGGTTTGTTTACAGTCAGTTCTTATACCGTAAGTCCTTGATCTTTATAACATAGGCATTTATCTCGTTTTGACCTGGAGGTCAAATTTGTGACAAATTTGTGACTTGTTCAGACAAGCATACTGACCCATTTCATGCCCAGCTGTTTGAGGCGTTGCTGTTTGTGTTGTCCTTGGCGGTGTGGCAAGGCATGGTGCTGTGCACTGTTAAGGGTTTTTTGGCAGCTATCTTTGATTTTCTGAGGTTGCCGGAGCAGCCTTCCCTGTTTAAGGGAGCTGTTGTGTCTAGGTGTTTGAAAGGTTTGCAATGCATGTTTTCACCTTTCCCCTTCATTATGCCCCAGTGGTACTTGAATCGGGTCCACACTTATTTGATGGGCTCCCCTTTTGAGCTATGTAGAACTGTCCTCTCAGGCTTCTGATCCTAAAGATTGACTTCTTGGTGGCATCACATCGGCCCAGAGGGTGAGCGAGCTTAGGGCTCCCTCGGTTCAACCCCCATATGGTGCGTTCTTTCAGATCAATCTGGTCCTCAGAATGCATGTCTACCTTCTACTTAATTAACTCCTTCCGTGCTCATGACGAGCTCAGCTCGCCATGAGCCGTGGAACGCTCACACGCGAGGATAATTCCCCTGCTGTGCTGAACGTTCCACGAAAACGGGTGTGGCCGTGACGAGCTCAGCTCGTCATGAGCGCACGAGCACTGTGCCTCATGACGAGCTGAGCTCGTCATGAGCTGCGAAGGGGCTAAAGTGGTAACCCTCTTCCACGTGAGTCAAGCGATCACCCTTCTGGCATTCTTTGCTCCCCTCAACCTTCTAAGGAGGAGCTGAGACTTCATTGTTTGCAGCCAAAGAGGGCCCTTAGTTTTTATATCCATCGTACTACAGATCACCGATTGTATGGTCAGCTTTTCATTGGATTCACCAGAGGGAAGAAGGGTAAAGCTGTGCAAAAGGCCACCCATCTCTTGAAGGATTATACTCTGCATTAAGATATGCTATGCCATAGTGAAGAAGCTAACTCCAGAAGATTTGAACCTAGCCAAGACTGTGACTACTGAGTTAGTGCACAGGGTTCTTGCCCTTGATATTTGCCAAGCAGCTACATGGGCGTTGCTTCAGAGCTCACACAAAGGGCTTTGATGTGCTTGGGATTTTGAAACAATAAGTTTCAAACCATTTTAACACTCTTTCTTCCTTAAGCATTCTGTCTGTTTTTTAGTATTTCTTTACTGTCCACAATTTCTACATATTGCACACACACTCACTCTTGAAAACGTTTCACTTGCTTAGCCTGCTTTCAGCACCCCATTCTGCTTTGATCTGGCTTAGTTTGATGCAAACAATCAACCACTGTACAGACAACTATGTATGTCAGTCAGTCAGTCAGTCATTATACTTTTATTCGACACATGTATCATGAAAAGTACAAACATACAATACATACATGAATATAAAAACCATTTCACCATTACAAAAGATACATATGAAAATCATATAGGAATATTGACTGAAGACACATTATTTAACAACTTTAACCTAATGATCCAGGCACATGATAAAAACTTTGCAACCCCGCAAACAGTAACCATACAGGAGGTATTGGAGATGATGATACGTAGGGCAGATTTGTAATCCCTGACTCCAAGGTTTTTTAGTACAGGTTTTAACCATTTGTTCCTAGCTACGGTATATGCTTTGCAAGCAAAAAAGAAATGGCCTAATGATTCTTCTGGGCAGGTACAGCCCGGACACTTTCTATCCTCTTCCCTCCTTCTACCCCATCTAAACGTAAAATTTTTGAGGGGCAGTGTGCCATGTCTAAATTTCAAATAAAGGGTCCTATCCCGGGGAATCTGGATAAAGTCCAAAAACAATTCTAGCTTAGTGGTGCACTTATGGGATAAAAAGTTCTCAGTTAGTTGCCCCCAGTTTGGGTTATGCAAAGCCTTAGCCTCTATCCAGTCCCAATAAAACTTTTTTACCATTTGTTTTGGTGGGGGGGGGGATTGGGAAGCCCATGCATCGCTTAGACCCACGCTAGCTGTAAGTTGTTTTAAAACATTTAGCCACTTAATCTTGCCCGAGGTGTTTAGTTTTAATATTTCATCAAACACTATAGCATAATAAGCTAATTCGGGAGTCCTCCTGAGGCGCACCCAATATAAAAGAGGACGTAGCTGGACAATATCCCGAATGGACCTCCTACCCAAATCTGCAAATAATGCTTTCAATGGGGTAGAGGCGGGAAGCGAAACCAAATCTCTCATAAACTTATTCTCAGTTAGCACATGGGTGTTGGTATTCTCAATACCCCATATTTCGGAACCATAGACCGCTGAGGCTATTGCCTTCCCCTCATAAACTGACAGGGCGGGGGCTATTGGTCTGCTCACTGAGAGGCGCTGATTCTTTAAAATAGTGCCGGAAACTCTTTTAAGATTTAAAATCATTTTACTTATATGGGGTTCCCATTTCATGTTGTTGTTAATTCTGACCCCAAGGTAGTCAAACTCTTCCACTACTTCGAGAGGTGATCCATTCAAAAACAGGTGTATATTCCTATGTTTTCTCTTAGCGGTCATAACCATTAGTTTCGTTTTTGTAGTGTTTATTGTAAGTCCCCGTTCCTGACAAAAAACACTAAAGCGATCAAGAAGGATCTGGAGACCTTTAGGGGTTTTAGATAACAGAAGGGTATCGTCGGCAAAGAGGAGCGATGGTGTTTTCTCCCCAGCAATTATAGGCGCATCTGCCGGTATCTCTTGCAGATGATTCACCACTCCATTTATGAAGAGGGAAAACAAAGTAGGGGCCATCACGCACCCCTGCCGCACCCCTCTGTTGACAGGAATACTCTTTGTCAGTTGCCCCTGCGTCCCCCACCGAATCCTAGCGAAAGTACCCTCGTGTAGTTTAATAATGAATTGTAACAAATAGGATGGGAATCCCATATCCAATAAAACATCCCATAATTTGTCACGGGGTATTACATCAAATGCAGTTTTTAAGTCTATAAAAGCCAGGTAAAGACTCCCTCTGGCTATTGACGCTGTTTTCCAAAAAACTGCACAAAATCTAAAAACCTGATCCATTGCTCCTACATTACTTCTGAATCCTGCCTGGAAATGGGACAAAATGTTATCTTCCATTAGCCAGCACTCAATCCGATTTACGATGACCCTGCCAACTACTTTTTGGATGGCATCAATTAAACTAATTGGTCTGTAGTTGGCAGGGTCCTCTCTCTCACCCTTTTTGAAAATAGTGACGACTTCAGCGCCTTTCCACGAATCAGGTACTTGGTGGCCGGACTGAATGAGATTCATGATATTTGCAATAAAATCGGCCCAGACCGTAGGGTCATGCAACAATAAATCCCCCGGGATTCCATCCGGGCCAGGAGCCTTACCCGGAGTTATTTTATGGATAGCATCCTGGACTTCACGGGGCGTAAACAACTCATTTATAATGTCTCCATTTGGTTGGACCAAACAACCAGTATCTAATACGGGAGAAGCTCGCGCAACTTCCGGGCTACCTTCGCCATATAACTTGGAAAAATGGGAGTGCCATTGGCACTCAGTGATGTGATTTGGGATAGGCTCAGCACCACGCCTGTCAAGGATATTTATTAATTTCCAAAACACAGTGGCGTTTTTCCCATGGGCTGCTTCCTTTAATGCCTGCCAATGTTCCTCTTCCCATTCTTTTTTGGCTTTCGCAATGCTGTTGCGATAGTCTTGTCTTGCAATTCTAGCAGCTAATATGTCCTTGTTTTCTTTTTTTTTTTTTTTTTTTTAAACCTTTATTTTCACTTAAGGCAAATACAATATCAGATCCAGAATAATCACAGCCAGTAATTAGTACAGAGACGGTCAGTGCAATCAATGAAGCCAAACATATGCAACATTCCGCCTCCTCACTGCCCTATCGAAGTCCAGGATAATGTCCGCACCACATTGGTACCAGGATATAAGAGGTTTCTTTTAAGAATTTTTAAGGAAGAGCAGGATCTGACGTCGTACAATCAATAATGCCGAAACAAGGGGACGTCAGTAAGCAAGATATGCACAATCGGGACCATTGCAGGCAGGGCGTTAGCACTAACGCACAGTAAACAGAATAGACAGTAAATAGTACATTACGCCCCCCAATGCAGCACGCCCGCTGTAACTGAGAACTTTATGATGACATCCATCCTTGTAATTTGAACCATAGGAAGATACAGCAATCCCCCTACCACCCGGAATCCCAAAGGATAGGAATAAGAGAAAAAGAAAGGAAAAAGCCAAGCAGAACAAGAGAGAAAAAGGGGCCCTAGAAACTGAAATAGGGAAAGAAAACAGAGAGTACCCCTCCCCTAACCCCCCACCCTGCACCCCTGCCTCCGGCTACGGCCTCCCCCTCAGCAGCGTGCCTGTCGCCCATTGTATGGAACTTGAAATTTAAGAGAAAGAGAACTACCACCCACCGAAACTAAAAGAAGAACCCAAGAGAGGGAAGTAAGAAAGGATGAACCCCGAAATCTATGAAAGGGAGAGGAAGAGAAAGAGAAGAACAGGGGGTTCTAGTCTACAACTACTAGGAAAGAAATGAAAAACGGAGAGGAGCCCCCTAGCAAACCCCCGGCCTCTCCCTCATGCAAGAATTGTGTGTGCCCAGGATGTAAACTACATTTGCTCAAGTCAGTACAATAGAACAATTCACTAGGTACAGAATCAGCCCACGTTGTCATTAAGTAAAACAATATGTCGCCCATCCCTCACGAACCCATAATCAGCAAATATCAACACGGAGGAAACAGCATTTATCCTTGTCCAGTCTTGCTCATACCGCGATGGCCCACCAAATTATCGCACTCTAAATCCATAGTCATAGGGAATCGGAATACCAAAGCAAACCCAAAAAGCAGCAAGTCTGCAGTGCGGCGATGTGACCGGACCTTAGCCAAGCCCATTCCCTGCCAGTACGATGGTCCCAACCTGGCACAAAAACATGACTGCCACACTTCGATTGGCAAAACAGAGCAGGGGGAGAATGTCTCAATGTCCAAGCACGGCTGGAGCAGAACCAGAGATACCAACAGCATGACAGGGAGAGAAATTCCATCACTCGGTTCCAGGCTAAGGCCCACAGATAGTCCCAGGTCTCCGACATCACTAACTGGAAATGGCTCGAGAGTATGGGTCTCGGACTCATCGATATCAGTGTCCGACGCCATATTGTTGCATCTGGGTACTAAATAAGGCAGCTCGAAATGCGTCCACGAACCATCCGGTCTCATTCGCTCCGCCGCAGAAAGCACATCATCCATTGTACTCCCCAGTGATCGGGCAGCCTGCTCCAGAGAGTCGCGAAGGTCAGCTAAAGCCGCCAGAAGATCGCCAAGGTGTAGCTCTGCTCCGTGCCCCCCTTTTGTCATGCTCTCTGTCTCCATATGATGCGCATTAGGTCGGGTTTCGGTCTTCCAGGAGCTGCACTCTGCTCCCCTCGCTATGCTCCGGGGCAGCACCATCCTGGATCGGGGCCGAGACACACGCAGTGGGGCATCGGGCGTCATGGAACCAACATCAGGGCCACCGAAATCGTTAAAGTGCAACCAGATCGCAGCCACCGGTGGAATTAGCACTGTTTGGTCGGGGCTCGGCAAAAATTCGGGATTCTCCCGCCGTTAGCGGGACGGGGTCTACGAACACTCCCCGGCGGCAAGCGAGCAAAGTTCCAGCAAATATACACTTTACTCAGGGGCACAAAGACAGGCTTATCCCCGGTTCCTGCCCCCAATCGATCCGAGTGAGTGTGCCAAAAATCGGCCGTTCCTTTTCGCGCCGGAGCCGACCGGCCCTTCCCTGCCACAGGTGGCCGCTGTTGTTCGCTCGGTGACCGGCCCTTCAATCCAGTCGAGTCCCCAGTCTGTGGGCTGCCGCGGGCCGCAAACGCCGTTGGCTGTTTCTCCCCGAAGGAAGCAGGCACGAACCTCGGGATTGCGCCATAAGTAGCCGGAACTGTTCATGTACCCGTGTGTACCATTGGGAATCAGGATATCAAGCAGAATGTACACCCGGGAGGAGATGGTACTCGGAGCCGAGGGGCTGGGCGGCCATCTTAGACGCCGGCTTGGCTCCTCCTCCGTCCTTGTTTTTTATGGCCAGGGAAATGGCCTTTCTTTTTTCCCTGCAGGAGACTGTATACCAAGGGTTACCCTTCCTTTGGGTGTGTTTAATCAATTGGTAGCCCTTGTTTTTTTTTGTAAAAAACGTGCTAATCTCACATATTAGGTCCTTGTACTTAGCTGCTGTTGTGGGCCCCCGAGAATGGAGGAGAGTTGGGGTAACTGGTGATAAGTCACTCGATGCAGCCAGAACTAGAGCTTTAATATTTTCAAGTATCCCTTCGTCACACCTGACTACATTCCATTTGAGCCTACGGTTGCAATTAGAGGTAACTAATTCTTTAGTAATCAACTCATTAGGAGCACTGTTACCAATATTATCACCCCAAAACATACCCATACAAAGTGGATTATGGTTGCTATCAATCCTCTGGCAGACCTTCATATCCACAAGGTTAGCCCATGACCAAACATCTAAAAGTATGTAGTCAATCCGTGAGGGACAGCCTGTTCGATTAAAGGTCATTGCGCCCATACGATCTGATGTAGTACGGCCATTTAGGGCCCATAGGTCGTGGGCAGAGACCAGGGCATTTAGCTGTATGGCTCTAGCCGACCACTTCTTAATTGGAGCCAAAGTTAAAGATGGAATAAACTGGTTCCCTAATGTGTTATGAGAACCCAAGAGGTCCTCCTCATCCAGGGGCTCAAAGGTGCAATTAAAATCACCCCCCACTAATACTGAAGATTTGGGGGGAGGCAGGATAGCCGGTTGTCTAGCAACTCCAATATAGGTGAAGATTGACCACCCGGTAGACCTCTGGCGTAAACACAAAAAAGATCCAGGACATTTCTGCCAGACTGACTTTTAACAGTGATGTGCAGTATGTCATTGGAGGGGAAATGGTTAACAGTGACAACACAGTTCAAATCTATCCTTATCCAGATAAGTAAACCTCCCGATGGTCGCCCCTTCCCTGGTTGGATCGCGGGAACAAAGAATGTGGAATAACCATGCTTATATTCTGGCTGAACACACCAGGTTTCTTGGAACATACAAATGTGATAATCCTCTAAGAAATTGTTCCAAGCAGGATTAGGCAGATTTTTCTTTAAACCTGCTATGTTCCAAGACAGGATTTTGATAGGGGAAAGGGACGATAAGGGGTCTTTCAAAGATGTCAAAGTATCAATGTCCCCTACCAGGGTGTCTAAGCTGGTACTATCTAGATTGGGTCGTACCTCCCTGGTGTTGGAAATAAGGCCAATGCCCAGGGGAGTAAACACCCCTCGCTCGTTGGAAACTTCGGGGGACTGAGATGATGGTCAGTCCACCCCTTCTAACCCACTAAAACGGTTGTAACAAGGGAATAAGGGATAATTAAGCTGCGGACCCCATCCTTCCCCATTCAACTGGGAATCACCCATCCAATGATGCCCCTACCTCCTAGGGACTAAATTCCAGCCTTCCTCAGCATCCACTCCCCACTTTTGGGGGTTCTGGTAAATAGACTTAACGCTCCCATTACTCCCTCTCCCAGGCCCTTTGTTGGCCCGCTTCAACCAACTCCATCTGACATCCTCATGGCCGCCTTGGGCATAAAAAAAAGACAGTGGTTTGGCTGATACCACCGACTTATTATCACATGGAGGAAAGGAGCAGATAAATTCCACCAATCGTGGATCCTCAAACGTGATAACGACACAATCACCCTTTATACTTTTCTTCTTCCCACCTACCCAAGGGGCCCTCTCTACCATAAGTATGTTCTTATTTAGACCAGGAGGTGGCGGGTAATTTTTGTCTAGCCAATGACATATTTTATTTTTAATTGCCCAAAAGGGCTCAGAGGTAGACGTGGGCAGTTCAGGAATGCCAGTCAAAACAACCACAAACGGACATGCATCAGGGGGTAAATTGATGCTTCGTCGTGTATTGGATTTTCTGGGCTGTGGCTGGGGAATAATAGGAGCTGGGATAGTAGGAACCTTTCTCTTCACAACACTGGGACATGTGGAAGTAGGGGGTTTATTACTACTCTTTATATTGTTCGCCAGCAGTGGAGTATTGGGTGAACCGGTTGAAGGTACCAAGGTGGCCCCCGTGGATGGATTTTTAATGATGGGCACATTGTTAGAAACAGAAGATGTTACCACAGAGGTACGAAGGCCGGGGTGAATCAACTTGGGATCTTGTCGCAAAAGAATAGTATCTAGTTGATGTTCTATATTAGCGAGCCTAGTCTCCAGAGGCAAAAGCAGTGATTTAATAAGAGTAGACATGGAGTTAATTAAAGAATCGAGCCCGCCCTCAGAGTTAATTGAAGAGTCATTGCTTCCGCTAATATCCAAGATACTGGCCAAACTGCTATCGTGTGTTATGTCATCTGGAACACCCAATGATAATAAATGGGGGGTAGAATCCAACATATCAGACTCAAAATGATCAATAGGGGCCAGGAGAATCCCTTCCTCCGTCATCCCAACACCCGAGTTAGCCCCCCCAACATTTGGGCCCACGGTCTCTTGTGAGATTATAACAGGATTATCAATTAAGATGTTCGAGGTATTTAGAGCTGGCATAACAATATCAGAACCACCCACATGTAAAGGTTCATTATCACGATGAATTACCACCACTGTTGCTACTGATTTATTTAAATTGGAATGAACAGTAGATGGTATACTCGTAGGGGGAGGATTAATAGGTAATGATAATAAACACATAGCAGGGGTTTGGTCATCAACTGGCTGGCTAGAGAGAGGGGCAGAATTATTTGATCCTTGGAGCGGGGAATGAATTAGCGCAATGTTGCCAAGTGATGACCTTTTCGCTTGAACAAGATCCATCGAAACCCTCCTTTCCATAAGGGAAATTCCCTGATCAATCAGAGAATTAGTACGCGAAATAAAGTTGTCTAGAGTGCCAATAACTTTTTTAGTTTTAGCATTACCAGCTCTCTGGCTACGAGTTTTACGAGTGGACATCGCTAGAGAGAGGGAGACTGGCTGGAGATAGAAAAAACAAATGTTAGCCAAAAACCCAATAATCAGATAACACTGAAATGAATAACACCAAAGGGCCAGCTATGTGTAATTTGATACCAAACAGATAAATGGTTTGTAAACTTACGACCCAAGGTCAATAACCATAACAAGACAAATGCAGGAAGAGATAGAGGGACATGCCCAGGCCAGGCACTGCAGGCCACGGAGGGCCACAGAGGGCCCGCCCTTGTCCCGGGCTTCTCCCGGCGCGCTCCCGCGCAGCGGCACCTGGGTGTTAACTTATAGGAGAAGCGTGAGAGGGGAGGAGCCTGCAGGGAGAGCGGCTCAGCTGATGGTAATGGAGACGGGCAGGCGCTCCTGGGACTTGGAGTCCTGCGCCTACCCTCGCTCGCAGCCCTGCACCTACAACCGCCCCAAGGTGGAGTTTGGGCGTTAGGTAGGTTGTTCCCCAGCAGCGTCACAAGAAGCACAGTCACCAAGGTCCAGAACGAAGCGGGACCCGCGAAGCGGGTTCCGCGAGTAGTGACGGTGAAGGGAAGAGCAGTCCGGGGTGAAAGTGCTCGCAGTCCCCAATCCTTGGCAGTTAACAGAAGAAAAAACGATCCAACGAGGCCCCAGGCACAGGGGGATTTAACAACGCTGAGGCGGGGGAGGAGCCTGCAGGGAGAGCGGCTCAGCTGATGGTAATGGAGACGGGCAGGCGCTCCTGGGACTTGGAGTCCTGCGCCTACCCTCGCTCGCAGCCCTGCACCTACAACCGCCCCAAGGTGGAGTTTGGGCGTTAGGTAGGTTGTTCCCCAGCAGCGTCACAAGAAGCACAGTCACCAAGGTCCAGAACGAAGCAGGACCCGCGAAGCGGGTTCCGCGAGTAGTGACGGTGAAGGGAAGGGCAGTCCGGGGTGAAAGTGCTCGCAGTCCCCAATCCTTGGCAGTTAACAGAAGAAAAAACGATCCCAACATTAATAAATATATGCAACGTTCGCGTTTTTGAGAATTATAAAAATTTGACAGGAGTGACCAGTGCATTAAATGGGCAGGTACTGTCCGGTACGGAATACCTGCAGTTCTTTCATTTGAAAGAATACCTGCACTTCCCAAAACTACTGCAATTTAATGGGAGAGTACCGGCTCTTAGAAGAAAACAGGTACTCTATGAGTAGCTGCACTTCTTTATTTCCATTTAAAGCACGGTCAGGGGATACAAAGTCCCGTTTTAGGTGGGCGTAAAATAAGCATTTAAGCGCGAAAGTCAGTTGCTGAAATTAGTAGCTTTGCTAAGCGCAAGTAAAATGGCCCGTGGAAGGAGGCTGTTCTTGCCGCCACACTCACAGGCTTACAGGCGGTGCGCAACCGGAACACACTGCAGACATAGGTAACATCCTAACCTATCTGCCTAGCGTACCCAAGTAAACACATTGACATTATCAGAAAAAACAGAAGCACAACCTATTAAATCGGTATGTTAATTTTGGCCATTTTTTTTTCCATTGGGACGTCGTACCGATTGGGTAGATAGATGGGTGATTCACCCACCACATACGTTTCAGTCATTGTTTTCTGTTCCTTTCTTATTTTGCCAATGATTTCTTCTCAGGAGGGAAACTCTTTGTCTAGTTTTGAGTAGGCGGCCACTAACCGGGCCCCTGTCGCTGACATCCTGACTTGTTAAAATGTCTCTCTATGTGCACTTTTTTTTCTTTGTGTTGATTCAGTGAACTGAAAAGTACCCTTAGAATTAAAAATGTCTGATTTGAATTCTGGAAAAAGAAACAACTTGTCAATCAAGACCCAGAATGGAAATCTTTAGTGCTAGCTGCTGTTCTGCAGGCATGCTCGTGTGGGCCATTATTTTGTGATAATCTATAGAATTGTATTTGTATAGGTATCTGCAGGGGTTCTCAAGTCACTTCATCAGCAATGACATTGAAGTTCGAGTTATCTATGATGGCATCTGCAATTGAGCGTGGGAGACTCTTGTATTGACGGTTACGACATCTATAGGTGTATGTAATGTATGCACCTCATGGCCCGTACACCCATCTACTGGTGTATGTTATAAATGCTCATCCTCATCCATCTACAGGTTTGTTATGCATGCACCCCGTGGCCCCTACACCCATCTACGGGTGTATGTTATGTATGCACCCCGAAGCATAAAGCCATCTACGGGTGTATGTTATGCATATACATCATGGCCCATACACCCCTTTTAGATGATTCAAGAATGTGAAATTCCTATAGCCCAACGCCCAGGACATATTGTTTGGGGTCGAGGGCAACAAGGTTTCATGTGTATTTTGTCCTTGGGACAAGTAGGCACAACCCCCTGCAGCACAAACCCTTTGGCTGCCAGTTTGCAGTACCACATTATGGATCAGGGAAGGGCACTGACTGCAGTTAAGGTAATATTTTTGTCCAAATGTTAATGCTGTTCAAACTAGTGTTTGTGGTTCATTAAAAGAAAGCCTTTGGTATTAGGTTGAGCACTTCAAGTAAGTGTGGTAACCTCTGACTGCACTACTGACAGTGGTTCCAAGCTCTGACCTCACTACTGACAGTGGTTCCAGTATAAAAAATGTGTACACAGGGTTTTCAAGATTAGCAATATGGGGTGATAAATAATGCTCCCAGAATGATATCTGATTTGATCCAAATATTTGCAGAAGCCTGAAAGCAAGATTGATGATTCTTTGCTTTCAAAATAAAATATTCATTAAAAAAATTAAAGCAGTAAAAAACACATTTAGCTAAACTACTGTAAAATTCCAGGTACTATTTATATGCAGGATCATTTAGTAACATGTGTTGATGCATGCTAGCATTTCCCAAAAATATTCAGAATGGAAAATCATTGTAACAAGTTTCGATAAGATTATGGGAAACAAAAATAAACAAGCATTGGCAAAGCCAGTAGGTCTGAAACTGGTCAGCTTTTTAGTTTTGTCAACGTGTGACTTGATTTGACATGATTTTTGTAAAACCTTATTGGTGTGGGAGCTGCTGGGCCCTCGCCATTATAACAAACATTGGCAAAATCAAAAATAGTTTTTGGTCTCAAAAAGCACACACTGTCACAGTAGTTACTGCCACTGATCAAAACTACTTTTTGTGCCGATATGCTTCTTGTGAAAGAGCAGAATGCTGTCACTCGTAGTGAAGCCAGGTGAAACACAGGGGGAGACAGAATTTAATAAACACAAAAGGTCATGGTCAACGCCAGACCAAATTAGGGGCCCACTTATTAAAGAAAGTCTCAAAAGTGTACCCATGGTTCATGTCCTCGCATTAAGTGCAGCTATACACTTCCGTGAATTCCCTAGAATTTACAGAAGTAGGACAAGAAATAGTACGCCTAGAAAATATTGATGAACTGCATTTTAGCATGAAAAAATATGCATGTGTAGACGTGCTCATTCGAAAATCTTGTGTTTGCAAGTAAACTTTCCTTCCACCCACTTTTTTCTCAACTCTGGAAGAAGGTTTACGTCTGCCATTGTCAAGAGTAAATTTCCAACATTTCTAAGTATGGCAAAAGGTTAGAGAAGAGTTGTTGAAAACCCTTAAAACATGCAAGTTAGTAGGTTTGCAAAGACTCAAAGGGGCATTCCAACCCTGGAACTATTGCTTACCACTACCTTCAGCCCTAGTATATAGATCTGCGGAAACGTGGCAACATAACAGATTGCAAGTATTCAAACACTACTATGGTATGAGCCCTGGCATAATCAGAGAGGCTATATCAGAGCTCTTATATAATGATATTGCTGTCATAATTTGTAGCCACACTACATGGCACCACAGGGACAAGTGGATTTTGTTACAGGACAAGTAGTTTTATGAAGCAACCTAATACATACATAAAAGGATCTTTCTCACCATCCCTATCCCATTTCCCATATACTTAAAATAAATATACTTCGTTTCAAGCCACATCCCACTCCCTCTGTGGTAATTCCTCTCTTTTTCCCTTACAATCATCCAAAAAATACCTGACCTCCTGCTATTCTCACCCACCTCACTCAATATCCTCTGCTTTCCAAACTTATTTAGCTCTTAACTGATTACCTGCCCACCCTGGCTCAGGCTCTGAATATCACTCTCCGGTCTTTGAGCAGCAGGAGTTGTAGCAGCAACACTGCCAGTGCCACTTCTGGGCCTCCAGACATCCACTAGAGGCAGGAGAACGTGAGTGGGTGTTAATCCCACAGCATCACCTGCCATTCCCTTGTCTCCTTCAGGTTTCCGGAGACCCAAGTCGAGGTTTAGAGACAGTGGCTTGGTACATGCCCTCCCGCCACCTCATTTTAATCTCTGCAGTTGGCAGGTGGTGAAGCAGCTCCTTACATTGCTGCCACCGGAAACTCCAGCATGATATCATAGACAAAACAACGCATATATCCACCACTGTAGAGATCCACATATGCATATGTGCTAAAGAAACTGCACACACAAACCTAAAGCAGAATACACTAGACAGGACACATTTCATCAACCCTGTACACAGTGTGATATAGTTGGCGATTATGTGCTCACAACAGCACCTCCCACCATTACATGTCACACATGCGTTTCCAGCACAGAACACGTTAGTAAGAACTCCAAACATCACAGCCTAGATATGCCACTTATTAACATGGTTCTAACAGCACTCCCAACCAAGAAATAACCTAACTCCATCCATGAGGTAATGGACTAGAAGATCATTAACAATTGGCAAAACAGTTAGCTAGCAGAAACTAAGCTAAAAACGCAACACTCATAACATCTCTTAAAACTAAATTAGGCTTCAATCTGCATTCAAAGTCACCCAGGCTAGGAGGTCGGACCAGCTGTAGAATGTGAAATATACACCTACCACTAAGGTAGCACAATATAATAATATTGGAAGATGACTTATTGTGCTAGCTACATTTTTCAGTTCATTGGAAGTCTCTTTCCATGTTATGTGCCTCCACCAAAAAATAGTGCATTGTTTAATATACAAGCATTGCAAGAACATGGAATTATTGATGGTAGGATGTGTCCAACTGGATTGGTTCATATAGCGTTTTCTGGACGAATTTCAAAAACGTGGTTGTATTTACTGCTTTGCATCGCCAACTAGACCACCGAGCCTATCTACCCTGCCTTTTTTACTCCCTACTGAAACACCATAGAGACCCTGCATGAGCTCTAGCTCTGTTTTGGCTCTTACACTATAAATGATGTGACTGTTTTTGAAATTTGTTGTCATACTAATAAAATGTCTTTCGTTTTTATTACATACATGATTAGTAATTTTATATTTTTCTTATATTTTGTCTTTTTATCTAACTTCGACATTTAAAGTTCTTAATTTTACGCTACATTCTTGTTTTATTTAACTGTTCGATATACTATCGGTATTTCCTATGATCATGGCTTTTCTGCTTGTGCCAAGCTACTAAACGTGAGCTAGGGAGTCTTCACAGAAACCACATTATAAGATTGGGTCTAGTGAGAGCGTAGTCGCCACTCACTTTCGATCTCTGGCAGTTCTCTCTTGCGTAGCTATCCAATACCCTACATTGTTCAGATACTTGGTTAGAATCTGTATGTGTTCAACTACTACCTAGCAACCTGAGAAGTAAAGATACAGCGTTCCTTAGCAGAGGCCATTGTTATGGTCTTGTGTGCCAGCGCAACTGTCCTTAGACAAGTATGTGAGGACACCAGGTTAGCGACTTTGGCACCAACCACATCAGGTGAGCCAGAAGTACATGTACATGTTTTGATTGAGCAGAAGTTGTGTGATTCCACGAAAAAGTGCTTGCTCGCCACACAGCTGTTATCATTTTATTTATTTATCCAGCTGCCTAGGTTGAACTATCAAGGGCACACACACTATTACATTGTCTTGGATAACTAGATAATTTATTATGGTTTTCGCTGGGAGCAGCACAGACTTGAGGTCAGTCAATAACTTATGTGGGTTTTTAGGTCTGGCTTGCAACTATCACCTGACTTTGTAACCTTCACCAATATTGTTCTACAGTTCTTTGCTTCTACACAAATGCGTATCCATGTCCACGCTATCTACTTGAAGTACTTCACATTACTGTGCAACATTCCTTTAAAGTCAGACCTACTGGCAGTGCCAATGCTTGCTATGTTTTTGGTGGGGCAGAGCATGAAGATTGAAATGACTGCACTTCTCCTCTTAACAGTACCAGTCATAGTCTCTCTCCCAGGAGAAGCTGCGATCCTGCTGGTCACCAAGCATTGGCCCTCCTGTTGTGCAGTCAGCATTGGCCCTCCTGCTGTGCAGCCAGCATTGGCCCTCCTGTTGCAGGGCTAGAGTTGTCCCTCATGTGACACAGCTAACATTTGCCGTTCAGGGGGCAAGCAACATTGACCCGCATGATTCCCGACCAACCTTTTCTGTTCTGTGAGGCACCCAACAACCTTCTAATGGCACAGTCAGTCGTGTCTCCACTGCGAAGTTGCAGGTGCCAAAGAAGTCACATTTCCAGCACAAAGTCTCCTTCACTGTTCTTTTTATACCCCCCCCCCCCCACTGCTAAAAAAAAACCCACAACAATGAAAGCACTGATGAGGTCAGGTGTGCGCAATGTCAGGTTGGCGATGCCTCCAGCGTAAGCTAGTTTTCTTACATAAACAGTTATGGGTTATGTAAAGAGACTTTATTTAGCTCAGAAATACAAGTTGGCAGTTAGTATGAATGACAATGGCTTATGCAGGGTTTGAAAATATATTTGGTGTATATTTGGTGTATATTTGCTGAAATCAGCTTTGGTCTTCATAAACAAGCACATACTTGTATTCAAAGATGAAAAGCATAGAGTCAAAAGGCCACCTCAGGAAACAGCGAAAACATTGTTCTTTTTAATATATATGTATGCGTGAACATACACTGTCGCACAGGTTTGACAGTCTTGTAACAATGCATTATGGGTTCAAGAGTGTAATCACTATGCGCAGCTTAATAAATTGGTGAAATATAAGGCTACATTTATTAGCTGCTGCGAGGTCTTGGTGAGTAAAGATCTAATGGATGATATCGGTGTCTCGTCTGCAGTTTTCACTATCTAACCCCAGCATATCTAACATACACCTGTTAAATTGCGCTCCCTCATTTCTTCTCATGACTTGAGCGGTAGCTGGTTGTATTTTAGCCACTCCTTGTGCTCCTACGAGTACTCCATGTAGTATGATCGGACTGCTCGATCGTCCTTCCACAGCTTCACCCTCTATGGCTCCTGGATCGATTCCAGAAGGTATTTTTTGGTTGAATAGCCGTGCCTCCAAGAGTAGGGCTGCTTTCGCTCCTTGGTGACCGCTGATTGTTTAGCTGTGCCAGCTGCGCTTCTCTGTTGCTCCTTCTTGCCTTCATGTATTATTCTCTGTTGGCATCAGCAGTGCCTTCAGTGTTTGCACTGCTGCCGCTCAATTTTATGGCACAGCTTCCACTAAATACAATATATATTCGAATGTGCGAATGCCTCCATTGTAACATTTGTGCAACACTTCATGCCTAAGAACAGAAGTTTCCTCACTATTGTTAGAGTACTTCTCCCACCTCACACACCTCACACACCTTACTCAACACTCCACTATCACGAGAATGCAGGAAGTCCGGTGCTGGTGATCATTTAGAATAATTAAAGGAATTTTGGATTGCAACATTATGCGTGTTTGTCAAAGCACTTTAACACTGTATTTATGATAGAGACTTCTAACCGTAAGTTCCTAGCCGAAAAAATTTCAAGAGGCATCAGACTGGATACAGAAAAACTTGAGCAGAACCTTTGCACGGCGCTAGGTAGCGTTGATCGCCTCTGCGCCGTACACAGTGGAAGTGAGATTGTGGTGCCCTTATAATCCTGACCCTGGTGTACTGACAACAGTTCATTTCTTTCTGCGCCAATAGCGCGGATTCAGAGAGTTACTACGGTCATTTTTTGACCACCTTCTTTTTTTGCTCCCAAGATGCTATGGATATGTCACCCAATAAACCAATGAGGTTCATACCGTGTGGAGAATGCCACCGACAGATGCCTGTGTCTGACCCACACTTGGCTTGTCTATGGGCCTTTGGTCGATCTACGACCCCAAGGCCTGCTTCGATGTATAAGTGCATGAATATTATTCATGAGTGGGTGTTTATGCTCCTGGCAGCGCACCACAAGAAGCCCCCGTGCCAGTCCCTGTACCGCTCTCTTGGGAGATTGTGAGGCCTTTTGCAGAGACATTCCTGTGGACGATTGCCTTTAAGATCCAATGACTTCTTCCTCCAAGTTGGGTAAGTCCAAGAAGCATAAGAAGTAGTAGCCAAAGCTTGTTTTGGCTTCCCTGTCCCAACACTGTGCTTCTAGGACCCACTCTTGTACACAACATGTGGAGCTGGCATCTGTGCCTGCTGAGTACTATCTTGGGTTCCTTGGATCCAGAGTGATGCCTGCCCAACTTAGTCTTACGATGTCATGCACGCCTTTGGGCCTAGGAGTCCCTCTGGCGCACCTTTGGGCCCCAAGGAGCCAGAGAGGATTCCCTGCTGGGTTACCGCCGGTAGGTTTGCCCCGATGCCAGCAGGAACCTCTGAATCCACCCCCCTGATCCAGAACCATGCCATCATGGGTGCCTCCTTCCACCCCAACTCTTATCATTCTAGCGCCGCTCGACAATGAGCCCAGTGCTATCCCTGACTTTGAACTCACGCCGTTCGACATCAATGCTCATGCCGTCCAGGCCTTGCCTATCCCTGGACTTCCCGCCCCTAGATCAATCCTTCCTTCCTGAAGGGGAAGATGGGGAAGAAGGTTTTTGTCCCGTAGAAGAGGACCCTGAACCAGCGGAAAACTGGTATGAGGAGCTGAACACTGCATGCCTTTTGGCCCAATATTCCCATGCACTACTGGGCATGGTTTCACAGCTGCTTCCCATACTTCCCAAATAGAACTGTGCGATCCCCAACCAAGCCTTAGCAGATGGTCGTGATGCAGTGAAGTTAGCCATCAGGTTTGGACTGGATATCACAGACTGTCTAAGCAAGGCCATGGATTCTAAGGTGGCACTGTGTCGCCACGACTGGTTGCAATCCACTGGGTTCTCGGGGGATGTTCAGGCATTGCTGATTGAGATGCCCTTGTATAGCTCCTGCCTATTTGCCAAAAAAGCTGACTTGACTCTTGAGTGCTTTTGGAAGAGCCAGGTCACTGCCAGCTCTTTCTGGCATTCTCTATGTGCCCGGTCCCAACAACAGTCCATTTTCCCCTACCACTACCTTGGCAGGGGCATGCATAGGAATCTGGAATACCGACCAGTCACAGGTTCAGCCCTTTCGTGGGTGGGGTCATGCATCCCAAAGAGGACGCGGTAGTCAGACCCAGCAAGCTATCCAGTCCACCTCCCCTCCGGCAGAAGGATTAGGCACCACTTGCCCCAATGATCTTCGATAACTTCCTACAAGTGGGTACTTCAGGTTGTGTAGGAGGGGTATGACCTTCCATTCGATTTGTGGAAATCCCTCTATCTTTGCCACCATCCCAAGAAAGCTGACTGAGGAGCATCTCTACTTGCTCCATCATGAAAGTGCATGTTCTTCTAGCCAAAAGAGACACTGAGAGGCTGCCCACACCAGAAGGAGAAAATGGTTGTTATTCGCACTACTATCTAGTGCCCAAAAAAGATGGCAGACTCTGCCCTGTATTAGACTTGCACCCTTTTAATGCATTTCTGTACAAAGAGAAATTCAAGATGCTCACGCTGGCTCAGGTTCTGCCTGCACTGGATGGAAGCGCTAGATCTGCAGGACATGTATTTCCAAATCCCCGCCCTGCGGGCCCACAGGCGTTGCCTGCGGTTAACAGTGGGCCATGAGCTTTTCCAGTTCGCTCTGCTCCCTATTTACCTTACCAGTTCCTTCTGGGTGTTCACGAAAGTGATAGTGGGAGTTGCAGCCCATCTGCGGAGGTTGAGGGTTGTGCACCTCTACTACCATGACAACTGGCCTCTTCGATGCTCCCTTTCATCAGAGACATTCTGGACATAGTGCGATTCCAATCCTATCCTCTGGAGCGACAAGTCCAGGATAGTCAGGCTATTGTTCTGACATTTCACCTTGTATCCTGGATTTTGGTGAGGCTGACTCTGGGGCTGCTGCGTCTCATGGTCTCTTGCATCCTGCTGGTGAAGCATACCCAAAGGAGCATGCAGGCTCTGCTGTGGGACCTGAAATCCCACTGATACCACTCCTACCCTGACTTCTCAAGAAGATCAGGACAGACTGGACCCAAGTCATTCTTTTTTTTTTCTCGTTTTTATTGTTTTCAAACAAAAGGGACATTACATCAGAAGAGTAATACACATTTCGGGGGAATGCCCCGGCACTTTCAAGTGTCCCCCCGCTCCCACATAGGATGGTGAAGGCTATGCGAGGCAATGTGTCCATGGGGGCGAGTGTGGATTGGGCGTATTCCGAACTAGTCCCAAGAAACCCCAACAACCCCAACCCTCCCCCCGTCCCCCCCCCTCGACCTCCCCAAACCCCCCCCCCTCCGATGTGGACATTTGTAATTGAACTATGTGTTAGCGCATCAGGCTGGAGTTCGTGGGACCGGGGCGCCTGATGCGTTCCGGAGCTCGTCAGCAAGCCGTAGGACTCTGAGGTGTTTCGGGCATGTGCGTTCATTGAATTCGCCGGCCATTAGGTCAACTAGAGGTTGCCAGGTTTCAAGGAAGGATTCTTGTGTCTGCGTCAAGGAGGCCTGTATCCTTTCCATCCCCATCGTGTACCAGAGTTTATGAAGCCACCCTGTGTGCGTGGGTGTCCGCCTGGTGCCCCCGAGAGATAATATGTGGTGTGCCGCCGCCCCTAACGCTAGGCCCATCTGTTTGCCCCTTGGTGATTTGAGTGGGAAGGTGATTTTGTTGGGCAGGCCGAGCAATGTGTATGCCGGGAAGCGAGGTATTTCAGTGTCGAAATGTTTATCTATGTCCCAGAGGACCTGGTCCCAATAGCCTTGAACCTCTACACAGTCCCATAGTATGTATGTCATGGTGCCAGGCTGGCAACATCCCCTCCAGCACAAAGGGTCTCGGCGCGGGTTACTCTGGTGCAGTCTCGCCGGCATCAGGTGCCAGTAGTAAGCGATCTTAACTGCCGCTTCCTTGCTAGCTACATTCTTGGCGGTGTGGTGTGCCCTATAGTACACGTCTTGCCATTCTTTGTCCGTGAGGGATCTGCCCAGCTCTCTTTCCCACCTTTTCTGGCCCGCGGATCTCACTGAGGGAGGGCGAGGGGGGCAAAGCATCGTGTATAGTTCCGATATAGCTTGCTTATCTGATTTCTTGACATGCAGCCATTTTTCAAAGGGGTTGAGGCGTCTGCTGGTAGTGGTAGCATGTCTCTCCCCAGGAGCCAATGACAGACTTGGAAATATTCAAAGCGCGGGAGCTGGGGGAGCGCATAGGCTTCCTGTAGGTTTTGCTGTGTCATGAAGCCCTTGAGATCAAAGATGTCCGGCTGATCTGCAGTCTGATTGCCGCCACAGGGGGAAGGACCCTGGCACCATGCCCGGTGGGAAGGCCGGGTTATTGAATAGGGGCGTCAGAGGCGAGGGGTATGTGGTAAGGCCTCTGGCCACTGCCACTCTGTCCCACACCTGCAGGGTAGTGCGCGTGATGGGTGAGCGCTTCATGTACGCGGGCCTGTCTTGACGTCGGAGGAAGGGGATCCGCCACAGCGGCATCTGAGCCATTGCACGATCTTGAAAGAGCCATCTCTTCTCGGATTCAGGGCGATTCCATTCTAAAAGGTATCTGAGCTGTGTCGCCTGGAAGTACCGTAGGAGGTTCGGGACCCCCAGGCCCCCCTCGGCCGTGGTGCGGCGAGCGAGGTCCTTGTGTAAGCGCGACCGTTTGCCTGCCCAGACAAATTGCCTGATGGCATCTTGGAGTTTTGTGAGCATTCCAATTGGGGGGGTAACCGGCAGTGTCTGGAACCGATATAGCACCCTCGGCAGCAGGGACATTTTAATTGCTGCCACCCGCCCCAGCCAGGAGTGGGAGTGCTGCCGCCACCTCGCGAGGTCGCCCGTCAACTGGGTAAAGAGGGCGGTATAGTTCTGCTCTACCGTCTGGGCCGTTGACGGCGTCAGAGATATGCCTAGGTACGGCACCGACACACTGTAGGAAAGCCCCCCAGGTCTCGGGGAAGCGAACTGGACGTGCGCGCATTGCGACCCAACGGGAGGAGCAGCGACTTCCCAACATTCATTTTGAACCCCGACACCTTCCCGAACAACTCCATCTCCACCAGAAAGGCCGGGACCGACTTGACAGGGTCTGGCAAGGCTGCCAGAATATCGTCCGCATAGAGGCTTCTGGTCTGCGATTCACCCCCAAATTTGACGCCGGTTATCGCCGGGTTGTCCCTGACCTTTTGTGCGAAGGGTTCTACATAGAGCGCAAAAAACAGTGGCGAGAGGGGGCAACCTTGTCTCGTCCCCCTCTGGATGGTAAATGGTTGGGAACAAACCCCGTTGACCCTGATGGTCGCCTGCGGGGCAGAGTAACAGCCGGCCACCCAGGCCCGGAAGCGGTCTCCTATGCCAAAGCGCGCCAAAGTGGCGTCCAGATATCCCTAATCGACCCGGTCGAACGCTTTCTCCGCGTCCACCGACAGCAAGGCCGCTTCCGAGTCGTGGAAGTGGGCTTTGTCTATAACATGCAATAGGTGTTTTGTAATGTCTGCGCACTGTCGGGCGGGGATAAAGCCCGCCTGGTCTGGTTCGATGATGCCAGGGAGGCATGGGCCCAATCTTGAGGCCAGGATGCCGGTAAATAGCTTTAGGTCTAGGTTGAGCAGTGATATGGGTCTGTAGGCCCCGCATGAAGTAGGGTCTTTCCCCGGTTTTGATAGTACTATAATGTCCGCTGCCAGCATGTCGCGTGGGATGGAGCCCGAGCCCTCAAACGAGTTAAACAGACGGGCAAGGACCGGGGCTCACAGGGGGCAAAACGCTTTATAAAAACCGGCCGAGAAGCCATCCGGTCCCGGGGATTTAAGCGGCTTGAATGGTGCTATCGCGGAGATGACTTCCTCCGTTCTTATCTGGGTCTCCAGGGAGTTAGCGTGTGTCTCGTTAAGGGCCATGACAGCTGCCCCGGCGAGATAGGATTCAACACCACCCCCCCTCTCGGGCGGGCTCCGCGGTGTATAGGGATTCGTAAAATGTCCGAAAAGTGGCTGCTATCCCGTCTCCGTCACTGTGTTCCCGCCCAGCAGTGTCACTGATGGACGCGATTTTTGAGCGCAAGACCTTGGCCTTGAGCTTGCTGGCCAGGAGACGGCCTGTCCTGTCGCCGCCCACATAGTAAGTGTGGCGCAGGCGTAGGGCCGCGTATTCAGCGCGGTCTAGGTCAAGGCTCGCCAGTTGGGTCCTGGCTTTTTTGAGCTGACGCCAAATTCTTGGTGCCCCAGTTCTGCTGTGGACCCGCTCCAGCTCGAGTACTTGGTTGGACAGCGCCTGCCTCTTTTCCCGACGCTCCCAAGCTTCCTCTGCAGCAATCGCTATCAGCTCTCCTCGAACCACCGCCTTCAAAGCTCCCCACAGTGCCGCGAGGGAGACGTCAGGTGTGTCGTTCGTAGCTAGGTATTCTACTATACGCTCATTCAAGTGTTGAGTCACCCTCTTGCGCTGTAGAAGCGCCTCTTTGAGGCGCCACTTGCCCCGGTGTACTTTGGGTCTGGGGATCCGAACCTGCACCATCAATGCGTCGTGGTCAGATAAGGCAGCGGGTACAATCTCGGTGTCCGTGACCAGGGCCGCCACCTCTGTGGAGCCCAGAAAATGATCTATTCTGGCATACGTGCGGTGTGTATGGGAAAAGAACGCGTACCCCAGAGTGTTTGGATGTCGTGCTCTCCAAATGTCGACAAACCCCCTGCCCTCCAGCCATTGTCCCCCTTCTTTAGAAATCGCTCCTGTGAACCCGAACCTCTGCCCGGACCTATCTTGGTGGGTGTCCATTACCAGATTAAGGTCGCCCCCAATAAGTGTAGATTTGACGTTGTGGGCGAGCGTGTCCGCAAAGGCCCCGGTGAGAAAGGATTCTTGTTTGGTGTTGGGAGCATATATTGAGCCTATCACAGCTGACCACCCTCCTATCTGAACTTTGTAGGCGAGGAGTCTCCCCCTGATTTCTGCCACTTTGTCCCCCACCACGCCCCGGAAGTGGCGCGCGAATAGGATGGCCACTCCAGCCTTCTTGTCAGCAGTGGAAGAGTAGTGTTGTATCGGAAACGCCCTAGAGCGCATGCAGTGCCAGTCTTTAGATATTAAGTGAGTCTCCTGTAGTAGGCAAATCTCTGGGCCGGAATTTTCTAAGAAGGACAGGTTAGCCCTAAGTTTAATGGGGTTGTTGAGTCCCTTAACATTGAGGGAGAGAACCTGCATTGTCGTGTCCGGCCCCTGAGGACTGCGTCTAGGGGACCCATCAGACTTAGCCATCCCTAGTCCTGTCGTCACTACTGTGCTGTTTGTGAAATGCCACATCGGAGTCCACCCACCCCCCCTGCTCAACCCCAAGCCCCAACAAAACTCTCAAGCCCAAGAACTCTCCCTCAACCCCAACCATGCTCCCTCCAACCCCCATCTCCCCTCCCACACCCCAACTTGCAACTTCACCCCAGGTCCCCACCCTCCATCCAGTCCCAACCAACCCCAACTCCCACTGCCCAACCGCTCCCTCCCACCACCCTCCTCCCAGCCCCTAACCATTTGAGTCCATTGTCCCAGACCTGTCATTCCACACAGGACTGCGGTAAAGTTACCTATTGGGTTCGTGTCCAGCGGCGGCCATCGTGGCCCCCCGCCCGCCCCCTCCCCTTTATTCTATGAGCATGCACAAAGTGACCCCCCCACAGGATGCTGAACTCAATCCGAAGTTGACGTTTCCCGAGCCACTTCAGCAACTGCTGTGGCTCTCTCTTGTGTGATGACATGTGCCTCGGGTTTCGAGCGTAGTGCTGGAGATCGCCTGCGGCCCATCATCTGCCAGCCCCCTCCGGGAGGCCTCTGCGAGGGTCTCACCGGCGATGTATCGTCCTCCACGGGTATCCCCAGCAGTGCGCAGGTGTCTTTGAGGGAACGTAACTGATGGAGGACTCCATTCCATTTAAATATCAGACGGAACGGATGACCCCAAGAGTACGGGACCTCGTGTTGCCGTAAGAAATCCGTCGCCACCTTGAATGCCTTCCGTTTTTGGAGCATGATGGCCGAAAGATCTTGATACAGAGCCACGGGCTGCCCCCGAAACTGAATGGGTTGGGTCAGTCTGGCTTCTCGGAGAATCCTCTCCTTGAGCGGGAAGTCGGGGGGAGAAAGGCCAGAATGTCCGGAGGTGGGGCAGGTGAGCGCCTGGGGAGCCCCACTCTATGCGCCCTGTCTATTCTAATGATGAAGTCGGCGGGCTCCCCTAGAATGTCACAGAAGAGGCTCTGTAAGTAACTAGTAATGTCCGTCCCCTCTGCTTTCTGAGGCACCCCCCGGACCCGTATGTTGTTGCGGCGGGACCGGTTTTCCAAGTCTTCTGCGTGGGCTTGAAGGTCCAGTTGTTGCTCCGTGAGTCGCAGGACTTCCTGTTGAAGTTGCTCAATCTCGGTGCTCCTCGTCTGATCGGCTTCTTCAACAGCTACCACGCGCTCCCCCAGGCCATCCACCTCTCTCCTAAGTTCCCTGACCTCCCCTGCCACTTCCTGCTTGAGGGATTTGAAATCTTCCCTGAGGGAGTTAAACAAAGACTCCAGAAAGGACTTAGTGATGGGCACATGGTCCTCCGATGTGGCTGGCTGAGATTTCGTGACTTCAGGCGAGGGTGGCCCTTTGTCGGTCTTGGGTTGTGTCTTTGCCAGCATTTCGGGGAGTGTCTGGTTCCCTTTCTTTTGTAGGCCCGCCATGGCGCGTCTTGCTCCCTGTCCAGTCCCCGCTGCGACAGTCCGGGAACCTGTGGGCTGCCAGCGGAGATTGTGGTTCCCGGGTGCACCGCTGGGCCGTACTACCTCGGGTGTCCGCGCCGCTGGGGGGCCAAGGCTCGGTCGCGTCAGTCTCCAAGGGGCGGCAGGTCTGTGGGTGGCCACCTCGAAGCACCCCCGCGTCTCTCCCTGCGCTCCCGGGGGTTACCAACCAGTGGGCAGCCACCGCCGCTCAGGTGCCAAAGAGAACTCAGCCCCCAGGGTTCACGAAAAGGAGGCCTGGCTTGGGATCGGCGCTCTCACCGGGAAGAACCGCTGCTGTTTCCCGACTCAGTTCACAATGCGGGCCATCGGGGGCTCATCCAGCAACACCACGCGTGCGGGGCAAGCAGGGGACGGGGCCTCGGTGCCAGTCAGCGCCCCTGGGAGAGCATGCAGCCCCACCCCCACCTCACCAGCATGTAGCAGCCCACGGGCCCGCGCAAGTCGCTCGCCGGGGGCTCGATTATGCCCCCGAGCTGCCACCCTCTGCCACTGGTATGCCTCCTCACCTCCGTCCGCCGTTCTGTCTCCTCCTGCCGCTCACCGGTCCGCCTGAGTCCGCGAATGGTTCCAGCATCTGCCCCGGTCTGCTGGTGGGCGCGTGCCTCAAGCACTGTGAGGTACCGGGCCCAGGGCCCGGCCGCTGTGCTTCCTGGCAGGCCTTGCTGCTTTCCGCTGGGCAGGAGGGTCGCGCTGAGGCCTCCTCTGGGGCCGCTCAAGTCTCTGTGCTGGGCCCACACTTGATGCGCCTCTCACTCAGGCCCTCAGCCGGGGGCTCGATTTTCGCGACTCCCGGCAGCTCCACCTCACGCTGCCGGGAGGTCAAAGTAGGGCAGTGTGCTCCGGGTGCTAACTTCGCCCACCGGGGGGTCGCCGACAGGCAGGGCTACGGTGCGGGCCTCGGCCGCCCCCTCATGTAGGCCCGGGACCGGGGCCTCGAGTTTCGCGACTCCCGGCCCGATCTGGTTCTGCCCGCCGGGTGTGCCGTGGAAATGGTGATTAGCGCCCCTCTCAGTGCCGGTTCCAGGGCCCAGGGCAGCGGAACTCCGGCTCGTGCTCCGCCAGCTTCAGAGGGTCTCACCAGCAGCCAGAGGTTGGGATCACATTAGCTACCGCGCCAGGCACGCCGCCATTACACCGCTCCCGGTCCGGCAATCTCTTGCCTCCCAGGCTGGCTTGTAGGCAGCGCCGGCCCCGTGGCAGCGCCCCAGGAGCGGAAATCAATTTTCTCCCCACGGAGCCGAGGTATATGGTGCTTGTGGGGGGGGGGGGGGGTCAAGCAGCGCTGTTAGGGGCTCTGGAGGAGAACGGGGCAGGGAGCCACAGAGACCTGCGTCCGATCAGGTCGCCATCTTGGCCACGCCCCGACCCAAGTCATTCTTGAGGCTTCGGATTGGGCACAGAGGGTTTGGTATCCTGAACTCCTGAGCGTGAGCATCGGACAACTGGCCAGGCTCCCCCTTTGGGAAGCTCTCCGATCTCAGAAACACCTTCATGCATTGAGATTGAGGGGCAACATTTGAGAGTTTTTGATCATCCTCCCAACATCTGTGAAGTCATTCTGACAGCCAGGTGTACCCCTACTAAGACTGTATACACCTGCCTTTGGGATATGTTCATGGTTTGGTGTTCCTCACACCAGGTGGACCCGCTTTCTGCGCTGTTGTGAGAGGTGAGGTGGTGCTGTTTGTTTTGTCTCCAGTCCGGCAAGGCCTTGCTCTGGGCACTGCTAAGGGTTATTTTTCATCCATTTCGATTTTCCTGCAGATGCCACATCAATCCTTTCTGTTCAATCACCTGTTGTGACTTGTTTTCTGAAAGGTTTGCAACACTTGTTCCCTCCTACCCCTTTTGTGATGCCTCAGTGGGCCCTAAATGTGGTCCTCACGTCTCTTATGTGCTCCCTCTTCAAGCCCCTAGATAGCTGTGCTCTTAACCATCAAAAGGATCTTTCTGGTGGCCATTACATCGGCCAGAAGAGTCAGTGAGTTTCAAGCTCTCTTATTTCACCCTCTGTACACCAGCTTTTTCCCTGACAAACTGGTACTTCGTACGCATGTCTGTCAAAAGTTGTCACCCTATTTCATGTTGGCCAGAGCATCACTCTGCCTCCTTCATCTAAGGAGTAGGAGAGACTCAGTCGCCTGTACTCAAAGAGAGTTGTTTTGTTCAAACTTTGTTTCATCAAGGACCTTCCGGTGGACGATTAACTCCTCATCTGGTCACTGGAGCGCAAAAGGGGAAGGCTGTGAAGTGACTGACCATCACTCGATGGATTGCACTCTGCATTAAGATCAGCTATGCATTTCCGAAGAAGCCGCCTCCTGAAGACTTGATGGCCCATTCCACTAGGGCAAGGCAGCTACTATTGCATTGACACTCTGGTACCTGTCCTGGCAATTTGCCAAGCCTTTACGTGGACATCTTCATAATGTTCTTAGAGAACTATTGTGTGGACAGTCAGACGCATTGAGATGGGCATTTTGCCCGTTCATTCCTTCAGGATTTTCTGGTTTGAGCAAGTTCGCAGACCTAATTCCTGGGAGGTATTGCTTGGGTATCTATTTCAAGGTGAGGTATCTGTGGTTAAGAAACCTCTATCAGAAGAACAAGTTACTTCTCTTCGGGAACGCCTTTTCTGGTAGATACTCCAACTGTAGTTTCCTCACTGATCCTCCCCGCTTTGCAAACTAGGCTCTTCTCCCTAAAAATCCCAATAGATACTGCACACTGATCAAAAATTGTTTTTTATGTGGTTTTCCTTTTTTGACATGGAAATAGTCATGAAAGATCTCAGTGCACCGGGTTGGCGCTTATATGGGCACTGCAACGTCACTGCCAATGCACAGCTGATCGACGTCACCTATCGCTGCGCAGAGGTTCTGCTCAATATTCTCTGAATCCATTCTGATGTCTCGGTAATATTCAAAGGTGAAGAATATGTGTTTACATTGAGTCTCTACCAGAAAAGGCGTTATTGAAGGTAAGTAACTTGTTCTTCAGTACCTTGGAGATCTACTTTTAAGTTGTGTAGTCTACATACATTGTACCCTTAACTCCAATTGAAAATGTTTTATTAAATTAATCGTATTGACAGTTCTGTTGCACACAATACAGAGCTGCCCAGATTGAATATGTATTCTTTCCATGTTTGTTATTAGAGATTATGTGCAATCAATTTGGTTTCCACAAATAGGCTTCTTTTCTGGTCAGTTTACTTGGCACATATCGAACTGCATCCAGCAAAAGGAATGTTGTACGATTTTGTATAAATATACTTTATTGTGAATGTGCTTTCATAGGCCAAATCTTATACTCTCTCGTCAGAACTTACATACCTTTGGTTAAATTGTACATGTGTAGGTTCTTATATACTTTGTTGGATCAAATGTACATTTGTTTGAATGAATATTCACCAGTCCGCCTGAATATACATTCAATGGAGTGAGTGAACTTTTCATTACTCCATTTCATGTGCTCCAAATATTTAAAGAAGTTAACTAACATTTCACTTTTAATGTATAGCAGTGGAACTTACTGCACACTAAAAAAAAGCCTTGAACATATTTTTCAAAACCGTTTTTATTAAGAGTTCAAGCAGAATTCGGTACAGCCCTCCACAGTCAGGAGGAGACTGTCAATGATTCACGTGTAAAAGCATGGCAGTGAACCCAGAGTTTCAAAATGACATACCCCAACAATCACCCCCCATCCCGCCCAGCCCCAAGCAGAAAAACCGCCCCCCACCCCAGCCCCAACTACCCACCCCTTATCCCACCCTAACCCGGTGCACGTGATCAACTTAGCAACATGAGATGAATAGCAATGACAGTGTAGGCCAACAGTCTAGGGTACAGGATCCACATCAGGAGACGGGACATCGTCAATGTCTATCGGGGGGTCAAGTGTCAGGCCCCTGTAGTCCGCCCACCGCTTCCATATTTTGTAGTGTTTGTGTGGACACCCCCGGGCTTCAAAGACTGGCAGCTCCAGGCCCATAAGAAAGTCCAATCGTGCCTTCCACACACCAAGCGGGGGGGCCCGGTCGCTCTTCCAGGCCTGCGCCAAGTCCCGCTTGGCCACCACCAGACCCAACAGCAGCAAGTGTCGTTTGTAGATGTTACCCCCAACGCCTTCCAGGACATGGAGAAGGCCCAGCCTAGGGGTCCGGGGCAGGTCCCATCCCAACACCTCCGACAGGCAGTCCCAAACCCCAGCCCAGAATCTAGTCAGTCTCTCACAGGACCACACGGTATGGAAAAGCGTCCCCCTTTCAGTACCGCACCTCAGACACTCCGGGGCGGCTATCAGGCCCGCTCGCCACAGACGGTCCCTAGTATAATACGCCCTGTGAAGGTATTTGAATTGGATAAAGCGAAGACGAATGGCTATGGCAGTACCACGGGGAGATTCAAGAGCCTCACGCCAGTCATCCTCATCCAGGGGGCCGACATCATTCTCCCAGGAGGCCTTCAACGTCGACAGGGAAGGGGAACAGTGCGTGACCAGGGAGCGGTATATCTGAGAGACCTTCTTGTCACCCAGGTCCCCCATAAAGCGTTACGCCTCAATGGGACTAAATTCAGGGAGTTGCTCTAGGCCCACTAGGCTAGGGGCAAGGGCGTGGCGGAACTGGAGGTACCGGAAGAACTGGGATTTGGGCATGTTAAATTCAGAACTGAGGTCCTGAAAGGACTTAAGCGTAGTGCCAGTAAGAACATGACCGAGAGACGAGATCCCGATCGCATCCCAGCCGCCAAACCCCGATAAGGAAGCCAACGCCGGAAGCAAGCCATTACGCCACAACGGGGTCTCGGCCGTTAGCCTACCCCACCAACCCACACGATGCAAGGCTTGTCGCCAGATCGCGAAGACCACCTGAGTGACTCTCGGCAACAATCTCCTCCGTCTGGCCGAATACAATAAGGTGTGTAGGGAGGCACCATCCATCAGAGAGTGCTCCAGGGCATAGGCCGGATCACTACGGTCCCCGTACCACCACTCGTTAAGCACCAGGAGGTGGGAGGCTTGATAGTAAGACAGTAGATCCGCGGACGCTAAGCCGCCGCAGTAAGTAGAGAGAAAGCACGTGCGCAGCGCGACTCTAGAAGCACCCCCAGTCCACAGAAACCGACCCAGCACCGAGTTAACACCGCGGAACCACCGTGAGTCGATCTGAAATGGATGGTTCTGCAGTTGGTAGAGAAGCCGAGGTAGGGCCACCATCTTGAAGATGGCCGACCGGCCATAAATGTTAAGGGGCATACGCGTCCACGTCTTGACGTCCATCTGGACCCGATCCCACACCGACTGGATATTCCGATCCCACGCTACCGAGGCCGAAGCCGAGAGAAAAACGCCCAAATACTTCACGCCATCGGCAGCCACCCGAAGGGACGCAGCCCACGGACAGCAGGCCAAGTCACCTCCCAACACCCATAGGGTCGACTTACGCGGATTAAGAAAGAGCCCCGACGCCTGACCAAACTCCTGCATCAACGCAAGGATACGGGGGCCCGTACGCTGCAAATCTGTCATGAAGAAAAGTACGTCATCCGCATACAAAGCTATGCGGTCCGAGTGGTCCGACCCCCACACAAAGCCTCGATAAAGTGCATCTCGGCGCACCCGGGCGGCCAAAGGCTCCATAGCCAGTGCAAATAGGTACGGGGAGAGGGGGCACCCCTGACGTGTACCCCTGGTCACAGGAAACCGAGCGGAGACCGCCCCAGAGACCCGCACCGAAGCCGTGACATCCGTATAAAGCAACCTAACATAGGAGACAAAGACCGGGCCCAAGTTCAGCAGCGGCAGAAGAGCAAAAAGATAGGTCCAGCTGACCGAATCAAAGGCACTATCAATATCCGCCAGCAGAAGCGCCGCCTGATCCCCCGAAGACCCGATCGCGTCACTCGCGGCCTGCGCCCGCCGAATGTTGTGTCTCGTTGCCCTATGCGGCATGAAGCCCGCCTGATCTGGGTGGACAAGGGCCGAGATGTGAGGAAGCAGGCGGTTCGCGAGCGCCTTGGCCAGGAGCTTAGCCTCGACGTTAATGAGGGATATAGGACGATAGGACTCGTGGCGATCGGGGGGTCTGCCGGGCTTCTGGAATACTACAATTTCGGCGTGACGCCAGTCCGGGGGGAGGCTGCCACGTTCCCTCGCCAATTCCAGCGCCCGCCTGTAGTGGGGTCCGAGCTGCAGATGAAACTTCCTATAGAATTCACTAGGGAACCCACTCGGCCCAGGCGCCTTGCCCGCATTGAGCTGACCCAGTGCGTCGCCCAACTCCTCTGCCATCAGGGGGAGATCCAAGGCATCGCGCACCTCATCCGAGATAGCATGCGGGGGGACCGCCGCAAGGTATCCCCCAATGCCGTCCGGGGACATGTCCTCCCGAGAGGCATATTGACGCCCATAATAGTGCGCAAAGCTCGCCGCCAGTATCGCAGGATCCGTTATCGCTACCCCGGCGTCGTCGACCAACCCCGGCAGAGTGACTGGCTGCAAGGACTGCTGACAAAGCCTGTGGAGCATGGTGCAAGACGTATCGCCCCACTGGTACACCCTACTACGCGTAGCCAACCACGCCTGGCGAGCCTCGTCTAATAAGGCAGAGGAGTAAGACTGCTGCGCCTGTAGGAGTAGCCGCAGTGTAATATCATCGGCTGCTTCCCTGTGTCTCGCCTCCAGCACCTCCACTCGCGCCGCAGCGGCAACAATGCCACTCTGTTGAGTCCGACGGGCAGAAGCGCACCAGGCAATATCAATACTCCGCAGGACGGGTTTCATAGCCTCCCAGACCGTCACCGCGTCCACCCCCACCGTAAGATTGTCCTGCCAATAATGGGCAATCGTGCCACGCAAATGCTGGGAGTAGTCCGGACGCTGCAGGTGCCACGTAGACATCCGCCATCGAAACGGTTGGCGCGCCTTACAAAGATCAATTTGGACCGCCACGGGGGAGTGGTCAGATAGCCCGCGAGGCCGGATCGCCGCCCCTTTCACCCTGTCAAGGAAAGCCCCCGGCACAAACACACAATCAAGGCGCGAAAGGGAGCCATGCACAGCCGAAACATAAGTGTACTCCCGCCGCGCTACATGCAGGTGTCGCCAAACATCTACCCATCCTAGACCATCAATCATGGCACTCAACCGTGTAGGGGAGGCCACAGGTGCAGCCCCCAGTCCCCTCTGCCTGTCCAATGCCATGTCCACCACATCATTCCAATCGCCACCAATCACAGCCAGGGAACGGGGGAGTTCAGTCCACAGGGCAAACAATCGCTCCGCAAGGGCCCATTGCAGCGGGGGAGGGGCATACACACTACCAAACACCACAGGCTCTACACCGATCTTCCCCTGTATAAACACAAATCGGCCCTGAGGATCAAGCCACTGACGCTCATGAGTGTAGGCCAACCGTCTGTGGACAAGAATGGCCACCCCCCTCGAGCCCCTAGTAAACCCAGCATGGAACACTTGGTGGAAGCCAAACCGCTGCAGACTCAGTGCCTTAGAGCCCAACATGTGTGTTTCCTGAAGGAGGAGTACCTCTGCAAGGTCCCTTTTTGCCCAGCGAAGCACAGCCCCCCCGCTTAATCTTGTCCAGGAGCCCCCGAACATTCCAGCTCAGAATGCGCATAGAAGCGCCAGGAGACGCTAGACTTGGAACATCAGCCATTGTCATGATTAGGGAATTCCCGCGCTCCCCAGCACCCGACCCAGACCTCCCACACCCCAATTGCAAAGATCACAAAGAACACGTGCACCCCACATAACACAACCCCAAACCCCACACCCCAGCTCCCCCCTCCCCCACCCCTATACCTCAAAAAACAATGAAGCATCTGTCGCGGCATACGGTACTCCAGGCCCAAAACATAGTGCCGAAAGTCAAGCATGCCAATGGATCCCAACTAGCCCCCCCTCAACCAACTAGACACACTCCCAAAAACCACCCCCCAGTCCCAATAGGAGGAGGCAGCCCATAGAACGTGCCCCGAACCCCCATCAAACACATAGCCAGGCTAAAGGCAGTGCAGCACAAAGAAACAGTAGGCCGCAAGGGTCCCATATATCCGCCAAAGAACAGGGTAATACTGCACCAGCCAATGTTAGTCCCACCGAGCAAAGTTCAGCCGCCACGGTGGAAGATCACAGAAGAAAGGCATTCAGTAGGTGGCCAGCCAACGATGATCAGACGTCCTTGTCAGATGCGTCCGTAGTATGTTGCGTGTCCCCCAGAAGGGGGTCCCGGGACAGGGACCGTCGTCGCGAGCGGGACTTGCGAGGTTGTTTTCCTTTGCCCGGCTGATCACCCCGCTCCTGAGATGAGCTGCGCGAGGAGCTACAACCCCGGCTGGGCGTGTGGTCGTAGTCTGACCGCCTCGTCGGTCCACCTGAAGACGGCCTCCGGAGTATCGAAGAAATGGGTCTTAGAGTTGAAGATCACCCGGAGGCGGGCCGGGTAGAGCAGCGAGTATTGAATTTTCAGGCCGCGCAGCTTGGCCTTGGCCGCTAGGAAGGAATGTCTCTGCTGCTGGACCAGTCTGGTATAGTCCGGGAATATCATGATCTTATGATTATCATAGAGTAGAGTGTCTTTAAGCCGCGCCTCACGGAGAATGACGTCCCTATCATGGAAGTTGAGGATCCGGGCGATGATCGGGCGAGGCCGCTCCCCAGTCGGCGGCTTCTGCGTTAAGGCGCGGTGTGCACGCTCCACCACGAAGCAGCGCGACAGGGCGTCCGGGGGCAGCCAGCTCTCCAGCCACTGGGATAGGAAAGCGTCCATATGTCCCTTCTCACAGTCCTCCGGAAAGCCAATAAAGCGCAGGTTGTTCCGTCGCGCCCGTCCTTCAGCGTCCTCCACACGAAGCGCTAGGCCACGCTGAGTCTGTTCCAGTTCAGCAACCCTCTTCTTGAGAGTGCCAACGTCTCCCTCCACCGTCGTGACCCTGGTCTCCGTTTCGGTGATGCGGGCGACCGCATTGCGAAGGTCCTGACGCAACAGCATCACATCGGCACCCACTGCGCAAATCTTTGCGTCTAGCATGTCGCGGGACTGCGTAATGGCCGTCAGCAGCGCTGCATTGTCCGGTCCAGCATTCTGGCCTCCTCCGGCACCCCCTCCAGGGCCAGTGAATTTGTCGATAGGTCCCATTTTAGCGGCGGCCGCGCCACCTCCACCTCTGGTCATGGCGGCAGCAGAGACGGCCGGGCAACACGCACCTGCAAGAGGGTCGCCCCTCGTGAATGTCCACCACTCAGGCCCCGGGTCAGGGCTTTCGGGGCTCCTCTGCTCCTGCACCTCCGGTCCAAGGATCAGCGTCGGTGACTCCGGGCAGGGGCCGCCAAACTCGAGGCCCCGGCTCCGCCAAGGCCAGGTAGGCCGCAGGTTCTCCAAGGCGCTCACCAGGCACTAGCCCTCCTCACTTGCACTACGAGGAAGGGCAGGGGAGCCTGTGGTGGCTCTCCCGCAGCAGGCAGCCTCGGATCACGGTCAGAAAATGGCGCCGCAGACCCCAGGACGAGCTCTCCGGTCCGGGTGCGCCAAAATTGAGGCCCCGGCTTGTCTGATCGGCACTAGGCCGCCCGCTGCTCCAGCCCGCCTCGCCGCCTGGAAGGGTCCCGGCGCGCCGGTCCCGGCACCGGATGTATCCCAAAGTCGTCTGCCACCTTCGCCCCAGACGTGATGTGTTTTTCGGGTCCGGGGGCCAGGAGAAATGAAAGGATAATCGTCGGGCCGGCGGGAGCTTTAGCAAGCCACGTCCGCCATGATCGCCCGCTAAGCCACGCCCCCAGCCTTGAACATATTTAATGGTTTTTTTCCTGAAATGTTGTAAAACATTTTTGCTCCCGTACACCAAAATATTTATTCTTTTCATCTACAGTTTTGATTACAGGTGCATTGTTTCTCTAGTGGTGTTCGGTGATTGGCTCTGAGGGAAGCTAAGGTAGTGGGGGGGGATGTGGCATGGATGTGCTCTGGAAAGGGGAGCTTTGAGGCAAAATAAGAAGCTTAGAGATCACTCAGCTGAGATGGGGAGAGAAAGAAAGAATGGAGCTTTGAGAAGAAAGAAGAACTAGACTGAAGAAGAATGAGGGCAGATGGGGGAGAGTGGAGTGTACTTGGAATTAAACGAGGGAAAGGAGAGCTATTGTGGAGAACAGATGATACATGTAACTAAATTGGATAGGGAAAGAAAAGCAGGTCTAAAGAAGGGAGCTGAGCCGAAAGAAACTGAGCCATATTCAGAGCGGGGAGAAGAGCTAGTGCTGACTCATCTGCGATTCATTGATGATATTCATAGCACAGTATGATATCCCTGAATCACCTTCATTTTAGTCTCGAAAGGTTAGCGGCCATGGAAGGGCACGGGGCATGGCGCGTGCCCACCTGTGGACAGTACCTTTACTCACAGTATAAAATGGGAACTGTGCACATAAAATAGTCCTGCCCATTAAGACCAACATTATCTAAATACATAGGTTTGGCTAATTACGCGCGTCAAAATAGTAGTGCCTAAAAAAGTTATTCCCCGAAACGCTGTATTGATTTATGCCCTTTCTCTTATGATGGACCGACCTTGGATATATAAAGCTTGCCCATAGCTTGGCGTGATTTAAATATGAACTCCAGTTCCCTGTAACCTAGCATTTCAATTGGTTCGTAATTAAAAGACTTAGGGGAAATATCAGGTTTCTTCAATCTTGTTCCAATGGCTGGAACAAATTTCTCTAACCATACCTTTTCATTTACAATAGTATACGGCGAGCCTGAATCCGCCACAATTGACATGTCAACCCCGCCAATGTTCATGTCGCAAATAGGTTTTTTCTTCTTAGTAACACTGTCTTCAACATTTAACACAAACAAATTCATGTCATATTCATCTGAGGATGTACAATCTTCTTCTTCCTCATAAATTACAGCTTTTACATTCCTCCCTCCTTTTTCTTTCTTTGGACACATAGCACCAAAATGCCCCACCATACTACAATTTGAACACTTTTGCCTCACTGCTGGACATGACCTGTCATTGGCCAAATGGTATCTACTGCCACATCTGTAACACCTCCTGTCATCTGAGAGTTTACTCTTACTACTAGAATCACTACGTTGTGCATACCTTGAACCCGGCATACTACTTGACTTTTTAGAACTAATCACTTTTGCTACCATGGACTTATCCTCCGTAAAGGATTTTTCCTCTTGTAAAACAGCTTTGGCACACCTTCCAGTTAATTCTGTACATTTAACTATTTCCACAACCTCTTCCAATGGTAATTCTCCCTTCGCCCACAGTTTCTCTTGAACATGTTTATTTGAGGATCTCATAACAACCTGGTCACGAACCAGTTCGTCATGTAATGCCCCAAACCTGCATGTTAATGCCAAACTCTTCAGCGCAGCAACATAATCCTCCACAGACTCTTCCTGTGTTTGCCTGCGTTGAAAAAATTTGAATCTATTCACCGAAATGGAAATAGTAGGTTTAAAATACATCGTTAAATCTTCCAAAGCAATAGTATAAACATCTCCTGGTCTTGCTCTTTTGTTTATGCGATTGTAGATTTTCATAGCCTTTGCCCCCAAACAATGAAGAAGAATATTTTTTTTCTTTTCAGGAGTCAATTCATCTCCCTCAAAGGTGGATAAATAGTTTTCAAAATACTCTCTCCATTCTTCCCATTTTAGGGCGTCATCCCCCGTAGATGGTATGAAAGGTAAAGGTGGAGATAGATTCCAAACATTCCCTGAAGCCATAGTCAATACCTAACCTTAAGCGGTAAGTACTTATTTTCCAATTCAACTTTAAGCTGGAGAACACTTATTCTATTAAATGAGGATAGTAGTCCTTCTTTTATTTTTCCACGTTTTGCTATTTATGACAAACTTATGTGTTCCCTGTCCACATAGTCCACACCAAGAATAACTTCCAATGGTGTGCGTGTCACCGCTGTAAGTAACACGCAATTAGAACATTTCTTTGAAAACGGCGCGTTATTTGCTTAAAAAAAAACGCCTCCTCTCTCTTTTAATTTTCCTCCGTGAAACTGACTGAAACTCCTTTGCCGGATGACAGACACGCATAAAATGGCCGCCCAACGTCGTCCTGCGTTGCGTTCCACTGACGTCACTCTGCCGGCTGACAGGAATCTCTCCTCAGGTTACCGTGCCTGCGCAGAGCACAACCGCTGAGGTGAAATCTTCCAGAACTTCTCACACGCCGGAGACTCGACTCGCTCTCCCCAATTATCCTCACGCAGCTGTACAACAGTACAAGTGCACTCCTATGCGCAACAGACAACCAACAGCGCAAGGATGCGGAAGAAGGACCGCTCTTCAAATTCTGACCAAAAGTCACAATTGTGGAATCTTCATGCGGAACACTCAACGCTCGCAGCGCTGGCACCGAAGGTACCTATATTCTTCACTTGCCTCCTTACTCAGACTACTACCACTGTCTTCTACCCGAGAAGCGTCCGAATAATTCTCACTACCCGAAGGTACATCATTCATACCCAGAGATACAATATTGGTACCACTCGGTTGAGAACCTTCCCCATCCTCTCGGTCTAGAATCCACTCATAGTCTTGAGAACCGGAAGCCCCTTCCTCATCAGAAATGGATTGAAAGTCAACCATTCCTTTCCTTTCTTTGCATAATGATAAAGCAGAAAAATGCCAAGTTTTCCCATCACTCAAAAGGGCGGAATTACAAAACACTTCTTTAACTTGCAACGGTTGTGAGTAGTGGTGTTTCCCATTGATGACACTTTTGTTATTCCTCACTCTCACATAGTCTCCTGCTTTAATGTTAACCTCTTTACATGAATGTTTTTTGTCATAGTATTTTTTTTCTATGGTTTGACATTTTCTTACATTCTCCTTTATCTCCTCTGGAGACCACATTACTCTTTTAGGAGTAACCCATCCTACATTATCTTTTGTAATGGGGGTCCTCCCTCTCAGAATCACAAAAGGACTAGTACCAGTAGACACACATGGCGTAACTCGGAATGACCAAAGGTTTTTCATAAGTTGCTTCCTCCATGACATGTCATTCTGATTAGCCAATTGAATTATGCCTTTGATCACCCGGTTAAACCTCTCTACAGCTCCGTTCCCTGCCGGGTGATACACAGATGTGGTTTTATGTTCTATTCCTTGGTTTCTCAGGAACTCTTTAAAAATTTTAGACTTGAATTGTGGACCATTATCTGACACCATGCAATTGGGAAGGCCTTCTCTAAGGAATAGCTTCCTCAAAAATCCTACAACACTTTTAGCATCAGCTTCCTTCACCACCTCCACCTCTGGCCACTTTGAGAAATGGTCTACTAACACTATTAGGTACAGCATCTCACCATGTTCATGAATAGGCCCACAAATGTCAATTCCCAATCTTGTCCAAGGCATATCAGGACATGACAACGGTTGAAGGGGTGGTCTCAACGTGTATTTTGTCTTGTCCGAGTTTTCACAAGCTGTACACTCTCTGACACCCCTTTCGATTTCCAAGTCATACCCAGGCCACCAGTAAGAATTTCTGACCCTGCTCTTGGTTTTTCCAATGCCAAGATGTCCCTCATGGCAAATATCCAACAGTTTTTTACGTAACTTCTCGGGTGGAACTACTCTTCCATTTCTCAAGATAAGATCCCCCTCTACAGATAACTCATCTCTTACTTCCCAAAATGGACGCAAAAGGGGAGACAATTTTTTCTTTTCTGGCCACCCTGTTCTTATTTTCTCCTTCACTTCAATCAGAATGACATCTTTTCCCATCTGTTCACTCCACTCTGCCCCTGAGATACATGGTACTTCTTCCGTGATATTAGCTACACAGAAGGTGTCAATGTCCTGAATTTGGTCATCTCTGATTGGAAGAGGTAGACGGCTTAGACAGTCCGCCACCTTGTTTCTCACACCCGGAAGGTATTCAACTTCGTAGTTGTATTCTAACAATTTCATTGAAATTCTGGACAAGCGAGGAGAAGCAACCTGAAGACCCTTGGTAGAAAGCACTTTCACCAAAGGCTTATGATCACTTCTAAGGGTGATTTTGTACCCCCAAATGTATTGCCTGAAATAGTTCAAAGCCCAAGCACAGGCTAGTGCTTCTCTCTCAATCACAGAATATTTTTCCTCTGTGGTAGTGATAGAACGAGAAGCAAAAGCAACAGTGACCTCTTTGCCGTTTACATCAATTTGTGACAGGACTGCACCCAAACCCTTGTTACTTGCATCAGTTGTCACTATGCTTTTTAGAGAGGGGTTAAACCCTTGAAGAGGTGGAGCCTCACAAATATCCTCTTTAATCTTCTTGAATGCCTCTTCGCACACAACATTCCACTCAAACTTGTTTTTCTGTTTTATTAGTTCCCTGAGGTGTAAGGTCTTAGATGAGAAATTCTTAACGAATTTTGCATAAAACTCTGATAAACCTAGAAATGCTCTGACTTCTTCCTTATTCTTAGGTGAGGGAGCTTCCCTGATGGCTGACAGTAGTTCTTCTTTTGGTTTAATGCCATCCCCATCAATCTCGTGCCCCAAATATGTGACTTTATTAGTTGCAAACCTGCACTTACGCAGATCGGCTGTAAGTCCATGATGCTCTAGCAACCCTAGGACTCTGTTTAATTTAGCATCATGTTCACCTCTACTTTTGCCCGTGATCATGATGTCATCTTGGAAAATTAATAGATTTTTCTCCTTCTTGAATATTTCACTCATTAACCTCTGAAACATGGCCGCAGCAGAGGCCAGTCCAAAAGGTACTCTTTTAAACCTAAAACATCCCAGAGGAGTTACAAATGTAGTCAAGCTTCTACTCTTGGGATGCAAAGCCACCTGGTGGTAAGCAGAGCTAAGATCGATAGTTGAAAACCACTTAGCACCATTGGTAAGGGACAGCATCTCATTAATCTTTGGCAAGGGAAATTGATCTACCAATATGTTTTTATTTAGATCGCGAAGATCAATGCATAGCCTGAGCTTGCCGTTAGGTTTCTTCGCGATAACTAAAGGTGAAACCCACTCAGCCGATTCAACTGGCTCAATAATGCCCTCCCTTTGTAATCTCTTCAACTCATCCTCCACCTCACTAATTATAGAGAACGGTATGTTCCTAGACTTGTGTATGCAAGGTATGGCATTTTTCTTAAGCTTGATTTCATGTACAAACCCTTTTAGTTTCCCTATGCATTCTGTAAACACCATAGGATACCTTTTTTTAAAGAAATTGTTACAATCTTCCTCAGTTTGTAATATGAGAACCGGGTCAGGACTGTTCGGATCAAGTATTATACCTAGTTCCCCTTGGTCCATCCATCCCAACACTGATGGACCGACCTTGGATATATAAAGCTTGCCCATAGCTTGGCGTGATTTAAATATGAACTCCAGTTCCCTGTAACCTAGCATTTCAATTGGTTCGTAATTAAAAGACTTAGGGGAAATATCAGGTTTCTTCAATCTTGTTCCAATGGCTGGAACAAATTTCTCTAACCATACCTTTTCATTTACAATAGTATACGGCGAGCCTGAATCCGCCACAATTGACATGTCAACCCCGCCAATGTTCATGTCGCAAATAGGTTTTTTCTTCTTAGTAACACTGTCTTCAACATTTAACACAAACAAATTCATGTCATATTCATCTGAGGATGTACAATCTTCTTCTTCCTCATAAATTACAGCTTTTACATTCCTCCCTCCTTTTTCTTTCTTTGGACACATAGCACCAAAATGCCCCACCATACTACAATTTGAACACTTTTGCCTCACTGCTGGACATGACCTGTCATTGGCCAAATGGTATCTACTGCCACATCTGTAACACCTCCTGTCATCTGAGAGTTTACTCTTACTACTAGAATCACTACGTTGTGCATACCTTGAACCCGGCATACTACTTGACTTTTTAGAACTAATCACTTTTGCTACCATGGACTTATCCTCCGTAAAGGATTTTTCCTCTTGTAAAACAGCTTTGGCACACCTTCCAGTTAATTCTGTACATTTAACTATTTCCACAACCTCTTCCAATGGTAATTCTCCCTTCGCCCACAGTTTCTCTTGAACATGTTTATTTGAGGATCTCATAACAACCTGGTCACGAACCAGTTCGTCATGTAATGCCCCAAACCTGCATGTTAATGCCAAACTCTTCAGCGCAGCAACATAATCCTCCACAGACTCTTCCTGTGTTTGCCTGCGTTGAAAAAATTTGAATCTATTCACCGAAATGGAAATAGTAGGTTTAAAATACATCGTTAAATCTTCCAAAGCAATAGTATAAACATCTCCTGGTCTTGCTCTTTTGTTTATGCGATTGTAGATTTTCATAGCCTTTGCCCCCAAACAATGAAGAAGAATATTTTTTTTCTTTTCAGGAGTCAATTCATCTCCCTCAAAGGTGGATAAATAGTTTTCAAAATACTCTCTCCATTCTTCCCATTTTAGGGCGTCATCCCCCGTAGATGGTATGAAAGGTAAAGGTGGAGATAGATTCCAAACATTCCCTGAAGCCATAGTCAATACCTAACCTTAAGCGGTAAGTACTTATTTTCCAATTCAACTTTAAGCTGGAGAACACTTATTCTATTAAATGAGGATAGTAGTCCTTCTTTTATTTTTCCACGTTTTGCTATTTATGACAAACTTATGTGTTCCCTGTCCACATAGTCCACACCAAGAATAACTTCCAATGGTGTGCGTGTCACCGCTGTAAGTAACACGCAATTAGAACATTTCTTTGAAAACGGCGCGTTATTTGCTTAAAAAAAAACGCCTCCTCTCTCTTTTAATTTTCCTCCGTGAAACTGACTGAAACTCCTTTGCCGGATGACAGACACGCATAAAATGGCCGCCCAACGTCGTCCTGCGTTGCGTTCCACTGACGTCACTCTGCCGGCTGACAGGAATCTCTCCTCAGGTTACCGTGCCTGCGCAGAGCACAACCGCTGAGGTGAAATCTTCCAGAACTTCTCACACGCCGGAGACTCGACTCGCTCTCCCCAATTATCCTCACGCAGCTGTACAACAGTACAAGTGCACTCCTATGCGCAACAGACAACCAACAGCGCAAGGATGCGGAAGAAGGACCGCTCTTCAAATTCTGACCAAAAGTCACAATTGTGGAATCTTCATGCGGAACACTCAACGCTCGCAGCGCTGGCACCGAAGGCTGGGAAACACTGACTCACCCTATTTAATGGCGTTCAACAAGACCTCCAGACCTTCTTTCCTTCCAGGCGTGTTCCAGGAATGAACACAAAACTGCAAAGCCGTTCGCCGATCCCCGACTCACTCCCACATGCTCAACGTGCATGTATAGAAAAGCTGCATCCTGGAAATTCCGCGGAGTGCGGAAAACGATAAACAGGTGGACACCACTGCGCCAGATGCACCCAACACAAACCGGTCCAATGGCCTCCCTGTGGGTTCTTCGTGGTGTCAGGAGCCTCGTCGCCAAGTTGTAAAGACGACTGACACAGAAGGTAAGTGTAAGGTCTTTATTATAATAACCTGACACCAGGGCACATCTGTTCGCTGCCACCATAACCTAGTAACTGACAATCAACTGCCAACCTGCCGGTGGTCAGTTAGACATACTGACGTCACAATGCACCGGCAGGTCGCTCGTGCAGAGACATGGCACGAGAGCAATGCATTAGAGGAAAGAACTTTATTAATAAACACAACAATTGCCATGGCCCACCCAGACCAGAATCCTCGAGAAGAGTCGGTGGTGTATCCCATGCAGGGTGGGCAAAGGCTGGCGCGGATCGTCGTGCGCGGCCCTCTCCAGCGTCCATTGTTACCGATGTTCCCTGGAAACCGCGCCGAGGATGATTACGTCAGGAATTTCCCGGTATTGTTACTCTTCTGCAGATTACATTTGCTTCTGAACAGAACTGCAGAGACAGCTTTTGTACGAGAGAAATCCCGAAAGGAAATTGTGCTCTCCTCAGAACATGGCCCCGCCTCCCCTCTCCCCGAGCCTTTCATCGGGACGCGGCCTCGCGCCCAGGGGCCGTGCTGAGCGTAAGCAGCTTAGGCAGCCTTGGAGCAGACTGAGAGAAAACCTCGGAGAGGCCGCGCGCCACAGAAAAAGATCTCACCAACGAGGGCCTTCTGCCGTGTGCGGCCTGTTTGGCATCGAAGGCTCGGCAGCATCGCATCTTTTCCAGTTCAGCCGCGCACTGACTGTCACCACCCGGCATGAATTTTACCTCCTATATTCCGTGCCGAACTGGACCTTGCTGTCTCTGTGAAGAATGACACGACAACCATACTTAGTCCGAATATTGGATGGTTGTCGAAAATAACCGGGCGATTTGTGAGATAAGCAAACAGTGAAAGGACTAGATAAAACGCAAAAATCGGTTTTGTGATAATCCGGGTACCAATAAAGGAAAGGCAAGTACAATACATTAAGGCAAGTGCAATACATTAAGACTTGTAAAATTAATGCGCGGTAACCATTTTCATCTTCCTTACTTTTACTTACCTTCTGTACGTAAAAATAAGGAAGATAAAAAAGGTCTGAACGCTGATGAGTGGCGATGAATGTCGTAAGAGGGGTTGAGTGTTTGTTGGTACCAGCTGACAAATGGAGTATAATGGGAGAAAATGGTCCAAGAAAATAAGCTGTGAAGTAGCGATATACATTAGCAATAATAAATACTAGTGTCAATTTACTCAGACTTGAGGTACATCTAACAGCAGGGAGATGCGTGCCCTAGAAAATATGCAGTCTCAAAGATCATCCTGGAAGGTGTCTCTCCGATCTGGAGCTGCACTCGTCATTGAGATGTGGGCTTTTGCAACACCTCAGCTGTTTGCCAGTGAGTCAATATCATATGTCAAAGTAGAAGGTTAAGGCTAGTTTTAATGATGAGCCATATTGTGAGCACTTCCCCAGGTCCCAAAGATTAACCCATTTGGAGGAAAGTTTTGATTCATATTTAGATGTCTTGGCTATAGAGGATAAATGACTATGGCCAGACATGACTATGGCAGGAAGCTGTAGGCGATTTTCGGCGATTCTCGGCGTTCAGCACAAGCAGCAGGAGTAGAGAAGGGCACAGTGGCGGTGGGCTGAAAGTGGCTTGAAGCGGCTAAAGGCTAAAAGCATAGCGTGCGGCACAGCAAGCACAGAGATGGAGACCTAGAGACCCTGATACTTTGCCGCTTGACGCTGTATGTGAGACGGTGAGCAGCGCGAGGAGGTGGAGAACGCCGCACCACTCCCCCGCTGCTTTTACCCTGCTACTACTACTGCCGGGCCTCAAGCCCCTCAAGGTACTTGCGGTATTTGCGGTGCTCAGCCTAATTCCGCCTTGGCCCCGCGACCTCGCGGATGTTCATGGGCATCTTCCTGATTTTAGTGGAATCTGTGGAATCTGCAGGCAGCAGCTGCTGGGGAATTTGGGGCAGCCTGTGCCGTAGCGCATGATTGAGCCTGTCCCCAGGTGTCAGGTGCTGAGGAGCAGAAGAGGAGAAGAGAGGAGCCAAGCTGGGAGCCGGGAGTTGCCAGCACAAGGTGAGGGGGTGCCGTTCCTCTCCCCCCTAACTGCACTTGCACCAATACTTGCACCAATATTGATTCCCCCAACTGCCCAAACCTCCTGACAGTTAGCCCTGACCCCGTCTGTGCCATAGAGTCCAGACAATCTTGAGGATCCGGTCCGGTATTTCATGCACGCTCCCGAAGCAAGAGCGGTTTCAGAGCGTGGCGCGGGTACGGGCTGAGGGTCTCTGACCTGCCAGATTGTTCTCCCTGGTTCAACGAAGCGTCGCATGGACTCGTGGGACTCGTGGAATTGGTTCTTTCCTGCCCTGTTACCGGTCTCTATCTGCCTCGGATCAACGGAGCGCGTGTGGGAGCGCTGGTTGGATTGTAGGCACTGAAGGCAGCCCCTACTCTATTCTACTTGCCTTGCGTGCCTGTGTCTGCCATCAGTAGGGAGTTGGGGCTGCAGGGAATTTGGTGCAGCTGCTCTGAGTCTGTTTAACCTACGTGCTGGAGCCTGCCGCCCAACAGAAGCAGCCTGGAGGCTCCGGAATTTGTTAGCAGCGCCTGGAACTCGCCTCTTTGCTGTGTCTGTTTGGTGCTCTCGTCTTTGGGTTTGGGTTTGGGTTGGGTTCTTACCGCCATATATAGGTAAGAAGCTAAGTCTGTCTGTAAGCCCCACAATCCTGTACACTTGAAGTTTCTGGCTCTTTCCTTCTGTTTGTTCTGTTCCACCTCCATCCAGCTGCTGCCTCAATCCTTAGCAGGCCGATTTGAGAGAGGAAGTCACCACTGGGGTTAATTTTCCAGCAAGTAATCTGTGTGTAGGCGAAAGTCTGTCCCTTCCGTCATTTAAGTACTCCGGCGTGTGATGTCTGCAAAAAAAAAATACGCTCAGGCCGTGTTCTTTCCTCGTCTTCAAGGCGTACAAGTAGATTAAGGAGATCGTATAGTGGGTCCAGACATTTACAGCATCTCTGTTATAAAGCTCAACCAGCCATCACAGGCTACTTCTGCAAAACTCCCCGGTCTGCTCCCGTGGAGGTAATACTGGGACAAAAAGGCTTGCTCCTTAAGCCCATCTTAATAACTTCACCTCATCTATTCTCAGGGGAAGCTCAGAGGATTCCTTGTGGCCTCTCGGGGGGTCATATAAGGCACTGCGAAGGACAAATTCAGGACTGGAGGTCGACTCAAGTGGGCAGCTATCAGTTCCACCTCTAAGTTCAAATATGTGCCCCTGTTCACGCGCCCGCCACTCAACCCAACTGAGCCAGCAGAGTATACAGCACATCTCTTTAAATCAATCAAATTTTGAGCATCTTACGGGTCGTTCATTTACTGCATCTGTCGCTGACTTTTATGCAAAACTGGACCCGGAACTTCCCTTTACCCAGCAGAGTAATCAAACAAAACATTACTGTGAATAGGGAAAAACCAAATAGTATGACTGTGGCCGCATCTGTCGTCTCTTCAGAACAGGGTGGCGCTGGCAAGGGATCAAGCACTGACTGTGTACTTGGGCTTACCAGAGGCCCCCGGGAGGTCTCAGGTGGAGTTGTTCTGGTTACGGATGAGAAGGCAAGCAGTAGGCCTGCAGTAATCTTGAGCAAAGGGAAGACTTTACACTCCCAGATATTGATATAGAAGTACAATCAAGGGGTTGGGAAGTCCCTTATGACAAAGTTGACAAAGATGGCTATACCAAGAGTAGATTCAGGGAGAAGAATACCCCAATAGTAAGCTCTTCCCCCAGGCGACTCTCATTGCCTTTCTTATATTGTAGTTCAAGTCATCTGACTGGTACTTCCGTGAGGTCTGATCGTGATGCTCTTGTTGTACATGACGTTTTTTGCCTTGTTCTCAAGTGAAGTTGGGAAATGAAAACGAGAAGCATGATGTGCCCTCCGAATATTTGGCCTGCATTGAAAGAATACTAGGTTCCATTCTATCTTTACTGGAGAAATCTGTATTGAGTTCGGACCATATGATTGAAATGATCTCTGTACTGTTGTTCGAAGCGCAAAAGGTATAAAAAACTGACATCATTAACTATTCGCCTAAGATATGTATGCAATCGAGGGAACAGACAGATGCTACTCCGGAGCGAGTTGAGTGATGCATCTGTCCAAGCAGGAATACCCCTTTTTCTAGTACCTCCCATTGAACCTTCGTGTAATCTTGACAAGGAAGAGCTTTGTTTAAGTTCACTCTTTGGGGCGTCCTCAGTGGGCCCTCCTCTGGGAAATGTCACACTAAAACCTTACCCCTTGTTTATCAAGGGAAAAAGGGGGGGCAGTATGGATAACTAGAAAGATGAGAAAACCAGGGGGTGCTAGGTGGCGCACGAGCGGAATGGCCGCGGCTACGTGAGGCTCCCGCTGTCTGGTGGTTTATCCTTCATTGATCCTGTGATTACGGCCGCCTAATAAGGTTTGTTTTGATGCCACAGCATGATGAAGTGCTGCGGGCGAGAAGGGAGCGCTTAATTCCCCCACTCTACACGAGCTGGCTGGCTGCTGGCGGAGGTATTGCGGGGAGATGCGCGTGGCGGTGTGGAGCCCGGAGCCGGGTACAAAAGCTGCGCGAGCACCGTGGATCCCACGTGGAGAACGGGCCGTGCGGCTGTGCACTTTGGCATTCCCGTGCCTGCGGCATTGTGATTAACGGTGGGACAGGAGGAGGAAGCCCCCCGGTGCTCAGACAGAGCGGCACGCGGTGTAGCAGCGTCGTGATCTTATAGCAAGCTTGCAGGTACATGCCGGCCCTGGGGTAATGCTCCGACGTTCGTGACAAAATGGCGGCGACCATGGTGAACGTTTGAAACTATCGGACTGATCATTGCGACTGGAGACAATTGTGGACCATATACTGATGTGTGTGTGTGTACACCTGGTCCGTATTCGTCTGGATATAGGCAGCGGAGGAGACTGGTGTGCAGATCTATGCAGATAACAGTGCCGTGGAATGTGTGAGGCCTGCTTACTCGGATTGAGGGTGCGGTGGGGAGCTCTCTGATCGGGCAGTACGTATATCGGCGATTCTTCACTGCATTTGCCCGCTTTCAATCTACAGTGGTGGATTCCTGAGGTGGCAGCATGTTGGTTGCGCGGCTGAGGAGCTTCTCGGGCTGATGGTCCTTTACAGCGCTATTGGTGTGGTTTTCCTGTCGGCACCCCGACATGAGAGACATTGCTAAGGCCTACTATACCGTGGGAGACGTGCTAGCAGCTTTGGATCTGATTGCCTACAGTACCCTTGGGGCAGTCCATGGAGCATGTCGTAGGGGACTTGGGGTTCCCTCTTGGCTGAGTGGACTTGTCATTGCACTTAACACTGCGAGCTGGGGCTACAGCTGCACCTTGCACATTTGCTCTCCGTGAAGGGACAGGGCGCTCCCATCACTAATCCGGGTGGTACGACATGGGCAGATTGGATTCGCGGCAGTCGAGGCTCACCTTTGAGGCGAAGGAAAGTGCAAAGCAGTCCCCTACAGAGGGGGGAATGGAGTGATGGAAGCGGTGGCTGACCGTAATTCTGGACCCGACAATGAACTGCAAACTATACTGGCTGAAATGCGTCAGGGATTTGCGACTATAGCTGATAAGGTGGACACGCTCACCACCCATATGGATACTATTGCACGTAAACTGGATGCTCATGATACCCGGGTTAAAGAAGCGGAACAAAGAATATCGGATGCGGAAGACGTCACGGAGCAACTGAAAACCGCTGTGACCCAAATGGACAAACTCATGAGAATCCTAGATGCAAAGAACAAGGACATTGAAGCCCGCAGTAGGCGTAATAATGTGCGGATTTTAGGCGTACCAGAGAGTACCAACACGGGGCCGCCTTGAGCACTATGTTGAACAAATGTTGACTGCAATCTCTGGCGATGGAATGCTTTCACCTCAATTTATAGTTGAGAGGGCGCACAGATCGCTTGGCCCGCGTCCGTCTCCTGGGGCCACTCCTAAACCTATCGTAGCCCATTTACTCAATTATCAAGATCGCGATGCGGTCCTGAAAGTGGCCAGGGAGAAAAAACAGCTCACCTATGATGGTGTCACATTCACTATCTTCCCAAATTTTACTGTGAGGGTGCAAGAGGAGAGGAGGAAATTTAACGCTGTGAAACAAAAATCGCGTCAAGAGCAGCTGGACTATGCCTTGTTATACCCAGCGCGGCTTCGAGTGACACACCAAGGGAAGCAGGTCATACACACCACGCCGCAATCTGTGGAAACATTTCTCAAGACACCCAGGCGGCGAAGGGCAGCGACTCCAGAGCGGGATGATATGGAAGAGGCGCTGCTTTCTGATGTGGAATGATATGATACACATTGGCGCAATGGCGGTTCTCCATGTGAGGGTGCTCGCAGGTTGGCCGTGCACTGTTGTCTGCATTATGACAATGGACAAATGTAATGTATATTCTTCTTTTGATGGTTCGGGTTGTATTGTATGATACTGATTACCTGTTCACCATTTCTGATATGGGCTTGCGTAACATGCTAATTGACTTTCACCGGACACCCTTGTCACTTGCTGGGAACTGACGAATATTGGCGGTTTCCTGTATAGGGGCAGGGTTTGAGTGTGCCATCTGGTGTTAAAACCCAATGGGAATACCCCTGTCGTATTGTGGATTGGTTGTTTTGAGGGGGGTAGGGGATGGTATGGGAAATGACTGGCATGATTGGGATGTTTCAGTGGGCGGGGGAAGGGGGGGAAGGGGAGTTTATGACATGCCGTGCGTTGGTATACATTGTGTGGTTGCACTGAGGTGCAGATTGCGGGGGGAGGGAGGTTCCTCACTGAGGTGCAGATTTATAACACAGGACTCCTGGGACGACATGGCTATGGATAGACGTGATGCGGCCTTATCTGTATTATCTTGGAATGTTAGAGGGCTGTAGGACGACTGTTGTTATTCCAAGGTGTCTCTTTCATAGTCTTTACTGCGATGACTTGTGTCTTACACCTCTATATAAATGTATGCTGTGCCTGTATTCCATGTCGGCTCCTTGCGGTTGCCGTCTATACCTCGGACTAATGGAAATTGTTGATTGTCTGTGTTATATGGATTACAATTGAATAACAGATGTATTATTATGTGACATAGGATGCACAATGCAAAATCGCCACGTGCTGTATGTCATGGTTTCTGTTTCAAAAACTTACAAATAAAGTTTAAAAAAAAAGAGAGAAAACCAGGAGTTATATGGGACTAAAAGGTAGGGGAGAGATGAAGGGGGATGCTCCACCCCCATCCTCCTCTCAGGGTGAACCCCCTACTTTATCAGGGAAAGGTGGGTTAAAAGCTAGGAAGAAGGGAGTTCTCATAATAACTCCTGAAGGGGATAATATGAAAAAGAAACATAAAAAGACAAGACGATTCTCTAAACGTAAAACGGCAAAATTGCATTTCCCACAGATCCCCCGATTGCCAGAGTGAACCCCAAATTACAATGGTGGAGGGAGGTCCTACATTGCCATTTGAGGAGGGTGCACCCAGAGATCCGAATATAGTACACTTTAGATTAGATGGGGATATGGGGGCGACAGGAATGGCAGATATTCCATCAAGCCCAGTGTTGCAGGGTCCACAAGTACCTTATTCCCTTCAGACCAGTGAGTTGCCTGCTTTAACGACTGGGGGGTTTGTAAAGGGAGGTGGGGCTGTCATTCCTCAGACGCGACCTAGTGCATTGGGGGCCAGAGTGGATGCAAGCTCAACGGTGGGGGTCTCATGTACTGGGTAACCCACAGATGGGATCTAATAGAATTTCCTCAGAGACAACAATATTGCATAACAGAAAGCCAGATATCCCAGTCACCACTACAGTATCTCATCTAACTACTCCGTTTAAAGAAGAGGCACAAGCTGCCAGTTTTAGCGATAGAGTGCCTCTATGGATCCCTCCACAGGGCATTGCAAGGAAAGATAATTAGGTGCAGAAGGTCTCCTCTTCCATTGTTGATTTTATCTGGCTTTTCGACGGTGAATCCTGCCCGGTAAATAGAGGATTCATTCTCAAGCTCTTTTCTGAGATAGAGGCACTAAAGCTGGTGGAAAGTAGGAACATCTCGTCCGTGAATATTAACTTGCACGAGAGCCTCTTTTATTCCAGAGTCACTTTTAGCTCTGTGATTGTGGCAAATTTGGTCCTGCAAAACTGTGATCATTTTTGAAAACGAGGGCTGGATTTAATGCCTCTATTAGATTCTAAGAAACATCACATTTTGTGCCCTACATTTCAGTACCCAAAAGTACAGAGGCCCGGTAATCCTGTGGTGTTAGACGCTTTGGGCCCCGACTCCGAGTTCCCATCGGGTAATAGTCTAAAGATTAAGGTGTCATTAGATAAAAGGGGTCGTTCAATAAACTTGGTGTCAGATGCCGTTGGCACTTATCAGGACACAGACATAGATGACGATTTGGCTCAGTGGAGTTGGGTCGCTAAATCCTTGAATACCAACTGCCCGGTGGTAGAAAGAAGTGGTCCTTTGAGGTACCCAGGGGGTGTACTTCTGTCCTGGAATATGGCCGGTTTAGGTCAGAAAGATGAGAAATTGAATATTCCGAAATCCCTGAATCCCTCAATTATATGCTTACAGGAAACCTGGGCGTGTAAAGATTTTGATTGTGATGGCTTTTTTGTTTTTTCCTGTTATGCCAAGTACTCCTAAAGGGGTCACGCTAGTGGGGGTGTATCCATCTTGCTTAGCAGTACAATAAACTGGAACCAGAAAGTCTTCCGCCATCCAACAAATCTATGTATCTGCCTTAAGCTATCTTATTTGGGAGAATCCGGCAGCCTTATTTTCTTTTTGGTGGCACATTTATATATCCCTCCAGGGAGAAAGTTTGATAATTTGTTAAGTACACTTCTCTCATATATTCATGAGATATCTATCCTGGAAGAATGCCACTTGGTTGTTTTAGTGGGAGATCTGAATGCGAAAATTTCGAATTCTGCGCTGGAGATCTATGCCAACTCAGATAAAGAGGATATTTGGCATATTCCAGATTCCCTCCTACCTCATGAAATAAAAACTGACAAACGTGGTCTTCTTTTGCTTGATAGTATCAGCAGCATGGACCTGGTCATTTTAAATGGTAGGGTTCCACTTGATAAAACAGCAGATTTTACTTTTAACTCCCATCAAACACAAAGCTTATTGGTCTGCGTGGTTGTCTCCTACCAAATGTTTGAGGCCTGTGAAAATTTAGTGGTCTCTCTGTCAATATGGAGTGACCACAGTGTATTGGGTTTGACAATTGGTTTTAATTTATCTGCATTGAACCAAGGGAACCTGAACCAGGGCTTGGTAGTCTTTAATAAAGCTAACAGCCGTTCCTTTTGGACCCCAAAAGATACCATTGAGGTAGGTGTGATGGTGAAGACAGGTTACGTAGAATGGCAGGGCTCTGATTCTCCAAACATTCTCCAGTTTTTGAGTCACAAATGAAGGAGATAAAAAACTTAAGTACTGACTCAACTGGCCCCCGTGTCATAAACCATGGTTTACCACTTCTAAAAGTATTAAAAGAATTAAACCGTTTAATCAGAAAACAATATTTACAATTCTCCATTGGCAACCAACAGGAAATTAACCGCCTTAAGCGAGCTAGAAATGGTTATAGAATTAGAGAAAAGAGAAGGGAGTTTGATGCCAAATGGACCGGGCTAAGGGAAGCTGCCAGAGCCAAAAACTAAAAAGTACTGGCATCTTTTCGCAGAATACTGCGATTCAAGACAGAGGGCTCTGCCTATTCCAATTCCCGAAAAGGAGTGGGTGGTTTATATCTCACTTTTATATAAAAACAATGATACAGTACCTATTTTGACACCCTCCATAGAGGAGTCTTCTCTACTAGAATATGGTCCTCCATCAAGGGATGAAGTTGCAGGTTACATAAAGAATAGTAGATCCTCAGGCGCACAAGGGCCGGATGGAATTCCGATCGTGTTAATTAAAAAGGAGCCAGCGGCTTGGGGAGCTCTTTTATCACCGTTGTTTGATTTCTGCTTCCGAACCACTAACATCCCCTCCTCCTGGAAGGGGAGCATTATAGTTCCTTTGTATAAAATGGGCCCAAAGAGCCACCCCTCCAGTTTTAGACAGATTGCGTTGGACGCTACGGGCAAATTATTTGCTAAAAGCATACTCTGTCACCTGCAGCAATGGGCCAATGACCAGAACATTTTACCTCAAGAACAGGCGGGCTTTAGAAAGAATCACGGAACCCTGGACAACATCGCAGCTGTCCAGACCACAGATATACTTTCTCACAAAGCATGCCGGTCTGTCTATACGCCTTTCATTGATTTCTCCACAGCATTTGATAAAGTGGATCATCAAACGCTGTGGAGAAAGCTTCACCATCTTGGAATGCCACACCATCTTCTGGGCCTCTTGATAGAATTACATACAGACACTTGGCGCCAAGTGATGATGGGACGCCAGCAAGGTCTATCAATCAGAACTGAGACTCAAAATGGGCTGAAGAAGGGCTGCCTGTTGGCCCCTCTTCTGTTTTCCCTCTATATATATATATATATATATATATATATATATATATATATGATCTTCCGGGCACCCAAAATTTTGTGAGGGGGGATGCCCCTAGAATTGGTTCACTGTCTATAGCTTCCCTACGTTACGCAGACGACGTTGCAATTTTTGATTTAACTCCTATCGGCTCGCAATGTCGACTGGATGTCCTAATGAAATATGCAGAAGGTCATTTTTTGAAAATTAATATTTCCAAAAGTAAAATCTTAATCTTCCGCAAAAAAGGTCATAGAATAAAGAAAGGGTATAAATGGCTGTTAGGGCATGAGGAACTGGAATTGGTCGACTCATATTTGTATCTGGGTAAGGTTTTTGCAAAAAGGCCGCCCCTCGGGCTGGACCTCTGAACAGATTTCATAAAATCTGTGGGAGATGCATTTTGGTCATGTCCTATCAGTATTTAAGGTTAAAATTCCGCCCTCATTCACTTATGCCGCAGAAGTATTGGATAATAATTACTGGTTCGCCTTTGACAAGGCTGAAGGCCGGTTCTTCCGCCAAATTTGTGATCTAAATTCTCTGGCCACCCCACATGTTTTACGTTTGGAATTTGGTCTAGTCTCCTTTTATTTTGCTTTGTCAGCGCTCCTGAGGTGGGGGAACGCTCTCCTCTGGGGAGATGAGGGCTCCCTTGGGGCTGCCCTGAGAGTGGACATCTTTGACAAGCTAAAGGATTATTCAGCATTTTTTAGATAATTTGCATATGCAAATGATTTATTTGGGCTCAGTTTAAATAGTAATTCTCCTATGCCAAAGTCTGCATTGAAGCTATTCATAAAGAACTCTGTAAGCTCTATTTGCATGGCAAGAGATATTGCCTTAAGTAAATCTAAGTCCCAAAATGAGTTGGTCTGTGGTAGTGCCTTGGGGAAAAGGCCTCAACCTTATTTAACCTGGAATCACCCACATGGGACTAGAAGACTGATGCTTCTTTTGATAATTAATCTGTTGCCCTTAAGAGATGTTACTGGCACATGGGATAAAACCCCGAAAGAGGAGAGAATTTGTGAATTATGTTCTACTAAAATCCAGGATCTTAATCATGTTTTATTTGTGTGTCCGGAATTACAAAGGGCAAGGCGCTACTTTTTAAGACCATCATTTATTAAATGTAATATTCATTCAGCCCAGGAGGCCAGAACATTTGTTTTATCGCCACTAAATGAAATGGTCTGTTATAGGATACTCACATTTTGTATAACTTTTTTAGCTCTTTATTAGGGTTTATTTAAAATCTCGTTATTTGTTGCCATTACTGTACAAAAAGTATATTCACCCTTCTGCTGCATTTTTTAATCTATTGTTGTATTTTAGGAAAAAAAGGGAAATATTTTTTGTATTGTATTTAAAATTGTCTGTTTTATTGTATTGATGCATTTTGTGGACCTCCGTTGGAGTTCCTTAACAAATAAATCGTTTGTATTGTATTGGCTATGATTGTATTGGCTATGGCCAGACTGATGACGACGACTCAGAGGTTGTGCACATTTTACCACATACAGTAGTGATGCTGACTTCTACATGGACTTCAAATATGCCAATGACCTGATGCATCTACAGAATGGGACATTTCCTTCCTCTCTTTCTATGTCTAGTAGGCGGTTTCATCTTTTACAACAGTCATTCCGAGGGAGGCAGAAGCAGTGATGGCTGAGTCCTTGCTTCTGTTTAAAAAAGCATTTCTGAACCCTCATGTGTGCACCAAAAAAACATTTAGAGCCTGCTAGTACACAGACATTTTACCAGATGCAATAGACCTACTCTGGATGACTCAAACTTTCTGCCCACCCACACGTCCACGTTGACTCTGGTAAGTTCAAACACTGTCATCTGAGTAAAATCCCAATGCCTTTTCCATGGCTCCCTGCCCTTTGACGGCATGCAGCTGTTTGGTGAGTGGACTGACTTTAACCTTGGAACACTTCAAGGAAAGCAGGGCTTTGGCTTCCACCCTAAGCCTGGCCACCCCTTCACTTCAATTACAACAACAATGTCTGAAATTCTGTGATACTTCTAGGCTGTGCATTGTCATTAATGGTGTCTATCTCGATCCCTTCAAACACCACCACAACTGTTTAGCTCCTTCTAGTACAAAAATGGATTAAGAAGGCATCACCAGCAGCAGTAGATCCAGTCCCCACCATGTTCTGCTGCTTCCAGACCTCTGATTCTGACTCCCCTTTTTATCACCTACTGGTGGGAGGGAGGGTCTCCAAACTTGACACCCATAGAGAGGAAAACAATGTCGGACAGCTGGGTCACCCATCTGATCTGCCAGGGCAGAGCCCTTCCTTTCCAGTTCCCCGTCTATGTTCAGTGAGCGATGACTGTTCCTGCATGACCCGGGCTTTACCATCGTGATCCAGAAGTCTCACCTTACTCCCACACTGAGACTGACCTTTATATGGGTGGTGCTTGGCATAACCCTTGTGAAGGCCTTCTCTCCTCAAGAGGATCGCAGATGATCGGGCAGTGGTTCCAATCTGTTTTTACTCATGATCTGGTCCCAGCCTGCATGTCGTGCACCTTCTAGGGCTAATGGCCTCCTGTTTTCTATTGGTAGTTTCTGATGAGAGCCCTCCAGTGGTCTCTGACGAGGCTGTGGCTCCAACACAAAGGACTTTTTTAGCTTAGGCATGGGTAGTCCAGTGTGAAGCATCATGATCTTCACTGGTGGTTGGACCACTCTAGCCCGATAAAATGTCGTCCATTAAGACCTTCAGTCTACCATATTCACGATGGGATGCTGATCTTGGTTACTGGATGGCACTGAGCTTTTCTTCTGTGTTGGAGCATCACCTGCGCATAAATGCTTGCTCTGCGGGTCGTTTGTCTTGTCCTGAAGACCTTTGTCCTTTCCATCTCAGGGAGCAGTGACCAGATGCTATCAGACAACACTCCCACTGTTCATTATGTCAACAAACGGGACATTTTGGTTCATTGAGCTCTATGTTGGGAAGTTATTCACTTGTGGACATGAGTAAAGGGACAGGGAATCTTGCCAGTTGCGATCCATCCTGTAGACTTCTCAATTTCAAGAGCAGTTGCCCTCATTTTCTTGATGGAGGACCACAAGTGGGAGATGCACCCTAAGGCAACTAAGCAAATCTTATGCAGATTGGGGTTTTCATCTGTGGATCTTTTTGCCATGACTTAGAGCTGGAAGTATCGTCAGTTTTGTACCATACATTTTGCATGGTGGATGTCTTCATTGTCAACTGGTCTCAGGACTTGCTGGACCCATGCCCAGCGATCCTGCTTCTGTCAAGAGTACTGCGGAAAGGTCTGAACGACTGGGTGCAGTTGATTGATTGATCTATAATGGGTGAAGAGGATCTGGTACACCGGCATTTATGCACTCCGCATTCGACCTCCTCTCCTCTCCCTGTTCTTGATCAGATCGGAACTGCTCTCGCAGCATGATGGTCTGGCCCTCCACCTTTCTGTAGATTCACATGAAGAGATTAAGCTGTGGCAGCTAGAATCCATAGGCATTCCTGATCAGGTCACAGACATCACTATGGTGCCCACGCAGCATGCCACCATGCGCCGAGGAATAACTGCAGCATAGCGAAAGATGGTGTGAGAGAGCCTCTCCCTGACTAACCCTTCTAGTTGGTGTTTGATTGATACCACACTAACTACTGAAAAAGAAGAAAAGATTTCTCCAAATTCCACACCTTTTCTCAACTAATCTGGGACTTCATACATCCACCTGAGATTCTCATCCATAGAAGAATCTAAACACTACCAACGGCGCAAGTCTCCAACTGAGGTGGGACTACCCTACACGCCAGAACCAATGTGCTCACAATCACTATCTCTACCGTCCTGATGAAGACCCTAAACTGAGGAACCACCCGCCCTTAATATCGGGGTCGAAACGTCGACAACATTACTTTCCAACATATACGCCACAATAGAATTTGCCATACATGGCCCCCGTGTATTGTTTATATAGGGAACAGTGTGATCTATTATAGACTGGAAATGTTTTAAGAGTGATTTTGAATTGTCTACAGGACACAATTCCTTTTCTTTGTCCCTCCATCTATTCCAACCACTCCCTACCCTACTGAATCTGGAACCCTTCTTTTTGACACCCACCGAGCACTATTTTGAATAATGATTTCATCCAATGCTATGTACTGTATGAACTAAAATACAATATACCTGTGTAAGTACTGGATATCACTGCTTATAGCTGAATTAAATTCAGTTCTACATTTACTTGTTTTTTGTGTACCGTTTAACCTTTAACTGATGAAATGAACGCTATGAATATGTTATGTAACCGACCACTTTTTTTTGTAATTACCACATCCATATATGCAGCCCACTGGAACAAGTTTGTGCATTGGCTTGCATCAAAAGGCTTTAATCCTGTTATATCTCACCTGACTAGTGACGTTTGCATTGTCCCTGGTACAGCAATGTCTGGTAATGGTTACACTTAAAGGCTTCCTGAAAGTTCATTGTGCATTTGTGTTACTATGACCGCCTTTTCCTGTTTAAACTGCCACACGAGGTGTCTTCCAAAAGGTTTGCTCTATTTATGTGTCTCCTCCGACTCAGTTTACTGTTCCTTAGCAGCAATTGAACCTTGTTTTGACTTTCTTAATATGCATTGGCTCAAATGGAGATGCTATTTGCTTGGTTCAAAACCTTACTTTAAGAAGTGTTCTGTTAGTGGCAATTACTTCAGCTCGCAGGGGTGGAGATCTTTGGTCCTTTTGGTTTGTCCTCCGTTCATAGTTTTCTACCCTGATTAGAGGGTCCTTCACATCAGTCTATCATTCTTACCAAAATTAATTTCTGCATTTCATACAGGCCAGTCTCTTATCTTTCCACTTTCTTCCCTTCTCATCGAACTAAGGAGGTAGAATGTCTGCTTAGGCTGGACACCGGCCATGCAGGGTCATAGTACAATGCACTGCAAGCAACTGGATGACAGTTGATGACCAGCTTTTGTGGACTTTGGTAGAGCTAAAAAGGGCATGGTGGTGAACAAAAAAAACCATTTAATGTTGAGTCATCCTTTGTATCCTGATGCATTATTCCCTGGCTGGGAAAGACCCCCGAAGGGTATTTGTGCTCATTACTCCACAGTCATAGATGCTTTTTGTCTTTTTTCAGAGGTGTATGCCAGACAGCTATATAGTTGATCTTGAATACTTTTAGAAACACTTCTCCCGCACGTTTCAGTCTTGCAGCGATGGCCACTTTGTCTGAGCTGATTTCCTTCATTAACCAGCACTAATCAATCCCATCTCCCAGGATAGCACTGCTTTGTGACTCGTCTATTAGGTGACGAATCTGCTAGAAGGAAAAACATTATTTTGCAAATTTTTCTGGTGCATACAATAATCTTCCCACAAATTTCTCACCTTCTTCCCTCCTTGATGATAAGCTAGTGCCATGATTAATAAGACCCCAAGGTATGCAAACATGTTGTGTTGTTTGGTGTGTAGCTCTCTCAGTTCCTCTTCCTATACTGTATAATATCAGGAATTAATGGCATTTGTATTTTGTATTTGAATTTGTATAGCGCGTACATCACTCATAGGTCTCATAGGGCTTGCAGAAATTTGTGAGAAGATTGGGTAGGAGGTTGACCAAGGTCTAAAAGAGCCAGGTTTTCAGATTCTTGCAGAATGTATTATGATTTGGATCGGTTCTAATTGGTAGTGGTAGAGAGTTCTATGTTGCTGGGCCTATTTTAGAGAAACATCTGTCCCAGTTTCTGACCGTGCGGACTTTTGGGACTGTTAGGAGATGTTTGTCTGAGGATCGGAGGGTTCTAGTCGGACAGTAGTCCTAGTTTTTTCTTTCCAGGTATTTTGGTCCTTGGCCATTGATAGTTTTGTGGACCAAGCAGCATATTAAAAATGTGATACGTTTCTTTATGGGGAGCCAGTGTAGTTTCCTAAGACAAGGGGCAGATGAAGTGCGGGGCGGGGGATCAAGGACCAGTCTGGCCGCTGTATTTTGAAGGGTCTGGAGTTTGGTCAAGAGACTTTCATTGATGTCAGTGAGCAGTGCATTTCAGTGCATTTCAGTGCATTGCATCCGGAGGCATAGGCATCGTTGTAGCTGTGGGGCCTCACTTGGTGCAGAGTGTCATTAGTAGGATGAAGGTTCTCGGGACCAGTCTGCATCCTAGAAGGAGTCTTTATTAGTTGAGGAATATACAGGAAGATTATATGCCGATTTAGGGTTTGATGGAAGTGATTAACTCTATCAGTGCTTTGAGGTAAGTACTTTTTCACCTTGAGGGAGTACCTGTCCGTCATCTCTTGCATTGTCAGTAACTACTGTCACAGTGGTTCCTGTCAATGCATTGAAAGTTTGTCAGACTGCTCCGTCAACATGACAGAGCCCCAAGGCAAACTTTCAAATGTGTTGTTTAAAAAAAATTCAAATCTGGGATTTTGTTTTGAAAATCAAAAAAAAAATGACAGCCATGGGCGTTTTCTCCCGTGGCGAGGGGGTCATTTTTAAGTTTTCACTGCCCCTGGCGGTGACAGCAGGTGAAAATGTGCGGGTACACAAATAGCAAAACCTCTGACAGACATTACTCTGTTACGAAATCTGAGACGAGTGTATGTCAGTGGCAGAGGAGAGGTAATCTCCACTGTCAACATACTGAAGGTCCGTTTTACTCTAAATGAGGCTGCCGGATCTTTCTTTTGGCAGAGAGGGTACACTGTCGCCTTTGTGAAACTCTAAATCGAGCGCAGTTCATTTACCAGAAATATTGTTACCAAAGGTAACTTTTTCTTTAGTTTAAAGGACCAGGACTGAGGGAAACTTGGCTATATTCCTGTTAGCCTTAGGAATGGAGTGCTACGGAGTACCCTCTCCACCAAACTCTTAATCTGGCCCAGTGTATTTACCAGAAATATTGTTACTAAACTTAAGTAACCTTTTCTTTGGTTTAAGGGTCCAGGGACAGATAGCTTCTCATATACTGGTTGGAATTGGAAAAAAAGTTTCCATTCCAGATTCATAGAGAGACCTTCATTATTCTGAGTAGTGGATGGTCTATAACCCCAAATCATTTTCTGTAGTCTGGGTGGCTCAGAGATGATCATATCCATCTCGTGGCCTACAAGCTCAAGACTAGGTTCATAGGCGCTAGTTGATTTTTTGACCTTTGCACAAACCAGCTGGGTTGGGTGACCCCCTGGTGTGGCTTTGGAATACTTTAAAGGAACCAAGGTTATTGGGCAGCGGTGGTCAAGGGGGGTGCACATGCTCACACCATGCCTGATGGATGAAAGTGGGTTCCCGGGATGCTTAAGGATAGGTCTGCTTTCTTTAATAAAGTGGTCATTTGGTATTGCAGGGTCACGTGCTTGCCACAAAGAAGGTCAGCTCTCCAGCACATCATCACCCTGAAATCTTTTGAATTCAGTGTGCTGTGGGCAGGTCTAGCCTGACTGGCCCGGGGGCAGTAGGAGACTCCTTTTCAGATAGCAGGCAGGCAGACCGCAGCAGAGATCCGGGCATCACTTCAGATGTAGTGCAACATGAATGAGACGGGCACAATGCAACTTCTCTCGGGAAGTACAGACTAGAGCAGTCTATTCTGGTAGGTAGGTCCTTGAGTTGCTCTATGGAATGGAAGTTTATATTTCCATTTTGTGTCATTTGAGCCGAAAGCTCAGGGTCAGCCAGTTCAAATGAAGCAATCAAACATTTGCTGGCCATATTGTTGACTGTCTTTCACGGACTGTCTGCCACCCTTTCAAGAGTGGGTATGGAGTCTAAGTCACATACCATGAGAGTGAGTGTTCTACTGCTAGGCAGAACAATGCTTGCTCTGCACCCAGCATCATGTGTGGGCTGCATTATATATTGTATATGCTCCTGGGCAGATTCTAAAGGCTTCCAGTCAGAGGGTTTACCAAGATGGGAAGGTTTATGGATTGCCCCAGTCGGCAAGCAATGGGCCTGCAGTACCCCCCTTTGGTTTCTAAACGTAGACCGCCTTCCTTCAACTCAACACACGCAGCCGTGTTCCACAGAGTACAGATAAACATGCAGGAATGGGTCAGACCTGATGAGACCAGGAATGGTGTCCTCTAAGTGTGAACTCGGCAAACTTCACACATCTCCACAGCCACAATGTTCCCTAAAGACAGTAATCATTCTCATGAGCCAGCAAACCTAAGGTCATAGGGTTGAATGTATGTCTCAGATGGACTAGTGATTAGGAATCTTTTAGCATGCTCCATTTCCTGGATGCAGTGGATGGATGTGTAGGGGGAGCATTAGTGTTCGGGCTCAGTGGTGCCTTAGACGAGAGGCCTCCAATGCGCTACACAGACTATAGGAACTATTAAGATTATTTAAAAAATAGAATAACGGGGCTACTAGTCATTACTGCTGAAGGTTTTCATCCCTACTATTTGATAGTGTGTCGTTAAACCCTCTGTTCCAAAGATGAACTTCAGTTTTTGTCAGAATCTTGTTAGTACTTGGTAGGCAAGCTTAAGCTGGGAAACATTTGTAATTCAGGTACCAATGGTAGGCAAGAGCATAACATATACGACTAGCTTGATGGTCCTTTATTCCAATCAGATTTGATGCTGATGTGTTTCTAAATGCACCTGTCGACGTGAAAATACTGTGCTGCCATTTATCAATTCCAGGGTTTTGTTTGTGATGATGCACTAAAGTGTGAAAATAGGAAGGCTGATCTTACTGAAGTTACAAAAGACCTATTGTATCAGTATTTTATCGCAGCCTCCATTGCCTTTTGGCTTTCACAAGCTTTATCAACCTCATACAGGGGCCCTTATCTTTTATTTTAAAATTAAGGGAAAACATATTAACATAGATGACTGACCAAGAGATAAATATTCAAGAATGTTATTTTCTTTTACTAACTCCAATATTCGTTGTTAATCCATCTATCTCTTATTGTGTTCAGCTGCACAAGGTATAAGGCCTGCAAAGCGATTGCAGTGGCAGAACAGCTTCATTTAGGATCAGTTTGCCATAATTGACAGTTTCAGTCTCCGCTGAATCGCATGCAGATAAATGAGGTGTATAATGGAATGGGCACCAAACACTTCAGTTATTTTCTTTAATTAATGCCTGACGATTAAAGAAAAAAATTGTAATTTAATGTGTGGATGAAGGACACGAATTGCAGTTAAGATTAACATGTTCATGCACCTGAGTCACTCGTTTGTAAATTGCACTCACCCCATACAATTTGGACACCCACACTTAATTACTTAAACAGTAAACTTCAAAGTAGTGTTACTTTTGTAAATTGTCTCGTTCTGCCCAAATTTGGGATGCACTACAGTGATTTCAGATGAAGAATCCCTTAAAGGGAGGAGGATTCGGCATTTCAACCCAACATCCACTGTGAGCAGCGATTTCAGGAAACCTCTATGTATTTCTATCTGTAATTTTGGAGCGGCATTAAACGATATTGGATATGCCCCGATCCAATGCTGTGAATGCCATTTATGTTGCAAAATGCTTTGGAATTCAGAAGCTTGAGCTGTTTTCAGTTGCAGGAGGTCTAAAGAATCTGTCGGCATTAACTTGTGTATGGCCTCCCAGAGCACTCTTTCCGGATACTTCCATGCACCAAATCTGTATCTCATTTGACCCCACCTAGACTACACATGCCTGGCTGGGAACATTAGGTGTTCCCTCTCAATGATTTAGTTATATTCTATTTAGAGCTTCTAGGGAGCCCACTCCCCCATAAAGGGCATATTTACCAGTCATTTTTCCTGAAAGCTTTAAATCTGTCAAGTTATGTTATTATGTTATGTTATTAAGATTTGTATAGCGCACAGCTGCCCCAGCAAAGGGGCGTCCCGGCGCTAATAGCATCATAAAACAGCAACCATACACCGGAGCAGAAAAGGGCACTAGAAAAAAGAGATGGAGAACATGGCCTAATAAGAAGTAAAAAGGAAGGTTTTGATGGCTCTCCTAAATTCAAGCAGGCTATCCATACTGTGAATCTGGAACGGTAGTGAATTCCAAAGTCTAGCCGCCAGATAGCGGAAAGACCGGCCACCTGCACGAAGACGTTTCACCCGGGGTACAGTAACCAAGTGCTACCCCAGGGAGCGTAACTGGCGGGAGGGAGCATAAGGGGTAAGAAGATTTGCCAGTATGCTAGGCGTGGACAGCTTCAAAATCTTAAAAGAGAGACACAATGTTTTGAATTAAATACGCAATAAGTGTAGTGATCTACTGTAATTCTGATGATGTAGTCCAGCAAAGGTATGTATATAAAGTGTGTGTGAAACTTGAAGTAAGTGTGCTGTTTTAAATATCAGGATATTCAGATATTCGGTTTGTGTTTCATTTTCTACTTTGAGCTATTCCAGAGCCACTTAATGACCCTGCATTGTATTGTGGCTGCGGACCAAGCCAATGTTTTCTCCTAAAAAAAGAGAAATACGTTGACATAGGAAGACGCAAACACAGTTCCCATAGCTATTCTATGTACCTGAATGTAATTGGTCTTCCTCTTTGTTCAATCTGAGCCCCTCTTTAAAAAATAATACATTTATGGTACCTAGAATTATTATGTAAGATTGCAAGCCAGTTAAAGCTTGCAGTCGGTCTAGAGGGCATTTTCTATTCGAAATGTAGACAAACAATGACTGTGGTAGAAGAGTATTCCAATTTCTCTCAGTAAATACGTACATATGCCATGTAAAATATTTCCAACGATACTAACATTAAAAGAAAATTAAAAAAATTATGTTCTTAATTGGTTTTGCTTCTTACAAGTACACCATTATATAAAGGAGACTAAATCTCTGAGGGACTTTCGTGGAAATCAAGAATTTACCATCCAAGGCGAACTAACAAAACTTTACGTTTGTGAGTAAGTTTTGTCTGCCCATTTCCACGCTGGTTGCCTACATATCTGAGATTCACTTTTCTTTGAAAACTATAAAAGAGTACCCTGTGGTTCTATGTCCCCCAATTACTAAATCTCTTATTTAACTGGTATTTCTGAATTAACAAGAGAGAAAGCTGGTAGATGATGTGATTCCTTCTGCAATTATCATTTTTTGGCAGACAGTCGTTACATTTGGCATTATCATCTAATTCATCACTTTGTTTACAATGCTGGCTCTTCCTTTGATGCACAAGTTGCTCACTTATTTTATCCAGTTAGATTACATTTGCTCTTTAGGCAAAAGTGAATGAATTTCTGTGGTAAACCTGTCAGCTTTTTTGCGTCTTTTTCTGTGTAGAATAAGCATGCTGCCTGAGTAGCTGTAAAGTATATGCAAACTCGTCACCAGATTTGCAGGTCTGCTTTCAAAACATTGACCTCAATCTTTGCAAACAGTGAAAGCTGAGATTCTCAGTGCACGGAGGGATAACACAGCTTTTTTATATACTTAACAAATTACTTTCCCACAACCTCAGTATTTAGAGTTTACAATATTTCGCTAGAATCAGCATTTTGCTGGCCTTATCATTGCCACTATGCGTCTCATATTTTATGTGAGTGCCACCGGTATCCTGAGAAAAGCTTCCACAATTCATCACTTTTAAGGCTCCAACGTGAAGTACTCTATATGGAAAGCGCCTCGAGTTTCAGAGTTTGGTGAGGGCAGAGGCGGCTAAGGAAGAGAATGCCACTCTGTGTATTTCCTCCCACCCTCTCCTCTTTGACTTACTCCCCCTCTTAGCTCCGTATGTCCCTATTAGATGTATGTTTGTTCCCTTCCAAAAACAACAACATCAGATTTAACTAACGAAATATCTGTTCATACCACGAGCAAAATATAGAAACAGAACAAAACGAATGTCAATTTGGAGGACTGAGTCCATCACCTCTTGAAATGGCCACATCCAGCAGCAGGAAAGATTCAGGAGCCACTTGGAGGGTTATATGGTGTGATGCGAAGAACAAGGCTGGCCCATGTTTGGAAATGCCTTAGTGGTGCTGGGTACTTGAAAAATGGTGCGGAAATGCTGACACCAACTGTTGCACTGCTGCGATCAGGAAAAATGTCCTCCACACTTAAACCAATTTTAAACATTAACCAGAGTAATCCATAGTGTTCCCATGTTTGTTAAATATTCAATAATCCATATTTTATATTAGTGGTGTTGGGGACATGTAGTGCTTCCTAAAGCGCTTGTGTTGCACCATGATGGTGCCTGCACTTGAGAAACAGTACAATATAGTATTGTTTTGAAATGGTGCTTCGAGCACTTCATTCAAATAACTGCATTTGCGTGCCATTTACGGCATAATGGGCCTCCTATGTGACCTGCTGCTAAAGTCTATCCCTAGTCCAAGCCTTCTCTTCGCGGCTCTTCGGGTCACTGTCAGCCTCATCATTACCTCCTCCTCCCATGCCCATTACACTCATGGAAGTGGTAGCAATCCCTGTAAAAAGGGATGTCCTGTAAGTTAGAGGCAGAGGGTCAGTCTTATAGAAACAAATATGACTATTGAAATATTAATTTCAGTTTTTTCAACCTAGGACCTTACTTAATGACTACAAAACCTAAATAAAGGATCATAATCGGGTGTTGAATTCCTATCGCTAAATCAAAAACCAAATGCACACCAAATTACAGTACAGAGAGAGATGTCTCAATGGGCATAAATAAGTACAAGTAACAAAGTTCAGAACAAACAAGCATTTACAATGCAATAGGTCTCGGGTTAGTTAAGTTTGAGCTATTGGCATTGCTAAATAGTGCAACACCAACTGCAACAAAAGTCTATAAATTGTACGCCAAAAAAATGTGTGTAGCAATGGCGGCATGCTGCGCTTTATATTAATATTTTTAAAAGTAAAGTGTGCCATACTGCTATTGCTACATGGTTAATTGTGGATGCGTTAACAATTGATGTGTGCACTGATGGCTGGTAGTGTGTGTGTGTGTCTGTAGAAATTGTGCACTGATGGCGGGTGGTGTGTGTGCCTGGTGGAAGTGTTCACTGCGAGCTGGTGGTGTGTGTGCCGGGTGGAAGCGTGCACTGATGGCTGGTGGTGTGTGTGCCTGATGAAAGCGTGCAGTGACGGCTGGTGGTGTGTGTCTGATGAATGCGTGCACTGACAGCTGGTGGTGTGTGTGTGCTTGGTGAAAGCGTGCACTGATGGCTGGTGGTGTATGCGCCCGGTGAAAGCGTGCATTGATGACTGATGGTCTGTGTTTGGTGAAAGTGTGCACTGAAGGTGTGGCGTTGTGTGTGGTTGTGTGTGTGGTTGTGTGTGTGTGTTGTGTGTGTGTTGTGTGTGTTGTGTTTGTGTGTGTGTGGTTGTGTGTGTCGTGTTTGTGGTTATGTGTGTGGTGGTGTGTATGTGTGTGTGGTTGTGTGTATGGTTGTGTGTGTGTGTGGTTGTGTGGTTGTGTGGCACCTCCTTGCCCTCACCTGGGTCCTGCAGCATCCGCCAGTCTCTTCACCAGAGGGCAGTGGTCCTATCAGCCCCCCCCCCACACACACACATGCACACCCATGTACGTGCACTTGTGAGGTGCTAGTGCACAGGTAATGGGTGTGTTCCTGTCCACCCCGCACCTCCCTGCCAGTCTATGACATGAGGCCAACGGTCCTCTCAGCCTCCCACCACACACACACACACACACACACAAGTGCGTGCGTGTGCATTGGCCCGTGAGGTGCCAGTGCACAGGTAATGGGTGTGTTCCTGTCCACCCTGCGCCTCCCTGCCAGTGTATGGCATGGGGCCAGCGGTCCTCTCAGCCTCCCACCACACACACACACACAGACCCAAGTGCGTGCATGCGTGTGTATTGGCCCGTGAGGTGCTAGTGCACACGTAATGGGTGTGTTCCTGCTCATCCCGGTTGTCACTGGCGCCGTGCGCGTGAGAAATGATTGCAATAGACTAGAGATTCCAGCTTCCAAGAAGCCTTCAGCTGTCACGACAAGAAGCGGCCATATTGGAAAATTAAATTGCTATATTTACGACAGGAATTGCAGAGAAAAAAATGGTTTATTTACATAAATACTTAATTGTAATATTTAATTCACTTTTATTATTTCCTTTTTATAATTATGTAGATTTTTTAAATTTCAAAAGTATAAATATTCACGGAGTTTATAGAACAGTTAGCCCATTATTATACATGTTTAAATTATATCTGTATATGAAAAGGTCTGAATGAGCAAAACTTGTATTCTGCTTTCTCGTACATGGAGATTCCCCGCTTGTTCTAACAACGGCAGACATTTCAGCGTCTAAAGAGCTGCGCGCAGCTTGCTCGCCCTTCATTTATGTCTATGCTGTTGAAGTCCCTCGAATGAGTGAATCTGTGGATGCGGGCACCAGTGCACGCTGTAGGCTGCGGACATGCCTCCAAAGGGGAAAGGTGGTACCAAAAGCAGCAAAGGTACTGTGAATAAACAGTAATGTAATCCTCTGTTAACTACTGTATTTTAAGGTTGAACAATAAATACATTTTGGTTAATTCACTTGCTCCGTTCACTAGTTGCGGGGGCGCGCGCGCAGCCGTGGACGGCGGCTGCGTGCGAGCACTGGCACGCGCTACCATCATGAGCTGAGGGCGAGAAGCTCTAGTTACAGGGCGAGGAGAGCGCGCACGTATGGCCGCGTGAGAGGCAGGGGCGGCACGCGACGCGACTGAGGCAAGCCTGGTGTGTTCGGTTGAGAGAGGGTGCCCCCCCTTAGGCACTTGGTAACTTGTTGGGGGCCTGTAGACTGTGCACCTGCCCGTCCTTGTGCAGGAAGTCTGCCCAGTGCTGAGCGCGAAGACACGCCGAGACGAGGTAGGTGGGGGGGGGGGCTCTGTGTGTGCGTGCGTGTATGCGCGGCGGGGGAGGGGGTTCTGTATGCGTGCGTGTGAGTCTGCTTCTCAGGAGCCATGGGAGACAGGAAGCGCGCGCGACCTGATCCCAGTTCCAAGGTTGCGCGTGCACCTCGCTTGTCTCCTGTCTCCCTTGACGTCGTAAAAGCGAGAATGATTACAATAGAGTCTCGGAACGACAGATTGCTTCGCAATCTGTTCGCAGTTCCGAGACCTAAAAAGGGGAAGCGATGTAGTGCGATTCCTCTTTAATTGCATGGATGGCCAGCTGACACGTGTTTCGTCGTCAAGCGGTAACAATGCTTGCACGAAGTGTTTGGCACAGTGTGCTTCCACCATGCAATCTGTTTTACTTAAAACAATTCATCATTGCCACGACCTCCACTTGCACTCTCACGCGCACTAGAAAACTGGACACGAGTGCAATTTTTTAAATTCGTTTATGCTTATGTCGTGTGGACATCATATTCCATCATGTACTTTGTATCTTCCCCAGCCCTGATGAGTCGTGCAAGCATTGTTACCGCTTGACGACGAAACACGTGTCGGCTGGCCATCCATGCAATTAAAGAGGAATCGCACTACATCGCTTCCCCTTTTTTGTTCTGAACTTTGTTACTTGTACTTATTTATGCCCATTGAGACATCTCTCTCTGTACTGTAATTTGGTGTGCATTTGGTTTTTGTTCTTGCGTTGTATAGCGTGTGCCTCGCACACTCTTGGAGGGGTTTAGGGCCTTTTCCCCTCGCCTACTTGCACCCAGACCTATCCATACCCAATACTAACGTGTGCTGTGCGCCTAGTATTTCCCTGTACTCCTAAAAAAAACCCAGTTCTCCATAGACTTTATTCCTATCGCTAAATGTCCATGGCATATTGTTTGGGGTCAAGGACAACAAGTTTTCATGTTTATTTTGGTTTCCTGGCAGATACTCCCAACCCCCTGCACCACAAACACTTTGGCTGCTGGTTTACAGTACCACTATACGGATCTTTTAAAGAGGATTACCATTTAGACAAGGTCTGTATCCGTATGTATGTAAGGTGTTCAAACTTGTACATTTTGTTTGTTGGTGCAAGGTGCAGGATGAGCGTTCTAAGGGAAAGCAGAAATCTGAGCAAAGCTTGTCTTTCTGACGATGGCTTTAGAATAAAACATGTATGTGTTTGCAAAATGTAAAACATTAGGGCTACTTGTAAATCTATAAAAATTGGTGCCTTTTTGCATCAAAAATATAAATTTGCTACTTGAAAAAAAAAGTGTTAACATTGTGCAGGTTTAGATATCATTTATTTGAGACACCAATTAATAAAATGTTTGCATTCCAATGTTTAAAAAAACATTAAAAATTGAGAATTGGTGTAAAACCATTATTGGTAAAATCATAGGCACCTGTTATATTTTTCTGTGGCCCAATTTTTAAAGAAAGTTCCATAAGTACACCTGCAATGACATGTCCTAGCATTGGTACAGATTTATGACTTTCAGGTATTCATAAGAGTTTCAAGAAGTAAGACCGGGAAACCATAATCCTAGCAAGCGTTTATTAATTCCATTCCATGCATATATTAACTTTACAAACACCCCTTTTTTCCTCACCCTGACACAGATTTTACTCTTTTCCTTGTCAGAAGTACATCTCCAACCTTTTCAAGTGTGGGAAGAGATTGGAGTTGATGAATACCCTTAATGATGTATGCTTGTGGATATGCACATATTTACAGGGCATTCCAGCCTTGGAACTACCGCTTCCTGTTACTTTCTAGCACCTCTATATGGATTTGCAGAAAGTGGCAAAATTAGAGTCTTGCTAGCATCCAAACTCTAATATGAGCCTAATGAGAACCATACCGTAATGTATCACTTTAGAAGATGGTTGCAAAAGGGGCATGTGGAAATATTTACAGGACAAGTAGAATTCAGAATCATCCCTTGCCTTGGACAGGTTGATAGTTTAGGTAATGCCTCACCTCCTACAATGGATGGAAAAAGTCAAATAAGAAAAAGAGGTAAGGGTTCGGCCCTAAAGTGTCTGCAACCAATTTAATTTAATTTAATTGCGGGTTTATATAGCGCTAGGAATCGACTCCCGGAGGAGTATCTCCACGCTTCGACCGCTGGGGAACCCGTCCTGGCTCACCCTGAGAGATGGTCCCTGATGGGTATCTCTAAGGTGCGACCAAGCATCCCCGGCGGTCTGGGGGGGCCGTTGTGAAGATGAGGCAAGCTGATGCCCAGAGGTGCCGAGTGTGGTTTCTGACTAGAGTAGGCACCGAGGCGAGAATTATCGAGTCCGCTGACCCTGGTCCACGACCCTGCCGCGTCGGGAATCGAACCCTGGTCCCGGGCCGTTCTCTGCTTACGGGTCTGCCGCCTCTAACCAGTGAGCCACACTTCTCCACTTCTCAAATGTGAACAACAGGCTGCAACACTGTGGGATCACAAATTGATGGAATGTCATGCAACTGGAAGCTAGTTACCAACTTTATAGAAATGAACCACAGGTGATAACACCAGTACTTAATTTGGGTAGGTGGCAGGGATAGCACTCTTTTTGGAATTGTGAATTATTATTCATCTCCAATTTTGATGCTGAAAGGGAAAGGAAGAAAAGAGAAGGATAGGAATCCAGTGTCAAAGAAGGTAAGGAAAGATGGCAACCAGGGCTGGACTGGCTGTAGTGGGCACCGGGTTTTTTCCCGGTGGCCCGGTTTTGTGGTCGCAGAGGGGCGCTTTTCTGACAGGGTGGCTGCAAAATCGGCACTTTGTAAGAAAAGCGGGAGCAGTGCTTAGCGGCTAACAACCTCGCCCCTTCCCGTTCCCAGGGCCAGTGGAGAAGCAACCTGCCAGGGCTGGTTGCTGTTCCCAGTCCGGCCCTGATGGCAACCTGCAAAAGGGAGGTAAAGAGACAGTATTGGATGGGAGAAGAGAGGAATGGATAGAATCAAGAATAGCCACTCTTCATAATTTGAGTTGGTGGTGGAGGTGGGGCCCAGTGGGCCTCATCTTTGGGGACTAACATACTTTTCATCAGAAAACTTTGATCTAAATCAAGAGAGTTAAAAATCGCAAAAAGGGGAGGAGGATGAAGAAAAAGGTGGAAAAACAGTATCAGGGAGAAAACAGTGATGACAAATGAAATTCAAGTTTGAGATAAATGGCATAAAGTGGTGGTGGATTAAAGAAGCATGAGGTAGAATGAAGACTATGCGGCCTTGGTATTTGGCACGCCGACCTTTGATAGTGCTTCCACTGCCTTCTAAACAAAACCCATTTGAGTTATTTTATTTTTAAACAAATTAAGCACTGACTAGCCAGTGTTGGTATTGGCAACGTTGGGCTCTTAAGAAAAACTGTGGGGTCCTACACTTATTTATTTAACAAGTTGAGCGCTGGTTAACAAGCATCAACACTCTAAACTAGAGTTAACCACATTAATTGCAACGAAATATTTACAATGAAACAAATGGGTTGTAAAATGCGATTTAGCCCCGCAAAGAGCAGTTTTGAACATCATTGATGAGGTTCAAGGCAAGGTGCTGCATTTGACTAAATCGGGGAAAGGCCACAAAGGTGATAAAAAACCTGGGAGCTAGTGATCGGCAAGTGATCGCGTTTTGCATCAGAGATTATTAGTCATTACATTATAAATGGTGCATTTAAAACGTGCAAATTATTTGGCGTATAATAGGGCATCTATAGAAATGTATGCTTGTTCTTTTTAGCATAAGGTTGTGACGGGTGGCATGAAATTAGTGAGTAGTAATTGTCAATAGGCCATTCCACGTGTTTATAAAGAAGGGTTGTGTGAAGAACATAGAGAAAGGAGAATGCATAAGACATGGTGGTTACCTGTAATGATTCGCACAGAGCTGCACACATCCTGTTAAAGTCCAATTTGAGAAGATTCGTGTCTGAAGTGTGTGTTCTCAAAAAGTAGATTTATTGCAATCAAAATGGTAAAGAAACAGCTCTCTTCACATCTTGTGCGGATCACATAAATTTGTACAAGTACACTCCCATATCACACTGTGTAATGATAATGTCAGCTGCCTTAAAGGATGGTGTATGGCAGTGGGACAATTATTTGGCAAAATCTGTGTGGGTACATGGGTATACAACGATTTTAAGAAAGCTGGATAGTAATCATGGGATCCTGCACCACAAATGAAGTGTATGAACACAGTAATTGATACCCGAAGACAGTATAATTGAAATTGACAATGACATTAGTAGTAGAGCGTTTTCTTAATCTTACTTTTTCATGCAGGGGGAGGAGGAAAGCGCAAAGGCAAAAGCAAGAAGTGGAAGGAAATCCTGAAGTTTCCACACATCAGTCAGTGTGAAGAGCTGCGGAGAACGACAGGTAAGGGACTCTGAATTGACTGTGGTCCTATTCTTCCAGTCACCTTTTCCTGCTAATCTCAGACTGATGAGTTCTCATTAGCAAAGAAGGAAATGTTTTTGTGGTAATGAACGGCCTTGCTAGTGCAGTTGAGGAATGTTGATTTGGTGCCAAGGAGCACTTTTATGAAGTATGTTTTTTATGAAAGCCTGAAATAGAGTATAGAAACTTGAAACCATCATTCTAATCTCTGTCTCCTGTTGTCACCTAAATTACTTTCACACTATCAGAGCACAAACAGTGTGCCTCCCACTCTGGAGGAACTTGTATTGTGCAGCCTTCTTAAGTTTAGAATGGTTTGCCTGTACTCTGTACAATTGATAGATTGTGGTGAAAGATTCTAGTGATTGTGGACTCCTCCCAATGGGATTTGGAGTGAGGCCACTTAGAAACGACCTTTCCATCTGCCAAGCCTGGATATCGATATATCTTTCAATTTGAACTCAGCCAAGACTGAATTCATCCTCATCACTAACATCACCAGACAAATATGATCTAGAATTAGCCCTTTCAACTAAAGGAATACATGATGTAACTCGCCACAAAAACAAAATCACCTGCATTTATGGAGTGTGATGTCTCATTCAAAGCCCACATCATTAATTAAATTTGTCTTGGTGCCAGATGAGGTATATACAGAATCCAGTTGTACGCTCTCAAAGCAAACTTTGAGTATCACCCAAGTCAGGTCATCTCCACCCTATTTGATAAATCTATGGATGCCCTAGCATCTAAATCCCTCACGGAAAGCTCTGTGTGTCGCCCCCATCAAAAAACAAAATGGATTCTCTGGTCATCCACCTAACTTTCGGTCATAGCCATGTTACCAGTTTGCTTTCGCGCTTTGTCAAAGGGGTCCCTACAACGGTGGTCTAGGGATGATTCATTAGTATCTTTATTATTTGGCCTCCCACCTTCTTGTTATTCACGATTGGTTTAATGGGGGATGGTCCGACCCTGCCTATCAATTAAAATAATCCCTGCTGGGATTTCCGCACTTGCAAGCCCTGCTATATGGCTCGCCACTCCCACCATGTCTCAAGTAACTAAAGTGGTGCTCCTAGCCTGGAGAACTTCACTTAGACACATACAATGGGATGGCAAATTTACGCAACAGAGACTCCTCTCAGGTATGGCACATGGTGAAGGGAAGTGGGGAAACTTCAGGACTTTAAAGCTTGGGATCTCATTGGCATCTCTCAACTGGGAGATATGTGGTCCTGGACACACATACGTTCCTTTAAGGAACTTCAGGCCACATATATACCTTGACAAACACCCAATTTTACAAATATCTTCAACCCCAAAATGCCCTTCATGCCCATACCCCGGGATCTGACTGTATGCCTGAATTTAATCCTCTTGAGGTCAAACTCTTATGGGTAACCTAGGCTGGCTCGGAATTTCTCAAATCAATTGCACCCTGATAATCCACTGTCCTGGCATGCTGCAGCATCTTAGACTCCGATGGGAGGGCTGGTTGGGTCCTATTGAAGACAAGGATTTGCGTGAAGTCCTGATGGCCCAGCGGGAGCTCACTAGTTCCACCCGTCTTCACTTGGTTCAAACATATTACCTTTACTACGATTGCCTCTCCCCGAATCGAATGTACCGAGTGGGCCTCCGCTCTAGCTCCTCCTGCCCGTCTGTGGTATGGTTCCGGTGGATTTCTACCACATGGTATGATACTGCTCAGTGATTGCCAACAACAGGACCAGGGATTTATACGACATCCTGGGGTAGGATGTCCCAGTTTCCCCTCTGATGTTATTGTTGGGTGTGCTTGAGGGCTCTGGAAGCACAAGCTCAGTGATCATATCTGGGTACGGCTCACCTGGTTGCCAAGCATGATATCGCAGCTCAATGGATGTCACCAGCTCCTCCCATCTTGACGGGCTGACGGCGAGGAGTGGACTGATGTGTGCAACAGGAGCTTGTGGTCTATGACACTAGGTGCTGTCCCAACAAACTTGGACGGGTGTAGGGTAAATGATTGGGTCAATCCATTTAAAATTGCTAGTGGGGAGTAATTTAAATGGTGCTGTCTTCAAATATGATGTATGACTTGAGAGCCGCTGATCTGTATAAATGCCTACTCTTCTCTTCTCCTGTATTGTGATTAATGTGTGTCAATTTTTTAATTATGTTTGCCACTCATGGTGGTCTAAAACCAGTAAAAAGTTGTTTATAAAAAAAAACGTTACCCGTTCTAGCTACAAGCTTAGAAAAGGCATTTGTTCTCCAACTACAATATTTCTTAGTTACCTGTGGTATATTGTCACATTTTCAATCCAGATTCACACAGTCACCTAGGATAGAATCAGGCTTGCTAGGCTTTTCAGGCGATAGTGTAAGGTTCATTGATAAGTGTTTCTTCTTTGTTAATTATGCTTGATTTGTCCATCGCTTTCAACATGGTGGATCACGCCTCACTTTTGGCATGCCTGACCACTGTATTTATGCCTGCCCTGCGATTCACCCCCCAATGCTTTCACTTTTGTCCTCACTGGATGATTCCCACAGGTGAAGCCAGGTCCTTTCTTCTCCCACTCAACTACCACATTTTATGGGATTCCCCAGAGATCTCCTTCAACTGGCGTGATTTAACATCTGTCTATGGTCCTTATTTGATGTAGAGTGAAGACACAAAGTTTTGTTACAATCTTATGCCGACCACAATCAAATCTAGGCAAGATTTTAGATCTTGTTAGACCATCACATAGCTCCAGCTCTTCTGCTGCAGTACCATCAAAAATGGATGAACAGCAACTTTCTACAGTTAAACCATTCAAAACCCAAACTGATCATCGTTGTTTGGGCCCATAAGGCAGATCCTGCTTATGATCCTTAGAGACCTGTAGCCTAGTCTTTCTGAGCAAAAATGTGAATCCAACTGACAAAGTAAAATAGTTACACAATTTTTTTTAAGCAGAAGCCACATTTAAAATTTCGAATCTCTGTTGTGAAAAAATGATTCAATCACATCAATAGCTTGAGACCAATGTTTCCACTCTTATTGTTGAAGAACAGAATTTGGGGTCTGCAGTGAATGTCCACCTTGATTAATGTAACGCCCTCTAAGCAGATATTCTGAACAATCTCCAAGTCATCAAAGTGCGCAGACTGCATCTGTTTGCACAAATTTTGGTTTGAAGAGAAGAGGTCATGTGCCTGATACTCATTTTCATTCCAGGCATGTATGCTAAAATAGATTAACCAGATTCAGACATAAAGCTCTTTCCCACACTCTTGGGCTCCAGAAAGAAACTGAAGTTAGTTTTGTGGTGTAGGCTGTTCTTGGATTTGTGGTACCCTTCAGGGTGGTAGACTCCTGTAAATTCTGTGAGTCAATCGCCTGTACAGTGGTACCTCCCTGCTCCCTGGGATCTCTTAATCCACTCTGTTGCTGAAGACAGCCTTCTGTCTCACAGCATGTAACTTCTAAAACATCGAAGAAAAGTAATCACATTACTCCATCCTAATGGATCTACTATGGCTTTACCTTCAAGCCCACATCATCTTCAAATCATTTTGTGTGTCCCACAAAACATTAAGAAACAGTGCTCCATCATAAACTGTCAGAAAAAGACTTTGGAGGGGCCCTAGCAGTACAGAATTTGTCTGGACCATTGCCAGACTAAGCCAGGAGATGTAACGAGGAAACAAAACATGATCTTTAAGGAGCGGATCGTCCTGGAGCCATCCTGCTCCATGCCCCATGTCTAACACAGGAAAAGACTCCACCTACCAACTCCTCGCCCCACGTGCACAATATTGAATAGATTTCATAGCCACGTGATGTATGTCCACCCCTATGGTGCTCCCCTGCTAGGTTTATGTGCTCGCACTCGCACACCTCCAGAAACAGACAATTTGATACCGACGTTGCTTCCATGAAATGTACCAGTGATGTTAGAATGAGGCTGGACCATCAGAGATAGTGATGGAGCGTTTCTCACATCCATATTCTGTTTCCCTTGCTCCCTCTGGGGAATGGATATGAAGGCCGCACCTAGATTACTGCATCAAAGTAGTAATCGTAAATGTCTGCCTCCAATTCAGCATTGGCATTATCTAAGGTGAACACATGCTCACTTAACAAGTCTGTGCAAGCTCCCTGCATAGCTTATCATTCCTCCGCAGTGGTGTAGGATGAGAAATTGATGTATTTGTTTATTTACAAGTTCCAGGGACAGCTTATCTGCAATTTCTCTTTTCTGTTCTGAGTGCTTACTCAAGTTATGATCATTTTGTTGTCAAGTCAAGTCAATTAAGCTTTATTTCGATTTAGAATATAAATCATAAAAAGCGAACAACAATCATAATACAATACATTTGGTTTACAATAAAATCAATATGTACAAATAAAAGAGATAACTATTCTCACAAGTATAAGGCTCAATTAAAGGCACAGCTTTTATTCTTTGTAGGATGAAAATAAGAAGCCGAGCCTATGACTTCTCGCTATTAGGTTTGTTAAAAACTTAGTTCATACTTTTTTAGAAGTTCGCTAGAAAAATCGTAACATGACTCGTTATTAAAAGACAGATAATTAACTTAAAAACGCTCTATGTCTAACCGTACATTTGAGAAAGTTCACGACATGATAGGTTATCCTCTCTTCCTCCAACTGCTGCAAATATTGAAATGCTAAACGGCATTGTCTAAATCCAATTTGCTGCAGCAATGGGATCAGCCACTTCTTCCTAAAATCGTGAAAGGATTTACAAAAAAGGACGGTGTGCATGGTCGATTGTGAGGATGTGTCATCGCAGGGACACAACGGAAGATCCTTGGCCCAATTGTTTCTAATGGGGAACGTTACCAGACGATGGAATAAGTTCAGCCTGAACCTTACCAGAAGATACCTCTCATAGCTTGTGTTGGTAAGTGTGAGGTATGGCTGAATGGAGGCAGTCGTTTGTATTTGGAGGATGTGTGCTACTGAAGATTTTTTTGCCTCTTTCATTAATCTTAGTTCCTCTAAATGGGCCAGACATTACATTTTTAGTACCTTACTTGAGACTTCGGACATTAAGGAGGGATCATAATAGTACCTCACTTGTCCCATATCTTGCAGGAACTTCTTGATGTAGCACAACCACCTAGAGTTGTGAACTTTGTCCAATGCTAAACAGTCAGTGAGGATGGACTGGGTGAGGGTTGCTTTATCGGATCTCCAAATTCTGTGCCATAGTAGTACTGGTTCAGCCTTTGCTAAATCAGTAACGTGTGGGAGACCCAGCTGCATGTGACAGGCCATGGTGCCCGTACTCCTTGGGACTGCCAAAAGATACCTCAAGAAGGAATTTTCCACTTTCTGGATTTCAGATAGAGGCACGAACCCCCAGAGCCCTGCTCCATAGAGAGCCACTGATAAGCATTTGGCATTGTAAATCTTGATTAGTTCTCTAGGGGGTCTCTTGCCCAACTTTCTAGAGAAGTTTACAAGTGCTGCTGTAGTTCTTAAAAAGAGTAACTTTCTGGTTTCAACAGCAGTGTTCCAGGCTAATTTATTATCTATTGCCACTCCCAGATATGAATAATTTTGCGTGGTCTCTAGTTTTCGGCCATACAAGTGAATGTCCCTCATTTTTCGTTTATGTCCTGTGCCTGCCCTCATCACGAAGGTTTTACTTGTGTTGACTTTCAGGTCAAGACCTGCCATAAAAGCCGAGTATCTGTCCACGCTCTTTTGGAGTTCCAAAGGGGTACGGGCTAAGATGACTGAGTCATCAGCATAAAGGAGCGCAGGTATTGGTCGGCCATTCACCATGGGAAGGTCCTGGGATCCCCTGATCATCACATCCTCTAGGCCGTTAGTATAGAGTGTGAAGAGGATGGGAGCCAGGACACATCCTTGCCTTACTCCTTTTTCTACACCAAATTCCCTTGTTAATTCTCCATGCACCCCATAGCGGATGCTGGCTGTGGCGTTAGAATAGAGTTCCCTCAGAATCTTAAGCAAATTTTGTGGAACACCCATGTCACCCAATATAGTCCAGAGTTTCGAGTGGGACACGCAATCGAACGCGGATGATAAGTCCACGTAGACCATGTACATGTCGCCCCTTTTAATATGGACATATTTATCTATTAATAGTGTCAGATTCAGAGCCTGTTCTATGGTACCCAACCCATGGCGAAATACATATTGGAGGTCCGAAATGATCCTGCCATCGTCCACCCAGTCCTGTATTCGCTCGAGTATTAAGCGACCTGCCACCTTCCCTAGCGAATCCAGGAGTGAGATAGGACGATAGCAAGCTACCGACCCCCTATCTACCTTTTTAAAAATTGGAATGAGTATGGATTTAGACCATGAGGCCAGGAGACCTATGGAGCATGTTGCATTGAGTACTCTGGTTAGGAGTGGGATCCATATGTCCATCTGAGCTTTAAAAAGGTCAATGGGGACACCGTTCGGGCCTGGTGCCTTGCCACTTTTACTTTCACGTAGGGCCAACTCAACTTGTTTCTTTGAAAACTGGAGGTCAATCGGAAAGGGATTATCAGGTTTATCTGTATGTTGGGTTTCCTGATTGGAGTGATCATTGAACGTGGGATCATCTGGGTTGATCTTAAATATCTTAGAGAAATGCTGTACCCACTCATTTTCGCCTATTACAACATCTATTTTAGGGTGATCGATGTTGTTTGCTAAAAAAGGAGATTTAATGACTTGCCAGAAGGCAGCCGAATTTTTAAGAGTGCAGCTTTCTTGCAGTTGTGCCCAGAGAAGAGTCTTTAGCTCTTTTTTCCTGTTTTTTAGAGCTATGTTGTATTTATTCCTAAGGTTCTTTATTTCCAGTGGGTTTTTACTGTTTTCCTTAATGCCGTTTTTAAATCTTGGTATGTGACCGTACAATCATGATTGAACCAACCCTTTTTCGGCTTGGGCTTGTGTTTAAGTTCTATCCATAAGGCATCTTTTATAGTTTTAATGATCCTTCCAAAACTAGGGATGATTTCCTCGTCTATAGTGTCTGGGTCAAGGCATTTCAGGATTGAAGGAAGAGCCCCTGTAACCACTTGCGCGGTTATTTTCTTTGGGTCTACTTTCCCCCATTTCAGAGCATAACCATTTAGTCTGTTCAGCATCAGATTGTTTTGCTCTAAAATAGAACCAGGGTTAGTTTTGGGATTGCTTGTTAACGTATATGTGATGCTTAATGGATAATGGTCACTAAGGGCACTGGTATGTATTGTAAATACTATATCCCCTGACCTCTCCCCGTTTGAGACCAAAATATAATCTATCGTTGATTGATGACCCTGACCATGAAAAGTGGGGGCCAATGTTGCTTTCTCGTTGTTAAAATTATTTGCTTGGACAAGGTTTAACTCAAACATAGTTTCATTAAGTTGACTTCCTAGATTGCTATGTCTAAAATGAGATATGGAGTTATCCCTTTCGTCAAGAATTCCACATGTGTTATTGTTGCCGGCTGGACAAGGGCCCAGATTAAAGTCCTCCCCCAAATTATCACTTTTTCCCTATTACCCTTCTCTGTGTGGGTTCGGAGGGTATAGTGGATTGAGGATACCAGGCTCGTTGCCCCTTTTTCTGGGAAATTGTTGTAAAAATGTACTATGAGGAACTTGTCCCTATTATTTAAAGTTAAAGCAATGATCTGGTTACTAGGCTCAAGTTTTATGATGTCTACTTCCATCTCTGTCATAAGATTGGAGATGTAAATGGTTAAGCCTCCCTTTGCTCGTCCAGACGTCGATGGTATTGCTGGTGAGAAATAAGTCTTGAACCCGGCAATGTGTATGGGTTCTAATAACCAAGTCTCTTGAAGGGCAATGATGTCAAAGTTGGAAATAAATGTAGCCCATTCCTCTAGCAAAACTTTAGTGCGTTGCCCTGCTATGTTCCAGAATGAGGCAAGGAGGGAAAAACTTGGTTCTCTCCCTTTACCTCTCCTTTTTTCTAGGTTTACTGGGGTAGTTTTTGGGTCCTGTGAGGGACCGGTTACAGCGGGAGGTTGGTCAATGGCAATGATTTTGGTCGCAGGATCTTTAATAACAGCCTGGAGCTCATTTTGTTTTTTTAAAGAGTCACAGGGAGATAATCTGGGATTTGTCTCGGTTTTGTTAGGAACGGAGATCAGAGTGCTATTTAATGCGATGTATGATGTGGGCTTGTGATGCAGTCAATCGACTCCCTCTAGTCCATAAAGACTCGCATAACGATTTTGGTGAATAATTGGATAAATAGCCTGGAAATGGTTATTAATTCTGGGATTATGACTTCTAAGATTGGGGAGAGGAACCATTAAAGACCTAGGGTAGAAATAGGTCAAATCACAGGGCAAGATCAATGTATTTCCCTCTTCAGGGAACCAGTTTAAGATGCAACTGACTGTTCTATGGTCTCTAAAATTGATGACGATTATATCTCCCTCTTTGTCCTTTATTCTGGAGCCGAGCCATGGAAGGCGGCGGACGTGTAGTATCTCGCCGTTTAGGTTTGGAGGGAGGGGCCGATTCTGCCTGAGCCAGTATATGGTTTTGTCTTTTAGCTGAGAGTGGTTTTCCCTCTTTCCTTCGTCTAGGGTTGGAACTCCTGTTAGTACCACCACTAATGGAACTGCTTCCGGTGGCAGTTCCACTCGGCGCCACCTTGGCTTTCTTTGTCCCTCTGAGGTGTTTTTGTCAAGTTTGCTTTGTGTCTTTTCTAAGTTTGAGACTGTCTTCTTCTTTGGGGCCTCTACAACTACGTGTTGTGCGATGTGGTGCGTTATTTTACCAATCTCTGGCCTTATGGATTTCGTTTTGCTTATCTCTGGGGTTAGTAAATCCTTTTGAGCAGTATCATTTATAGACAGTACTGTGGGTAAATTAGCTGGAATAGACCTGGGGACGCTATCAAGTAGTCCTGTATTTACAGCTAGTTTTTCCTCTAAGGAACCGAGCCTGTCTTCTATTTTTTGAGTCTTTCTATTAGTGACAGTGTAGAAGCTCTAATCAGATGTTCAATTGTTCCTATTAGATCCTTACAGGGAGTTTCAAGTGCCGGGCGTAATGAAGGCATACCTAGATTGGGTATCGTCACAGTGCTTGGGATGTGAGGTTTGATAGTTCTACCGAAGTCAGTGTGGCTAATTTTTTTCCTCTGCGGCTCTTTCCCTTTTTTTCTATGTTTCCTTGGCGGTGATACTTGTACTCTAAGGTGTTTAGTATTTTTCACGCTCTTGCGCGTGACCTTTACTACAGGTAAGGGCATGTCAGGGATGAGTTCAATCTCTGATGGTATATTAGCAGGAGATGTTGGGACTGGACTGTATGGTATGCTAACTATTTCAGGGGTGGAGGTTACATCTCGTAAGAGGATAGGGATACTGTTAGTAGTTGTATCTGGGTCCTCGTTTCCAACAAGACTACTGTCATGTAATATAGTTTCTGGCTGCGTCCGCACGGGAGAGACCCGATTGTTTTTAATCAGTTCGATTGAGCGACGTCGTTCTGCCAGGGTACTCTCCCTGTCCGTATCTGAGGAGATCTTAAACACAAAATTGTCCAGAGTCCCTTTGTTAAGGCTACTTGAGTTTTTTGTGTTGGTTAGTGCCATAATGCACAGCAACGAATATCCGGGATGGGATCAAGCAAAAACGATGTTAGAGTATAACCCCAATGGAGTTAGGTGGCTAACTGGGCAATAGTCATGGCGGAGGACAAAACATAAAAGGAGTTGGTACCTTGAGATACGGGAGCTGGTGGAAGAAATATCAGGGAGTGGGCCCAGCCCGGCCTCCCTCGGCTCCTGAGGGCTACAGAGGGCCCGCCCTTTGCCCGGGCTTCGCCCGGCGCGATGCGGGGGCTGTCACAAATGTAAAGCGCCTCCGAGCGTGGGACCAGCAGTGGCGGCTTCCGGTGTCCAGCAAAGCAGGCTGGTAGCTGTAGTCTCCCTCCACTCGGCGGCCGTTTGGATGGCTGACTACGGCGGCGGGAGGGAGACCAGAGTAGCAGCGGGAGCGGAGCTCTGCAGCAGGGGCAATAAACAACAACAGGTAGGTTCCCCCTCCGTGATCCTTAGGCAAAAGTGAGCGTGACACCCGCTACACCGGGGCTGTCACAAATTTAAAACGCCTCCGAGCGCGGGACCAGCAGTGGCGGCCTCCGGTGTCCAGCAAAGCAGGCTGGTAGCTGTAGTCTCCCTCCACTCGGCGGCCGTTTGGATGGCTGACTACGGCGGCGGGAGGGAGACCAGAGTAGCAGCGGGAGCGGAGCTCTGCAGCAGGGGCAATAAATAACAACAGGTAGGTTCCCCCTCCGTGATCCTTAGGCGAAAGTGAGCGTGATCATTTTGTTGGATTCTTCCTCAAAATAAAACAAGGGGTGGAATTATTTTTTAAAGCAGCACACTGATTTTTGGTAACAAAGTCTAGTGTTTTTTGTGCATGGGACAACTTAAGATGGAGTGTAAGCAGAATAATGATGGCTCTTATCCTGAGCAATGGTCAATTAATCAATTGTAATTTATGTCTGCTTTTATAAGAAATGGCAATGAAGTAGAGAATGAGCGGGCCGAATGATTAAAAAATGGTGAGTGTACTGAACATGTTGGAATGCCTAGAGTATATACCCAAGCATTGCTGTGAAGGAAGGTGGTGATAATACTCCTGCTCCAGTTACACAGGTGAGGCCTTAGTATGCGTCAAGGGCCAAAGTCACTCAACTTCATGCTATGCAAACCTGGGCTTCGTCCCCAGGAATGGACGTTCTTCTCTGTGCTTCGTACCTTTGCGCAGATCTCTCACAAAAGGGTGTCTTATTCAGGGCCTGGGGAGGGAACACAATGTGAAAAGTTGTAGGCGGGGCTTGGGCTTGTAAGTAAAGGCAAGGTGACCACCCAGCTAGCCCTCTTTTTCGCCCTACTCAAATGTGCACTTTACCTGTGACAAACATGCCATTTCTCTCAAGCATGCTGCGTTATCCATGGAAGATATTCCAATACACTGCTGTGAGGGAAGGGCATGGATAATGTGTTGCATGGGAAAGGCTCATTTATGCTGTTAATGAGTGTAGTCCTCTCCCTATAGGTTTCCATGCACTACTTATTGTGGACTGAAGAAAAAACACCCATGAACTGCAGTCACACAGAGGTCCATAGAACCCTGCTAGATTGACACCTGCATGCAGGCCACTGACATTTTGATTATCTAATTGGCTACCATCATCCAATTGAAATGGTCCTACCACGGGACCCTATTCTGATTAGCCACCCTTTGAATCAATCAGAGTGATTGTCTCTTGCGGGTTCTGTGTGGCTGCTAGCAGCCAAACAGAATAGATGTGGGGGTACCACCCTGCGCTACTTTTGTAATTTCTTATGTGATCCTGAGGTGCTAATGTAAACAATTGAAACAAAGTGTGTTGCTGAGTGCTTGCGGTCCAGCCTAAAGACCTGTGTTAATAAATTATAAGAGAGAGGTGCGGAAAAAGTCTGTGCCCATCACTCAACGCACTATTATAAAGTCCCTAAGGTTTCTACCTAATTATATTTCGGTATAACCTGTAAACAAAAGTTTTTTTCTTTTTAATCACAATCAAAACATTTTAGTAAATCATGCCATTTAATGAATAACACAATCGTTATTCAATGTATATGAATACATACAAGATTAAACTAAATACAATAAATATATGAAATGTGTCATATGCAGTTCATATGCTCAATTTCTGAATCATTCAAAAAACGAAACATAAATGAAAGCCCAATGCATTTCGGGTGTGACCCTTCTTCAGGGGCATTAATTTCACAATACTTATATAAACTCCTTGTGACCACCAACTGGAACAACAAAAAAGAAGAGATAGATACGTGATATAAATAAAGAGCAACGTAATGTATGTAAATACAAGGTGATGCAATATTTGTGCTTGCAGCCACTAAGGTAGGTGACACAGTAAACCTTGATCCCCAAACAGATTCAAGATGCAAATGAAAATCTTATCCAGCGGAAAACGGTTGAACCCGAAGTGTTGAACCCAAAATGTTTGAGAGTGAAAATATAGGTGAAAACAAAACAAACAAAAAAACGTGCACACAGTGAAGGCATCCTGCCAGCTAACTTAACTAATGCAGATGTGAAAAAAGCGAGTTATAAACCACTGATACAAACAAGACTATTGCAACAATGTACCAAAACTGGATCGTATGACGAAACTCTATGAAGAATTCGAATCCTACCTCGTGTTAATAAACTGAGGTAGCATTTGTAAACGTGTACTCCTGAAGGCGTGTTTAAGCCTGATTAAATGCAAACAGTGATAATTCGTGATTCCGCTTTCCAAAAGAACAGGAAGCGTGGAGTCGATATTTGTCTAAAAAAGCTTGAAAGTCGGGTTTAATCTAAAGATGAGAAAAAATTCTGTGAGTGCGCAAACCCTTAACTGCAATAATCCAACTCTGACTCAACAAATCTACAACCATGCATCACTTACGAGTAATCACAGGTTCTCCGATCCTGAGCCCTGAACTTCCGTAGAACCGAATGTACTTACGCCGAGACGCCAATTATTTAAGTGCGCGTGTTCCGTCACCACGCGTCTTATATGCGTGACGTGTATCCTTTTGAAAAAACGAAAACGTTATCGACTACCATGCTAACACACAACATGGTACTCCAGTATAAATGCCGCGTGTCTCTGGTTATGTGCCACGCAGCCTAATGACATGGTCTGACCTGATCCCCTGCTGGGAATGATAAGAATCCGCTATTCTAGAAAACTAAAGCTAACAGCCCGAAAATAATATTTCTCAAGTACGAGATAAAACCAGTGAAACATGAATGTAATGAGGTGAGGAAGGTAAACTAGTAAACGGTATATATAAAACTTTATAAATAAATTAATAAAACATAGCACAAAGTGCCCAAGTCTATAGAATGAGTGAAAAGTGAATGTAAATGATAGTGGGCGCAAATGCAAACTAACAATATAATCGCAAGAACGGCCACAATGTCATAATAGAATATCACAGAAATGACAACCTTATCAGTATAAGCATCCCCAGATTATAAAAAGCAGAGCATCTCATAATGATCATTTAATCCTTTGGGAATGATGGTATTCAAGTAATTTATCCAAAACGTTTCTCTATGACTAAGTTTGTGGTTATGTCAATGCTACCAATATGTGTAATGTGCTCCAAAATGGTAAATCTAAGTTGTGGTATGCTGTGCCTCATGTCAATCCAGTGTGCAGCTAGGCATGAGTGACGATTTTGATTATGTATCATACTCTTGTGCTCTATAATGCGAGTTTTGATTTTTCGCGAAGTTCTCCCCACATAGATGAGTCCGCATGGACAACGTATTGCGTATATGACGCCTTCCGTGTTGCAATCTGAGGTATGTTTGAATTTCATAGATTTCCCCGTGTGTGGATGTTGGAAGGGACTTTATAACAGTGTGTTGAGTGATGGGCACAGACTTTTTCCGCACCTCTCTTACTTTACCTGTCGGTGCCACGTTTCGGAGCGAGGATGATGTCAGCTAGAAAAAGGATGGGTCTCTGTGATTGGATACGAAATCTGAACTTCTGCCAAAATCCATCCCACAGGCAGACTAGAGAAAAGGAAAAACTAATTCTGCTCCAAAGGCTAATTTAAAAATAAAATATGGATTTCGACATTTTTTTAATTTCGGTAAAGTTTTTCGTCTAAGCCTAGTTATTCCGCTGGGAATAGGTCCTGTAGTCGTGATTAAGGAGAGCATGTTAGAAGCCTGGCTCTCCGATGTGTGAGACATGGAGAAATCAGACACTCTATAGTCTGTGTGGAAGTTTGAGAACTAGTGAAGCCATGTTTTGCAGCAAGTGTGTGGGAAAGAGGCATGAAGGCCAAGCTCTGTGACCGCTGTAACATGAAAGGATCAGGCTTCGCACTCAGTGCTCCCGATCCCATGTGCAAGTAGCTCATCCACTCCAGGTTTTGTTCTTTGATTTATGGTATATGCATTCCTGTTTATCTCATTTATTCAGGACAACAGGTACTAAAATGTAGAATGGGAAACTTGAATTCTGCGTAGGTTTAATGGGAGAGAAGCCATTTTGTGCAGCTAATGTGATGTTGAGAGGCCAGTCTTATACTCAGAGCAAAAGACATTACCTGTGTTTACCCTTTGCTGGAAAAGCTATTTACCTGACCTGCAGCGCCTAGAAGCGAGCCTGCCTGCTCAGAGAGGGAAGGAGCTTGCCAACCCTGCAGGAGTAGGGGGAGCAAAGTCCAGTAGGAGCAAGGTTCACTGTGGCACTGTTGCATGTGGGGTATGTTTGAAGAGGACTGTAGAAAGTGAACGATGTACCCCAGTGTCAGTGTGAAACAATCTCTTCATAAGTGGTTCTTGAAGGGAACTGTGGTGATGCGATCCCTGAAACCTATTTGGGGCTTGGATCTGAGTTGGTGTGACCAATAGGTCATGTCAAGACAAAAATGAAGTATACCTGGCTGCTGTGTCCAGAAGGAAATCGCAGCTTGACTTTAACCACTGCGCCAGAGGAAATTGTTGCCTGATCGAGTCTCCTTACTCCAGAGACGTTAGGGTGGTGAGTTGTCTTGTTACCCAACTGGGAACCTCTTTTGTGTGACCAGGATGAGATTGTACCGGGTGGGGTCGCACCCACTGGAGAGTGTCTGCCCACCAGTTCAGTATTCCACCACCGTCTGAGCAACCAGCCCTCACTTGAGCACTCTAAACGTGAACTGTGAAAGAGTGAGCACACTGTGCTGCAGTGGGGTGAACTGTACCTGAAAATGTTCATCCCTCTTTGCCCCTGGGGGTATCAGCCCAGGGCGACCAGGGGAAGTATCAGGTAGAGGTGCTCCCCAACCTCAGTGCCCTGACACTAAATCGCATCTTGCCTATATTGCATGTACAGTAGGTATTGATAAAGTGCATTCAAGTTCATTTCTTCTTGACAGCAAAGTACGGGGTTAGACAGACATTGCACTGTGGTGTTTTCTTCCTCCCTGTGAAGCCTTTGAGTGCTCCCAGCGGAGTCCTGTGCGGAAGAGGACCTCATGTATCCAGTTTGCAGAGCCATAGGATGACGCAGCCCATGACGTCCGAGGCAAACCACCTCATTCTCTTCAACTGATGTCCAGCAGTCCCTGTTTGCCCTGTGACCCCCCCCCCCTACCCTGGGGTTCAGACGAGGTTTATGTTGGGGTCACGGGGGAGGGGCGCCTCTGGCAGTACCACCATTACGAGAGTCCACGGTCTGAGAGTTTCTTTAACTAAGTTTTTGTCCGTAATGGATTTAAACAGCTGTCCATCTAAACAGTGGAGTTTAACAACCCCAATTCATGTGCTTAACTTGCGATTCAGTCCTGGTAACGTAAGTAGAGCTTTTGGTGAACACAGATCAGGGTGGCGGGTATTTGGCAGAGGGTCTTCCAAGCATGTGTACCTCACACAAAAAAAACTGGGACAAGTCATTTACGCAATCCAAACATTTATCTCGTGTTGCAGAATAAAAATGGGGGAAATGCGAAACCTGTTAAATAGCTCAGGCCATTGCAGAATGCTTCACCTCCTCCAGCGCGGGGTGTGTGTGTTGAAACCCGAGCCGGCGGCCGCGGAGCGAGAGGCGGGAAACGAAGGCTTCATAGGGAAAGAATGCGGTGTTCCTTGGGCGATCGTAATGCGTGCAATTCAGACTGGAAACATTCCTAAACGGCCTCCGGACCTGCCACATCTGAAAGGTTTGCTACATAAAATCGGATAACTTTGCCATATGTTTCTTTTTTTAATTGCCGGCCCGTTTCGTTTTGCCAGCCTCTGCCCGGTGCTTGCATGCACCCCAGCTGCAGCCTGTATCTACATTCAGATTGGCAAAGCATATGCTGGCAGAAACAGATGTGCAGAAATCTCGAAAGGCACGCGGTTGGCACGCAGCTGAATGTGAGCGCCCTCTACCACTCTTTAACTGGTTTAGGAGTTGAGGAGCTGGGATGGGAAGATGACGGACGCAGAGCGCGGGCTTTTAACGAGCACTCTCGTGACTTCACTTTCAGAGAGCACAGCTGAGCTAGCAGTCACTCACAGTGACCGGGCCGGGGAGTGTCTCGGAGTCCTACGTGTGCGCCCCGGTGCTTGTTGCAGCTACATCTTCTGCATCCCAGCCTGAGGCCTTCCTGTTGGGTAGCAGTGCTTGCTTTTTTCAGCGCTGGAACCCAACGCAACTTGCATTTTCGAGCTCCCTCCTGTTTTTTTTCTCGGTATTTTGTTTTATCTTCTGCTCTTCGAAGTGCCTAAACAACGAGCCCGGTTCGCACTCTGTAAAACTGCAGACAGCCTTCCCTGGTGGAACGGGACCACGGTTTCAACACTGCGGTTTGCCCAGGCACGTGACCCACCCAACCCCTGACATCTGGAAAGCGTGGACGGGAGAAACTTCTTCAGAGCTTCACTGGGCCTGTCGGCTGCCAGTCTCGACAGCCCAAATCACACTGCGGTCTCTGTTGCAAACCTCAGGCCTGCTCCAGAGGTCACGCAGCTGTTCTGTTGAAAAGCACGGCGGTGCCACAGCCATGCCCGGCCGTGCGCTGCTCAAGGGCCGAAGAACTCCAAAGGGCAGGAAGGTGTAAATTACCGCCACCAAACTAGGCTCTTGAGCGCAAGCCAGATGTCCCCCTCCCCCGGCCCAGCATTGCCTTGCCCTAGAACCGTTCATGGTCGGCCACGCAGAGCACACCGGCTCAGGACAAGGCTACTCCCATTAAACCCACCAACAAATATGAATGTGTCCTTGTGTAACCTAACAGGTGCTCATGTAAAGCGCTCCAATACCTTCGGGGCGAGTTTGCGCTATATAAATCTGCATTTAATTATTATTTTTTAATATTTTTATAAGGCAGGCCCTCAGGCCTGTGCAGCTACACTTGAAGACTCATTTGACGGTGCCAATTTGTGATCATCCGAAATTGAATATAAACTAAAACAAGCTACACTAAAGTCGTATTTTTAATTGCCATTTGCTCCATATTGAAACGCATAACATTGGTTTAGTATACAGAATAGCGAGATACGATCAGTAGAAAATGGTGCCTGCTTGTGGCGGAATTTCATTCATAAATTGTATATTTTTTATTGAAAGGGAGCACCCTGCGCAACGAACCTAGTAAAAGAGGCTGAGTTTCACCCAGCATGCCAGAAAAATAAGGTTTTCTTGAAAACAGGAAAGCAGCCCCATAAACCCGTGGCTGGTACGTGTGTGTTGACACAATTCTGAGTCAGTTTGTACGTTTTTTGGTTCAGCCGGTGTTTACACATTCAGTACCCGATGGTCAGTTTTCTTCGGGCGTTTTAGGCTTCACGTCTCTCTCTGAAAGAAGCCCTTTACCTACGTGTCAAAGTGCACTAGTGAAGCATCAACCCTGCACATGGCTTCGTTATGATAAATAAACGCTTGGTCGGCAGCATGGAAGTTTCCCTCCGCTATGACTCTGCTGGGCGGGCGGGTCAAGGAGCGCCTTGTCCCGGCCGCTGTTGAGGCCGTGGCCCGCGGCCTCACCTGGGATAGCCCCGTCGCGTCCTTTCGCCGGTGGGAATCGTCTGCACGCGCCTTGGTTTTGCAGGCTCACCGATCCTTGCTCTACTGCTGTAAAATTGCTAATAATGTAGGCTGGGAGCGGGGTGAAGGTTTCTCTTTCCATGCCCCCCTAGGAAGTTCTCACAGTGTTGTATATATGTAATCTGTGCCTGTACGATTCTAATCCGATTGTGTTTTTCTTTTTTTGCGTGACTGTCATCTATTCTTTATTTAACTTTTCATCTATCTCGTTTGTTTCTGTAACGTGTAAGTATGTATTCTTCCTCATGTAACGCACTTGGTTCTATTGTGAAGTTCTCTGACACATTTGGGTAAAGTCCGCGCTATATAAAATTCCATTAAATAAAAAAAATAAACACCCGCTGATGACTAGACCCCCTCTCAGCATGAGTGCCGTTGCAGCCATGTTGGGGTTTGCCTGAAAATGAAAATGTTTCTGTGCCCTCACCACTACTATTGACTTCTTAATTCTCCCCCTGAAAGGCAGTCAAGTACTGCAGTTACCATCTCTTCTTATCACCAAGAAACCGCTGGGTGTTAGTTGCGCTTTATAATTTTTTTTTACATTACATTACATTCTTAAGTTAAAGTTCTGCTTAAGTAAGGTTTGGGTGTCAGGGAAGGCTGCAGCACACCCCTTGGTGTTGGCAGGCACTAGCTAGTGATACATTGGTGAGCTAACAGTCACAGTTCTCACAGAGATATTATAAAACCATTGTCTGCTTGCTGAGATGTTGAGGTAAGCACTGCTGCAGTGGGCTGTAGACTGTTGCTTATTTCTGTGTTGAGGCTGCTGTGTATCCAAGGTTTACTCGGAGTATTGAAGTCCCAAGTCCCTGCAAATTGAATGCTAGACCTCAGGCCAGTACTGTTTGTTCTTACCATTGGACATTTCCATAGTGGACTGAAGCCATTGGAGGCCAGTTATTGAAAGCAGAGGGTCGTTGCTGGTGCCTCTGCCATGTTCTCCAACTCCTCCAGGTAATTACGGAATTACAGATTTTAGATGAGAGAGAGAAAAGGCGAGAGAGATGAGAAAGGAGAAAGAGAGCGTGCTTGTTTGAACGCTTTTGCTGCCACTGCATTTGCCTGCCACTCCTGCTCTGCTTTACCTGGATCTTGTTTCTGGGATGTTCTCCTAAATGTCTGACTGCACTAAGTCTTGTGACTTTTTCCAAGGTCAACACATTGAGTGCCATTAAATTGGATAATGCTAACACTTATTATTTGCTTTGGTAGGAAATGCAACATTATATTAGTTTCCATTGTTTAAAATGCATATTATTGCTTGCTTCAACCCCTAATGGGAAGATGCGACAGGGGTGCATAATAAAACAACCTTATGCTCCGTTAATCCTTCATGCTGTCCGGGCCCCAGTGTCATCTTGGCCAGGCCTATCACTCCTCATTCATGCAAGCCTCTCAGTAAGAAAGTGCCACATGTATGTGCAGAATCTAGGGCCACACCAAGGACTGGCACTAGACAAGTGCTTTGTCTTTTGGGAGTCGCACACACCCAGAGTCCACGCATTTATCTCCTTTGCCTAGTGAAATGCAGAAGTTACCATTTACTCTGTGCTATGCCGCTTTCTCGTGATCCTGAAGAGATTCTTTGCTTGTTGGGTATGCTAAAGTTCATTCAAAGGGGAGGCCCTGTGAACAGAAAAAAAGATACTGACCTAAGGAAGAAGATTGGATACCTGTAATTAGCATTAGGAGTTGCTAGACTAGTCTAGGCTCCTAGACTAAATAGTCATTCATGATACCTGATGATAGTCTTTCTCCTCTGCTGTTCCTAACAATGTCTATTTTAAACGCTGCATGCCTCAGCCCTTCAGTTCATTTTCGATTATTGCTGTCCTACAACAGCAGACAGGACAAGGCTCTGATCAATGGGCAACTGTTTTGGGGCCACCGCCATTTACCCATAAGAAGCAAATTGAAATTTGAGGTAACGGGGATAGAAAGCGGGCGCTCTGCAGGGATTTGGCTCAAGTAAAATTAACAAGTCACAGTAGGTGCTCAAAAGCAAGACAGGGAAGGTCACCTCACTCCCCCCCCAATTTCCTGAGCAAATGAGGGAACTATGTTTTCTCACTTAGGTGGTGATTTCATATTTAAGCATATAAAAAATCTTTGGATAATGGTATATACTCTGGATAAACTTATAAATAGAGGTATATTATATTGTGTTCCTATTACTTTTCTGGCTTGCAGCCCTGAGGAAGTTGATTAGGCATGAGACAGATGCCCAACGAAACACGTGTTGGCTGCGGATTGTGTTATGAATTGTGAAGTCTTGAGAATTGTGAAGTCTGAAGTGGATCTACGTTACATTTACTAAAGAACTCTGATGTCTGACTTTTTTTTTTTTTTTTTCAAAAACCTTTATTCGAGTAAGCATAGAAAAGTACAGGAATGGGCCCACAACCTCACGGGCTGGCCGCTAACAATAATGCACCAGACAGGAATTAAAAATATACACCCGTGGTCAGGCACAAATCGAGCTCAAAGCATTACTTCCCACATATCACAGAACATTTTGAATTTTATTTTATATATAAAGAAAAACAAACACTAAAAAGGCGAATGCACGGTAAAGAAGGTCAGCCCAAAGGACGGAGGGGATGGTCTAAGACCAGGAGAACATACTCAGAGCCCAGAGGCTCCAACGAGGTCGGGGGGGGGAGGGGAGCAGAGGGGAGAACCGGAAATGCAACAAAAAGAGCATGAAAGGGTTCCGGGAACGCCCGCCTAGGGAGACAGGACAACCTCGGCAGTGCCCACAGGGGGAGGAGTACAGATATCCCCACGATATTCATTCCACTGACCCCAAATCTTCGTCCACGCCCTGGGTCTGCCCCTGGCCACATAAACAGTCTTCTCACGAAACATGGACCAGTCCATGTTGTCCTCCCACTTCGAGACCTCAGGGGGCCTGGAGGCGCCCCAGAGTTGCGCAACATCCCGTTTCGCGATCATGTAACCCAGGGTAGCCCATCTGGTCTGGGCCACAGAGTAGTCAGTGGGTTCCCACACATTCAGCAGACATCGTCGAGGCTCCGGCTGCAGGGCCACACCAGTCACAGCAGTCATTACCTCAAGCACAGCAGTCCAGTAAGCCGCCACAGCCGGGCACTCCCAAAGAATATGTAAAAAGGTAGCACTCAACCCACAACCACGCTTACATAACCCATCCAATGAAAAGCCCATCGCCACCAGACGCGGACCCGTGACATACACTCGATGAAGGATCTTAAGTTGAACCAAACGGAGACGGGCCGGAATGGCAACCTCTTTGGGAGAAGAGAGTGCCGATTGCCAATCCTCGTCGTCCAGTTCCAACCCATCGCCGACCCAAGCCTCCCGAAGTCGGACCAATAAGTCCGCCCGATTATTAATCAGCTTTTTATAGATCAGGGAAATAGTGCTATCAGGAAGATGCCCATCAAGGACACGGTCTTCGAGGGGGGAAGACTCAGGCGGGGCCTCACCAGGAGCAAAAACCGAGGCGAGGGCGTGCCGGACCTGCAGATAACGAAAGAATTCCCTACCATTCAAACCATATTCCGCCTGGAGGGCTTGGAAGGACTTCACACTACCCCTCGAGCACATATCACCCACCTTACAAATCCCAATCATATCCCAGCGGTCGAAACCCTTGGTAGACCAGAGACAGCCCAAACGTTCCGAGGCATAAAGCGGCGTCGCCAGCGTTAGGCGATCCTCCCATCCCAAACTCACATTCGCGGCTCGCCACACAGTCACTGCAGTCCTGGACGGGCCCACAAGATGGCGCCCGGCCGAGCGAGAATAAAGCGCTCTATTAAAGTCCCCGCCCGGAAGCTGGAGTCTATCCATCTCGAATGCAGGATTCCGACCCGGTGAAAACATAACGTGATTAATAGCCGCCAACTGGGAAGCCCAGTAATATCGCTTGATATCTGGGAGCGCCATGCCCCCATCATACCAAGGGATGGTGAGTTTCGCGAGTGCAATACGCGGACGCCCATCCCAAATCAATTGCCTTTGAAGACTCTCGACCTCTCGGAAATAGGTCTTGGGGATAGCGTCATAGGAGTTCTGCAGCGCGTAAAGGAACCGCGGTAAGGACATCATTTTAAACAGGGCCGCCCTTCCCAGAGGAGACAAAGGAAGCTTACGCCAACGGGCCACATCCAATCGCAATCTAAGCAACGGGGGGAGGAGATTACGCTCAAAGCGGAGCGACGAGTCCAACGTGATAAAAATCCCTAAGTATTTGAAGCCAGACTGGACCACCTGGATAGGAAGTCTGCTCGGCAATGGGGGCAGTACACCCGAAAGAACATACACACAGGACTTGGCCCAGTTAATAACAAGACCTGAGTTGGCACCAAAGGACGCAAGAACGTCAAATAAGACAGACAGAGATTTACGCGGGGAGGTGAGATATAAAAGAATATCGTCCGCGTAAAGCGAGACGCGGTCCTCAAAGTCCGGAGACCAGCGAATCCCCTTGAGCGAAGGTTCCCACCGAAGCCAAGCAGCCAACGGTTCCAGGGCGAGTGCAAACAGCAACGGAGACAAGGGGCATCCCTGACGTGTACCTCTACCAAGGGTGAAAGGAGCCGAAACCCTACCATTCACCACTACTTGTGCCAGAGGTTCCGTGTATAGTAACTTGATCCAACCAATAAACTCAGGCCCGAAACCAAATTTCTCAAGAACCGCCCAGAGATAAGGCCACTCCACCGTGTCGAAAGCCATGGAGGCATCCAACGATGCCAAAATGGCCGGCTCCGTCAGAAGCCCCGCCCTCGCAATCGCGCCGTGGAGACGACGTAGGTTCAGAGCCGTATTGCGATGCGGGATAAATCCGGATTGATCCGGATGGACCAGGCCACTAATGACCGTCAGGAGACGGGACGCCAGGAGTTTCGCCAACACCTTGGGTTCAACATTTAGCAGGGATATGGGCCTATAGGAGGAACAAAGATCTCGTGGTTTACCATCCTTGGGGATGACAACTATCGTGGCCAGTCGCTGATCATAAGGGAGAATCCCCCGATCCCGGGACTCCAGAAACATGGCACGAAGATAAGGAGCCACCCTGTCGGGACGCAACTTGTACAGTTCAATCGGCAACCCGTTCGGGCCCAATGCTTTGCCCGAACGGAGTGAACGGATGGCAGTAGCTATCTCATCAACAGTAAAGGGGGAGTCCAAAGCCACACGGTCTAAATCGGAAACACCGGGCAGGGCTATATCACGCAAAAGAAGGCGAGAGTCAGCCACATCCCTCACAGACACAGGGGTATACACCACACGGAAGTACTCAGCAAAGCGGTCAACTATACCAATCGGGTCCGTCACACTCTCACCACTCGCAGACTGAATCACGGGCACCACACGATTAGCTCTCTCCTTCTTATCCAGCCATGCCAACAATTTACCCGCTTTGTCACCCACGTCATACAAACGTCCCTGTTGCTCTCGAAACATCACTTTAGCCGCATCCGTGACCATGGACTTATAGGCAAATTGTTTAAGACCCAGGGCATGGAGTTTCTCAGACGTGACACCCGATTCCAAAGCATCCTCCAATGCCGAAATCTCCCCCTCAAGATCCACCACCTCTCTGTTCCTCGCCCTCTTAGCATCAACAATAAGGGAGAGGGCCTGCCCACGAATCACCGTCTTAAAGGCCTCCCATGGGGACACAGCCGAGGAAACCGACCCCTCGTTATCTAGAAAATACGCGTCCAAAGACTTAAGCAAAAGGCTGCGAGTCTCCGGGGAGGTAAGGTACCACGGATTGATAGGAGCCACCCGGCCCACTGCCTCCACACCAACCTCAAAACGAAGCCAGAGCGGAGAGTGGTCAGAGATACCCCTGGGCAGGTGCACAATCTCACGCACCGCTGGCGACTGAGCCGCCGGCATAAGGAAATAATCCAGCCTAGACAGACTCCCATGGGCCCCAGAATGAAAGGTGTACTGAAGCTGAGTAGGATGCAAAAGCCTCCAGCAATCCACCAAGCCAAAGGTATCCAAAAATCCACCCAACCACTGCTGAGCCGCAGGAGTATCCCTAGGGGGGTGGCGATCGTGGAGACCGGAGAACACCGAATTAAAATCACCAGCCAGAAAGAGAGTACTATCAGGGAGGTCCAGCAAGACTCGGCCCAAATCTGAAAAGGTAGAAGTCTGCAAGCCGGGAGGCACATAAACATTGAATAAGGAGAGGGCACGGCCCTCATATCTACCCAGAAGGACAGTATACCGCCCCAGGTCATCCTGAATCACCTCATCAATAGCCAGGGGGAGGGAAGCCCGAACAAGGATACCCACACCCCTAGAACCGGAGGTAAACCCCGAATGCGCTACGAGGCGATAGCCCCACCTATTCATTGCATGACAAACATTGCCTATCAAATGAGTCTCCTGTAGGAAAACAATGTCAGGAGATAAACGTCGTATACATTTCAGCACCACACTCCGTTTTATACGATCACCCAGACCGTTAACGTTCCACGAAACAAATCTCAACCCCCTACCCCCCATCCCACCCGACAAAGCCAAAACCCCCCACCGATGAGCATGACCACAGAAACATGTTCAGATACAGGATAAGGTCGCCTTGTAAACAAAACACACAAACAACGAACTTCCCAACCACCCTCCCCCAAAATAACAAGAGAACACCCCCCACCCTGCACCCCTGCAAAAAGCTAAAGAGCCACCCCAACCTGCAGTGTGCCTGTTGCCCAAGAACCCCTGTTCTACACAAGACCCCGGAGGAGGAAAGGCTCTGTCCCACCCGCCCCCCGATCAGATCAACGACGAGAAGAAGAACATACAGCAAACACATAAGTAATAGAGGAACATAGGCATACACCCCAGGAGTAATCATTCAAAACAAGGCACCAGGCATAGACGAAATGTTCAGCTCTCCACACCACCTTCAGCACCGCCCGGGTGGGCATCTGACTCAGTCTCAGGGGGTCGGCTAGGCAGGGAGTCTAGCCAGTCATTCACAGCATCCGGCCGATCAAAGAAGAAAGTTCGGTCATTATACTCGACCCGCAGCCGGGTCGGAAAGAGCATAGCGTAACGCATCCCCAAGTCCCTGAGACGTTTCTTAGCACCACGAAATCCCATCCGCTGCTTCTGGACCTGTTGGGAAAAGTCCGGATAAAAGTTCACCGTGGCATTCTCAAAGGCCACCGGGCCCTTCACCCGCGAAGCCTGCAGGATAGCGTCCCGATCTCTATAATGGAAAAGCTTCGCGACAATAGGTCTCGGCGGGGCGCCTGGTTTACCCTGGCCCCCCGGGACACGATGTGCGCGCTCCACAGCGAAAAATTTAGTAAGGCCAGATGGAGAAAGGTGGTTCTGGATCAGGTCTTCAACCAGGAGATCAACCGAGTGGGGTTCAGGGTTCTCCGGCACACCAACCACGCGAACATTACAGCGACGTGCCCTGTTCTCAAAATCCTCCAAGCGCCGGGTCATGAAATCGTTCACCCTACGGAGATTGCCAACCTCCGTCTGTATCTCAGAGACGTCCGTCGTGAGGCTGGATGATTTGATATCCAACGACTTCACCTTTTCGTTCGTCTTGGAGAGATCGGCTCGAATTAGAGTTACCTCAATCGCCACAGTGTCAAGTTTGAGGGCCAAGGTTTCGTACTGTTGGCCTATGGATTCCCTCATGCCAGAAATGGCGCCCATGATGTCCTGCAAGGAGGGCTCCGTCGACGCATCCAAGACGTGGGCAGACGCAGTAGGACCGGGCAGGGCGGCTCCGGGGGACCCCTTAGAGTGGGTATAACGATCCATAACATTAGATTGGACCGGATCTCCGCGCAGAGGTGTCTTCGTCTTGCGCGTCTCTCGGTCCCCTCTGCCCGCCATTTTGTAGATGCGTCACAAGGAGATTCACCAGGGTCAACGGACCGGGCCCCAGAAATGGAGGCCCCGGGACCAAAGGTCTGCAAGAGGGGTACCACCAGGATAGAGGCAGCAAATTAGGAGAATAGTCCAACCAAAGGCTCAACCGCCGACGCGTGTCCTGGCACCAGCTCTGGCCCGACCCTCTCACCAATGTCCCAGTCTGAGGCAGAATCGAAACCGAAACTTAAGAAGGGGACCCACAAGGGCAATCCCCCTGCCGTTGTTGTTCAACTCCAAGACGGCCACCGAACCTCACCCAGTCCCGGGCGCACCTCGAGGGCGGAGCCCAAAAGTTCAATTCGCCATATCTCAGGCACCCGGTGCCAAAATCAGTTTCTGAAAGGGTCCAGGTAGATCAGCCCAACGTCCTCTATACAAATCCTCGCAAAAAATCAGGATTCATGCAGGATATTATGTCGGGAGCGGCGGGGGTCCGGGGAGCGCTGTGCTCAAGCGGCCATCTCGGATGCCCGCCAAGCTCCTCCTCTCTGATGTCTGACTTGAAGGACTTGCAATGGACTTGTATCTACTATTACTGATGATTGAACTCTGATATAAGGATATTTCATTTAGGAGTGCTCAGCGAGAAATTTGGATCTTGAATACCCATAAGAAGCATGTGGGCATTTGAAAACTTGTGGCTGATGCTATCATGAGGAACTACATTTCCCATCAGCCGGTTCTGATGCGTCCCTATGCACGCCATTCACCGTCTATTTCTTTTCCTGTGTATTTTTTAAAATTAGGCGGAAGCATAGGTGTGCCCGAAAAGCAGGAATCCCATGTTGGCGAGTAGCGATTCCCACATTATGGGTCTCTTCTAAATTCACGGCCTATCCAGGGTAGAGTAGTACTCCGTACACTGGACTTCCTGAAAATGAGCGGGTGTCTTTTAAACTGATAACCGCATGCTGGGAATAGTGTTGTTTGGTGTGTATGCATTGTTCACAGGTGTTCTGGCCTCACTTCCATTTTTGGAATATTATCAAGTAACTAACTTGTTTGCGTACAGTGGTCGCTCACTGCCTGCATACCAGAGAATAACAATAGCACTGTTCTGTGCTCCCTGGCTGCCGTCTACACCACAGGTGAGGCACTGTTCTCATAGCCATACGATGAACGGCACTGCACTCGCTGCAACACATCCCTGCACAAGTCACCATGACTGGCTTCTGAAATCTACACTACCTTGTAAAGTACACCCGAAGTAGCACTTGTCTCACCATGTAAAAGGCAAGCCCTAATCTTAAACAGACACACAATGATACACATAATTTGGGGCATGCACTTTGATCACCAGCACATCTAATTAATGGTTGCTGGCTATACCACTACCATGCAGACTCTGGAGGGACAGCTTTTGAACAGAAAACTACCATGAGTTCGAAACCTATGCAACCACTTTCTAAGTGCACGCCATTGAATGCCTGCCACATCTCAGCGCCTAGCAGCGCTGCTCTAAGTACTAAGCTTCCGGGTTAAAGAATAATAGATGTTGTAGCACCTAGTATAATGTGCTGCATTGCTAAATACTTATAAGGTCCCAAAGGCGAGACTTATTGACTACGCCAGTGCTTGCTATTTGATGCATTTGTATGTGCTGCTTCTTCAGTGCTGCCGGGCAAGGCTTGCCAAAGTTAACAAGTTAGACATTCGCACACAGTACATGCTCACAAATGCTATATATACAAATGCCAAACCTATTAGCGCTGGCAATGTGTTAGTTAAGACACAATGGCGTTTCAGCTCCGATAGGAATATTATTACTTCCATACTAGAAGAAAGAATCATGGGACAGGAAATGAAGAAATGCTTTACCTTCTCTTCCACATTGTGCCAGTTTACAGGGCATCATTCTAGTGTTTATATGTTTATAAGCAGGATACACTGGTCCTGTTGAAACAAATCATTGCTTTGGTAAGTTGCAGGATTTGTACTAAAACGTGAGGTAAAGTTGGGGGCCACCCATCTACGAGATATTTTATCTTCTAGGAATTAAGAATCTTGGTAAGAGAAGTCATGTATGTGTTAATTAACATTGGACAGAACACAGAGCCCTGAGGAACGTCACATGTGAGGTTGGCGGACCTGGAAAAGGATGAACCCAATGTAACTTGGTCGGTATGTTTGTGTAAGAAGTAGGGAACACAGGGATGTAAATGGTGGAAAGAGATTTGAAGATAGCATTTATTTCGAAGGATAACGTGGAACTAAGGATGCTTTGGGAGATCACCACAAAGGGACACGTGAGTTATTGCACAGCGTTTGCTCTTCTGACACCCCACAATTCTGGAAGCAGACAAGACTAATATTTTGATCTGTCATGCAACTGTAATCCAACAGAAAAGAAAAATAGACACTCACAGAGAATCACCACTGGTACTCCTGTAGCTAGAGAAACGTGTGCAGTTAATAGGAGAGTCAACATCAACATCTTCACAATAGAAAATAACATATAATGCCATAAAACAATGAAGAATTGGAAATCCTATTTAGTTCTTCATCCGCCTTTTCTTGAACGGACAGCCTTCACTGCCCTAGCAGTTCCCTGTAGCCTTTTACTGGGCATTACATTCTTGTGGCAAGTGAGGGATTTTGCATGGTTTTGCCCCGCAGACTCTAGGCTCTGACCAGGTGATCTGTTTTGCAAAAGAGTAGCTGATCTGCAGTTGGCTAGGAAGTCTCAACTGATTGGACTGTGACTAAATTATCTGGGCTAACATTTAACTCTGCATGGAGGCTTGGACTTTCTTCCTTTTAAGGTAGCATTATTCTTTTTTGAGCAGCTAGGACCTGTACTAGTAGTTACTTTCTTTATATGATTTTAAGAAATGTTAAGGGAAATGGTGCACTTTGTAGCCCATTAAGCAGTGGCGGCTGCTACGAAACGGTGGCAGGGTGAAAAAAATATATAACACTTACTTCTGCACGGCCGCCATCTCTCCTCCACTTCTCCTCATGAGTCCCCAAAGCAGGGTGCACACAGGCTCCCCTAAAGCAATCACAATGCCGCTGTCACCAGCATAACAGCAGCGCCGTGATTGGTCTGAATGGCCTGATTTGGCGCTCAGACATGGAGTGGGAGCCTGTGCATGTTCTCCACCCAGGTTGTGCGATACGGCCAGGTGGAGAACATGCTAAATGCGCATTACTGTTTGGCCAGCCCAAGACGTTCGGCCAAACAGTCAGTCATACACACTTAAGTGCACATATATCCACCTTCTCCTGCTATGACAGCCCAGCCTGCTCTGCCCTAACCTGGCTCGCACTGAAAAATAAAATGTCAATAACTTTGTGTTATCATTTTATTTTTCCTTTTTTGCACTTCTGAAAAGCAGTGGGGCGACTCTCCTCTGCCTTAGCAGAGGAGCCGCCGCTGCACATTAGATGAGTAACTTTGGTCAAAACGAGGTTGAAAATAAAGGACATTTTATATGCAGTTTTACCAGTTCTTCCCCAATGCGTCAGTAGTGGTGGTAAAACTGGATCTTTTTGAAAACCAAGTTTTTGTAAGAAGGTCCTCGTCTGGGGCTAAAGGAGTGAAATTAATTTCACAAACTTAGCATTTAAAACATACTGGTAAATAACATAGGTCAAAATAGGTAACATTGAGACAGCATTGGAAGAGGCTTGAGCATCCGGTGTTTTGAGCATTTAGAATCAAACATTTTTATTATTATTATGCGGTTAAAGTATCTTAGAACACAGCCCAGCTGCCTACATCAACTCACCGGCAGGGCGGATGCACATCATAAGTGAACACAGCAACTTGGTCTACATCCCGGAGGCCGACCCCGCACACATGAAGAATCACCACTATCCCGCCGGTAGCCTAGAAACTGCTTATAAGGGAGACAAGAAACAGACAAAAGGAAGAACGAAACCCCCCCCTTACCCCTACCCCTCCTTGATCCCCCCTCCCCCCTCCCCACACCCACCCCCCTCTGCATCAGCTCAGCCAGGCGACACTTGTCCCCTATGTGCCAGACTTTCTCTGCTCGTCACCACCAGAAGGTCTTCAGGTGCGCGGGGTGGCCCCAACAGGTTCCAAGGGAATAAGTTGGAGAATCTGTAGGTATTTGGGGCATGTCACTTCCCGCAATTCTTTAGATAATAAGTGCAAGAACGGCGCCCAGAGAGCAGCGTATTCAGAGCCTTTCCCAACAATACTCAAGGAAAGGCGCTCCATAGCTAGTGCATGCCACAATCGCCGAAACCAGTCCCTTACGTCAGGCAGTGCCGGGGAACCCCATTGTGCTAAGAGTACTTGTTGCGCCGCCAGTAGAGTCAAAGCTATTTGTTTGCCCCTAAGGGAGCGCAAGGGAAAAAATTTAGGGTGGGGAAGCCCTAGCAGTGTGTGTTCTGGCAGGCGGGGCAGTGTAATCTGAAAAGCAGCATCAAGCTCGTCAAGGACTGTTGCCCAGTAGCGTTCCAGCTTAGGACACCGCCATAGGAGATGAACCAGGGTGCCAGACATCCCACAGCCTCTCCAACAGAGGCCCGACTTCGCTTTGTCCCAAGCTTTCACGCGCGCTGGGGTGTAGTACCAATAGGTCGCTGTTTTGTAGGCCAATTCAGTGCCTGTTGTGTTAGAGGTCGTGTGATGAGCCCGATAGAACACATGTTCCCATTCCTTGGTCGATAAGGGGCGCCCTAATTCCGTCTCCCATCGTATCTGCGCCTTTGTACGCTGCTTTCGGGTACTGCGCGTAATCATGGCGTAGAGCTCTGAAATAAGGCTGCGATCGTCCTTCTTACAGACCAGCCAACGTTCGAAGGTCGTCAGCGGTCTCGACATGAGGGCCACATTAGCCGGCCGAGTTATCCAGTGCGCTACCTGCGCATGAGGAAACTCATCCTCTGGACCCAGCGGGAAGTAGTCCGTTCGCAGTGTCGAGAACGGGATCAGTCCTAAGTCAAAAAGCATGCCCACACGCTTACAACCCGTCTCCCGCCAGCGATGAAAGACGGTGGAAGAGCAGCCAGGGGGGAAGTCAGGGTTATCTACTATTGGCGTCATTGGCGAGGAAAAGGAGGTCCAACCCTTGCGGAGCGCCAGCTGATCCCATGCTCGCAACATCGGGGACGTCACCGGGGAGGAGTACAACCCCCACGCTCTGCATTATCGCACGGTAGCCAAAGCTCCCTCCAAATGTTGCAGCCGTCCACCGTCGGATCCATAAACAGCCAATGTTTGCTGGACATAGGCCTATCCCATTCCACCACATACCTAAGACAAGACGCATAGAAGTACGCAGATAGGAGGGGAAAGCCGAGTTCGCCCGCTGCTTTCGGAGATGTGGTTACCGCGAACGCAAAGCGGGGTCTCTTATTGTCCCATAAGAATTTATTAAGGTAACCCTGTAGCCATCTCAACATGCCCGGCGGTGGTGTCAGGGGCAACATGTGAAAGAGATAAAGTATACGGGGAAGCACCGTCATTTTAATAGCCGCTAGTCGGCCAAACCATGCCAATTTAAGACGAGACCAATCGGAGAGGGACTTAGCCACTTGCTCAACCAGCGCGGAATAGTTTAGAGAAAGCGTTTTGGCGAGGGTCGGAGCTAATCGCACTCCCAGATAGGTAATATCAGAATGCACCCACTGAAAGGCAAAGTCCTTCTGCAGGTCTACGACATCGGAGGCGGGCACCGAGATGTTAAGGATTTGCGACTTAGCAAAATTTACCTTAAATCCCGCCGCGTCACGAAAGGCAAGGAGCTCAGTAGATAAGCACCGTAGGGAAGGGTGAGGGTCAGTCAGCGCTAGAATGACATCATCCGCATACATACTGACTTTGTGGACATCAGCCCCAAAACAGATACCAGAGATAGTGGCGTGGGCACGAACGCGCTGGGCAAAGGGCTCCATATAGAGCGCGAAGAGCAGCGGGGAGAGGGGACATCCTTGCCGCGTGCCTCGAGCAATGGGAAAAGGGGCAGATCTACAACCATTCACCCTCACCACCGCCTTGGGTGCCGCATATAAACACTGCACCCAGCGTAAAAATTTGCCGCCAATGCCAAAGGCCCTCAGCACCTCAAACATGTAGTCCCAGTCCACACGGTCGAAGGCTTTCTCCGCATCTATAGACAGGAGGAAAGCCTGGGCCTTAGATTGGTGAACTAGGTCTATCAGATGAAGCAGCCTCTTGGTGTTATCAGCCCCCTGCCTAGTTGGTATAAACCCTGCCTGGTCAGGTTCAATCACTCCGTCCACTAAAGGACTAAGCCTCGCCACCAAAACTCCCGCAATTAATTTAGCATCGATGTTAAGAAGTGAAATCGGTCTGTAAGAGCCACAGTCCGTTGGTTCTTTCCCCGGTTTGAGAATAACCATTATGGCCGCTTCAGTCATGGACGGAGCGACCTCCCCCGTATCCAGAAAGGAATTGAAGAGACGGGTCAAAAATGGAGCCCGCTCTCTGCAAAATGTTTTGTAGAAAATAGCAGAAAACCAATCCGGGCCCGGCGACTTAGCCACTTTGAGCCTGGAGATGGCCAATATAACCTCATCGATACGGATCTCCGCATCCAGCACTTCTACTGAGTCAGGGTGCAAGGGTACGATGCGCAACGTAGCGAGGTATTGTGTTATGTGTTCATGCGTAGTACCCTCCCTCGTGTATAGTGATTGATATAAACGTCGAAAGGTATCAAGAATGGCAGAGTCAGTGGAGTGGAGATTTGCCTGGCTGTCTTTGAGTGCAGAGATTGCGCCGGTCTGCACCTGTGCCCGCAACCTGTGTGCGAGCATCTTGCCCCCTTTATCCCCGCAAAGATAGAATTTATGCCGCAGTCGCAACAAGGCATTTTCCGCTCTATCTAGGTCCAGGTGCTTTAGCATGCGCCTCTTAGTCTCTAGTTCCCTCCACACCCTCAGGGCCCCTGTTCTCTTGTGGATCGCCTCCAAACCGCGAACCTCCCCCTCCAGTTCCTCGCGTTTCTCCCTATGCAGCTTCGCATATGTGGCCGCAAGCGCAATGAAGTCCCCTCTAACCACCAACTTCAGGGCCTCCATATTGATGCCAGTGCAGTATCCCCCACACAATTTTCCGTGAGGTAGTGGGTAATAGTGTCTCGAATCTTCGTCACCATGGCCTCCGAATGTAGCATGGTGTCTCTAAGCCGCCAGCCGGCTGACGATCACCTACTAACAATACCTTACCGATATAAGTGCGTGGTCAGAAAGAGAGCGTGGAGTGACGTCAGCATCAGAAAGGTGAGACATGAAGGCTGATGTAGCTAAAAAATGGTCAAGACGCGCGTACGTCTTGTGCGCCGCGGAGTAGTATGTAAAATCACGTTCCTGTGGATGTTGAATTCGCCACACATCGTGCAACCCTCCCTCAGCTAACCAACGTCTCCCTTCCTGTGACCAGGGGCCAGTTTGGTGTGAGCGCTGCTCTGACCTATCTATCCCCCCTCCATCACAAGGTTAAAGTCCCCCCCCCCACCAGTATCATCGCGTCTGGAGACGCCAGAACCTGGGCCAAAGCAGCGCGCAGAAAGGACTGTTGCTGGGCGTTCGGCGCATACATGGATCCTATCGTAAAGGTCGCCACACCCCATTGAACCCGTACTGCCAGGAATCGCCCCCTGAGGTCCACCACCTGGGCTAGCACTTTGCAACGCATACGACTATGAAACAATATCGCCACTCCATTCTTTTCGTTAGGACCTGAGGACCATAGCTGCAACGGATAACACTTGTCCTGCATGCGACGGACATCTCTTGCGAGGAGGTGGGTTTCTTGTAATAGACACACATCACTACCTGCATTTTCCAGAAGGGACAGAATCGCAGCTCTCTTCACCGGACTATTTAACCCACGCACATTCAGGCTCACCACTTTCAACTCTCTAGTCATCACAGTCTAGTCGCTCTCCATCCGCTCCCATGGGAGAAGGACAAACCCCTCCCGCCTCCAAAAGCCCCCCAGTAGCTGATGCGGAGTCCCCCTACCCACCCCCCACCCTCTCCACCCCCTCCCCCCCAGCCCCCAACAAAAGGCAAACCAAAAAGACTTAGAACTTAGCAACACTAAGATTAGAGATAGACAACAGTCTGTCAAACAGGCTCTAATGGCAAGGGGAAACTGCATCCACCAACCCCATACTCGGTTCCTGATACAGGACATTCCCTTCGGCAAAGACACTCACAGGTGACGTAGATGGTCCTCTTCCGGACCCCCCGGCGCCAAGCCAAGTCCCTAAAGGCCCAGCTAAAGGATGGGAGCCTCAGGCATCGCCCGGAGCGTCCGTCACCAAGGCCACAGAGGCCACCGCGTCACCTCTCTCTTTCAGGCTCAACAACAGGTCCGGCTTCAGTGCTGGCGCCCGGCAACCCACCCTCTGCCATTCAGCTAAGCGTCGTCGATGCCTATCAGGTGAGGCGCCAGTCTCTGACGGGGTAGTAGGTCTTTCCAAGTCCAGGAGGTCGCGAGCTGCATCCAAGGATCGAATATGTACCAGTTTGGACTGCCACTTGAAGATAAGCCTGAACGGGTGCCCCCAGGAGTAGGGGACCCCCTGTTCCCTCAGGTAGGTAGTGATAGGCTTAAAGTCCCTCCGCTTGAGCAATGTGGAGGCTGCTAAGTCCTGGTACAATACTGGGTGATGACCCCTGAACTGGAGACGAACAAGGTTGCGGGCCCGTCTCAGAATTCTCTCTTTGTTGAAAGTCGTGTACACAGACAAGAATGTCCGGCGGAGGGGACTTGGGCCCCCTCGGTAAGCCCACTCGATGCACACGGTCCATTTTGATCTCCTGCAAGTCTCCCTCATTCAAAACGTGCTTAAAGAGGGCCTCCACATATTCTCTCAAGTCCACCCCTCCCCCCTTCCACGGGACCGCTCGAATGCGAATGTTATTGCGCCGAGACCTGTTTTCCAGGTCTTCAGCATGAGACTGGAGATCTAAATTCTGTTCCGTGAGACGGAGCACGTCCTGTTGCAGCCTATGAATATCCTCTGCCGTTCCCAAATCGTGCTCCTCTATAATGTTGCAACTCGCTCCCCTACGTTGTCCACATCCCGTCGCAGTTCTCTCATATCCGAGTCTAATTTGGAACGTAATTCCGTTATACCTTCCTTAATAGCCGCGAACAACTCTAGCATGAATGCTTTGGTAGCTGGAACATCATTATCATCCTGACGTGGGGCTTTCGTAGCAACCGGTGACGTAGATTGTGGAGAGGATTTCTGAGTATTGTCCTTTGGGGGCTTGTCTTTCTTAGGTCTGGTCGTCGCCATTCTAGCTCCACCTGTGGCGCACAACGCGAGCACAGACTTGCCTCCTACTGCACCACTGTATGCTTTAGGGTGCCCAACGCGCCAACCAACGGCTCACCAAGCAGACCAATCCACACTATGGTAGCCAAGCACCTCTACAGCCCCACTTCCAAGACCGGTCGGGCCCAGGTACCAGGAAGCAGCTCTAGGCCCCACGGTTGCCCAATATGCCCCGCAGCACGCCACTGTGGGGTGGGGGGTAGCAGGCCTCACAGCGGTCAGGTGCGCATTTCCCGCCGAAACGCGGGTCGAGTAGAAACTCACGCTCAGGCAGCAGCGGAGGTCGGGGACACCAAGCAGCCGCCTCGGCAAGCTAGGTCTCCGGGCCTGTTAATAGCCAGCCCCCCCGGGACCAGGAAAGCGTCACTCCACAGACCTTCTCTCAGACGCACTCTCCCACAGGCCTCCCCGTCCGCCGAAAGGCGGACCGAGAGAATGCAACCCCTCAGGGCCACTCACGCGCTCCTCACCTTCACCGTCGCAGGCAGGGGGGCAAAGCTGCGCGGAAGCACTCGCCCGCAAAGCAGGGATCTCACCCACCGCAGCAGCCCTGAGTCAACAGCCCGCTGTTCTCCGCTCCTCTGTCTGAGCCCTGTAGATCTGCTCAGCTCCCCGCTCTCCAAAGGCCGCTAGGGCCGGGGTACTGCCACTCACCCCCCAGGCCGCTCCTCCCTTCTCACGCCCTCAGCGGTTCCCGGCAGATTGCTAAGGCGCGCCGGTGAATGCCACCCTGCACGGGCCTCCCACCGACCTCCGCACTCTCTCCGCCCGTTAAAGTTGCAGGCCGCAGTGGGCGGCTACCAAGCTCTCAGGCCGCTGCGGGATATCAAGAGGTCCAGGCACCTTCAGAAAGCTCCCGTCTCGGAGCCGCGTCAGCTCAGTCGCCGTCCCTTGCCGCGAGGCTCCCAGCTACGGCCTCCCGCACCTCCGCCGCTGCCGAGCCTCGGGGCAGGCTGCTCCTCTCCTCCGTCACTCTGTACTGGCGGCCAGCGATGCCCCCAGCTCGGCTCCCGTTTAGGCCTCGCAGCGCCTCTCCTCCGCACTCCGTGCTCACGACAGAAGAAGGGTGCCGTACACCGCCACACAGCCCCCGGGGTCCCCCAGGCACAATTTCACTTGTGTATGGGCGCAAAAGAAGGGGCTAAACAAAGCTAATAAATTTGTGGCGCCGGAGGGACCGAAGACAAGTCCTACTCCGCCGCCATCTTGGCCACGCCCTGTTTTGAGCATTTAGCTATGTTGGAACTACATTTGTCTAATATTTTGCAGCTGATGACACAGGTACATTTGTGACTGTACACGCTCACTTCTGAAAAGTCTCTTGGCACTATTGACAGTTAATGGACGTTTATTGTTACTTAACTCACTGGCGCTCATTTTATCAGCCATAGAAAGATGAATGGCTGAGTGGGCTGCCAGGATTCGAACCTGTAACCAAGAGGTCAAACACAGATCTCTGTAGTGAATACATTAGTTCACTGAACCACCAGACCCTGCCACTGATGTCTGTACTGCCTGTAGCCTCTGGTGCCTCTTTCTGCCTGGGGCCATGGATGCTTGTTACTACTAGGGCCACTTAGGCCCTTATACTATTAGCCCATTGGCGTGAGTAATATCTGCGGCCACAGATGGTTCCTGGTGCTTGGGCCGCCGATGAGCAGGACTCTCTATGGCCATATAGCACAAAGAGGCATGGGCCGGGACCTGACATTGAACGGTTTATCCCATATTATGAATGATGAGGAAAATCAATTGAATAAACTTACGTATTTGGGTGCCCTATTCATAGTATTAAAGCAGAATTTCAGGCACCCCAGTCCAAAGAATTATAGCAGAATAGGTATCTATATGACCTATGTTCTTCTAATCATTCGCCTTACTAGTATTTTCTACACGATTGCTTTTACGCTCAAACTTGTTATATAATTAGTTTGCAAGTCAGCTCATCGTTGTTTTATACTAAACTGGTGGAAGTAGAAGATACTGTCCTGTTGCACAATTTAAGGCTTGGGAAACCTGTGCTCAAATCCCAAACTCCCCATTTCCCCAAGTTGTGTGACACTAAGCAAACCAATTGTCTTCACTCTGCCTTATATTCTCTTCCTGTCATATTGGGGAATACCATTAATTTATTAAATTCAAGGCATATATTATACAATTAGAAACCTTCAGTTGTATAAGGCTTAATAGACTATCGTGTCGTGCCATGTACAACAACGTCTATATAGGCAGTGCACGTGACAACTGAATTTCCTCTTTCTTCACTCATGACTATCAATATCAGAATGCTCAGTGAGTTGACTGCTTGCCACTGACAAATGTAGCGAGCTGAAAGGCATGAGTTTGAATCCCAGTTAAGCAGACTCAACCTACCAAGGTAATTAAATTAAGCATCCTAAATTATCAAATGGTAACATCTACTTTTTTGCGTGGTATGAAGCACTATATAAACTAGCATTGGATTGTCAAAGCCAAATGCTCTTGCTTGCTCAATTTTCTTTTCTCATTCTTACAGAATAGCGAGGTGCCGCTCATTGCATTGGCTTTCCAATGCTTGTTCGCTGTGTAAGCATTGGCAACGGCAATAGTGGCACAAGGTGGCTATTTGAAATTATGTTTTCTATATTTTGTTATTGTTTTATTCCTACGTGGTGTCACAATGCATCGGGATGCCACATAAATGATAGAAAATTCCAGATGACCTGCCAGTGCTATTACCATTGCCAATGTGTTTGTGGCAAATAAGCATTAGTAAAGTCAATACTTGCGGTTAGAGAGAGAGAGTATATTTTTAGTGTCCAGGCTCCAGTGTAAAGCCTGGGCATATGGGAAACAGGAAGGAGTGGGAGAGCACTACTATATGGCCTCGAATCACAAAGACGTATATAGAGGGGTACGGTCATAGAGTGTGAGAGAAAGAAATATTGTGCAGGGCCTGGTGGCAGATCAGGAAGAGAAAGCGGGGGGAACAGAGAGGACAAAGAGCTAGGACCATGCACTCCCTTGGAGTGGAAGAGGTGAAATGCAAGATAAACTTACAAAAAGAAACATAGGTCCTCACCATCAGAAGCGGAACAAACTCAAGAATGGGAAGGAAAGCCACCAAATCAGGCGGAGTGAATTGAAATAGACATGCAAGCTATAAACTCACGAGTAGAGGGCAGACCCACGGTATTGTTTGAAGTATTGGTACAAGGCTCTTTGTGAGACTTAAAAAAATAGTTGTTAATAATATTTGGGGGAAGAGGTGAATTCTTGAGTCTTTCTATGGCATGTTCATATACTTTTCATTTGAAATGCAGCAATATACTAAATGCAACAATATAATCTATTCAGCTTGAGTACATTACAGATTTTAAAGAAATCAACTTGCTTTGTATTTTGAAGAGTCTAATCGCATTTTATGATCTGCTCGCTGGTTCCCGAGAAGACAATTTCTCTTCACTCCAAAACACCCTTGCTCCCAAAAAACCTCTGGTAGAGCCCACCTGACCTTTTACAGGGGAATGTGAGGGTAGCCCGATGAGAAAGCATGCCATAAATTGCCATAAATTGTGGGTGAGGGCCTTGCTCTTCCCAGAAACCTATCCCCCAATAAAAGTTGTGTTGAGGGAATGTAATTGAACTTTAATTGCATAAAATTGAACCTATTTTTCGTTTGTGTTATTTTCAATTAATGAAGATGAGGACTAAAGGATAGGATTCATTATCTCTCGCCCGTATTATTTGTGGATAGTTGAGTTGAAGGACCACCCATTTCTCAATGAATTTTCTTACCCACATTAAATTGGTTACTGGCTTGTAATTTATGGGGTCCACATTTTGTCTTTTTTAATATTTATCTGCCCAGTTTTCAGTTTGGCCTGCTTTATGGTTGCTGTATTTGTTGTTGTTGTTTTTTTTTTTGGGGAGTATCTTTAGTAGATGAGCGCTCTGGGCAAAATGGTCATGTTCTGTGAAATTCTTGTAGTTATACTTTACCTGATTTTATGAATCTTTTCCATGAATTATGTTAGTATCCTGTTGCATTTTTCTGCTGCTGGTGAGAATGTTTGCTTGGTTGTTGCATCTGTAGTATTTTCGTGGATGCATTTGAACAATTCTCTGGCTGGGTTGTTGGATTTTGATATTTGCTTCCATTCCATAAATAGCCTTAACAATTCTTTATTAACTGTTTTCATTTAGCTCCTGCTTTCTTTACTTTGGACCGGTTAGTAAATCATGTATCTGCTGTCCATTTTTTTAGGTTGAGCCTAGAGTCAGCGCGCATGCAAAGCTCTGCAAGACTTGTTGTGGTGGAGTAACAAATAGAAGTCCCGCCTACTCTCCGTCCATATTTATCATTTGCTTGTGTCATTGTCTGTCCTAAATGCTGGTTTCTAATTCGAAAATAGGCTTGTTAGTCCCTCCTTATTACTGCCTCCTCTTCATTTGTCACCTCCCATGGCGACTGGCCCCTTTACTTTGGTTGTACTTGTAACACAGTACCTGTTATTTAGACTGTGAGCACTATTTTCTTTATTCAGTTTCTCTAACTGCAGGCACGACGTGCATTGGTGCCTTCCTTATCCCCCCACCCTCCCTCCCATTCTTGTGCCTAGTTTACTCCCCCGCCCGTTGTCCGTGCCTTCTCTCTCCCCGTCTCCCCCACCCGCCCTCCCATTGTCCGTGATGCCTTGCATTTGCAATTCAATAGTTCTCGCATTTACGCAAGTTTGCGCTATTGGCATTGTAAATGACAATGCCTTTTATTTATGTTTTGGTTTTTAAAACATAAATAAAACCCATTGTCATTTACAATGTCAATTGCTTAAATTCGCGTAAATGGGAGACCTATTGCATTGAAAATCCTTGTTTCAGTGTTCTTAACTGTCGTTTTTTGAGGAGATCATCTTTGAATCCAGGCTTAATAGGACCAGGGCTGGGGTGGGACTGTTGTGGACTGCAGAATGGAACTGTCTTTGTTATAGTCAGGAGGCATGGTGGAGTTATTGTGCGTTGCGGTGGAGGGTGCTGTTGTGAATTTCTGAGTTTTTGCCTCTGGCATAATTTCATTTGCTTTTGAAAATTAAGTATTGGCAAAACCGAATGAGCTCCAGTTTAAGCTGTTGTCTGCTCTACAGCCCTCTGCATCCCCCTGATATCTGGAGCTTGGTGACCAGATAGACGGCTTTACAGGCATTCAAAGCCCAGCATGTGAGGTGAATGATCATGCAGACATGCTAGCTTTTTCTTGATTCCATACTGTGAGGCAGAAGGAATAGGCGTGTTTCTTTATTCATGCATCTCAGGTGAGTGTGAAGCCACGTCAATGCAAGACCGTGTGTCAGTGGTATAAGAAATATTCCATGAACCCTGGCAGAGAACACATCGGTTTTTAATTCGAACCCAGAAATGCCAGATGTTTAGCCCTCAACACAGAGTACCTCACCGCCAGAGGACATGTTGGAAGGAGTGAGCTCATAGTACGTCTTTGGAGGACATAGAGATTTCTCTGGCTTCCTAGGAACAACTTGTGTTGTTGTTAGACCGTTTCATCCGAATATCCTTAAATCATTCTTTCCTCTACCGACCGGTGTGAATGAGGTCACTATTCCATGACTGGTAGGTTTTCTACTCCATCCTTCCAAAAGCTACACGGTAAATCAACATTTTTCTTCCACAAACATCAAAGTTTGCAGGAAGCTTTGCAAAGCCCGGCTCTCCACATCACACATGGGCTGTTACATTTTTCATAGCCTGTGGTGTTGCAGTACGGTAGCGCATGTTCCCATTGCTCAGTTTTATTATACTGAATCAGTATATTGCCAAGAATATTTAGTTTTAGCACTGGCAATCCAAGCAAACCCTTCTATCGTGTTTAACCATTTACAATTCCAGTCATTTGGAGGACATTACACATGGACAGTGGCCGTATTGTCAAAATATGATAGTTATGGCTTATATCAAGGTGATATTAGCCCAAATGCATTTGATGAGTGTGTTCACTTTCCTCCTTCCCCAAGCCTTTCCTACCTCAAGCTGTGTTGCTTCACCAACTTTTTACTTCCTGCCCAACACTGAGTGTTTACTGGCTCTACTGATGGTTGAATGATCCAATTGCCCTCTAAATGTGCCACTCATGGCCAGCGTGTTTTTCAAGTCGGTGGGGAATGCTTCTCCAATCAAAATACTATTTTACTTAGAGAGCTGAAATTCTTTGCACTGGGAGTACCAGGGTGATGGCTGGCTTCTTGCCCCTTGTGCTTTGATTTTTTGCTGATTAACTTCCCCTCCATATTGTGGGTTCTGGCTGCTTGGAAACAATTACTGGATATGGCTGACAGCATTGTTGACACTGTCAATCAATGAACATTAGTCCTGTTTCTCTATTAAATCTCTGGACTGCCTTTGATATGGTGGAATACTTGACCTTGTACACAGTTCGGTGCATCACCGGAGGGTGCAAACTTTACTGGAATGGCTTACTTGTTTCCAAAATGACCGTACATCCTCCGCCTAGTTGTGTGCTTTTCTCTCCACTCCAACTCAAATGGGTGCAGTGTTGCATGCCTTTTCAATTATGTCTGACCTTAATGATTCCTGCTCAGTTGTTGAGGCCTGCTTCACCAATCGTAAGGTAGCAACATGCAGTTATGTTGAGTTACCAGACTCAACTCTACTCCATTCCAGTTTACCCTACTCCCTTGCAAACTCCACTGCAATCTATCCTACTCCTCTCCACCCTAATCTACCCTACTCCACCCTCTTCACTCCAGTCCACACCTCTCCAGTCTGCACCACTCAAGTCTACCCCACTCCAATATACCACTCTCTGATCAACCCAAACTACCCCAACACTCTGCCCCACTCCACTTCATCCAATGTACCCTACTCCAGTCTACCACACTCCACTCTAGTCTGACCCACTCCACCCCAATCTACTCTACCACACCCCAATCTACTGCACTCCACACTACCCCACTCCAGTCTATCCACCCAAACTACCCACCCTAATCTGCTCCACTGCAAGCCACCCCACTCCACTTTTTCCCCATCTAACTCCACTCCAATCTCAACTCCACTCAAATCTATCCCACTCCACTCCAACCTAAGACACTCCATTCTACTCTACCCAATCTATCCCACTCCCCTTCACTCCTGTCTACCACATGCTACCCACATCTACCCAACACCACTCCATTCCAGTGTAATCCACTCTACCCCAATCTATCTCACTCCAATCTACCCTCCCCTCCTCCCCAAAATGACCCAATTCCAATCTGTCCCATTGAATCTGTCCCACTTCAATCCACCCCAATCTAGTCCACTCCAATCTACGCCACACCACTCTATCCAACTCCGCTTCAATCCACTCCTGGTCTACCCTACTCCACTCTACTACAGTCTGCCCCAGTCCAAACTACGCCACTCCTTTCTCACTCCAGTCTACCCCACTCCACTCTACCCCAATCCACTCCAATCTACCCTACCATAATCCACCCATTCTATCCCACTCCAATCTATCCCACTCCAATTTAATCTACCACACTCCACTCCAATCTACCCCACACTGCTCTACCCCAATTCAATGTAGTCCAATCTTCACCAAGCTACCTCACTTCACACCAGTCTACCCCAATAAATCCTACACCAGTCTACCCCGATCTACCCCACTTGTCTACTCCAAGTCAGTGTACCCCTCTACCCCACTCTACCCGAATCTACTCCACTTCACCCCAGTGTGGTCGCGGTAGCCTCAGCAGTTGTCGAACATCCCCCCCCCCCCATCTTTTCTAAATTAGTCAGTCCCAGGCGGTATTAGCAGGTTCTACACTTTTTATTAAGTTCAGGGTAGAATTATCATGCAGTCACTTTGTTCTTGGTGATGTAGTAATTGTAGGGCCCTTCCACTGTAAGCTTCCTCCTTTCTCTCTTCCCCGGCTTCCTCTCTTCGGCCAGTGTGCTTGGACCCAAAAAGAAATAAAAAAAAAAAAACAAGGCTCAGGCTACCAGTTCTCTTTTGGCATATGTCAAGAATAGGGATGGGAAAAACGTGCACCGTCACCAAGTCCCTAGCGTGGTTGTGCCTAACGTGGTTGGGAAACAATGGTGCTCCTAGTGCCCCGTTATTCTAGCCCACAGCCCCCATATTTGCCCTGAGCGTGCAGGTTGTACTTGCCTGCTCCCATGACCCTCCTGGGCCGTGGTGCAGCGAGACCCAGCTTCCTCGCCGTGGGGGACAACAGCGGTCCCGGGCGCAGTGCTCCTTGAGCGGTTTCCTGATGTGGGGCCTGGTCCGCTGGTGTGCACCTCCCGCGTTGAATCCTCCTGAACACATTCGACGTCGTCCTCTTCCTACCCGATATGAACTACTCGGTGCTCCTCCAGTTCAAGTTGGTCTGCGTCTCTTTCGCCGTCTCGCTTCCCCGCACCTGAACGCCATTCTCCCTGCTCATTGCGCTTTTTAGTGTTCTCCTCCCCAGGACTTCCGTTGAAGACTAGACCGACACCCGCACTTCCAGATTCCTCTCTACCGGCGGCCATGTTGGGTTGGTCAACGTCCGCGCCCAGTGAGGGTTCAAAACCCTCACACCCAGTCTACCTCAATTAAATCTACCTCACTCCAATGTGCTCCAGTGTACCCCAATCTACCCCCATTCTATCTGAATCTGCCCCAGTCTACCCTGATGTACCCGCTCCAATCCACCCCATCCCACTCCAATCTACTCCACGCCACTCCAATCTACCTTAGTCCCCCAATCTACCCCAACTCTTTTCAATTCTATCCTACTATGATTCACCCAATCTACCCCATTTATTTATCCAACTCTGCCCCAAACCACCCCACTCTGTCCCAATCCACCCCACTCTGCCCCAATCCACCCCACTCTGCCCCAATCCACCCCACTCTGCCCCAATCCACCCCACTCTGCCCCAATCCACCCCACTCTGCCCCAATCCACCCCACTCTGCCCCAATCCACCCCACTCTGCCCCAATCCACCCCACTCTGCCCCAATCCACCCCACTCTGCCCCAATCCACCCCACTCTGCCCCAATCCACCCCACTCTGCCCCAATCCACCCCACTCTGCCCCAATCCACCCCACTCTGCCCCAATCCACCCCACTCTGCCCCAATCCACCCCACTCTGCCCCAATCCACCCCACTCTGCCCCAATCCACCCCACTCTGCCCCAATCCACCCCACTCTGCCCCAATCCACCCCACTCTGCCCCAATCCACCCCTCTACTCCACTCCCCTCTACTCCACTCCCCTCTACTTCACTCCCCTCTACTTCACTCCCCTCTACTTCACTCCCCTCTACTTCACTCCCCTCTACTTCACTCCCCTCTACTTCACTCCCCTCTACTCCACTCCCCTCTACTCCACTCCCCTCTACTCCACTCCATTCTACCCCACTCTACCGCAGTTTACCCAAATTCAATCTGCCACACTCCGACCTACCACTCTAATCTACCCAACTCCACCTTCTAATCTACACAACTCCACCCCAGTTGAGTCCACCCCAATCCACCCCACTCTACCCCACTTCACTCTACCCCACCCCACTAACTTTATCCGTGTTGAACAGCAGCCACACTGGTGTACATGATGGCTAAAACACATTGTCAAAACCAATAGTTCTAGTATAGGCAAGACCTATTGGCTTTGCCAGTGCTTGTTTAAGCCTTGTTTAACGTGGAGATTGGTGTTTACAAACGCCTCCCACTTTGTAGTCAGAGAAAGTAAAGTGAATTATGTGACAATCTTACTGTAGTGCAGTGTGAGAAAGGAAAGGCTTGAAGGATGCCATTATTGTAACATTCATTAAAATGTAAACACTTGTAAATGAACTGTATGCATTCAGCAGCTCCGAAACCAAAAATTAAGATTTTTTTTGTAATTCTGAAGTGTGATGTAAGCAAAGATTGTAATAATATCAAAACAAATCAGGACGCTTTTTATTGGAAATGTGCAAAGGATAAATATTCACTGAAACCCGATTTTCACATTATCATTTGTGCACAATATAGTTTTATAAGTAAAACTGTACGTTTGTGCAAATGTAGTGGCAATTCAACGGAAAACATGCTATCTGTAAATGACTGTACCACCACACAATGCTTTAGTTACATTAAAAAATTCACCTGCCTCAATGAAATGACTGATAGTGTTCTGGAGAGAGATCTACTACTCACGTTACTGGGGTACACGGCACGGATACCCAACACACACAGGACATTTCTAGACATATTGCTACTATTAGCTAAACGAACGGGGGACCTGCAGGTGGGGGAGGTGTCGAGCCCCGAAATTTAAGGAATGGTTGGCAGGCCTACTTTGTCAGGAGCAGACTACCACATATGCAGAGTTATTACAACATGCCTCCAAACCCAAAGATATATGGGGGCCCCTTCAGGGATGTCTACTCTCACAAGGTGCCAAAGAGCCACCTCCCGTATCGCTGGAAGACACTTGAATAATTATTCACAAAGGTGCATGGGTTGCTTCTTTTTTCTTCTGTATGTATTGTAACCCTTGAACATTCCAAACATGCTACCACGTTCCTTACTTTGATCAACCTCTATCAGTGTTTTGTAATTCAATTGTATTGCTCCATCTGATATGTTGTAATGGGTCATTTGTCGTAGGGGACTACTGAAATCGTATTCTAATTCACTGTGAAATTCATAGATATGTACTGTTATGATATATGTCAAAACCAAAATAAAGTTAAAAAAAATCACCTTCCTCATGTCCATTAAAGCTAGGAATGTCGCAAAAATGTGGCTGCTAAAAAGTGGGTTGTGGTTCTATACAATTTGGGAAGCACTGGTCTAATGCCTTACGAATTGGCCAGTCCAATCTATTAAGTTCCATAGCTTAGACAAAACCGCGTTCTGATTTGCATTCTGTAGTCATTTAACTCTCCTTTAAGCTCCCTTCATGAACATATCAGTCCAAATGATAGAATTATCTCTGTCATCCCTCTCAATCTTGATCTGGTCTTTGACTCTGCAAAATAGCAATTTCAAAAGATAGGTAGATATTTGGGACCCCTTTTAATTATTATTAAGAGTGAGTTTGTAAAATGCTTAATTACTAATAGTCACTAGTGGAGAGACTTGCTGATATTACAGAAAATACCTAACAGGAAAGTTAAGTGACAGCTGGCTTGTAAAATTTATATTTCTAATTTTGCTTGCAAAATGCTAACCGATTTTCAATCTTCAATATTTTTTAGTTTTTTAAGTCAGGAAATTCTTTTTTAAACATGTTGAATGAAAAAGACCCATGTCCCTTCCCGACTTTGTGGATTTTAGAATCCTGAGCAACTGAAATTTACAATTTAGGGGTTGGCAAAGTGGAAGTGGTTAATCGTTTCAAGTTCCTAAAACGTTGATTTCTTTTGTTCTGAAGTCATTATGGAAATGCATGAAACACTTCAATTATTCAAAACTCTTTTTTCGAGGCTCCTCACTGTTCACTGTGATATCATCAGCATTTTTACTTGTGTTTTTCAGCCTAGATGGTAGGTAGCAAAACTAAGTAAAAATAAAATTGGGAAAAATTGAGGGAAAAACCTTAAAGACTATTTGAGCCTCATGGAACTCACCTCATGGAACTCTACCTTGTTAGCCTCTGAACATTGTGAACTGGCTGTTACCAGGATGTATAGCTCAGCTTTTCATTATATCTTCGGATGTTTTTTTGCTTAGAAAAACTAGAGACTAGTAAATTGCTTAAGGAGATTAACGAGGCACCTTTTACTGCTGGGCCATCCTCTGCCCATTGGTTTCTTAACCATTTCCATGCTCATGAGGGCTTCGTGCCGTCATGAGCCACGGGCGTCGTGTGCTCATGACAGCGTGGAGCCGTCATCAACTGCCGCTCTGCCTGCGCGACACTAATTCCCCGCCTGGGCGGGCGAATTAGTGAGCCTGCGGGGTCATGACGGCTCCACGCCGTCATGAGCACACGCCGCCTGTAACTCATGACGGCCCCGTCATGAGTAAGTGAGCGCCACACCAACCCCCTAGCCCCACCCGCGCCACGGCCGAATTCGCGCCACGGCGAAGAGGTTAAATGTGATTTCAGATTTCCAGAAGGGCCAATCCAGGATGCCTTGTTACGGGAAAATAAAGCAGTTAATTACCTTGTGTATACGAGTCCGTGAATATGTGACATGGCCTGACAAAGCACGCCAGTTACATCCTACGGAAAAAGAATGTGAGAAAGGATGGTTAAGTTTAAGAGAAGCTATGTAAGTATCCTGAGCCCTAATTGATATCAAAACATCGAAAATGGTGTTAATTCAAGGGCTAGTACTGGTTGCTGGGAGGAAATGTGCCTCTTTCTAGGTAAGTTAGAGTGGGGCATCTTATTGTGCAATGTGAGGAAATGTTGGACAGATTTACTTGCTAGGCTATCTAAAACTTAAAAAAAAAACAGGAAGAATGAAGATGATTTAATTGTCTAAACAAAGAGTGGTGATCATTGATGGATTTTCATGTACCGTGAATAGATTTGATTTTTGTACATTTTTATGAAATGAGTGAAATGTTCTCTAGGATAACTCAAAGCGAAGGATTATCTGTGATTAGCTTTGTGGTATAATCCTTCTCTTACAATGTTTATATTACTCTCCACTTCTTGTTCCTATTTTCCTAATTTATATGGTCTGCTCCACTTCCCCCTCCTTCCGTTACAGGTGGGTTCTATCCTAGAATGCTTGCTAGAGTGCACCTTAGAATATTGGGATTTCTCTCTGAGGAGCTTTAGGCATGGCAGTTGGGGGAACTGTTGTACTCAATAAACCCACGTTTTCTTTTAAACTCACTTCGTTTCTGTGGAGTTTTTACCACATTTGTCTAACTGATTGTACATCCACATCCCAAATGAGTGCCGTTGGCTACCTTAGTTACTGTTTGAACATTGATTTAATTGTTTTAATGTGAAAATAAATACCACCTCAGTTATTTACTCTTTCTGGATTTTGTCTTTAGTCCAGAAGAGTTCTTTTTAAGAAAGGAATTTTTGTTGAGCCTTAACAATGCAAAACCATAATCCTCTTGAACTTGTCCACCGTCACCATTGTTTCGGTAATTTTGAGTAGTTGAAATAAATGTTTACATCCTAGATAGCGCTTAAGACTATTTTGTGTTAGACACCATTCTTTCATGTCCCCTAGTGCATTTTGTAGGGAGAATGTTTAGTTGGTTTTCTTTAAGTCCCTATTTACCACAGTATGTAACTCTTTGTGAATGTTTTGCTATGTTTATAATCTTAATTAGTATTGTGCATTCATCTAAATTGTTGAAAAGTATGGTGGTTTACACTTATGTACAGTCTTGTATCTGTAAACTTAACATTGCAAAGAATTACTAAATATATTTTACTTGAAGTTAGTAACTTTGGGGCTGATTATGATGGCAGTGGGGCCGCCATTGACAGTCTGTCGGTGGCGGTCCCACCGCCTTCAGAACCATGATATCCGCCCGCCATATGACCATGGCGGACGGATAGGTGGCGGTCGAAAAAGACTGACCACCACACATCCGATGCGCTCCTGGCTTTTCCCTTCCCAACAGCGACCAACACCTCCTGATTTTTGCACCTTCTTGCTTCCTCCAGCGCCAAGAGGCCTCAGCATTCGCACGCTTTATAAGCCCTTTACTTACTTACTTATTAGCTTCAATATGGTTACAGTTGTTGCCAAGTGTGCTAGTATGTTTTATGTAGCTTGCTTTTTAGTAAAGGCTTCCGGAAGCAGAAAGAGAAGACTTGCACTGGCTTCGGCTTCTGGGATAAATTGATATAATTTGGCTTTGTCCTGTGTTTTAACTGTATAGAATTAGAATTGAATGTTATTGTTTCATGCTTTTTATTATACATTCTCATAAAATGTTTGTGTATTTGTAGTGACGTTCTGGAAATAGTTTTGATTATTTTATGATAGTATTTATTTGTTATATTGTCTGTGTCTTTTATGGTTTTAATTAACCAAATAAAGAATATTTGACTGACTATCGTCAGCGTTCAATGCTAGCAATATCCCAAAGGGTCTCACCACATCTGCTAGAGGTCTAATGTAGATATTTAAAAGGGTAGGGCTTAGCGCTGAACCCCAGTCGAATGCCACATACCAGCGCTCTTTTGGATAAAAAAAAAAAAATGTTTTTATTGGCATTTGTAAAGTACAAAAACATGGAGCATTAGGATACATTTGAATTACTTGCGTTCTTTGCATTTTATAGCATTATACATTGGTAATTACACAATAAATGGAAATGTACCCTGACCAGAGCTCTTTGGGATGAGGCAGAATGGGGGATTTTACATGAAGACTGCTCCTTTAGAAAGAATGTAAACCAGGTCAAGGCTTTGCCTAAGACTAAGAGAACCATTGCCTGGGATTTGCCAACATCTACAGCACTACGAAGGGTTTCAGTTACTGTTAGGAGAGCAGTTTCAGTGCCTCATGAAGGGCTAAATTCATTCTGGGAGCAATCCCAGAATTTGATTCTGTTCTAAAAATTTGTTAGGAGAATGTTCACGTGTTTCTCCACAACCTTGGATAAAAATGGCAGAAGAAAGATGGGGCAATAATTTTTTGGCTGAGTAGCGTCTAGCGAAGACTTTTTTTAAAAGAGCAATAATCTTGGCATGTTTCCATGTCATTGCCACCACCGCTGTACTAAACAAAAGATTTGCCAATTTTAGAGAAATAGGCGTAATAATCTACTGAAATTTTAAGATGTAATCAGGTTTAATGGGTTGTCTGGGGATCCTGATTTCACGTGTCACATCAGGATACAAATAGTCTACATTGAAGCAGAGGCAGTCTGTCCAAGGCTGCCTGTGGTGTGTGATTAGTCATTGTGACAAAAGAATAGGGTTCATCTGTTTCCTCACTCTTACTGAAATTAAAGTAAACGTCATTGACCTTCTTTACAAAATGATCTGCAAGTGTTCTGATGTGGCTATCTGATGCAGGAGCAGCTGCTGGCTTGATGAAGTTATTCACAATGGAGAAAATTTCCCTAGAGGGTATACTACTGAATTTATCTGCAGAAAAAGTCAGTGCGAGCTTTAAAAAAAATTATTTTCTAATTGCCTTGAATCGCTCCCATGTATTGTTTTTTTGCTACAGCATCATAGGTTTTCTGCCAAGCGCGCTCTAGTTTTTTACAACGCCTCTTTTCTGTGAGTAGTGTTTCATTGAACCAAGCAGCTGAAGGCTGCGTTCTAGTTCTGCTAGGTCTAACAGGAATGAAATGATCCAGGGCTGAATTGAGCCATGCTTTGGTGGAAGGCTCTGACCATTCTATGTTAGTCTAATTGAGGGGCATTCCTCTCAAAATAACTAGCAAAGGCAGAGAGGTCTAGTTTGTGCCATTGCATTCCCATCGTGGGATTGTGTTAGTTTTATCAACTCTAAGAAGATCAATGGTCCTTGGCCCTATATAATGGTCTGACCAGGTCAACAGATGGCCAGCCACACACATCAAATGTTTTACTAGCTGCGTCAATTGTAAAATAGCCAGGTCGTTATTAAAGTTCTGGATTTCTTTATCATGTGTTAGTTCAAGATGCAGATTCAGGTTGCCAACGATGTTGAAATTAGACAACTGAAGCAACAGCGAAGAGGTACGTCCTATTAAAGAATCACTCACCTGTTTAAGCTAGCCTGGTGGTCTGTAAATCAGAAAGCCTGAGAAAGCAAAATTGTTGTTGAATTAAGTTTGAATAGTGCGCTTTCACAGTCCTGAATGAGGCCAGGGGGCATGATGCACTCAATACTAGAGCTTTGATTAATTAATACTACACATTTTCAAAGTAGATAATGTTGGATCGACCTTTGAGGGCATATTAGTAAAGTTAGTAAGATTACCCTCAACGGCTGAAGCGAAGCCACAGTGTCTACAGCGAACCTCAGCATTACCATCTTCCCCAAACGTGGAAGAGTGTAGGCAAACATTTGCGCATGGTGGTCTGAATAGCAGCAGCTCAGAAGCATAATAGATTATTCTAGATGACGCCGGAGAGGCAGGGTTTCTAGCCCGCGCGCCATCCACACACAGACAGGCTTGCCTCAAGTGTGCCTTTGGAGTGCCAGCTGTTCGTCCGCGCATCGGCCACCTTTCTATGGCTGATCAGGCATATAGGAAAGCCCCCCCCCCCCCCCCCCCCATAGCAGCTACTAGACTGCTAACCAGTGCTTTAAATGGGCCGGTACTCACGGGTACTGAGTACCGGCACTTCTTAAATTTACCGAGCCGAGTACCGGCACTTCTCCACTGTCGAGGAGAGTACCGGTCCTCAGGTTCGGACTAATAAGTTGGGCACTGGATTGGTGCCCGAGGGCCAGCCGCGTGCCGTTTGTTTAGCAGCATGTTGGACTTTGCAGAATGTATTATCCGGCTGTGGCAAGCAGCCCGATGGGGCCTAAACAGCCTATTGGAGGCCTGCTGCAGGGGAAAGAGGGCCTCTGCTCACTTCCTACCCAGATAGATCCTGTCCTTGTCCTCATCACTTGGCTGCCAGACATCGATGCTGGGTCCGTGGAGGAACGCAGGCACAAAGGGCCATTTTCACCCCTTGGCCTCCCACTGGAGTCTGACTGTCTTTCACATGACTCACTTGTCCCTGCGATTCCACCCCACCCACTGGGACATTGAGTCCTTGATGGGCGGGGATGAGGTGGTGAGGATGGCTTAAGCAGCCTCCTGAGGCCCAGGTGAGGTGGGGGAGGTCAACTGATGTTTCCATTAGAGGCCAGTATTGTTCTTCCCCTGACCTCTACCCGGCTGGACTGTGCACTGGACCCTGAAGTGTTCACTGTCTGCCACTGCAAGCTCTCTGGTGGGAGGGCCTCCTGCCGAGGGGAGAGGAGGAAAAACAGGGGTGAGTGAAGGTGAAGAGTGAGGGCGGAGGAGCAGAGTTTAAAGTAGGAAAAGGTAGAGAGGCAGAAGGGGTAAGCGCAGACAGAGATATGGAAGGTATCCAGACGCTTATGGAAAGAGATAGAGAGGCGCGGAGAGGGCAGATTAGAAATAGAAAGAGTGATGAGAGAGAGTGATAGGATACAATTGGGGTAACAAGAGTGGGACAGAATTAGCTAAAAACGGGAGAGAGGTGAGTGCGGGCAGGATCTCGAGCTTAGAGATGTGAAAACGGAGAGTGTGGGTTTGAGAGGAACAGAATCAGGAGGTATTTGAAAAGAAATGTGTGGAATGCATGTTTGTGTGTGTGCACCCTTGAATATTTAGGGATTGTGCCAAATGCAACTAAGTAGGAACATTAGAAATATTATGATATTAAGAAGTTGCAAATATTACAAAACCAGAAAACATGAACATTTGGTATTTCACTTCATTTTATATACCGAGTTAACACATTTTGTTTGGATTGATACATTTCTCGCATCAATCAATCCATCTATAGAGCGCGCTACACACCCGTAGGGGTATCAAGGCGCTGAGGGAGGAGGGGGGTGGGGGGATGACGCTACTGCTCGAAGAGCCAGGTCTTGAGGTGTTTCCTGAATATGAGGTGGTCCTAGGTCAGTCGTAGATCTTTTGTTCTGCCCTGCAAAAAGGTGTAAGTGCCAGAGTCTCTCTCGTCCTAGAGTACATTATTAGCCTGAAAATGCCAAAAGTACTGTTGATGGCTTTGCGGTAATCAGCACTTTTGTAAAAATGCCGCGATTTTTACAAAAGTGTCCGAAATCGGCACTTTTGTAAAAAGCTGCAATTTTTACAAAAGGGCATTTTGTTTTTTAATGGACCAGGTTTGATTGGTGAGGGAGGCCGTGGTCGAAGACCATGCATTGCAGGCAGCTCCTACGATTTTGTTGGTGCTTTAGAGGTGGTTTTTGAGGATTGGTGTAAGTGTATTTTGCCCTCCGGTAAAAGTGAGTAATTTTGTAACTTGCTGAACTGCTTGCAGTAGCGCACAAACTGTAAAAAGAACTTGCGATCTCATGGAGAGGATGCAGGTAGGAAAAGGGGGGGGGGGTATTATGAATTATGCCCTGTCATATTGAGGGTTGCATGTGGATGTGGGGTGGTTTGAAGAGGAAGATGTTCAGTTCCTTCCTGAATAGCAGAAGTGAAGGAGCTTGCTTGTCACGAATATCAGTTCAAAACTGTACACATGTGCGTAAGATAAGGCCTTCTAAGTGGACTCAACGCGGCCAAAGTAGAGTCTAGACCTCGAGACAGCGATGCAGATACAGGAACTTATTCACAAAGCCAGTGGCACTTGTAAAGGTACATTGTAGAGGGCACACATGGTTTGATTTTACAAGTGCAAGATATCCACAAAAGGCATTTTAAGGGAGTAAATCCCACCCATGGGAGGAAGAATTCGTATTTTTTTATGCTTTGTAAGTTTGTGAATGCCCACAATCACATCAGTTAGTAACCTCCGACCCTTTCAATGGTCGCATGTTTGCTGCTGCGAATGGCGCAGTAAACCCCTCTCCAGGTGGAAAGGGCACAGAAAAGATACACACTGTGTGATTAGAGGAAAGAGTTTCTTCTTGGGAAAAGTGTTTTTTCGCCTGAAAAAACATGTGCTATTGCACAAATATTGTACAGCCTGCAACTGATCCCTGCATACAGTTTTGCATTGTTCACATCTATGTCAATACATGAAACAGCAGTCACAAAATCTTTCTTGGAGAATGCCTGGAATCCTGTGATTGGTGCAACGTGAGAAGCCAAAAGTCTGCAATCTAAACCTGTGCCCATGAGTACCTGTGCTAGTTCAGCTTTATCTCCAGTTTGTGAGTTGAGTTTATTGACTCGAGGCTTTGGCACAATATTCCTATCTGACATCCAGAATTGGATGGAGCAGTTCAGATACGACCTCCAGAACACGGCACAATTATCACATGTTAAGTTTTTAGTTTCCTTAAGTGTGACACTTCCATGTTTTCAGTGAGTGACATTTGATCACGAGTAGAACAATGCAGTTATTTATGTCCATGAAATAAGATACTTATTAGAAAATACCCACTTTTGCAACCTTATTGTTTAGAACTGGCTTTAAAACAGCCCAGGTTCCAAAATGAACTTAGCAAAAAATCAAGGACATATTAAATGTGTCAATCACCCAAGACACGGCACCGCTTGCCAACTATACCATGGTATTGCACTTTCCTATCATGACTCCCTGTGTGCAAGACCTCAAACACACACACATGCACACCTAGACACGTCATAGGAAGCAGAATGTGAAGTCACAGAAGTTTGTGAACACCCAGAAACATGTCTTTTTATTGGCATTCACAAACTCTTCATCCTCCGCTTTTCACCATGGAAAGTGTTGATTTTTATTCCAGCTCAGGGCTGGAGTAAACACCTTTCCAGGGTGTAAAGGGTCTAGATCACCCCTAGATTTAGTGGGGATTTAGATGAAGGGTTTCTCTGTGTGGAGTTCTTCACTATGAGAAACTTGCAAAGCAGGGATAGGATCCTGCTGGGAATGCCACCTGATCTTTCCAGAAATACACATGGAAGCATGTGCCTGACAGAATTCAGAAAAGCAATACATCTACACTTGTACATAGGTGCAAATCTACCATCACATATTCAGTACTTTATTTGTGAATCAGGCCTTGGATGTATTATGATGATCTATAAAAGTGCGCTTACCAGTCTTAAGAACATGCACTATCTCTTCGAAAACCTCCTATGCTCTATACAGCTATCCTCCATCGACATCCAATGGATAGTTAGTTGCCTATTCAAATTGGAATACTCTGCTAAAACAGTTTTCATTGATTTAAGGCTGAAAATTAATGAATATGAGTAAATCAAATCAAATCGTCTTTATTCGGTTTCCATTTATGAAGAACCATAAAAGTACAAAATCCAGTAAATATTTTAAAAAAACATTGAATTCATTCAATACTAAAATCATTCTTAAAAAGAAGCATTTGGCTAAAAGAATACTTTTTAGATTGGAAGCTCATTATTATTTTGTAAGTTCGCGCGATGCCTAAGACATAGTTTTAAGTATTGTGCCACCGATTTTGTCATTAAGTTATTTTCCAAAAATTGTAGTGCCAGATAGGCAGGGCGGCATCTGCGAATTTTCATTACTTTCAGTACAGGTAATATCCACCTTCTGCGCAGTGGCACATAAAATTTGCAAAAGAAAAGGACATGGATTGTGGACTGTGAAGATGTTAAATCACAGGGACATACTGATGGAATTTGTGTCCAAGCGTTCTGGATGGGGAATAGAACCAAATAGTGATAGAGGTTGAACCTGAAGCGAGTGAGAAGTAATTTTTCAAACTGTGACAAATCATATTGCAGATAAGGTTGAATGGTTGGAACCAACTGTATTAGTAGACAGTGTTGGACTGTTGGCTTTCCTATTTCGTTCAGCATCCGAAGTTGGGAAAGATGCGACAAAGAGTTTTTAGTTCTTTATTTGTTATGTCCATTACTGACAGTGGTTCATCAAAAAATCTTTGGAGACCAATATCTGAAAGAAAAGATTTTACGTAACCCAGCCATCTTATCTTTGTCATGTTCTCTAATTTCATGCAGTCCTGGATTATTACTCTTGTAAGCTGACACTCGTCCGTAACCCATATTCTGCGCCATAACATGATGGGCTGGATCTTAATGATATCAGAGATATGGTCCACCCCAAGTTCCAGATGGCATCCAAATGTAGTTGTGCTCTTTGGAACAGCCAGTAGGAATTTTAAAAAAGAATTTTCAACTATCTGTAGTTGGTCAACGTTTGTTGTTCCCCAGACTCCTGCTCCAAAGGTGGCTGTACTAATGCATTTTGCGTTATAAATCTTTATCATCTCCGTGGGAGGTCTTTTACCCAATCGAAGAGAGAAAGCTTTTAGGGCGCCAACTGTTTTTATCAGAGATAACTTTCGAGAAGTGAGTGCTTCTTTCCAGTTAAACGCCTCGTCGATGGTGATGCCTAGATAGGGGTACGTTTTAGTTCTTTCAAGGGGCAGGCTGTCCACGTAGATTTTCTTCGCTTTTTTCCCCTTGATGCCAGCGTGCATCACGAAGGTTTTCTTTATGTTCACTTTTAGGTTTAGATTGGTCATGAAGGTGCAGTAATTGTTTAGTGCCCGTTGGAGCTGGACCGGAGTTCGTGCGAGAATTACCGCGTCATCGGCATATAATAATGCTGGGATCTGCCGACGGCCAGCTTCTGGGAGATCTTTTACACCCTGTAACATTGCGGCTTCAAGACCGTTGGTATAAAGCGTGAATAAGAAAGGGGCCAGCACGCACCCTTGTCTGACCCCCTTCTTTATTGGAAAGCTGTTTGTTAATTGACCAGCTGTCCCAAATCGTACCTTTCCCTTGGCACCAGAGTATAATTCGCGCAAAAAGTCAATTATCGGTGATTCGATCCCCATTTGCAGCATTATTGACCAGAGTTTCGAGTGTTCCACGCAGTCAAATGCTGCTGTGAGATCGACGTAAACCATATGTAGGCAAGATTTTTTTACTGTTACGTATTTGCCAGCCAATAATGTTAAATTTAGAACTTGATCTACGGTGCTCAGACCAGCCCTGAACCCGTATTGTAAGTCTGAGAGTACTCCGTGTTCTTTTGACCACTCCTGGAGTCGGTCAAGCAGTATCCTCCCTGCCATCTTTCCGACCGAGTCCAGGAGGGAGATGGGGCGGTAACAGGAGGGATTATCTCTGTTACCCTTTTTAAAAATGGGGACCAGAATCGATGTTGACCAGGAATCAGGAAGTTCGGTATCCTTTGCTGCGTTTAATACTTTTGTTAAAAGGGGGGACCATAAATCTGGTAAAAATTTGTAGAGGTCCATGGGGACAGAATCTGGTCTGGTGCTTTGCCGGTTTTTGCGATCTTTATGGCTTTCTCTGTTTCATTGATGGTAAACTGTATTTGTATTGGGTATTTCACCGGTGGGAGAGAGACAGGTGAAATTAAATCTCCGCAAGTGACCTCTCCGAAGACCCCTGAGAAATATTGCACCCAGTCCTCCGCATTTATGGCTACGTCCAAAGTAGGAGTGTTTAACAATTGGGTCCAGAGGATTGTTTGTAGCTCTTTTTTCTTTGTTTGGTCGCCTGCGTGTAAGATTTCCTTAGTTTAATTACCTCTTCTCTGTTTCTTTTTTTGCTAGGGCTTTCTTTAGATCAGAATAAGCCTTTGTGCAATTAGTGTTGAACCATCCTTTTCTTGGTATATTATTTCGTTTGCTGGGTTTGGTTAGTTCGTTACTTATGGTTTTCACTATTACATTATAACTGTTCATGATCTCTGTAGGGGTTGACGAAATGTCCAGACATTTATCAATTTCATTCCTACATGTTTTAATTATACTTGCAGTGGTAGATTCATGATCTAAGTTGCCCCACTTGAGAGTGTAACCGTTTAGTCTGTCTAATGTTAGAGCTTCCTGGTGGAGCAGGCCGAGATGGGCCTTGGGTGTGTTCTTTCGATGATCGGGTTCTAGATACGTCAGTCTAAGTGGAAAATGATCGCTGAGTGCGTTGTTGTCCACTTCAAAGGACTTAATACATGTGGCTTTGTTGTTAGAGACTAAAATGTAGTCTATTAACGTTTCAGCACCTCTTCCATGAAAAGTTGAGACAAATTGGGTTGTGGGTGTCTTTATCATGTTCGCGAACCCTATGTCTAACTCAAACATAATAGCCTGCATATTGATACCTTCCGCCGTGTGGGCAAAGAGAGTTAATGAATTTTCTTGTTCGTCTGTGATCCCACAGGTAGAGGTATTGCTTCTGTTACATATATGTAGGTTGAAGTCTCCTCCCCAGATTAATGAATGTGAAACTTTAGCATATTTTATTTTCAAATCATTTACTGCGTCAGAGATTTCACCTAAGACCTTATACAACTCTGTCGATGTCATGTTATTATAGAAGTTGATGATGGTGTAGACCTCTTGATTGGTACCTTTAATGTTAATGATCTGATAGTTCTGGCGAAGTAATGCAGGCGTTGTTTCGCGGCACGGCCAAAGATTAGAGATGTATGTGGTTAGGCCGCCTTTGCTTCTCCCTGAGTTTGTTTTTATTGCTTGGGAAAAGTATGTTCTATATCCTACGAGGTGGATTGAGTCATTAAGCCATGTCTCTTGAAGACAGATTAGGTAGTTTGAATTGACCAGTTCTAAGAAACTTTTTTCAGGATATTTTGTTGCTAGTCCCGCCACATTCCAGTATAACATGTTCCTGTCGCGGATATTACTGATGTTGACAGGTAGCGTTGACTGGACGATGGTTGCTTCTTCTGATGGTATGGGGGGGAAGGTCAAGATTTGAGAATGGGGCATTTGTTTGCTTGTTTGGAACGAATTGTGACAGACTCGAAGATCTAGTATATTCCTTGAGTCGACGTTGGGACTCTTGTTCCTGTTTTGCCGTGGTTTGGATTTTTGCTTTTTCTATGGGTACGTATGATCTATGTTTCGGTGTACTAGGAGGTTTATTGGGCGTCTTGCTCTTAGGGTGATTGACTAGGGAGTTTGAGTGGACTCTAGTATTTAACGGAGAAGTCAAGATGTAATTCTTTTATGATGGTCAGTCTACCATATCTAGGCAGCTGTAACTGTTAAAGGTTGGTATTCCGGTCCAAGGTTCCCTATAGGCGGATTGATATGCCCTCCTCCCGTAGTTCTTCCAGTCTCCCTGGTCTCTATAGTCATGCCCCCATTCTCCTTGATACCAGTTCTTTTGGTTGTTTTCGTAGCCCCAATCTCCCTGGTTCCAGTTATTTGTTCCAAAGTCTGGTCGATTCCAGGACCAATTTGGGGGCCGATTAGAGTCCTCAAAACGGTGGACTTGGCGAGGATAAAAGAAGAATAAACGTTTTACGTCCATCCCTGCGCTGTTTCCTGGTGGTTCCCATGAGCATATATAGTCCACTGCGCAGGGGTTTTCAAGGTTGACTATTATACAATCCCCGGGGATTGTTTTTGGTTGGGGGCCTATCCAAGAGACCCTTCTCACTGTTGTAATTCTGGTGATGTTATTTGATTGGTTGGGTCTGTTAATGTTCAGCCAGTGGCGGGTTTTGTTTAACAAGGACCAAGTTGGTTCGTCTGTATCATTGCTTAATTCTGGGACTCCTGTTATAACTACGAAAGGTGCTGCTTCTGGTGGGAGGTTTACTGGTTTTGGCCGTCTTTTGTTTGGTCGTTCTACTTTGTTAATTTGTCTCTGTGTCTGATCATAACGTGAGTTATTTTGTACAGATGGTATGGGGGGAGTATTTGTAAATGGAGCTTTTGCTGATAAGGCATTTACTGATGGTTGATTTTGTGGTACAGGAGCGGTTTTGGTAGTTTCTTGGGGTATTTTAGTTTTTAATGAAGGAATTGGGTTGTTTGACTTATTTACTGGATCTCCTGTTTTTGGAATAGTGGTGTTTATAGTTGCCATTTTATTGCGTGGTTGTTGTGGATTGTTTGTGGATTTAACATTCCCTGGTGTGGCCATTGATCCAGGCATTATTGAAAAATCCTTGTTTCTAGAGTTAGAAGTTATTTTTGAAGTAGCAATTATTGTGGCTACTTGCTTTTCTATGATTTCTAAGCTTTTCTGAATGGGTTGTAAATGATATTTAACTATTTCCTATATTTCTTTTGACCATGATGATTGTACTCTATCGTTATTAACGTTTCTTGTTGAGTGCGAGGCCATAATTTCTTGACGGTTCTGCCTAGAATTGGCTCTGTCGTTGCGGTCTTCAACTATGAGTACATCTGAGTTGATGTTACTATTAGATTCTGCAATTACAGTGGATTTGATATTACATTGACTTTGATCGGTAAGTGTTTCAGCTGTGTAAGTAGGTTTTATTGAAAGTATTTCTTTATATTGCAAAAGTTTGGGAATTGCTCCTTCCCTAGTTCCTCTTGATTGAGCCTGTATCAGTTCATTTGATGTTGGCTGAGGGCTGGCAAAAATGTCAGGAGTCTGCTCAAGGTCCTGGGTCAATTGTGAGTCTGACAGTTGGGAGGACACTGATAAATCAACCAAGTTTGGTATAGCATGTATGTCAGCATTTATTTCCACATTGGTATTATTTTGTGGTCGGGCTTTTGGGGTTTGTGCCTGTGCTATCATTCCCATAGATGAACGTCTGGCTTGATCTAGTTCATATGAGACTCGACGTTCAATCAGCAGTACAGTTTGATCAATAGTTTGATTTACTTTTGTAATAAATTGATCGATGGGGCCTACTGCGCTCGTCGTGTTTTTTTTTTTGGGTCTTGCTTCTAGTGCTTCTTGTAGACATTGTGAGTTTTTGAACTAGTTGAGTGGGCGAGAATGCTTAACGTAGGTTTTTTGATGATCTATTTGATGTTATATCCCTCAGTGGGCGGCTTGCAAGTCCTTGTGCGGGGCTTTACCTTATGATAGTTGTTAGGGGGTGGGCCCAGCCCGGTCTTCTCCGGTCTGTGACGGGCTAGGACGGGCCCACCCTTGGCCCAGGCTTCGCCCAGCGTCCCGCTCGCGTCCCGCGAGGGGGAGCGGTGACGCCCTTTATGCGCCTCCTGGCGCGGCGTGCTGGGGGTGTGGCTGGAGACCTCGAGGGCTGCCGGGAGTTGTAGGCAGCCCCTCGCCTTACTCCGCTCGGCGGCCCCGCTGTCAGATGTAGGAAGACAGCAGGACGGCGGGAGGTAGGCGGCAGTCGGTCTCTACAGCCCGTGAGTAGATTTCCTTGGCATAGCCTTCCCCTTACGGCGCAATTCAGGTCGCAGTGTCAGAAGTCTATGCGGGCAAAACAGCGTCTCACAGCTCCGTGTAGCGGTGACGCCCTTTATGCGCCTCCTGGCGCGGCGTGCTGGGCGTGTGGCTGGAGACCTCGAGGGCTGCCGGGAGTTGTAGGCAGCCCCTCGCCTTACTCCGCTCGGCGGCCCCGCTGTCAGATGTAGGAAGACAGCAGGACGGCGGGAGGTAGGCGGCAGTCGGTCTCTACAGCCCGTGAGTAGATTTCCTTGGCAGCGCCTTCCCCTTACGGCGCAATTCAGGTCGCAGTGTCAGAAGTCTATGCGGGCAAAACAGCGTGAATATGAGTAAAATAAAGTGCAGCAAAAATGCAGCTAAATTTCCATATTTGTGCCGCTAAATTTCCATATTTGTGCCGCTAAATTTGCGAATCCATGCCGCTATATCCTGGGGGGTCTGTAGAAGTGTTTTAGTATCATGTCTAACTCTGCCTCTAACCCCGCCCACTAGCCACGCCCCTAGCTCAATTTAATGAGTACCTGCACTTATTTTTCCCATTTAAAGCACTGCTGCTAACCTGTTGTCTTTGCACGGCCAGAGCAAAAGGACCGATGAGGAGAGCACAATGCTGAGAAATAAGACAATAGTGCACCGGTTGTTACAGTTCCCAAACATTGTGCCACCTTCCCCTAGCAATCGAATTCAATTAGCAGCAGCTGATTTTTAAAGAAGCACAGAATAAAGCTAAAATGTGAAGTTTTAAAATGAGGATTTCAGCAACAGTGTCTCACCGTGAGACCGCGTACATACATCAGCCACCTTTTATGGCCGTTCAGGCACCAAGGGATTCCCCCAGGTAACAGCCACTAGATTGCTAACCTGCTCTCTTTCTGTGGCCGGAGCAAAATGGCTGATGAGGAGCGCAAAATGCTGAGAAATAGACAAGAGCGTCCCGCTTGTTACAACCCCCAAACATTGTGCCACCTTCCCCCAACAATCAAATTCAATTAGCAGCAGCGGATTTTTACAAAACCACCGAATAAAATTAAAATTTGAACCATTTTAAAATGAGCGGTTTCCGCAGCAGTGTCTTATTGCTTATGTAAATGTGTGTGTGCCTGTGTTAGGTAGGGATTATTCATTAGACTAACCTATTGGGGCAGTAGGGATGCATGATGTCAAATGCTTTGTGTTTTTCTAATATCCAATGTATTTTTTTTGTAATGACAGCTGAGATTATCATAATACATACCATCATTCGGATTTATGTGCTGACTGTACCTATTAAATATTGTAAAATATGAACAGCTGTGTGTCTCTACTGTCGTGGGGTTCTGGGATAAGGGTTATGCATATATATATATATACATATATCTCTGGAGCGTGTAAAATAAAGGAAATTGATGCACTAGTACCGGAGTCTGTACCTATTTATCCGTCGCTAGAGGATTTGTGTTAGGAAAAGTTGTGACATATATATATATATATACATATATATATATATATATATATATATGTGTGTGTATATTTGTGTGTGTATATATATTTATATATATATATATATTTTTTTTTTTTCCACCAAATGCCCAAGCATGCGGGGGCGCACTCACAGCAGCTTCCACCAGCCGGTTCCACTTGCCACCAGTATCACCATCGGTGTTCTCCCAAGGAAAGACCACGCCACACTTCTCTTGTAAAATTTATTTTTACTTGTGACCTTACACGTTTCAAAGCCTTTGCTTCTTCATCAGAGGTCTAAGTGTCTCTGAACAGCTGTAGGGAGCTCTCGCCCTGCAAACTCCGCCTTCAGTAGAACGTGCATCGTGCACGCTTTGCATCTTGGAACATGTAGTCATGGTGGGAGCATATTACACCTTAAGTAGGTCCTATGCCGTTCTTAGTGAGAGTTATTATTGTAGTCCTAAGTGGACTTCAGAGTCGTGTCCGTGCTCTTATAAATCCGAAGTTGCCGTACCGCGTACTGGTTTGGACTCGTTCCAACCGCGGCCTCCTGTTTAGCGGATGTTGCAGCCCCCCACGACAGGATTACCGTGTAGTTATTTTTTCCACTAAATGCCCAAGCATGCGGGGGCGCACTCACAGCATATATATATTCCCTACTGGCGGTCGCAAGTAGGTAGTTATAGTTAGGACCTAGTTTCCATAGGAAATCTGCAACATTCTATTTGGAATAACTTTGGCGGCGGTCGACAAATACACACGAAATTCTCCCAGAAAATGGCCTGCTCCGCTCCTTCCCTGAATGTTTAGGGGTGATTCGTGAAGCGGGGGCTGAGAAAAAAGTGGGGTCCCAAAAAGTGTTTTCCCCATGCAATTTTCCATAGGACCTTTAGCCAGGGCTACAGCCCGAACAGCTGAACGGAATTACACCAAATTTGACAAAAAGGTAGAGTTCGGTTCGCAGATTACCCTTTTTGTTAAATGGTGTAAATCCGTTCAGTAGTTCCTGAGAAAATCAAAAGTAAAATCATAGATGTATCTAGAGATGAAGTACCGTACTCTGTACTGTACTCTGTACCTTCCCGAGCTGCATGCTGATTAGATGTCAACTGTCTGTCAACACTCCAAACCAGGAAGTATTGGCAGCCATCTTGTGCCTCGGTAGAACCGAGGCACATGAAAGCAGTGAAACAAACGTGCAAAACACGCAAAGGGGGCAGGGTAGAAACACCCTGACCCCCTAGGCCTGCTCAGGGGGTCCCACAAGGACCCCTAAGGCCCCCCAAAAATGTTTTTTGTTTTTTTAAAATGCGGGATACGCGTACGTACGCGTACCCCGTGAAAAAAAAAAACGGTCTAATTTTTTTGTAATTAGCCCTCGAGGGGACCAAATCCCGGGGGCATAATAAAAAAAAGTGTGGGGGGCCCCAATCCCTCCCACACTGCCCCGGGGACCGAAACCCCCGGGGCGAAGTAATTATAATAGCGGGGGGCACACGGCCCCCCCGCAGCCCAGTGGACCACCACCCCCCCCGGGGCTTTGATCTTAATGATGGGGGCCTCCAAGGCCCCCCGAGCCCCCGGGCTTTATTACTGAGTATGCGGGGGGGGCTCACGCCCCCCCCGCAGCCCCAGGTACCGCCACCTCCGATTAAAATTATTTTTTTTAAAAACCTGTGTGGGGGGGTTCAAGCCCCCCCACACGCCCCGGGGACCACCACCTTCCCGGGGCACTAATATTTAAAATATTTAAAATAGGGGTGTCCGTGATGGGCCCCCCTGCTCCGGGGACCACCACCCCCAGAGTCTTTACAATTGTTGGGAGGGGGGCGTGCGGCCCCCCTCCTGGAGCCTTTGATGGCCCTGGGGACCGCCACCCCCCAGGGCCAGCTCCTGCAGTGTCCCGGGGTGCCTACCCCCGGAACACTGCTGTTTGCTATGGTAGGGCGGGAGCCCCACGGCTCCCACCCTACCATAGCAAACTGCTTTTGGTTTTTGAGAGAGAGAGCAGGAAACCTGATCTCTCTTTCAAAAACCTAAGCCGATTGCTTTTCTGCACGGGGAGCAGCATGCAGAAAAGCAATGCCAGCTCCCGCAGGATGCGGGGAGCCGGCAGGGACTGTGGGGGGCATGGGGACCCCCCCACGGCCCCCAACGAAGAGGGCCAGGCCCCGGGGGATGGGGTTTCCGGGGCCAGAAGTGGCCCGGGAGGGGGGCCACGCGGCCCCCTCCCCCAAAAAATAAAAATTAAATTAAAAAAAAGGCCGGCCCTGGGGGATGGGGTCCCCGGTGCCAAAGGTGGCCACAGGAGGGAGCAAAGCAGCCCCCTCCTAATTTAAAAAAATAAATAAATAAAGGCCCATGCCCTGAGGGATGTGGTCCCCGGGCAGAGTATGGCCCTGGGAGGGGGGGCCATGCGGCCCCCTTCCCGATTTAAAAAAAATAATAATAAAAAAAAAATGGGGGCAGGCCCTGGGGGATGGGGTCCCCAGGGCCAAAAAAAAAAGAAAAAGGGGGGCTTCTTAAAAGTAGTTTAAAAAAAAAGGGATCGGAAGGAGGGCACGCCCCTTCCCACCACCTCTCTGCAAACGCGACCCCTGGCGCCTTTGCAGAGGGGGAAACTAATTCCCCTTGCATACTGGGGGTCCCTGGGGGCCAACTAGCCTACCAGGAACCTCCAGTAAGCACCAGGGGGCTGCGTTGCAGAGAGGTATAAAATGGGGCGTGGCCTCAGAACACCTCTCTGCAACGCAGCCCCCTGGCGCATACTGGAGGTTCCTGGTGGGCTAGCTGGCCCCCAGGGACCCCCAGTATGCAAGGGGAATTAGTTCCCCCTCTGCAAACTCGCCAGGGGTCTCTGTTGCAGAGAGGTGTAAAAAGGGGCGTGGCCTCATTACACCTCTCTGCAACGCAGCCCCCTGGCGCATACTGGAGGTTCCTGGTGGGCTAGTTGGCCCCCAGGGACCCCCCAGTATGCAAGGGGAATTTGATTCCCCTCTGCAAACGCGCCAGGGTGTAATGAGGCCACGCCCCTTTTTACACCTCTTTGCAATGCAGCATCCTGGCGCATACTGGAGGTTCCTGGTGGGCTAGTTGGCCCCCAGGGACCCCCAGTATGCAAGGGGAATTAGTTCCCCCCTCTGCAAAGGCGCCAGGGGACTTAATCCCCCAACTTAGAACGCGCTACGGGGCGTGTTTGCACAGTGGTGAAGGTAGGGGGCGGGGCTAGAGTTGATATGTGGGCAAACATGCCCTGTGGCGCGTTTTACGTTGGGGAATGAATTCTTCTTCAATCCAGAGGTCCCCTAGGGGCCAACTAGTCCAAGAGGTACCTCCAGTAAGCGTCACGGAGCTGCGTTGCAGAGTGTTGTAAAAAGGGGGCATGCCCTCTGAACATCTCTCTGCAACACATCTCCCTGGCGCATACTGGAGGTACCTGGTGGGCTAGTTGGCCCACAGGGGACCTCAGGATTGAAGAAGAATTAATTCCCCAACTTAAAAAGCGCCACAGGGCATGTTTGCACACACGTCACCTCAGGCCCCGCCCCCTTCCTTCACTATTGAGCGAAATATTCCTCTAAAATCAGCCGAACTACGAATTCCGATTTACTCACCTGTTATCACAGGAGACGTCAGTGCTGCATCTTTGAGCCCAGTATGGACCCTGAAAAGTAAATCTAACCATACTTACAGTAACTTGAATTTCCTTCCATAGGAATCAATTTTCTGGTTTCACTTGGAAAATCTTTTAAGTGTGGAGTTTTGAAAGTTAAAAAAATTCCTCAAAAATCAGCCGAACTACGAATTTCGATTTACTCGCCTGTTATCAGGAGAGACCTCAGTGCTGCACCTTTCAGCCCACTACTGATCCTGAAAAGTAATTCTAATCATAGTTACAGTAACTTGAATTTCCTTCCATAGGCTAACATTGACTGGTTTCACTTGGAAATTCTTCTAAGTGTGGAGTTTTGGAAGTTTAAAAAATTCCCCTAAAATCCCATAGGTTTCAGCCACGTTATAGTTAGGAATTAGCATTTAAAAAAACCTTAGAAATTCAGTGAAAAAACCATAGGTTTCACACATGTCTTAGTTAGCTGGACATTTCACTCATATAAAACCATTGAAATTGCCCCGTTATAGTTAGTTCAGCTAACTATAACTCGCGCGCCCACAATGCACTGCTGATGACGTCACATATTTCATCACTCATGACATGGTCAGTGACATCACTCATGACATCACTGATGACATCTCAAATGACATCACTGATGACGCCATTGCTGTTGGTGCTTCGTTCCGAGGCTCTTGATATATATAAATCTTGGTACTTTAATTTCTCCAAAACTACTGAACAGACTTACACCAAATTACAAAAAATTTCTTCCTTTCTGCCTAATTTGGTGTGATTCTGTTCAGCGATTCAGGCTGTAGTCGTGCCTAAAATCCCTATGGAAATTTGCATGGGGCAACGTCTTTTGGGACCCCCTTTTTCTCGGCATGCTTGATGGATCACCCCAAAACTGGCCCCAAAACATTCCAGCCAGCAGCTAAAGTGACTGGCAAACTAGTTAGTTGTGAACATTCATCAAATGGCGGCAATGTTATTAGCCAAACTAAAGATGCTCTTCCTATGGAAACTAGGTACTAACTATAACTACTTACTGGAAAACACCAGTAGGATATATATATATATATGTATATATATATATATATATATTCACTGAAAAAACCATAGGTTATAGACCATATATAGTTAGGAATTAGCATTTACAAAACCTTGAAAATTCACTGAAAAAACCATAGGTTATAGACCATATATAGTTATGAATTAGCATTTAAAAAACCTTATTTTACTCACACAAAACCATTGAAATTCCATATATAGTTAGTTGCACTAACTATATATCGCGCACCCGCAATCCACTGCTGATCATGTCACATATTACATCATTCATGACATGGTCAGTGACATCACTGATGACATCACTGATGACATCTCAAATGACATCACTGATGACATCACTGATGACAACATCCAGTGACTGTATGTTTCTGTAAAGTTAAAATATGTCTTACATATTGAAGAATGAGTGGATGTATAAGTGTCTGGATGAAGGATTTAGTAGGTGCGTGACTGACTGTATGAGTGAGTGATTAAATGTGTCTCACTGAATGCATGGGTTAGTGACTAAACTGTCTTAATTTGTGCATTATTATGTCTGTTGTGATGTAAACTGCTGCATGTGTTGATCATTAGCTATACGAGAGGCTATATGTGTTATTGATTGGTTGCCCAAGTATTTGTATGGGAGATTGAGTTTGTGTAGGGGTGGCTGGGAGGTGTGTGACTCTGTGCATAGATGTGTGAGCAGTTGATTCACTAGGTGTATGAGTTCAAGAGTGCATGTGGAAACAGCTACATGGGCAGTTGACTGTGTGCATGAGTGTATTGATGAGTGAATGGATATCTCAATGCTACATGTCATAGTAAGTACATATGTAAAACACAGTACATGTGAGAGTTGGCATATATAAATAACTGTGCATGAGAGCCACTGAATATGTGAGTGGTTGTATGGATCATTGTGAACTTGTATCAGGGATTGTATAAGAGAGTAAATATGTGTTAGTATATGTTTGAATAAGTAAGGTGTGTATAACTGTATAGTTGAAGAAATGGAGGTGAGATTGTTTCTTTGCATGACTGACTAGGTGTGTGAGTAACCCCATGGATGAGTGACAGTGTGTGAGTGTCTGTATACACTGAGTGTATCTAAGAGGTTTATCGTATTAGCACAAGAATGATGTCATCATTGATGTCATCAGTGATGTCATTTGAGATGTCATCAGTGATGTCATCAGTGATGTCACTGACCATGTCATGAATGATGTAATATGTGACATGATCAGCAGTGGATTGCGGGTGCGCGATATATAGTTAGTGCAACTAACTATATATGGAATTTCAATGGTTTTGTGTGAGTAAAATAAGGTTTTTTAAATGCTAATTCCTAACTATATATGGTCTATAACCTATGGTTTTTTCAGTGAATTTTCAAGGTTTTGTAAATGCTAATTCCTAACTATATATATGGTCTATAACCTATGGTTTTTTCAGTGAATTTCAATGGTTTTTTAATAGCAAATATCATAAGCTGTCGAATGTCAAGTACGTGGTAAGTAAAAACATTTTCGTGTTTATGCACACTGATCTGCTTTGAATGCTGCCCCCACCCCTCATTTCTATTAGGAGTACTCTCTCTTTGCAGATAGTGAAGGGTAGTTAACGCAGGCCTTTGCCCCCGTTGTAATCCGTCGTGCCTGCTTCTCTCTCCATTTGATTGATTGTTCTCTTTGGTTCATTCTCTATTTACAAACAAGCACAGAGTCGCAATACTCTGTTTAGTCTTTGCAGATAGCGAAAAATCGTGTAAAAAAACAAAAGGAATCGAGCAAAATCAGTAGGCCACTAATGGGATCTCTTTTTGACCTCCCTAAAATAGAAACATTAGGAACAACCTGTTGATAATACCAATGTGTATGTACATAAGCGGCGTTCATTTGTGTTCACAGTACCCCTTGTTGATTGTTTGAATCGAGCATTGAATTGTTCGATGTTGGTTCTCTTAAGAATCTTCTCTGCCTGCAAACAAGGAAGAATAGGAATATTCTCTCTCCCTTTGCAGATAGTGAAGGGTAGGTAACGCAAACCTTTAACACGTCGTGCCTATTTCGTTCCTCATTGATTGATTGTTTCCCCAAACATTGACTGTTTGGGAATTGGTTCTTTTTGGAGGTATTCCCTGTTTGCAAATATACGTAGGAAAATCTTTGCAAATAGTGAAAGGGTACGTAATGCGGACCTTTCTCCCCCGTTGTAATCTGTCATGCCTATCTACTCCCCACTGATTGATGCACCTGTTTCACCCGGACCATTTACTAGAGATACGTCATCTGGCCCGACCAGAGAGCACCCCTAGTGAAAAGGACATATGCAATAATAACGAAGTGATCACTGTATCCTGTTAACAGAAACTTTAGCATGAAACAACCTGGAAAGAAAAGAATAGGAAAACGAAAATCAGTAGGCCACTGATGAACATGAACTTTTATTAAACAACGAACAAAGAAACGATAACATAACGTAATGATAAAACCTATTAATGTCCTAGAAACAAGAAAACGTTAAAATATGCCAGTGGTGAGAGACCAGAAAAACAGTAAGAGAAAGCAAATCACCCCTCGCTGTCCCACCGCCTGCCACGCCCAAAAAATCGATAGACTAGGGAAAATGCAAGTCAGTAGAACATCCGCCCCCACTCTGGAAACTTCCAAGGTGGGGCAGGGTTGCGTCTACGCCCAGCCGGGAGCAGCCCATATAAGGCGGGTCCTGCTGCCACGCCTCGGCCAGGAGATCCTAACGTAGGGTGTAGCCGGAGGAGAGGCCGAGGCCAGCGGGACCCGGCCAGGGGATTGCCTTTACAACGCTGAAGAGTTGCAGGGGGGGGGAATATCTCCTCGACCCTCCCCTCTCTCTCCCAGTCCGGCCGCGGTGGCCCTTGACAGTTTCAGGTAGTCCCGCCACATGCTCTTCCGGTCCGGCCACCAACGGTCGGGGGGCCGAGGCCGACGGGATCCGGCTGCAGCCGATAAACCAAGGAACCCGTTCATGGGGCCAGAGCCAGGGGCGTCCGGCCGACATCCACCGGAAGCCCGGCCCGAAGACGGACGGGACACTTCTTCTTTCTTGAATAATGGCTGCGACAACACTGGGGGGGGATGTCTTGCACATGCCTCCGACCCCCCCCCCCTCGTCCTCATCGCCTGGTCCGGCCATAACAAATCTCAAGCGAGACGCCGTGGGGTGCACTGGGAGGGAGAGACGGTGCGAACAGGCCTCTCCCGCCTCCCCAGGTGGAGGCTTCCCAGCTGCACCCTCAGCGCTCCAGGCGCCCGGAAAAGGGTTCTTCCACTGTGGCCATGCTGCAACGTCTCGCCCGGCAGGATGGAGCCCGTCCGCTCATTTGACCCCGCGATCGCCAGTAGCTACCGAACTCTCAAAATGGCGGTCGACCTGGCAAGAGCGGGCCCAGCATAAAGAAATGGCCCGGTCACTGGTTGACTCCACCACCGTAGTCCTCCACGACCTTGAAGATTCTAGAGGAGCCGCGGGAGTCTCCGACCCCCGATGGGGAATGACTGCCATGATCGCCCGTGGAGTGACGAAACTGTATCCGCGGGACGTCGGCGCTCCCATGCTGGCGCCAGCCTCACTTTGAATTACTAGAATCCTGCAGACCTCAGTTCCGGTGAAAGCACAGTGTGACCCGGTAGGAAAAATTGTTGCACCCCCTCCCCTTTTTGACTGATAGTTCAAACCACCGATCCTTTCCTTTGCCCTTTTAACGGAACTTTGGACTGCCTCCCCCTCTTTTACATTTTCTAGAGAAAACAAAACATTAACCACTACATTAGCATAGCAGTTGACACCAGAACTGTTTTCAAATTGAAAACCAACAACATCTTCAACAGAATCCTTTTTAGGTTTTGCCTGGCGAAAAGATGCGCTCTGCGCATCTTTTTCGCGCAGGCGAAAACCTAATGAGAACTGTAGTGTGGGTTTGGGTCGGCCCTCGTCATTCATTGGCTGGCTCCATAAATGGAGCATAGCCATTGGACGAGGGGCCTGTCCGTCAATGCCGGACCAGATTCGGGGGCGTTCCCGAGATTCTTTGGCTTTTGCCGACATCACGCGACGTCAGCCGAAAGCCGGGAACGCCCCCGAATCTGGTCCGGCATTGCCGGCACCCGCCTTCCTGCTCGGGCCGGGGAGTTTCGTGAAAAACACCCAGAGCGCTTCATAGCGCTTTTCTGCCCTAGCGAGTGCTCACCTCGCTTTTTTGTAATTAAATTGTCCCCTGGCAGGCGCCCAGGGACCTTGCCGCTATTGTTTATTTTCACCTCGAGGGAGCCCACCCCTCGGTGAATTCACTCCCCGCCTGCAGTAGCTGAGACGGGCCGCCGCGCTGCCCGCGACGACCCGGAAGCTGAGGGGGCGACCCGGAAGTCCCGCTCCCCCAGCGCGAACAAGGAGAAGCAGCTGCACCCACCGGCAGGGCTCCATGGTGGAAGAGGAGCCCCGCCGCCGCCCGTGAGAGCACGCGGCCCTAAGAAGCGGGACCGGGTGAGGAAGAGCTGCAGCGTCCAAGTACCGGTGAGTGCGGCCGCAGAGAAGGGAGGGGTGCCGGGACACGTCCATTACTCGGAACTCGCTACATGGACGCGCGGACCGGATGCGTCTTCTGACCTTCTGACTCAGGTGAGAGCCATCCCGTCCACCCGATGCTGACCGCAGTAGCCCCTTATTATCGCTCTCTGACCTCATTCTTATTTTCCCTCCCAGGTCGCCTCGAATAGTTCTGGACGCACCCGTCCAGTACAGTACTCCCACCTTTGGCACGGGGTGCCCTGGTCGTTTACTGTACTTTTTACCACGTGGCCGACTTTGTATCCAGTAGTCGCCACCACGGTAAGACCCCCTGTCACTGTCAGTCATCACGCCGCTCGCACTCTCGTCCTCTGATAATCACCCCGTACTTTTTTTCTTTTCTTTAGTCTTCCGAAGAGAACCTGGACATCCACAGAGCGCAGCAGGTGAAACGTGCATCATTTTACATTCCTTCCGACTAGCGGTTCTTCCATGATTTCGTCCCCCGCCCCCCCGCTCCCGCCCTCCTCTGTTACTTGTATACCTTTGTGGGGTTCTTCTTGTGTTATTGACACACAATATTAATATCCTCTTTCGATGTAGACTCTCCCAGAGACTGTTTTTAGACCATGCACTACTTGAGCTTCTTACATGTCACTATATGACACTATATTACCTTCTCCTACCACTCTCCAGTGTCACCTGCGTAACTGCCTTTATTCATTCTCCAGTGCGTTTGTGTGCTTAATACACGTATCATTACGAACTCTCGTCCTTTTCATTTACGTGACCCCCTTCTATTTGCCTGTAACTACGCTTGGGCTCGGGCTTGCAGTGTGTGTGGGGGCTTGCAGTGTGTTGGGGGGCTTGCAGTGTGTGTGAGGGCTTGCAGTGTGTGGGGGGGGCTCGCAGTGTGTGGGGGGGCTCGCAGTGTGTGGGGGGGCTCGCAGTGTGTGGGGGGGCTCGCAGTGTGTGGGGGGGCTCGCAGTGTGTGGGGGGGCTCCCAGTGTGTGGGGGGGGCTCGCAGTGTGTTGGGGGGCTCGCAGTGTGTTGGGGGGCTCGCAGTGTGTTGGGGGCTCGCAGTGTGTTGGGGGGCTTGCAGTGTGTGGGGGGGGCTTGCAGTGTGTGGGGGGACTTGCAGTGTGTGTGGGGGCTTGCAGTGTGTGTGGGGGCTTGCAGTGTGTGGGGGCTTGCAGTGTGTTGGGGGCTTGCAGTGTGTTGGGGGCTTGCAGTGTGTGGGGGGGCTCGCAGTGTGTTGGGGGGCTCGCAGTGTGTTGGGGGGCTTGCAGTGTGTTGGGGGGCTCGCAGTGTGTGGGGGGGCTCGCAGTGTGTGGGGGGGCTCGCAGTGTGTGGGGGCTTGCAGTGTGTTGGGGGGCTTGCAGTGTGTTGGGGGCTTGCAGTGTGTTGGGGGCTTGCAGTGTGTTGGGGGCTTGCAGTGTGTGGGGGGGCTTGCAGTGTGTGGGGGGGCTTGCAGTGTGTGGGGGGGCTTGCAGTGTGTGGGGGGGCTCGCAGTGTGTGGGGGGGCTCGCAGTGTGTAGGGAGGCTCTGTGGGTGTGTGGGGGGGCTCTGTGTGGGTGTGTGTGTGGGGGGCTCTGTGTGGGTGTGTGTGTGGGGAGGCCTCTGAGTGTGTATTGGGGGGGCTCTCTGTGGGTGTTTGTGTGTGTCATTTGCGAGAGATCAAGCTAGTGGCATTGTAAATGACAATGCCATTTATTTATGTTGAAAAAAACATAAATAAAAATATTGTCGAGCAATGCCAATAGCTCAAACTTTAACAAAGGCAAAACCATTGCATTGTAAATGCTTGTTGTTTCTGCTATGACCCTGCTACAGCACAGGCATTGTCCCCAGCAGTAATTCTGCAATGCCGGTAAGAATAGCTGTGGTGCCTACTGGACTCACTCACCCCCGCGGCGCCCCACGCCGTTATTTGCTGGGCGGCAACTTACTAGACATCACTTTCGTGCCATCTAGATTTCAGCGCGTTCTGCTGCCTTGGAACTATTCGCACAACAGACTGCTACTGACGACCCACCCCCAGGCAACATCTTCTGAATTTTCATAATTTGAAAGAACTAGTAACATGTCCTCATCAGGAATTCAAAAGAAATTGCCACGGTCTCTTCGTTGTTTAAATGTTTTTACTGTTTTTGTTTTGTTGTATATATTTATATGTTATTAAAGTTTTATATTCCTACTACTTTGTTGGAGTGCTATATATTTTTAATGTGACACATAATTGTAAAAACTTTGATGTACAAAGTCATTCCTGGAATCTTCCGCTTCAGGCTCGGTCCCCTCCCCAATCACAATACAGGATGGTTTTCAGATAGTAGGAACACGTGTGGTGTGACGGATCTCATCGGGTGTGGGCCTTGATCTACTATAACTCCTTTGAAGAGGGGTGATTCTTTACAGCTGGGGCCATAAACTACATCTGCAGGGCTAGCTGATAGCCTGGACAATCGGACACAGAGGAAGAGGAGTGTCAGAGGGTGCGGTAGTGAATAGGGCGAAAGGGAGGTGTCGGGCGGGCACAGAGTGTGATTCTCAGGGAAGAGCAGCGCAGATGGGGGGAGGTTTATTGCCGATGCATAAGACAGAGAGCGGGGGTGACCAGTGCCTGGGGAAGATGCTTGCGAGGGTGGGGAGCCATGCTACGAATCGACAGCGTGCAGAGAGTGGGTCTGGTCAAGGCATCTAAAATGGCTGCCGTGCACGACAAAAGTGTGGCATTTCAAAAAAGGCAAGATGGCGCAGACAATGTTTTTCAACACTTCCTCATTTCCTTCGAATCGAACGTTAACAGACGTTGGTGCATATTACCAAAGTTAAGCGATATTTACCGCTAACGATGCTTACCAACGAATTTTTTACCGCTAAGTATCGTCAGAAATTATCGAAGATAAACCTTGCTATTATCAAGGTTTATCGCAAATGCGATAATAAACGGCCGCAATGCATGAATATCGCTAAAAAGTCAGCGATATTCATGCATTACCGAGCTAATGCTCTTAGCCATGTTATCCACCTCCCATTGGATAACATGGCTAAGAACTTTTTGGAGATATTCGCGCTTAGCGCGAATATCTCCAAAAGTTGGTAATAAGGGATAGATATCTTGCATGTTGTAATGCAAATTATTGTGGTATATGGAACTCATACCATAATCTCTCAGGAAAGCAGAAACTGATCCTTTTGGGACCGCCTGAAAAGGCCTAGGGGGTGAGGGGTACTCTACTTTGCCCCCTTTTCACGTTCCGAACTATTTTATTTTACTCTCTTCTGTAATTACACAAAATAGCAGCGATAAGATGCATTGGAGACACACAGTGAGAGAAAGGAGGCCGGAGATGAAGAAGAGATGTCAAATACACATTGGAGATAATATAGTGGCAGAAGGGAAGTAAATATGAGTAAACTTACCATGTAACATAAAAATGTTGCACTCTATACTATAAGTCTCATTTTATACTACAATCACTTCGCTACAACCTCATAAATTAAAAATAACAATGAATAATGTCTCAAACAATTTTTGATTTCTAAATATAAATTTATTCTTCAGAATTTTCTAAATTTGAAAGAACTAGTAACATGTCCTCATCAGCAATTTCCTCATGAAAAGTCTGCAATGATGATTCTTGTAACTCTATGGTCTCCAAACATTCGATGAATTCGCCATCAACAGATTGATCAAAAAAATCATTCAAGTCATCTCCTCCTTGTGACAATATTTCATTATTGGTGCTGTCCATTTCAATCAATCTAATGGAATCATACAAGTCATCTCCTCCTTGTGACAATATTTCATTATTGGTGCTGTCCATTTCAATCAATCTAATGGAATCATACAAGTCATCTCCTCCTTGTGACAATATTTCATTATTGGTGCTCTCAATTTCAATCAATGTAGTGGAATCATTCAAGTCATCTCCTTGTGACAATATTTCATTATTGGTGCTGTCCATTTCAATCAATCTAATGGAATCATACAAGTCATCTCCTCCTTGTGACAATATTTCATTATTGGTGCTCTCAATTTCAATCAATGTAGTGGACAATTCAAAAGAAATTGCCACGGTCTCTTCATTGTGAGCCATTTTATTTTGAAATTGCTTGCTGTAAATTGCAGAAAAAAATAATCACTTTCATTTATCGTTTTTAGTAATACATAATATAACACTAACTTTATCAAGTATTTAGTATAACAGAAGGACTGCAAATAAATAACAGAAAACATTTTTCAAATTATCTTCAAGTGTACAACATAGTTCCCCTTACAAATTAACAACTCACCTTTTTAAAAGTAGGAAAAGTGTTAGTACTGTGTAAATCAAACACCAGAAATTCACCACCAACAATTCCTCACAAATGTACCTCAGACAGTAGTATCACAAAATGGCTGTGGTTTCCTCTCATTTGACATATATACATAACCAATTAACTTTCATCACACACAAATACAAAACCAAAGTAAAATTTTAATTGGTTCTAAATTTCAACACTTTCAAATGTGTTTTCCCCATGCAATTTTCCATAGGACATTTACATACGTCTACAGCCTGAATGGCTGAACGGAATTACACCAAACTTGGCAAAATGGTACATCAAACCTAAGAGGTCAGGAAGAATCTACTATGCCCCCTTATGGTCATTTCCCCCTTCGCTTTGGCCTCCTCTTGTCTCTCAATCCTACCGAGAGACAAGATGGCGGCCGCTACGGACTGTTTGGAATGTTCACAGACGCCGGAGAACCAATCAGCTTCGCAAAGCTCCGTAACGCGAAAAGTACGCGAAGCGGAGCGCTGTTACAGATATATATCTTTTTTTGAACGTTAATTTCTCAAAATCCACTGGAGCACATATATTGAGACCTAGCAAAGGCACATCGGGCTACCAGTCCCTAATATTTTGCCAAGTTTCGTGCAAATCCATTCAGCCGTTCGATTATTATTATTATTTTATTTTTTTGCCCCGCGGGGCCCTTTTAAAACCTCCACATCAAACCTAGGGGGTCAGCGAGGATCTACTATGCCCCCTTATGGTCATTTGCCCCTTCGCTTTGGCCTCCTCTTGTCTCTCGATCCTACCGAGAGACAAGATGGCGGCCGCTACGGACTGTTTGGAATGTTTACAGACGCCGGAGAACCAATCAGCTTCGCTTCACAAAGCTCCGTTGCGCGAAAAGTCCGCGAACCGGAGCGCTGCCCGGTCCGCTGTTACAGATATATATCTTTTTTTGAACGTTAATTTCTCAAAATCCACTGAAGCACATATATTGAGACCTACAAAAGGCACATCGGGCTACCAGTCCCTACAATTTTGCCAAGTTTCGTGCAAATCCATTCAGCCGTTCGGGCTAAAAGTGAGGCCAACCGCCCTATGGAAAACTCAATGTTAAAAACACGTTTTGGGACCCCCCTTTTTTCTCGGCCCCCCCTTGACGAACCCCCCCCAAATTTTCAGGGGCTGCTCAGAAACAAAATGTTCCATTTTCCTGAAAATTTCAGCCAATTCCGTCCACAAACGCCAAAGTTATTAGACATAGAATTTTCAAAAATCCCATAGAGAAAAAATCCTAACTATATATACCTACTGGCGACCGCCAGTAGGTAATATATATATATATATATATATATAGATTCCAACCGGAAAGTCGATGCGGCGCTTCCACATCAAACCCAGCGCGCAGACAACGATGAATAAATCCACAGCCAGACTTTCTTAGGATATTTCTTCGTCCTTTATTGCATATAAAGTGCAGAGGTGCAACACACTGCCAAACAGACGCGTTTCGGGCGTGAACGCCCTTGCTCACATATAAGTTCACAGATGCCCATGCATTAGGAAGCACTCGTCCAACAGCTCACATCAGGCTGCAACACAATCTGTGAACTGTGAGATATATATATATATATATATATATATATATATATATATATATATAGAACTTCGCCCTCGTCCCAAGAAATCTGGAAGCCAAAAAACGAAACGGACCCTTTCAGGTTGGATTTAAACGCTGATTTTATTCTGTGCACCCACTGTCCGCCATGACGCGTTTCGGGCCCTGGAGCCCTTGATCATATATATATATATTCATAAAATCTTTCTTTCGGTTGATAATACCATAAAAGATAGAAACACATACATTTTTGTCAGTGGTGTTAGAAATAGAAATTAAAGAACTATTCCTTGCATCATTCCCAAAGGATCAAATAATTCATATTACAATATTTAAACACGAGGGAAGATTGACAGAGGACAGAATTTAACTATTTGCCATCTTAATCAGGGGTATTTGATTTATAACTAAAGTGCAAGTGCATTTGTAACTGCCATTTATCGATTTAATATAATCTACACCCCTTCTACTATAAACCAGTCTTTTAAGAGCCCTTTACCGCATTGTACTATTAAATCAAGATAATAAACACATTAAAAATGCATTAAATCCAGGTTTAGGAATAATAATAAAAAAAATATATATAGGAGACTCTCAATTCCTAAAACTCCCATTCATTTGGGCTGTGCCACTCAAGGATGCAGTCACAAGCCTACGCCTGGTTGCCCAGAACTGTCCAAGGAATTTGGCGACTGCACATTTATAGAGTAGTCTCGTGTCTGATTTCAAGATACGAAGAGCTTCATTAGAACTGTAGGTTCCCAACTGTCTACATACTGGTGCCAGCCAAGTCCTTCTTGGTCTGGTGTACGCTGGACATGCAAAGAAAACATGGCCTATGAATTCATGCACATTTGAGCAAGCTGGGCAGCCCTTGGGCTGGATATTAACAGCCAACCAGGAGTTAGTGTGAGCATTAATGGGTAGGCAGCCATATCTAAATTGAGTATACAGTTTCCTGTATAGGGGCTCCTTAATAATGTCGAAAAAACGCTCAAGCAGTTTTCCAGATTTAAATATCTAGAAAAGCATCAGTTAAGCTACCTTGGTGTGTTTTCAGGTAAATGTTCTCCTCAACCCATGACCAATATAAGGACTTGAATTGGTCCTTACAATATGAGGGCGGGGAACCCACAAGCTCTTTTGGGAGACCAATAGCTGCCCGGGTATTATTAATGTATTTTAACCACCCAATTTTTTTATTTGTATCCAATGCTAAAACATTGTTTAAAGCAGCGCCATAAAGGGCCAGATCGGGAGTGGAGACCAGCCTGTACCAAAAAAGCATAGGCCGCAGTCTTACTTGGTCATTAATTGACCTAATACCCAAGTCCAATTTCAAAGGGAGGAGGGGGGTACTTTGGGGAAGTGATACCAGAATCCTAAGAAACTTATTTTCCACTGTCGCTAGCGAGCTGGCGTCCCCTGATCCCCAGAGTTCTGCCCCATAAAGCACACTACTAACTGCCTTAGAGCTATATAGTTTTAGGGCTGGGGCGACAGGCTTGGTATATGAAAGACAAAGCTCCCGCCGCAAAGCCCCAGTTAGCTGTTAAAATTTCAGGGACACTTTGTCTAAGTGGTACTTCCAAGTCATTTTGTCAGACAGTTTGATGCCCAAGTACTCAAAAGATCTGACCCTCTCTAGCGGGACGTTGTCTAGAACCAGATTTCTTTTATAAGACTTGCAGAGTTTCATCATCATCATCAATTTAGTTTTCATAGTGTTAATGACCAAGCCCCTCATGTCGTAGGAGGCCTTAAATTGGTTCAGGAGCTTTTGAAGGCCCATAGGGGTCTTAGATACCAAAAGGGTATCGTCGGCAAACAGTAGTGTGTATATATGTGTATATATATATATATATACATATATAACACTCACACACACTCTTTCTCTCGCTCTCGCCCCCCCCACCCAAATTGGTCCCGTAGTAATGTGCTCTTTGCACAGCTGGTGTCGGCGTCTAGGCATGGACCATCCCTCGTACAATATAGTTCAACAAAACGTAAAAACAGCGCACTGTAGGAAGGTAGTGTGTCCAATAGAGGTTTATTCAACAAGTACAATTATCACCATAGCCACCACCAACGCTTTTCAACCAGAAAGGTCTTGCTCACAGTAATGTGAGTCCCTTGTCTCTTTCTGCTATTTATACTCCGAGGTGTGGCGTCGCGGCCAGGGCGACTGACGCTGGAATCTGGGGATCACGGTTCGATCCCCGGCACCGGCAGCAGGTTAGCCCAGCACCATGTGACTCTGGGCAATAGCTTGCTTAATCTTCCCGACGGCCCCCAGCGCCTAGAGACCCTTACGGGTGATTGTGCGCTTTACAAATGTGGATTATTATTATTATTATTATTCACACCCACTAGGAGGCATTATGGGAGTTGTAGTTTATACATACCCACGTTTGAAAATACATTGTCATTATTTTTATCACTTGTTACCTCATTGATCCCAATGCCTTATAATATATTGTAGAAATGTAGGGTATTTCAAACTATCGTTTCTCTTACATTTTGATTATGTTCTTGAGTGTTATATATAGGGCTACACATTATGTGTTGTCACTTCTCTGTGTCACGGTCATGGGTCCCTGGTATGGCTCACTACTCCTTGTTTCCATTGGCATCTTGCCTCAGCTTGGTGCATGGCATAGATAGGAGCCTTTTTTCTCGGGCTTGTTCTCGTTCATCACATAATATGGACAATATTTTAAGGGATAATCTTCACTACATGGATACATGGCTCAGTGCCCCTTACTACCCTTATATCCTTCTAACCTCTATGGAACATTCTACCTTCCTGTAGTGTGGCGTTTTTAATTTTGTTGGAAAAAAAATATATATGTGTATATTATATATGTGTATTAATATATATATTTTTTTCCTTTCACTGAACGATATCGATAGGTGAATTTCTCAGTGACAACATTAACGTTTTGAACTAAAAACACTGAAATTCACCAGTTATAGCAGCGCTAAGTATAACGTGGGCCCCCGCCATGCACTGCTTACGACCTTACTCATGACATCACTCATTTCATGTTCTATGACATCACTTATGACATCATCCAATGAGTGTGCTATTTTGTTCTATAGTTTAGATTGTGATGTATAAGTACCATATTACGTTTCCACGTAATTTTGTACAGTTTGGGTCCAACTATAGGGTTTAAGTATTTAGAAAACACACGTCCTCCTAATACACCATACCTGTGTAAAGGTATTGAACATGTTATATATCTTAGTATTCAAGAGTACTCTGTGTGCAGGTGACAGTAAACATGTGTTTATTATTACTGGCACTGCAGAGAAAGTTTCCAGCAGGGCAAAAATTGCATACTAACTATTGTAAGCAGTTATTGAGGAGAATTGTCTAAGCATGACAATTTCTACTAAACATAGAAGACTGTGTGCGCCAGGTACTAACCTATGTACATGTGCTTGTTTTGCTTCGGAAGATGGACTAGCTGTCTACTGATATCAACTTCATTTCTTAACCCCTTCACTGCGGCGGCTATTCCGCCGCAGTGCTAAGGGGGCGGGGCGGCCGCGCGGCGGCCGCATGCTGGTGATGGAACCGCTCCGTCACCAGCGTCGGTTGAGCTATGCTGGTGACGGTGCGGTTCCGTCATGGCCCGCCCCGCTCAATAGAACCCTCAGCGCAGGCGCGGAATTCGCGCCGCGCATGAGCGTTCTATCGAGCGGGGCGGGCCATGACGGAACCGCTCCGTCATCAGCACAGCGCACCCACAGCTGATGACTGAGCGGTTCCGTCATCAGCGTGCAAGGGGTTAATATAGAATCAGACTGTGTCAGGGTTTTAATACAGATAAAAGCTATCCATAGTAGTGCATTTATTTTGGAATTGGCATTCTATATTTTGGCTTTCTCTGAACCGCTGTATACAGATTTAACACCATACTCATTGATGGTTGTCCATATATCTGTAGTTGATTGTTAATGTGAACTATGCTACGTGTAAAGCCAAAGCAATTTATACAGTAATATGCGGTAAGACGAAACTTAGATGATATCATCAATGATGTCATTAATGGTGTCGTCAATGGTGTCGTCAGTGATGTTGTCAGTGAAGTCGTCAGTGATGTCATTTGGGATGTCATCAGCTGTGTCATAAATGATGTAATTGAACATGTCATGGCGGGGTGCACGTTATAGTTAGTGCTTCTAACTATAACTGGTGAATTTTTGTGTGTGTTTGTTCAAAAGATTATTATTGCTGTTACCGACATATTCACCTAACTATAATGCTACTTTAACCTTTGTTTTTTTCAGTGAATTACTAAGGTTGTTAAAAAGTAAATAGAAAATTATTACAGCCTACTAGAACATTACTTGAAACTTTTATTTTTTCCAGTGAATTTCCTGTTTTTTTTTTTAAGTAAATTAATTGTTGTGAGTGTGTGTATGGTAGAATGACTTTCTAAGATATGTTGTGCTCTAACATTATTTTAGTAAAATGTTTTTTTTATTGTAACAAAACAGGATATGGTTCACTATTTGCAAAATCTTTGTAAAATGTGCAAGAGTATTAAATAGATAAGAATTCAATAGAAATTGTTTATTTGCTTAGTTATTGTAACTCTGGTCCCAAGACCTTTCACCAGCAATCGTGTTTGAGGTTTCATTACTCTCGCAATGAATGTGTGTATTTGTAGGGTGTGGGAGAGAGACTGCCCCATCCTTTCAGACCTCTCTATCAGATGACAGATATACATAGTAGGGTGTGGGGAGGGACTGACCTCTCCTTTCAGACCTCTCTCTCAAATGACTGTGTATAGTAGGGTGTGTGGAAAGACTGGCCTCTATGCAGAGACCTCTCTTTCAGATGACAGGTGTGCGTAATATGGTGTGTGGAAGCCTCTCTGAAGAGACCTCTCTGAAATGATTGGTGTGCGCAGTAGGGTGTGGGGAGGGACTGGGCTCTCCTTTCAGACCTCTATCTCAATAGGTGTGTGTAGTAGGGTGTTTAGATGAGCTCTACTCACAACTCTTCTCAAACCAATGATCATAATTAGTGGTGTCTGATCAACACCATCGCAGGTAACACTCCTTCATACAGTGTGCATAGCAAAGTCCCTGTGGGATTTCCCCCAAGTGGCCTAGGGGGTCAGGGTGTTTCAACCCTGCCCCTTTTTATTTTTTTAAAATGTTTTTCCTGTGGCTCAGTTCTGCTTTTCCATAGATGGAATGTTTTTTGTTTTACTAATAACTTTGGCCCCGTTTGACCAATCCTCAAGAAACGTTTCATTTACAAGACAGCAAAACTTCCCTACCAGCAGTAGTTAATCGCATTCTCTAGTGCTACTCGTTTTTTCAGAAGCATTTGATACTATAGGTCATCTGTGGTATTTTAATGACTACAAAAAAGAAGGTTATCTGACTGAAACTGTAATTCCCTGCTGCCCGAGTCAAACTCAAAATAAATAGGGGACTCTTTACAAAGGTAAATTAACACTTGTAAATCTACTTGTTTAAGTTTACTTTTACACTTGTGAGTAACTTTACTACATTGGACTGTTAACCATTTCTAAGTGTAAAGTTACTCAAATGTGTACACTTACATGTCCCCTCCCCCATCACAATAGGCAGTGGAGTCAATAAAAACATCTAATAAGATAATAAAGTTACAACTAGTAGTGACCTTACAACCATGTTTGACTTGTCTCACACTTGGGTGCGATCTCTGCGACCAGAGTGGAGAGCTGCACATGGTGAAGTAAAAAAGTTTACTAACATTTTTTAAAAAGTTAGAAAAAATATTCGTAAGTTAAATATTATTGTTTTTTATATTTATTTTAATATATAGTAATATAATGAACTGTTACAGCATTACTAGCTTAATTTTAAGAGGTAAAACGTTTTAATTATATTGAATGAAAAAATATTTTTATGAAGTTTAATTTAAAAAAAAACACAAAGTAAAAAAAAAAGAAATCTACTTTTGTATTATGTATTTAAAATGATTAAATGTGCTGGATAGAATTAACAGTAATGTAATTCGTTTTGATACTTATTAATGTTTACTATTTTTATATGTAAAATGGTTGATAAAATATATTAATAATTATGTTTTTACATTGAATAAAATGTAATTCTATTTTAAACAATTTGAATAATTTAATTTAATTTTAACATCCGTTTCTATGGGGATTTATTCTAAGTCCCTTCCTCTTTTATTTAATATGGAAAGGCGTTGCAGTACCAGGGAGTGGCCATGCCTGGTGCTAGACTTACTCCAGCTCTGAGCTATAGTATATTTACAACTTGCTAAGGTCATTTTAGGCTGTAGTAGCTATAGAAGGGCAGTGTGTGAATAAGAAAGGGCTTAGTCATTTGTGGGTAAGTGAAGGTCCCACCGAAACCCTCCCTCAACCCTCCTTATTCCGTTTTTACTCCTACCATAACTCTTCTCCATTAGCAATACATATTCCCTATTTTCCAGCTACTTCACTCGGTCTCACTAACCTTTACTATTACAACTTCTAAAGCACTTGAGATCTCTGCACAGAAAAGATAGGGGAGGCGGACACCTCCGCACATTGTTATATGACTAGCATTTTGTATTAATTTTAGTAGTATCAGAATAATACTACTAAATGACCTACAAATGCAACTTGTGGATAGATCCCTAAGTACGTTTGGTGCCGCTAGGTTCATATCTTTCCCTGATGACTTTCGGTTTTTATATATCTGATGCTTCTTATTTGTGACCACAGCTTTGATCTATACAATTTAGATGATACACAAATAGTGACATATCATGAGGGGGACCTGGAGCACCTAGTGGTGAAGTTCTACTAGCTTGCTGACTGATATTGTCTAGATGTGTGTATGTAAATGGTATTTGTGTAGCAAAAGGCAGCAGAACATTTTGCAAGGTCAAAGGCAAAGATAGTGTCATCAAATGGTTGGAGAGGTAGCTGGGTTCTGGGAGCAGAGATGTTCAGTTACTGCATCATTATATAGTGTAGTTTAATGATGACATCCTCAACTCTTTCCTAAAGTGCGGTGGGGCGGGAGTGACCGTGAATGATACAGGGATGTTTTAGAAAAATCAGAGCATGTTGAAGGTTAACCCATTGAATAGTGGGTTTGTGCTGTCCAACGAGCAGAATGACTCTTGGTACTTTAGCCAAAATTAATGAGTTCCTCTCAAACACCTGTGAGTGGGTGATTTAGAGATTTCACTAGTAGTGTTTGTTTTCTTAGGGGTATACCATTGTTAAGCCCATTTCTTGTTTACTTGATATTGAGGCCTCCGCATGCTGCTAAACCCAGGTGCTTGACTTCATCCTGATTAGGCCTTTCAAACCATTTACAAGCTAAAATGCATCAACATTTTTAGGAGGCCAACTCACAATAAGAACTTTTATACAAATTAAGGGCTTGCACTATTATGGAACCCACATAATTGTGTGTTTCACCAAATGAAATGAGCTCTAACAATGAGCATGGGCTTTTTGACAAGCTACCTCAAGGACATTATTTCCCTTTTGCTAATAGATGATTGAATATATGCCCATATGAATTTTTCCTCATGCATTTTTTGGTATAAATTGTGAGAAGTGTGCAAATTGATCCTAACATAGTTGTGTTTATGATGTATAGTATTAATTAATTTTATACTTCAGATTTTTTCCATTACATTGCAAATAATAAGCTATCTAAACGTAATACCCTTTCAAGGTCTGATATTTCACCTGATAGCATGTTTGTTGTATTTGATTTAGGCTTCCATCTCTCTGGTGGTTACCTGGGATGCCCTATGCTTTGTGTTCAAGTATACCTACAAAGCATAGGTTTTAGAGGCATGAGCGATTTGAAGTATCCTCTACCTTTCATGCAATCGAGTTCCATTTCTTCTCCAATTATATATTCTATTCTTGAATCTTAAACAGTAAATTCTTCCAGTCAGGTTTAAGCTTTTCCCATTCTTCGACTCCGTTTGTGAAGTATAGCCGTATCTTGACAGGGGTATCCAACATTGCTCGAGCTGTGTTGCATTGTCAGATTGTTTAGTCTCATTTCCTTAACTTCATTCAATATACCTTAGATCAAGGCTACTAGTTTTTTCCATCCTCAAAAATCAGATCTAAATTAGGCTTTCCAGTTCATGTAGATTCATCACTATCCACATGGTCCCTAATCTGAATCCGTGTCTGTAAGTTACCCATGTTCTGTGTGTCTTCAAGGTGTAAGTTGTTTCTGGAAGCATGGATTGACACATATTTTCAATTGATCGAATTGCAATGCCTCCTTCCTTGTTTTGAGTATCTGCAGTTCTATTGAATGTAATGGAAAGTAAGCTTCTTGCCTTTCTTTACTGCCTGTATCTTGTTTATCTTCCGATGTTGTCAGATTTGTGCAGTTTTCGAACAACTAGTACATTTCACAATTGGGTTTCTTAATCGGTCACCATTTAAACAATTCCAGGGAGTGTTCTCTTCTAATATTCCATCTTTTGCCAAACGTTTGCATTACTGGAATCCGACCCCCTCCCCAGGCCTTTGGGGTGAAACACAATGGCTGAAAGTGTTCATGTTGATGTTTGGTTCTGACAGAATGACTGGATGCAGCGCTGTCTTTTCTATCTCTGGGATTTGAGCCTATTTAGTCCACGGGAGTGAAACAGAACTGAGAATGGTCTATTTAAAAATGAAAATCAGGTTCCTAGTCAATTTGTTGATTGGCAGTATTCCGTGATACTACCAGATGAGCCTCCTTTTATTACAGCGAGCGCTTCTTCCAGCTCCCCTAGTAGACGAACACACTTACTTCCAGGGAGTGTCGCTGGAACAGCGGAAATAGCAGTAGTGGTGACTCCACCATGCAATGGTTGTGCCGTGTGAACCAATGGTCTGTCAGATCTTTAGTTGCATTTGCTCTGGATATGTCTCACATTCATCTTTCTCAAATTATAGAATTGACCTGATAGCATCGGGAAAAACAAAGTCTCTGTGTCATGATGGCGTCCGACAAGAGGGCAGCCACCTGGCATGGAGGAGACTGAATCTTTGGAGTGACTGACAGCGAACATTGTTACTCCCTTTTATTGCCAAGACTAGTGTATTGTAATTATTTTATCAATGCTTCTGCTGAGTTGTTAGCATTCATTCAGTGGTAGGTTGATATTAAGTGAATGTGTGTTCTAGTAAAATAAATTAACATATTCTGCCCTCCTCAAAAAAACAAAAAACAGTTTGTGTGAGAGGTAGCATTTCCATGCAGCTTATCTTTTGTACAGAGTTTAGAATCAGAATACATGGGAGACGTGAACCAATTAAAGTGAATATGTGAGCCACAGATCCAAAATAACCAGGGGCCCTAAAGCACTCTTTTCCATCTATCATATTTTATTTTCTGTCACCTTCAACTTGAACTTGAAGAAAACTAAAACTAGGAATTGGGAGATGGTTGAGAAGAATTTTCAACAGTAGCGAAATTACATCCTATGAAGATTGCGAAGTATGGTGAAATTGCGAGAAAAATATGTGAACTCCATTTAAAAAAAATTTTGAAAAGGTACAGAGACCCCGAGACACACACTGGCTTGCCCACACAACTCAAGCTGATTGATCATTATTGTGTGTTCCGGACACTGTGTATTCTTTAAAGAATGGCCTGAATTGTTCCGAAAGGACTGAAGACCAATAGAAACCCACACAGTCCCTAAGGCCATTCGACTTAACAACTGATCGAATATCAATGGATGAGGTTGCACTCTGGATTCCAAATGAAGTAAAGGTCTGAAAACATCAGACAATCAAAAGGAGACAGGCACTTAACTTCTGCTTGAGTCCACAAAAAAGAGAACTTGATAGTTTGCGAGTGTGTTCTTTATAGCTGGTGACGGCATTAGATTGGTGGGTTATGTTTTAAGAATGTTGGTTGAAGTATTATGTGTATTGATTTGTAGCTGCATTATTCACTGGCCTGGTCTTCCAGATTACTTCAAGCGGATAAGCTCCATATGCTGACCACTAGTGTTAAATTGAGGTTAACAGAAATTGAAGTATCCCTAGTCTTGTCTAGAAAGCTGTAGCAACTACCTCCAGAGCGTTCTTTGCTCCATGTTGAGGCATTTGTTGTGGTTTGAGAAGCGGCAGCTTGTCTGAGAACAGAAGGTTCACAATGTCTGTCTGATGTGTTAGAAGATAGATATCGCATTCAGAAAGTGTTGGATCTGGTCAGGTCACATTCTTCTCTGACATGTTATCATCCACATCAGTATTTCAGACCCATTTTTAGACCTGACAAAGTGAAGAAACCAGATTTTCTAGTTTGCTATTTTTAGATTATTTTCTTGGCCTGCTCTATTGTAACTGGGTTACAACTTAATGCACCATTTAAGATTAAACCGCACAGGGGGGGCGTGGTCTGGCCACGCAGGAAGATGGCCGCGTGACCGCTGAGATCCGCCGTGGGACGGTCCCCGCCAGAGTCTCCCTTTGTCTCCCGCTGGCGTCTGGGTGCAGGCGGAGGGGCTTCATGGTGTTTTTCGGCGGCTGGGCAGGAGTTCCACGATGTTCCACGATGTTCCTCGGCGGCTGTGTGGTGACGGTTCCTGGTTCCCGGCAGCTGGTGCAGTGAGTTCCCGGAGACGCGCGCAGGCTCCTCGGCACCGCCTTCGGCCACGCCTTCTTGCCTTGCTAACCGCACCTCCTTAAGTGTTCTCCCCGCCCAGACTTGCAGCTTGCCTCCTCCTGGTGCCTCGGAGGTGTTGCGACTGTATTATGGAAGTATAATTCCTTATTTTAGCCACTAATTCAACGTTGCACATTTTCTCCTCAGCTTGTCACAACGCGCTTCCTCAGCATTTTAGCGCGCTCTGGCCTCGACTCGACATCCCTCATGTCAACTGGAACTCTTATCACGATTCTTTAGTACTTTTGGCACATTTCCTTTCATAATGGATTCAGCAATTCTATGGCATTTGTGATAACTGTGCAAGTGTTACTGCTTTACCATGATTACTATGGTATTCAATTGCATAAATCCAATTACTTTGCTCTTCTGTGACATGGTTTTATACAGATATTACCTATGGCATATGGCCAGTATTCTCCTCACAACGTTTGCATTTTTTCATTGTGTGTGGTGAGGTACTAATTGTATCGCTGGGAGTGTGCTTTTTTTCCTTGCTTGGGCCAGTTCTTCCTGTGATACAATTGATTAATGTGTTCTTTACCTTCAATGAATCTCACTTGTTTTGCGCAACGCACTTACTAGGGGATTTCACATAATGTTTTAACACACGCAACGCCTTATTTACCACTGATTTACCTCTATTTACTAGTCACATGGCATGGTTGGCATGTAATCTCATTGAGGTGTTTTTCACTTTCTTTTCTGTCAGTCTTGTGTCTGATACTTTTGCATGCTCATTAATTTTCTCGTATGTTGGAGCCTATTGCATGTGCTCACTTGCTGAGGCGTAGAGTGCCGGTTAGTTACTTCTTTTGAACATATATATCTTTCCGCATGAGTTTCTTGTGTGGGGGGGGGGAATTTTAGTGCGTTGATCATATGTGATAAGTACTTACCTTTATTTTCTTGGTGCTACACGCCATATTGTTTTGCCCTTTTTCTTGTTCTATATTGCGACATTGCCCTCATCATTGCTTCATATAACGCCACCACATCGATTCGCTTTTGTAGGGCGTCTGTGAAGCGGGCAGCACCAATGTCTACCAATAGGAACGGCAGTAAAGGACATAAGCAACCACTCTTTGCTGAGGCTTTGAAACAGCCTACCAGTATGTCAACGAAAGGGAGCTTACCTTCAACACAAAATGTACCTCCGGTTCCGTCAACTCACACTGACCAATCATTAACGGATACTATGCAGAGAATATTGCAGGAGCTTTCTGGGGTCAATCGCCGACTTGAAGGCATGGCTCTTACAATAACATCCTTAGCTGCCGAAACTAAATCGATTCGAGCGGATCTCACCACTTTTCATACGAAAATTGAAATTCTTGACTCTAAAGTACTGGCAATGGAGAGTCGCTTAGATTCGGTTCAAAGTTCGGAACAGGATCTTCTTTTCCTTCACAGCAAAATCATAGATTTGGAAGATCGCAGTCGCAGAGACAATGTCCGCTTTTTTGGTTTTCCTGAGAATATTGAAGGCCAAAACATGAAAACATTCCTCTGTAGTACTCTTCCATTAATGACTGGTATTTCCTTCACTCAACCTCTGGAAATCCAGCGAGCTCACAGAATTGGCCCTCCACGTTCTGATCCCAATGCACGTCCGAGGCCCATTATTGCTTGTTTTCTCAGACATGAACAAACCCGACAAATTTTGTCTGCGGCACGTTTACGAGGTCCCTTTCTCTTCCAGGGTAACACTATCCACATAGCGGCTGATTTCTCTAAAGAAACGAATGAGCGAAGGAAGGCATTTCTATCCATGCGTCCTCAATTACGTCAATTAGACATTAAGTATGTTTGAGCCCGCACGTTTTCGGATTACTAGGAATGGAGAATCCAAGGAATTCTATGACCCTGCGCTTCTGCAACAATTTGTGGATGATATCAAAAGTCACGACATGGGCACACAATCTTCTTATTGTGATTAGTCCCAGTCATCTTCTTCCTCTTCCTCACATGTACCAACCCAATATCTACGTGCTACTAGTAGCTCCAGGCAACGAGGCAGGGATTTTAGTAGACTCAATCGCTCTCAGGATGATAAGGCCTCTGCTTTATGCTCTGTCTCTACTTACACAAAGGAACCGCAGAGGGACAAATCTAGATCGCCTTTGAAAACACCTTCAGATGCTGACTGAACAATACTTTATTGTTTAACGGTTTACTTTGATGTCTTTTTGCGTTTCCAATCCTATAATGTAACCACTATTGTTTTCTCTCTCAGCCTAACGTTCTTGTTCTAATACTCTTGCATACTTTCTGTTTAGCACTATTTTCTGTCTATAAAACTCACGTTTCCCTTTCTATTTCAGTGTTTATTGCATGCTTTCACATAGTAACTAGCGTTTCGCATGATTTTCCTTCATTATAGTTCCCCTCCTTTTGGAGATATTAGCGTTATTCTATCTGGCACTGCATACTTATCATTTTTTAGCTATCTTAGGAGTTGTAGTCAGTACTAACATTTAATTGTTTATGTATTTCTAGGATTTCTTGATATGGATGCTGACTATGAAATTCAATTGTTTATTTTGTTGATTTGTTGTATTATATAATATAATTACTTTTTCCTTCATATTTCATATTGCAGTATCTACTCTAATATTATTGTGCAATTTCACGTTAGCATTCTTTTTTGCTTCTCATATTTATTTCTTCTTCTTCTTATATTGTTTATTACATGTTTAGGCCATAGTAATTCACATGTTGCATTTCCTTTCTGCTTTATTGATCTCCTCCATTTGGAGATACTAGTATTCTTCAATTTGACAATGCATATTTAATATTCTTAGTTATTTCCAGGGTGTAGTTTCTACTGCTATTTACTTATTCTATGCGACTGTAGGTAACCTTTGTTATCTCCTTCTTCTCTATGATCTGAATTTTTTATTATACATGTTTTTCTTTCTCATTTTCCTCCTTCCTCTTGCTTTATATACTATATCCTACAATTTTCCTCTCTCCTTGTATTCTTTTTTCTTTTTTTCACATTCCTTAGGTTCTATATTATGTCTTTCTTCCTTTTACACATTTACTGTCTTCATTTATTGCAATATTATCTTAATCTCTTATCATAGTTATATCATATTTTAGATGTCAATATTCTTATTTCATGGCTTTATACTACATAGTAGTGTGTTAGGGTTTATTATGGTTGTGATAATGTTACACTCAATACTTTGCATTTTTGACGTTTTCCATATATTCCATATTATCCTTTATTACTTTGCTTCACATCTTTCTTTCCTCGGATGGGGTCCTGTCCCACTGCGGTGCTTTAGTGCGCCCAGACCCGCAGTTAACAGTCTCGTTTTCCTTCTTTATTTTCCTATCTTATTTTTTTTTTCTTCACTTCTTCTAGTTTCTCTATCCTATTTCTTCGGTTCCTTCTTTATTTTCCTATTTTATTCTTTCTCCTTCTAATACCTTATTTCTTTCTACTTTTTCTATTTCGGATATTTACTCTGCTTTTCTAAACCTCTTCGTATTCCTTTTTTTCCCCCCTCTTTTTCTTTATATCTCTTTCTTATCAGTTTCTCAGACTTTTACACACTTTGTCTTTTGTTCTCCAGAGTAACATCTTTCTTTCTTTCTCTCTGTCTATTCATTTATTTTCTTCTTCTTTCTCTTATTCTTAAATTCTTCTGTTATGTCTTCTGCTCATCCATTATCAGTGATTTCCTGGAATGTTCATGGTCTCACCTATTATATAAAACGAAAGAAAGTCCTATCATATTTGCACTCTAAACATGTGGACATTGCTTTACTGTAGGAAACACATTTGGATGATGTTGAATCTAGTAAACTCAGCAGAGATTGGGTCGGAAAAGTTATTCATAGTAGTGTTTCTAAACCTGATGCCACCAATCCTAATCCTGCTCGTAAATGTGGTGTAGCCATCCTTTTCCGGAAGTCACTTCCCTTCACAATTTCCAAGACCTGGTCTGATCCGGAGGGTCGATATGTTTTTGTTAAACTGAAAGTTGGGAACTCTTTTATTTGTCTCGGTTCTATATATGCTCCACTTGGTACCAAAAAACAAATTTTCCTTAGAATGAATCGCCTTCTCACAGAAATACATGCCTCTCAATTTCTCATTGGAGGGGATTGGAATTTGGCTCCAGATCCTGCCCTTGACAAAACAGGCTGCCTTGATACTGCTAACGCTTCAGATAGAGCCATTTTGCGTGATATTCTCGCTGACAATGGTCTTGTTGACCATTGGAGGCTTAGTCACCCACAGGATAAAGAATATACGTTCTTTTCTTCTACCCATGGCACATTTTCCCGTCTCGACTATTTCCTTCTTTCGCAAAAGGCGGTTCAGTTGGTTACAGAGTCGAGGATTTTGGAAGCAGCCATAGCCGATCACTCCCCTGTTCTTTTATCTCTCGATTTAGGTCTCTCTAGTCCAGGACGCAAACCATGGAGATTGAACATACACAAATATAAAACACCTGCTGGTAAACTTCTTTTACAATCACGTCTCCAGGATTATCTGACTATTAATGAGGATTCAATTTCCTCTAAGAGAACGGTCTGGGCAGCTGCTAAGGCGACCATTAGAGGTCAACTAATGCGTGATGCTGCTCTTATTAACAAGCACAACGCTACCAAACAAGTAGATCTTGAGCATGACATTCAACGGCTTTCTCACTCATATATCTCAAATCCTACCCTCCAGAATCGTAAATTGTTGGAACAGGCACGAATGTCTCAATAGTCTTTTTACTACAAAGGCTGAATATGCCTTGCAAAAAATGAAAGGGCGACACTATGAACAGGGGGAAAAAGCTGGTCGGTTACTAGATGCGCAACTGCGTCAGAGGGAGGCCGCTATGGCGATTCCAACTATTAAATCCAGTTGTGGCGATGTACTTACTAAACCACAAGAAATTGTTGAAGAATTTGCTTCCTTCTATAGATCTCTTTACTCTCCAAGCACTCATATAGATAAACTCAAAATGTCCAAATTTTTAGATGCGATACATCTTCCCCAACTTTCAGATGATGGTAGGGCTTTACTTGATGGTATCATTACAAAAGATGAGATTTCTTCTGCTATAACTGCCTTACCATAGCATAAAGCTCCAGGAGACGATGGTTTTCCTCCTGAATTTTGTAAATGGACTGGCCAGAGCATGATCGATACCTTACATGCCGCGTTTAAAGAAGCCGGTGAGGAATCCTCTCTCGGATCTCTTTCTAACAAAGCAATTATAGCTGTTCTACGAAAACCTGGTAAAGATCCTTTGTTGTGCGGTAGTTATCGGCCTATATCTCTCTTGAATTCTGATATTAAAATACTGGCTAGCATTCTTGCATCGCGTCTTCGTAAAGTTTTACCTTCTTTAATTCATAACTCACAAGTAGGTTTTGTTCCAGGTCGTTCGTCTCGAAATCATCTTGTTACCTTATCTCATGCTTTATGGTCAGCTAAACATCTTGCAGATGATGCATTACTTATTTCTCTTGATGCTGAAAAAGCATTTGATCGCATTGAAAGGGAATATCTTTTTACAGTCATGCAAAGGTTCGGTTTAGGTGATCAATTTATAGATAAAGTGCGTCTGCTCTACAATAGCCCATTAGCTCAAGTTAACTGTGGTGCTTTTCTGTCTACCCCATTTCCAATTCGACGTGGTACTCATCAAGGTTGTCCACTTTCCCCTCTCATTTTCCTCCTAGCAATGGAACCTTTGGCTGCAGCAATACGACAATCTGCTGAAGTAGTAGGCGTCCCTCTTCCAATTGGCCATTCTAAAATTTATTTATATGCAGATGATATTCTTCTTACCCTTACTGATCTTCCCCGTTCTCTTCCCGCTCTCCTCCAAATTATCAACGATTTCTCTTCTTTCTCAGGTTACAAGATAAACTGGGATAAAAGTGAAGCATTGCCCATGTCCATTGGTACTACAAAAGCAGCAACCTCTGGCTTTCCTTTTCATTGGCAACCATCCCGGCTTAAGTACTTAGGAATATTAATTAATAGAGGTTTGGATAATATGATCACTGATAATTTGACTCCTTTAATCATGCAAATGCAAAGAGACTTTGATAAATGGAAAGCTCTGGGATTATCTCTTTGGGGACGGGTTCAGGCGGTTAAGATGGTTACTCTACCACGATTTCTTTATGTTCTAGGTATGCTCCCTCTCCACATTCCCCTAACTACTCTACGATCCATTGACTCCAAAATAAAGCTTTTTATTTGGGGTACGGTTAAACCACGCCTTGCTTTGGCCAAATTAAAGGCTCATCAACTACATGGGGGTTTAGGTCTCCCCTCCATTGAGCATTATTCACTTGCCCTTCATATCTCACAACTCACTTTTTTTCTGCCCAAATCTAAGATATACCTCAATGGGTTCCACTTGAACGTCACCTTTTAGCTCCTGGTTTAGGTTTTTCCCTTCTAAATGGCAAGGGGACAAGTTCTTCCGATCCTAAAAACCCTATCTTGTCTGCAATGCATAAATCTTGGCAGAGAGGTCATCGTATACTTAAATCTAATTCGCGAGTCCACGTTAAAGCTCCTTTATGGCTTAATTCAGCCATTCGCATTTGTGGTCGCACTTTGTCCTGGCCTTTATGGCAAGCAGCTGGCATCAATTCTATAGATCAACTTTTTCATGATGGAACTTTTAAACCCTTTTCCCAACTTAGCGAGGAATTCCATTTGCCTCCTACACAATCCTATAAATATGCCAAACTTCAACAAGCTATCACGAAGCAATTAGGCTCTCCGCCAGATTTACTCACAGTATCTCCTATTTTGTCTTATTTGCAGTTATGGGGAAATCTTAAAGGTGTGACTTCTGGTCTTTACAAGACATTTCTGCATCCTCTATTTTCCCAGCCTCTCACAAACTCTTCAGTTGAAATGGCAATCTCGTTTATCAGTTGTATATTCCAATACTCAATGGGATCAAATTTTAGAAGGACTACATACGGGGGTTCGGGAAGCTCGTCTCAAATTCTGTATTTTCAAAATTATCCATGAATGGCATTGGTCCCCTGTTAAATTACACCAAGCTAAGTTGTTATTACATACTTCCTGCTGGAGATGTTCTGCTTCCGGATGTGATATTACACATATAATTTGCGACTGTCCTCGTACTAGATCCTTTTGGCTTTTTGTAAGGAAGACATTGGCTTCTACAATGTCATTACCTATATCTTTTACACCTGCCAACATTATTTTACACGATTTTCAAGGTTTCCCAAAACTTTCCAAATTGCAAATTCGTCTTCTTCATACTGCTTTGGCTACGGCCAAAATTTGTATACTGCGTCACTGGAAATCCCCCTCGACTCCTTCTCAGGAAGAGTGGTTGGTGGCAATGATGCAAACAGCTTTACATGAACGCACAATTTATAATTTACAAGATCAGGCTTCCATTTTTCTCCAAATGTGGTCCCCTTTCCTGGAAACCACTGTGGATGATGACTCTGCTCCTACTCCTCCTTCTTCTTCTTCACATACTGTTTCTGCTTAACTCTATTCTTTCCATGATCCCTTCCCTGTTACTCTACTATTGTTGCTTTTTCCCCTTTCTTTGTACCGATTTTCATCTTATCTGTTCTTGTTACTCTGGTAATTTTTTCCTTTCTTTTCTTTTCCTTCTTTCTTTTTTCCTCTCTTTTCTTTTTTCTTTCTTTTCTTTTCCTCTATTACATAATTTACCTAATATTCTTCCTATTGTTACCACATATAGGATTATGGAATGTTATTTTTGTTTTCCCATATTTGTTATATCTTATGTGAGTTTTCTTCTAACTTGTATTTTCCTTCATTTACCATTATATTATTCTGATTTATTACTACATTTGTATTCGTATTTTCACCTGCAAAATTTAATAAAAGTCAATACAAAAAAAAAGATGAAACCGCAGTTACATTTGTTTAACTATTTGACTCCAGATTATCAGTTCTCCATCACAACCAGATGACCACCATGTGCAAGTCAGATATTAACTTATCTACTTCTAATGCAGCTTGACTCTCGACAGATTTGCAAATAAGTTAATTATGCTTTGTGCGAGAAAATTAATTATACTTTGTGCGAGTAAACATATGGTTAGGAAGAAGAATTTCCCTTATACCTAGATGTCTGTAATTTTTTTGTATTTTATATGGTCTTGTGTTGTATCTTCATACGTTTTGGTGCCCCCTATAGCCCATGTGACAGAAGATTGGAATTCGGTAGTCCCCAGACATTGTGTGAACCAACTGTACCAGGAGTAAGGGGCGATTGACAAAATGGCAGATAATGTAACACTCATTTGAGACCTCACATGGGTATATTAAACATATAGGAAATTAAAATTGATGTGTTTAGTCAGCTGGGTAAGTAAATTGTAAGTCACTAGAAGTCACAAAAACAAAACTGGTCTCTTGTTCCATCGTCCCTTGCTCAGCACTTGTTTCCTCCTACTCCAGGACCTTTGACAATTTATTGGCAATAATAAACAAATATTGCATACAGTGGTAGTGTTAGAAGTATTTGCAGACAAATGGATGCAGTTTTCATATGCAAGAAATAGTTAACAATTGTGCATTGGAAATACAATTTTAAGTGACGAGTATCAACACTCATTTAGTTGGTGGCCCCATAAAACATTAGGACAAAACAAGAAGTGCTCCTTTTGGTTCAGTTAATTCACACCTGCGGTGACAAGTTGTGAACAGCTTTTGCACTCTAGCCTTGACATTTTTAACTTAAGAATGTTCACATCTTTCTAAATGTTGCACTGTAACAAGTATGGTGTGCACGTATGCGACCACTTCCGCCATTTAACATGTTCACTTTGAAGAGAAATGAGTCCCATGCAACACATTTTCTTCAAGGAACATGGCAGGTGATACAACAATCCAGTCACTTGCAAATGGATTAATTACTGAAGCCAAGCAATGCAGCGACGCAGACTGAGCCAATACACCAAACACCTGGCTCCAGGGAGAATGGGCAACCACATATTTCAATAGCTAAATGTTGCCAATCATCATACGAGAGCGGTTTGGGGATGGCGGATGTTCAATTCTACTACTGGCCAGGAAATCTTGCAGTTGTGAAGGACTGGAAATATACTAGACTCCGCTCATAGGCTAGAACTTGAGCTGTTTCCCAGCAAGGGTCCCCCTACAAGCTCAATAAACCTTCCCGCACCCACGATAGCAACACTGACTGCATGGCAAGAGGCCCTGAAAACTATTTGATGGCATGATAAATCTACACAAGAGAACTTTTGATTCGGCACTTGTCTCCCCTCTGTAGCCTAGGCTCTTGAATGCAAAGGGTGGGACACCATTGACATCTCAAAACTGGGAGACGTGTGGAAGGGAGCCTGTATGAAATCCTATGTCGAACTACCGGACAAATTCCTCCTGCATACATCGCAATTCTCCTGCTTCCTCCAACCAATGCATAGATTATACACTCTCAGATACCGACGTAAAGCTTATCCAGGCTCTACCATTCACTGATTGCAAATGTCCCAGACCCAGTGATTCCCCTGCATACAGCTTGGGAGTTGGATTTCGGAAAGTTGGATGATGATGATGATGATGAGTGGAGGGAAGCCAAAGTACACTGGTGATATCTGCTCAGGTTAGGCTTGTTTGGGTTCCTTATTTACACTGGATATATGACACCCATGCCCAGTTGTACATCTGCATTTTACACATCCACCTACCTGCACCAGATGTCGATCCTCTGTTGGAACATTACTCCACATGATCTGGGAGCGCCCTGACATACAACCATACTAGAAGATAATTCAAGAAGCAGTGACCAAGACCTTGGGAGACCCAGTTGACCTCTCACCTCAGCTAGCCATATTAGGGCTTATGGAAGAATCAGGTGGGAATAATCATGCAAGTGGTGCCTTTATTGGTCTTGGCTCCCTAATAGGTAAGATGGTGGTCAGCACAGCATTCCCAGCACTCTGCAAGAGTGGAAGTTGGGTATGGACCACTGTTGTACACTTGAAAACGTGATTTATAAGGCCAGAGGATGTGCCTGCAAGCACAACACGATTTGGACATATACATCACAGCTGTAATACATTTCTGACTCCTGTTGTTTTTGACTGCCTCCTTTGGGAAACTACAAAACACTCTTGACACAGTTTGGGACGAGTCATATTACACAGTAAGGTCTATAGGGATGTATGAGTGTATTGTTTTACCTGTATATATATCCCAAAGTCTCAACTGGTTACCTCGCTGACTTTTGATCGGGATTCAATGTAATATCCTGTGCCACTAATGTAATCTAGTTTTTGGTTATGTTTATGCAGCAAACTAATACAAATGTTTGGGAACAAAAATACCTGACTCCAAAACAGTTGCAGTGAAGTCAGGACTTATTTGTTTTAAATTAAAATCCAACTACATTCCTTTGCAACGAAGTCTGTACGCACAATCCACAAAACAAAATCTAAAATTAATGGAATGCTTCTCCGAGGACACAAAGAGAATAGTTCTAATAGTTAAGAAGACAGGGCTTACATTTGTATATTACCTTGTCTACTCGCTATCACTTGGCTACCTCCAGTAGGCTTTGAATAGAAATGGGTCGCCCCGGGTGGGGTAAGAAGCTTAGAGACAAATTACAATCTTGTCCGTCTACAAGGTCTTGCCTTTCAGGACAGAAGACCCAACAAAAGTAGTTTTCTGTTTACCCCCACATAAGGCAACCTACGTAGCAGACATGCATGGTTAAGTGTGTCCAAGACCACTAAGCATTCCAGCAGGGTGAGAGAGAAAAATTGTTAACATCAGTGCATAGAAGGATATTATTACCCACATATAGTACAGTTCCAGCCTATGGTTTGCACAGTGGCTTAACAGCGCAAAATTGAAAAAGACTGACTTTGACATCTTGAGTGTTGGGAGTAGCAAAGCTTTCAAAACTTTCCCCTAAATTGGTGAGTGCGATAGGTTCGAAGGTTATAATTATTACATAGCACCAGACCCCAGTGATGACAAGAAAGGAGTGGCAGCCTGTGTAGGTAAAATAAATAGACAGGGTGAAACTGAGATAGTCTGTAATGAATGTAGGAGCATGCGCCACAGATTTCCATGCTATGAGATATAAAGGATGTTGAACCCAACTTATCAATCGAAAACGCACAGACTGGAGATTGTGCTGAGTCGGGTGCTCATGGATGATACTGTTACACTGTGCAGGAGCTAGATGTACTGCTCTACTGCTCCTCTGTCAATAATCCGACTAGTAAAAGTTGAGTAGTTGCTGTTTACCTAATTTCATTTATGTAGCAGATAGTTGTCTTTACGTTTTCAGGAGATTAATAGATCTTAAATGGCAGCAGTGGAATGGATCTAGCCAGTGACAATGCCTTCTGAGAGCATATTTTGATGAAGAGGGAAGCTGCAGTGTACCATGGTGGTGCTGATATAGTGGTCTTATGAAAAGTATAAGGTGGAGGAAGTTTGAGGCAGAATTTAGGAATGTAAGGAAACAGCCTACAATTTGTTCATGGCTTTGTTCTATATTATCTGGAATTTTCAGTTTTTTAGAAAATATCCATGCCCTTTACATCTCTCTTCAATGTGCAAAGGAAAGCAGTTGTCAAGCATAGGACAACCCTTGCACCAGGCATCTGTGATCTCAACATTCCATAAAATATACATGTTCTTAATCCTCAAGTCTTTGCTGACTCCCACATCTGTACCAGATCCCACCTTTGTTGGTATATTTTAAGTGGCTTCAAATTCATCCACCAACTCCAGCTTATACAGTAGTGGTGACATCCCCATCTTCACACATAAATCCCCTTTCATTCTCCATTCTCTCCTCCCACCACTGTCTTCATTTAGATGTTCAAAGAGCTTGTAGCCCTTTGTCACCTTCACACACCTTCACTTCGCCTGATGGCTAGGTCAACATCGTAATTGATGATTTCTTCATTCTCCCTTCAACATTATCAAAATTTTCATCAGCTGTGGCACATTCCCTTCCAAAATAAACCTTGCCAAATGATCTACTACTTAACAAACACCATCCAGATCTTAATGAATAGCTCCCCCTCTTCCTCTCAGCAAGGCCCTAGAAAGAGATGTGATGCTCCAACTAGAAGGGCTCATTGAGCACCACAGTTTTTCTTTGCGTAATGATCCAAATACTGCTATTATATTATCTTCCATTTCTGGTTGACCATACACTAAAAATCTTTTGCAAGGCTGTGCCTGGACTCTTCGATCTCTCAGCAGCCTTCCACTTGTCAATCACCAATTGTTGGCCTCTCTGATCTCATGTGTCTTAATACAAACTGCCCATAGTTTGTCCAACTCCTTTCTTGCCAACCAATAATAATAATATATCTGGATGGACTCTTCCAAGTCACCCACTTGTCCTCAACGACATTGTTAATTTTCATTCTTATTATGTTGCTATAAATGGAAATCCAACTTTAAGTAAAATAATAGTCCCTCATACACTTCTCAGTTTACTTCTTTTTTTAAACACATAATAATTAGTTTTTGAAATTGCATCAGAACACACACATGCAAAACATAAATATAGGTGTACAGCCTATCCAAAGTTGTCAACAATTAAACAATAGTACATATAGACAGTTTACCCTAACACTTTGGAAAGCATCATTGATATCTTAAACCATAGACAACTTCAGCAGTTCACTGTAAAGGGCTGCATAACAGGAGGAAAGAAAAGGCAGGAAGAAGAAAAAGAAAAGAGGTAGGTGGAGAAAAAAGGAGAAGAGATGGCGTATCTGTAAAACAGAAAGCAGTGTAAAATCATTCCATAGACACTAAAGGATAACTCCTGTTTAGTCTAAACAACGTTACAACAAATGTATGCCTTATGCCTTTAGGTGGGCGTGATTAAGCATTTGTTACCTGGATAGGCATATTGATCCAACAGCATATTAAAAACATGTTGAACACTGCATGTTCTATATTTACCTCTGTATGGCCTTCGATTTCATCCATATGTGTAATTTTTACCCCTACACTTACCTTAAATGCAATGTAATGGTATGCGTTGTAAAGGTATAATGCGATATAATGGAATTCGTTGTAGGTCTAGTTTTATGCGCTGTAAATTTATGCGTTGTAAGGATGTTGCGATGTAAAAACTGCGTTGTAAAGGCATGCATTGTAAATGTATGTGTTGTAACGTCATATATTCGTCATAATTAGCAGTAATGTACATGAGCATCCCAGTTTTTCTAGACGTCCTCAGGGAGGTGTGTGGAGTAAGGGGACACACTTTCCTATGAAGAACCGTGGTAGTTGCGTATTCTCTTGTCCGTTCCCTTGGTCCTAGGCATAAGACTCCTTAAAACTGTGTCAATTAAGTGACTTTTATGGTGGGTGGAAGAGAGCTTGCTTAAACTGCCATGATAACGAGGTTCTTTGTAACTCGCATATTTTTCTTTCCAGTGTGATAGCAGATTTTAATTTGCTTTGGTGACTTAGTTGACCTGTTCCTCTCGAATCAGACTTATTTGGCAGTAATGTTACCTAATCTTTTAGGTGTTGAAAGAGACATGAAGTGTCATCTTGATAAGACTAAAGATGTCAAAACATCTTAGTAAATTGTGGCTTCATTTACTCTGGTGAATTATCCCCAAAATTATCTATAGCTAGATGATCAGTATGCTACATTCATGCTAGAAGCAGAAGTGGCTGTTTGATTTTTGACAACAAAGAAGGCTTGTTCCATTAGAATCAAAGAAGCATTTGCTTCTCTTGTGAGAAATGTTCCTTTCTCAGAGGTTTGCAAGGTAGCTGCCTCTAGTCAGTCCTCACGGTTACAGTACCATAGCACACTAACATTGACTCCAAAGTTAACATCTTAGTGGGCTACGACTTTCTATCAACATGCTTGCTTGAAAATATTCTTAAAGGTAAGTCCTATCTTCCTGTTCTACTCCGTTCCGGAGTAGGAGATGAGATTGCTATTCAGTTTTGATGGTTATCAATATCAAAGAAGATTCCATTATGGAAAAGGAAACCTTTCCCACTTTACAATACTAAATCTCCATCATGGGTATCCTGATAAAACTCCACACTAAAACGGGAGTATAGTTGGAAATTAATTTAATTTACTCTTAAATTCCGGTTTAATGCTGAGCGTTTTGAGTCCGTTGCTGCGCTTGGATTATAAAAGGGCGTTGTCGGTTCACAGCCTTCTCCGTTTTTTTTCTTTTTTCTTTTTTAGTGAACAGTCTAGATTTGTCAGCCTAATGTAGACTGTAGTGTAAAACTGTGGTTTTATTTAACTTATCTCTTTACAAAAGCTAGATAATGTTTTTTCCTCCAGTAATGTTTTTCTAAGATCATTTAATAAAATTATTTTATCGGCTGAAATGTGTACCGAGATACTTATCACAGTTGGAGATATTCTAATGTATATGTATTTGAAAAAGTAACCTTAAGTAAGAATACAAGTTACTAGCGAATCGTTTTTTCTGTATCTCAGTTCAGCTCCCTTTCCATTAAGATACAATGTGAACCTTTTGATCCGCGCATTGTCTATACCGACTCCTCCTTTCCATGGTAACGCCAGGTGTTATGAATGCAACACCGGATCTAGTGTGCACTTTATGAAACAATACCCGTGTTTTTCCGAGTCTTTTGCTGTGGGGTAGTTGGACATGAATTTAGTGCTTAAAGGTGTAGAATCTGGTCGGATCGCATTCCTCACTGGCGTGAGGTGATGGAGTGTGTTTTTTTAGGCTAATTTTAGCTCGCTCCTGGATCACGGAAGAAACAGTTGTTCCCCATTGTTATCTTTAGTTCACCTGTAGGTCAGCTGCTGTGTGCGGAATATTTATGCTTTCTTCCTCCCGTTCCTTGAGGGGCGAGAGAGGCGAACCTTACATGCAGGGCTGTTAAACTGTAAAATTATTTAAAGTTGATGTCGTGGGCGTCATTTATCTTGCAATCCAGTTGCTGCTTAGTGTAGCGAGCCCCAATAGTGACCTGCTGCCGGGTATTAAGGGAACATTTCATAAACTCCTTGTGTGTGTCCTTCTGGCAAAGGCTACTTACTTCTGTCTCGTTGGCCAGACATCCTACCAAGGAGCCTCCAGTAACCTACTCATTCCTGGAACATCTCAAGCTATTAAGTAGGTGCCTTCCAGTGACAAACTGCACGCCCTGTGATATACCTACTCCTTATTTTCTTGCGGTGAAAGGGATCTTGATTGTCCTGAGGAATCTCTCTTTTCTGCAATGGGTTTTATGTTCTTTTAATGTGCCCCATCTTAAAGGTGTGGTGCTCACTTCTGAGTTGGGGTATCCTCCCACCCAGTGGCGTAGCATTGGCCACAGGGGCGGTTGCCCCAGGTGCAAAATTGGGGGCACCAATTGCGCCGCGCAGTGTTTGCCTGGCCCTGGGCGCTGGCAACCCACGCTACGCCGCTGCTCCCACCTGCCTCACTCGGGACAATGGTTGGTTGATAGCCAGCTCCTGCTTTACAGAAGAGTAAAGCGCTGTTCGTATTAGTCCTTTGAGAAGAAATGCTGCCCGCATTCTGCAAACTTCATTGTATTAGTATCTCAAACAAAGTAATTTCTTTCCCTGCACTTCAAACCCTAAAAGACGAAGTGCAGGCAGAGCTTTAAATGGAACGGAAGGCCATGCTGCTTGAATGGCATTGGGCTCTGTTCTTTCAGCTCCTTACAAAACTACAAGGCACTTTGCCCTTTTAAAGCTGAACGTAGACCAGTGATGGGTTTCTCAGTCTCATTTCTGTTTCTGCAAAGTGACTTGAGGTGAGTGAGTTGGTGCTCCATAATGTGGACGTTTCAGGAAAGTACTGCGTTTGGCCCTGTTGGTTAGGGATCCTCCACCGCGCTCATTTTTAAAGGCTGCGCCACAAATATTCTTCTTTATTATTGGTGACTGCTTGGCATTACTATGTGTACAGAAACGTACGTTTTTGGATCTCAGACTTCCCCTGCCTTTTTAGCCGCTAAGGGTACTTATTTCATCTGCCATGATAGAGCCTATACATGGTTGCCCCCTGACTTCTCGGGCTCATGTTTTGTTTCATTCCTATTACCTCCCACCTACACAGCAGCGGCGGATTACCATCGGACAAGGGTAGTTAGAGGTGTTTTGAGTAAAGAAGACACTGCAGGTCAAGAATTTGGTGACTTTGCAATGGGTGTTCTGCCGTTCTGGGGAGCCATGGTTAACAGCAGAAACATAAGGCAATTGACAAGGGTAGTTGAATCCACCGTGATTGAAACTGCTGGTGCCCTTAGTAACCTGACTGCTGAGCTCCAGTCGGATCGACTGATGACCCTTCAGAACCGGGTCGCTTTGGATGTAATACTTGCGGACCGAGGTGGAGTATGCAAATTGATCCAGTCCAGTTGTTGCATTTTTATTCCAGATAATGCTCCAACAGTATACGGGGCCATCTCCAAACTACATAAGATTTCCGAATCTATTCATGTGGATAAAGGAGATTGGTCATTAATGGGATGGTTCTGGGGACTGATATCTGCCTGGGGATGGAGAACTCTGATGGTCGTTGGGATGGTCTTAGCCATTCTTTTTCTGTTCTGTCTATGCATACAGTGTGCTCCTGCGATATGTGGCCTCTGTGCTACATCATGTGTAAAGAAGCCTGCGTCAAGACATGAGCTCAGCACTAGAATGATGTTGCAGCAACATCTCAATGACTTTAGGAATATAGATCTGGACTCAGATTAACATGAGGATAGATTAATTGCCTATGTAAGGGCAAAGGAGGGTCTGTGGTTCTGAAAAATCTGGATTCATATTATAGTACTGGACTCGAGAATAAAAACTTCGTCGAAATAGGACGAATTTGGTATCAAAAGACCGAGAATGACGAGTACGTCAAGTACATGTATTTTCGGCATATTCGAGTGACGATTTCACCTCAAAATCGTCATTTACCTTCTAAAACCCTTAGTTGCATGTTGCCCTCTACATAGGCCTTAATCCAGTCGAATTTGATTCCACAAGGACACATACTCCTTAATCGACTTCTCTCTGACCCCAGTACAAGTTAGAACCATTGCCCCAGGCCGAGCTCGTTAGGTCAGTTCCCTCCCAGTGGCCGAGCAAGATAGCATCTAGGCCCAACCAGCCATAAAACCATTTCAGCGCGCACACCTGCCATATCTCGCTCACATCTTTTCTCCACTCCTTCTCTTCACTTGCTTTATGATGGGGAGGTGACCACTTTTATTAGGGGTCCAGTGATATCTGATGAAATGTTGGGCCTTGCCGGATGATTTGTTATGGGCAGCACGACGTGAAATATGTACATGTCATCATGACTCTACTTTTCTTTTGTAATCAGTAACCATAAATGAAATACCACGAATCCAAGGAATGTATTGCTCAAGGCTGAATATTGGGTATAAGAAAAGAAGCCTGACTTTGTGAAAGTGTGCAGTCTCCTGAATATACTTGTATCGTACTTCTAGGACCCTGTCACCTTGGTTGCAGCCAATAAACGAATCTTTGACTTCACCTGAAAGACTCTGAAGTTTCTGTCGGTCTGACTCAGGAGAACCCGAGGTCTCTGGTGTGTTGATCCCCTGGCACCGCTGGGTTACCGGTTCTGTACCGGTTCTTAAAACCCAGTACCTCAACTAGAGGCGGTTATGTCCTGCTGGTAATAGTTACAGCACAGAAATAGGAGTTACATTGCTAATTCTGCGGAACAGTATTGCTGCTCCTTTGGTGACCCTTTTTCTGCATAGCTCACTCTCTTTAATTTCAAACTTCTACACAGCCTTTTGGAGCAGTTTGCCTAGCCTGAACAGTGCCTAGTGGAGTCATAGGAATCGCAAACACTACTGCGTCTTGGATTGTGCATTTGGAACATTGACCGTCCTTGGGGTCGTTGGAGGTTGCTGATGTGTTGTCAGCTTGACATGTGCAGCTGTTGCCCAAACTTCCTCAAGCTTTACTCATCATCCACCAAATAGTATTTCTTGGACACATTGTGCATGAAAGCTATTAGTAATGGCAACTGATTGCCTTAATAGATTTCCTACTGAATCAGAACCAAAGGTTTATGTGTGTGACTCGACCCACGTTTGCTGAGTACCAGAAGTATCCCTTGCTCTGTCAATTCTCATAAGCCATTCCTAAGGGTTGTCTGCACGTTCAGTCTTGTATCCCTGTCCTTTGCTGTCCTACCACTATTAAACTAGCTACATTGGCAGGCAGTGCAGAGTAAAGTGTTAAAGCCCAAAGTAGCTTGGGCACATTGGCATATCTCAGCTCAAGCCTTTGTTTTAGGATGGGATTGCTAGAGAAGGAAATACCCTCTGTCAAAGGGCTACAGCAGTTGGGGCCAAGGGAGCAGTCTCCCTGCAAAGAAAGGAGAGGCACGTTCACAGCAGTAATCATGCATGGGAACAGTACACTGCTTCGCTACCTGGCATCCTCCATGTGCTGGTTTGTGAAGGCTGTGGCACTACAGCAATTCCCTGAGCATCCCATCTCTTCTGGATTGCAGAGCTCGACTTCGGATTACACGAGGCAGCAGTGCATGCATGATGTGACTTCAGCAGTCCTGCTTCTGTGTCTTGTCTGCTTTAATGTGGCAGTTGTTACACCAATCCTCATGTCCTTTCACTTTGTGTTTCTCCCTCCTTGGTTCCTATGGGATATTTAGCTGTTTTGCCTTGCTTCTTCTTAACTGGTTTCTGGGAGTTCTTCGTGCACCCTTTCTACCCGAACATTTTACACTGGCTCTGCTGAAGGTACTAGGTTTCTAGCTGACCAAGAAGCTGTGCCCAGACCTAGCAGGTCCATTTCACCAAGACTAAGGCCACACATAGGTTTAGTGTATTCTCTCTCTCCACCCCCACCTTCCACCCACTCCCCTACCCACCTGTTCTGTATTAAGTTACAGATAATGGAGGTGTGCGGATTAGTGGTGAGGATTGCTCCCTTTCCAGTATCCTCCAGGCTATGTCAATGTGCCATTTCTAAAAAAAAAAAAAAAAAAAAGTGTAGGTGAAATGTTTGATACATGGGTTTCTTTATGTTTTTGCGTTGTGTGCACATTGCTTTGAAACTTGCAAGGTTGTGTTACACATTTTACAAAAAATATAGGCGATAGAACAAGAGCAAATGAAATCTCAAAAAACACCTTTCCTTGCGATAGGTTGAATTTTGAAAATGTTCACAGCTAAAAGTTATGGAAACTAGTTTTAAGAGTCCACTGCAACACGCCTGTAATCACCCTTTCTGCTTTGTGGGCCTGGCCCGTCAAGGTTGCTTTCTTCTCATAGATTTTGAGGTGGTCAGCATTTGATTCTCAGAGAGATGCGATTGTTGATGAAGAGTGAATCTGTCACCTCCCTCTGTAATTTGGTCAGTCTGTTGGGGGTCTTCCTGCTAACCCTCTCAGGCCGTTGCAGGGAAGTCAAGAGGCTACTGCTAGACTGATCAGAATTCAGCACAAAACCTTTTTAGTCTCTGGTGACTGACTGGAGAGGGAAGAAGGCTGCTGAGACTCAAAGTTGTGGGGAGACCAGTGCCGAGCTCTTGTGTACTTTGATGGCTGATGGAATATTCAGGTTGAAGACGCCGAGGACAGGGATTTTGTGACCAATAATTGGCAACCCAATGGAAATTGACATGTAAGTCCTACAGAGAGAGACCCATAAGTGTTGGGCCTAAAAATGAGGGCACTCCCTTGACATATGTGGTCCGCTGCAAATGATTCACTTGCCCTTTCTTTATGGAGCCCTGCGATGGGTTATTTATCTTGAGTGATGGTGACTCGTAGGTCCTTTGGAGAAATTGAATGAAATAATCCTTGGAACGAGGCCTGGACACATTTTGGCATATTCTTATTTCCTGGCATTCCCAAGTTGGTTGCTTGGACCCTGAGACTAGCCTCAGTATATTCTGTGAAAAGGGGCGTGTGAGCCCTGCAATGAGATTTTCGCTTGGGAATCTCCTGCACTGTCTGTTACTGCTGCCACGGCGTGACAAAAGTACGTTGATTCTGGTTATTTTTTTTAGATAAGATCCTGCTGAGATCATAACGGACGATGTTAAACACATTTGTATATAGTGCTGGTGCAAATTAAGGCAGCAGAACTATTTGAGTATTTCCCCATTCAGAGGGCTACCCTATTCAAGTGTGACTGAGGTAGACGTGTCAGATTGGGTCAGGCGGGGTGGCAACAAAAGATGATGATGCCTCACTCACAAAAGCTGCCCTAAAAGTATGCTCACAGGATCTACAGAGGGAGTGAAAGACCGACATGAATGAGGAAAAGGAAAACGTCAGACAGTCTTGCAGGTATTGTATCTACGCTATCTTGTCTGCCTCATGTAGTGCATCCAGGATCCAAACTGTTGAGTAGTACATTGAAACACTACACTCAGGTGCGAGGACATGAAACAAAGATTTCACAGGGACACTATTCAGATTTATAATGTTACAGAGAGGGCAGCAGGCACAGGCATAATGTTCTGTGTTTCAATGATTATAGCTCTAATTCTTCAATTGGACGAGGATGAACAGTGTGTACAGAAAGGGCTCTGATGATGTGTCTAAAAAGAAGAGATGGTAAAGAGGGAAAAAGGGATACATTACCCAAGATTATGTCTTTCCAGCATAAGAAACTGATTATAAGAGAAGCGAGAAAGGCCTCACCACTTCTCTTCTGAATGGACAGGATCATCATGCTGCAGCGTTTGTCTCAAAGCTCCTTAACGAAGAGAAAAGTAATTAAGCTTGTAGTCAATGCCCTCAGTAAAACGGTAACCAGATTTAGATAGTTGGTCTCCGTGGTCTTGTTTTTTAACTTAAGCAGGTCACTCCTTACATGGCAAAAGGTTGAGGAAGGTCTGATGATTGAATAGTCTCAGACTCATCACATGCAGATTCATCATTATTCATACAAACTATCAGGCGGTGATAACCGGTCTTGAAAGAAAGGATGGTCCAAATTGAGAATTTTTAAATAAAATACCATGTGGATTTTGATAATTTGCGTTCATTTGTGTGGTGAAGGGGAAGGAGTGGGAAATGTATACTTGATTGAAACTGTAACTAGGGGGAATAGAGGGTGAGGATTAAAGGTGTAGGAGTCATTTGTAGAGGATGTTAAGATAGTGGGGATTTTGCAGGTTCTTATCCTACCTCTGGTTTTGTAGCTTCAATTTAGAAAGCCGGAGTGAGTAGGATTTCATATTTTCAAGCGGTTGGTGAGGGAATTAATACCTGGATCCTCTGGGACATAGCTGAAGGAATGATGGCCATGTACTTTGTCGGCTGAGGAATGAGGCCATTAGATAGTGCTAAATATGGAATGTTTTGAAGGTTTTTCATGGATCATTTATGGCCTGGGACGGAAGTTTGCCATGAAAATTCAGATCGTAGCAAGGGAAAGGTGTAGCTGCATTGTTTTTTCTGGACTGTACATTGTCCTACAGAGGTGGAACACAGTTTCCTCTATTTAGCATATTACTATTAATTCTTATTATAAACTGTTGGGGAGGAAGGGTATATTTGGATAGGGTGGTATTCAGAGGTGCTTGGTGCCTAGGTACATGTGTAGGGATGTGCAACATAATCGTATATATGTTCATTTTAATGTTAAGTATAACAGATTCAACTCTGCTGCCATGGGATATTTTGCTGTTTTACCTTTCTTCCTCTTAACTGGTTTCTGGGAGTTCTTCGTCTGTGCTTCCTACCAACAAAATATACACTGGCTCTGCTGCAGCTCATAGGTTTTTAGCTGACCAAGAAGCTGTGCCCAGACCCTAGCAGCTAAATTCCACCAAGACTGAGATCCCACAGAGGTTTCAGTGTATTCTCTCTTCACCTGCCCCCCCACCCTTCCCAGAGGACTGATCTACCTGTTCTGTATTGAGATACAGAGACAGGAGGTGTGGGGATTAGTGGTGATGGTTGTTGCCATTCCAAAGAGCCCACTATCCTCCTGGCTATGTTAATCTGCCATTTCTCAAAAAACATACCTCAAGCACTCACTGATTTTGACTCCCGAAATATGGAATAATCTTCTTCCTTAATTTGAACCATATCCTTCCTTGCGAGTTCGTCAAGGGTTTTAAGACCGGTCTTGATTGTCCATTTTCATTTTAGTTGTTTGTTATATTAATTTTTTTGTTATTTTACCTTTTGTAGGTGAAAAGTTATTAGATAATTACATGAGTTTCTTGATGTTTTTGTGCTGTCTGAACACTACTTTTGAAGCTTACAAGGTTGTTTTACTCATTTAAAACAAAATATAGGTGATACAACAAGTGCACATGAAATCTCAATAAAACCTTAACTTGCGATAGGTTGAATTTTGAAAATGTTCATTGCTAAAAGTTATGGAAACTAGTTTTAAGAGCCCAAAGTAACACGTCTGTAATCACCCTTTCTGCAAAGCGATCTGATTCTGTCTTTCATTGGACAGTGTTAATAAATGTGTGCTTAGTTACATTAATGTTTTGCATTAATAACGAAAACACTGCACTGTAGAAAAACGTATTTCCTTAGCTTGGCTAAAGTAGGCTCAATTTAGGCCTGACTTCATCTTGAATCTCAAAAGAAGCCATGTTTTGGTTTCATTTCTCCTCCCATCGCCTGTAGCAAAATGTGCACTAATGAAATGCTTTGTGTTGACATGCTGTTCTCGTTGAACTCCGGAGAAATCTTTCCTTCCAAATGCAACTGTTCAAGGACTTTCCTATCTCTATATATCAGTAGGATATGAGCCTACTGTTGTTTTTTGTGTAACTCGACGTGTACTGTCACATCGATGACAATAGGTCCAGAGAGGTCTAATTTTTTTTTTTTTTTAGGGGGATGGTTCTTAGTATTGTTGCATTTAATTCTGTATTATGATTGATTGAGCTTTGCAACAGTTTGTTTATTTTATGCTGACTACGTGGTTTCAACTTTGCCTTTTTCTCATTAAAAAGGCTCACTGTGGAAGCGAGCCACTGAGTTGCTTTCTCGGAGAGACTAGACCCAGGTCAGTCCGTCTCATGCAAATGACCTATATTAATTCTGATAATTTTGGTATGGTAATTCCCTACAAGCGTTTTAGCTGATTTTGCTACTAACTATATTTTGCCTTCTGTAATGCACTTGACATTTTAATAAACCTTCATGGTTTCTAACTTTTATGTTGACTGAAGAAGGCTTATTTAATTGATTATGCTGTTTGCTTTATTGACAAATTGGACTTTGTTAGGGGCAAATTACCTTATACGTTCTTGAGGCTAAAACTGCCCCATCCTGTGAAGGCACGCAATTTTATTTCCTATCAGATTATCAAAGATAGTGTGCACTTGGCTGCATTGCAAGAAACACCCTTCATGGTCAGAACATGAATAGAAACATGAATAGATTATTTCCACGACTATATCACACTTCCCAACGCCAAATTTAAAATGTGGAGTTGCCTTATTGACACCTAAAAGGGTTAAGTTGACAGCACAGAACAAAGTGGTGTATAGGCAGGGCCGATACCTGTTGGTGATTTGTGCACATAAAGAAGATCAGAATAGACTCACCTTATTATTATTATGGGACTGGTGGCGGGCTATGCTGAGGGGAAATAGTTATTGCGGGGGATTTTAACTTGGTAATGCATGTGGAACTGGACAGATCTCGGGGATGTTGTGCCAGATTTGCTTGAATATTTTGTAGGTCTGTATTTGCTTGATGTTTGGAAGAAGACACATGATATGAGAAAATGAGAAAAAATATCATTTCTCCCATGAACACAGATCATATTCTGGCAGTCAATATGTTATGATGATTAGGGGCCTTTATCAGTGGGTTGTGAACACTACCGTTGGATTGATCACAATCTCAGACCACACACCCAAGTGATAACCTGGACATTGGGGCTAGAACACCCCAGGACTGTAAATGGCTTATGGATGGATACTTACCCAACTGTCGAGCTATTTTGATCCTTAATTTCCCAAAAACTGCTTAGCATATTTACACCAAATCACAACAAGCACTATTCTTTTCTTGACCACAATCTAGCTTCCTACCAAATTTGATGCAATTCCATTCAGCGGTTTTTGTGGTAGCGCTCCCTTAAAAAGTTTGTAAAAAAATACATGGGGATTTTGTTTTGGGACCCCCTTCCCTTTTTCTCTTCCCCCACTTGATGGATCACCCCAAACTGTCCTCGAAAAAACTAGCCAAAAAAAAGAATAATTTTGGAAAGTAGTTTGATAATTCTTCAAACAGTGCCAAAGTTATTGGCGAACCAAAAAAGTCATTTCCTATGGAAACACAGACCTAAGTATAACTAACATGATTGTGAAAATTCCACAGCTCACGTCCGATTTGTTTTCTATTTAGTAACTGTTATCGCTTTGTTTTTCTCTTCAATTATTTTAAGACACTGCAGTATATGTCAGCATAGAAGTCGTTGGATACATTAAATAGGGATCTATTTTTACATATAATTGTGAAGCAATGTGTATTTTGGGATAGACATTGATTGAAATGTACCGAAAGTCACATCGATGTTTCAGAGAAAATACAAATATCAGAATTGTGATCATCATTCTGCCTCTGTTGCTTTTTGCTAAAATTTCAATGTTTGTGCTCACCGTTCCCTGTCTGCCCTTTTGCATTTGCAGAGAGAAACTACTACAATTTATGTGATAAGCAGCCGATCGGAAGACTTCTCTTCCGCCTGTTCTGTGAGACAAGGCCAGAGTTTGAGTGTTGCATTAATTTCCTCGATGCTGTGGTAAGTTAAAAGGATATCAAGTTATACATGTCTGCTGAAGCCGACCAGACCCATCGTGGCTGTCCATTTTCCTGTCTGTTATAAAACCAGACTTACTGCCTAGCTTATACTTTGCCTTTCAGTCATTTTATTTAATGTGTGATTGTTTTTTGCCCAACCCCTTGTATCTGAAGGCCATTCCAACTTCCCTCTGGGCTTAGAAAAGCATTATCCTGATCCCTGTATCTCTCTGTACTAGTAATTTCGTTAACCCATGTTCCAGAGAAGGATTGCCCTACTTTGGTGCACGGAAACATGATGCTTGAAAGATTTGCGGATATCCACGTTAGGTTTGTTTACATACTATGAATCTAAATGCCAATAATTAATTAAGTCTGTGGTTATCCTGAAAATGTACCTGGCTCTGACCTTATTGGACCAGTTTCAACTTGATTGCTGAAGTTTATGCAGTTTTAAGGCTGATGTGAAGGCGGCAGGAAGCAGAGCAGCTGTCCATAGATGGTTGATGGGTGCATTCCCCTCCTGGAGAGGGCACTCCGAGAGATGAGGGCATCCTTTCCCATAATTGCGCCTGGCACTAACAAGGCCAGAGGAGGGTGGGGGCGAGCGTGGCGGGCTCCACTTCTTGATGATTACATTTCTCGTTTAGTCATTTCAGCATGCCTTTATGCCCGTTTGTGCATTTACGTGACCACGGGAAGTACACTATTTTTGTTGACTGGCCTCTTTTTTTCATTTTGTATGAATTAACTGATTTATCTAAAACTATATTATCTGGCATTGTTGTTTATCTGAGAACAGATTTTTGCATCCACTTAGCGATTGTCTTGAAATTTGAGTATTTAGTTTGCAACTGGAAAGTTTCCAACTCACTAAGCGTGTTGTCTCTTGTTTATAGATGCCTTTTATATGTGGTGGTGGTTTATAAATATCGAGGAACGAGTGGGGGCAGAGAGTTTTTTTACATGCTTTTTTTTCTTATCTTACGATGGACTCTGTGTTCAAAGTACTTCGTCCAGAGGTCGCCTGGAGTTTCTTGTCTCCATTTTGTGTATTTTGATTAACCCTGGGCGTAGTTTGCGTAGTAGCACTACGCGTAGCTACGCGAAGTGCACTCCGCACTACACACGCTACGCGAACTGCGTAGTGCGGTAGGGAAATGCTGTTCGCAATGATTGCACTGTGCCGAATGCTTGTCCGCACTGTGCAATCATTTAGAACATCATCATGCACAGTGCAAGCGGTCGTTTTCTGCCGCTCGAGTAGATTTGTACTCGAGCAGCAGCTTTCTCAAAGCGGACTGGTAGTTTCTCATGGCGAGTGGTCGCGAGCATACGCGACCGCTCGCAATGAGAAACCTGACCTCCCCGAGTTGGGAATCTCGCCGGCTGGTTTATTTTCCAGGCTCGCGATCGGCAACTTGATGTTGCCGATCCCGAACGAGGAAAAAGTCTCACCGGGATGTTGATTTTGCTTGCTTGTGGTCGCCAGCTTGACGTTGAGGACCGCGAGCGAGCAAAAAATGCCTGCTATGCTACACGTTTTTGCACTGTGCAACGTGCGATTCGCGTAGCGCGTACTTGTGCAAACTACACACACTCTGCGAGCGTAGCGTAGTTTTCCACCCAGGGTTAATTTTGATGGATCGCTGATCTTCCATGCACATGTACTTCCAGTGCCAGGCCACTGAAAGGCTCACCACGTGTTTTTTTCCCAAGGTTACTTCCGTTAACAGAGTACTAGCCTCTGCTATATCGGGGTTCGCTGTGTCTTTTTTAGAATGCCATGGTGACTGAGACCTTATATGATAACGATGAAGAAAGGCAGGTTGGGGGATGTAGTTAAGAGGTTTGTTATTTTTGGCAAATTGGATATCATTTCTTAATGCCCATCCTAGCTAGTTCCATTATCTTTGACATTATGCTAGACTGCCCAATGATGCACCTAATGTAACAAAATGTTCAGAGCCGTCCCTGTTTCAGTATGACTTCTTCCATAGGTTTGGATCTTTTACGGTTTCTCTGTACCTCTTTTTCTGCATGGTTACTTTGATAGGATATCTGGGTGTGGGATTTGCGATTAGCTACACTCCCTTGATATTCTTACTCTTGGCTGTGATTTCCTTGGGATTTAGATAAGAGACATTGCTCGTGTTTTTTCATTCAGTAGGGATCTTTAACTGTGCTTAATTTGAGCTGGTCGGTTCCGGTAAACGGTGCCGGCGCTTAATTGTCAACACTGACTCTTATGATAGTCTGCCACATGGTGGTGCTGTTTGTATAATTTAGAGCGTAGCACAACAACAGTTGTTTGTTAATTCAAAATATCTTGAAAATGACTAATACCTGACTCACAAGACATTCTTATTGCTGTGGGGGCCTGGAATTGCCCGAATTTCAGACTTGGAAAAGTGTGATGCATAGTAATAATAATAATAATGGGAGGGGCAAGCTGCAGTGGCCTCCTGACAAGGGCCCGGCACTTATCTTTTCTCAAATTAAACACTACCACCAACAGAATGCCTCCCCTTCAGGTCTTTGATTGTCTTGTGGTGAATAACTTGCTGACTTCCTAACCCACGACTATCTGTGAGTGTGGAACGTTGGGGAAACTTCTGGCTGTTCTCATGCTCTTCGCCAGGCAGCAGTGTTGGTAGAGATGCTTGCCATTCCGCACTGTATGCTGCAGGACAACTCCTCATATTGCCTTTCAGCATTGCCTTCCCACCTGTGAGAGACGTCAGATAGGCAAATGCTTATTGGACTGTAGCCTTGGCATTCACGACTATTTGTGTAAGTGACCGTGCACTAAAGGTTAATAAAACTGTAAAGTAGGGGATGCTCTTCTATGGTAGCGACAGCATGACGGACGCTGTGGCCTTAAAAAGTAGTGTCATCAAGGTGAGCAAAAGGCATTGTGTCTGCCTTCTAACACAAAATCTCAGTGTTATGGTACTGCCATGCCTGGATTCTGAAACTCTGGATTCCCCTTCCATTATTGTTTTTTTTTAGCAGCTGTGGGCGCTAGGACTCCCCAAGGGCAGGACACCTGCACCCACTAACCCACCTCCGGATGTAAACAGAACCAAGGTGAGCAGAGAGAGTTTTGACAAATGACTGTTTGTGATGTATGGACCCAGGATACCTCCCAGATCATTTGGTGCTCTGTCTTCTTTCTCTAAGTTTGATCTGGAGAAAGCCAACCAAGTTGTCATTTGAATCAACTTAGCAGCCACCTGAGTTTCAAAAACTCCATGCCCTTGATTGGACGATTTTCCCTTCAGTTTCTACAAAGTTGGATACATACGGCCACCCGAAGCCACTACTTTGGTTTCCCTTCGAATTATTAACCTATTTCTGCAATTGTAATGAGGATTGAGCAGTCCATTTGCAGGACCTTCTTTTGCTGAGACCCGTGAGGTAAGAACTAGACTTAGAAATACTGAGCCATTTCATAATCTATGCCCTTGAGGAACCAGAGTAGGTGGACTGCCCTGCATTGAGGTCCTATACCTGACTTTAGACCAGACAGGACGGCCATCAGATCTCTTTAGTGAATGGCTTGAAATAAAATCCAAGGATCATCTGCCCATTGTGACCCAACAAATTAAAACGTGAACAATAAGGACCTGCTTGGTCAGCAAGCTGACCTGCTGTGGCCACTTTCACGCCTACCTTTTGTTGTCCTACGTTTGGCAAATTGAACTTTTGTTTTGGTGGTGTGGGTGCATGGACATAAGAATCAGGCATTACCTTGGGAACCTCCACCCCAATTCCCCTAGTAAAGACAGAATCCTGTAGACTTCAGGGGCTCCTTGCACCAATTATGCATCGTTTCCACAAGGACGTTATGATAACCTCCCTTTTCACTTAATAGCCTTTTCAAGGGGTGACTTTCTTTGAGATAAGAGCCCCTGACAGCTGGAAGCATCAGAAAAGTTAATTTAATCCCTGCCTTTGATTCAAAATTACGTTCTTATTAATCCAATTGACAGCTATTTGACTGGAAACGTGCAGACACAGTTTCTGCAGCATCCCCTTTGATGCACATTAGAGGCGGTTTAAGTAAACAGGAGCGCAGTCTAACCCTCACTGGATGTGGCTGAAAAACACTGTGTAGCATCGGCAAGTACTGGTCATACCTTGGCCCTATAAGATACTTTGAATTTGGTGATTGCTTTGCACATCATCATTTGACTACTATTTTAACCTGTGGTGTAAATTGAGATGTGTTTCCTAAACTGTAGCTCCTGAACATTGACCTTATTGCGCTGTTATTTGATTGTATCCTGCTGTGACTGAGTTCCTAATCCTTCTCTACCCACTAGATTAGGCCTTTATTGCGTGACCTTGCTTCCCTTAGAGAATTAGGACCAAAATAGGGGTCTTTGGAACTTTTCGGCAGTGCAGTAGTATCTCAAGCTTCAGTAACAAACAAGTTATGCTCCGCTTCAGATGTTATGGGAAGACTATAGAGTGAGATATGATGATCACATTCAGTCATTTGCAGGAGCTTCTCAAGATTGCATCTGCTTTGGGAGCAGTGCACTGTTTAACCAATGTTATCAATGTACCAGGAAGGAATTGTTTCATTTATAATGAATTCACATCTATTTGTCCTGCCTGAGACCTGAACTGTTGAGTGAATTTGAATTGCTGGACAAGATTATAACTACCTGTGCTTAGAATGTTTTGTTGCATATCTTGCAGGAGCCCCCTGTCATTCATCTGATTAAACTTTTGCTCTCAAAGATTTGTCGTGCTTATTAATTTAAGGTTCGAGCATTGACAGTTCTGGTAGGTAAACATTATGGTTGGATGTGTATCATTGGATTGGAGGATTCGAGGCAGACAAATTGCGATGAGTCCAGATGGAGGAATATTCTCCTATCATTCCTACCTCGGCATGTATGCCCGCCTTGGTAAGTGGCATGTGCTTAACCCTAGTAATTCTTTGAGAGCAACTACAGGTATAGGGGGGGATGGGGACTGAAAGGTTAACCGAGGTGTAAATAGACCGCTGTCAGGTCGCCTGTGAGAGGTGAAAGGCATGCCAGGTTTTTCTCCCTTCCCTATCGCCGTGAAGTGAATGCAAAAAAGGGCAGACTGGTAATGGAAAAAAGTGTGCTCTTTCCTTCAGGGAAGGGGCGGTTCCCCTCCAGGTGTATGAGTGAGTCCACCAAAGGGTTAGGCCCTTAAGGGTATGGAAGGATATTAGAGGTGTGATTGAGAACCTTACCTTCACCCAGGTAATCTTATATGCAGAGGAGGTATACGGTGAAGTTTCTCATGTAGAGGTTGAGAGTGGAAAAGTGCATTCGTGTTAGTTCCCCTCGGTATAAGTGCAGAAATAATTTAAAAGGGGTGGTTGCCCTTCTGGTCTAGGAGTGGTGGCTTCTCCACCCAAAGTCATAGGTAAGTGTAACTGTAAAGCAGCTAGATGAGGCACAGCTCGGCACCCAGCTTCTCTTCATGGAAAGCCAATGAGCTAAATGTTGTCAAAGGTCACTATGCGTACTCTCTTGTGGTTGAAAGAATGACATGAGCTCACCAAAAAGACTTGAAATTATAATTTTCTGAGAATGGTTAGTTTGAAACTAATCACCTGCAGTATTTGTGAAGATGCATTAATGAATGAAAGAGGCCACTTTGACCAGTAGAGCGTGAGGCACTGAATGAATCATAAGAGTGTACAATTAATAAAGTCAGTTAGAGCAAGGAAAAGGAACAGGTGGGTAAGGTGTTAGCTGGTATGAAAAAAGAAGCTTTGCAGAGGCGAATAGAGAGTCGGCGTGGAAGAAAATGGGTTATGCCCCTCTTTGGTTCTTCTTCGGTTGCTGAAGGACCAGAAGAAGATGACTGTTTTTTTGAAGATTTGTTGAATGTTCACTAACCAGCAGCACCTTATGTGCCAAAAGGGTGTTGGAGAAACTCCGGGAAGAGCAAAGGTAACCATTGGCATGGTAAGTCAGATGGTCAAGAAGTGGATCTGGATTGGAAGGATTCGGCAGAGATGATTTGATTATTTTTGTATTACAAGCTAGTATTTGAACATCAGTGGCATATCATCTGTGTGTTATGGTAGCGGGACACCTAGAAGTGGATTTACACAAAAGAAGAATGCGTCAGTCATGTGTTAAATTTGAGTGAGACGAAGGTGTTAGAAAGAAATTGGTGATGTTGCGGCATTGGTTAGAGAAATTTTTGCAAAAGGGAAGAAAGTTGGAGGGATGTAGAAAGTTTGAAAAGAGAGTCAGAAAACATGCGGCATAGTCTGATGATGACATTCCAGGAATGCATTTACTTGAATGGACAGAGGAATATTCATCGAGACCAGTGCTGGGGTTTGGGGTGGTGGTGTGGGCATTCAGTACACTTTCATGAGCTTGGACCAGGTATGATTTGTGGTCATTCATTAAGGACTTTATGAGTTTGAGGTAATTCCCTGAAAAATGGTACGAAGAAGTAAAGAGGATATCAACGTTGTCTAAGTCATTAGAACAGATTTGGATTCACTGTTTTCTATTGTCGTGCCAAACGACGTGTGGGACAGTTGTAAGGTATCTGTGAAGTGGCCAGATGCAGAACCTCAGCCTATGAGTCCAAAATTTGGACCTTCTTTGGTAGTGATGGATACGTACAAAGAGGTGATGCCGTATCTGAAGGAAAGGGTGCTGCAGCAACGTGCACATTGGTCATGAATTATGCAAACAACCCAAAATAAAGATGAGAGCATACACCCTTATTATGAGAGATTGCTGAAAGTGTGTAAGCAAGTTAAAGGAATAGCGGTTGTAGTTCAGTGAGAAATGCCGGCCCTGGTGACAGCTTTTGTGATGGGGCTGTATCCTGATATGAACACTTGGGTGCAATAGTCTGTTATATATTGACAAGCTAAAACAATAGAGGAAATATTGGCATGTGTACAGTAGTGTAGTGATCATCGTGACTGAAAATGGAAGAAGGATAAGAATATGTTGATGGGAGTCAACACAGTTTTTCCAGCAGAGGCCTCCTGCACCACAGGCAATGGGGGGTGCATGTGCAAACACACCACCCAACAGACGACAGAGGGAGATACTGCGAGGCAGTGAAACTAATCTGTTTCAGATGCAGGAAGCAAAGGCACTGAAGGAATGAGTGTCTGGGTGGTATGTCCTGGCTGCAGTCTTGCAGAAAACGTTTGCCCATCCAGCTATGTTAACTGCCCCAGCCCTACCTGCTGCTCCCATTTCCCCGATTGTAGCACCAACTCCATTATATATGACGGCACTGCCCCATACTCCCTCTGCTAGGGTGCCTGCAGCTCAGCCAGTGTCTGCGCTTAACAATGATTTTGCCTATTTCGTTGCTGCAACGGGTGTCTTGATGGGCCCAGACTACGTCCAACAGGGCTATCCATGGAGCGGGGGGGAATGGGAATGTGACTTCTCCCTATTTGAATGAAACATCTGAAGATTTGTGCAATATAGTTCCGGCTGAATTCTGGGCAGTGAAGGGTGGAGAAATAGAGAAAAGATGTACGGTGCACAGCCAGTACATGTAAGGTTGGGGGATGATGCAAGATTACTACACATTCCTCAATAGAAATTGCCACCTGAAGCTCAAGCGGGAAATTAGCCAGTAAAATAAGATTTCCTTAGGCAGGTTATTAGTAGACCAATATAATAAAACCCATGCCCCCCCCCCCCCCCCCCCTTCCCCCTTTGCGCAAAGCTGATGTGGTATCTTGAAAAATGGTCCACGATTTGAGAGCAAAGAACAATATGGTGATCACCAATTTCCAGCATGTCCCCAGCCCTGGCGTGAATATGTCACAGATTACTACATTGGCAGAATGGTCCATTGTGTTACATCTCTGTTCTGCATTTTTATCAATATCATTGCATGCAGACAGTCACATTTGTTATTAAATTCCAAAATGTATTTTGATGGCATAGAATCCCACAAAGATATACTGAATCACCATCTATTTCCTCCCAAGCTATTCACAAAGACCTACAATCTTTGTATCCTGCACATGGATCTATGTTGGTTCAGTACATTGAGGAATTGTCGTTATCCTTACCTATGAAGGAGGCATGTAAATGGGGCTTTGATGAATTGGTTGGCTTGCGTGTCACAAGGTCTCTCTTGCAAAACTCCAATATCGTTAGTCTAACGAGAGAGAGAGAGAGAGAGAGAGAGAGAGAGAGAGAGAGAGAGAGATATTTCCCATTGAGTTAAAATTTTGTTAACACAATGTAAAACACAACATTTGACAGATACCCCACTTATGAAATAAACTGTTCAAGGCATATGAGCTGAAGATCATAGACTTATGCATAGATCGCCATCTGGTGTTGGGCTTGGATGTTTGCACTTTGTTTTTGTCTTGGAAGAAGTCTTTGTAGTCACAAGGTAGGTGACTCCTCCTTAGGACAATAGTGCGCATGGGCATCATCTCCAGGCTGTTTTTTTCCGCCATCGGGTTCGGATGTGATTTGCTGCGCTCCGGGTCGGTGCCGGTTTTGAACCCCCTTCAACACGCAATCCCTCTCCACTCGACGGTATTGTCTCGATTGCGTTCCCCTTTTGATGGGCATCTTTAAAAATAACCTCCTCGACCTTCATCGTCGACGCAGGCCATTGGGCCTATCTGCGCCGACCACGCCTGCAGTAATGGAAAGGACTCCTTTCAAAAAATGCCCCGGGTGTGGTGCACACACAGACTTGCACGAGGTTTGTAATCTCTGCCTCTCCCCGGAGTATGAAGACAGAAACTGTGAGGCCTGTGCATCGTTCAGGTCAAAGAAAACCATCGGTGATCGTCGGGCTCGACGTCACGAAATGTCTCGCGGAGGTGTTCTAGGCTAGTAATCACCATTACAAGTGCGCAGCGATAACACTCAATAATTGATTGTCCAGTCTGTACTTTGCTTTATAAAAGTAAAGTACATTTATTAAACACACACACTACCTAATACTATGCACCAATTTACAAATATACATAAGCTCTTGGAATTACTTTGTGACATTGCATAACATGTCCATGGTCTAGTACCAACATTCCCATGTATGCACATCATCTTACCCCCTAATGCAGTGGGTTGACACAACCTGAAGTGAGGGCCTGGCCCACGGGCACCATCCCAGTGGCGACCCACCCCTTCATCTCAACAAGCATTAAAATATGTACACCTGCCCTGGGGACACATAACCCTGACTGATCATCTCAACTGACCATACAGTAGACACCTCTACATCTTAGTGGCTAACATTCCGGGTTGTTCTTCCCCTAACGCAGTAGCAAGAATACATGTTGGGGCATCACTTTAAATGAGGTACTCATCATAGCTGATAACAGTTGTAATGCATTGCAATTAAAGCCCCTAAAAGGTATCAGAGTTGAATCACAGGATTAAGTATATACAGCCAGACACCTTAGTAGGAGTGTCTGGCAACATAACCCCACTTGGCTTATAATTTCACCTTACACAGGTACTTCACATTACACATGTGACTTTCTGCTGTTGATGCCGATGCTGAGCCCTTGAGGGGTTATTCTTTCCAAGTCCCCAGAGACTTAGGGAGGGACTTTATTCCTTCGTGCTGGGGGAGACTGCGTTGCTCCTGCAGCCCCCCTGCACCCTAGCACACACCTGGTGGTGACCCCGGTCTCCTGGGTCCACCACACGCCGAGGACTATCCACTTATCCCTTGCAGGCCGATCCAGGCAAGGCATTATTGGGCGATTCGATCCAGCCCGCGCATAATATAGCAGCGGCTACCCCGCTGTTCCGGGGAGAGCCTTACTGCACGGCTGGAGGCCCCACAGGTCGTCGTCAGGCCTCGGTGGGGGCCTGGTCCCACCCGGACCCCCAGGTGAGTGATGCAGCTCGGGGAGCCCACCCCGACTGCTCCGGCTTATGTTCGGGGGCCTGGTCCCACCTGGGCCCCTGCCACCTCATTTCCCCCTCAGGGTCCAGGTCCCACCCAGGAACCCCGCACAGCAGGCTCGCTGGGGAACCACTTGAGTAGCCCAACCACGGTGGCTCCCGCCGGCTCCCCGCTCAGTCCACACCCTCTGGTATGGCCGCGGGAGCCGGAGCGGCTATTTCGGTCTGCCCACTCCGGCAGGAAGTCACGGAGGCGATCTCCTCTGCGGGTCTTCGAGGGAGTGCGACGGCACTCCCCCTGTCTTCCGGCTGCCTCGGGGGAATGCGCCAGCACTCGCCCCGCCTCCTCCCTCCAGTCAAGGGCCATCTAAATGGGGAGCGCAACGGCACTGCCCGGCTTTGCTTAGTTTTTGCTGGGGGCCAGGATGGGCTCCTGGCACCCTACGGGGGCAAGTTGTCGCACTCCCCGGTTTTGCTACCGCAATTGGGGGCCCGGAGATGGGATCCTGGGCCCGCTCACCATTCCCTAGGTGGTGCAACGGCTCTCCCCGATCTCCATTTTTCGTCTGGCCAGGGTGGGCTCCTGGCACCCCACTGGTAACTTTCACGGGAAGCGCGACGGCCCTCCCTGACTTATGTTCTGCTGGGGGCAGCCCCCGGGACCTAAACCACCCCGGGGGCATTTTCTGGACCGACGGCGGAGCCCCACACGCTATGTCGTTAGTAGGCCAAAGGCCGCCTACCTTCTGGGGGGCATATCTCAGCCCCCAGGGGACTGATCTTCCCAATCTTGGCCTCTTCTTGCTCCTGGTGGCTCCCCAGCCACTGGGAGCACTTTCCTTCGCCCTCTTGATCTCCAGGAAGGTGAATGCAGCAGGCATAAGTATACGAATCTACAGCTCTACATGCCAAGAACAGATGCATACTGGTAAGTAGCATTTTCCATCTTGCCACTCCCACCTTATCAGAAAATAGGTGCAAAGTTTTGTTTGCCACATTGTTGCTTTGGCCTTCCCAGCAAGATGTTGATCGCGATTATGTACAGGTGATAGAATTGTGTAAAGATGAGCCCATGGAACATTATGTTAATATGTTATTCATGGATAATAACATATGAGACAAGTTCAGGGATGTCAAATAAAATTCCATACATAGATGTGTAGATGACATAGGTCATAGATGACTTAGATCCCCAGAGGCTAGGCACTCCATTTATGACATTAGCATTCAAGATAGGCCCCTTATTGATTTAGATCACACAAAGGATGCAAGGGGATTGCCTAATCACACTAACACTAGACCTGGAGAGCAGGACATGATCTCCAAAGCTAGGAAACTCCGAGCAACAGAGCTTGAGAGATTGCAGTTTCAGGGAACACATGACCAGCCAGACTCTAGCATAGGATCTCGTGAGGCTGTGGGAGGATTGACACTACATGATAAGCCATTACTTCAGATGAGCTTTAAATCAGTTTTGTGCACCACAGACCTCACCCCTAGTGAGATAGTTGCTGAAGAAGAGAATAGTTGGCACAGTGTTGTACCATATATGGATAATTTGGCAGAATGGACTGAAGGGCTAGCTCCATAGATTAGTCAGTAACCCCAAGAAGGGTCCTTTGATCCACGTGACGGGGCAAGTACTGAGGATGTCCCTGATATGCAAGGGGCCTGGAGAACCCCCTATGTTCCTTGTCCACAGGTGGGCAAGGAGAATCTTAAGACATTGTTAATGCTGCTTACAGAGGGAACAGGGAAATGGATTATAGCTTTTGAAAAGCAAACTGCAGGCATCACCTTGACAGTAGGAGATATGACATGCTTGCGTAGCTCTCTTATAGGAGATAAAACAGACACTGTTCTTCAGAAAGCTGGAGTGAGAAATGTTACTTTCAATGAGATTAGATATGATGGATCTCCATTTAACTTAGTTAGGACAGTTGTTTGGGATCACTTGAGGAAAATCCACCCTGACAGGCCAGACATTGGGTCCATCATGGCTCAATCAATGCATCAAAATGAGGACCCTGCTCAGTTTCTCAGCAGTATCAAAGAAAAGTGGACCCAAGAAGTAGGTCTGCATTGGGAAGTAACAGGAGGAAATGCCATATCATTTTACAAGGTAGTGAAGAAAGGGTTACCCTCTGATGTACAGGACAATATTGATAATGTAGTGGCATTGAAAACCAAGCCCTAGATGATAGAGATACAGGCACATATAATTAATCTTTGTAATAAAAAGCAGGAGAAGGAGAGAAATGAGCAGGAAGTGACAGAGCAAGCAGCAGCAAAGTTAGTGAAGCAAAGGCTGGTAAAGAAAGGAGCAGTGGTTGGAGCTGTAGTAGCAGTCACCACTCAGATGACTGCTGTGTCTGCAGTGTCTGTGGGATCGGTCGCAGGGACCACCTAATACCAGTGCCCACAATATCAGATTAATGTAAGGGCACAAGGAAGTTGTAGAGGAGGACGAGGAGGAATAGGAAGAGGCAGGATAGGTCCCCAAATGATGGACCAAGTATGTCATTACAGTCACAGCTATGGACATTTTTGGCTGACATTGCAGAATTAAGAGATGGGATGAACAAAATGGCAGGACAGGAGTTTACAACCAAACTAAAACACAGCAGTACAGTCAAAGCCACAAATAATATATGTACCTCAGACGCCAACACAAAACATGCAGCAATCAGTAATGCCTCAAGCACAACAAGTGCTACCACAGCACAGTTACCAAGAACACACAATGGTGACTCCACCTCAAAGTGGACAATGAAGTGTGGTTGTGAGAGGAGGAAATCCTCCTCAAACAAATTATGTGGGAGGATACGCACAATGAAGGTGCCCACAGAGTATGTCTGTGTGTCCAGTATTCTCAGTGATGCACAAGCCAGATGAATAACCCACTGTGACGGTAGCTATCAATAACATGAGGTATGTGTTCCTCGTAGATACGGGAGCAACTCGATCATGTATTAGAGAGGCAGACTTTCCAATCTCTAATAGATCAATGGACACACAAGGATTCTCTGGGGAAGTAATGAGGGTTCCATTTACTAAACCAGTACAGATGGAAATAAGAGGGAGGTACACTGATGGCGGTTTTCTGTTTTCTGAAACAGAGGATACAGAGAAACTCCATTCCTGCTCACAGCTCAAAGTCCCTAAGGTTTCTGTAATAGCGTAAACATTTCCAATCATTTCCCAAAATTATACAAAATTACATACATGTAGAAGTTTAAAAAAAATACTTCATTGGTTTATATGTCTCATAAAGCTTTTTTCAACGATTAATTTTATTTTATATATATATATAAAAATAAAAATTAATAAAAAGAAAAGAATGAACATTATGATGGGAAAATAATAATTCATGAGCAGTACAATGCCTGTTTAAATTCTGCTTACAAGAAATTTACAATTTGCTTTTGATTGAAGCAACCTATCTAAAGCAACCCCAATGCATTTCGGGTTGAATAACCCTTCTTCAGGGAAAATTTGTTTAGTGTGCCAGTAATACAAGTTTACATCAGTCTTCTGTAGCTTCCTGCCGGAACAATAAAAATAGAGAATGACTAAGTATTAGTACCTTATGATGAATCGGTGTACATAGATATTACGGTATCTGTGTCCGCACTGTGACCATCCATGTGCCGACACAAAACATACTCCAGACCGTGTGAATGTGACTCAAGCTTCACCTACTGCAAAAGTGACATGTGTGTGCAAGTGCTCATGAAATACATCTAGACACAGAAAACATCTGTGAAAAACTTGTGAGAAATTCCGTGTAAGTTCACCAGTGCGAAACTCTCGATGTGTAGTAACCTAATATAAAAAGCCAATTGCCTGAATACCTCGAGAGTTCAAATTGCCAGCTTCCTATCAAGGTGGAAGCATGTTGTTAGCTAGATGGGGAAAGAAAACCACCCGTAAGCCTCAATGCAGTGCTCAGCTGATCACAAAGTGTGCTGAGAAGATACATTTCTTACTGAAAAAGTGGCTGTTCCACTGAAGAATCCGTAAAGTAATCCAAACTACTTAGTCCCAATCTACAAGACGATTGCAGTCTCAAGCATATAAACAAAAGTGAAACCATAAAATACTGTTCGGGAGTCCCCCATACACAATTCAAATTGTATGCCTTACCCAAAGGATGCGGCTCAATCTGATAACGAAATCTGAAACAAGTACATGCTTGTTACTTAGCGATACGCTTCTTAATATCACAACTGTCTCACTGCAAAATGTGGTGAACTTGCGCAACTCACCAGCGTATGACGTAACGTCGTCCTCTATCACATGACCCCTTGGTGACGGCAGGGCATCACGCTGTCCTAATGTATCGACCCCAGACCACTCCCCGAAGAGGTGCTCAGTGTGAGATTCAAAAAATCCACTAACTTTATCAATAAGGACAGAACAAGCTTCCAGCCATTAATAAGGGGTATTTAAAAATACAAACGGTGTGCGTCAAGAGAATAGTGTGTATACGCAAAATGGTATATGTGAACTAACTAATATATAAGTGACACGGGAGCAATAGGAACTGTATGATGTATGGGATGGTTCTAACATGTGCAAAATTAATGGTGGGACAGTGAATGCGGACACAGATGTACAATCTCATAAAAGCGAAAATAAACACTTGTAATACAGTATTCACAGAAATTAAAAGTCTTTCTATAAGAAGCATAACATTTCATAATGGTCATTAAGACCTTTGGGTCATAGAGTTACAAGGTAGTTGAGTGTGAAATTCTATCCCTGTACGGGCAATGATTTTCTCTAGAATGGTAAATCTGAGTTGTGGAATTGTGTGATGTATATCAATCTATTGTGTGGCTAAACATGAATTCCTGTTTGTGCGGATCATGCTTTTGTGTTCAACTATTCTTACTTTGATTCTACGTAAAGTTCTACCTACGTAAGTCAGTCCCCATGGACATTGAATGGCGTATATTACTCCCTCAGTATTGCAATCCGATGAGTGTTTCAGGCTGATCTTTTTCCCAGTGTGAGGGTGAGAGAAAGTATTGCCAGTTATAACGTTGTAGCATTGACCACAGTTCCAACATTTCACCATGCCTTTGTATATTTGTCATTCTTTGGGAGGTGCCGTCTTCAGGAATTCCCTCAAATTCTTCGAACGTGTGTGAGCAAAGAGGGGTTAATCTACAAAAACCGATCTGAAAACTGTTTCCTGCTCCAAGATCTCCCATCTTCTCAAAATCGTCTTTTTAATTTTAGTTGCTTGATATGAATGTTTCAACACAAAAACCTTGTTTGTTGCTAGATTTCAGTGTACTTGACAGTAAATCCTCACAACGCTTTTGATTAACTATGTCTCTTGCTGATTGCAATACCTCAGATGGATATCCCCGTTTGGTGCATCTCTCTGATTGCTCCTGTATTAAAGTTTCAGCCTGTGATGTATTGGAAGAGATTTTTTTTAATCCGGATAAACTGGGAAACTGGTAAATGTCTCTTCAGAGATAAGGGTTTGAAACTGGCTAAGTAAAGAGCGTTGTTTCTGCCAGGTTTTTTGTAGACCGATGTTTGCAAACCTGTTTCAGTGTTAAAAAAATGTATTCTGATTGTATGGATGTTATAAGTGAATTGAATGTGAAGGTTACATTCGTTAAGTGTGTGAATGGTGTCCTCAAGTTCCTGACGATCCATTTTCCAAATCTCCAGTACATCATCAATCAAGCGCATATAGGCCACAGTACGCTTTTGCCATGCCTCATTGTAAAGAATTAACATGTGTTCAAAGTATGCCATGTATATATTAGCATACAAGGGCACTCCTGGAAGGCCCATGGATGTTCCGGTTCTTTGTAAAAAATAATTCCCATTCCATGAGAAATAACTGTGATATAGTGAAAACTAGAGTAATTGTAATAAGAAGACTCCATTCAAATCGTCCTTTGGATTAGTCAGCAATCTCCACTCTACAGCCTCCAAACCCTCCCCATGGAGGATCGAAGTGTATAGGGTAACTACATCAATGGTACATAGCCATATGTCCTTCTCCAGCTGCCCCATCTAATCTGTTATGGGGAGATCCTATTGTTGAAGTTAAATATGACCATTCATTTTGATTCTGATGGTACCATGATTTGTTCAACCCCTGGAGTTTCACCTTCCAGGATTATAGCAGTAACAGTAGATTCCTCTACTGAATATCAAATGAGGGTGTGACCTGCTGATATGGAAGCTTTTACTACAGCAGTATATACCATCAGAGTTACTAGGAATGGAGGTCCAGTTATCCAAATATTTCCCTTTCCGGCAACAAGGGCAAGATTCTTGGATACCTGACACCAAGTTAATATTGCAAATCGAGGCCTTAGATGTAACACCAACCTTTGGTGCTCTGATAGCCAGGGACCATAACCATGTTTTATGGGCATGCGTTGTATTTATTGAGCCAGATGAAATGGTTAGGGAAATATTGTATGATCAACTGTTTGGCGATTCTAAGAAAACAGTTGTAGTCTTTCAGGATGACATACCATTGAGAACAGTATTAGAAGTAAGGACGCCCACACCAGGTAGAGCTTTTGATTCTGTTACAGAAAAAGATCTGTCTCAAGTACCAGACACCTTGTGAACTAAGGGTCCCTATGACGTAGGCCTTATTCGTACTGCTACACCATTCAGAATTACATTATAGGAAGATGCTAGCTTATCTAGAGTGAGGCGATATCCTCTTGCTAAAGAAACAGATAAGGTAATGGCCCCTACTGTACAGGCACTCCTAGAGCAAGGAGTGATTTACCCTGTAGTATCTCCTTGTAACTCCCTAATTTTCCCGGTTAAGAAGTCTAAGGGCAATACTTGGCATATGGTTCAAGACCTGCATCCCTGAACAATGTAGTAGTACTAGAATGTCCAATTGTTCCTGACCCCTCCACTATACTGACAGATTTACCTCACAGTGCTAAATATCTCTCTGTTATAGATCTGAAGAATGCCTTTTTCAGCGTCCTTCCCCATCCACACAGTGTTCTATCGCTGGACTCCGTATTTGTATCCTTGTTTACCCTAAGGTTATTGTGAGCATCCTAGCATTTTCATCAGTGGTGAAATTCTGTCAAACTTTCAATGTAACAGTACATTGTTGCAGTATGTCAATGATATACTAAATTGTAGTCCTATAGAACAGCAGTGTAGGAAAAATACCATATCTCTTTTGGTTACTCTCACACAGAGAGGATACAAGGTAGAAAGAGACAAAGTTCAGTATTGGCAGGAAGAAGTGCATTATTTAGGGCAATTATTGTCAGCTTCAGACCGACGAGTAACCTCTGAAAGAGCACCATCTGTTCGTCAAATTACTGAGCCAGAAACTATTAATGGAATGCAGAAGTTCCTTGGTCTCGGTAATTATGTGAGACAGTAGGTTTTTGTTTACAGCACTTTAATAGCACATTTGCTAGCTTCTATCAAAGAAGCAAAAGATAGGAATGAAAAGCCAGAAATGAGAGAGATTGTTCAGAAACTGAAGACTGAAATAACAAATGCTCCAACTTTGGGAACTGCTGAGGAGTTTTATCTCTTTTGTCATTGCACTGGTCAAATGATGACAGCTGTCCCTACGCAGAAATATTCTTTAGGACACAACTCCATTGTATATTTTAGTGGACTGTTGGATTCAGTGATGAGAGAACATTATCCTTGCGAGCAAGCTCTCACCACTGCAGCCATCGCAGTGCATAAGAGCACCCCGATTATTATGGGGATATCCTTAACGCTCTATGTAGAGCATGCAGTGTTTGCTACCATCCGGAAGGATAAGACTACTCTGACTACACAGTGTGTCAGAATATGAGGTGATACTGTCACTACCATCTTTGAAGGTTGTGAAGTGTCTTACAGTGAATCCTGCGACATTTTCCTGCTCACCCTATATTAGACGATGATGCGCATGACTTCCTAATGAATCCAGTCAAGCAATAGAGGAGCCTATAACAGGTAGCATTCTCTGTTTTGTTGATGGTTCTTCTACTAATGACCATGATACCTGAGTAAGGCACACAAGTTAGAGCACAACAGTATGATTCTTTAAATACACTCCACATAGTAGAGCAGTTAACACTACCAGCACACTATACTGCACAAGCAGCAGAATTAATAGCCTTGATAGCGGCTCTTAAGCAAGGAGTAGGAAAGTTCATCACAATTTATTCAAATTCATCATATGTGAATACAGCTGTAAATTCCAGCATTTTGAGATGGAGTAGGAGATGTATCCTCAACGCAGACGGAAGTCCTGTTAAGCATAGGAATCTCCTGGCAGCTCTAATAGAGGCATTTGTGTTACCACTGGCACTGGCAGTTGTGAAATGTGCAGCACATAAAAATGGACAGGATTTTGTGTCACGGGGCAATGCACTAGCAGATTGGGCTCCTAAAGATGCATCTAGGCGCACACCCCACCTGTGCCATCGGATAAACAACATGCCACTGTTTTGGTGGTTCAGACTGCCTTGCTGTCTGAATCTTAGTCTAACTCTACCACAGACAATGTCACGCCTCATTATGCTGAGACGACGTGCTTACATCTTCGAGAGTTGCAGGAGGGTGCTCCATCCCATGAAAAACCTTTATGTGAGGCTAGAGGATGCTCCCAGTCCAGGGATGACCTAATATATAGACACATTTCCACAGGTAAGCCAGTGACGCCTCAGGCTTTACTTATGATAGGTCTTGATCAATTGCATTTACCAGCTCACGTAGTGTAGTAGTTGAAACATCCCCTAAAGGGGGGAATGTTATGGTAGAAATTAAATATGAAACTACCGCACAACAGCAGAGAGCGTGACACAGCTATGCATGGTAAAAGTGCAGACAGGCCAAAAACCTATGCTGATGAAAAAGAGGTGAAGAGTTATAGAAAAACCTGTATTTGACAAGTTTTCCGGAATGTATGGCTTTTGCACACAGGCACGCCTGTATGTATTCTGTATTTTCAATGGGTTAAAACATGATTAGACAATGGGATGCCGCAATACTAAAAAATTGTTTTTACATTGCCAAGAGGAACCTGTCTTTTTCTTTATTTTTAGGTTACCCTGCAACATAAAGTTGTTTTATCAACCCACCCATGCAGGTAGAACAGCAATAACAGCTGTTTTTCAACATTAACAGCTGGTTTTCAAAATATTTCAATCCCAAAATATGCCCAAGACTATTGCTCACAGTATTTGGTTTGCAGGAAAACAACATGGGGAAAGGAACTGTGGTTACAAGAAGTCATTCTTCTTTAGCTCATGGACCGTTTTTGAGGTTTCAAATCAACTTTGTAGAGGTGCCACTTTGTGGAGAATACAGATATGTGCTAACATTGATCTACATGTTCTCAAGATGGGTGGAAGACTATCAAACACGCAGGTACAACGCTATGACTGTGGCAAAACTGTTGCTTGAAGAACTTATCCTGCGGCATGGGGTACTGATGTACATAGCAACTGATAAGGTGGACACTTCTTAAAAGAAATCATGAAGCTTATATTTAAGGCTGTTGGCATCCCACAGAGACTGCATTGTGCTTTCACCCACCATCTTCGGGGATGGTGGAATGCTTGACATAATAAAAACAATTTGGTGAAGTTGTGTACATCCACCATCTTGAAATGCCCTGATTCCCTACGTCTGATGCTAATGAGCATCTGTTGCATGCCGAATAAAAAGACAGGTTTATTCCCCCATGAGATCTTGAGATTTCCTGGCATGCCTGCAACTGTGTTGCCGTCTAACTGATTACTTGATCATGGACTATTGCAAAAGACTGTCTGATGTTATGCACTCCATGTTTCGCCATGTCCAGCAAGCGGCCCCAAAATCTAAGACTGCTGCCTGTCATAGTCTAGAGCCTGCAAACTGAGCCCAACTGACGAGTCACTTCTGGAAGAATTGCCAATAGGCCCAGTGGAAGATTCGCTGGTAATGAACACTGCTGTTAAACGTCAAAACCTACAAACATGGGTACACTCATCCCATTCTGAGTAAGAGCACCAGAGGAGGATGTCCAAGACCCTGAAGGTGAGCTGCGCCAGTCAGTGGTCACTTCAGAAATGACAAGCCAATTATAAGAAATCAACAAAAGTGGGGCATTGAAACGAGTCAATGAAGAAGGAAAGAGGGATCAGGGGCAGAAGATTGAGGGCTGAGTCCACCACCTTCACAATTGGACTGCACCTGGTGTTGCTGATGAATATGATCAACCAGTAGAAAGCAATAGGTTCTCCACCCATCTATGCCTCCTATGACGAAATGGAATGATGAAAAAGAAATGCATCTTATCCTCAAAATGAGTATTGAGAAAACCTGTGTCCAGTTGGTACAAATGTACAACTCGATTATGAATGTGGCAAACTGTTGGAAAAGCACTCTCGTGCCAGCCTCACTAGCTGAAGGAGTTACATAGGTCAAAGACTACTTTGCTTTTTATTGTCATGAGTCATTTACCTTTCCTTGCTAATTTACGAGTATCCAAAACATTTCATGTGGAACAAAAAATGTAAAATGTTCGATGAGAAACCAAAATAAATTACATTTTCAGTGCCTCAGTATGTGCAATGCATGTTGTCTGAAGAGGCAAAAGAATTTTTAGCTTCAACGAAAATGATTCTTGACATATACAAAAGGATATAATGAACCTGTTTCAAAGGAAAGTGCTTCATCACTAATGCATCTAGCTTTGAATTTATGGCGTGAAAGGGTAGGAACACTTTACATAGTACATAAAGGAAATATAAAAGTGGGAAAGCAACAACACACATACTTTTAACATGCAAGAACAATTTACATTGAGATAGAGTTAAGAGTTATTGTGAGATATATCCTGTTTCCAGAAGAAAGCCTTACTTCTCATTACCAGCTGGGTGTGACGACCCCTGCTATCTTGCTTTAGTAGCTCCATGTATGCACCACACTAAACAGTTGCAGAACGTTTTCTTTATCTGCCAAAGGAGGGATGCAGGGTAAGACACTTTAGACATTTCTCTGCGATGGTTCCTCCAGTAGGGGTAGCATTATATGTAGTAAGAATAAGGAATCAACCTCAATTAATAGAGACTGGCTATTGTCACAACTGCACCGTTATCTAATATTAATGAAGAAATAATCGCAATGCGCAGCATGATTTTGCAGAATATAATGGCATTGAATCTGATTTTAGCTAAGGAGGATGCTGCACTTTTATCCGTGACAATGTATGGAACATATAATATCCTTTAATATCTCAAAGGTTTCATGGAGAGCGTATGAGATGAGTAAACCAGGATTTTGGGAAAAGATCAGAGACAAGTTACAGGCGATATGAAAATCGAAAAAGAGAGGGAGTAAAAATTCCAGGAGGAGGCCATATTTAAACAATATTGAGTGGTGAAAAGGTTGACGCGGTGTCAAAAGGAGAGAATTGTGGGTACCTAAGCCACAAGCACAAAAAACAAACCGACGCCTTGTCTGTGTCGCATGAATTACTACAGCACTAATGCACGCTCGAGCTTCCAGCAACTAACAATCAAAGGTATTTTGCAGGGTTCAGCTCCGGATGGCATGGGAAGTCTAGGGCGTGAGATATGATGCTCACTTTGTCATTTGCATGAACTTCTGATGGTTGCATCTGCTGTGGAAATGTTTAACAAATGTTATCAATGTACCTGGAAGGAGTTGCTACACGTATAAAATGCACATCTGTTTGTCTTTCCTGAGAACTGAACTTTTTTTTTTTAAACAGTTTTTATTGTTTTTTTATCAGTGTAACAGTACATGTACAATTTGTTTTCTTTCATGTAGAGGCATACATTAATGTTTGCATTTCACACATTTCAGTACAGTATAAATTGATTAGTGCCCATAAGCATGTAATATAGTATACGTGCATGTAATAGACATGTGGGCCTGCAAATGTTCGTCATCTATGGGTAATCTCTAGATAGCACGTGTTCGGAAACAGTTCCCCAATAAACATTTACATCAAAAAACAATAACATTCCTTTCCCTTTTTTTCACTTATGGGTACATCGCCTTTATATCTACATTGTATCATGCTACCCGCCCTATGGGCTTGTTTCAGGTTCAGACAGTTCTTGCGGGGGTTCACATATGTTTCCCCGGTACTCATTCCATTTCCCCCAGATTTTGGACCATTTTTTCAGACACCCCCTATGTACATATACAGCCCTTTCTGCTACCATCGCCGCATCTATGTCATTTCCCCACTGTGCTCTTGAGGGTATTAGGCCGGATCCCCATTTTCTAGCATTGTTTCGCTTTGCAAGTGCCATGCCCAGTGTTGCCCAGGTCTGTAGCCCCCCGATTGAGGTCTGTAGGCAACCAAATATTTAATATGCAACACCTAGGTTCTGGCTGTACTTCTACCCCGCTTGCTCCTGAAATGTCCGACATTACATATGTCCAATCGCCATTCCGTACTTTTCTTGCAAGGCTTCAAATGTGATGATTGCTCCCCGACTCCATAGGTCTCCTATCTAGAGATACCAATGAGGTCCCATTGCCTAAATCCCTTAGTGTTAGCCAAGGTACCAAGATGACGTGTGTCCCAGAGTGGGGTGGCAAGTGTGAGCACTCCCTCCCATCCCAGGGCTCTTTGAGCTGTGTGCCAAATCTTAACAGTGTGGGCCGTAGGGCCCGTGAGCGTGTGACGTTGTTTGTTAGTGTATAGGGCCTTCATCAGTTTTTCTGTGGGGAGTATAGTCCTGTCAAGGCTGTAGGCTGGGTCATGTTGCGGAGTATGCAACCATTGGTTGATTACCGTTAGTTGTGCGGCCACTTTAACATTTAACACTTGGCAGTGCGATCCCCCCATCGTACCAGCTGCGGATTAGTTTGGAGTGTGCTATACGGGCCGGTTTTCCATCCCATAATAGTGAAGAGATTTCTGCGTCTATTGCCTTAAAGTAAGTGATAGGAATCGGAAACGGGGTATTTTGTAACGCATAGAGGCATCTTGGGAGCGAAAGCATTTTGAAGAGCGCTGCCCTTCCTAACAGTGTCAGTGGGAGGGAGCGCCAGTGTGTGACATCTGATTTGAGCCTCTGTAGAGGTTTCAGTAAGTTTTCTTTCATAAAAATTGAGTCTTGTGGCGTGACATAAATTCCAAGGTATCGGAACCCTCTGGTTACTGTTTGTAGTGTACAGGCAGAAGGTAGCATGGGCATTTGACCGTGTAGTAAGTATAGGAGCGATTTCGTCCTATTAATTGTGTAGCCTGATACTTCCCCATATTTCTTGAGGACGTCCAGCAGGGCTGTTAGGGATGTGGCCGGGGACATTAAGTATATCAATACATCATCGGCGTAGAGGGAGATGCGGTCTTCCCAACCCGTCTCCCATGTGATCCCACGGATCATTGGTTCCGTGCATATTTTCACAGTCAATGGTTCCAATATGAGTGTGAATAAAAGTGGGGACAACGGGCACCCCTGTCTTGTACCGCGACCTAGCGTGATCGTACGCGATGTATGGCCATTGGCAACCACTTGAGCTAGGGGTGCCGTATATAGCAGTTTAATCCAGCCACAGAATTTGGGGCCAAATCCCATCTTTCTGAGCACTGCAAAAAGGAAAGGCCATTCCACAAGGTCGAACGCCATGGTTGCGTCTAGGGATAGAATGGCCGTTTCTTCACGCAGCATTGGAATGCGGTGAAGTACCCCATTAAGACGTCGCAGGTTAAGAGATGTATTCCGCCCGTGCATAAAGCCCGACTGGTCCGGGTGTATTAATGTGGCTGTAGTCGTAGTCCCAATAGTTTCGCTAACACTTTCGCGTCTGCGTTCAATAGTGAGATCGGTCGATATGAGTACGTCTGGTCAGGCGGTTTGCCAGGTTTATGAATTGCGACAATGGTGGCCAATCGCTGATCAGCCGTTAGTGTACCCTGTGTTAAGCAGTCATTATACATGGGGAGCATGTTAGGGATGAGTTGTCGTGCCATTGTTTTATACAGTTCTACCGGTAGGCCGTTTGGTCCCATTGCTTTGCCTGTGTGTAAGGCTGCTAGTGCCTTCCCCAATTCTTCCACCGTTAAATCACTCTCTAGAGCTTGAGCGTCTTCCTGTGATAGAGTGGTAAGTGGTATGTCATGTAGGAATTGCATGCTGTCCTCTTCTGTCACATTACCACGTGCAGTGTATACCTTTTCGTAATATGAGGCTAGTTCTTCAACTATCCTTTGGGGGAGGTAGTATGTGTGCCATCAGGCAGTGCTAATTGGGCTATCCATCTGTCCGCTCTATCCTTCCTTTCAAGCCATGCGAGCATTTTCCCTGTCTTATCTCCCAGTTCGTAAATCCTATGTAGGGTATCAGTGTGCCTAGCTTTAGCCATTTCTTCTGCGTGTGCCCTGTATTCGCGAGATGCAAGGGCGAGTGTTTACGCTGTGTCATCTGTATTTTTGTCCACCCTAAGCGTGGAAGGGTATACTCAGATGTGAGTCCCTTGCTCATTGCACCATCAGGATTCAGGCAAGCCGGGCGGAAGACGGCTGAAATGCCAGAAACCGGTCCCCGGAAGCCTGTTTCCTTCCCAGTGTAAGAATTGGCTTTTGTAGTCTGGTCTGCCCTGTTCCCATGATGCACTGGGCCAGGGACAGACTAATTTGCATACAGCCAGGTTCTGAAACTGGGATGGTGCAATGAGCTAAAAAACGGTGTTGGATCTAGCCCTGATCTCTTGACTGGGTGAGAGTATTCTGCTTAATTAAGAAACTCTATCCATCACCACCCCTTGTTGTAAATATTTTTGTCCACCCTAAGCGTGGAAGGGTATACTCAGATGTGAGTCCCTTGCTCATTGCACCATCAGGATTCAGGCAAGCCGGGCGGAAGACGGCTGAAATGCCAGAAACCGGTCCCCGGAAGCCTGTTTCCTTCCCAGTGTAAGAATTGGCTTTTGTAGTCTGGTCTGCCCTGTTCCCATGATGCACTGGGCCAGGGACAGACTAATTTGCATACAGCCAGGTTCTGAAACTGGGATGGTGCAATGAGCTAAAAAACGGTGTTGGATCTAGCCCTGATCTCTTGACTGGGTGAGAGTATTCTGCTTAATTCAGAAACTCTATCCATCACCACCCCTTGTTGTAAATATTTTTGTCCACCCTAAGCGTGGAAGGGTATACTCAGATGTGAGTCCCTTGCTCATTGCACCATCAGGATTCAGGCAAGCCGGGCGGAAGACGGCTGAAATGCCAGAAACCGGTCCCCGGAAGCCTGTTTCCTTCCCAGTGTAAGAATTGGCTTTTGTAGTCTGGTCTGCCCTGTTCCCATGATGCACTGGGCCAGGGACAGACTAATTTGCATACAGCCAGGTTCTGAAACTGGGATGGTGCAATGAGCTAAAAAACGGTGTTGGATCTAGCCCTGATCTCTTGACTGGGTGAGAGTATTCTTCTTAATTCAGAAACTCTGTCCATCACCACCCCTTGTTGTAAATATTTTTGTCCACCCTAAGCGTGGAAGGGTATACTCAGATGTGAGTCCCTTGCTCATTGCACCATCAGGATTCAGGCAAGCCGGGCGGAAGACGGCTGAAATGCCAGAAACCGGTCCCCGGAAGCCTGTTTCCTTCCCAGTGTAAGAATTGGCTTTTGTAGTCTGGTCTGCCCTGTTCCCATGATGCACTGGGCCAGGGACAGACTAATTTGCATACAGCCAGGTTCTGAAACTGGGATGGTGCAATGAGCTAAAAAACGGTGTTGGATCTAGCCCTGATCTCTTGACTGGGTGAGAGTATTCTGCTTAATTCAGAAACTCTGTCCATCACCACCCCTTGTTGTAAATATATCTGTGGGATCTGAGGCATGGGCTATTTCTGCTGTCAGGACGGCCGTTTCAAACGCTTCAATGGTCTCCCTTTGGTTCTTTTTGTGTCTAGTGATAGTGGAGATGGCATGTCATCTGATGACCGATTTATATGCCTCCCAGAGGATTGACGGTGAGTCAACTGACGACAGGTTTTCTTCAAAGTAGTGCGTGGTTGCAGTGTTTAATGCCTTTGCGATTTTGTGGTTTTTCAAATAGCCTGGATAAACCGGGTAGATTCTCTGCCGTCTCGTGGGTCGTGTTGTGTAGGTGAGTTGAACTGGGGAGTGGTCTGATATCCCTCTTGGTAGATGTTCTATGGTCGTTACCATTTCAGGAGGTATTGCTAGTGTTAACATATAGTCTATTCGGGAGAGACTGTTATGGGCTCCCGAGTGAAATGTGTAGTGGCAGTCAGTCGGGTGTTTAATCCTCCACATGTCCACCAGCCCCATTGCGTCTTGAAATTCTTTAAAGATTTGGCTTGGTCTGGTTGTTTCTCGAGGAGGTTGGCGATCTATTGCCGTGTTAAGTACTGCGTTAAAGTCGCCTCCCATGATCAGGTTCCCTTCAGGGAGTTCGAGTAGTAATTTCCCTAGATCTTGAAAGGCCCCTTGATGTAGTGTCGGGGGGATATATACTGATAGTATATTATATGTCCGTCCCTCCCATTGACAGGTGACTGCCGCAAAGCGCCCTTGATCGTCTGCCCATGTATGTTTGATTATCAATGGAGCACTCTTGTTGATGAGAATTCCGACCCCCCGGGAGCCGGATGAAAACTCCGCATGCGTGACCATTTTGAAGCCCCAACGATTCAGTGCCTTACTAGCCATGCCTGTCAGGTGTGTTTCCTGTAGTAGGACCATTGTGGGTGCCCTTCGTTTTAAATATTGCAGGACCAGTCCCCATTTAATTTTATGTCCCAGCCCGTTTACATTCCAGGAAATAATTGTCAGTGGGGGGGGGGATATAAATTTTTGCAACTGGGGATTAGGTTCCGATATATTGTTTTCCACCATAGTGTCCGGTGTGTAGGTGTATCCATAGTACTGTGGAGTGTGCCCGTGCCAAAGCCGATGTTAAGCTAATGCCTGGGGAGAAAGCTAGGGCGCTTAACATTCGTCCCATAGGGTGGGTGTAATGCTTATATAGAATGAGGAACGTCCGATGAGAGCCGGCTTCATTCGAGGCAATATGTCTGAATGTGTGTAGAAGAGTCAGAGTGTATGTGGCATGTATACATGAAAGAACTATCCAAGCCTGGAACATAGAACAAAAACAAACCAAACTCAGTATGTGCGAACCCCTTGCCCCCCTCCCTGCCTGGTGGATAAAGAACCTTCCACCTCCCCAACTGAGCAGAGTGCTTATAGTCCCAACTTATGAGTATTGTTCGTGGGGGTGAGACTTCTGTGTCCTTCGTCGAGTCCCTCTCTCCGAAAATACCATGCAGTGTCGTTTTAGATTAGGATTTCTTACCTGCATGAATCCCTGTGTCCGTGATCTGAGTCTTACCATGTTCGACCATCCACGACTGTGGTTAAGTAGTCTCTCATCTGTCTGGTATACCTCATGCCCTGCCAAAGAGTGCAATCAGATGTCCCAGTCAAATAAGCAGTAGCCACGGTGTCGGGTGGAGTCCGCAGTGTCCGCTGTGTGACGTCTCATGTCTATTCGGTCTCGTCGGTTGCCTGTGGGCTTCTATTTCCGCTGTTTCGCTGTGGGTCGCGATTCCTGGGTCCTCTAGCTGGTCTCCATCCCTCCAGCCAAAACTGGGCGTCCCGCAGCGATTCAAAAAACCATGTTTTTCCTTCCGATTCGACTCGTAGCTTTGCAGGAAAGATCATTGAGTATTTGAGTTCACGAACTCTCAGTTCTTTCTTTATATCCGTGAAGCCTCTCCTTTGTTGGGCCACTGCCGCTGTGTAATCTGGATAGAAATTAATTTCTGAATTATCAATTGTTATCGGGGGGCGTGTGCGTGCTGCTTGTAAAATAGCGTCCCGGTCCTTGAAGTTGAAGATTCGCGGCAAGATCGGACGGGGTGGAGCCCCCGGTTTGGGCTTTCCTCCGGGTACTCGGTGGGCTCGTTCCACTGAGAAATAGTTCAATAACCCCTTGGGTTTTAGCTGATTGTGTATGAGGTCCTCAACGTAGAGGTCTAGGGCTGGGCCGTCTGCCGTTTCTGGTACACCTATCAGGCGTACGTTTTGCGCCGTGAGCGGCCTTCCTGATCGTCAAGTTTAGCCCTCAGTGTGGCATTATCATCTTCTAGTTTTTGGACTCTACGCTGAAGGTCCGATGTGTCTCCCACGAGCCCGGTAGTTGTCTTCTCCACCTCCACGAGTCGGTCTAACATCTTCGCAAAATCTGCCCTTATCAGGGAGACGTCTGTAGATATTGTGCCCATTGAGGATTGCATCATCTTTAGTGTTGCCATCACATCTTGCAGGGTGACCTTTTCAGCGTCATTCGGTGCGCCATTGGGCTGGGGGTGGCGTCCGCTGTATTTCCCCTCTTGGATTGTCTGGTGGGTCTATGTGGTAGACGAATTTGTCTAGCTTTGAGGCCTGATGGCCTCTTGTCCCCCTGCCACTCATTATGTAGGCCACAGGATATGGTGCGCTGAGTGATTTTAGGGTTCGCCCAGAGTTAGTTCAGCGACTCGTCAAAGCAGTAAGTTCTTCACAGCAGTCACTGGGAGAGTAGGGCAGGGCGATCGTGTTCTGTAAGTGGGTAGATCGGGTGCTTTTAGCTGTGTTAGCAGCTGTTAGCGTCCTCCTGGGTTAGCCCTAACTCCTGCCCAGTGGTGTCGAGGTCGCCACTGTAGTAATCCTTAGGGTAGTAAATGTGGCGCTTTTCTTGGTCCATGCCCCTCCTTCTGCGGCCAGAGCGTTGCATCGGCCTATGGCTGGGATGGTACGTTATGGCGTCACTGCGACTTGTGGATATGCCGGACTCCAGTGGCCGAAGTTGGTGTCGTGTGTTACTCCCAAGGGATGTGCCCCTCCGTCTGTGGCCGAGATGCTGTGGTGGCCTGTGGTAGGATGGTCTGTTGGGGAGTCGCTGTGGCTTGTAGTTATGCCGTAGTCTAGGGACCGGTTGTGGCCACGTGTGTCACTCCGTCGCAGGCCCGTACCTGCCGGAGGCCGCCCTTCCCCACCGGTGCGCTGCTTGCTTTTTCTCCCCTCTAAGTGGAGAGTCGTATAGAGTCCAGCGGGGGGTTATTCTATGTCTGCTGAAGCTGTGGCAGCGCTGCGGGAGTGTAGCTCCGGGGCGTACCTGCGAGCTTTCGTGCGACGGCCTCCGCTTCAGGGTACTTGCCTCGCTGGGTCTTCCTCCCACTTTAGTCCCCGGCTCCTGGCGCCAAAGTAGGCCTCAGGGTTCACGTCGGTGTCGCTCCTCGAGTTTTCGGTGCACAGGGACACGGGTCGGTTCGTTGTGCACCGGAGGATCAGCCGTATCAGGTGGTGTGGTGCAGGAATTGCGGTGATGCGGATAAATGTGCGGATTTGATGAGGGAGGGCTCTTTAGTCACAGAGCTGTGTTATGCTGCGGCCATCTTGGCTGGTTGGTAGCCACGCCCCCGAGAACTGAACTGTTGAGTGATTTTTCATTGTTGTATGTATGAGAATATGACTTCCTGTGATTAGTCTTTTTTTCTCCAATATCTTTTGGGAGCTCCAGAAGCTTCATGTAATTTAGATGAATAAAACTTTGCTCTCAAAAAATGATCTTGCTTATGAATTTTATTTAAAGTTGAGGCATTGGTATCCTCCGGTTGAAACTAGGGCTCACATTTTTTAAACATACAAAATAGAACTTGTCCTGTCACCTGGAGAGCAGGCATATGTTGTCACAGCACCACTCCATGGAAATATATTCTTTTTGTGTTCTTACTTTTCCCTTGGATAAGATGTTACACATCACTGACAGATGTGCACTCTTATTGTATCTGGACAGGGTAAGATATTTACCTATTAGTGCCCAGCTCTTTGTTACGTATGGCACAACAGATATAGGTTAACGAATTTCAAAGACCACTGCTGGATCACTTTCGGCACCATCCATTATTGACGTCGGTGTTTGTTTTCAATACTTCACACCAAATTGAGAACCTCATTCTGTCTCCCCGATGGATCAATAATCATGTTACGTACTTTGGAGAACTTGAGCCTTGGATCTTTCCATAGTAGAGATGCTGTTTCCCTCATGATACGGGGTGCAGAGCTGTATGGTCTTATGGCATAAATATACTAAAAACAACTTGGAACCCTAAAAACTCGCTCCTCCTTTCAGGCTCCTTCCATCGCATAACTTTCCCACCATGCCCACTAGAAGCAGAGGTGTGAGATACGGCAGCACCCTCAAAGTAAAAATGCTGGAGTTCAGAAGGTGAATGAACAAAAAAGATGCCTTTAAATTTTGTTATTATTTTGTCACAGTTGGTGTGAGTTCAAAGACAGAGCTCAAGTATTAGGCTGTGTTTTCTGACAAACTGCTGCTTATTTTAACACTGACATTGTTATTTTCTTTTGGTACTCTGATTGCAAAGCTAGAGATTTTTATAACGTGAACTATCTAACAATTTTTCTGGGATAGAGGGAGTGTGAACAGAAAGCTTGTGTTTTTGTAACGCACAGCATCATTTAAGTAGCTGTAAATTGACTGTACAAATAATCTTAAATTGCACAAATGAGGCATATTGTTTGCAATTCTGACGTGAAATGGAAATAAAGACACTATACTGGGTGGTGTGCAAATATTAAATATTTTCTGAAACCAGATTTCTACAATTAGTTGTACACTGTATAGTGTTATCAGTAAAACTGCATGTCAGTGCGAATTTTGTGGCCATTCCAATGGAAAATGAGCAGTCTGTAAAGCAAAGTGTGGTTCCACACTATGCTGTAATAATTATTTGTGACTGTGTGCTCTAAAAATGTACCACCGGCTGCATACCACACACTTTACACTCTCCTGGTGAAAGGGCGTGGCTCCTTTGCCGTACTTGGATTTTTCACCATCTGTAGGACTTAAGTGATGTAACATTGATGGCAACACCCCCACCTTGAAAATCTTCACAGCTCTGTTAACTAATTTCCCCGATCAACTCCTGTGTCCACTACTCTCCAGCTGCCCCTGCATAGCTGGTATCATTATCTGTCACCTACTACTCAAGCTGAGATAGGAAAACTGTGCAGTTCCTGCGCTTTGAGTAAAGGTTGAGTTGGTGCCTGCATAATGAGGAGGCTCCCAAGTACAGCAGACAGAGTGCACTGCATTCTACCCAGAGTGGCAGAACGAAAGCTATCTTAGCATTTCACCTTTTTTTTAGACGGATATTTTAAGTACTGCCCAGTGCATCCCCATTGCTACAGACCAAGCATGCAAGGATTCTCATTGGCCAACAAAATATTCTTGTATACAGGACTGTGCTAAGGAGTGCAAACGTGCCGCTCTAAGTCACAGGGAACAACCCTACTAGTCGTGGTGGTGCTGTGATTGGGAATTCAAACCTAGTACTATGGAGAGCTATGACCAGTACTGCAACATGATGCCTTTATTCTTGAGCTCTTGAGTGCAAGCAAGCCTGCAATTCTGGAGAGCTGTTCATCAAAATTCAAAGGTATTCTTAGGTCTTAGAGCTAAAGTTACTGGATGCTGCATGCACCAAACACAGTTCCGTTTGGTGTACCCCAGACCCTCAAAACAGCAGATGTTGGAGGCATCTGAGATCTAGAAGCCGCGAGTTCTGAAAGGATAGGGTGCACTGCATGTTTTATGATCCTGACCTCGTCTAAGTGTTGTAAAGCCCTTGGGGTTACTGTGTCGTTTGTTACAATGAGCTGTACCATGCTTTATAAGTAGGTATCCTTATGATTTATTCAATTTTTATGTTGTTGTAGGCAGAATATGAAGTGACTCCAGACGAGAAGCTTGGTGAAAAAGGGAAAGAAATCATAATGAGATACCTAACTCCAGAGGTAAGAGATGTTGAATTCTCAGAACTTTTCCCACGCCACAATGAAAACAATGAACATGTTTCAGCTAAAGCATCATATTTTACATCTCTCCCTCCTCCTTATCACACCACACACAACTCTACAGCCTGTGCAGTGGGCATTTCCCTTGTCTCTATCAGTCTCATATTGGCTCAGTGTCCCTGTGTTTGAGTCTCATTGTCCATTGCAAATAATGAGTCTGTTTCATGGTTTCAGTGTAAGGTATTAGTGGTGTAAATAGAAAGTAGCCTCTCCTCGCTTTTTATTCTGTTACTGTATGGCATGTGTAGCCCTACTATTCTATGGCTGTCTTGTTCGGAAATGTACCAAATGTCTAGGTTACAGCCAAAAAAGGAAGACAAGAAAAGATGTGTTTATATGTAGTCACTGTGTTAAAGGACAGGTCTTAAAAATAGTCAGTAAAGTTGGTCTGTTTTGGGTAAATGCACTACCGCCTCTAATAACGCACTGCTAATTTGCGGTTCTCCCCATTGAAGTTAGAGACTGGGTCCGTTATGGTTGCAGTGTGGGGGTACTCATAACTGACCATTTTCAGTATTTGTATGCTTTATTTTAACTCAATCTTGTAGTCCTCTAACGTAGGATTGTAATGGAATATTTGTGAGATACTGGATGGACAAGTAGTGATTTCTGTACAGGTAAAATGACCCACAGATGTCATGTTGGCTCTCCCCAGATGTCATCTGTAGAGGAAGAATGAGACCGCTGGTTCTGATAATCGTGATCATGTAGAGATCCTGGAGATCCGTGGGTGTACATTTTTTCTGGGAAGTGAGGGAATTTCCTACCCCTCTGGATTGTGTCCTTATTCCTTTTTAGGATTAGAAACTAGAACCTGGACCCCCTTGGACTACAAAGCAGCAAAAATATTTGGAAGAGCGTGGATCTGTGGTTCTCTTGTCAGAATTGTGGATCCAACATCGCTGGCATAGCTACCAACATGTGAGAATCAAGCAGATACCCTGATCTTATTCGCACTTAAATGTTCGTATTGCTCTGGTAGGTCCAGTGTGTGTTTTCAGTTGTCCAACCAAAGGAAACGGGTAACTTCCTTAAAATCATAACATTTAGTTTGATTTTGAAATTGATATGGCCTGTTCAACCCGGGTAAACCAGAACTTGACTAACCTTCCAGAATTTGCTGTTATAAGACATGGTTAGTAGCAAGCTGAAGCCAGAAATCTCTGGTCAAGCACAACCCTCCATGTTGGGTCACAGCAAGGACTACCAAATGTAGATAGTGACGAAAAGTATGCAAAGTAATTTCTGTTTTGTTACAATTGTGACCCCCCTGTCTGCAGTGATTAACCATGGTACCCAACAATAAACTGTGACCAGACTACTCCACACAAGTGGCTTGTGAAGGTTATTGGGGAAGGGGAAATAGAAGGGTTGGCCGATTGGCCTGACTGCACCAGTTATAACTTATTGTTATGATTGCAAAGTACTTTATCATCGCTTGGTCAGGCGATATAAAACTTCATAAATAAATGACGTCCTCGGTCAACTATTTGAGGCTGTCACACCATAACAAGGGACAGAGTGTAAAGCTAAGGGCAGGGTGCCTTGGGAGAAATTATTTAATGACCCTTTTTGTGCTTTGTTGCACCTTGTAATGTGTTGGTGCATGTCAGATTACTTTTGATAACGCCTAAGCAATGACACACGTCTGTTAGAGCCATTAAGAGCATATATGCGTTGCAATAGGCAGTGCTGTGAGGAGACACCCAGTCTGGACTTTTAGGCAAGAACTTCTACATGGACAACAGGGTGGTAATAGGGTACCAGCGCACGACACCCATAATGCATCAGTGAACTTTATAGTATGACGTTGACCAGAGTCTCTTCAGCTTCTTGATTTAGACTTTATAGAATTCTAAAGGTAAAAACGCAGCACTTGTGTGGTTTAATAAATCCTGGTATATTTATTATTTTTCTTTAGGGCAGTCATATGTTGGCAGAACACCAAAATGTTTAAGCTGTTAGAGCAGTGTTTTTATTTGAGCGCCAGCACACTATTCATTTTGCATCAGTAATAAGTCTTGCACATGAGGTCCCTTCCTTGCTCTCTTGAAAGAGGGCAGCGATCCACAGTGGGACTAGGGTGACCAACTGGCATGGGTGCAAATTCAGGACGGTGAGTGTAAAAATTCAGGACAAACCTTTGGGGGAAAAAAATGTACGTTTTACAGACACAGAGGGCCTTTGGTGAGCCTTTGGTGAGCCAGCATCATTCATTGGCCTGTTAAATTGTAAATTGTTAGCCTAAAAATAGTTCCTTTCTCTTAAACTACAAAGTGGAATAAAAGTGTACTTTTTAAATTCTATTGCTTTATTAATTTGACATACGGGCTAGTTATATTGTATTCACTTTCTTTAACGTTCATGGGCTGTGTGTCTCCTAAAGCTTAGGCATTCCTATGCCTGGTGCCCTGGGCATAGATTGAGCCAGTCTGCCGAAAAGTAGGGTATAGGCGCCACCAACAATAAAGAAGAAAAAAACATAACAACTCAACTAACCATCAGGAACTTGTACATGGCAGAGTGACACACTAATTCAAACATCCTGGCAACTAGGTGGGTGGTGGTGTCCCCAACAAAGAAATGGGGAAAGCAGGTGACACAAATACTCATCCCGCAGGATGAGAACTATGCAGAAACGGGGAGTTGAGAATTAATGGGCAGAGTTCGGTTCCTGGAATGCGCTGGACTGACACTCCATAAAAAAAGAATTCTCAAACTAGAGGCTGTCCAGCCATCGCTGTCCTCCGGAGTGAACGCAAAATACTGTTTCTGTTGTTTGACAGTCAGGAACATCCCCAGCATTTATGGCACCCGACTCTGCAATGCAGGCACAGACACACCACATGCTGTAACTGCAGCATGGCCCATTGTCATTCTGTATGAGAGAAAAGTGACAGACAGAATGACAATGGGACTAATTGACAAGTCTGGGAGGAGCTGTGGAAGCCTCATCACTTGAAAGAAGTGCGAGCTGGCCCCCAAAAGTGACTGCTGTGAAACCCCTAAGGCTTCTCAAAGGGGGCATCATAGCCACGCTTCTCAAGGGGGTCATCCCTGCAAACGCCAGAATTACGGACAATAGGCGTCCTTAAAAAGAATTATAACGGACTAGATACTAAAATTACGGACCGTCCATGAAATTTACTGAAGGTTGGTCACCCTACAGTGGGACTGTCCTGATTAGGCCCAGACATAAGCATGGATGGTTAGTAACAGATCACGCCATGAGCCCAGGAGCAGTGGACTCTTGTTTTCAGCGCCTTGCGACCTTTGTGCTAAAGCTTGTTAGGTTTTTCCTAGGAAGAGGCCATGAATTGGCATAGAGCACGAAGGGTAAGTCCGCCTCCCAAGCCGTAGCTTTCACACTCCTTTATGATTTTTTGTATAACCCGGGTGGATGTCGGAACTCTTTACAACATTGCGGGGGAGGAGTACTGCTTCTGCAGAAAGTACCTTTCTGAGGAACGCATCTCTCTCGTGTGAACAAAGCCAAAAGAAGTGAATAGCGTCTTTTGGATTGGAACTTGTTCAAGAAAAGAGCAATGGAAGTATTGTAGTGTCTTACCTGCCCTGCCTCCCTCGTAGTTTGCTGACTCCTGTCACTCCCAGAGAATGTTGCTGCTCGGTTAACTTCCCACAGTGGGATTCCTCTGATATTTATTTCCCATAGTCAGTCTTACCTTGCCACCTATATTCGATCGTCTGCCCAACCAGTGCACACGTCAATAGAGAATTATCAAGGAGAAAGCCCCTGTCCCATGCCCACTGGCTCAGTGTTTTGTTCTATCACAGCCTAAACATGTATTCTGAAGAAGCATTGGTCAAGATTAGCTTCCTGAGTAAGAGGACACAAGCAAACCTGACCCCACTCTTCACCTTGAACCCTCGGTCCTTGCCTTTGAGTATTTAGACCTTACGACTTCTGAACCTTCCACCTTTCCAAGGACACTCAACTGGTGGAGACAACATGAGTCTAGTGCATGAACTCCATTGCCATGGTCAAGATGACATTTTACCAGAATTTTACAGAGCCTTCTGTAAGTCACTAAATTCTCCTGGTTTCTGTTGCTAGCACGGGCTCGATCATTAGGGCTTATTTTAAGAAAGTCAATAGTCAGTATATCAAGCAAGTTCCTATTCAACACAGTTACAAGTGATGAAATGTTCAAACTGAATTGAAAAGGATGAATTGTAATTAAACTATGAAAAAGGGTTGAACAGTATAGTATTTGTAATTAAACCAAAATCCATATGGCAAACCCCCAGTGTGAGTCTTTTTTTCCAAAAACATAGCTTGTGAAAGCAAAGATCAAGATTTCTGCAGCTCCGGTTTCCTCTGGCAATATTAGGATCTGCATAGTCTGTCTAGAGTAGAGACCAGGGTCTTCGATCAGCCGTCCTAATGATCTGCTTCCACATAATTCACATTGTAAACTGTAAGACAAAGGTTGCCTGCGTGAAATAATAATTCCAATTTGATCGGGGGTCCCCAACGTCAGTTGCACGAGCGGTTGCTGAAGCTTCATGCTGGCTAGCTGGACGGTTGCAGTGCCCTGTCAAGGGTTTATGCTTGTGCTGCTCTTTAGGTAGCCCTGAGTCCTGCTTCTGAGTGCCCGAATTCACCCTCCATGCCCACTGCTGGAAAGAGGCTGCCTGGAGAAGATGAACTAAGGGTGCTGGAGGTTTACCTCTTCCTAAAAATTAAGCTTTTTCTCATCTCCTGAGAAGCCATGTTTGTTGGATCTTCATGCTCTTGAGTTCTTAAGGGGTGCTGATAATTTCCTCCTGCACCTCAGTGGGGCTAATGGCTTCGGCAAACTGCTTAGTTTGCCCACCCTTTAGTCCTCATGAGGACCAATGAATTTACTTAGATGGTTCGAAACATTGACACTATTAATGTTAGAAACATTCAACAATAATTATGAAATTCACATTGCCTTGTGATAAAACCCATCATTGCGAAATATTCCTTTTTATTCACTTGTTCCATGATCACTCAAGGACTAAGCATAACTTGATTGACTGTTGCATATTTATTTTCATTAAATGTTTTGAAATCTATTTTATGACGCAGACCTATTTTACCCAAAATCTTTTTATTTGTACCCCGAATGGATTATTCATTAATCCATTAACTGTTTTAGGTTGTCTTTGTAATTGGTACCCTCTTGAACTTGTGATGTTGAATACTAGCATTGGAGGCCGGGATGCCTATGATGCAATTCAAACTGCAAGTTTTCTTGCTAGGAACAGATAACTGCAATTAGTCCACTGAGCTTCCTTATGGGACACTGCAGTTATCTCTGATGACAGCATTCTAATGCCAGCCCAGTGTCCATTTCTGCTAGGTCTGTACTGTTCTCCGTAAACAAAGTGATGACCGGTTCCAAAGATGCATCTAAACAAGTAAAAGCAGTAACAAGATCACTTCTTTCCCCAAGACTGATGCTGATGAGTTTGAGCTGGCCCGTTAAATGCTTGAGCTTCTATATTCCAATGCCAGGAGTGATTGACACCTTTCAGAATTTCAGCCTATGACTTGCTGGGAGCAGGAATCTGGCGAGGGCTCACTCGGACAGGAGGTTGCACTTGGGACTATCCAGAAATGGAAGGATGTGAATTATCTGAACTGTTGCAAAGAAAAAATTATATTTCTCCTGATAGGTTTTTATTAGATGAGGAAAAAGTTGGGTGACACTCGTTTCAGCTTAAAGGTGGAAGGTTGTTTGTCACCGTGCAGAAACGTAAGATACTCAGACAATCGCTGATGAAGCGTGCTAGTAAACAGTCAGTCAAATGCTTCCATGTTTGTTTATATTCTGATACGGTTAAGAACTTTTTGGGAGGGGGAACCTAAGGCAGCTATCAGCGGAGTAGGCGCTGTGGGAGCTAATAGCTAAGATAAATTATTTTAAATTAGCTTATTGAAACTTCTAAAAAACTCCCTTCTGATTCCATCTTTGGCAGCAAACGGCAGGTGGTGCTGAATTCTATGACCAGGGCTATTACTTGTCTGTCCAGGAGAGTCCATATTTGTTTAACTCTTCCGGAGATTCATTGACAGCCGGTACAAAAGCACATTTACTTTGAGAGTCCTTTTTAATCACACCTCAAACAATGACATATCACTTTGGCTGTGAGGACGAATGTAGTGCTCTTGAGGGCAAAGAGCCCGATTCAACTGGAAAATAGAGAGAGACTTCCTAAAAACGGCAGAAAATTCGGAATTTCTGAAAATATCAGTCTCTGAATGCATAGCAATCGGTGTTTATAATGAGATCTGATCACTGTAACCACGGCAGTAAGGTACATGCTAATCTCCAAACTCCCATCTAATTGCCCCATCAGCCAGTCCAATCCCGCCTCCTTCTCTAAAAAAAATTTGTAGATCTCTGCAAGAAGTGGTATCCCCCTCCTCTGACAGCAACCCCAGAATCTGGATATCGACAGCTTGTGAAATATATTCCAAATATTAATGTGAATCATTGATACCACTGCATAGTTTGAGATCATTGAAAGGGCATGCAGAAGTCTTGAAGCTGACAAAACACGCCAAAGTTGTTTGTTTGTTGAAAAAGCCAAAATTGGAGTTGTCCAAGCCTGAAAACCTTCAACCGATTTCTCTGCTCCCATTCCTATCCAGAATAATATGTCAACACTATTTTAACCCAATACCAGGAAGTCAGTTCAGTACTGGATCCCTCTCAAAATGGTTTCCGGCCATGGCACAGCACCGAGTCCGCTTTGCTGGCAGTTACAGAACAGCTGCAGACCTCTTTGGATGAGGGCAGAACCACAGCACCGATTCTGCTTGATCTGAGTGCAGCCTTCGACACTGTCTCACATAAGATCCTGCTCCACCGGCTGATGGAGATCAGTGTTGATGGCAAGGCCCTCTCCTGGTGCTTGGCTTTTCTGGCTGACCGGACCTTTCAAGTCATCGCCCCCCTTTTCTCCCCCCATACCCACCCATTAAGCAGAGGTGTCCCCAGGGGTCAGTATTGAGCCCTACTTTATTTAATGTCTACATCAGACCGTTGGCTCTGATGGCTAAAGCCCGGGGCATCTCTTTGGTGTCATACGCCGACGATACTCAGCTGGTGTTTACCTTCTCTAATAACCACAGCCAGGACTCAACGAAATTTCAGGAAGATCTAACCGCCATCTCTGACTGGATGGCTAACAGCTATCTGCAGTTGAATTCCACCAAATCTGGAATCCTCTTGGGGGGCAGGGACTCCCATTTCTGGGGCAACCAGTGGTGGCCTCCTGCTCTTGGTGCATCCCCCACTCTTGTCTAAATCTGTGGTCAAGAACTTGGGCGTATGGGTGGACAATGAGCTCTCCTGTAAGGCTCATGCTAAATCAGTGGCAAGCACCTGTTTCGGACTGTTACGTGGCCTAAAGCCTATTTTAGGTCTTTTCGATTCTCATACTCTGCAGTTGATTATCCAATTAACCATCATGGCTAGATTGGACTATTGCAATGTGCTACTCTTAGGATCCAACAAATCGGTGATCCAAAGGCTCCAACATGCCCAGAACGCTGCAGCCCGCGCTCTGTTTGCACTTCATAAACATTGTCACATTTCCGATCTCCACCCTGGCTACACTGGGTACCCATGGAACAGAGAATTCAATTGAAAGCTCTCTGTATCATTCATAAGATCTTTTCGGGCCTCTTCCCTGGGATTTTGTACGCTATGTGCTTCCTTTATGTAACCACCCATGCCTTGCGCTCAGCTGATCTGCATCTGGCATGAGTGCCTCGGATACGGAGGGCCAGAGCGGTGGCCGCTCGTTCAAGGCATTGGGACCTGCCCTCTGGAACTCCCTACCTTCTGTAGCATCACTAATCATTGGATTTTCAGAAGCATGGTGAAGACATGGCTCTTCTCCAATCGCTAAATTGCCTTTGCTTCCCACTATACTAGACAGTTAGCACTGGGACACCCCATTGCTGGGGCAGCCATGCGCTTTATAAATATTTTAACATAACATAACCATGTGTTTCTCCAGTCAGCCCCAAGACCTTTATCAGTTTGTGTATGTTTTTTTGCTGAGAACCAGCCTGCTTTGTCGCGGTCTGGACACTTAGTGGGGTATTAGATTTTTTAAAGGTGTGTGATTGGCCTTGTTGAGGTCTCTTAAAAGGGTTGAAGGAGCAAATTGAGAAGACCAATAAGTATTTGCAGCACTCAAGATTATTGATGACTTGCATTAATCGTGATTGTGAAGGAGTAGATGGTGAGCAATTTGACGTAGGCTGCAGCAGCTGCCTTTGAGATGAATGAGGAGAGATCTGCATCTTGCTGTGGATGATACTCCAAGATATCCAGCGAGTGTGGTAAGTCTCGTATGAGGAGGTGCAGTGTGAGTGAGATGGAGTAGAGTCGGCTCTCAGTATGGGGATAAGGGAAGTAGATAGCCTGTCTTTTGGCTTTGCTGAGCCTTAGGCAGTGCATAGTCCTGGATGGCAGTGAGGCAGTTGGTGATGAAGCACTGATGACTTGGTTGTTAATTGGCAAAGAGATGGTTTATGTCAAATGAAGATTTGTTACAGACACTGTATAGTGCCAAGACGCGGTGCCAATGAAGAGCCTTGGGGATGCCCTCAGGGAGATAAGAGCGCTTGATGGCATGGACCTCTGATACAGTGGGAAAGAAGTAAAGGGAACTATGTGAGTGAAGAGTTGTAGTATATTAATTCAAATAATGGAAAGTGGAAATGTTGTGGCTCAAAGTGTGAGCGGTTGTTGAGAGATGGAGCAGAATGCGAACAGAAGAGAGGCAGTTAAGGATGGCTTACTGAAGACGGTCTACTGGTGAGAACAGATCATTGAAGGGACAATGTGGCACAAGCATGAAGCCCTTCAGGGTTGACCTTGCCAGTCCCTCTCTGGCGAATGCTTGTGGCTTCTCCAGCTGAATGCAGGCCACTCCTCGGGTACACGTGCGAGGGAGGAGAGGACAGGCAAGGATAGTCTGCAGCTCTGCAGATTTCACTCGCTGTGCTCCACCGCCTGCTTGCTGGCTGCCAGCCCGGCAGGCTTCTGTCAAAGCTCCGGCTTGCTGTATTTTATAAAGCATCTGGCTGTGTTTTGTGGAAGGCATCTGTCGCTATTTTCTTTTAAAAGTTTGTTTTTTCTGGTTTGCATTGTTACTCTATAAAGCATATGCTAGATGAGCAGGAACGGCTGTTCTGTGACAGAAGCAGCACGAGAGACCGAGAAAGCTCCAAGTAATGCAGAGTGTAAACCTGTAAACAAACACTGTGTAAACGGTGAAAACCTACTCAAACCCTGGTAGTTTGCTTGGCACGTGTGAGCGTAAAGAGGGAGCTGCGTCATGCAGAGTAAAAGTATACATAAAGAAAGGTGGTTTGGTTCATTCCTTTATACCAGCAGAAATGGGAGGGACGAGTGGGGTAAAGCCACCTAGAAGCTTTTACTTTCTAACTTTCCGCGGTTGCCCCAAACATTTCTGAAAGCAGGTTTCGATTTAGTTAAAAAAACGTGTTGCATATGTTTCCAGCTATTGTGGTACCAGGTTGTTGTGGAAAATCACTCCTAAGTATATGACCTTTTGTGCAAGCCCTTTTGTGTACACGCTGTATACAAGCATGCGTGGGGGGGGGGACGTGGCCACGAGCTGAGCATGGGGGACGTGCTTTAGAGAAGCTCCGTCCACTGCCCGACATACCAGCGTAATATCCTGCTTCCCCTGTCCCCTGATCGCCCAAAACACCCCTGAGCTGCTGCGGAACCGGGGGGGATACCTATGCCGCCGACCGCTGCCGGTGAGGACCCCCTCAGAGACCGAACGCTCTGACTAACGGAGGTGAGGCCTGTCCTCCGTCTGGCGACCACGGCCCACAGTGGAAGCATTACGCCGCCGGCGCGGAGACCGACAACCCGCCTGCCTGTGGGCCCGGTATTGTGGAGCGGCACTAGCCGATCGTCGATCCCGCACTTCGCGGCCACCACGGAGCCGACATACCGGCCCGCCCTGCGGGACTGGCACCGGTGAGAGGAGAGGGTGCGGTCCTGGACAGTGGAGAAGCGAACCGGGAGTCTCCCGCGGCGGCGCCCGTGAGTCAAGAACGGCGCTGAGGCGAAGGTAACCACATCCACGCACAAGCAGGCACCGGGAGCAGAGCTGGGAGCCTGGCTGCAGGGACCTGGAGCGGAGAGGATGATCGGTGGCCCCGCGGACCGCTGCCTGCCTCACTGACTGCAACGTTGCCATAGGGGCCTAAGATAAGGAGCTAGCTGCCACCATTGCGCCCGCCATTTTGTTGCTGACGGCCTGGGTCACTACACGCGTCTCGGACAAGGAGGCTTACCGGGCCGCAGACACTGCCACAGCACCCGAAAACGCAGCGGCGTGACTCCGCCCGCTACGCCACCACCAGTAAGGCTAGCGGGGGGGGGAAATAGTGGTTGACTACTGGAGATAAGGGATTTTATCGGACGCATGGGCTGACCACATTGCTGCAAAGACTCGGGGCCCTTGTCTATGGTTGCTGGAGTATCAGTGCTAGATAGGAGCGCTGCCTAAGTGTGCAGCACACAGGCGACTGCAGTACACCCTAACCCTCTGGCACGCGGAAACAGCCGTCTACCTGGTCACTGCAGCAGGGCTAGACTTCCCACTGGCTGCCATGGGACGGAACAGGGCCAAGGCGCAGGACCCCGGTGCCAATGCGGACCTGCAGTCTACGGGATCGGAGGACCCACTGGCATCCTCAAACGCGGAGGTCGTCCCACCGACGGGCATGAACACTCAGGACGCTAAACTGGACCTAATCTTGGCTGAAATCAAGGCATCCAGGGAAGCGCTGGAACAACACATAGACACTATGGCGACAGGCCTCTCACTCTTACGAGCGGACCATACCAAACTAGCAGAGAAGGTGTCGGAACACAAGATAGCGCTGGATGACCTGATACCACACAAACTGTCCATTCTGCAAAGTTGGAAAGCATGGAAAAACAAATCAAGCTGATATGGGACAAGATGGACGACGCGGAAGGGCGCAACAGACGCAACAACATGCGAATTTTGGGAATTCCGGAGCGCAGCGAGGGGAGGAACCCCACTCAGTTCCTGGAGGACTGGTTGAAGCAGCTTGTAGGCCCTCAGGGCCTTACCCCGATGTACAGTGTCGAAAGGGCGCACAGGATGCCGGCGATACCGCCTAAACCGGGAGCACCACCGCGAGCGCTCATAGCGCGACTCTTACATTATAAGGACAGAGATTCCGTGCTGAGGGCTGCGAGAGAGAAGGCGCCACTGAGATACGAAGACAAGACCATCTCAGTGTATCCTGATTTTACCCCAGCGGTGCAGAGGGCCAGATCGTCGTTCTTAGGTGTGAAACGCAAACTACGGGATAGGCAACTTAAATACGCATTGCTGTTCCCAGCCAGGCTCAAAATAATACATGGCAACAAATCGCACTTCTTCGACTCTCCTGAGGAGGCGGCAGAATGGATGGAGGTAGCGGTCACACCTCCGAATACCCAAGATCCACTTGGAGATGCACGGAGCGGAGGACCCTCGCGCCGGGAGGAGAGAAACGCACCTGCTACGAATGTCGGTCGCAACGGGGGATCCTCGATCAACGGAGGAGCTGGACCAGACGGATCTCAGGAAACCGGACAGATAGAACACCTGACTGAGGCCGCACTGGCGGCGCATGATGCAAGAGTCAACTTGACAACAGCCACCCGCTCGACTACACCAACGGAAGTGTCGGACTCGGCTGATAGCCTACTTCTCTTTCCTAAGATAACAGCGCAGACGGCGAATGACCTGTGAACACAGCATCAGAAGACTCCGATTGGTAACGTATGACTTTCTGCAAGGGGCGATCGGGAATGGGACCCCCACTAGCCAAGGGCGGGGCACAACGTCGCCCACAGCTCTGGACTTGTGCAAGTGGACCCCTCTCCCCACAGCATACACATGTTTTATTTCCATCGTTGCCCACGTTGGGCGATTCAGTTTGGACCCCAGGGGTTTTTACTTGGGGACCTGAGAGTTGGGGAGTTATTTGTTAACTTGGCACTGGGGACATGGAGAATTATGATTCCACCGATGGTATTGTGGAAACCACTGACACTGGCTGATGCAACTAGAAATGGGGACTCTTACTGAGTATAAGATGTGCACCTGGAATGTCCGGGGCCTGGGATCCATCCATAAAAGACATAGACTGATGGCACAGCTCAACCGAAGGAACATTAAGATTTCCTGCCTCCAGGAAACTCATCTGAACACTGTGGAGGGTGGGAAACTGCTTAAAAAATGGAAAGGACAATTGTTTGCTACTGCTTATGGTGTGTTCTCCAGGGGGGCGGCGGTGTGGCTGCGAAACTCTGTCCCGTTTCAACTAGTAGAAAAGAGAATAGACACAGAGGGTCGATACGTATTTGTCCGTGGATTGCTAGATGGTACACCAGTGGTGGTCGGCAGTGTATACGCCCCCAACACTAGCCAGTCGGACTTTTTAACGAACATTATTAGGGTGCTGGCGGACTGGGCAGAATATAGTTGGCTAATAGGCGGGGATTTCAATGCTGTGATAGACATTGCATTGGATAGATCACACCCACCGTTGCAGGCCACGGAGAGCAGGAGACAAGCAGATGCGCTAACACGATGGGCTGTGGGTTGGGGACTGGCGGACGCCTGGAGAAGTAAACACTCGCTAAGTAGGGAGTACACCTTTTACTCACCACCGCACAGATTACACACTAGAATTGATCATGTTTTCTGCACTAACACACTGATGGGGGATGTAACTCTGGCGGAACATAGGGGTAAGACTCTATCGGACGACAACCCTGTGGAGATTACACTGCAATGGGGTAGGGCCCCGACTCCAATACCCACCTGGCGCCTATCGCCTGACCTCCTGGAAGACACGGTCTTCCGCGCAACCATTGCTGAAGCCATAACCTCCTACTTTGACACTAACACTGGCTCGGCTAGTTCCAGGCGAATGGAATGGGACGCTTTTAAAGTACAATTGTTTGACGGGATGACAACCCGCCCAGTCAAAACCCGGATCATCGAACATCGCAGCAATTTCCGCTGCAAGAAGACCCACACAAAAATGTGTAAACACTATGTTGATTCCAGCCACAATGAAGATTCTATGAAGTGGGTAGTGTTAGAATCCAGCCCACACTGCCCAAAAAATGCCCTCATGGGTACACCGACTGTCTACAGATAAACAGGGCCTTAACGAAGACATTCCCTGGCACTCACTTTAATCCATCCAGCTGTAGATTAGTGGACATTGGTTACTCCCCACCATCCCTTGCTTTTGCCTGTATATCTTATAAGGGCACACATCGAGTGCAATAGTGACACCTTACCTTACTTCATCATGTTGCTATCACCCCCCTCTCTGGGCCTAACTCACACTTTGCCTGTTGTTCCCTTCTACCAATACACCGGGGTCCGCACAACTATAAGACCAACAAGTGGCCATCATACTACTCCTGCCGCTGTCTACCCATTACGAGCCACTTGCCCATTACATCATGGCCGCCACACTTCGAACTGACACCGGGTCAGTTGGAAATTCTGATTTCCATATAGATACTCGTAGTGTACACTATTTTGATACACACGGGGTCCTCCCTTTCCTGCTTTCTCCCGAAGGTCCCCTACATTAAGGCCCTTTAGTATAAACCATTGGTGATTATTATCCCAAGAAAACAGCGCCCGTTTACCATTATAAGATGGCCGTCTCAATACCGGCTTCAATCACGTGACCTTGTCGAGTGGGCGGCGCCACGTCCCTGTACGCCGGGTAGGCTACCAGGTTAAAATACACCGACCGCAGAGCTCACTCATCTACTCGAGCTCGGCGGATATGGGTAGGTCTCCCCACGCGGACACTGGCGATTTGAGGTGAGTGACATCGCCCCAAGCGGGAGGAGGGAAGCTATAGCCTTGACCGACGAACACTTCCGTGTTCGTATTTTTAACCCTAAGGCGCCACTTATGTGCTTCCCTCCAGCTACAATTCATGGGCTCATCCCTGATGTTCTGCCCCGCCGATCCCTCATGTGGCAAGTAGTCCTTGACCAATAGGTAAGAAGGGAACGTGTGCTGTACCACTTCAGCGCATATTGAGTGTGAGTGAGTTGGGTGTCTGTCTGTTTGTTGCTTAGCCACAATATGGTTTTATTGGTGCCTTTACCACAAGAACTGCTCATTTAAATGATAATGGATGGGCAATACATCGCTCCTAGTATGCTGCATTTTAACCCTGGTTTTTAATTTCACTCCTTCACGCCACAGATCTGCTCACATTTATAGTGGTTGTGTGTGCACCAAACTATGCACGCTGCACACTCCACTTTCCCAGGCATGCAGTGGTTGTGCACAATAGTTCACAACAACGCCAGCATGCCACTACTTTTTCATGCCCTGGCAATAACGTGACTTGTTTTGGTTCAATGATATTACGTTTAACCATGTTTCCTTATCTTTTCTCTATGTATAGGCATAGGAGAATCCACTGAGGTAACATACACCACATACATGACACTAGCATGTTGTTGTTGTTTTTAGTTTTTTCCTTTCCCTCACTTTTGTAAAGGTCCTGATGAATCGCGGGTGACTTTACCCTCTGCGAGAAACATGTCGACCACCTCCACTTCTAGTCTCCTCTAGGATCACTTGAGTTAACCTGTTGACACCTAGCGAGCTAGCCCCACATTTTAGTTGCAGCCAGGGGACCCTCAGAATAAAGCTAATTCCGGTACCCCTTGCTACATTTTAATTTTCCCATCACAATAACACACCATCTTGCCCACACACCCCCACCTCACCATAAGGCTGTTGGATAAAAAGATCTCCGCCAAAGAGCCCCTCTTTGAGGTGAGCCCGTCGGGGGTTGCACCGCCTCCCCGACGAGGAGCAAACGCCGATGATGAAGCATGACACCCTTCTGGGTGTGTGAGGCAAATACATCCAACATAATGGATGCCCTTGGGTGTCACACGAACACCTTTGGTCGCGCCAGCTAAAAACTTCCCTTTCTCTCCATAGGAACAGTTCAGCAACCCCTCTTTTGCTTGCTCAGCACTAGATACGGACACAAGCTGTTACTGGACCTTCCACCCTCCTGAGTGGTAAACAGTGTCCGTTGATCAATTGATCACTTACCTTACCTCCCCTCCTTTTGATAAACGCTTTTAAAGTATCCATTAGAGGTGGGGCGATAAGTACACAAGTGGGTATGCGGAATATTGTGATGGACAAACTCCGGGAGGTAGAAGGGAAACTGGCTCTCCTCGAGAGCGAGGCCGCTGGCACGAACGTACCGTTCAAACCACTCCAAGAAGCGCACATTCAACATGCAGAACTGCTAGAAGAATTGCGCGTCCTGGATTATAGAGAGTACACATGCAGACAACACGCACAAGCTGAAAGAGCGGGGCCCCTGTTAGCACGTATGATACGGGATGACCCAGTGCGACTGCCAGTTATGGAGGTTACTGATCAGGGGGGATCCCCGACGAACACACAAATGGGTATTAACAACGCATTTCGGGAATACAAAGAGACCCTCTATGGCCCACACAGACCACTAACAGAAACAGTATTCGAGGAGTTCATAGAGGGGTTGGACCTGCCACATCTCACTACACATCAGAGCGAGGAATTGGCCCGCCCCCTTACGCTGGCGGAAATTCGCCAGGCCATACGTGCACTACCGCGAAATAAAACGCCGGGCACGGACGGTCTTCCAGCCGAATTTTACGGGGCTTTTATTGATCTCCTAGCCCCGCACCTCCTTGTGATGTACCGTGAAGCATTGCAAGCGCAGGGGCTACCGCAGACGTCACTCCAGGCCCTAATAGTGTCATTATTGAAGCCGGGTAGAAACAGCACGCACTTAGCTAACTATAGACCACTATCGTTATTAAACACAGACTATAAAATATTAAGCAAGATACTGGCAACAAGGCTAGCGCAGCATATACCTAGGCTTATACACACAGACCAATGCGGCTTTGTACCGGGCAGGAGCACTGCCATGAACCTGCGGAGGCTAAGTAAAAAATAATGCTAGGCGGCTCAGAGGCGCTGGAAAGGGAAGGTTGTATCTCTCTAGACCTGAAGCAGGCCTTCGACTCCATCAGGTGGGACTACATGTTGGCGACTCTTGCGCGATTCGGGATACCTCCCGCATATGTCGCATGGGTTAAATTATTGTACACCCGACCAACGGCCCGGGTCCGCACGAATAGGTGCATATCGACACAACTAGATATAGCCAGGGGTACCAGACAGGGGTGCCTGCTATCCCCACTGCTGTTCATACTAGCCTTAGAGCCGCTGCTCTGCAAACTCCGGGGACTAGCGCACCTCAGGGGCATATTTAGGGACGGAATACCACACATTGTATCGGCATATGCCGATGATATTATTCTATACATTGGGGACCTGAGAGGGGGACTGGACCCTTTCCCTAGCATATTCGAAACCTTCCGCTCGATATCAGGACTCTCTATAAGTGAACCGAAATCTCACGGGTTCTACTTCTCGACGACAGAGGCGGGAACACAAATGCCCTTTGCGCCACACACATTCCAAATGGCGGAAACGACCTTCCGCTACCTTGGGATACAGATCTATAGACATGCGAGGGATATGCTACATGGTAACCTGGGGAGAGCGATCACGGCGTTGAAATCGCAAGTGCAATTCTGGACGGCATTACCACTGTCAGTATCGGGCAGGGTGACTATCTCCAAAATGGTGGTACTCCCCCGACTACTTTATTACTTCACGAGCATGCCGTTCTTGATCCCCGTATCCACGTTCAAACTGCTGAATACCATTCTGACTGAACTGGTGTGGGGCACGGGAAGGCGACGGATTAGCCTAGCCAGACTACAGCCTCCCACCGTGGCAGGCGGCATGGGGGTACCGGACATGCAGGCCTACAACTTCGCCTGCCAGCTGCAATGGCTCGCCTATTGGGTGGCCGGAAGGAACCTACACGAAATCAATGTCACTGAGGCGGACTGGAACAGAGGGAGAGTACATGCCCTGTTGTTGCCAGGAGCGGACATCCCCAGATCGGCTCCTCCCCTACTTAAACTTGCGATAGCGTATTGGAGGAAGGCGGTGAGGTATACGTCCCGCACGACCTCCTATGCCCCCACGATTCCGCTACTCGGTCTCCCGGTGGGACTGAGGCCGCTTTAAAACCAAAGGCTACTGGAATGGAGGGAGGCTGGAATAACACAGGCCGGGGACCTCTTCACAGATGGTAAGGTCCTATCGTTTGAGGACTTTTGTGATACTCACCACACACGAGGCGGATCATTTCTATTACATGCCGGGGTACGCCAATATATCACGCAAATGTGGGCACCAAACGGGGCGGAACCGCCCACAAATCCGCTGGTCACAATGCAGTACCTCATGGGAACGGGCAGCCACCTCACAAGATGGCTAACACATGGCATACGAGAGGGCAGGGCCATCTCATTACAGACACTTAGGGATACTTGGGAAGGAGACGTAGGGAGGCTGTTCAGGGGCAAAGAATGGGACAGAATACTTGCTTTTTCGAAAAAAGTTTCGAGAAATCCGAAATTCAAATTCATACAACTAATGATACTGCACAGAGCATATCTGACACCAAGCCGAATTCACACGATGTTCCCTACCGCAGCGGATACGTGCCCCCGCTGTAGTGCGGAGAACGCCAATTTGATCCACATGTTCTGGGAATGCCCAAAACTGGGCCATTACTGGACGACAATACATAGTGCTCTAGCCAGACTGGTCCCCTCCAAGCCATACACCGCAATGGAATACACATTACTGGGGCTAGGCCCTGTGGAGCGACGAAGGAGTGCTGGCTCCCGCTTCACTGATCTGGCCCTGCTACTGGCGAAACGTACTTTAACAATGAAATGGAAGTCGTCTAGGCCACCTGACCCGGAGGTTTGGAGGGCGGAGGTGGTGAGATGGGGGAAAGCCGAAGGCATGACACTGCAACGGGAGAAGCGTAGAGGGCTACGGAAGAACCCCATATCGTTAGACTGGAACGCATTACTGGGATCGTTCGAGGCAGGAGAGGATGATACCTCTGATGACTCTGAGGCGTTATTAGGACAGCAGTAGAGTGACATCACCGGATTGCATTGCCTACTATTAGAGTGGGCTCCACACGGGTGTTGGAGGCTGTACATATATATAGGTGCACAGAATAGACACGATGTACACGGGACTTATGTAGGTATTCCCAGAAAGTTGTAACGGTCATAATGCAAGTATTATGCTCCAAGAAAGTGGAATGTATCGCACAATTACTGAATTATGCTCTACCTAGTGCCTAAGGTGGGAGGGGGTGGGGGGGGGGGGGGGGAGTTCTACGGGGAACGTTTCAATACGTCAACTGAAAATGTATAACTACTGCAAGAAATGGCAAACGTTTGCTAACCTGTACTGTAACATACACGAATGCGACTGCCGTGACATGATAAAACTTACTTATCCTGTTAATAAAAAGATTTTCAAAAAAAAAAATACAAGCATGCGTGGAGTCGTGGCTGAATGTAACCTCGATACATGCAGAAGCCATGCTGGGAACTACTTTGCTAGATCGTATTGTGGAAGGAGTATGCATATTAAAACTCACACAGGCCCATGCCAGAGCACTGTTGTAAATTGTGGATCTTTCTGTATGTAGTCTAGAAGCTTAATTATCTAGTTATACTCATGATCTTCATCCGGACAGCGGAGTCCGAGCACTATGTCCGACGCCCGGTGGAGCTGCTCTGTTCAACTATTGAGGAGATCGGCCTTGGTTCATTCCCTGATCGTCACCTACCCAGCCGGACTTTGGGCACAGTTTTTCTCCCTGTTTCGGCCCCCCCATCATATTTCTGTAACTCTGCTTTTTCCTTGTCTCTTATCTATCTGTTCCCATTTAGCACTTTTTCGTTCTTTGTCTACTTCCTTTGCTCCTATCCCCTCTCACCTGAATCTTTACCTTTGCCCGCTACATCGCCTAGCCCCTTGTCCTTTTGTGGCCTTTGACTTAGCACTCCTTCTCCCCTTATTGGGGAAAGATCCAATATATATACTCTGAAGTCTCAGGGAACCCACAGCGCCAAGGGAGCCACTCACAGTTGAGGTATGGTATGGCACCCCTTGCCAAAGCACTCCCTCTCCCCTTTTTGGGGAAGGATCCAGTTAGTAGGCCTTGGAGTTTCAGAGACCCCTCAGAGAGTCCACTGCGTTTAGGGAGCCTCTCGCAACAGAGATGGGGAAATAATACCACTTCCCCTGGGATCACAGCTTACTGGACTTTGGACGCAGCTTGGACTCGTCTACCGGTTTGTGTCCCTGTCACCCCCTTTCTCTTTCAATGCTGTGTCTCTAACCCTCCCTCCTCTTTCCCTCCTCCATTCTCTGTCTACTTTGCTGCTCTTACCCCCCCTCCCCGGACTCTCTCCCCATGCCTGCTTTTTCCCTTACGTAAATGTCCTTTTTGTCTGTCTTGACCTTACTTGTATCTATGTTGCCAGTCCCTAATAACTGTGTAACCTTTGTAACGATGTAACCTGCAATTATGGTCTGATACTGATGTAAAGCGCTCTGATAACTCCGGGTCTAGCCAGCGCTATATAAAACCTTTTAAATAAATAAAACAGAAAGGAGCATGTATAATTTATTTATCTAATTATTTAGGAGGTTTGTAATGTACTATATGTAACTTGTCCTTGCAATTACCTCAGAACGTAGCTATTGATAGGAAACCTCCCCAATCTGAAGGTCTGAGTAACATTCTAGGGCCTTTTTATTTATCAAAGAGAGTCTCCGGAGGATTTGTTGCAAAAGCATTGAAACTATCAGACATGGTGGGAAAAACAAGCTAGCTACTTGTCCCAAAATGATGACCTCGTGTATAATAAGTGTGGATCAAGAGCAAAACTTCTACACACTTCGATTGTTACAAGACAAACCAGCTTTGGAAAAGCCAATAGATCTCGCCTTGATTACCTACTAGCTTTGCCAACAGTGTTGCCAGATTTTGAAATCCGTACCCCGGTCCAAAAGCTGTCCAAGTTCAAAACCAAATTCAGCCAACACAGACCAGTATCAGCCCAAAAACCAGCCTAAAGTTGAAACCTTCAAAGAAAGCAAAAACAGCAGACAGGAAACAATCGTAACCATCGTTCTAATTTCTGTTCAATATACGGTAATGGGAGGAGTTTCAAAGGGAACCTATGCACTTCTGCAATCATCCAAATTCTATTAATAATTACTGATTTTGAGGATTGGTCCCCACTGTGACCCCTAAATGGCACTTCCATCACTACAAATCAAAATCTGGCACTGATGAATGAACTTTACAAGAGCATACTATAACCCATCTTAATTAAGATTAAGCCCAAGTCTGGAAATGTTGAAACTTTTAAGTAATGTGGATCCTAAAACAGCATATTTATCCAGTATATTTAATGGATCTCACAGCATTAACACCACTCGATGATACACATATAAAGAAACCACCCTGGAGTTAATGGAGTTCCAGCACGACTGCTTTGGCAAGTTGGAAGGGTCATCACAGTATGAGAAAAGGCCCATTCCTAGTTACAATGTAAGAAGGCCAGAAAGGAGAGTCAGTTGCTCTGTTGAGTCCCCTGCCCTCCACTCCAGAGTCCTTTACCATGAAAACTTACTCTGGCACTAATTGTTATACAAGACCGGCATTGTTGCCTTTGTGTGGCAGCACAGACTAAACTAAAGCTCCCAGTGTTGAAAAGAAGCAGATGGGTTTCAAAGAAACAAACAGAAACCAACTCTACTGGTGTTTGAGTCGCATACATTTGGTTGATATACATTTTAGCAAAGTTCTTCAAGAGATTGTATCCCATTAGTTGTCTATATGTTGGAGTGGTTACGATTCCATCTATGAGAGGCTATGTTTCAGTACTTCCCCTTCGAGTAATTGTCCTCTTGCAATTGTAGGGCTATAAGTGGCCCACAAACAAGACACATCATTTAATTAATAAGCAACCGCATCAATAATAAGCAAACCAGTTCTTCCCCCTCCCTCCCCCTTACTACCTCATACCACTGGTGTGTTCAGGTTATGCGCAATAGGTGTATAGAAACCATGCTCTGTGATGCACAAAGTTAAATAACTCAGTATCTTCCTAGTTGTTCAGCTCATTCTATTATAGTCCTATGTTTATTATTATGGTGCCCGATCAACTCTTCAACTCTCCTGTTAGACAGCTGCTCAAGGTGCTTCCATTTAGGTTTCTAGCACAGTTTCCCCATCCAAGTCTAACTCAGGGTCACGTAACAATGCAACTAAGGCCTCCCACGCCCTTGCAGTTTCAAGGGCCTTTTCGTTGTTAGCTCTCTTAGCTTGTTGGAATCGAAGTATGCTCTCACTTGTCGCCCATTTGAGAAATTCTGCCCTCCTTCGTGTAAAGGTGGGACCCTGCTTAGATTTCCAGTGCATTGTAAGCTCCCTCTTAGTTAACAACAAGTCCAAGTCCCAAAACTTGCTTGTGACTTTCGTTCTAGTTCTGTGTGGAAACCAGTGCAATAGGCACACACCCATATCTGATCTATTTGTCGATCTGTGACCTCTCGGAGCAGGCCAACCACCTCCTCCCAACCAGGACCGGACTGGGAACCAAAACCGGCCCTGGCACAGTGCTCGGCCGACCCCCCCACTCCCCAGGGGGGGGGAGTTGGGGGTGCGACCGCGCTCTTTGCGAGGGCCGGTTTTCGGACGATTTTGTTACAGGGCAGTTTTTGCAGCAACGCTGCAAAAACGTTCCTGTAACAAAAAACGGCCTCCAGTGGCCCAAAACCAGCCCCCACCCTTGCGGCGCACCGGGGATTGCCCGGTGCCCGCAACGGCCAGTCCGGGCCTGCTCCCAATACGTTCCCAATTGTGGGCAACTCCACACCATGTGGGGAAAGTCCGCTCCTTCTAGATTGCAGCGTGGGCATTGGGCAGTCCGTATCCACCTTAAAATACCTATTGATCTTATCTGGGGTTAAGTACGCTCTGTCTAGTATATAAAAATGAACCAATTGAAACCTGGCGTTACATGTGCTCTTCCACACTCTTTCAACTAGTTGGGTCCATGTTGTCTCCGGGATTTCCCTACCAAGGTCTGCCTCCCATTTCCCCTACAATTGAGTCAATGGTATTGGGGACCAATTGAAAGCAAGGTTTGTGGAGCAGAAAGGAAAAAGATCCCTTTGCCAACACCTATAGCGATAACCTTCCCCAACATCTCAACTCTAGCACTCCTTCAAGTCTGCTGACCTCGTCGTCACTCCCCTTCTCCATACCTATTTCATTTTATCATTAGCACTGTCACGCTCACTTTTACCGCTGACCTGTGCAGTCTCATTAGGCTGCGCAGCTCCTTTACACCGATCACTCACCCTGGGCTTTAAGTGTGTCAGGTCCAAAAACAAACTTTGAAATGTGTCGCTAAGGGGGCCTATTTTCATATCCTTACATTTTAAGGTACAAGCATGGATGTATTTCTCAATAATGCATGTAAAAAACAATAAGATAATCCATGCCAGCAAAGCAGTGTCCATTTACCTACTACCTTCGTTTTCAGGCCATCCTTCATTTCCTGAAAGTATTTGCATTTATTTAGGGGCGCATCTGTAGGTTTATTTTCATGCAACATATGACTCTTGCAAGTGCACATTGTGAACTGAGTCACCTCAAAGGGTCTAGGTGAGATCAGATTGCTGGAGGGTGTTAATGACTGGGCACGGCTGATCATACGGCTGAAAGCACTATGAATTTGTCACAGTGCCTGCCAGTGTGTCATTAAGGGCTTTAGACTGCATCCATATCCAATCTTGCCCTCTCTGCCAAGCACACAGAATGGTGGTCATGTGTAAATGGCACCTGTGCAGCTGGAAGCTGAGTCACAGCGAGTTTCATATGTCCATCTTTCTGGGCATAGTGAGGCTAGGGCTGTGGGGCCTGTTTTCTTCTCCACATCTTTCTGAAATCCTCCATCTCTATATCCCAAGCCATTGCTTTCGTCTTCAGTCCCGGCTTTTCACCCTGTCCTTGATATATACCCTTTTATTAGTGCAGGATATGATGAGGGCCAAGCCAGTTCCGGCAGCAAATATATTGACCAGGATCCAGAACAGCATCAGTGAAATATTCTGAATTTGTTCCGGTGTAAATTGCTGACACTAGGACTTACTCAGCAACACCCACAGCTTGTTTGCTTTCCTTTCAGAGCAGCAACCTCTGGCATATAGGGGAGGGTGGGGATCTTATTTTCACTTCCAGCTGGGACCAACATAAAGGTCATTTAAAAGGCCATCAGTCTTCCATTTGCTGGAATCCCTTCCTAGCTCAGAGCTATGTGGAGCCTAAAATCCAGCTGCCAATGCAATGAAAGGGGAAAAAGCACATATCTTGTTATCACTTAATAAGTTCCAAACAGAAACTATGATTTGAATGCATGTTTTTGACTTTGTTCGACCCTTGCATGTAAGAGATATGTATGTACTATAAGAACGTCAGATTTACCTCTTTGTATGAGTAATGACACTAGCAATAATTTAAATAATACTTTTTATATAATTACTTTTGTAACACTAATCCTCCCAGGGTGAGTGTAGGCTGTCATATATTACACACACACTTTATAATAAAGCATAGAAGTGAGTAAATCAATGTAAAAGGAATGTGGCATAAGAGAATGAGGGTTACAATGTGTAGGAGTGACATATAATCTGGTATGCGTTACACTCTTAGAGTGCTTGGTCTGGGGAAATACAAAGTCTGAATTGAATACATAATGCAGTAGTTGGACTTTTCTATACCAAACAAGATATTCTTACTATCCAAAGGAACTCTTTTTAATTCTTTAATCAGGGACACAGGATCTGTGCAATTGTGCGGCAGCTGCATTTTTTGTATAATTATAGTTTTGCATTTGCCACTTAATTCATCATCTACAGCATAATCTGCTGATTTTAACACAAATAAATCGTTTCTAGCTCAGATGGTTCAAACGTTACTAAAAGTGTGTTGCTGTGCAGTGGAACGCCCTTTGCAAATGTTGATTCATCACACTTCTGTTACGTATTGCTATATTTGGGCGTTAAACAGGTACTACTGAGATGGAACCTATGGCCAGACGGCGCTATCAAGTGTAATAAAGATAAATTAATGAAGTAATAATATCACAATATGTGCTGCATTAACCCCACGCAATTGGTCTTTTCTTGCCACATAATTTAGTCAACCTCTCAACATAACTTGTTCCTCCCCTGTTGCATAATTCCAGTGGTGCGGACTACAATACAATTTTACACAATGCTTGCAATAGGCCGGTACCTTCTCTTCTTTAATTTGAAAAAGAGAACACCTGCAGAGGTCCGCACTGGTGCAATACTTTAAAAGGGAGAGTACCAGCACTTCTAAGTAGCAATAACTACTCTGGGATAGTGAGTACGTGCGGTGCAGAATTTCGAGTATGGCTGTAATAGAGTTGGTGCTTTATTTTGAGATTTAGGGCAGCTTGAATATAAATGTCCTCAAAATACCTCGGAGAGCGCTACTTCTTCCAAAGTCCACCCACATTCATTGTGTAATGCCTATTCCACCAAGCCATGCCCAACAAAGTAACCACTTAACAGCCCTCTCTGATGCAAGGTAGTTTCTTACCAGCCCAGTGCATACCTACAGGACTCACCTCCTTGGCCTGCAGCTGCACTGTAGTTTGGAAATCTTGTGTCACAAGAAGGCTTATGCTGGCAAGGAACAGAAGCATGGGCACCATACCTGTTAGGTACTAAGGGAAACCAGCCTCAGCCCTTGCCCACAGCTCCAGATATGTTACCTGTGTTTTATCACTTCAACCTCCAGTGCCTGAGTGCAGCCCTTAATCTCTTTCATGTCAGACGGGCCCTCTAGCAATCAATCACAGCCAGCATGACTCGCAGGTCGGGGGGACACGCGGGGAGAGGGTGGTCTAATTTGAATTTAAACTAAAAAACATGGAGGGGCGTGGCCAAGATGGCGGGCTGACAAGACTCTCTTCCCGTGAGCTCCTGAGACCCCGGAGCCCTTGAGCCGTTCTACGCCGCTGATCTCCCCCGGATCAAGTGGAGGCGAAGACCGGCACGGCTGCGAGCTCGGTGGCGGCTGCCTGAAGCCTCGGGTGGCTCCGCAGACACACCGCGACGTCTTGCCACACCGGTCCCTGGCGCGAGCGGGGCTGCGGTTCCGTCACGGACACACGACCCGGAGGCCGCGACTCGCACACGGAGCCATAGGGCCGTAGAGCTCAGTGCCCCAACGAAGATCGGAGGTTGAGGGGCTTACCCCTCCCGGACCGCCGGCGAACTTTGAAAGCGGCAGTGAAGGGCGCGGCGAGGATGCGCCTCCCGGGGCGGACCGGGGGAGGAGCCGGCGAGGAGCCCCTACGCAAACCCGGGGATCGAGAAGGCCACGAGGCCTAGCTTCCCGGTGAGCCCGCCGGGCCCCTTCCCGAGGCCCCGGCTGAGAGGTGGGCCGAGTGACGACTCAGGAGACACACGAAAGTGCCCAGCTGATCCCACATGCAGTGGGGGGACCCGCGTGACTCACACTGGGCCTGGGTGACGGAGCCGCCGTGTGGGCCAGCGGTCCTGCCTGGTGCCGAACGCTTCTCGCCCCAGCTTCTCCCACGGCGGCGACAGGCCTGCGCAGTTGAGCTGCATTCACCGCCCAGGGGTTAGTCGAGCTCAGGGGAAGCCCCAGACCCAACGGGCACTCGAGAGGCAGACTGCGGAGGCGCAATCCTGCCAGGAGGGGGTCCAGCCCATACTGCTTTGCCCTGTGGGGCGACGGTGCCCACTCTGGGCCCTTGCGGAGGCGCTGCATAGCAGGCATCAGCCCGGAGCCGACGTAGTGGCCCACTCCTGAGCTGAGGGGGGAGCACCCAACGATTATCGCCGCTGGACATAGGTCGATACCCCTCCGTGGGATTGACCTGTGGCTGTGTGCTGACTGCTGCGCCCCTACTTGGATCGGCGCCTTGGGGTCCTGGAACCTGCAGAGAGGGCACGCTGAGAAGGAGGCGTGGCTGCACCGCCATACCTGCGGCCCTTGGTGGACTACCTCCCTCCCTCCCCCCACGACGCCCCCCACCTCTGAGATGTCGGGCAACAGAGGGGGCAAGAAAGGAGAACGCACCTTGCCCGAAATGTTGGGCCGCAACGCTTCGAGACAGGACAGGACTCAGCCAGCCCCGAGCCCTCCAACTAGCTCTCGGGGAGCGGAGGGGGGAGAACCTCCGGTTACCAGGTCTTTTCTGGAGTCGCTGTTTGGCACCCTCAGGGAGGACTTCCAGATGCTGAAACAGGAGGTGGCTGGAGAGGTCCGGGAGGTGAGGAGGGAAGTCGACTCGCTGGGTGAACGAATTTCCACCATGGAAGACGCTACCCAATCCCGGGACGACGAGATGGCGCACCTACAGCAGGAGGTACTGCGGCTCAGGGAACAACAGATTGACCTCCAGGCCCACGCCGAAGATCTCGAGAACAGGTCCAGGCGCAACAACATCAGGGTCCGAGGCGTTCCGTCTGCAGAGGAAGGGGAAGACACGGCAGCCTACCTGAGGGACCTGTTCCGCGACATGTTGGGCGAACCTGGAGACTTCCCGGTGAGAATCGACAGAGCACATAGAGTGGGCCTCCCACGCCGAGCCTTGGCTCCGCGCCCGGATATTCTGGCCTTCCTACCGGATTTTCCTCTGAAGGAACGAATCCTGCGTGAGGCAAGACAAAAACACCCGGTGAGCTTCCGAGGTCATCAAATAGCCTTGTTTCAGGACTTATCTACGATCACATTGCAGAAACGCAAGTCCTTCAAGATTGCCACGGACTTTGTGCGGGAGCATGACACGCAGTACTCATGGGGCCACCCCTTCAGGCTCATTTTCCGCTGGAACGGGACACTGCATCAGCTGCGGTCCCTCCAGGACACATGCGGAGTGTTGGGTATCACCGCGGCGGACGACGACGTTCCGACGCCCTGCCGCGGTAACTCCAGGGGGGGATGGCAGACGGTTCGACGGCGACGACCCACGCTCCCGCCTCCACGACCGGATTCTCCCACGATTAGAGCTGAAATGGACAGCGCCATACGGGAGGTGTCCAGAGACACGTCGTCTAGTGATGTGGCCTTGACGGCCTGAGCTACCTCTGGGGGGAGATCGTATTGGCATCATCAACATTGCAGGTTTGAGGGTTCTGAGGGGGAGGGGGGGCTCTGGGAGGGCAGAGGTGGTGGCTGGACGTCCACTCGAATACCTCTCCACGGACTTGTCCGTTAGGGACCAGACTGGGACAATGGAGTTTTCTGAACGGTTGGGGTTGGGGCTGCAGGGGGAGTGGGGGGTTGGGGGTAGGACACTGGGAAGGGGAGGGGGACGCGGGGAGTTGGGGAGTTCAGGGACTGTTCGGGGAGTGGGAGGGGTTCGGGGTTTCTGCCGTGCTGCATTTGCTTACTGCCGCGCTTGCTTTGTCCTCATGTCACTTTTTTGGGGCTGGTTGAGGACTGTTCAGGGGGGGGTTCCGGGATTCCAGCTGTATTGTTCTCGCTGCTCTTTGCTGCTGCTCTTGCATTGTCCTTACTCCGCAGATGCGGAGTACAGAGTGTTGTGCTAACTGTCTGTCGCATTTGTTCCGACCCACATTGCCGACTTGTACTGGGTTCCCTGTTACTTCAGGTCCGCTTAGCGCCACTCTTCCAATGATTATTCATGGCCCTCAGGATTGTTACTCTTAATGTGAAGGGGTTAAATAACCCGGTCAAGCGCAGGGCAATATTGTCCCTCCTCGAGAGCACCCAGGCCGACATCTGCCTCTTGCAAGAAACTCACCTACTGGCCCGAGACTGTCTCAGGATGCGGTCTCCAAAATTCCCAGTACAGCTTTTTTCCTCAGGGACCACCAAAACGGCAGGGGTAGCGATCCTGGTGTCTGGGAAGTTTAGAGGGGAGGTACTGCATAAGGTTGCGGAGCAAAAAGGGAGGCTCCTGGCTTACAGGGTTAAGATGGGGGTATTTCTGCTCACGGTGGGTTCCATATATAGCACTAATGATCGCCAGGATCTGTTTTTACAAACTGCTCTAGCAGACATCGCGACTACCCCAGACAGACACATAATCATTGGAGGGGACCTGAATATGGTCTTTGACTCATCCTTAGATAGATCTGCGCAGCGCCACCCACACACCGGGGAATTCTCACAGCTAAGTAACTCCCAACTGGGGGATCTAGACATGCTTGATCTCTGGAGACACCTACACCCCACCACGCGGGCCTATTCCTACTACTCCCACACGCACAGGACATACGCGAGATTGGACTATCTCCTGGTTACGGGGCCGGTTGCCGAACTGGCAACTGCTTCCGATGTGGGGGTCCTCACGTTGTCTGATCACGCTCCGGTATCGGGAACCTTCCAACTGCCGCCGGTGTCTCCATCCCGCGGAGTCTGGCGCCTCCGGGATACCCTGTTACATAGGCAGGCGGTACTGAACTAGGTACGCGCCGTGATTGCTGACTTTCGGGAACACAATGAGAACGGAGATACCACCCGGGCAACGCAGTGGGCCGCCCTGAAAGCGGTGCTCCGGGGTGAGTTTATCGCCATTTCCTCGGCGGAAAACAAGGACCGACAACGGAAAAGGGACGAACTTACTAATAAGGTACGGGAGTTGGAACAGGTGCATCAGAGGACGGGGGCCCCCAGAGTCTGGAGGCAACTTAAAGCGGCCCGGAAGCTTCTTTCTGCGCTGGACATGGATAGAGCGGAGTACGCAGCGCTGCGCCTGAAACACGCGTATTACACTGGCGGTGACCGATGCGGCCGATTACTTGCGAATAAACTTCGGGTGAAACACCAACGTCAGCGGGTCAAGGAGTTGTCCACCCCTGGTGGTACATTGGCCACGGAAGACCACCGGATTGTGGACGGTTTCCGTCGCTATTACGCTGACCTGTACGCGGGCGAGCCCCCCTCGGCCTCGGCTGAGACCGATTACCTCGCGTCGGTCGACCTTCCTGTTCTCACACCAGAACAAGCGGAACACCTAGAGCGGGACATTCGACCGGAGGAGGTGATTATGGCTATCTCCCGACTCAAACATGGAAAAGCCCCGGGACCCGACGGTTACACTCCGCTTTTCTACAAAACACTCTGTCCGGAGCTGGTGCCGATGTTGACTCGGCTCTTTAACTCCTTTGCCGCGCCTGGAGCTATCCCTCCGGATCTCCTGCGGGCTACGATATCGGTTATCCCTAAACCAGGGAAAGACCGGACCAAATGCGACTCCTATCGGCCGATCTCGCTACTCAATGTGGACCTCAAGCTCTACACTGGGATTCTGGCGGCACGTCTGGCACCACATTTACCGGGACTTGTGGACCCGGATCAGGCCGGGTTTGTCCCGGGCCGACAAACGGTGGACAACACTAAGAGGGTGATCCACATCCTGGAGAAGGCCTCCCGTATCCCCGGAGAGCGCATGTTGCTCTCGGTTGACGCAGAGAAGGCATTCGATCGGGTGCATTGGCCTTATCTTGAGAAAGTGCTTTGCAAACTGGGTATCGGTGAGAAATTCCGCACCCTCATATTTAACTGTTACAGATCTCCTACTGCGATAGTGAGGGTGAATGGGTGCAACTCCGACCGATTCGTGATAGAGAGGGGGACCAGACAGGGGTGCCCACTATCCCCACTGCTCTTCGCTCTTTACATGGAGCCATTTGCGCAGAGAATTCGACGCAATCCAGAGGTGACTGGCGTCCGGATGGGGGGATACATTCACACCATCAGTTTGTATGCGGATGATGTGATCTTAATGCTTGATAACCCGAGGGTGGCACTCCCCGCTTGCATTGCCGAGATGGACGCTTTCGCCGCGGTGGCGGGTTTTAAAATGAACATGAGAAAATCGGCGGCCCTTGACATATCGCTTGCCTCTGCTACAAGGCTTGAGCTACAGGGACGATTCCCCCTGCGTTGGTCTGGAGATCTGATCCCGTACCTGGGGGTGCTGCTGGCACCCTCTCTGCCCGCCATGGTTATTGCTAACTATGCAGCCCTGGGCAAGAAAATGAGAGGAATTATCCCGTTGGAGCAAGGGTACGTTATCATTGCTGGGTCGGATCGCGGCGGTGAAGATGACCCTCTTGCCGCAAGTACTGTATTTGTTCCGGGCCCTGCCGCTCCAGCCGCCGAAAGGGTGGATACGACAGGCTCAGACCGATATCGCACGATTCGTCTGGCAAGGCCGTAAACCCAGACTCAGGAGAGCCCTGTCCACGCTGGCACCCGAGTCCGGTGGACTTGGCATTCCGGATCTCCACAAGTATTTTCAGGCGGCGCAGCTGCGGTATCTGGTGGAGTGGAGCAAATGGGAATCTGACAGGCACTGGCTGTTCCAGGACCAAGCAGTGGCGGGCAGGACTCTGCAGGAGATTCCCTTCCTACGCAAACGTCACCGGCCCCCCAATCTCTATGCGTCTTTTGTCACACAGGTCCCGCTCCGTGTTTGGGATGCCGTGAATATTAAGCATGACCTTACCACCTTCCCGTCACCGCTTACACCACTGGTGGGGAACCCCGACTTTCGACCCGGGACGGAACCTGGAGCGTTCTCGCTCTGGCGGGCAGCCAGATGCTGTGCATTGTTCCATATCTATGGCCCGGCCGGTGCTGTGTCGTTCGAAGACCTCCGCCGGGAATACCGCCTGCCCGAGACTGAGCGTATGCGGTACCTGCAAGTACGCCATTGGGCGCTTCAGTCGCAGGTACGGGACCTGGCCGATCGGAAACTCACCCCATACGAGATGTGGCTAGCGACGCGTTCCCCGGACGCCAAGCTCATCTCGGACCTATACCGACTCTTGCAACCCCCACCTTACCACATCCATAACCCGGGGAGGGTTTGCTGGGAACGAGAGCTGGGGAGGGAACTGAGTCACAAAGAATGGGATGACATCTCCTACCGAGCGCGTCACTCCGCATACCACACTGGGCTCACAGAAACCTTTACTAAGATATCCACATACTGGTACTACACGCCTCAGAGGTTGCACGAAATGAACCATCACATCCCGAACACTTGTTGGCGCGAATGTGGGCAGACAGGCACACTTACACACATTTTATGGGATTGCCCGTTGCTGGGTCCGTACTGGAAGGAGGTCCTAGATGAGATAGACCAGTGCTTCAGCATCGAATTACCTCGCCTCCCTGCCTATGTTCTACTAGGGTTACCCAATGGCTTGATGTACCCTCTGCGATCCAGGAGGGGCAGACAGATAGCGATCGCTCTAGGCTCGGCGATCCAGAACATACTCCTATATTGGCGTACCACCACCCTTCCTACCAACGTGGGCTGGTTGCATAGGTTATGGCACGTTCTGGGAATGGAAAAGCTGTCCCTCACAGTGGCGGGGGAGGTGGATAGATTTGATGACCTGTGGCAGCCCTTTAATATCTTGCTGCAGTCGGAGTTCAAGGAGATTACCTGTCCCCGATATCTTAGGCTGATGCGACTGACAACCCAGATTACCTAGTCGACATGGAGGGAGGGTGAGATGGAAGGTGGAGATCCTTTAGGGAAGTGCAGGAGGTGTAGGACATCTGCACAGGCACGGGGGGAGGGGGGTGGGGGTTCGGGTGGGAGGGCAAGGGAAGGGGGAGTTGGGGGGGGGGGGGGTTGTTGGTTCTGGAATTGGTCGTCACGGCACTCCCGCCTAAACTGAGGCTCTGCACCTGCTTAGACAGTGATGTACAGAATTCGGAAGGTGCTTCAGGAGGAGAGACTTTGCAGTACATTCTCACGACGACTGTATTCCTTGTATGTACTGTTTTTCTTTGTTTATGAAAAAGCAATAAAATACTTTAAACCTAAAACTAAAAAACATAACGTACCTTCGCTGGCTCGATCAGGTCCTGCCTCGTCTCTGCTCCTCGTAGGAAGCAGGCAACCTCCCACCCCTAAGCCAATCACAATGCTGCAATGGCAGGGTTGTGATTGGTGGGGGCGACGCCCAGCCAGGCTCCTATGGGGATGCCATTTTCTCCATGCAGCCTACATGGAGAAAATGGCAGAGTGCGCCAGAGGGCCGACCAAACAGTCAGGGCCCGCAAAATTGGGCTAGCCACTCCTCCCCTGCCCTGTTGCTGGACCGCCCGCCCCCAACCAAACCCTTCTGCTTTCTCGCAGTGCGAGAAGCAGTAACATTATTTATACCATTTTATGTTACTGCTTCTCGCTCTGCGAGAAAGCAGTGGGGCGACGCTCCTCTGCCCACATGGAGGAGCCATCCCTGCTAGCACTGCCAGCAAGATAGAAGAGCAATCAATCAATCAGGGATTTAAAAGCGCGCTACTCACCCGTGAGAGTCTCAAGGCGCTGGGGTTGGGGGGGGGGGGGGAGGGGGTGCAGCTTCGGTTTGATTGATAGATTGACAATAAAGCCACCAATTGTAATCAATGGGTTGGCCCGAAGCCCAGTGTAAGGTTTTGGTATCGTCCACAAAAGCCTCTCACCTACGGAAAGCAAAAAGCTGTCTGGTCAGTGAGATCTTAAAATGACCCATAACTAGTAAACATAAGCACAAAACAAGTTTCTGGGAATGTTGGTCTTCGACAACTAAAACTGCTGTTGAGTTCTTCGACAGCTGAAACTGCTGTTGAGTTAATCTCTGCATCATGGCCTGTCACGTAAAAACAGTGAGGGAGTGAGAGACCTTGATTCATATTAGTATATAGAATGTAAATAAAGACACTTAGAGATCTAGTGGCAGCACATCCTGGCCTTTCCCTTGTTCATATTAATGCTTACTGACAGTTTGCTGAACAGATATAGATACAGTACGCCTCCGGATTCCTGGGAAAAAAAGACTAAGCATGCCAAGTAGTCAAATACTTACAGGTGAGGCTAGGAACCCTGCAATATTTCTTTAAATTTTTGCCTTTCTTGTTGGTGATTTCACGTTTGACAATTTCGCCATGTCTCCTGCTTTTAGAAAGAGGGTGTTTCACAGGTTTTGAAGCGTGAATCTTTCTGGATTCACTATCCTGTGCATTATTCCGCGGTCTAGTGGTTGGGTCCGGAATCGTAGTCTTTTTTTTTTTTTTTTCGTAGCCCAGGTGGGCGTCAATGTTCCACCTTTTGGTGTCCTTCCTGTGACGTCGGCATGCTTCCTGCGGAAGCTCCCACCCTTGGGCGCCATCTTCAGATTATTTTTTCCGCCGTTGGGTCTGGATCGTTCCCGAGAGGGCTCCAGAGATTAGGAGAGAAGAAGAAGCAAAACTCGAGTTTTTGGAGAGAAAAACATTGGAGAAGACGAAGGAAGACTACACCATCGAAAGGACAACGAAGAAAGAAAAACAATTTCAGCACAATTCGACGTCCAGAGGAGAATGCGCAATCAGGGGGCCCCCTGAACGCAAGACATGGACAACACACCATTCAAATTCTGCCGCAACTGCCATCATAAGTACACGCAGAAAGACCAACACCAAGTCTGTAACCTCTGCCTGCCGGTCGACCATGAAAGCAAGGACTGCAACGCCTGCTCCGCATTCACGCCGAAGACCCTTCGAGTGAGAGAGAGGCAAAGAATAGCAAACTACACCACGCAGGGCAAGGGCCAACCACCGTCCCTTCGAGACCTGGGGCTCTCGACCGACGAGGAGGATTACGCCGCCGAAGAAGACATCGGCTACATGGTCGCAGAGACCGATAATAAGACTACAGAAAAGGTAGGAGACTCGACGCCCCAAAAAGGCCCGAAAGACTCTCGACAGTCTACCCAAGACTCTCGAAAAAATGAGGGCAAGACCCCGAAAGCGCCGACGCCGAGAACTTCGGCGTCCGCAGCAACATCCAGGCCCAGCGGATCCTCACAGAAGGACTCCCTGGAGCCGAGGGAGGGCGACCAACCAAAGTCGTCGAAAAGCGTCCAAGAAAAGGAGCGCTCGACTCCGAAAATATCTTCGAAGTCGACGACGAAAGATGCAAGACCAGTCTCGACACCGAAAACAGTCTCGCCGCCGAAACCAGTCTCATGGCTTGGCAGTTTGGGCTGGACTGTTCCCATGAGGCACAGGGTCAGACTGCATATAGCCATGTCTGAACTGGGGTGGCAGAGTGGGCTAAAGAACGGTGATGGATTCAACCCAGATCTTTTGACTGGGTGTGAGTGTTTGATTGGTTCAGATGCTCCGTCCATCACCACCCCCTTTTGTACCGCCGAAACCAGTCTCGACGCCGAAACCCATCTCGACGCCATCTTGCGCGCCAAAGAGAGCGGCACAACCACTCGATGCCGACCAGGCGGCGGAGATGGAAAGAAAGAAGAGGAGACTCGAAGCAGAGATGGAGAACATCCTGCAGCGAAAGAAAGATTTTGAAGAAAAAATGAAATCTTACACAATTCCTTCGAGGCCCAAGTCACCGGTAGTACAGTTGGTCGAGGAAGAAGAGGAAGAATTCGAGGTAGAAGCAGCGTCGGAGAGCTTGGAAGATCTGGCATATCAGGAAGATGATACCCCCTATTACGAAGAGGAGGGAGATGACCAGAGGGTGTACCAAGAATCGACATACTCGGATACACAGGAGGTAGAGTGGCAGGACATCGAAGCTGAGAGTCCAGAAGAGGGAGTGGACACATATCCAGCGAGGCCCTCGCCGCCGGACGACATTGGACTTTACAATGAATGCATCAAGAACGCAGCAACAGCGTTCAGAGTCAAGCTCGAGGAGGAGGTGCCGAAAGGGGATTTCCAATGCACACTAGGAGCCAGTACCTGCCAATGCTTGAAAGCATCAAAGGGCAAGGAAGAGAGGCATTCAAGGAGCCTGCTACTTGTAAACCCGTCTCGCCAAGGACGGAGAAAAAATACAAGCACTCCTCAAAGGACCCACCCTACATACAGGGAACGGTCGCTGCTGACTCCATCATCACTGCAACAGCAAGAAGAAGGGCCAATGTGCCAACTACTTCAGGTCCTCCCCCTGACAAAGAGAGCAGAAGGATGGACCTAACAGGAAGAAAAATCGAAAGGAATGCCGCTATGCACTGGCGCATGGCTAATTCCAACGCACTGCTCAACAGACACCATTACCAAATCATGGACGAACTGGGGCAGTTGGTGAAACACCTCCCTCATGAATACCAACAAAGGGCTTCACACTTGGTAGAGGAGGGGAAGAACTTGGCAAACTCTTGCCTATAAACAGCACTGGACGGTGCAGACACTGCCAGCAGGCTTATGATGCTGGGCATCACAGAAAGAAGACAAGCCTGGCTCAGAATATCAGGCTTTAAACCGGAGGTGCAACACAACATCCTGTACACTCTGTTCAACGGTGAAACACTGTTCGGAGCACCAGTGGACGACAAGCTCTCACATCTCAAAAAGGATAATGACACCGCAAGATCCATGGGGGCCTTGCAATTCAGGGGAGCGAAGAGAGGGACCCCGTCACGGAGACCACACGGGAGAGGGGGGAACCAGCCGGGAACGCCGCATCAGTCCTTCCAACATTCCCACCAAAGCGACACCCATACGCAGCAAGGCCAGCAAAAACAGCAGTGGCAATACCAACATAGGGGCCATTCCTTTCGCGGGAGGGCGAGTGGACGTGGAAACAACAGGAGCGGTGGACAGCAAACCACCTCCAAGTGACTCGGCCACATTGATAGTGCACACCCTACCAAAAACTCCAAGGGTGGAGCACAAAGACAAAAACCAGGAGTGTCCCGCACCGAAAGACCACGAACACGTAACACCAGTGGGAGGAAGATTAAAACGTTTCCTCCAGGAGTGGAAAAAGATTACAACAGACAAATGGATCATCAACACAATACAGTACTGGTACTGCATAGAGTTAGAAAAGACACCACCAAGCAGAAAACCAAAGAAAAGAGCACTAGCAAAGAAGGAACTAGAGCTTCTTCAGAGGGAGGCAGAGGAACTCCTACTAAAGGAGGCTATCGAGCCTGTACCTCCCATGGAAAGGAACAAGGGGGTGTACTCTACGTACTTCCTAGTACCCAAGGTAGACAAAACAATGAGACCCATCCTGGACCTAAGGTTCCTCAACAAATTCATAAAGACACAAAAATTCAAAATGACATCCCTGCAAGAAGTACTTCCACAGATTCAAACAGGGGACTTCATGGTCACCATAGACCTAAAAGATGCCTACCTGCACATCCCAATGAACAGACGGCACAAACATCTGCTATGATTTGCAATCCACCCAAATCACTATCAATTCACAGCATTGGCCTTCGGACTAAAATCAGCACCAAGGGTATTCACAGTGTCTGGCAGCAGTCGCAGCGCACTCAAGAAGGGAAGGGATACACGTATACCCTTACCTAGACAACCGGCTAATAAAGGCAAAGTCATACAACAAGTGCAAACAGCACGCTCAAATAGTGACAGACACACTGATGGCCCTGGGTTTCTCCATCCACTGGAAGAAATCCTCGATAAAACCAGAACAGGTCAAGATATTTCTGGGGGCAAAAATCAACACCGTGCAGGGGAAGGTGTTCCCCAGCGAGAAGAGAACGATGGCGCGGTTGAAGGAGGCGCGCCTCTACCAGAAGGGGCAAGCTCTGACAGTGAGGACGGTGAGCAAAATGATGGGCATGATGGCCTCATGCATCCACATAGTACCAAATGTACGACTACACATGAGACCACTCCAGGAGTGGCTGCAAGACCAATGGTCACAAGCGACAGGGTGTTGGGAGGACCTAGTGGTTGTAACGCACGCAGTGCTCGAGGAGATATCATGGTGGAACAAAGGAAACATAACAAAGGGGAAGCTTCTAACACCACCAACACCAACAGTGACCATCACCACAGACGCATCCCAAAAGGGATGGGTAGCACACATGGAAAAACTCCGAGTGAGGGGCCTGTGGACACAAGCAGATGCGGTCAAACACATCAATTACCTAGAACTAAAGACCGTTCTCCTAGCTATGAAAGCTTTCCAGACAAAGTTGTACAATCAAACAGTGCTGATCCAGACGGACAACACAACAGCGATGTTCTACATAAACAAACAGGGAGGAACACAAACAGCCCCGCTGTCAGAGCTAGCGCAGGAAATATGGAAATGGCCAATACCACTGAAAATAGATCTACTGGCGATACATCTGCCAGGAAAAGACAAAGTGGAAGCGGTCTGGCTCAACAGACAGACATTAGCCTCACACGAATGGGAGCTGAATGCACAAGAAACAAAGAAACTGTTCGACAGGTGGGGAACACCGTCAATAGACCTGTTTGCAACACACCAGAATGCAAAATGCCAACACTTCGCATCGAGACAACCAGGGGAAGGGTCCCTGGGGAATGCCCTATGGATAGGCTGGTCAAAGACATTTGCCTACGCTTTTCCGCCGATTCCCCTGATACACAAGGTACTCAGCAAGTGCAGGGCAAGCAACATGACCCTGATACTGGTCGCACCCCAGTGGGCCAGGCAGACATGGTACTCACAGATTATGGAAATGACACATAGTGCACCACACAAATTTGGGAGAAGGAAAGACCTACTCTCCATGCAAAACCGAGAGGTGCTGCATCCAGAGCCAGAAAGTGTCAGCCTAGCAGCCTGGCTCCTGAGGACATAGAGTTCGCACACCTAAAGCTACCTGAGAGCATCCTGGGGGTACTTCGAGAGGCAGGAAGACCAAGCACACGTAAGTGCTACGTGGTCAAATGGAAGAGGTTCACATTATGGTGCAGAAAGGAGGGACTGCACAACAAGATGACAAGAGACTCTAAAGTGCTTAAGTACCTCACGCACCTGCTCGAGACCAACCTGAGCTCATCATCGCTAAGGGTACACCTAGCAGCCATTGTCACCTACACTAGAGGAGAAACAGGCAAAAGCTTCTTTACTTCTAGGATTGTAAAAAGATTCTTGGAAGGTGCAAAAAGGATCGCACCGCCTAAAAGGTTACCAGCACCTACATGGAACCTCAATATAGTGCTGACAGAACTCATGAAGGCACCCTTTGAACCAATGCATAAAGCCTCACTACAGATGCTAACGTTAAAAACAGCATTCCTAGTGGCAATCACCTCGCTGCGCAGAGTAAGCGAGCTGAAGGCGTTAACGCTACAGGAACCCTACATACAAATTCACAACGATAGAGTGGTGATGAGAACGGACCCATACTTTATGCCAAAGGTGGTGTCCAAGTTCAACCAGGCAATTCAAATACCAAGTTTCTTCCAGAAACTAACAACAAAAGCTGAAAGGGCACTGCACACTCTGGACGCGAGACGTGCAGTCATGCATTACATAGAGAGAACTAAAGATCACAGAAAAACAAAACAGTTTTTTGTGTCATTTGCTAAAAGTTTCATGGGCAAAGCTGTTACTAAAGGGACAATTGCACGATGGATCGCGCAAGCTATACAATTCTGCCACAAACAAGCTGGACAAGAACTAACAGAGGGGACACGGGCCCATTCAACAAGGAAAAAGGGAGCTACAATAGCCTTCTTGGCAAACACTCCCATTCAGGACATATGCCTGGCGGCAACATGGGCTTCTGTGCACACGTTTACAAAACACTACTGTGTGGACATACAAATGAACAAGGAAGCACAAGTGGGACAGAAGGTGCTTCAGCACATATTCAAGACCCAAGCTCATCTTCCACTCAGCCGCCACAATAACAAGAAACCGCTACGAAGTCTATGGACAGCATAGTGAATCCATAAAGATTCACGCTGCAAAACGAATAGTTTCTTACCTGTCGGTGTAGTTTTGCAGCTTGAAGATCTTTCTGGATTCACTAGCGAACCCACCCACCTCCGCCAGAAAGATGAGGCTGGAGAAAGTAGGTGGTAAACAAAAAAACCCAAAAAAATGGACTTTAATGGAACTTCAAGGGAAAGAGCGGTAAAAGAAAAGATATAAACATTGCCATACAATTCGGAAACAGAACACAAACGGGAAAAGAAAAAAGAATCCGAAGATGGCGCCCAAGGGTGGGAGCTTCCGCAGGAAGCATGCCAACGTCAAAGGAAGGACACCAAAAGGTGGGACGTCAACGCCCACCTGGGCTACGAAAAAAAAAAAAAAAAAAGACTACGATTCCGGACCCAACCACTAGACCGCGGAATAATGCACAGCATAGTGAATCCAGAAAGATCTTCAAGCTGCAAAACTACACCGACCGGTAAGAAACTATTCGTTCCTCCTCAGCCAAATTCACAAGTTGATGGACTGTAATTTTATCCTGGGTGCACACTTTCCAGTTCTGCCGTTAAAAGATGGTCTGTGGACTCATCTCTGCAAGCACTAAAACACAAGATTAAAGATTTGGGACTAAAGGACAATTGGTGGGAAGGGCATCCGAGGTAAAGGGATTAAAATTGGTGGGAAAGTGATTACAAGGTTGACTCTTGTGTGCACTAGTCATTCAGCCAACTAGACTACATTTTTACAAGCACATTTATTTCAGGCGAGATAAGGATCTCACAGTTGGGAATATAACAGTTTTAAACATTGCCTAGTTTATGACTGATATAGATCTTTTACCCATGAAACCAGTATGGGAAGGTGGTTAGTTAGCGATTTAGCGGCCATTTTGGTGAGATTTAACAAATAAAATAGAATATTTTTGAACTAATAATTTTGAACACCTAAGTGAGGCAACCATTTAGGACACATTTCAGACTGTAATCCAAGGAACAGTGATCAACATTCCATCACAAATTAGCAAGCAGAAGCAAGAAAATGATTTAAGAAAACTAGTAAAATATCAGCTGAACATTTTAGTAACAAAACGGATAGACTTGAATCCCTTGCGAATCTGATCAAAAGATTTCTGAAACACAGACTAGGGCAAACAAGGGGTTAAATGTACCTAGCAGTATATTAAATAAATTGAAGATAAAATGGTGCAAATTCCTACTGAAGAGAACCTAAAATCAAAAGTGTTCTTTAATTTTTGAAAGACAACTTCCATAGCAGATGTTTTGGATGACCAGCATCTAGACTAAATGCTCCTTTGTGACAGGGGAATGCAGTAACATTGTGTATTTTGTTATTTTGCAATGATGTGCCAGAGCCTAAGATAACATTTTTCCCAAATCGGAATAAAACAATATCACCACTTCCTTTTAAATGTACTTTATCAAGTTTTTATTGCATATGGCATAAAATAGTTGTGCTATGTAAAATGTTAAGATCTTGTCTGCTTATATAGTTAACCTTGGTCCACTAAGACTATACTTACAATCCTCTGCTTAACAAATTCATATTTCACCTTTATTAGGCGGCACTCAAGTGGCGTTGGCTTTGTCTCTTGTCTCAAGGTTTATTCAACAGGCTTCTTAGGCCACACACCTTTTCGTACCCTGGTCCCACCCCACCAACATTTCCATCTCCACTAAAGCACTGCTACCAGCCAGAAGAAATTCACTTTGGGAGCATCTAACAAGCCCATTATGGTCAGTTAATCTCTCAGGAGAAGTTATAGGGGAAATGAACTTGCTAAAAGTGTGAAGTGACCGAAAGCTAGATAAAACAACAAGAAGGTTTTATAATACATTTGCTCTACAGTGAATAGCTCTCTCTGGAGACATTACAACCATTAAAAAAATGGAGAACTCCAGCTCGAATGGAAACTAAACGGGGAAAGACTGCTGGCCTCATAGGGTTATAGTGTTACTTTCATTCAATGCAAAAAAATTCATGACAATATTGGTTTTGGGATTATGGAGTATATTTTCAAATCTTTTCATCAGCTGGGCTTTTTTTTAAGCGCCCTTCTCGTTTCGTAATATACAGTACTTGTATTAAGGCTTCGAGAGGACACATTGCAAAGAATTATTGAGAGAACTGATCTTGATTAATGCAGAGATAACATATAACTAGGTGAATTGGGAATTTGTGGCAAAATGCCCCCAGGCCAGGACACCGGGCATTCGAAGATAGCTACTTTGAGATGATTCTAGCTTATTATAAACAGCAACCAATTTGAATAGCCATTGCTCTCATGTACAGGGTAGATTGAACTGATGGCTGTTGTGCACAAGAAAGAAGAACCTGAATCGTGAGGATGTATAAGCAAGTTTGAGATTTTGAGGTAGTGTTGAGTTAGTGAGAGTATGCGAGTATAAGACGTAGAGAGAGATGTTCTGCCCAAGATGGTCAGTGATAAGATAGGCAAGTTCAGATGCAAGGGTGATAAAGCTTGAATTGGGCTGTAGGTCCCTAGTTGTATTGGTTTGGGCGGGATTCATTTCAGCATCGATCTAATAGACAGAGAATAATGAATCTCACAAGTCTTTTGGGAGGGGGCGGTCTTCTTGGGCTTCACTCAATACAGATTTTCAGGCGCACTGTGGGCTATGTTAGTAATTTTAATCAGCCTTCATAAGTCTAATGTGAATATTCCAAAAACTTGGCCTGATCATGTTGGACCTGACATCCTTGGTGTTGTTTTCCTGCTACTTGTATGCCTTCAATCCTCCTGTTTTTGCTGTGCTTGAGACCCTGCACATTTTACCCCTGCTAACCAGTGCTAAAGCGTTTGAACACTCTCCTTTAAACATTATAAATTAGGCTTACACCCAATTGGCCTATTAAAATTACTTGTAAGCTGCTAGTAAAGTGCTACTACCGAGGGCCTGTAAATCAAATGCAACTAGTGGGGTGCCTTCAGCACTTATTGTGCCACCCGCTTAAGTAACCCTTTAAACATGTCTCAGGCATGCCATTGCAGTGTCTGCTTGCAGTTTTTAACTGCCATTTCAACCTGGCAACATATAAATCTCTTCAGAAAAATTGGATATGCTGTGCACACCTTAATCTTACATGGTTCAAACCAATAAGTTGAGAAATATTTGAGATGTTTGTCAACTCTAAACTAAAAGTTTTCAGTGTGCTGCACAGTATTTGTGGTCCTTAGCAAAACATGTATAAACAGAAACAAATGCAATATAGACCTTAATAGGTACTATAGTATTTTGATGCCCAGCCGAACAAAGCATTTTTAATTTTCAAAATAAGAGACATTTTTTTACATTAGGAACACGAACAATATAACGGGACACAGTCCTGCACCCGATATTTTTGGAAAAAAGAAAGAGTAAACATTAAGCATACAAAACAAAAGGACACGTCAGGGGCCACTGCAATACAAGAAATATACAAATGAATGCTAAATACAAATTTTCAGATCTTAAAACGTTAGACATGTACTTTTAAGTTTTACTTGTCCTGGTAGTGAAAACCCCCTAAATTTGTTTTTCACTACTGTGAGGCCTACCTCTCCCACATGATACCATTGGCTTCCCTTATTACATTTATTAAGTGGTAACTTTCAATTGGGAGCAGATAGGAATGTTGAGTTTGGTGTCTAAAGAATTGTATTGTAAAACCCTCTTGAATGTTCTAGTCGGATTTGTTGTCACAATTCAAAAAATTCCATGTTTAGAAAGTTGGCATTTTCTTGCCCTATCCATTTGTTGCTTGCAGCCTGTATCCTGAGGCACATGACTAAGTGTAGTTGCCATTTGGCTTTTGTGCATTGTCCCAGTCAGTGAGACAATGGGGAATAGGTGTTGGCAGGATGAGCCATCTCTGACTTGATAGGGAGGCATAGCTGTCCCCTACCACACTTGCCCATCACAAAGGCTCGGCCTGAGCACACTCACAAAGTGTTTGACTGTATTTTATGTGACCCCAGGCAAGCTGGGGCCAGGCAGCCAGGACATTCCTAGCACCTCTAGGGGTGGACACCTCTAGAAACCTCCCCTACTTCAAAGTGGGCACCATTTATAACTATTAAACCCTCAGACCCAACTTAACAGTACACCTTTGGACCTGTGGAAGACGCAGAACTGCTGTGCTGCTCTGCAAGAAGGATTGCAACTCTGCTGCTTGAGTGAGAGGAACTGGACCTGGATCTTGAACACAGGACCATTCAAATGCCTCAAAGGGCTAGTTGGGTGGCTTCCTGATCAGAGCCTCAGGGACAGAAGGGCTCATCCATCTTGAACCCAGCACCTGGTCTCTGTCTACTGTGTTTGTGCCACCCGAGTCCTGGACCCTTGGAAGTTGGCTTGAAGATACTCTGCCAGCTCAGCTGTGGTCCCAACAGAACCGACGCAGTGTGATGCATGACTCTGCAGCTCGATGCAGGACCTTGCATCGCAGCCCTGCCTCCCATCAGAACCACTACTGGGCCACGCTTCCTCTGTGTGGGATCTCGCAACGTTCCACAACCCGAATTTAAGGTACTTTGTTCATTGGGTCTAACGTGGTTCCTGTACTGGCCTACGCTCATTTGCGGTCAACCTGAGTTTGTAACTTTTGTCCTGGTCTTAACTTAAAGTCTTTAAAATTGCATATCTCTGGTTCTACTGATTGTTTTTTTGTTGTTTTGGTCTCAAATAATGTATTATATTTTACTCTGTGTTTCTAAAGTGGTGTGGAATTTTTCTTGTGTTTTCACTGTATTACTGTTTGAAGTGCTGCATAAATAGATTACACGTTGCCTCTAAGTTAAGCCTGGCTGCTATGTGCAAAGCTAAAAGAGGATTAAGAAGTTTAGTTCTGGGTTTGCTGTGTTTTCCCCTGACAAGAGTTGTGGTTGCTGCTTGAGTACTGTTTCACCCCCTCAACCAGTAACCCAACTTCCTACAGATAACTACACTTGAGGACGGCAAATGGACTCGCGCCTTTAACGGACTGCATCCAGGCATTCAGAGGGAGAGCAATAATCTTGACCTCCTCCTTGCATACCTTGTTTTCCAACATTTCAGTTCTGTAGGCCAGCGCTCTGTTCTTTTTATTAATATCTTTCTTTATGCCGTTCCTTGGAGAAAATGCAACTTTGAGATCCTTCCCCTGGCTTTCCAGTTCCTGTACAAGTGCATGTGTCCACTGGGGAATGTGTTACTGATTTCAATATAATCTCCTGCCGTCGTTAGCACAGATCCTTCTGTAGTTTTCTTCTGTGCCACAGTGACTGCACAGTTCTTTCTGCCTCGTAGTGCTCCAGTCATACCCCGCCTCAGCTGATAAAGAGTAGTCTCCATCAAGGGAGCTGGGTTGCCTCTTGTAAGAAGAGGCTTAAATGTTGCATTTTTCAGTACAGCTCACTCCCTGGGACCCGCCAAACCTGTCTTGCCCTGGATGGCTGCAGTTCCTGTCTGCCTTTTTTGTTTCTCCCTTTGAGTGAAAGTCATCTCTCACCTTCCAGGTAAGGCAGAAGCAACTCTCACTGCCAAAAGTCATGATGTATGAAAGGAAAGATGCTCACTAATTTTTCATTTCTTAGTGTTTGGGTAGAGCAGTCTCTGTACCCTAATACAGGGTATCACTAATTTATTCTTTTTGGGCATTATGCTTCATTGGGGCCAGAAGGCATCATGCCTACCAGGGACTTTGTGTAGTAGCAGCGCTACACGACTCTAGCTATCTTGCCTGGTTACTGGGTACACCCCTGAGTGTTGAGGACCAACATCCCATCTTGAGGACTTATCGAGCTCCTGCATACCGAGGTGCCTGCAAATATTTTCAAATGAATATTAAATCCCCTAAAATTGTATTGCAGTCCAAAATCAGTCCAACTGCTCCATCAAACGTTCTCCCTGCTTTTGAAGGCACAAACGATGAAGGAGAGGAGTCCTCCAGGGCTTCTGTTCATTGAGATCAGTTCAAGCTCAGTCTAACTTTCTACATGTTACCTAACTGCCATAATGAACGGTAAGGGTAGAGAGGACTTGAAGTACTAGATTGTGTGAACTCGGTTCAAGAACTTTTTTTTCTTTACCAACTCAGCTTGTGAGTGTTAATTCAGTTGTTAGGTTTGGGATATAGTGTCATTTATTTGCAGCCTTCAGAACAGTTAGTATCTAATGAGATATGGAAACTCATGCACTCCTGTTAATATGATGTGTGTTACTCCGTTTCTCCAATTTTCTATTTTATGGGTGCTAGTGAGTATCACCTCCTCCGCCTGAGGCGGGGGTAAATATGCTTCTGCAGAGTGTTATCCATCAGGGAAAGAACAAACTCGCCCAGCACTCCTTAATGAAATGAATCAATGGTAGTCTTTTCAGTAGAAATTTTTCAAATTATTTTATTCTTCATCTTTTCCAATTTCCTTTGGAGCCTAATGGACGTAATGTTATTTTCACATTATTTTTCAATTGTTTTCATTATTGTAGCAATTATTCATTCTTGCTTAGAGGAAGGAATCCCAATGCATTTCGGGCGCATGCGCTTCATCAGGGGGTGCTTCCTAAAAGGAAGAAATACCACTTATTTATTAATCCAAAAGCTGATTTGCCACTGATGTATAAATAGTACAATCCAACCGTGACTGGGGAATGTGGGAAACCTGTGTTAACACCGTACCAGTGTTCATAAACAAATGTAACGAGGAAGCAGAAGATTGACACCGTGTAGAGGTAAAATGCATCATCAATTCAAAACCAGCGAGAGTGGTAATCATGCGACGCTCCAACACAAATTGTGCCGTGCTCATAATACCCTCAGTCGAATTCCTTGTCGGTGTTACTGAATATTTAAAAGTGCCACTGTGCCCGTCTCAAAGTAGTCGAACTGTCCCCTTTCAGCGTGCCATGCTCGCAATGTGAAACGGCCCTTCACCCCTAAAGAAAAAAGTGAACTCATGCTAGTGGGTCTCGGGGTTTCTCACTGAGTGTGTGTGTCTATAAAATATGGGGAGCCTCTCACCCCATTAGTACCTTACAGTGATGTTTTAGCCATTGCTAAGAAACAGTGCTCGCTAAAAAGAAGGGTTGTTTTTGAAGGTAAAATTAAATCTATAATTCCTTGTGACATACGTTCCTTAGAGCTGTAACATTTACATAGCACTTATGTGGGTGCGTGGTACACCGAAACGCTATACACAACACCCCCCCCCCCCAAATTTTTTTTACCTTAATCAAAATCCCACTTTTACTGGATCGGAGATAGTGTTAAACTTCAATTTTCTGAGGCAGTGTATTGGAGTATTAAACCACCTCCCAGTACATCACAATATCCGAGAAAACAATCATGTAGGTATGTGGGCCAAGGCAATAACTGCGTTTTAGATCAGTGAAAATGTTTCAGTGTTTTATTACAAAACTTAAAAGTAAGCTCTACAGAGTAAATGCCATGAATTCTTCCAATGGAATGGCAGTACAGAGAAATGCTGCAAAATCTAAAATTATTCTAAATCTCAAGTGAGCAGTAAAATCCGGAGAGTAATGGATGGCATCCCTAGTAGAACCGGAAAATCTTTTAGCTCACCCTTAAAATCAAGAGGTTTTATATATCATTTTTGCGTATGAATGTAACAAAAACCAGAATCAATGTGGTATAAACAGATGTACCTTTTCATCAGCAAATTGAAGCTCATGAAAAACAAACATCAGGTTACCATAACTCCTAAGCACTATCCCACTTCATGAATAATAATTCTACCCCCTCTGTGCTAATACCATTTGTAGATGCTAGAAAAAGCAAGATAAATGAACAATACCGTGTTTAATGAATGAATAGGGCACAGTGAACTAGCATAAGGACCTTGTAGTTAAAGTTGAAGTTTATGAGTGAGTCGGGGAAAAGTAATTGAGAGAGCATAAACAATGAAAATGGAAATAAACACGTACATTTCAGCTCAACTTTGTGATGCAGAACTTGCAAGAAGAGATGTTTGCCAGGGGTGAGGGGAGCGTGAGGGGGGAGACAAGAGCGACAAGGGTGACTTCCATCATATACAAGATAGCGTTTATTCCGAAATTGAGGCCGACTTATAACAAAATTCAGAAACAAATTTTCTACACAATATATAGAATGTTTCAAAAGCAACAGTACTAAATCAGTGTGTACATTGTGTAATCAAGTGTGAAAACATGGGCGGCTCCTCCGCTGTGGTGGAGGAGCACAGCCCCTGCCTAAAAATGGCAAGAAAGGACAAATAAATTGATAATAAACACTTTTTATTAGAATTTTAATTTTCCTTTCCTACTGAGTCTTGGGGCCAGGGGGATGACGGGCACAGGGGGAAAGGTAGTGCACTGTTGTCAGTTAGCATGACAGTTTGGCTGGCTGTCTCGCGCCGGTCAAACCGTCATGCGCACTGAAGCTCTCTCCAACCCCAGCTGCATTGCTGGGTTGGAGAGAGCAGGCACAGGCTCCCAAATGTAGAGCACTCGGGCCAATCCTGATGCTGCTCTGATGACGAGAGCTGCGTCCGGATTGGCCGCAGGGGAGGCTGGGAACCTGTGCCAGCGAGGAGCGGAAGAGCGCAGCCGGCTGCAGGCAAGTTTTTGTTTTCATTTGTTTTTGGTCCTGTGAGTCTCCCACACTCCCACCGGCCCGACCTGCAACTCCTACACAACACCGGCCACTGCTGTGTGTAAATACAGTTTGCATTTTACTAATGAAGCAAAAAATATAACGGGATAAAATCTTTAACATCTGTACTTGCTGCACTTACTTTCCTGACAAGCCTATTAGGAAGAGCAAGGCCTTTAGCTGCTTCTTAACCAGCTTGAGATCAGAATTCTCACATAGTGCTTGAGATAGATCATCTCACAGTTTTTGGTTCCACAACAGCAGGTCCTTACCCCCCAGTCACAACCTGACGTAGCACCTAACAAGGGTAGGCTTGTCGATGGGCAGCCTCCAATGTGTTGGTACAACCAGTGCCAAAAGTAATTCATATGTACAGTACTCCAAAAATAGATTCTGGCCAATCGAGAACCAGTGTAAGACTGAAGTATCTTGGTTTCCAAGCTACGTTTTGCTACCCGTAATGCAGGTACTACTGCATCGTCTGGATTACATGCCAGTTTGTTCAGTAGATTTGCAGAGGCTTACAAGGAAACATGATGTGCAGTAACCGATATGGTGCCAACAGTGATATGCGTAATTTTGACACATACTTGTTAGTTAATGAAGGTACACAGCTTGCTAGTTAAATGTACAAAACAGCCGAGAATTAAATAAAGTGGATTTTCGATTTGTTTCTATTTCTTCTAATTATAAACATCAACAGCGGTTAACAAAATTAAGCGATGTAAGGGACAGATCATAATCTCATTAAGCTTCATGGTTTAATCTTAACAGATAAATTGTATTTAATAAGCCCAACCAGTGTGCTCAGGAAATCACACTGTGTAACTTGTAAAGTCAAGATTACATGCAGAAAAAGGGGCTTTCAGTCTGATTGATCCTGTGAAACAGTGTGTATATATTAAAGGCCAATCCCTTATATTGTTTTTAAAGAGGTTTGTCTTGGTAACCCCTTGTACAGACATTTAAGCCCTATCACGGTCATCATATTTGTATTGTATTGTAATTGCATTTATATAGCGCTTACTACCCCTGACGAGTAGTCGAAGCGCTTTTTCAGCGAGTAGCACGCTACTCCAGGACCCATAAAGGATTAGTATTGAATTAGTATAGTGCAATATGACAGTAATTTAAGTGGTGGATAGCAATACATGGAATAGGACCACTCTTCATCAGGAATAAAATCACCAAACACATTCAACAAAGGAACCTCCGCTCTAAAGGAGCATCTCGCCTCAAAATCCCACCATACAAGAAAAAAACCATGGGTGGCACATCCTTCTCTGTTCAAGCAGCCAAACTATGGAACTCTTTACCCGCCAACATAAGATCCACCGACAACTACCTTATCTTCAGAAAACTACTCAAGATTTGGCTCTTCCCCAGATAAGCACCATACGGAAACAGAAATGTACAGCAGATCCCTCTATATATAAGCATTTATTTTCACTATAGATATGTACCTATCTTTGTGTATTACTTTATAAAACATGTAAAATAATTATGTTAAGAGAAAAGAAAGAAAAAAAAATAATAATAATATTAATCAATAAATAAAAATCATCTTTGGTCTACATGTACATACATACTTCTATTGTGCATCTATGTACCTTCCATGTACTTGGATCTGTGTGTCTGTTACTTTTCTCCTGAAAAAGCATATCCAATGCACTACCCTATTTCTCATCCTGTGCCTCTATCAATATATTTAATCTAAATATACTTACTTCCTTTATGTATCTGTATACTTTCAATGTACTTATGGATCTATATATTTATCACCTTCTTCTAATTTAGCATTTCCAATGCACTAGTCTATTTCTCAGCCGATACTTCGCTCAATATATCTTCTAGCCCAACCTTCTGACTCCTCTCAAACTTCTTTCTACTACTCCTTCCAATGCACTACCCTATCTCTAATCCTATACATCTATCAATGTATCCTCTACATACACTCTCTCATTTATCCCAAACCCCATACCACTACTATGATCGCCAAAATAACCCTTTCTAGACTCTCTCCTGTTCTACCCCTCCTTGCATCATCTGACACCTCTTTTTACTACACCAATCCCCTAAAACAAACCTTTCTAAACTCTCCCCTCTGACACCTCCCCTCCAAAACTCCTTTTTACTCCTCCAAAAGCCACTTCCTACTGCTAAGAACTAAAAAAAATATATATATATATCCTTCACTCTTTTATCCCTCCACTATCCTTTTCAATCAAAATTAACAGACTAACATGTTCACTTCTCAAATTCCATATTCAACTATACTAATATACCACCCAAATAACTGAATAACATATCTATTAGTCAAATTACTTCATATTTATACTATACTAATTTTCTACACTAATCCTTTATGGGTTCCGGAGTGGCGTGCTACTCGCCAGAAAAGCGCTTCAACACCCATCAGGGGTAACAAGTGCTATATGAATGCAAATCTTTCTTCCCCTTTTATCCCTCCACTATCCTTCTCACTCCAAGTAACAGACTAATATCCACCACTGAAATTACCTCATATTTCACCATATTAATTCACCACTAATCCTTTATAGGCTTCCTGAATAGCGTGCGTCAACAAGTGATAAATAAATACAAACCTTTGTCCTCCTCTATCCTTCTGCTATCATTCCAAATCCAAATAACTGACTAACCTATCCACCACTTAAAATGTACCTGCATGTTTCACTATACTAATTCAACACTAATCCCCTATGGGTCCCGGAGTAGCGTGCTACCTGCCGAAAAAGTGCCTCGACGCCTCGTCAGGGATAGTAAGCGCTATATAAATGCAATTACAAAATACATTATATATATATATATATATATATATATATATATATATATATATATATATATGGTACACACATAGATGCGAGAGATTGCTTATTCATAGCGTTTGATTCAACATTGACTATGGACACAAGACACTTTCTAAATCATGGCAGTAGGAGCGGCAGGAGGCAGCTGTGATATTCAGGTTAAAGGGGACTAGGTTCTTCGTAAATAAAGGCAAATGTTTTGCACCATTTAAGCTCATTTCTTATTTGACGCTGCATGGTGTTTTTTGTTGGGCTAACAGTAGTCTATAAGTTAAAGTTCGGATACCCCACAAGTGTTTGTCAAGCTACATAACAACCAAGAGCATGGCAGGTTTATTTTCTGTTTCATGATTACTCCACCTACCTCTATTACCAGGACACACTTGGTCCCTCTTCTCCTCTATTGAGTCACCTGTGGCAATGCCTCCATCCAACCCCCCTGCACATTTGGAACAGATAGTGTGGATGGCATGGAGCGCAGTTTTTTTACATTTAAATCTGCACTTTTTGGCATCAGACTCCCTACAGTTCCAAGGTGTGCTGCTGCTGGATACTGTGCAGGGTCACAGACTGACTTGGCAGAATGTCCAGAAGTGACAGACCAAGGACAGAGCAGTATTTTTGTAAGAGTCACATTTTATTCCTGCCGCAAAAATATAGCAAATGTTGGTGTTTGGGATCGCAAATGTTGCCTTTTTGGCTGCAAAATGTACCGTCAATGGCCTCACAATTCTAGGGGTCTGGTTGATGGCTCTATTGTGTGGGGGTGCCTTTGGTCCCCCAGCTGGACAGGTGTGTAATGAACTTGGCGCGGTAGTGGTGACCAAGAACTGGCATCAGATTAGGAGCTGAGCTAGGGAAATATGACAATTCTTAAAATGTGATCAGGAGTGTAGATCTGATGTAAGGAACTGTGGCTCTACACTCTGGATACATATTAACCCCTAGATTGATACCTTAATGCACCCTGTAGGCCTAAGTGGGGCAACACTGTACTTTAGTGACATTGTGGAACACTGTTTAAGCACCACAGAACCTTCAGTAAGCACTGCAGACCTACACTATGAATGCCTACTCACATTATAAGGCCACCCCAGGTCAGTACCTAACCCTAAAGAGTTCCTTCTGTGACAGACTACCAGTGTGCGGATAATGGGCTGCACAAAGCAGTAGTCTCACTTGCACAGCCCACACATTTGTTCACGAGCAACTAGCCAGAACCCCTTTCCTACCTGTTAAGTAGTGAGTTGCCTGATCTTCAAAGGCGTACAACTGGCAGTTAGCACTCTGTCCATTTACCATGAATTTACAGTGAGTGAGGCTCACTCACCAGGGGCGGCTCTAGGCTCATGGCGGCCCTGGGCAGGGAGCGTAAGTCGGGGGCCCCGAAAGAGGGCGGGGCGGAGTGCGGAGGCCAGTGAAGAGGGGGGAGGTCAGGGTGTTTGGAAGTGGAACAGAGCCGGAGGCCGCGAAATCCCTGCCAGGGGTCGCCACGCAAATATGTATTCACCCTCAGAGGATTATTATAATAAGGATATATATTGGTGTGGTGGCCCCTGGGGTTTGGTGGCCCTGTGCAGGTGCACAGCTTGCACATGCCTAAGGCCGCCCCTGCACTCGCAGTTGATATCCAAAAATCGGACTAATCGAGAGGGATAAAGTGACTGGAACTCACAGCAGAGAAGTATTAACTGTCAAAACATGTCATCTGGCGAGGCTGACCAGTTCCACAAAAACAGCTTCTTAAACGTATGAGTCAGACTGTGGATGGTGACTGCTAAACACAGCTCAGGTATAACACTGTGGATAGTATCATTCACTTCAGCACTATCCCTACTATCTAAGAACGCTTTAGGCCGATATGTTGAGTGTGCATTTGCTGTCACAAATTAGTTTAAATCACTCACTGTGCATCTTAGCTGTGAGAAGGTAAATCCCACAGAACAATTGGCTTTTTCAACTTCTGATGCCCTAACTAATACCTTTTAGATGCTCTATGCGACCCATTTTTTCTCTAGTGCAGTGGTAATAACTTTTTCACATTCCATTACCTTGTGCCGATCCGCTGCAGGAATGTCATAGTTCTCAGCACGCAGGTTGGAGGCGGCAACAATGAAATCCATGTGGAAGTTGGTGTCATCATCCTTTTCAAACTCAATGGGAAGCATATTGAAGGGTGTCAACTTATCTGGTTTAGGGAGCAAGTTCTTCAGCTCTTCCAATCGACAACAGAAGGACAACAAGTAGAGTTAAGCACCAAGATGCGCAAGAAAATGAGTTGCTTAGTAGGCAGTGTGTGTGTGCTAGCTGGTAATTCTAGTTCACATAAGCAAATCCCTGTGTAAAAGCTCATGATTATATTAGCACGAACATTGTACAGGTTGGGGATCTAATGTGCTGAGGAATTTCAGAAAGTCCAAAGGTACCGTAGAAATATACAGGGATTATTTGGCCTTGTATTAAGAAAGGCACCGCTATTCTTCTGTGTCGGTTATATGGAGATACACTCCACTTTAAGCAAGGGACATGATTTACCTGAGCAGGATTAGTGTGGTCCTAAAAAACCCAGAAAAAACCATCTAAGTTTGTGTAGATGGTCAATGACTGGTCTCAAACTTTATTTCTTACAAAACACTTCATTTATCATATATGGTTTGTTGGTGCTGACGAGCGAAATACGACTGCTTGATCACAGGAGCCTAACAATGAACCTTAAACAAAACAAGTATATTTTTAGTGCCTTCCTAGAGGCAGTATGAGATGGAGTCATTGTCCGCTGCAGTGGCAGCTTGTTCCAGAATGTGTCCAAATGGCCTGTGGGAATGCCCACCCGTGCATTTGTTCTCGGAACTATTGAGACACGTAGGAGAAAAGAGTATTTTATGTATGACTTTAAAGTGCAAGCTCACTCCCTCTGCCTGGGAAATACCCAGACTGCTTATCACCCAGAAATATAAGTTTCAAAATGACAAGAGAGTTGGAAAGTTGCTTGCTTTTCCAAGATTTATTTATTTATTTATTGAAGTTTTGTATAGCGCTAGCTGGACCCGAGGGTATCAGAGCGCTTCACAGCAAATAGAGAAATGCAATCAAGGCAATAAGCAAATAATACAAGAATCGGAGACGATAGGATGGGAATAGAGCCTGTACACCAACAAAACAACAGCAATAATAACGTAATAAGAGACGGAGTTCGGGGGTGAATCGGTTAGATTTGAGTAACGTAGAGGAATCGCATTTCTGCTGTTGTGAGATGGGCTTCTCTTTAAGCACCGGAGCGTTCGAGGAAGAGGGCTTTGAGTAGCGTTTTGAATTGTGGGAAGGAGGCGGTCGTTCTGATATGTGGGGGGATGGAGTTCCAAATCCTGGGAGCGTTCCCCGCAAAGGATTTATTAGAGGTCTTGCGTTTCTGTGATTTGAACGGGATGAGCAGGAGTGTGTTGGAGCTTCTGAGGTTCCTGGATTGTCCAGCCCTTTTGAGTTTAGAGGCCAGGTATTCAGGTTTGCCTGTATGCAAGGCTTTATGTGTGAGGCAGGCTGTGCGGAAGTTAGCTCGTTGGTCAATCGGGAGCCATTTGAGTTCTTTGAGCGCCGGGGAGATGTGGTCAAATTTCTTTGTTCCTGTGATCATTCTTGCGGCAGCGTTGAGGGTGGAGTTGAGGGGACCCAGGTGTGACTTGGCTGTTCCAGTCAGTACAGCAATGCCATAGTCAATTCTCTGTGTAAAAACGCCAGTGATAGGGCAGGAGCGACATGTATCTGAGGTTTCTATGGTCTGCTTTTTTTTGTAAGGTGAGTTTTCCATGCCTCTTTTAGGCACTCTGGTATCGTGTTTGATTCATGATCCTTGTGCCAGTTTCTGCCATACTGCTGGCATATTCCTGCAGTGTAAGACATTTCACATTTCTGCCACTTAATCCATTACTTACTATTTATAAAAACATGCTTTTTTCAAACATTCAAATCCATATAGATAAGTCCATGAGCATGTTTTTAGGTATCCACTCTTATGTCTTAGCTTAGTTAGATGGAGAGGCAGAAGGAGTCTTTTAATCCGATCTATATTAATCAACTGCTGGTATTCCTTTACAATTATATTGCCCTTTTTTATTCCTTACAGCTTCAAAATTCCTTTGCCTCCAAATGACATAAATGCCTTTTCGCTATTGCCTGCTTTTGTGAGGCCTCCTCAGTACAAGTTGCAAGGACCTATAATTCGAACATTCGGTGCGTATGAATGAAACTATCGATATCCCATTAATAAATTACCCAGAAGACACTTGTATTGGTTCACTGATCTTCTTCATTGCTTACTATCAACTTAGAGCCTTGTTCGGTCTTTCGAATATTTTCTCTGGACTTTAGTAAATGTTCATCTCATTCCTAGTATAGCAGCATTACATACTGTGCTGCTAAAAATCTCAACATGTATTCACTTCTCATATGCAATCTTTTTGTTGAGACAATCGCTGTATAAACAGCTCTTTATACAGGTATTTTCCTTTTATGCAGCATCTCAATATATCCCACATTACCATGTTTTCAGCATTAACACCAAGGCAATAAAAAAACAATCTGATGGTTTCCAAATGACTTATATAAGATCTGAGACTTGCATGTTCTACCACTCATATGGCACACACTAATACATGCATACAAGGGATTGCAGAGAACGACTTCACCTCTTTAGGTGCCAGGTACTGTCTCTATACAGAGCTTAATTATTATCTAATAATGATTCATTTATGATCAACGTGGGTGATAGCATGCTTGGAAAATAACAAATCGCATCGAGAATCCAAGTGAATATCCAAGTCCGATATTTCTGAAATAGCTCACCTAATTAAAAATATTGTTTACCAGGTACAGTGCAAGACCTCGACATAGGTACAACCAGCACACTCCATTTTAGAGCCTTTTGAAAGTCCTCTAGAGCTTATTGAGGGCCTATTCAACTGTGAAACTAATGTATTGGTGGGTCCTCATCAAGTTAATTTATTTAGACAACTCCAATAATGTTTGCATAAACCTAAATGTGTCTGACATACTGAGGTGTGTTAAAGATGTAAGTCCCTGCACTGTTTTTGCTTTTAGAGCCTGTGTGGTCCTTTCCCCAGTCAACTTGACACCTTTGGATCCACTGATGATGCGCTGTGTTTTACTTTTGTTATCCCACAGAACACAGCTTTTCTACACAGCGGATGCACCCATAGTGGGGGTTAGCTACTGCCCCTTAGCCAGTGGTAGAGGAGAGCTGACAAATGGTGGCAGTGAAAACCTTCCATTGCGGGCACATGCCTTTTCGACTTCTGTACAGCAGGCAGGCAGATTGTCTGCTGCCCCCCCTCTTCGAATAGCTGTTCAGTTCTTCATAAATGAGGTCCTTCATTTTATGCTAAATGTGTCCAGTGTGGTTGTGCTGGTGTATACATGATTAGGGAGTTTGTCTACTATATGAGGTTACAGTGGCTGCAGCATATGGTGGAGATTCTCCATTAGGCTCTCTTTGTCCTAATGCATGTCTGTATCCTTGAAAGATTTTGAATTCTTTCTTGGGTGGTTGTGAAATGGTAAGGCCTGGCGACTGCCTTGGGCAAAGCCTTTTCTGAAGTGGTTTGACTGCCCTACCCACAGTTGCACATAGAAACCGATTACCCCCACTTGGGATATTTAACCCCTTCCAATCTCAATACATATCGTGTACCGATTTGTGGTCATCCATCTTTTGTTGGCTGACATTTGCCGAGCAACTTTAATATCCCTGTTCAGTGTGCTTGGTCTGTTTTACACATCTCTATGACCAAGCTGGTGCTTTCACCTTCCCTCCAGTTTGTAAATTCCAAAGATGATGTACATTACACTGGTTAGGTGGAAATATGATTGGCACACCTTTGAAATACCCATGGCTTCCCACTTATAACTCGATAAAAAGTGGCCCTTTGAGGGAACTCTGAAGAAGCAGCTCAAAAAAGGTGCATGACCTAGACTGCAGGCCGCTGTTAATCTATTATCTAGGACCTAGCTTAGGGTACAGGTGAAAGTGTTGCTGCTATGCCGTGTCTCAAAGATGAACTGTTGAACGGTCTTTTGAGGAAAGGATAAGGGCCAGTTGACTGACACGTGCATGGTAGATGACTGTAGAAAGAGAACCAACATGGTCAACAGGCAAGCTGGACAGGACCAAATCTGTGACTATCTAGCTCATTAGAGGATCTAGGATGTGCAAGATGTGTAGTCGGAGAGCTACACATATTGCTGAGCTGGCAATGGATACATTTAATTTTTTTTCTTTTCTGAAAAGCTATTTTTTCCCACTTTTGGCGTGGACGATATGCAGAAGACATTATTAATGAGCATGCCAGCAGAAGCAGTTTTATTTTATGGGTGGATACCAGTGCCTTCAATCAATCAAACCATTTATAGAGCACGCTACTCACCCGTGAGGGTCTCAAGGTGCTGAAGAAGGAGGGCGGTGCTACTGCTGCTCGAAGAGCCAGGTCTTGAGCTGTTTCCTGAAGGAGAGATGGTCCTGGGTAGTTCGTAGGTGTGCGGGGAGGGAGTTCCATGATTTGGCCGGCAGGTAGGAGAAAGATCTTCCTCCAGTGGTGGTTCTGCGAATCCGTGGAACGGTGGAGAGGGTGGGGCTGGCGGAGCGGAGCTGGCGGGTGGGCGTGTAGAACGTGAGGCGGCTGTTGAGGTATTCGGGGCCTGTGTCGTGGAGTGCTTTGTTTGCGTGGGTGAGGAGCCTGAATGTGATCCTCTTGTTGACGGAGAGCCAGTGCAGGTTTCTCAGGTGGGCGGATATGTGGCTGTGGCGAGGGATGTCAAGGATGAGTTGTGCGGAGGCGTTCTGTATGCGTTGTAGTCGTTTATGGAGTTTGGTGGTGGTTCCTGCATATAGGGCGTTTCCGTAGTCCAGCCGGCTTGTGACGAGGGCCTGGGTGACCGTCTTTCTGGTTTCGGTGGGGATCCACAGGAAGATCTTACGGAGCATGCGTAGGGTGTTGAAGCATGATGACGAGACGGCGTTAACTTGCTTGGTCATCGTGAGGAAGGGGTCCAGGATGAATCCCAGGTTGCGTGCGTGATCCGAGGGTGTCGGTGCGGAGCCCAGCGCCGTGGGCCACCAGGAGTCGTCCCAGGCGGAAGGGTATTGTCCGAGGATGAGGACCTCCGTTTTGTCGGAGTTCAGCTTCAGGCGGCTGAGCTTCATCCATTCTGCGACGTCTTTCATTACTTCCTGTAGGTTGGTTTTGGCGGTGGCTGGGTCTTTGGTGAGGAGAGTATCAGTTGGGTGTCGTCGGCGTAGGAGATGATTGATGTTGTGTTTGCTTGCGATGGCGGCGAGGGGGCTCATGTAGATATTGAAGAGGGTTGGGCTGAGCGAGGATCCTTGGGGCACGCTGCAGATGATCCCGGTGGCTTCTGAGCGGAAAGGAGGGAGGCGGACTCTCTGGGTTCTGTCGGAGAGGAACGAGACAATCCAGTCCAGGGCTTTTCCTTGGATCCCAGTGGTGAAGAGGCGGGTTATTAGGGTGCGATGGCATACGGTATCGAAGGCTGCTGAGAGGTCCAGAAGGATGAGGGCGGTTGTTTCTCCGTTGTCCATCAGGGTCCTGATGTCGTCGGTGACTGCGATGAGGACGGTTTCGGTGCTGTGGTTGGCTCGAAATCCGGACTGGGATGGGTCGAGCGAGTTGTTTGCCTCGAGGAAAGCAGTCAGCTGTTAATTGACGGTTTTCTCGATGACTTTGGCCGGGAAGGGAAGAAGAGAGATGGGGCGGAAGTTCTTCAGGTCTTTGGGGTCCGCTGTGGGTTTCTTCAACAGAGCGTTGATTTCTGTGTGCTTCCAGCTCTCGGGGAAGGTGGCTGATGCGAACCAGCTGTTTATGATGTTCTGGAGATGGGGTGCGATGATGGTGTCGGCTTTGTTGAAGATGTGATGGGGGCATGGGTCCGAGGGGGAGCCGGAGTGGATGGAGTTCATGATGTTGGTGGTGTCTTCCGAGCTGATGGGGGTCCATGCGCTGAGGGTGGTGGTGGGGGTCGCTGGTTCGGTGACTGGAGGCGGGGTCTGGGGTCCGAAGCGGTTGTGTATATCTGCGATCTTTCGATGGAAGAACGTGGCGAGGGAGTTGCAGAGTTCTTGTGACGTGTGGTGTCGTTGTTGCTGGCGCTGGGGTTGGAGAGCTCTTTGACTATGTTGAAGAGTTCCTTGCTGTTGTGGGTGTTGTTATCTAGTCGCTCTTTGAATGATGTCCTTTTGGTGGAGCGGATCAGCTGGTGGTGTTTACGGGTGGCGATCTTGAGGGCTGTCATGTTTTCTGTAGTTCGTTCGTGGCGCCAGGGTGTAAGTGGCAAAGAAATCCCTTCTGCCTGATTGAGAGGAGAAACAACGTCCGTTTTCCTTTGCCATCAATCAGCTGCAGTAAGCGGAGAGTAATCACGAGAGGCCAGCACTGTGCTTGGAAGACTTCCTACCCTTTATTTGTATTAGTAAAAAGTGCTGGTTATCAGGCAGATGAGATGCATCCTTGGTGTACACTATGAGTGAATATCACGGTGTCTGCCTTCACAGCACCATCTGATCTTCTCTGCTGCCCAGGTAGGCACCCAGGAGGATTCCCAAGCCATGAGCACAAGTAGTGGCCTTTTTCTTTTTAGGTCGAGCCTGGGCAGCGCATGCTCTGCTCTGCGAGGCATGCTGTATTCAGGTATGGACTTGAAGCTCTGCCCATTTCCCACCCATCTTTTTAATTAGCTCCTGTTACTGTCCTTTCTAAATCCTTGCTTTTGATTCATGAATAGGCTTAGTAGTCCCTTCTTGGTACTGACTTGTCTGCATGTGTAACCTCCCATGAGTACTTTTTACTTGTGTTGTTACATGGTCTGCTTTATCTAGTCTGTGTCTGAAAACAACAATGGTCCCTTACAAGCAAGAATATAAGGTTCAATAAATATAGACACAGTCGTAACTATATTGGTTTGACATGTCCAGCCGGACAGAGGTCTAGTATTAAGTTTTCCAAAAATGTATGAACAAATACAGCACAAGATTACAAAGTGGGGCACAAGCCTGTACCCTACTCAACAAACATTCGACGTGCAATTAGAAAACGTGAAAACACAAAGGGCTTTTAGGCAAAAGCTTATGGTTCTGTTATATATATACAGTTTAAATTGTCCGAACAGAACAACAAAATCACCTTTACAATCCAAATGATATTTAACTTAATAGCTGTATAAGGTGCACAGTTTCGTCGACTGTGTTTCGATCTGTTTAAAGCAATATGCAGATTATCATCAGGACATACAATGAATGCCTAACAATAAAAAGCCTCAATTGCCGTATCAGAGCCAGCCGTGGACATAGCTCAAAGTGTGGTGACAGAAGATCAAAAGTGTTGGCCAGGACCCCAGAATGAGGGTTCAACAAGAAGCGTCCGGGCGGTTAGTCGAAGGAATTTACAGACGCTTCAATTGCGACATTGCGCCGGTTAAGAGACGCTGTGATACAGACTCATGGTGCAGCGATCAACTAGTCTGTGAGCACTATTTTCTTTAATGACAAAGCATTTCTTCTTTAAGGCGGGCTTTAGCGTGACGACCTACCCCGTTAGGTTTTTTTCATCGAGCCATGTGCTTTCCATAGCCTTAGATGTCAGCTAATGTCTGCCTTTAATTTTCTTCAGCAGGCGCCGCTTAATTTTTATTGACACCGCAGGAGCTTCAAAGTTGGCCACAGCCATTAAATATTGCTTTTAGCCTCCTGATTCGCTTTGAGCCCTCTCTCCACCCCGAACACAAATGCAGAGTTTTCCTTACCCTACCCTTTCCATGTGATTCGAGTAAGGAACCATCAGTGTCGTTATGTCAGGGGGAACATTTAGGCCCTTTTTTTATAGGCGATGGCCAGGACATAACATCATCTTTGTGAAGCTTGTCTTTCGCGTGGTTGCAGCAGTGAAGCTAAACACACAACCAGCATATGCCTCACACGGCTGCCACAGCAAATTTTTCCTGACATTCTGAGCAAGCGGTGTGGGTTTTGGGAAATATTGCAGGTATGTGGCACTTGCTTACACATGTTCTGTTTTGGGGGTATTTGAGCACTAGCCTGGGGCTTAAAAGCGCCCACTCAGTTTTATTAAAATCTCCTTGAATGAGTCGAGAGCTGCATGGGTTGTCTTACTTCTTTCTTGCCCAGATCCCAATCAACTCTTCTTTCCTCAGTACCTCTCTCCTTTTCACTTGTGCCTGTACACCAGGCCTTTGTCCTATTTGCTGTGATTCTGCATTATGAAGGTGATCCTTATAAAAAAAGCATTTGCAATGCACTAGGTCTCATATTTGCGAGAGTTTGAGCTGTTGGCATTGTAAATGACAATGGCTTTTACTTATGTGTTGGTTTTTACAATATAAAGAAAAATGCTTTGTCTTACAATGCCAATAGCTTAAACTCTCTATTGCATTGCAAATGCTTATTTGTTTAGCGGTTGCCACTTTCTGTCTAGACATATGTGGTGCTTTTACGCCATATTCCACTGTGAGGTTGTTAAGTAGAGACAGCAGAGAGGGAGAGACAGACTTTGGTGCTGGTGTGTTGTGTTTTAGTATTCAAAAGCAGTAGCATCATGACCCGGTAGCACCTTGTGTTCTACTACTCTAGCAGAGAACTGTACGTGCAGCCAAGTGTCACTTTGTGTCATTGCGTTTGTCATTCTATCGCAGTCTGTTGCTGGGCAAGCCTAGGGTGTAGTGGGTATCATGTTCTTTCTCCTCTAATCCCTTCTGCTTTATTGCGTCACTAAAATGGATTTGTGGGTAGGGGCATGCTGCATGAGTCTGTGTGTTATGTGCTTTTTTATATTTTGAAAAAGAAAAAGGGTTATCTTAACCCTTACTCCTTCAGGCGGTGATAACACAAGCAGCATTGATTGGTCTACAAATAGCTGCCACTACTTAAGCACCACAAGCAAATTCTGGGAGTCGCATGTTATAAATATTAAACTGTAATGGCAGGCATCTGTCGGTGGCCACTGATATGCACTTGTGTGTCACAGCACAGTGAATGCCCCAGACTTTTTCCTAGTCAGAGAGTCAGCTCGGCTGTGTCACAGGACTTCTTCAGAGCTTGCTGTTAGAGCACTTTGAGGTGTCCCGCCTGGGGTTATTCCCTAAAAAAGAGGTGGGGAAGTTCAGGATGATCCACCATTATGTCACACCCAGAAAAGTCCTCTGACAATGATGGGTTACAACATGACCTACGCTCTGTCGCCTATGCAACATTAGATGATTCAATTGGCCAGATGAGGACCACTAGTAAAGCTGCCCTAATTGCGAAAACCGATGTAAAATCGGCTATTAGGTTACTTCCAGTAGACCCCCTGAGTTACTATCTGCTGGGCTTCAAGTTGGACGGGCTATATTACTTTGACAAATGCCTGTCCATGGGTTGTACAATATCTTGTGCATATTTAGAAGCATTCAGCACATTCATTAAATGAGTGCTCAATGAGTTAAACTGGCATGGGTGGGGCTGAAGGGGGGTTACGTTTCTTGAATGCATTCTTGTTCTTAGGGGAGCCAAGCTCGCACCAGTGTCAAACACTCCTTGACCAATATGAGCAGCTGACTGTGAAGTTGGGCTTGCCATTGGCACATAAGAAGATGGCCGGGCCCACCACCAAACTTACCCTCTTGGTTATTGAACTGGATTCTGTTGAGGGTGTTTGTAGGTTACCGATAGAAAAAGTGGTAGACTTGATGAAGGTGATCCAGAGCCTGGTCTCTAAGAAGGCCACACATTGAGAGCTGCAGCAATTGTTCGGCAAACTGAATCTTGCAGGGAGGGTGATCCCAACTGGTAGAGAGTTCACAAAATTACTGGCCTGGTAACAGAAGGGTTAAGTAAAAAAACACCTGGTGAGACTGACCTTGGGTGTGAAACAAGCCCTCGAGCTATGGCTAGTTTCCTATCTGATTCAATGGTACCGTGATCTGCAGGGAGCCTTGGGAGACCGCAGCAGAACTGGAGCATTTCATGGACACAGCAGGTGGTGAAGGGTTGGGTGCAATGATGGGTAAATGATGCTGGCATGTTGCCTTGCATGAGAAGAGCATCACCAGGAACATAATACTGCTGGACCTTGTGGTTGCTTTCTCCTTCTGGAAACAAAGGCTAGCTAATACACAGGTGACACTTTGGTCTGACAACCATGCAGTGGTCCAACTGGTGAATTATGCCTTAGGGCCCTGGCCTAAGGTATTGAGCTTGCAGTGTCCTCTTGTGCGCTGCCAGCTAAGCACAAACGTGGCAATCAGAGCTAGGTGTGTACCTGGCTGCTATAATTCTATTGCTGATGCCCTCTCTCGTTTGCAGTTGTCCTGTTTTTTGCAGCTGGTGCCACAGGCAGACTAAGAAATTTCGCTCTTCCTGACCGAGCTATAGGAGCTAGGAGACCTGACATTGGAGTGTTGATGGACAAGGCGCTAGTGCCCAAGGTAAGCAGTGAATGTCTTGAAGTCTTCCAACAAGTGGCCGGCATAAATGAGCTCGGCGGCTGGCAGGCAACAGTTGCAGTGGAAAGGCGTTATCCTGTGGTCATTCAACAAGAAAAAGATCAAAGCCATGATGCAGGTGCATCTAACACCAGTGGCCTATTTTGCGAAGATCCAAGCTGGGAGTGATCCATCTAGTTCCTAAGGAATAGAGGGTTTGCGTTGATTTAGACAAGCTAAGGGTAATGCATCATTGTAGGCAAGGGCTATGTAGCAACCCATTTGGAAATGGCCCTATTCAGAGTAGCCTTAGCGATTGCATAGAGCTAAGGCTTCGACGTTTGAAGTCCGCTCAGGAGGCCAGAGATGCATGATCCCCCATTGACTGCTTACCTTCAGCTCTTGACTGCCTGGTTTGCTTAATACAGGAGTATGTTCGGTTTGGACCTCCAGGCGAATCACCTTTATTCAGACATCCGGACAGGTCCTTTCCAAGCAGTTTCCAATTTGAGGCAATTCTGAGGAAAACCCTAGAAAAGCAGGTTTTACTGCAGGGTGCTTCGGAACCCATTAATTTTGCGTAGGGGTAGCCAAGGCAGCACATGGCATGGGGGGTGCAATCAGGAAGCCAGGCAGATGGAATTCCGGTGCCTTCAGGGCATACATCAAGCTGGATATTTGCTTAGGCCCATCATTCTTTCTCTCCTCACATGGGCTGCAGAGCACACGCAGCAATTTGTCTGCCTGAACACTCTTACATTACAAGGACCCAGCATTTGCCGGGTTCGTGGAAGCATTTCAGAGGCGTGTGGCTGAGCAGCACAAGGCTAGCCTGGTTGGGAAAACCAGGGATGAGATGGGCATAACTTCTGCGAGCAGAGCATGAAGCACTAGAGATGAGATGGAGGCCTGATGTAGTTGTGAATTATCTAGGGGAATGACCTAACAACACTGGGCTGACATAGGCTGCTACAAGATATGTGGAAAGGCTTAACTGAGGTTGCCAGGCTGACACGTTCCACAGAAATTCCCATTAGAAAATGTTGCAAGGACATGGGATGGAAGTTAATATGGAATGGGCTCATTAATCTCAAGGTGCTGGGCTTCTACACTGAGGATTGGGTTCAACTATCAGGAGTTGGCATGGACACGTTTCTCCTGAACATTGCAGGGGCTCTCAAGTTGGTAGGATGCACCTGGTAAGGGCCCCAGTGCTACAGAGGGGGAGCTGCCAATGGTCGTAAAATCAATGGCAGAGTGGCGAGGTAGCACCATGTAATCTGCACGGAGGGGCAATGGAGAAAGAGTGCCTACGGGTAGAGTCACAGAGCAAACACAGCACTTGCAGTCCAGGCACAATCTGAGAAGGCCTCGGATACCACACATTGGTAGCAAGTGAAGCCTAGAAACTGCAGCTCACATCACAATGGGCTCTCCCACCCAGAGCACAGACAGGGACTTGTGCAGGATGGTGCTGTCAATAGATGATTTTTGGTGTTTGTCAGTCTGGTGCATCTAAGGTGCCACTGAGTTGTAATTATTTGAGTTATTGACAGTTGTCATGAGTACATTGTTTTTGGCACATATTAATAATAGATTACTGTTGTTATGATGTATAGCCCATTTGTGTCATGTAACAAGTTGCTAATAAAAAGTGGCCTTATATCTCTACCGAGATGTCGGTTCATTATTTAGGAAGTGTAAGGGGGCAGTTGGTCTGAAGCCAGGGGGCAGCGGGTAGCCCAGCAGGGGCGAGGTAAAGTGTGTTTGAAGGATGGTGAGGGTCTTTAAAGGGGCCGTGGCCTGTTTAACTAAGGGTGTGACTTAAACACATAACTACATGACTAGATATATTACACAACTGACATGCACCTAAAAGCAGCAAGTACTATTGGCTTTGTCAATGGATGTTAGTGGTTTTAGCTAAATTAGAAACAACAATGAATTTGTTGTAAATAATATTGAAAATATTTCAATTCTGAAATTGGGAGACTGAATTAAACATTACAGAGGCTTGTGGAAGTGTTACTGGTCTTCAGAGCTCATCAGTCACTCCAGTTATTTTTACTCTGTTAGACGTGTCCGCCCTTTTTCTATCCACATTTTGTTCCTCTTCATATCTTATACCTCATCTCTTTCCTCTTTGTCGTCATCTTTTCACTCTCTCCTGAATGGATTTCCTCACATCACCACCTAATACAAAACACATCCACTTATCTCTAAGACCCGCATTTTCCTCTACTTATCCTATATTGGATCTTTCATAGATTCACATGCTTGAATCATCCCCGCCGTCGAGGTGGGAGTATCACGGTTAAAAAAAAATAATAAAATATATATATATATATATATACATATATATATATATATATATATATCCACACAGCAGTAGTAAAACAAGCATAATAAGCTATAATGGACTGCACAGTCACTATAGTAGCCCATCCTTGTCCTTTTGTAAGCACCCTCAACAACACTCCACAGAGAGGCAAGGTCCTCAGATTTTCTACCGCACGTCGTGTGACAGGGAGTCTCCCTGAGCTCTGCTCAGTTTTCTCTACAATCTGTTGGATTTCGTGAGTACAGAATGTCTGATACTTCTAAAAAAAGGTTAATTAAAGCCTTGTGGGTCATGTGGGAAGAAGAGGCTGCATTTTTCCTTATAGGACAGGGAAGTCAGATTGCTTATTTGGCTGGAGAGGTTAAAATCAAAAACCTCTGTGGTGTCTGATGATGAAGGCAGTGGTAGTGCTCAGGCGTCAGTCCAGCTGACTAAGAAAAGGGACATGTCTGAAGAATCTCCTAAGAGACTTAAAAAAATCTTCAAAAAAGTCCCATCATGAGGCTTTACACTCTACCTCTAAAATACGGAAAGCTGCCATTCTCTTCTGAGGAGAAATCTGGGGGGAAAACTATCTGAAAAACACCCCAAAATGCTGCCTTCAAACAGCCTAAGATTCAGAGTCTGTCAGGATAACCTCGTCATCGGAAAAGGCTTTGTCAATGACAAAACCGCCTCCGACCTCGTCGATGCTTACTTCGTCGACGAAACCATTAACGAAGACTGTGCCATCGACGAATATCTCTTTGCCGTTGGCTACTTCACTGACGACTGTGCCACTGACGACGACAGTCTCTCCTCTGTCGAAATCTCCCCTGTCAGCGACACTTTTGACATCGACTGTGCCCCCCTGGTCCCTTGTCAACGTCAACAACATAATCTATGATAGTCCTACAGTCGACGGCCTTGACTACGTCAATGTTGACGATGGTCAAGTCATCATCGACAGTTTCTGTGTCACCATCAACGTTCATCTCGTCTACGCCGCAACGGAGAAGGCCTTCTTTGCAAATAACACCAATATTATCATCCAGGTTCTCGTCCACGTTAATGTCGACGAGAGGGGTTTACCAGGACCCTTCATATACATTGCCTTTACCTCCCAGTCAATTTTTGGAGGAATCTGAGGATGATGGGCTGTTCAGTCCAGCTCGCAGCCCTCTCAACTTCACGTAAAATTCCAAGATGAGGAAGACGAGGATGATTATTATGGCACACATTATCAACCTATGGAACGGCCTCAAGTATTACTACCACGTTAAGAGCCTATGTTTCAAATGCCTGCGGCATTGGTGCAGGACTTAACAGCTATGCTGCAGGACTACCAACCCCTTTTTCCTACTGCAGCAGGTTCCATTCAAAGACCACCCTCTCCTTCGCCTGCTCTACATTCTACAGGACCTTCTATTCCTACGACGGAAGCTTAAGATCTTTTGCCAGCGCCGCAAGTTCAGAGAGTGCAGGATGATGACGACAAAACAGTCGCTGAGGAAGGTGAACTTCCTAAGACACCTACTACCATCGATGAGTGGGAGGATTATTTAATTCCAACAACGTCTCCACCGCTGCTCAGGCAATTGATTCTCCTCCAGAGGATATGGGGGGGTTTTCATGCCATTATGGAAAGAGCGGCAAACCGTTTTCACCTTCCCATGCCTGTTAAGCAGTCCGACTGCTTTTTATGATTTCAAAGACCAGCAAAGGAAATCTGTCCACGCTATTCCCATCATTGACCATATTTGGGAAGAGGACGTTAAAATAAAGAAGAACCCTTTCTCAGTACCTGCAATTCTTCCTAGAATTGACAAGAAGTACAAGCCCCAGATGATGCCCCTGCATGGCTGATTGGACAACCTAAACCAGATTAGGTGATTTCCCAAGCCGCACAACGGAGGTCGAGAAATCCTTCAGTGCCAATACCTGCACCACCTGATAAAGATGGAAGAAAACTGGATAACAGTGGAAACAGATTCACCACCATGGCAGGTGCTTCTGTGCGTGCTGCAAACGTTTTGGCAATTTTGGGAAGGTATGACTGCTAAATGTGGTTTGATGTTGCTCCATACCTCGAGTTTTTGCCAGACGACAAGAAACAGGAGGCAAGGAAAATTCTCCGTGAAGGGGAAAGGGAAGCATATGAGATAATTGACATCTCAATGGATATGGCTTCTTTAGGTTTTAGGCAGCTAGCTGGGGCAGCAGTCCTCCATTGCCTAGGATAGCTTAAGTCTACAACTTTTCGGCCCGAGGTGCAGAGCAAGATCCTAGATATGACATTCGATGGTGATACACTGTTTTGCAAACACGCTGACGATGCCTTGCAGGAAATTAAAAAGAACACAGACACTGCTAAAGCTTTAGGCACACTTCAGTACAGGAAAACACCTTTACGAGGCGCCCGTGGCAGAGGGGCTTACTCCTTTCATAGGAGCTACCAAAAATACCAGCCCTAAACTTATCAATACAGATATGGATACCAAACGCAACAATCATATAGACAACCAATGGCTTCAGGTGACCGGATCGTTCGTAAGTATAACTCCAGTCATGAGAACGGCTCTGCTCTGGTGGCAGCGCTCCAGCATTCTCTCGACAGTGCTAACTTTCCTTACACCAGAGTTCGTCCTCTCTACGGATGCTTCTCTTGAAGGATGGGGGGGCTCTCCTTCAAGATCTCCGCATAAGGGGAAAATGGTCCAAATCGCTTTCAAAAATGCACATCAAAGTCCTGGAGCTTCTGGCCATTTTTGTAGCCTTACAGGCTTTCCTCCCAAAGATTTAGGGATCCTCGGTCCTCATAAGGACCGACAAGACCACATGCATGCATTACCTTAACAAGCAAGGGGGAACACGCTCTCACATCCTATCTGAGGAAGCACAAAAGATATGGAAATGGCTTCTCTCGCACCATATTTCTATAAAAGTGGACTATCTGCCAGGAATAAAGAACAGTCTGGCGGATACCCTGAGCACAACTTCCAATTCTTGCCAACAATGGGAACTGGACCGCAAAGTTCGCAAATATATCTTCTAGGTGTGGGGCTAGCCCAACTTGGATCTCTTCGCTTCTGAAACAAATTGGAAAGGCCAATTCTATGCCAGTTGGGAACCAGAAAGAGGCTCTTGGGTAACGCTTTTCTGATGAGGTGGACAGGGATCTTCGCCAACTCTTTCCCTCCTATTTCCGTTAATCCTGAGACTTTTTATGGAGTTAAAAATGGAGCCATGCCAAATAATTCTCGTTGCCCCACGTTGACCGCGTCAGCACTGGTTCACAGAGCTTCTCCTACTCTCAGATTGCAGACCTTATCTCCTTCCAGTATCGCCAAAACTGTTGACATTGAGCAGGGGCAAGAGTCTCCATCCACATCCGGCCCCATTGCAGCTACATGCCTGGTTTCTGAACTTGCTGAATTCAAGGAGTTAGATCTGCCTCAGGACTGTGGAGACGTACTTGCTAAAGCAAGGATGTCACCCACGATTAAGACTTACACTCTCAAATAGAAACATTGTTGATTCTGGTGTCTTCATAATGATGTACATCCTCTAGATTCTTTTCCAGACAAGATTTTGCCTTATCTGCTCTCCCTGGCTAAATCTGGCCTTATGTTCACATCCATTAAGTTACATCTGGCCGCCATCTCTACTTACAGGCGTTCCTCTGGAGGTCTATCTCTTTGTTCAAGCCGACTGGTCGAGCAGTTCATGCTTTTCAGAGCATATCCTCCTGTAAGAGCTCCTCCAGGTAGGGCAGTGACTAAAGCAACAATTGCAAGGAGGATTGCATCAGCTATTCAATTTTGTCACTCTAAAGCAGGAAGTCCTGTTTCTGACAAACCTAAAGCTCATTCCACGAGAGCAGTGTCATCGGCATCAGCACTTTTTGCTGGAGTGCCTTTGGACAAAATTTGCCGTTCTGCAACTTGGAAGAATGTGCATACATTTACGCAGCATCAGCTGTTGGACAAGCAGTTTTACGCAACCTTTTCCAATAAGGTAAGCCTCAGTTTTGGAGGTGATTATTTATTAAATACTAAATTCAATGTATTTGCTTCACAGGTTATTGCTGGTTTATTTTCTCTTTATGCCTCAATGCTTCTTTTCATATTGTATTGCATAAGTTGTAGATATGTACAGGTATATCTTTTATAAGTATCTATTTGCCATTCATATGATACCCACCTTCCTCTAAAATGTAATTCTTTAACTGCTAGCTATTCCGATTCAAGCATGTGAATCTATGAAAGATGCAATACTGGATAAGAAAACAAGTTACTTACCTGTAACTTCAGTTATCAAGTATTGGTATCTTTCATAGATTCACGTTCGACCCACCCTCCTCCCCGGAGAGGCTTCCCTTGCTGGTATATTACTTATTGTCACTTGTGCTCGAAAATCTGAGGGACTGGTTTCTCTGTGGAGTGTTTTAGAAGGTCCTAGAGCCTGATTGGCTGTGTTTCAACTTTGATTCTTTTTACAAAAGGACAAGGATGGGCTACTACATTGACTGTGCAGGCAATTTTTGCCTATTTTGATATATTTTACTACTGCTGTATGTATATGTGTATATATGTGTGTGTGTATATATATATATATATATATATATATATATATATCTCATAATCCTTGAAAATCCATCAGGAAAACAGCACTCGTAGACCTGCTGATGCTCACTCTCGTGTTTATTGTCACAGAGTCAACAGACGCGTTTCGGCTTCAAGCCTTCGTCAGTGTCAGTTACACCGCGCATACCAGCCATGAATTTAAAGTACTGTCACGTGTTAAGTCAAACATAGAAAGTGGACTTGCAACATCATTGCATACAGACGCGCCATCTTTCAGTGAGCGAATTTCCCATTTCCTAACAGTATGATACTATTTACATGATTCTCACTGTATGCGCATTTTGCAATGTTGTGGAATTTAAATGTATTGCCGTGTATCAGCATGTCACCCCAGATAAGAACTTACATCGGGGGCTTATGGGGGTCGCGTAGTCTCGCATTTACTTAAAGTGTTCCATTCAGCATAAAGCTATATTTATATTATGGAATTCAAGCGTCCTGCCGTGAATTGGCATATCACCCCCCGGCTAGAACCTCTCCCGAGGGGGTGTGACAGTGCGAGACCCCTCCCATCTCCAGAGCTATTCCACTTGGAGTTAAGCCATGAATTGGCCTATGTCCCTTACTTCCCATGCAGACTACAAATAACACATTGTGCTAAACTTCAAATTGCAAATTGCAAATTGCTTTGTTCTTATGGTGTGATCAGGGTTTCATTTGATTGGAAATTAATGCAGCACATATTCTACGAGTGGAATCAGCAAAGCCAGATTATCTTCTGCAAAGCCAGACAGTTCATGATATATATATATATATATATATATATATATATATCAATGCAGGAAACCCAATTTAGAAACGACTACACGAAATGGATCCAAAACTTCACTTTAATACCGGCAGCATGCTCCCAGTCACAGGTGTCCTCACAGAAATACATTAGCCAGACGCGTTTCGAGAGACGAGACTCTTCTTCCATGGCATGGGTTTGTAGTAGCAAATATATATATTGCTTTTTTTTTTGTGCTGTGAGACGCCCACCTAGCCGGCGGGGATGATTCAAGCATGTGAATCTGTGAACGATACCAATACTGGATAACTGATATTACAGGTAAGTAACTCGTTTTCTTTTTTCCTTGTCAGTATTTTACAGCTGTGTAACGCTTTCATTTGCATTTGCACAGAACCAAATTTGCAACTTGAATACACAACCATTGCTCTGTGTATTCTCCAGAGAGGCTAAGAATTAATTGACTATATATTGTGAACACCTTTTTGACCCACTGATGGGTACTGTGAGAAACTTGCACTGCCTTCAGCCTCACCTCCGGAGCTCTCATTCATGGCCCGTTATAATTATAAACACCTGGAGGCGACTCAATTCATAGTATGCACTACGTAAGAGTAATATGCAGCAAGAAAAAATTTGGAAACAGAACATCCTGGAAATAGCAAACACGTTCAGGGAATGCAAGGTTAATTAAAACGTGAATTATAAGCAGGAACTAAATCACTGACATGCGTTATCTTAACCTTTACATTACTTTTTCAGAAAGCAAATAGTGATTTTGCCAGTAAAGTTAACATAAATAAAGGGCCTGATGGGGACTGCTTCAATGTCCTTTTTTTAATTATTTCTCAGTCTGAGACCTGGAGGGACCCCTGACTGTCCCACTTAAGGGCCTGGCACTCTGCCGTTTTAAGAACTCTAACGTCTTGAAGTGCCGGATTGGAGGGTGGAGAGGGATTGTCCTGGAAAAGATGCTAATATCAGCCCCACAATGGTCCGTGCAAGTGAGGATATCAGACAGGACTGTCCCTTTCCACTGAGTTTTGGGTGAGCTTACCCACCAAGGAACGGCTTAACCCCTTCCATGCTCATGACGAGCTCAGCTCGTCATGCAGTACACTGCTCGTGTGCTCATGACGAGCTGAGCTCGTCATGAACAAAGGGATTAAATGAGTTCCAGCGCTGAAGGAGACTTGCTGTAGCATTGATGTGGTTAAATAAACATGAGTCTAAAGGGTGCTTATTGACGCATAATTTTCAAAGTATATTGGCTAATAAGCCATACAATGAACAGGCAGTTCCTAAGGGGTATTTAAGAATATTGTGGTGCTTCAGTTTCAGCCACAGTCATGAAGAGCCATAATTCCCCAAGGCAGAAAATCATGCATGTACCTGGGAACAATCAATTTGCCAGATATAAAAGCTAGATGTAGAGGAGGCAAGCATTTGTGCCACAAAGGGTAATGCTGTTTGTTTCGCTGTATAAATGCCTCTCCTGACCCCTGACTCAAGAGAAATACCATCAGGTCCAGTGTCCGTTCTAGGGCATAATGTGCATCTGTGTTTGGGTGCTAGTTAAAAGTGTATAACAAGCATTTTCAATGCAATAGGTCTCGCATTTACGTGAGTATGAGCTATTGTCATTGTAAATGACAATGCCTTTTGTTTATGTTTTGGTTTTTAAAACATAAATAAAAGTCATTGTCACTTACAATGCCAATAGCTTAAACTCGCCTAAATGCGAGACCTATTGCATTGCAAATGGTTGTTTAACTTTAACACAGAAGCGTCCGCTTCGAGGGCACTGCACTCCATGGGCGTCCGCAGACATTTTTCCAAGGGGGGGGGGGGGCACAATGTTAACGTCATCACCACCCTCCGACATTATGTGTGCCAGGTGGGGCACAAGAAACACTGGGGCACAGAACTAGTCTAGACTCAATTAAATGCTAGGAATCCAGGACATGTGACTGACCCTGCCACAGGCCAACAAACACCACCTGTTGGGAATACGCTAAACTTTCTGACAAGGTGCTTTATCTCTGTCTGCTAGGTGTGCAGACTTCTGGGTCCTCGATCCAACACCAATCAAGGCTGTCTTCAGCACGATTCGATTTTTATCAGAATACTTTAAAACAGCCTATGATTAAAGCACTAGATTAAATATACTGTATGCACAGTGTATGTTAGGGATTATTTGTAGCACACATATTTACCAATATTGGCTTCTTGGTGCTAGAATTCATGATCACTTTTATCCAAAGTTAAAGCACAACATCAAAGTTAGTAATAAATAATGCAGCAATTACACACACTAGTGATTTGCCAGGGGGTGCTCCCTTTGCTAGAATTTCCAGGGCATTGCTAAATTTTACACACATTCAATTAATTTATACAAAATAAAATGTTTAGGTCCAAATGTTAGCTATATTTTTTAAAAGAAACTTAGAGTCCCTCTACGTGTAGTCAATGTCAAACTGGCATTGTGCACACGTTTAGGGATACAATAATGGCCAGCTCCCTTATGCGGAAGCCTGGCACTGTAAATGTGTGGCACATGCGGCGCCCGCAGCTGCGCCACATCACAGGTCCAGGGAGGCTGAGTCTTACACAGTGGTCGAAGTGGGGGGAAAAAGTTGGGGAACAGTGGGCGGAGAATCAGAGGGCGGGAATAACCCAAGGATTGGATCTGTGGGTGGAGCCAGAAGTGTGGCTAGAATGCGCAGACATCCCAATTTTTAGTATTTGTTTGGCATTCACTGCCCAGTTTAATCAACCAATGGATGGGGACACATGATTATTTAAGGTTATAATGAGTTATTGACATTAAAATATATTCACAAAGTGGTATATGCTTCTAATTACAGAATGTACCAAATGCGATAAAATGTGGAAACACAATCCATTTGTCTCCGAGCCATGGAGTTTCTGTCATCAGCACTTCACCCTTTTTCAACAACAGCAGTTCAAACATGAATGGCAAAATATCCTAGTTTGAAAATGTTTCTTCTAAAATGATGGCTCTGCCATATTACCTCATAATGCAAGATCTGCTGCATGATCTGACCATTTAAACTAATAAATTGTTTGTAGCTCAAACATATCAAAAGTTAATATAAAATGTGACTTGTGTTGCTGCGGAGTGGATGGCCTATTGTAAAGGTTGACTGGTCACCTTTCTCACTGCTGCGTTTGTATGTTACACTGGTACTAATAAGGCAAAATCTTTCCAGAGACTGTTAGCATGTGTACACACGTCAAAATAATAAAATATCTGAAAATATACTGCATTACGCTGCAGCCTTTTTTTTAATGCATAATTTAGTCAACACTACGGCATAATGTTGTCATCCTTTGCTGCATAATTAATTCCAGTGGCCCCACAGCAGGCAGCACATGTTAAAAGTGCTTGTGAATGAAGCAGGGAGACTTTGAAGTTTGCGAACTTAGTTTGGTGTGCGTGTAAATCCTGCATTGCCAATCCCTGGTGAGTTGCAGCTACTGCTGCTGAAACAAGGCCAATGGAGGTACCTGTGGGTGAGGCAGACTGGCCTCAAGGGCAGGGCCAGCCATAGCACTGGTGGTGTCTTGTGCATTAATGTTTGTTAGTGCCCCCCAATGACCACCTCTGCCATGGATTCCCTCACTACCACCCTTTAACTGTGCCCCCCAAGTCTCCATAACCACTCTCTCTCAGATGCATTTAATTTGATTTACAGCGCCACTCATACCCTTGTAGGGTGTCAGAGCACTTTACATCACACACATTACACAGAGACAATCAATATGTGTGTAAATCACGGTATAGAAAATGTTACAAAAGACTAAGGACTACAAGGTGTAGGAGTCACATGACAACCATACTAGTAGCCCATATAGTTTTATAGTGATTGGTCTGGAGAAACACAATACCCGGAATTTAAAACTTAATACCATGGTTGGGGGTTCTCCTTAATAATCAGAATTGATTTCTGTCCAAAAGAACACTTTTTGGGATTTTAGGATAATCAAAGACTGGGGGGGGGGTGGTGGTAACATGACGCTCTAATTTATACCTTGCAGTTTGTATGCAGCTCTTAGATGACAGTTAATAGCTCACTGTTCTAAGTTAGTATTGTAACTTATGAACTGCAAGTAACAAAAGGATCTCTGACAAAAGCAGTAGCCCACTGACCTATTTACATTATGTGCACTTTGTGATCTGCATGGCGCATGTTCTTTGCAGCCGGTACATTAACCCTCGGAGCTACCTTTCCATGAGTCAAAACTTCCACTAGACAAAATTCTGATCTCTCTCTAGGAAGAACATTAATCACCAGAGTCATCATGACATTTTTATTGTTGCCGAAAATTGCTGGAGGCCAGTAAGGAGGCAGCAAGCGTTTTTAAAACCATAATATACTTGCAAACATGATGCCTTCACCTAAAGTCAGCACACGGTGCGGTCACACTGGTTGCACTGCCCTAGAGCTGGCCCTTCTCAACGGTCCTGTGACCTCAGTGACTGTTGTTCTAGGGTGTGCTGCTTCATAGGCCTACCCGCAAGACTGGAGGTGAACTTTAGTATGGATAGTGGTGGACAAGCCTTGAAGGTTAACCTACACTTGTCATACTAGGGTCCACCTGCTGGTGCGAAGACACCAGGACTTCTAAGGTGTTGCGAAACCTTCTAAGGTCTAGCATGTGATTGTGCTCTCGCGGGAGAGTGGTCTGGTGGGCTGGTTATTAAGGCTGAACCTGGTTCCCAGTTCCAAATTCAGCAGCTCTGACCATAGTGCCACATCCTCTCCCCCACTGAACACCGTACTGCCCCACTTAGAAAAACTCCCACTGTTTTCAACTACAACCCAATTGTTGCCCGCTATAAACACCTGGATGCGCAATTTAAATTACACACTAGACAAGAGCAATATGCGGCCTCCAAAAAAACAAGTAACAACATCCTGGAAAAAGCAAATACTTATAGGGAATGCAAAATTTAGAAAACCATGGGAAATGTAAGCAGGAACAACGTGGTTACCTTAATGCTTTTACACTCACTATTCAGAAATCAGTGAGTGCTTTTGCCTGAAAAGTTAAGGACACAACTACAGGGCCCTGAATGGACTCATTTCAATGGCCATTGCTTATATCCTTACAAAACGTAAACAGTATGGTAAAAAGACCACATCCCTGGCCGCAGAGCAGCAGCACACATTTTGTTTTCCAATCCACATATTGCAGTACCTCCAGGATTGGTGCACTAGTTCCAAGTCCAGGGAAAACAAAGACAAGAAAACAAAAATAGCGCTTCACTGGAAAACTCTGTAAAAGTGGCGCTAATGTGTTTCAGTGTGAATAAAATCAGTTTGGCCAGTTTGCTACTTACATTATTTAGTTATTTATCTTTTTTTTCATATTTTTAGCCTTATATTCCCAATGCTGCACTTTGGAATTAAAATGTCAGAAAAATACGACATTCCCAGCAAAAGCGTCTTTCTTTTTTGGATCCATTTCACAGGGAAGCAAATAAAAGAAAGGAGAGGAAAGAGAGTGAGAACCCCGTCTTGAAGTCACGGTTTTCATGGGCGTCCGCAGGTCATGGGCGTCCGCAGGAGGGGGGGGCAAGCGCCCTTCCTTGCCCCCCCCCCTGCGGACGCCCATTCTGCACTCTGTTTCTTTTTTTTACTTTAGCACTGAGCGCGGTGTCCTTGAAGCAGGTGTTGCGCTCAGTTTTAAAGTTAAAAAAAAACAAAAAAAAAACAGAGCGCGGTGTTCCTGAAGTGGGCACCGCGCTCAGTATGAAAGTAAAAAAAAAAAAATGAAACAGAGTGCGGTGTCACCGAAGTGAACGCCGCGCTCAACATGAAAGTTTACTAAAAGTAACATTTCAAATGATCGCGGTGTCTCTAAAGCGGATGCCACGCACATTATACAAATACCAAAAAAACAGCCGCCATTGTCCCCATCAGTGCCAATAAACAAAATAGTGCTCTCCCACTTAATAAAGTAGACCGTGTAAAGAGCCAAGTAAAGGTCCAGTCGTTATGGGCGGTAACAGTGGCAGACAAGGCGGTACCAAGGAGGGACTAACGAGCCCACTTACGAATCAGAAGGCAGCATTTATGAAGGACAATGACACAAGCCAATGACAAATATGTGTGGCGAGTGGGAGGGGCTTCTACTGCATACTTCATTATAGCATGCCTCTGAGCGAGAGCAGCGCATGCGCGCTGCCCTTAGGCTCGACCTAAAAATGTCTTTGTAAAAAACTAGTGCTGCTAACTATGCCAGTATACCATGCATGCTGCATGTGCAGCAGCGGTGCGTCCATTGGGGCGTAGGGGCGTAGCCCCACTGCCTGGATGCACCTCCGTGACATACACACTGATAACACACAAATTGAAATAATTCATCATCACAAATAATAAAGCGCCGCTGCCGCTGCAGTGCAGCGCTTCGGGACACACCCGATGTAATAAGGAGTGCGCAGGGGGTGGGGCTCCCTGGTCTGAGTGACAGTCTTCTCCAGCAGACCGGCACCAGCAGCAGTACTGTCTGCGCATGACGATTTTTGGCCTGTATCTTGCCAGAGCATGCGCTTTACTAACCTGACAGTCAAGTTCCCCTTTAGAGACGGACCGAAGGGCAGGGGGGTGCTGCTGTAGCCGGGCCCGGGGTTTCAAAGGCGCACCAGGGCAAGCAGTCAGTGTGCGCCCCTAGCCAATCCTGGCGCTGCATGCAGCGCCAGGATTGGCTGGCCCACCGCGCAGAAGGGCAGGCAATCCATTATTGGATGCCGCGCGTGGGTGGTGGCGGCACACTGGCTGAGCACTGCATATCATGGCCAATCACTGTGTGACTTTATCATGTGAAGCCATGCAGTGATTGGCCATTCGGGACGCGCGCGCCGTGACGTTTTTTCACTAGTGTTGCTGCTGTTAAGTTTCTAGTGTAGGGGGGCGGGGGCTCTCTCTAGTCGTCGCCAGGTGCACAGCAGACGTCCGACACTCCTTCAATCTTCACTCGAGTCGTCGAGATACACAGAAGTCGCACAGAGTAGAGATTAAGAACTATTGAAGATTAAGAATAAATAATAGTAGGTGCAGTGCTGCTCTTGTCTAAATTGACTCTGACTACTGACTGAGTATATGTGTGCAAATTGCAAAAGGAATTTTAAAACATATGCTGCGCTTGTGCTGGCTGCCGCTGTTGTGTTGTAATGATCTGATGTTGTACAGTACTACTGCAGTGCTTAGTGTTACACCTTACACGCACGCACGACGCACCCTGGCCTGCTCTGTTCAAGTGTAATTTAATCGATTCAATCATGTGGGAGATCTATGGCGCCTCTGGTCATGCGGTTGCTGTTCTATGGAAGTATGAGCTGCTTTCGTTCTTGTGAAGGATTTCAAATACTTGCTTTTGCACCATTTTAAATATTTGTACTCGTCGTGTATGTAGCAATAATGATGAAAAAAGTGTCACTCATAGTCGTTGAATCATGTCACTCTTAATTACACTGAAAGCATGAAATTGTCAAACATAAGCAACCTGAAACCTTGGTAGCTATGTTCATTTTGGTAGGCAATAGGCATGGTGAGAATACGTGATTTGCCCAGAAGCACAGGATGTTGAGCCAACGCTCACCCTGGTTCAGCTTCAAAGTCGATAGCTCTAGCCGTAGCCCCAAGGCTCCCACTGCTTGCTGCTTATCTACCCAGCCTGAATGTGCTCTGTGGCCGCCATTCACAATGCGAGACAGGAAGTAATGTCCATTTTGAAGTCACATAATGTGTTTCTGATTCATTAGCTTGCCCACAATGCCTCAGTTGCATACTAACGTCACTTGCTTAGCTCACACTTTCAAAATCTGTGCGTAAATAGCTGCACCAAACAAGGTTTTTTTTTATTTGCACTTCGGGACTTGTACTCCTGGATATATTGTTATGGAATAAATAAGAATGCAAAGGAAATACCTTAACTTAATATTTAGTTAACGTATTAGACACTTATTCGTTAATGAATAACAAGTACTGAATTAAAAGATTATAATGCTTTTTAAATAGCACTGCAGACAGTGAAAGCTTAGCTAAAAGTTCTCATCATTATTTGTTTCTCCTTTATTTCCTCCCCAAATAAGGCCTGTTCCGACTAAAGTCAATGGGCAATTAATTACTGTACCAGTAAATTACCTCTTGGGTTTGCCTACATTTTGACATATTTGTGAGGAGTGTTTCCTTATTTAACTTGTTCACTAGCCCTGGTGTTCTTAACATATCGCTGCATTAGTGAAAATTCCATCAGAACAGTTACAGGTTTCTTCTCAAGTGGTACAAAATGGCCGCTGACCTCTTCCAATGCTGTGGCTTCCGGTCACGAGTTTCTCAGGGGGTTTCTCATCTTTCATTCTTTTTAAAAATGCAGGTTGACGGAGATGTTAATATATATTTTATGTTAGTTTGGTGCATTCAATATATCGTTTGTAATCTTGATGTGGTAGTGACATGATATTGCCCCTTTTTTTTGTTCCTGATTGCAATATATATATAGATTGCAAATGCTTGATAATCTCGCGATAGCAGGTGACGTTTATTTAATGGCAATTAATTAGTGTATCATTTAAAGAAGACAAAAATAAAGCTTAATAAATGTTACCTAATTCAAAGCTTAATTCCTTCACAGGCTTTGACAATACTTTGTCACCTGCTGAAATATTTGTCAAAGAATCAAAGCCCTTTGCATCTCAGACCAAAAGACTGGCTTCTAAAGGCATTTAATAATACGCATCCTTTTTGAAATATATATTTGTGGAGTTTTGTTTAATATTACCGCGAACTAGACCGAACTGAAGGCATCAGAGCGGAGCGCTTTACATGAGCACTAGTTCCAATATAGACAGACCTAATAATGGTGTTAGGCAGGCACTGAGAGATGAAGTGGTTTTGATTCACAGGATGTTGAGCGTTCTGCCGAGTGCACATTCTCTTTAGTCGTGAGTCAATGTACAGTACTGCAGTGCTTAGTGTTACACGCACGACCCTGTTCTGTTCCAGTGTAATAAAACAATATTCGAATTTAGTGCGAAATCATTAACTGGCTTCCGGTCACGAGATTCTCAGGGGGTTAGCTAAACAATGATGTTCACGTGTCCCATTTCTGGCCCCTCAGCAGCTGATGAAAAGCTGCTGAAAGGGAAAGGGAGGAACAACAAGGAGTACAGGGTCCAAGATCTTTTTTGTGTGTGGAATTTTATAGGATTCCTGGACATTTTGTCGGGTTTTCCGGGACTGAGTACTGCCGGTTTCTCTGCCGCTCAAGTTGTATGGTGGCTTACCATTACATGACCAGTCTGGCTTGTTTTGAATATTATCATTGGGTCTTATTCGTGAGACATATATTCCTGTGCAACCGTTTTGTCCTGAAGATGGTCCTAAGGATCGGTTAGACCAACGAGGACCGAAACGTCGACGCATAACGCCTTTTTTGCATAAACCTTCAAATTCATTTGAACATATTTTGTGAATTTTACTGTGTTAATTCACTTGAATGTGGTTGTATTAATTGTCCACATTGTATGCGAAAGGTGTTTCTTATACTACCACTGTATTTATTGTGATTATTTTGGTAGTATTCCTGTTGCCAGACTTTTACCTTTGAGAAAAGCTACCTATGTATTGAGAATTAAAGAATGTATATATTTTTGATACAATTATAGTTTTTTCATTGAATCCCTAGGGTTACAATAATTGAGTGTTCACGTTTGTGACACAAACAACAGTGAATTAATACTTAAATGGTTCCTTCCTGGGCATTTTGCTTCTATTGGAATTTTATATAGCACAAACTCAACCCGATGGTTGCCCTGTCATCTGCCTCTATCTATCTTGCCCCTAGCATGTGCTTTTGATAACTGTGCCATTGAATGTCTTGCCTGGTTTTATCTGATTTCTGGCAATCCGGCGAGCAGCTGATGAGATGCGAATGATCCCGGAAGAAGAAAGGGAGGGAATATATGTTTGAGTGAGACCGTCTGAAGGGCGAGTTCTGCAGGCCTTCCTATGCAGCACTGTGTGCTTTATGTCCAAGGGATGTGTGTTGGCCTATATATGGAGGTGCGTTGGCAGTCTGGCAGAGCTAGCCTATGTATGTGGTCCCAGTAGTGAACAGGGCAGCAGGCGGCAGCACAGAAGGTTAATGTGCCTGCTGCAAAGAACATGTACCTGATGCAGATCACAACATGCATATGATGTAAATAGGTCAGTGTGGGAATTCGGGAGGTTTCCCTAAGAGATCCACAGACACCTGGATAGAGGGTAAAGCCGGTTTTATTGTTTTGTACAGTTTTCGCTGTTGTACAGGTATGCGATAGAAAGGAAGGGGATTTGCTGCGTCTTCCGTCGCCTCCCGTTCCAGACCCCGCCTCCTTAGTTCGCGGTGTCGTCTGGGAGTCGAAGTCCAGGCTTCCGCCGTTGTGGCCCACGAGCCGGGTTCCGATGGAAAACAAAGAAAAACAAAGGGAGACCAATTTTACTGGTTTGTCCGCTACTCGATATTGCACACAAGGAGGGGGTGGTGAGGGAACACTTGTGCGCTTTAAAATCCCGCTATCGTGGAGGTGCAATGTGAGGGGGGGTGACTCCGGGGATTACTGTGCACGGTTTGGTTCACTGGGGTGTGTCCCGCCTTCTCCCGGCCCAACCCAGGAAGCGCGACCGTACCTGTCCTAGCCACACTTCCCGAGAAGCGTGGCTGGGCGATCCGCCTTCCCGTGGGCCTCCTGGCTTGTCGCGGGTGTCTCTCTCCTGCTCCTCTGCTCCGTCGCTGGGTCTCGGTCCTTCTCGATCCGTCGGGTCTCCGCTCCTGCTCGGCTCCTCCGCTCCTCTCCACTCGCCTCTGTCCTCCTTCTTCGTCTCGTCCGTCTTCGCGCCGTCCTCTCGATATCTCCAGTCCTCTCCTTCCACGCTCGATCTCCACTCCGCTCCGCCTTCGCTCTCCAGTTTCCACTCGCCTCCTCCGGGTGTATCACACACCTGTCTGTGTTCCAGGGGGTGTTTTACCTCGTCGAAGGGGGCCGGTCTTGCATCCGGATCTGCCCACTTAAAGAAACAGTCTTCCTCAGTGTCGGTCCCAGGTCTGCATACGATGTCGGCAGTCTTCCAGGTATCCGTGTGCTGCTTCGTAAAGAGAGGAGATACATGAGTAGGTACAAGGGGGGGTCCGAGACCGGGACCCCCCCGTTACACACCTCCCCCCTAGGAATCTCCCGATGGGGGAGAGGAAATCTGGACAGGTAGTCCGCGTTCGCGTTGTCCCTTCCCTTCAAGTGGCGCACCTGGAATCGGAACGGTTGTAGGGCGAGGAACCATCTCATGACCCTCGGATTGTTCGAAATGTTCCTGCTCATCCACAACAGGGGGGCGTGGTCGGTGTACAGAATGAACTGGCGCCCCTCCAGGTAATACCGCAGTTTGTCGATGGCCCAACGTATGGCCAGACACTCTTTTTCGATTGTGGGATATTTCACCTCCCTAGGGAATAGCTTTCTACTAATGTACAGTATGGGCCTTTCTCCCCCTTCCCTTGTGTCCTGTGACAAAACAGCTCCGATGCCGAAGTCGGAGGCGTCTGTGTGTAGGATGAAGGGCCTCGTGAAGTCCGGGGATGTCAACACTGGGCTCGTGGTGATGGCTCTTTTGAGCGTCTGGAAGGCCTTCCACATGGACGGCGTGGGTTTGAGGAAGTCGACGCCCTTATGTTGCTTCTTCAAGGTGTCAGTCAAGGGAGCGGCCACATCGGAGAAAGAGGGTATGAATCTCCTGTAGTAGCCTACCAAGCCTAGGAAGGCCCTCATGTCCTTTGCGTTTTTGGGGAATGGGGTGTCGGCTATCGCTCTTACTTTCTCTATCTGTGGTTCGATGGCACCATGGCCCAGTAAATATACGAGGTATTTGACCTTTTGGAATCCAACCCTGGACTTCTTGGCGTTTACGTGTAGGCCTGCGTCGCTGAGCTGCTGTAATATGGCCCGTAGGTGTCGTAGGTGTGCCTCCCATGACGGACTGAAGATGATAATGTCATCTAAGTATGCAGAACTGTACGTCAGATGCCTTCTTAACACCTCGTTCATCAATCTCTGGAAGGTCGCCGGCGCACCATGTAGGCCAAAGTGGAGGACGTTGAACTCATAAAGTCCGTCGGGAGTAGTGAAGGCGGTCTTCTTTCTATCTTCTTCCCGTAAGGGCACCTGCCAGTAGCCCTTGGTCAGGTCCAGTGTGCTGATGTATTTGGAATCGCCTAGTTTTTCGATGAGCTCATCGATGCGGGGTATCGGGTATGCGTCGAAGGAGGACACCGCGTTCAATGCCCGGAAGTCCATGCAGAACCTACTACTGCCGTCGGGTTTTGGCACCATCACTATGGGTGAGGACCACTCGCTTCGGGACGGGCGGATCACCCCAAGGCGAAGCATTTCGTCCACTTCCTTCCGGACGGCTATTCTCTTGGCTTCTGGTATCCGGTACGGGCGTTGTTTAAACGAGATGCCCTCAGGGGTGTCTATTCGGTGTACTGCCAGCCGTGTCAGGCCTGGGAGGTCAGAGAAGATCGATGAAAACGGGCGAAGCGTCTCCTGTAGGCCTTCCTGCTCGCTTTGATACAGCTCATCGTTGACCACCAGTTCGCCTAGCGTGGTTTTCATATTGTTCTCGACCGAGGCGACGAGGTGGGAGGACACCGGGGTTGCTCCCAACCACTTCTTAAGAAGATTGATATGAAATATCTGTGTCTTCCTCCCCCTTAAGCGCAAGCGATAGGTGGTTCTCCCGATCGTCTCTACGACTTCGTACGGGCCTTGCCATTCGTTCTGGTACTTCTTCGCAACCGAAGGAAGGAGTACAAGGGCCCAGTCGCCGATAAGGAGTTGTCTCCACTTCTTCCCCTTGTCGTATTGGGCCTGTTGTTTTCTTTGGCTCCCTTCGAGATGTGCGAAGGCCAGCTCGCGTATCTTACCCAGTTTATTCTTTAGGCTTTGGGTGTACTCCAACAGTTGTCTGGTTTCTCCCGTGGGTTCACTCTCCCACACCTCTTTGGTCATGTCCAAGAGGCTGCGGGGTTGCCTTCCGTAAAGCATCTCGAAGGAAGAGCATCCTAAGCTGCTTTGTTTCTGGCCTCGGATGACGTATAGGGCCAGGGGAAGTAGTAAGTCCCAATCGGTCTCATTCACGGTTAGCATTTTCTTCAATACTGACTTCAGGGTGCCGTTGTATCGCTCCACGAGGCCGTCCGTCTGAGGATGGTACACCGAGGTTTTTATCTGGTGTAGACCGAGCAAGCTGCATACTTCTTTCATGACCCTTGACATGAAGGGGGTACCCTGATCGGTGAGGATTTCTTTGGGAAACCCCACCCTTGAGAACAACTCCATGAACTTGTCCGCTATGTTTCTGGATGTTGTATTCTTCAGGGGAAACGCCTCCGGAAAACGCGTGGCGTAATCCACGATCACCAGTGCGTACTTATGTCCTCTCTTGGTCTGGGGTAGGGGTCCGATGAGATCCATACAGACCCTCTCAAAGGGGGTTCCGATTATGGGAAGGGGTTGCAGTGGCACGGCTGGGGCTCGGTGGGTATTTTTCCTCTGACACACGTCGCAGGTTTGACAATGTTTCTTGATATCATGGTAGATGCCTGGCCAATAGAAGCTCCTGAGGACGTTCTGTGTTGTCTTTTCGCTCCCTATGTGTCCGGCAAGCAAATGGGTGTGGGCGTAAAACAGGATCTGGTCGCGAAAACAGGTGGGCACCAGCAGCTGCATGGGTTCCTCCGGTTTGGCCTGTCGGTAGAGGAGGTCCTCCTTAATCCAGAATCGCGGATATCGGGGTTGGGGATCGTCCTGCTCCCTATGGGCTTGTTCCCAGGCATTGTATAAGCTGTGATCGTTGGCCTGAGCGAACCTGAAGCTCCTATCCCCCTCCCATGGATCCGGGGAGGTCAGAGCCGGGACCGCCATCCCTCCGTCTCTTGTGCCCAACTGCAGTCGGTCCCTAAAGAGATCTAGGAAGTGGGGGTTGTCAGTCCCTAGTATAAGATTTTCGGGAAGGGCGTCCAGAACTCCCACCTTTACGATCATGGTCTCTTTTCCCTCTACCGATATGGGGACATACGCCACGGGGTACCCCTTAACATCCCCGTGGACGCACTTGATATACACTAAGGCGCCTGGCATGACCTGGAGGGACCCCACGTAACATCCCCGTATCACCGATTGTTTGCAACCCGAATCCAGGAGGGCTCGGACCGCTACACCATTGACCTGAACACTCACGTGGTAAGCACCTCCCAACTCTGCGGAGTACATGACGGCTTTAGGCAGATAGCTGACATCCATGGGTTCTTCCTGGTGTCTTTTCTGGGGGCATAACCTGGCGATGTGCCCCCACATCCCACAGTCGAAACACTGCGGACCCCGCAAAGGGGGATTATCGGCCATCAGTGGTCGGGGCACGGGTAGCCCAGGGGGGGCCTCATCCTCCTTTCGGGTCGGGGTATCGGTTTGGAGGGTTTCTCGTGCTCCGTCGTATGCAGGCGGGGTTGGGCTCGGGCATACGTGGTTGCCATCTCCATGGCCTGAACGGTCGATAGGTTGGAGTGTTGGCGGAGCCACCTTTGGGTTCCGAAAGGAAGGGCCTCGAGATATTGTTCCAAATAGATCCTGTCCATGATCTCCTCTTTTGAGCTTATTGTCGGGGTAAGCCATTTGTCCGCCGCTGTTTTCAAACGAAAGAACAACGTTTTGGGGTTGTCCCCTGCCTGTCCCCTTTCTTTGCGGAAACGCACTCTGTATGCCTCTGCATCCAACCCCAGGTGATCCAGTATGAGTGTTTTGATCTGTCCGTACGGGGTCTGCCCCGTGCTGTTGGCAACCTGGTAGGCGGCCTGTGCCTCCCCCGATAGCAGTGGTGCAAGAAAAAACGGCCATTTGTCCAGAGGCCATCCACACGCCAAGGCCACTCTCTCGAAATTAGTGAGGAATGCGTCCGGATCCTCACCCGTTACATACTTCTGCAGAGCAATACCGGGTGGTGTGGCTGGAGGTCGGCTCTCTCGCACCTGTGGGCTGCCGGGTCAACCGTAGGGCGCATACCCTCAAGCTGTGCCACCACTGTGTGTCTGAACGTGTCCCGGTCCAATTGGGCGGCGGCGAGCTGCTGCTCTACCGCCCACCCTAACTGCTCTTGCCCCTTTATCAGCGCCTGGATCATCTCATCCATCGTTGTGTCCCTGATGGTTTCCTCCGCTATGCCTGCATTCTCCACCACTTGTGGGAATTCGGGAGGTTTCCCTAAGCGATCCACAGACACCTGGATAGAGGGTAAAGCCGGTTTTATTGTTTTGTACAGTTTTCGCTGTTGTACAGGTATGCGATAGAAAGGAAGGGGATTTGCTGCGTCTTCCGTCGCCTCCCGTTCCAGACCCCGCCTCCTTAGTTCGCGGTGTCGTCTGGGAGTCGAAGTCCAGGCTTCCGCCGTTGTGGCCCACGAGCCGGGTTCCGATGGAAAACAAAGAAAAACAAAGGGAGACCAATTTTACTGGTTTGTCCGCTACTCGATATTGCACACAAGGAGGGGGTGGTGAGGGAACACTCGTGCGCTTTACAATCCCGCTATCGTGGAGGTGCAATGTGAGGGGGGGTGACTCCGGGGATTACTGTGCACGGTTTGGTTCACTGGGGTGTGTCCCGCCTTCTCCCGGCCCAACCCAGGAAGCGCGACCGTACCTGTCCTAGCCACACTTCCCGAGAAGCGTGGCTGGGCGATCCGCCTTCCCGTGGGCCTCCTGGCTTGTCGCGGGTGTCTCTCTCCTGCTCCTCTGCTCCGTCTCGGTCCTTCTCGATCCGTCGGGTCTCCGCTCCTGCTCGGCTCCTCCGCTCCTCTCCACTCGCCTCTGTCCTCCTTCTTCGTCTCGTCCTCCTTCGCGCCGTCCTCTCGATATCTCCAGTCCTCTCCTTCCACGCTCGATCTCCACTCCGCTCCGCCTTCGCTCTCCAGTTTCCACTCTCCTTCTCCGGGTGTATCACACACCTGTCTGTGTTCCAGGGGGTGTTTTACCTCGTCGAAGGGGGCCGGTCTTGCATCCGGATCTGCCCACTTAAAGAAACAGTCTTCCTCAGTGTCGGTCCCAGGTCTGCATACGATGTCGGCAGTCTTCCAGGTATCCGTGTGCTGCTGCGTAAAGAGAGGAGATACATGAGTAGGTACAAGGGAGGGGTCCGAGACCGGGACCCCCCCGTTACAGTCAGTGAGTCACTGCTTTTGTCAGAGAGATCCTTTTGTTATTCACAAGTTTGCTACAATGAAAGTGAGACGTGCCGATTTACTTTACAAAAAGTATATGCTGCTACTTAAAAAAATACTGTGAGTCAGGTACTCAGAAATGCATTGTTATCTCTGTTTTTAAAGGTTTTCTAGTGTTTGTTGTACTTGAGGACTAAACAGATTTTACTGATCAAATGGCATATTATTAAGTACATTCTGTAGCACCTAAACACTATAAACTGTGTGGAAAGATATGCGTGATAAAGTCACATGCGTTGTAATGGAAACGTGGTAAAGGTAATGCATGGTTTCCAATGCTTTGTAAAGGCTGTTTCCCAACTGCTGTGCAACTTCTGCTACTCTTAGAGCTGAGATTTTCATGAAAGTCTTATAGTCTGAATTCAGCAGCGTAATAGTATGAAGCTCTGTGGTTATACTGAATAAGCAGCTACCTATGTTATGACATCTATTAATGTAATAACTGTTTTTTCACAATTGCTTTATTAACCTTCCTGCTTTCTCAAATTTGCTTGAAAATGCACCATTTGTCTCTGGATGTTTTGGGCTGTGTGGGCTGTGTGGGCTGTGTGGGCTGTGTGGGCTGTGTGGGCTGTGTGGGCTGTGTGGGCTGTGTGGGCTGTGTGGGCTGTGTGGGCTGTGTGGGCTGTGTGGGCTGTGTGGGCTGTATGGGCTGTATGGGCTGTATGGGCTGTATGGGCTGTGTGGGCTGTGTGGGCTGTGAGGGATGTGAGGGCTGTGAGGGCTGTGAGGGCTGTGTGGGCTGTGTGGGCTGTGAGAGCTGTGAGAGCTGTGAGGGCTGTGTGGGCTGTGAGGGCTGTGGGGGCTGTGGGGGCTGAGAGCTGTGGGGGCTGTGTGGGTAATAACTGCACTTTCACAATTGCTTTATTAACCTTCCTGCTTTCTCAAATTTGCTTGAAAATGCACGATATTGCTTCTTTTTTTTCAAAATTTTCGTGGGGGGTAAACCCCCCTTTTGAGGTTCGGCTCGCTCGCTACGGTGATGTATGCAAATCACTCTGCGCCTCACCACTTTCAAATGTCACCCACCGCCCCTGTGCATGTGTATGCCCATGCAGTGCCATCTTAAGACTGTTTGGGGCAGCGTTGAAAAGCTACTTAGCCTGCACCCCTCCTACCCCCTTTCGGTACAACTTTTAAGTTAATACACTTTTTCAACTAATTCATGCCTTTGTTGAACCTAAATTAAATTTAATTATATCTTAAGCTTTCAGAAACGGGGGCCGTAAAAGCAGTCTGAAGTACAAGTTGCCCTACATCCGTCTGCCAAATAGTAAAAGAAAGCCTGAACAAGTATTGATAAAGTGATTTCTTTTTGCGCTTAGATCTAGATTTTTCTCTCTTACGACAATAATGTACATGGCATTTATTGTCTAAACTGCATCTTTCTCACATCGTAGGAAAAACACGGTACAGGTTACTAAGTAGATGTTTGGTTAACTAGGGCATAATATGAAACTAAAACTCCTGGATATAGCGCTTGAAATTGTCGCTTTACTTGCCATACTTGTATTAATAAATACATGCTACCTGCAAGAGTGAAAATAAAAGCTCGGATTATACCTTTTCCTTAAATATTTCGCTCTGCCTTGTTGTTCCTCTCCTCTTCCACCTATATGTTTTAATTTTCTGTCTAGGCAGTGATATCCAGCTTTTCTGGGTAAGAAAAATTGATGGGAGGGTAGACAGGAGCAGGATAGAGGTAATAATGGCATAGCAAGAGGGGTGAAGAAGAGGAGGGAAGGAGATAAAGATGCAGGTAGGTGAAGGTTATGTCCAAGGCTTGGACTCCAAGCGGGGGTGTCCCTGTCTCCTTGCTCTTATGATGTCATATCCATGTCATCCATTACTGTGACATAGCTGTGTTCTGTGTTAGTCAGCCGGTGTCCAGTTGCTGGATGCTGTGATCTGGTGGCGGCTCTGCACATCTGAAACTGCAATACATGCCTTGCTGGCGACCTCCTTAGTGAAGACTCCTCAATGAAGATATCAGTGAGGAAGATACTTTGATAATGAGAAAAAGTTGAGATAGCCAGAAAGATAAGTTAAGGAGAGGTAGGAAGAGTAGGCGAAGAATGAGAGAGAAGTTAAGATTTTAGGGTGCGGTAGAGAGCTAGGAGATGAAATGCAGGGACATGGAAGAGGCTGGAGGGGTGAGGTGGAAAGAGAGTTAGAGTAGAAAGGGGAAAGTAGACACAAAAAGGGGTAAATGGGTAGAGTGGTAAGAGTAGTATAAGGAGAAGTGATGTATAGAGACAGGGCAGGTGAAGAGAGTAGTATGCTAGAAAGAATAGTGGAGCGAAGGGGTGAAGGATAAACAAAGATGACTTGTAAAGAGAAAAGAGGTTAAGTAGTGAAACATGAAAGAGGGTAAGGTAGAGGAAGAGCGTGCTAGAGACAGGTACTGAGGTTGGGACAAGTGAGATACAGAGAGTGAGATGAAATAGAGGAGGCGCACAGATGCGAGAGAGGAGCTAGTGATAGAAAAAAGAGCTATAGCTAGAGAGCGATAGAGGGGAATATGGAGAAAGCGGTTAGGATTTGAAAGAGGTGAGGTAGAGGGCCTGAAGGTAGAAAAAACTGAATTGAAGGATGAGGTGGCAAATGAAGGGTGAGAAAAATTAAGAGATTAGACAGTGAGAGAGGTGGAGTAGTGAGCGAGGTATGAGAGTAAGAAAGAGGGTGAGGTACAGAGAAATGTAGATAGATGAGTTAAAGAGAGAGATAAGAGTCGCGAAGTAGACGGAGACCGTCATTCTGCTTAGGATGAAGGAGCGGACGCCCATCACTTTGTATTACTCCACTGGGCAGGAGAATTTCCCCCACCAGGGGAAAGTACACTGGAGGAAATGTTGCCGGTGGGTTTGCCTCCTAATTTCACACTTCCTGAAATCGTTTGTCTGTTATCGCCAAGTTCTAAGATACATTGTTGTGTATTTGTGTAAGAAATCTAGAAGGGCTTAGGAAGTGCACTACCTGTGTCACAGTTCAGATTCAAAGACATATTGGCCTTCTGCACTGAGGAAAGTCATGTTCACCTTGGCAAATTAAGCCAAAGATGTATTTCTTCATTTGAACCGTCTAGACCTTCAGGAATAGGAAGTGTGTCAGAAAATGGCCCTCCTTATAAGGACTTTCATTGGCTTCTGCTACTTTTCTGAGTGAATGTTTGCTCACTGTTTACAACTACGTTTTTCATGGCTTGTTTGATGCGTCTTTTGTGCTATTAATAATTCAGGAAGATAATTAGACCCTGATCTTGGAAAGATTTCATTGATCAATATTTTGGTCGAGTTCCTCTAATGAAGATGAGATTCTAACAAGATTCAAAAACACGGAGATCGAGGAGAGTCTTATGAAGAATAAAACAGGCAGGTAAGCGACGGAAAGATTGGAGCATATTTCTGACATGATGCCCATACAATCTAGCTGTTTTAGTAGGACCATATACTGACCTTTGGCGCCAAGTTGTGTCTTTGCTATTATTTTTACTCCCATTTAGTCAAAACAAGCTGCCTTTTGATGGATAGTGGGATTTGTGTGAAAGTCAATGGAACTACTGAGCTCAGTGCCCCTGTGACATGACTTCTATTTGCTAAGGTATGTAGGGTCTGACTGCGCGTAGCCATTGTGGGACACCCATCTTTTATGAAGAGGATTGTTACTTGCTCATCAGGAATTAATAGTCTTTTAGTGGCAGATAGACAACCCATTTACCCCAAGTTGAGTTACACTTACTTTGGGTGTCGAAAAGCAGCTAACACTCTGATTTAGGGTTGGGTGGCTAAGGCAGAGTCCCCAATTTCATGAAGTGGTGCTAAATCTGGAGAAGAGCCCACATGTGAAACTTTCTATCCATCTACTATCTTTATGGTGGAGGACATTTTACCTGTGGATTTTACAGTATCGAAGCGATAAACTGAGAAGTTAGAAAATTATTTCTATAAATCCATTTCAAGTTTATCTAAGCAAAAACATGTAGGGGACGTTCAGTAATTGGATTGTTAATCTTATGCATTTTGCACACACAGAATGACATTAGTAATAATCTATCTACCAGGCACCTCTACTGAGGAAGCTTTTGCCCTCTTTGGTGCCCTAGGTTAGTATTGAGTCTCAGGCAGAAGCAGAGAGCTGTGTGGTCAAGTTGATGGCATCACACTCCTTGTGTAGGTATTGATGTATTCTCCTTACCCACCAAGAAAGGTTGATATTAGAAAGTGGCAATTAAATTTTTCATGGTGGATTGAGTTTATGGTCAAGAGTGTTAGTCATAGGACGCTTTATCCTCACTAGCCTATTTCTTGTCCGTCGGCCCTGACAATGATTGAGCTATTCCTCATAGTCCCAGGCTTAGCTTTGTTGACCTAGTCATTTTTTGAGTTCTGAAGTGGTCTGGTGGCATTTTAAAATAAGCTGTGCGGGGAAAAAAAAGTATGCAAGGAGTGTGGTTGGCCAGTGCACAGGCCTAATGCCACCGAAGACTTTCCAAGGTCTGATATGTTATGTATTATAACAAAGTGATGCTGCATTGCTATGACGTCTCTGCCCAATGAGTAGGTGGAAGACTATACCGCTGCACGTAGAGCCTCTCTAATGCTACAGTCACAGTTGATCAGAAAGTGGGTCTTCGCGCTAGAAAAATCTAAGCCGCCCTCACACCCGACCCCATATTGGCCAACGCACGATTTAATAACTTGATTGAGGAGACTCTAGGCCAGGTTCTCCCAAAGAAGACCACCCCGGCGCGTGTTGGATCCAATAGAACGGCCTGGTACACCCCCAATCTTCAAGAACTCAAGCAGAAATGCAAAAAACAGAGAATTTGGAGAAAAGACTTTTCCCCCAAATAAGAAAAAGGACTACAGGGAGGCCATTAAAGCTCACAAGATAGAAATTAAAAAGGCTCAATCCTGCTATTACGAGGAAAAAATGTCCCTGGCAGTCAACTCCCCCCGTGAAACATTTCGCATTGCGAAGAAACTCCTGAAAACCCCCACTCCCCCTGTAACTCTCGAAGCAACAGACTGCCGTTGCAACAAACTCGCGGAGTACTTTTACAATAAGATTCAAACAATATGTTGTGCCTTCACCCCGACGGATTACTACACTAGTCCCCATTCTGAGGTTGTTAGCTCTTGGAGCAGAGAACAACCGTTGGAAGCTTCCCCCTAATGAATGATTATTCTCTACAGGCAACCTCTGCACTTGTAAAAAGTGGTTCATCCAGCGACCTGGCCCCACCCAAAATCTTGAAATAAGTGGCTGAATCAGGTAGTCCTTTTATTTGTGATCTGATCAATTCCTCACTATACGCTGGTGTAGTCCCTCCACTATGGAAAAAAGCTATGGTGGAACACCTGTTACAAAAGCCCAGCCTCGACCCTGACTGCCTTGGCAATTACCGGCCTATCTCGCTCCTCCCAGGGATTAGAAAAATTGCGGAGAAGCATGTCATCTCAGTGCTTTCTAAACACCTAAAAGATTCTAATCTTCTGCGTTCCTCTCAAACGGGCTTTCGCCCGGGTCAAGGAACAGAAACGGCCCTACTAGCAGTCGTTGAAGACTAGGAAAATAATTGATGCAGGAGGCTCTTTGGCTGTCATTCTGTTAGACCTTAGTGCAGCCTTTGATACGGTTAGCCGCTGTATCCTGGTCGAACGACTCAGAAGCCTGGGTGTGTTGGGAGCCGCTCTGACCTGGCTGCAATCGTTCCTGGAAGATAGATCCTTCCAAGTCTTTGAGGGAGAGGCTATCTCAGACCCCCTGCCTCTGCATTGTGGGGTCCCTCAGGGGTCGTCTCTGAGCCCTGCTATTTTTAATGCATACATGGCCCCTCTTGCCAACATCGTTCTTCCTTTTGGGGTGCTTATTGTCACTTATGCAGACAACACCCAATTTATTGTCGCCCTGAACCATGCTGACAAGGCCTCCATCTGTCTTCGTCCTTGCCTCGAAGAGGTGACAAGATGGATGAAACAATCTCACCTCAAATTGAACGGTGATAAGACCGACCTTATGCTTCTCGGCAACCCCTCTCTTTTTGAGATTGACACTATGTGGCCAGTGTGCATGGGCCTTGCGCCCACCCCTAAGCCAGAGATAAAGAGCTTGGGGGTCTGGCTTGACTCAGACCTCAGCTTCAAAACCCAAGCCAGGAAGGTTGTGTTGTCTTGCTTCAGTATGCTGAGAATGCTCCGTAAAGGGATCCCTCTGCTACCATTTCAAGCAAGAAAGCTTATGATTCAGGGGCTTATTCTATCAAGCCTGGACTATGGAACGCCCTTTATTTGGGAGCCCCATGTTCAGTCCTGGCAAAACTTCAAACTGTGCAGAACTGTGCTGCAAGGATTCTTCTGGGGATCCTGAGGCAGCATTCGGCTAAATCAGCCTTGGCTTCCTGTCCAGGAGAGTCTTTTTTTAAGGCCTTGTGTATTACCCACAAGTTGATCAGTGGGAAAGGACCAGCCCTCATATCCCCTCTGGTCCAGCCCTACAGAGCTAACAGGCGGTTGTGCTCAGATGAGCTCCACCTGGCCTCGTTTCCCAGAATTAAGAGGGCCAGAAGTGGTGGTCGGCTCTTCTCCTATAATGCAGCCAAACTCTGGAACTCCCTCCCTTTTCAGATACGAATGGAACCGAGTCATCTGGCCTTCCGTAAGGCTCTGAAAACATGGCTCTTCCCCAAATAATCACTAAGTAGTTTCAGCTGTCCTGCTCAGCGCTGGGATGCCTCCAGGTAGCGATGCGCTTTAGAAATGTTGTTTCATTTCATTTCATTTCATGATTGATTTGCTGAGGTGTGGGGAGCATAAAGAACAGGGCCTGGAGTCAGTCTCGGGTGGTGTGACTACTTGCACTGTTCAGAACAGACCACTGCTCAGTGGGCTGTTGCTGGCCACTTCTGGGTTTGTGGGTGTATCACATGGAGAATTGTTACGGATGCAGCAGGGCGGTGTTTTTTTTGTGCTTTTGACTGACAGTAAAATTAAATGCTTCGATCCCGCTCCATCGCAGTTATCATAAGGTCTTAAAGGTTTGGCCATGTTGCAATGCTCTCTCGGGCTAGGGTCCCTTCAAAGTCCAGTATTTATGGTCAGCCCAGTTCCGAAGGCCAGACGCACATGTGGCTCCTGTTGTGCTGAGGATGCTCTAGAAGCATGCCGAGAGTTTGAGGCTACAACCCTCTTCAGCCAAGTGCATAAGATGCCTTTCAGCAACAAGCTTGGGCGTCGTCCACACTTACAAACTCTTTTGTTACTTTGTTAATCTTATTGATAGTCAAGAGTCATTACCTTCATTTTGCATCTATTACTGCTCTGAGTCAATGATAATGTCAATCCTACTAGTTTAATTATTTCTAGGATGTTTTTCCTGAGAATTCCTTGAAATGTCATGCATACTCTGCACTTTGGTTATGTGCGCCAGTTCTGTTTGTAACCTTGTGCTCCCTTCAGTCATACATACCGTGTGTCCTTAGTCGCAGAGCAAAGCGCTGGAATACAAATCAGACAACATTTCGGGACATGAGTGCATGCTGTACCTCATTTTACAGTGTTGCTCCCAAACCTAAATCATTTTCTCTATTTCGGCAACCCAGCAGGTGTGTCATGCCACATACCAGAGAGTTCTGTCATCCACATTCTTCCACCAGCGTGCCTTGCAGCCTAAGGTTACAGTCCCTGACACAAATTTGATATTTGAGAAACATTGTGAGAGAACAGATTCGAAGAATTTCTCATGGACTAAATGCACCTGTACGCCTAACACATTCTGACTTGCCCTTGCAGAAGACTATAATAAGTATGACTTCTAAGACTTCCTTCCTCCGCCGTCCGATGCAAACCTACAACCAGCTTGCCATTACCTCAGGACCTGATTACGAGTTAGTCGTTTTTTCTGACCCATGCGTAAACCCATGTTTAAGCAACGTTTGGAATTTCAAGTTGAGTGTTATTTAACGCATCCAAAGATCATCGTATGCTTAAATACCTTAACCTTCATTAACCCCTTCCATGCTGACGACGGCTGGGAGCCATCATGGGACACATTGCTCGTGTGCTGATGACGGCTCCCGGCCGTCGTGACCGCACCCGCGGTCGGAATGTGCCGCGCAGAATCGCGGCCGCGGCCAAGGGGTTAAATTGTAGCAGGTCAAGCATCTGAAATCTAACACGGGAAAATCACATGGTATTTACTGTATCGTTCGGCTTTTGATACATTAAACACCAAAATCGGCATGTTATGCCCTAGAAACTCTTAATAGGTGCCTTTATGTCGCACCCAATAAATAACGAACCCCCTGGTATCGTTATTTACCAGGTACGATAACTATACTTGTAATCAGGCACTAAATTGGGCTAATGCTGAATAGGTTGGCACAATGAAAGCTTTGTTGCTAGTTTGCAATTTGTTTAAGGCTACTTCTGCTTCATTAAAGGTGTTCCAATTCCTCCTTATTAGCATCTCCAAAACTAAAATAGTGTTTCTAACACCTTTAGCGTCTCCCCCATGATCACCTTGTAAACAATTGCTGGCCGCTCTTGAGGACCGCTAACAAGCTCGTGTTCTGTGTGTGCAGGGCTGCAGGCACTACATCGTACCAGGCCTTTTGAGGATTCCTATTCTCCTGTTTCCTACCTGGATGTGTGAAGTTGTGTTGTTTTCTCACAACCTCCATGTTGGTACAGAAATCTTCTTTGCACGGTGACACACGTGTACCCGTTTTGAGTGCCCCAACTGCAACATTGTCTGGATCCCTGATGCTGATTTTTGTTGCCATTTGTGAACACCGATAAAGCGTGTGAGCCTTGACATAGGCCTGTCTCACAGATTGTGGTCTTGTTGGACCAGGACGGGCACCCAAAGAGTTGCCGTCATAGTGGTGAAAGGCTGCTGGCTTTGCAAGGAGTTTCAGAGCACGAGCACAATGATGGAAGTATACTGTATAGTGATCAGTGTGATTAAACAGGCCTTTTTTACCTGTTTCATTGGCGTGAGGCCTACAGCTCACTCATGTAACGTTACGTTGCCTTGCACTTAACTCACACTTGGACTGCATCAAGTTATTTTGTAGTGCTGTGCTTGTGTGCGCTACGTGTATGTATGCCTGTGAATGATACAATACATGGAGTACTCTGGGTTCCATTTTGGGAGACCCAAGGCTGACTAGAGAAGCATGAGGAAATAGAGGAATCCCCCAGACAGATATGTGGATTGCTGCATTCTTGATAGCTGAGTGGGGCACACAGTGGAGGAAGGAGAACCAGGCTCTTCAATACATTTCAAGGGGTGCTCTTTGATTCAGGGAGAGGTCACTGGAGAGGGGCCACATAGGCACCTCAGGAAGGAGATGGTGCAGATAAGATGATCATAAAGAGTAGGGTTGGAGTGCCGGATAATCTTTTGATGCACATATCTAGTCGCTCGAATAATCTGTTTGTGGGGCTATCAGGTTTGTAGTCACTCCTGCTATGACTGACTGCTTTCTGTGGGAAGGGCAGGACCGAAGAGTGGGCACTTCAAAAGGAAGCAGACCCCCAACACATACTTCAAAGATTTGGACCCTAAATCACATTTGATGTCCAGAAAAGGACTATAAGAAGGGGAGCGCAAGCTACCCAAAATTGTCAACTGACAAGCAGCCACTCTAGTTTATATGTCGGAAAGGAAAAGCTCTGCAAGACACTGCATGGAGGCAGGAGCACCAGTGCCTGTCTGCTTGCCAAGATCAGTGCTCCCTGTGGGGAAGAGGAAAGCACTTGGAGTGAGCAAAGTCTAGTAGGGGGATCCTGGTGAGTGGATCCCCATAGCGTGGTGTGAGGAGATGGCGGTTGCACCAATCAGATTGTTGCCTGGGAGCAGTTTCAAGTCGGTGACCCTAGATGTAATAAGGGACCACCATGGTAGTATGAATCAGGTCCCTGCACGTGTGCAGAGTGAAATTGGCAGCCACGTACGCCAGCTTGGGTTGCTGTGAAGACTGCATAGCTGCCGTGCCGTTCGGGCCATAGCCTGTGTGCGGAGTGAAGTCAGCGACCCCTGTATTCCAGAGGAGGCTGCAGTGACGAGAAACTTATTGCCATGCTGATTGGGCTGTCACCCGTGTGCATTGTAAGGTTGGTGTATGTCAGAGGGGGCACCCCTGATGAACAAAGAATGCTGCGTGGTTCACTGCCGCCGTCAGGCAAGGACCCCATGGTGATCTGTGCATGGCCGAGCTCCCATTAAAAATAGGGACCAGAGCGATCAGCCCCCCCCCCCCCTCCCACCTGTGAGAAGGATAAGGACCTTGCTTCTCACTGGAGGAAATGTTGTGGATGCTCAGCCATCGCCCCTGCTGAGTCACACATGCTACTCCCAGTCAGCAGCCACTGCAGCCCTCTGCGATGTCTGAGAGTGAAAGGCTCCCAGAAACGATGGTAGCGCAACCCTTGCATGAGCAGGTAAGCCTGATTGCAGTGCCAGAAGCCATGGGCACTTGTCCTGCTGCATAGCGCTTTGGGTGCTGGAACATTTTTGACCCCAGCTCCGGGATGCCTCCGGGTAGCTGTGCGCTTTACAAATACTGGATTTACATTTACTTTGGAAGAGTTGGACTTGAAATTCTGAGACTTGGACTACTAGTAAGACTTAATCTGAATGTTGCCTGTATTGAATTGGGAATAACTGCTACCGTTAGTGAGAGTGAAGAGGGACTCAAGGACCTGTCTATCGAACAGTGGAGCCCTTACCTCAGGACTGTGTGACTTGTTTGTGTATGCTGTATTTTAATTTGTCATTATATTAAATAAGCTTTTTTTCAAAAAAGCAAGTATTTGACTGGACAGTCATTTATTGCTGCTGTTGAATGCATTTTGAGTTATGAGCCTCTGTTCACCCCCTGCATTTATCCCTCCTCTATCCCAAGAGGACGTGGACTGCTCGACCCACGCTACTATTGAGATTTGTGTGCTGAAGGGGTTCTCAGCACTGCTGTTCAGGATCCATAGTGAGTCGGGCTGCGGGCCATCTGGAATAAATGGCCTCAACCCCCTCAGTTGTGACCCAGTAGCTCCTGCTTGCCACATGGCCCTCTGAAAGGGATTCTGACACACCTCCTATCTCGATTTGGATTCTTGTGTGAGAATTGCGGTTCTCCTATTACCATGACTAGAGAATCTGGATTTCATTAAAGACACGGAGGCTGACATTATACATTATTCTTTTAAAGCAGTCCAAGCAGCCGCATACATCACAATATTAAAAGGTTCCAGAATAGAACAATAGCAACACATAAATGGCATGAGCCATCAACAATCTGCCTCTTTTTAATGTGGAGGAGAATAAGTTCATGAAACTTGAAAATTCTAAACTTCAAAACGATCTTCTGATGAACAAGATGAAGGAGAAGGAAGAACAAAGGGAAATCCAAAGGCCAGATGACACGCAGGTAAGGAGGGTTACCTCAAAAGAGAAAGAAGTAAATACTGCTTGAACGTATCAAATAGTGTAATAGAAGACGTGAGATGATACAAGTACTGTTAATTAAAAGTACATTAATTCATTATAAGACCACCGAGGGGTGGGACGGGAGGTATAATGTCAGCCTCCGTGTCTTTAATGAAATCCAGATTCTCTAGTCATGATAATAGGAGAATCGTAATTTCATTACAAGAACAGAGGCTACATTATGCATGTTGGTAGCTTTGTAAAACTGCGTCAGACATATGTTCGATAGGCTTGCAATAGTGACCTGCAAAGGTGCTAGCATTTGACCAGTCAGCCGCTTTGAGAATGTCATCCAACTTACCTCCAGAGTGAACTTGAATTTTTTTTTGTCAATACCAACTAAAATCATAACAGTCTTAACCCATCTGGCAATAGATGTTGAGGTTATACCTTTGTGGGGTTTAACAAAGGATATAATTAATTGGTTCACCCCCAGGGGGTTAAGAGCAAGCATTCTCTCATGCAGTCCACAACGCAAAGTTTTGGACATAAATCAAAACGTGGGTAGAAGATTGAATCAGACATGGTCTTTGTTCGTCTATAAATCTCAAATTTGACACCGAAGATGTTAATAGAACTACTTGTAATCACCAGGGCTTTGGCGTCAGAAACCCTTCTGCATGAAATTAGGCATAGTAGAGTAGCCAGCTTAATGGAAAAGTTTTTTCTATTTAAGAGAGTATTAACAGACCAGTTATTGAAAAGATCAAGTATTAGCTTGACATCCCAGAGACTATCGTATTTTTACTTACTGTTTTTCCGTTCACAAGTACTTGGCCAGCAGAAATAGCCAATCTATAGCAATTAATATTTCTATAGCTGAGACCTCTTTCAAATTGTTCAACAAGGAAGTTAACTATGTCAACAATAGGTGCCTCCGAGGAATCCAGGTTCCTTTCCAGGCACCAACGTACCCAGACTCTCCATTTTTTTTAATATATATTTTTATTAGTTTTCAAATAACAACTGGCAAATAATACAGTATTACAGTTATCCATTGTATGTATGTATCTCTCTTGCCCAATCGTCTCAATGTCGACCCCAATATGGCTCAAAGACTATAACAACATCTTCTACAAAATTATAGGCATCCCCAACCCAGCAGTGCATTGTCCTTCCGCTCTATTATGAGTTCAGTTCCCACTAGCTGCCAAGAGCCAATAATGGTACATCAACTGAATAATATAATAGAAAAATTCAAGCCCATCTCCACCCTACTCCCTCCCCGCCCTCCCCGTACCACTGGTGTGTCCTAACTACTTGCAGCTCAGAAATGTAGGAACATCTAATCCCTCCGTTATTGTTAACTCAGTTACAGCAATACAGTACAGGCTAACCTACTACTATTAGAGTCCAACTGTTGTACCACAGGGTATGTCCAGTGTTTCTCTACTACTCCCGTGGAGCATGGCTAACCCGTCGGGGCTTCCAAAACCGAGCCAACCTCCAAGTCCACCTCAGGTACCTGTAATGCCATTACCAGCGCTTCCCACACCCTCGCTGCCTGCAGTGCTTTTTCATTATCAGTCCACATGGCCTGTTGAAGCGTGATTGTGCTTTCGCTTAGCGCCCATTTGAGTAATTTCACCCTCCGCCTCCTGAAATTTGGCCCTCGCGCTGATTTCCAGTGCGCAGTGATCTCTCTCTTAGCCAGCAACATGCCTAAATCTATAAACTTGCTCGTCACTTTCGTTTTAGAGGTATGCGGAAACCAGTGCAATAAGCAAGTGCCCTGATCAGGTTCCATATTATGGTCTGTGATTCCACAGAGCAGATCGACCACTTCCTACCAGTACGTTCCCAGTTGCAGACACCCCCACATCATATGCTGAAAGTTTGCCCCTTGCAGACTGCAGCACGGGCATTGGGCAGTGTCCGTTTTAAAATATTGGTTAATCTTGGCAGGGGTTCAATATGCCCTGTGCAGAATAAAGAAGTGAACCAATTGGAATCTGGCGTTCCTAGTGCTTTTCCAGGCTCTCCTAACTAATTGGGCCCATGTCTTTTCAAGGATCTCTTTACCTAGGTCCGCCTCCCATTTCCCCTGCAGCTCCCGCAATGGCTCCAACCCCTCAGTCAGCATGCGCCTGTAAAGGCACATAATGGTCTTGAAGGTTCCCACAGCCATCACCACATACTGGCATGCCATTGATGTCTGTGGTTCCGACAGCCCCTCCTTTAAAAAATGTTGCATTGCCGAGATTAGGGCTGAGTGCAGTAAAACAGGGTCTGAAATGGCAAAAATGCTCCGTCTTCATACAGATCTCCCAGCACCTGCACTCTTAGCGCCTCCCATTCGGCCAATGACTCAGATTCTCCATATGTTCTTATATGGGGCCCAAGACTCTCCGAGGAGAGTTGCAGCTGTTGTCGAAAGACCTGAGATTTCATTGGATCTCCTGACACTCTCCAGGCAAGAAGGGTTAAACTCCTGTTCCGAATTAGGGGGTGAATTTCTCGGTCTACGTCTGTAAGAAGATTCTCTAGGGTAGTAATTAAGAAGAGAGGGTTGCAAGCTAGTTTTAGAGTGGTAGGGAACCATGCTTGAGATGGCCAAAAGGGAGTTATTAGGAAAAGGATGCACTGATCCTGTCTCACTTTCTGAAGGACTATCTGAATCATGACAAAGGGAGGGAATGTGTACGCTTTGGCTCCTTTCCAAGATTGTAGGATGGCGTTGACTGCCAGAGCACCCGGGTCGGGCATCCAGCTGAAGTACTCTAATTGAAAAGTTAGTCTTCTCGCAAATAAGTCTATCTCCAGGGTACCCTAGATCTTGTTTAGGGTACTTAACACGGAAACATTCAGTTTCCAATCGCTGTGGTCCAACAGGACTCTTGAGTTCCAGTCTGCAGAGATGTTCGATTTCCCCGGAAGGTATTCCGCTTTGAGAGCGATCTTGTGTTCCAAACAGAACATCCAAAAGTTGTTTTTTTTTTATTTCTTTATTGCATTTCAAGTGGAAGTACATCAATTTGCAATCGCAATCCCCCTCGAAGACCCCCCTCCCCTTCATCTGACTTTGGCCGATAACCGTCATACATTCAGCACTATAACATTAGTTTGTTCATTAGTATACACAGCCATTTAGCCAACAACCCATAGAGAGGGCAGGCAGCGCTTCACCACAAATATTTATCTTATGGTTAGTAGAAGACTCCGTGACAGGCGGGTAACCATAACACAAAAGTGACTGCTAGATCTGTCCCGGTCTTTCCAAACAACACATCACCCCACTCCCTGTGATGTTGTGGGTGCGTTGGCATCTCTCTTGTTCGTCAAGTAAGTGTGGTATAGGCTCCAGAAATTTTTGGGCCTGCTGGTGGGGGGCTGCAGTTCGCTATAGTTTTCGGATTGAGTACAGCAATAGAGCATGTCGTGCGCCCAGCGTTTTAGCGTTGGCAGTGGGCCTCTCATCCAGCAGCAAGCCAGCACTCTGCGGGCCATCAGAAGGCACATATCAACCAGTCGCCTAACTGCTCTGGGTAGTTTTTTAGTGTAACCCAATATGGCCATCAGGGGATCCGGTGCAATCTCAACCTCGGTTAGTTCGCTTATTTCAGAGAAGATTTTCTCCCAGACTCCCCAAACCCCCGGACATTGCCAAGCAAGGTGCAGAAAATTCGCCTCAGGGGCACTGCATCTCTCACAACCCGCCGAGTTCCGCAGGCCATATTTGAAGAGGCGCACGGGGGTGTAGTACACTCTGTTCAAGAACTTGAAGTGGATTAGTCTATGTCTGCCATTTAGAGAGACCTTCTTCGTGACTGTGCAGCAGTAGCGCCATGTGTCATCGTCTAGTACTAGGCCCAAGTCAGTCTGCCATGCAAGTCGTGCCTTGGTGTATGGGTAGCGAGTAGACGTTTGTGTGAGCTTGTATAGGCTAGTTAGCAGCCCCCTGGGTGATGTGGTTTTGAGTACATGCGTAAGCTCAGGGACCTCTGGGGGTTCCGCCATGTCCCCACCCAATAGGTCCCCCAAAGCGCTGCGCACCCTATGGAACTGAAAACGCGTCAGTAGCGGGGGCGTTTCGCTGGAACCCAAGACCTGCTCCCATGTCTTAACAACTCCATCTGCAAACAAGTCTCCAAACATCCAAAAGTTTCTTTGCTAGATTCGAGAAGTCCGCAGATTTGGTGCCTCCCAGATTATTTATTTATGCTACCGCTGACATGTTGTCCATCTTTAGAATGACTGACCTCCCCTGGAGAGAGTGTTTGAAACTCATCAAGGCATAAAGACCAGCTGTTAGTTCCAAATAATTTATCTGGTGAGAGTATTCCTCTTGTGACCAGATACCACTAGTGTTCTGATTGAGAAGGCAAGCTCCCCAGCCATGAAGGCTCGCATCTGATTCTGAAACAAACTCTGGTTTTGAGCCAAAGATTGCTTTTCCGTTCCATGCGTTTAGGTTCTCGAGCCATCAGGCAAGTTCCGATTTGGCTTCTTGATCCAGGCAGATTAGATCTCTGTACCAGAGGCCAGATCTTAGGGCTCTCGCTTTTACCCTTTGGAGGCCCCGATAGTTGAAGGGACCGGGAAAGGCTAGCTCCCTCAGAGATAAATCTTGTTGTTTCAGGACGTGTCTTATTGCCTTCCTGATTTTGGTGATTTGTTTAGAAGGTAGTAAGAGAAGACATCTTAATGTGTCTACTGTGAAACCTAGGAACTCCAGAGTTCTGGAAGGAGTCAGAATTGATTTCTCTTTGTTTATGATGAATCCTGAACTTTCTAGGAGATCCATCACAGTCTTCGAGTCTTTGACTAATTGAGAAGGATCTTGAGACATTTTAAGAATATTGTCTAAGTGAATGATTAAACGAATACCCCTTACTCTTAGAGATGAGGCAACAGCTATTATGACCTTGGTGAAACACCAAGGGGCAGACGAGAGTTGGAAGGGGAGATCCTGATATTGGTAATTATGATTTTTCCTGACAAATTGAAGAAAGGGTTGAGGAAAGGGTTGGTGGGACTCGGCCATAGGTATGGTGAAGTAAGCATCCTTTAGGTCCAGTTTGACTTGCCAGTCTCCCTCTAGAAGTGAATCCCTCAGGAGAAGGATGCCCTCCATCTTGAAGTGTCTGTAAACCAAATATTTATTTAGTTCTCTTAAGTTTAAGACAGGCCTCCAACCCTTGTCCTTTTTTTTTTTTTTTACAAGAAAGAGTGTGCTTATAAATCTTAAAGTTTCTATGGGGACCTGGAGAGAGTGTTTGAAACTCATCAAGCTCATTATAGCTCCTCTCTGAAGCATAGAGGAGATCTCCTCCTCTATTTTTTTTGTTGATCTAGAGAGAGAGACACCTGTCTCTCGGGAAAGAAGTTTGTGAAGGTATATGAGTGAAGTCTTTCATAAACCCCTTGACACCCAAGGATCTTGAGTGATCAATTTCCAATTGTGAAGGAAGTATTTGAGTCTGCCACCCACTTTTTGGGGGAAAGAAGGAGAAGGGAGAGGGGAAAAAATACTCACTTGTAGGGCTGTTGCGTTGACCTCTACCTGTCTGGGGGTAGAATTGAGGCACGTTGTACTGCTGATGCCCTCTTCCGTAACCACAGGATCTTGGAAATGGCCTTTGATTGAAGCGGCTGGAAGAGAGGCCCTTTCTTCCGGCCCGTCCAAGAAAGTTAGGATTGAACACTCTGCGCATATTTTGTTGTGCCTTGTCCAGGGCAGTGAAAGTGGAGACGTATTTCCCCAAGGATTTAATGAGGTCTTCTCCAAAGAGTAATACTTTTGAGTTTTGCGAGGGTTCTCTATCCGCCACATCACTTAGTTTTGGATTTATTCGTTGATGTGGGTGTCTTCAGTGGAATCTAAGATTCTGGCTAATGGTCCCAGTACGTCGAGAAGGCGGTCTTGGCACCCTTTCAGGGACCTTTCCATCCCTTTTCTTGGATCATGTCCAAGTTGGAAGAGGAATTTTATCAGATTCAGGGTCCAGCTTGGGGGTATAGCAGGTCTTGTCCTTGATAGGTCTAGAGCATTCTGCTCTAAGGATGTTACAAGTGTCCCTCTCTAAGAGGTTTCTTAACCATTTTTTAATGAATTTTGCAACATGGTCCTCAGGGAACCACTCAGAGCTTCTTGGGTGTTTGAGAATTAATGGGGAAAACATGTCTTCCCCTAAGGGATCAAGGATAATGTCCTTTGAGGAAGATGGGAGTTCTTCTTCTGGATTGTAAAATTCTTGATCTTCGTCATCAAGATCAAGGACATACTCGTCAGGTATGTCTGAGGATTCAACATCATTAAACTTGTTATCTTCCATATTGTAAAGAGCATTATGTTATTTTGTGCCGCTAGGGACATCCTGCTGTTTTGTGCCGCCATTGACACTCAGATAAGTTGTGCCGCTAGGGACACCTCGGCAGTTCGAGGTGCTGGACCTCCATTAGAAGTTGAGGTGCTAAGACCTTCCTAAATTGATGAGGTGCTAGGACCTCCTATATTGCTCTTATCAGTGTTTTTAATTTTCTTTAGTCTTTTACCCCTTAATTCCGTGATGTCGTCAGAGCAGGGGTTCAGAATTTCTGTGATTTCGTCCTCTTCAGTGAGTGACCTATTTGAAGACTTGGCCTGACTTAAGGCCTCAATCATGCAGGAACTCATTTCCTTATTAAGGATTTTTTTGAGAGCTTCGTTGTCTATGTTAGGAGTAGGGACAGAAGCCTCATCTGAGTCAGTCAGACATGGTGTCGACAAAATGTTAACTTGTAAATTAGTGGTATAGTCCTTTAATGAAAGATAGTTAGGGAAGGGTTTCCCCTTGAAAATAGTGATAAGGTTTGTAAACTAAGAGATATAGTAGAAGGAATGCCAAGAGGATGTTTCCTCTCTCTCTCTCTCTCTCTCTTTTTAAGATTTTGAAAATGGCATTGAAATTAGGCTTCCTGCTTAAAATCCCCCCCATTATTTTTTGTGCACGGTTGGAAAAACTAATGAGTACTTGCGTTGATTCAAGGAGCAGCAGCTGATTGCGTTAGTGTCGAGTAACTGACACTCGTTTGTTGCGATCAGCTGCTGTTGCTATGGTGAAATCCGGCCTCGAGCGCAATCGTTAGAGCGATCAGCTGGAGGCCGGGAGACTGCGTGGTGAGGAAAGGCACTTAGCAACAGGTGGACGAAGCGTCACCGTTGCTAACGTGCGTTCCTCTAATCCTACGAGCGATGTAGAGCCGCTTTGGAGAGCGCGGCCTGCATCAGGGCGAGAGATAAGTACGGAGAGTTGAAGGGAGGCGTAGGTAAGCTCATAATTGGTGTTAGAGCGTAAGTTGAGTACTAGAACTTAAGGGCATGAAAAACGAAATAATATAAGTACGAATAAACGTTTTAAGAGGCGAGAAGGTAATTTATAAATCAATAAAGATATTCAAACCTATATATTCAAACATATCTATAAATCTATAAGTATATTCAAACGTAAGAAAATGGTACATAAAAGGCAGGTTAATGGTCACATACACAAGGGTGGGGCTTGGGAAAGGGGTGTAGGCAGATCTCCGTAAATTGGAGATCAGTATATAGGTAATAGGAAAATGGGGGGTGAGGTTAAGCCATGCACGAGGGAACTTCAAAATATAGATAAAAAACGAATAGTAGTAATGTTAGGGAAATTGAACTTATCTGCTTGGAGCCGCATTTAAAAGAGGCAGATTGTTGGTGGCTCATGCCTTTTATGTGTTACTATTGTTCTATTCTGGAACCTTTTAATATTTTGATGTATGCGGCTGCTTGGACTGCATTAAAAGAATAATGCATAATGTAGCCTCTGTTCTTGTAATGAAATCAGGAGTTTTGCGACAGGTGCTGTACTGTCACCAACTCCACAGTTTCAGCTTGACTTTCTTGAGCAGCAGGTCAATATAGCCTACAGCCATTATGTTTTCACTAGGTAAAAGGTGCAGGAGATGGTGTGGGCTTAAGTGGGCCTGATCTTGTGAGATGTGTGGTGCACTAGCAGCAGGGGCGTAACACAGACCCACGCAGCCCCCGCGGTGCGGGGGGCCTCTAGCTCCAAGAGGCCCCCACGGCACTGTACTGTGGCCAAAGAGCTCCTGATTGAGCCCGCAGGGGGCCCCTCTAAGTACCGTGCAGGGAGGCCCCCTCACTTTTCATTACACCAGTGACTAGCAGCTGCAGTTTACTGTAGGGGATGGAAGATAACTCCGAGTGGGGCACAGAGGACAGTTGTCAAGTGGCTGAAGTCCACCTGCTGGCCCGTGATGCCCTTTACAGCAGTAGAACATTTATGAACTCTGGTAAAGGATCGCTGAAGCGCTCTCTCTCTCTCTCTCTCTTAATGTGCGTGTGTGCATATATATATATATATATATATATATGGTCAAGCAATGGCGGTTCAGTCTGGAGCGCTCAGCAGCGGGTGCGTGCATACAAGGGACCAACCACAGATCCAGAAAATCTTTTTTCACAAAAGTAAAGACGCCGCACTCTGGAATTGTAGTATTAACTCTTATTTATTCGGCAAACTCCATCTACAGTCTATCACACCGACGCGTTTCGGGCATGCGCCCTTTCTCACGGTCACGTGAGAAAGGGCGCATGCCCGAAACGCGTCGGTGTGATAGACTGTAGATGGAGTTTGCCGAATAAATAAGAGTTAATACTACAATTCCAGAGTGCGGCATCTTTACTTTTGTGAAAAAAAAATATATATATATATATTTACATATATATATTTATTTATATACTATGTGTTACAACTTCAAAAGTCTGAGAAGTATGCAAATTTACAAACCCTTTATCAAATCATGCTGAATTAAGGCATCCATTGGTGGAGGATATGCAGTGTGTTAAAGTGATGCAATCTGCTGTACGAGCTCTAGCGCAAACACAGGTCTGTATGCTATACGTTCTCTGTTAGCACAAGCTGTCACTGTGGGATATACCAAGCAATCTCTGCTGGCGCAGATCATGTCATATTGTATACAAGACTTTCACGAAAGGCTGTGGAGTGTATGCTGTGAGCCTCCATTACCACGGGCCTCCGTGTACACTACTGAATCCATACTAACTGTGGTATGGCGTAAAGCTCTTCCAGCTCTAGCGGAGGTATTCATTTGTGCCATATATGCCTTCCTAGTGGGGTAGTTTATCCTATACATCCTCCTCTGGCTAAAGCTGCTGCTTATTCTATAGAAGCTGTTCTAGAATACTGGACATATATTGCATTTTGTTTCTATAAGTAATTAGTAAATGTCTCTGATCTTTTGTCTAGTCTTTTTGAATGCCGAACATGAGAGGTTTTTGACTATTAATCTCCCTCGGGTGCCCTACATTGCTACTTGATAGCGAATGGATGTGAACAGAACTTGCCCTTTAAAGTTCCAGTCAATTGATTGTTTCAACAGATGGCCTTTCTCACTTGTTATTTCTGCACACATTTGGCGACGCTCACACATTACGTTTCTCTTCCCTCAGTCTCCGGTTTATGTCTCAGAAGTTGGACAAGAACTCATCCACCAGACGGAAGAAAAGTTTGAGATCAGCCCGTACAAAGAACTCTTTTCTCACTGTGCAAAGTAAGTCTTGCCTTACCCAATCCCTGTTTGTGTGACCCAGATAAACAAGCACAGGCTGACCCCATTCTTTCTGTGTCCACGTTCAGTCGACATTCAGCAACATCCACGGCAAGTATGTAATACTACCATGCAAGTGCAGTGGAGTCATGGGTTCCACAACCATGTCGAGGTTTCATCTGTAGTCTGTATGTTAAGGCAGTATTGTTAGTGAACAAGTGCTACATGGTCTCTATGTTGGTCCGGATTTACGGCGTCCTGAACAAGAAGTTCTGTATGCACCGTCACTGGGCATGATGCCCTTAGCCAGCCGGTATTATAGGAACTATTTCACATACTGCACCTTAGCTAGCCATTTACATATGTTCTATTTCACATAATGCAACTTGACAGCAAGTTAATCATGAACTATTTCACATACTCTTCACCGTACTCAACAAGTTCTGTATGCACTTAAGGTTCAAAATGGTTTAAACGGGAATAAGTCATCGTAAAAAGAAAATTATTAGAACCTGTAGATTGTGTAAAAACAAAAATGAATGAAAACAGTTAACTTGACTGAAAACTAAGCTCCTTATATAAAAATTATGGTGGATACTTCTAACTGCAGATTTCTCACCTTTAGAATATTTCCTAAGCGCCAGACTGAATCCAGAAACTTTTCATAGGAGTGCTGCTGTGCTCCGTTAGGTGATACTTTGTGGCTCCATATTGGCGTTGTTACGTTCCGGAAGTGACGGAGTGGAGGCACATATAAGCGCCACCCCTGCGCACCAACATCAGTTCCTTTGTTTCTGCGCCTTCGAATGCAGATGCCAAGCTCCACTCCCACTTATGTTAGTCTTTCGATGACTCACAAAAACTCTGTTTGTGTTCAAAGGAAATGTCCCTGCCAAAAACTACTGGTTTCAACCCATGCTGCGATTGAAGAAAGCAGATATCAGTACAAGGTGTCCCTTTGGTGTTTGGGCTCGAAGCACGACTCCAAATTGTGCGATGAGTGCACCCAAAAGCGTTCTGGAACCGGAAAGTAAAGCTGTACATCGCTGAGTAAAGTAATAAGTCATGGACCTCACATGAGTCCCACTCTCGATACAAGGCAAGGGAGCAAACCCGTTTCTGAACCCGCTCATGTGAGAGGTCTTCATCTCCATTGAAGTCATCCGATAACTCTAAAGTCTAAGAGAAAACATGAGAAGGTGAAGCAGGACTCAAACTTATCCCACCACTCTCTATCTAGAGAGTAGTCATGAGGGTGTCAAGGTGCCAGTCAATCTCCCTCCCAATTGAGGAACACATTTTGCAGTTGGTTATGATGCGCCCACAGTTCCCTGGGCACAGGTGATGCAGCATTTAAGGCGGTCATGCGGAGTCAATGTGAACTCTTGGAACCTACCTGCCCTGCTAAAATCGCTGCCGTGAGGGGAACGGCTCTTTAAACCTGCCAGTGAGTGCTGCCACAGCAGTGCGGACGCCGCCGTGAGGGGAACGGCTCTTTAAACCTGCCAGTGAGTGCTGCCACAGCAGTGCGGACGCCGCCGTGAGGGGAACGGCCACCGAAGTCGCAGCAAGCCACCCCCGCCGCAGGGACTACACTTCCCAGCTGCCCCGGCGGGTGTGGCGCGACCAACGTGAGATCATCGGAGCGCCCCTTAAGAGGGAGGAGTGCCTCTCGCCCCGCGAGTCGCGCGCGGGAGCGCCCGGGGCGAAGCCCGGGCAAAGGGCGGGCCCTCTGTGGCCCTCAGGGGACAGAAGGAGACGGGACGGGCCACCCCCCTTTAAACTGCCACTATATTGGATCACAGCACAAGGTAATCGTGCTAAACTCTGTTCAAGTATTACTCGTAAGTGCTGATACAGTTGTAAAGTTAAGTCCAGATTAAGTGTTGTGTGACGTATTGTTCCACTGCGGATACATTCCACATGATGTCTAAAGCCAGAAAGACCCCTGTGGCTACAAGATCGTCGACTAGAAACAAGTCTGTTCCATCTACTCCTCTACCGACTATCACAGCCATTGACTTAATGTTACAAAAGACAATTGGTATGGTAGCAGACGCTATTCAAAATACGGAGAGGCGTCTTTCCTTGACACCTAATTTGTGTTTTCCCAACCTCTCTTCGCATACTACTGCTAATGAAAATACTGCAGATTCGTCCACTAACCTAGAGGAGTCACTTTTATTACAATCCTTCACTGGGCTGCCGAGCGGTCAAAGTAATAGGGAAAATGCTATATCAGTCCCCCCTACACTATCAAATAGTTTAGAAGGTAGTCCTGTGCTAATCTTTAATACTGGGGAAAATCTGCACTCACCTATTTTGGGAGTTACGTTATCAAACTCCCCAAGGTCTGAGGTTGAACTCACTGGAAGTTCACCCCTAACAAATATAATAGTAGTAGATAAACCTTCTTCCCCAAAAAAGATGAAGCGACGCTACAAGAAAAAAACGAAATCAATAGTGAGGAAAACACACCGACCCCTAGGGAATCATAAACCCTCTGCAAAGGATGTTTGGGCAAAATTTAGACTGGCCAAGCCAACTAATAAAACATCTAACCTGACTGAAATGTCATGTAGCCAGGGTATTTTACCAGCACCTAATGAATCACATATAGAGCATATTGATATTCTTACCGATCAGACAAATCAAACTGAAAAGGCAAGTACTCCAGATAACTTATATCTTACAGATCTGGAACACCTATTCAGGTCCCTTCTACAGCCTATAAGTGAAAAAATATTTAGCATACAGCAAACCTTAGCGAAGCTTGAGAAGTCCCAAAAAGACGACTCTATGAAAATGTTAAAAATTCTTAATGCCGGCATACAGAAGGCTAGTCCCCTGCAGGATACACGTATCCATAAGCAATCTACTGATAAAAAGACACGAGACAAGAAAAACACCCATAGTGATAGTCCTGATCTGTTACCCACTCCTCCTCTGGGTGTGATAGATCATAACATCGTAATTCCGCATGTAAGTGCAAATATTCAAACGGCATTAGCTCCAACCTTGCCAAGTGTCCCAGATAGTTCCATAACTGGAAATGAGGAGAGTGAATGGGCTGCGGAAGGTTCACCCCCTGATCCTCCTGACAACCACGCTGAGCCTCCAATGCCACTACCAACACAAAATATAGTTACAAATGCACGATTAGCGCAAACACCAAAATTGAAACTACAAAAAAAACTCACTCATATTAACCTTCCCCCCGAATCCCACTCATACACCATGGTAATGATTGGTGTACCACAACTAGCAGATGGTAAGGTAGAGAGTTATGGGGATCTGAAAAATAAAGTGAGCCATTGGCTAACTGCTCACAGACCAATCCCCCCTCATATAAGTGGTAAAATAACAAATGTTAGGAGGGTTGACTGGGTGGGTCCTAGATTTAAATCCACGGAGGGTGATTGTATTGTTGTAAACTTCAAGGATAATCGTGTGGCAAAGCATATCACCAGTTGGAAGGATGGCCTGATTAGCAGTCTGATCCGCACCATGGATTTAAGTTATTTTTACCCCTCAAATGACCATAGCTTTGGTCATGTGTACCCATACCCCACACTAGAGCAGAAGAATAATCACGATAACTTTAACCAATATCATGATGGGGCAAATCCAAGGACTCGTGGGCAGTATCCCGCAGGAGATCAAAGACAGTATGGGAGGGATTTGTTGTGGGAGACTAGACAAGTTAACCACCCAGTTTTTTATCAGGAGAGACGGGAGGCCCCACACGTGATGCATCAACATCGTGATTGTTCTTACTTAACATATTCTAATATCCACTATAACGTACCCATTTCAAACAGGTTTGATGCTTTCTATGATCAGAGTGGCCTGGAGGGGGTTGACTGACTAAATGTTGCTCCGACCACACTATCACATACAGGTCATATACAAAGAAACTTGGTACAGAGGGATACTGGGACCATACCTGCAGCAATTGTTCCTTCCTTAGCTGTCGAAATAGTTAACATTCGAAAGGTAGAGCCAGACCTAGATTCCCTATTGAATAGCCCCACACCACACGAGCATACTAGTACAACATATGATCTGCCCAGGGCTTTTAGTCCCTCTCCAACCCACACAGAATCCAACCCCTTGATAGTGGAAACTCAGGGAGACACTCAGGTAGCTCAATTTATCCGATCACCACCAGAACCTATAATCACAAAATTCATCAGTGACACAAAATGGGCTGATGTTTGTAATGAGAGTCTAGTCTCATGGAATATAGCGGGCTTGGCTGATAAATTGTGTGATCCTGTCTGGTTGGTTTTTGTTAAGAAATACGCAGTTGTATGCCTCCAAGAGACATGGATGGAAGACAATAACGCTTTCATTGAGGGCTATCAAAGTTTTCTGAAGCCAGCAGCTCCCTCACCTAGTGGAAGAGCAAAGGGGGGCCTGGCTATCTTTATCAACCTGGCTCTTACCTGCCAAGTAAGCAATCGCCATCATGAAAATCGGAATATTCAAGTGCTGGAACTAAAGAGAGGTAAACATGCCCTGACTTTAATTAATTTCTAAAACGCCATAAATAGTCAAGGGGAATGTAACATACTGCCTTTGAATGAGATGTTGAGAGAGGGAGAAAGAACTCTGTCACAAAACTTACTGATTTCAGGTGATTTCAATGTTCACCCGTGTGGTAATCCAGGAGTTACCCCCATGGGATCTTTGGGCTGTAACAGTGTAGATGGCTTCCATTTTGATCACTCAAAACGAGGAATCAGTCTCAATGACTTGTTGATTGAGAACAATTTAACTGTAGCTATGTCTATGGTGCCGGAGTCCAAGGTTTTTGATATCACTACATTTAAAGGTTCAGGTCATGGGTCTTTTATAGATCACATATTTCTATCTGCAGACCTCGCCAACAAGGCCTCCAAATTCTCCATTATATCCAATATCTTTAGTGATCACAATCCTATAACCATCAGATTGGGTGGTGGAGTATTTGAACGGCAAATGAATTGTGAAGATTGGGGAACCTTGAAATGTATAAACGGTAGACGCCGATTGAAATGGTCAGTGGTAAATTGTGAAAACCTGTATTCCGAAATCAATAGGTCATGTGGTGAGGAACTTGCTGTTTGTGTGTCATCAGTCACACCTCCAGAGCAAATATTAGCTGTCTTTGAGGATGTGGCGACAACAGTTGGATCTATGTTAACAGTCCCTATGAAAGGTCATACCAGAAGTACCCCTAAATGGTTTGACCAGTCCTGTTCCAAGGCAAGTAGAGACCTGAGAAAAGCATTAAAAATCAAACCCAGAGATCCAGGTCAAATTAAAATTTTGCGATTGGCCTATAAGACTTCAATCTCAAACAGAAAAAAAGAAATTAAGGTGCGTACCTGGGAGTCGCTGCTTGACCCGTCAGTCCTGGGTAATAGCAGTAAATTCTGGGAAATCATCAACAAACCCCTGTTTGACGATCCCAGTGACGCTGCACTTGGCACTAACATTCCTGAGGAGGACTGGGTTACTCATTTTAGCGCAATTTTTAATAGCAATGAGCAGCAGGCAGAATACGGCTTTATGTCTCCTATGGAGAACTTTGTGTGCTTTTCAATTAATGAAGTAGAGAAAGGCATTCAAGGGTTAACTAGTAATAAGGCTCCAGGCCCGGATGGCTTGCCTCCGGACCTTTTTAAATCATGTATCTCACTTTGGGCCCCTGTTCTTACTGCTGTAGTAAATGCAGCCGCGGTCTTTGGATGCCCAAAGTCGTGGGGTGCTTCGACTATAGTGCCTGTGTTCAAAAAAGGTGATCGCAATAGCCCGTCATGTTACAGGCCAATATCCTTAATTAATTCTGTAGCAAAAGAGGTAGGGGGTGTAATCCTGAACAGATTAACTACTTGGGCAAATGAGAACAACGTTATATCCCCAATACAATATGGTTTTAGACCCGGCCACTCGACTATCACCCAATGCCTGAACCTGTACTTAATTATAGGTAAATATACCATGGCTCGGCAGGGAACAGTCCACATGGCTTTTATGGACCTTTCGTCCGCATTCGACTGCGTGGACAGAAGAAAGCTATGGGACACCCTGCTAAAAATGGGTGTAGATCAGAATTTAATTAATTTACTGGCTGACCTGCACTCCGATACAAGGGCTAATGTTCGATACACCCAAGACCTGAAAGTGACGGGTGATATCAGAATAAATCGGGGTGTTCGACAGGGGTGTATCCTAGCTCCATTTCTTTTTAATCTGTATATAAATGAGCTAGAAGAATACCTGTTAAAAACTGGTGCGGATTACCCCTACATAGGACGGAAAGGTGTTCCAGTTCTGCTTTATGCGGACGATGCTGTCCTTATTTCAAGGACAGCAATCGGCCTCCAGACACTTTTAAATTCTTTTTTCGACTTCATGGAGTCTCGAGGCTTAAGTATTAATAACTCTAAGTCCTATGTTATGAAAACAGGCCTGGGGTCACGCAAATTAAATCACTTCAACATTAACGGGGAAAAAATTCCATCTACCAGAACCTTCTCATACCTTGGGGTCCTTTTTGATTACCAATTATCATGGGGCCCAGCCATCTTGAAGAAGAAGGGTGAGGTAACGCGCGTCAACGCAGCTATACTCAATTTTGCAAGAAAAATTGGCAATAGCCCTGTGTCTGCCTTGCTCAAACTGTACCAGGCAAAGAGTATTGCCGTTGCCTGCTACGGTAGCGAACTTTGGGGGTATAGCCGGATGCGAGACCTGGAGGTTACAGAAAACAACTTTCTGAAAAAGATATTGAGGCTGCCAGGGGGAATAGGAAATTTCCCGGTACATGAGGAGTTAGGGGTGCCCTACCTAAGCGACAGAATAGCAGCAAACCCTCTGTTGTGCTGGCTGAACTGTTGGCTTAGCAAAGACATACCCCTTACTCATGATATATTAAAAGAAGCCCTAACATGGGAGGGTAGGTTTAAGATCCCGTGGTTGAAGTACATCAGCTATTGTTTCACTGAATTAGGACGGCCTGATTTGTTTGTAACACCAGACTCCATTACCAAATTGGATGTTGTCTTTGTGAAAAATACCTTCATGTCAACCAGGTACTTAGACCGTGAAGAGGCTGAGTTACAGAAAGACAGTGTTAGGAAACACGCACTACTTAAAACCTGTCTACAAATGGAACCATACCTAACATGGCCTATGACCAGCTATGAACGTTTCCTACTGATAAGGTTCCGCTTTGACCTGTTTCATTTTCTACTGGCAGTACCGAGTGGAGCCCATCGAGGTCAAGTGTTGCCAACTTGCGGCTGCGACGGAAAGTCTCCGCAAGATTTGGCGCACTTCTTATTTATTTGTCCTTATTACACATTACCCCGGAAGCTCTTCTTAAAACCACGTTTAAAGGAGTTGAAATTTGCACAGATTAAACCAGCACTTTATTACCTTCAACTCCTGAATTGCGACTGCACTTTACATGTATGCAGTTTTCTGAAATTAGCAATCAAACTCAGGAAAAGTATGGAGGGATAATCATGTTGCTGTTGGGTATAATGTTATATCTTTTATTCTTGTTATAATTATTTATATTTTTAAAGTGAATATTCTGCCTGCTATTCGTGTCTTATATTGTCTATATTACCTCTGGTGTCATAAATGCAATGGATCAACTGTATTTTTTATTAACTGTACATTTATCAACCTGTACTTTTATGATTGTAACATTAACAATCGAATAAAGTTATTTGAACTTGAACTTGAACAATGTGACACCTTTGTGCCCTTTTCTGGCTCGACTTCAGGCCCCTAGTATGTGGAGAGTCCTCCTGTTGGATTAACTCCATCTGAGCCCCTAGAACCACCTCAGATTCTGCACAGACTCGGGTGCAGACCTTCACTCTGACTCAAAGATCTGCGCTGCCCCCTTCCCCTTCAACGCCTGGACTGAAGCCAGAGGTGGATCTGGAGCTGACTCTGCCGTCCGAATCTGAGTTGGCTTCATCTCGACCCCGACTTTGGATGAACTCTGAACCTGCTGAAATGCACCCGGTCACCTTACATCCAGGGTCTGGTCCTATACCCCCTTTAACACAGAGGCATACTCTGAGGCTCCAATGTCTATTTGACTCCGATTCTGATCAGAGGTTGCCACCACCGTGCAGGTGATTTATCTCCTCGCTATGATGGCAGTTTATACATGCATTTGCAGGAGGCCAATGGGCTTCATACTTTCCCTGATACAGAGATAATTTTGCCTCTTGGGCCCCCACTGGAAGAGAGTGCGTCATTGTAGTGGTGATTCAACATGCTGCTGGGGTCTTGGACCTAGTGCTGCGTAGTGTTAAACTTTAGAGAAATATTCTTTAATAATGTTTGCAACCTGGTCCTGTTTTATCTGAACCCTTACTCCTGTTCAGTGAAGCCCTCACCGATGAAACCTTGATGGACAGTTGACCAATGCCTTGTTCCTGCCCACCACTGAATAGGCAGGTGACCAGACACCACGGACTGGGACCTGGTGATCCTCACTCTTACCCAGCATCCTACCCCAGAGTGTCTGGTGATCCAGGATTCCACCAGCAAAGGGATTCTCAGTACATTCCCTAAGATTCCCTCCTCCTGGACATGGAATCAAAGAGGACAAAACAAATATGCTCTTCAGCTAGCCTAGCCTTGAGATTGGTAAGCACTTGCTTGCCTGTTGTTCTGTGACATGCACGGCATCTGGGACATGGCCAGCTGGATCTTGCTGGGGAGTCCTGGAAGAATTTAGGGTCTCCTTGGTTCAAACCATTCAATATGGTGAAGATGAGGCTGGGTATGTGATTTGTGCTGGCCTGGATATTACTGATTGGCACTACTGTGGAATCGATCTACAGGTTTATTGGATGACATACATCCATCCCTTATGGATATGTCTTTCAATTACTCACGCTTATTCGGTGACAAAGCTCATTATACCTTCGAACACTTTAATGAGCGTCTGGCCACAGCATGCTCTCTGGGACGTTGGGAACCTTCAAGTTCCCTCACCAGATTAGGGGCTTCCAAGGATACTCTCGAGTGCTGGCATTCAGGCACCGCCAGTCCCTGCAGCCCTCACTGCAAACACCCCAGGACTTTCAAGCTAGTGGACATGGCTTGTGGTGCAGGTTTTCACGGACAACACCACCACTATGTGCTACAGCAACAAACAGAGCGGGGTGGGGTCCTCGGCCCCATGCCAAGAGTCTTTGCACCTCTGTTTTGGCTAGAGCATCAGGGCATCTCCGTGATCATGAACCACCTGGTGCGAACTTAGAAAGCCAGGAAGGAAGACATTAGCTTGTGGCGTCAAGCCGATTATGAGTGGGGTCTGTATCCTGTGATGGCACAGGGCATATTTTCTGACAGATGGGAGAACCCTCACGAGAACGCACAGTGTCAGAATGTATGCGCATTAGATTTACTGCAAAAATTCTCATTAGGAGATGCATTCTGTCTAAAGTGGAACACGGGACCCCTGTATGCCTTTCCGCCTCTGCCTCTCCTGCCCCAAGTTCCGATGAAGATCAGGAACAACCAGACTTAGTGGCTCTGAATTGTGTCAGGACAGTGTGGTACCTGGAACTTCTGGCCAGAAGTATCTGCTCGTCGATCAGGCTAACACTTCGAGCTAATCTTCTGTCACAGCAGCAGGTCAGGAACCAGCACAATCTGCACATCCGTGTATGTAAATGTGGCAGTTTGATCTACCACCTCAGGTTATGGATGTCATCCATCTACAAAGTCTATTTATGCCTGGCTCTGTGACTAACTTGTAGCCTGGTGTGGAGTCTGTAAGAAACAGGCCAAACTGTTGGGTGTTTTATTTTTTGTTTTGTTTTTGGCCCACCAAGGTCTTTCAGTGGGCACTGTTAAGGATATTTGTCGGCCTATTTGCATTTCCCGGACTAACCTTCTTTGTTTAAATTGCCTGTTGGGATGCAATTTTTAAACGTTCAACAGATGTTTTCTCCCACACCATGTGTTGCTCACACAGACTGTGGGGCCCACATTACTGGCCAATTAACCTAGGGCCCCCCTCTTCCACCACCTCAGTAAAAAGCCTTGGCGTCACCATTGGCAACGACCTGTCCCTCAAAGCGCACATAGGCACCGTGATTTCCACCTGCTTCCTACAGCTCCGAAAAATAAGGAAGATAAGCAGGCTACTATCTCAAGCTGCACTGGTCCAGGTCGTGATAGCCCTGGTCCTATCTCGTCTTGACTACGCCAACGCCACATCCCTGGGACTCCGACTTGGCCTCACTAGGTGACTTCAACTGGTTCAAAACCAAACGGCAAGACTAATATTTCAACAACCTAGGTGGCAACACGCTTCTTCTCTCCTTAGGAAATTGCACTGGCTCCCTATCCCCCAGCGCTGTTCCTTTAAAGTTGGCTGCCTGGTGTACAAATCCATACACGGTTGCAACCCCAAATTTATTGACAACTGCATTTCCCGATACACTCCCTCATGCAACCTCCACTCAGCTCATCTCTACTTCCTCACAGTGCCGACCTTTCAGCTATAACGTCAAGGGGGATGTTTATGGACAAAATATTTACGTCAATTGTACCAAGGACCATTGAGTAGGCGATAAGCTCTTTATGGGGATCTCTGGGGAAAACAAGGCAGTGCAGTACAATGCTGTATCCAGATGATAGCTCTCTGCATTAAGATATGCTACACGTTGGCTAAGAAGCAGTCTCCAGACGAATTGGGGGCTCATTCCATCAGTGTGAAGTCTGAGACCACTGCCCTAGCATGCAGAGTGCCTTTCTTGGATATTTGCAGGCCTCTACTTGGGCGTTAGTACGCCATTTTACAAAGCACTACTGCCTTGACAGCCAAGTCTAATGGGATGGACATTTTACCCTGCAAGATTTTCTGGTCTGAGTCTTTGGGAGGCAGTGCTTTGGTATCTATTCTAAGGTGAGGAATCTGCGGTTAGAAGTTTTCATTAGAAGAACAATTTAATTACCTTCAGTAATGCTCTTTCTTATGGATACTCTGTTTAACCACAGATTCCTCATTGCCTTCTTGCCTCTTCTTTTTGTGGCGTGGTCTCTTTTTACCATCTAAAAATGACCCAAATTAGAGATCTTCCCAACTAACAAACACAGCAGAACAAAGCCAATGCGGATGAGCATGGCGCCACCTAGCAGCACACTGGAGCACTGCTTTAAAAGGTTTCGGAATCCATTTTGCCAACTGGGGAATGTTCTAAAGGTGAAGAATCTGTGGTTAGATGGAGTATTTAACATAAAGAGCATTACTGAAGGTAAATAAGTTGTTCATTACAAACAGCAATTGGAAGGAAATGCTTTCACCCATACAAAAGAACAACACTGGAGATTTGGTTAATGAAAACACCAGAGTGAATGCAGGGAATATAGTGTGTTGTCTGGAGCCGGACTAGGTAGATTTTCGAACTCGATTTCATGAACTGTACGACATTTCTAACATTGGGGTGGGACACACTATCCGCAAGGGAGATGATGTGTTATTGAGCATAATGAAACCAGAGATCGTCTGTGAAATAATTCTGAACATGAAGACATCCAGAGCTAGTAGTTTGGATAATATAAGGGAGGCAACTTTTGGAGAAAAACCTTACTGGTAGGCAAATGTTTTAGCCACTTTATTTAGCTAGTAGGTTAAAACGGGTAAATTTTCTGAAACATAGTACAGCACAATCATAAAACCTATCAACCAAAAGGGTCCTTGGGATAAACCCACAAAATACTCGTTAATGTATCTACTAGATGCAGTAGTTAAGTTATATATCACAATATAGCGCTGAGAGACTACAGCTTTGGATTGCTGAGGACTACATTTTGCTGATAGAACAATGGTGTTTCCCCTGAAACCATTCAACATTAGAACATTGTTTTGTTGACCTTGGCTGACAGGGCAGGTGAGGTGTGTGCATCCTTAGGTTGTTGGTTTGTGGACTTTAAATCCACATTTGATCTGGTCGATTGTGGAATTTTATAGGGAATATTGAATGGGTGGGACATACCTAGTCTAGAGGTCTACTTGCTGTAATTTAGAACTTACATGCAGACAAGTGGGTTCAAGAAGAATGCGATAAGGGGGCTAGATTCACTAATTGTATCCAAGTGAAAAATGGTTTAAAACAAGGGTGTGCATTGATACTAACAATTTTTGGTGCATATCTTGCTGAACTGCCTGCTTTCTTTGAAAAGGTCCCTGCATTGCCTCCACACAAGGGAATCTAGTCAGATTGTTTATTATCTGCACACAATTAAATAGTCATGAACTGCTGTGGGGCTGTAAAAAAATTAAAAAAGCTGAAATCCACTGAACAGTATTTCCTCACAAAAAATATTGATCAATCCAGAAAAACAAAAGCTTAGACTTTTGAGAAAAAACAAAAAAAAGGATTGTGTTGGCTAAAAAAAGTTCAAATTAGAGCAGGTATCAGCTGATAAATATTTGCGCTTAATGTTAAAATAAATCTATCTTTGGATGGTCACTTTTTAGTGGTCATAGCCACGCAGGAACACTCAGTCAATGCCCTTAAACGTTTTGAAAAAAATATGGGGGTACTTCCCCAACACATTAATTAAGACTTTGGAGTCGAAGGTTGTTCCTCAGGCTTCATATTTTGCAGAATTGTTGACTCTTGATGATCTATGCAGATGGAAAGATTTGTAAAGCTACAGCTTAAAACATTATTTCAATTACTATCAACCTGTATGATTCAAGCTTTAAAGCTTGAAATATTCTTACTATTTGGTGCCTTCTTGCTGAAGCACGCTGTCTGAGATTTTTGTATCTGCTCAGCATGTCATAAGAGAAAAGCAAACTGGCATATATATGCTTGGAGGCAATTTATTCATACATCAATAGATTTTAGGAAGCAAATAAAGAGGTTTAGTGGACTATTTGGACATTTAGACAGGGGTCCGGGTATAATCTGGACCAAAACTGAAGCACACGATTAGGGCTGCAGTTAGTTCTAAAAATGCACAAGATAATATGATGTAATTAAAGTGTAAAAACAAGAACTCAATTTTTGCTTTTTTGGAGATTGATGAATTCTTTCTATATATGAGATTAATTTAGATTGTAGCATGTGGAGCTGGATCTTCCAAATAAGAACAAAGGTCAATGGTGCATGGAAAATACGGAGTTTTATGAGCCAGATGGTATTGAGAGAATATGGTTTGCGCTGGTAGGTTGCAAATTAAATTAAATGTTATTTATTTATTATTAGATTCACTTTTTTAAAGATCAACAAAAATGGTTATGGCAGACATTCAAAACACTTGGCTGTATAACAAGGAATATGGCATTGTTTTTAATCACTGAGATAGCGCATAGAGGTGTGAATATAGCTATTGTGAGGATTTTAAGTTTAATTTTAATATAGGATGTTTATTTTATGTACGCTTTATAGGAAAGTGTCCTGATAAGCAGAAAATGAATATACCTATTTGTTCTCTAGGAGATTCATATCACTACTGTGACAACTATTGCTGTGGCAATGTTACTCTCTGATCCATGTACTGTATCCCTGTGTACTTTACATTTTGTATTCATGTAGTGGGCTTGATTCACAAAGGGCCTTTGTATCGTGGCGGGTGCCGCACAGTTGTGGGGGAGTCACCGCACTTGGGCGGAATCTCAACAACGAGAATTCTCATTGGGGAAATTCCACCCCAGTGCGGAAACTTCCCCACTACTGTGAGGCCTCCACCACGAGTGCGGAGGTCCTTTGTGAATCAGACCCATTATTTAGTTTTTGCTATTTCTTTGTCGCTTTTATGTTAACTTTATATTTACCCTAACGTAGTTCGTAGAGTTTTTTCCAAATGAAATTTATTTTATGATGCGTTACTTTAGAATTAAATGAACAATTATGGATTAAACCCAGATCTGTTACTGGGGGCAAATGTTTGATTTGTTCAACATTCCGTCCATCATTTATTCTTTTTGCTTTTGTCACCCTAAGTTGGAAGGGTATGCCCAACCGTGGGGCCCTTGCTCACTTTGCCACTGGATTCAAGCTAGCCTAGCTGATGAGGGGAGATACCCCGAAACCAGCCCTAGAATGCTTGTTTCCGGTCCAGGGGGGACTTGGCTTGGTAGTTTGGTCTGGACAGTTCCCACGAGGAGCAGGGTCAAGTCTGATTTGCATATGGCTGGGTCCAAACCGGGTTGGTGTGGTGAGCAAAAGAACAATGGATTTAACCCAGATCTCGTGACTGGGGGTGAAAGTTTGATTTTGTTCAGCATTTTGTCCATCATTTGTTTGTGCAGCATTTTTTGCCCGTAAGTGGAATGGGTATGCCCAGACATGGGTCCCTTGCTCGCTGTGCCACTGGATTCAAACTAACCTGGCTGGCGAGGGGGGATACCCCGAAACTGGTCCCATGATGCTTGTTTCTGGTCCAGGGAGGACCTGGCTTGGCATTTCAGGTTTGACTGTTCCCTTGAGGATCAGGGTCAAGACTGATTTGCATATAGCTGGGTCCAAACTGGGGTGGCATAGTGAGCAAAAGAACGATGGATTTAACCCAGATAACTTAACTATGGGTGAATGTTTAACATTCCATCCATCATTTGTTTGCACAGCATCTAACTGCAGTGTAGGCATCTCCAGGCGTGTATCATCTTATCCAACAAGTACTTTATCTCTTGGCATGCAAACCCTACCAACCTTACTCCATGTTTATCTATGAACATTTGATTAACTTGTATATGGATTGCCATTTCATATTTTCAGATACGTTTTATTGAGTTTTTTCAAAAGTAATACAAACAAAATACCAGCAAACAAAATAAAACGATGTGTAAGAACAAAGTTGGTAAGACCCCCCCAAAAAAAACCTTTCAATAAAAGCACAGCAGTTAATTAATATACATAGCTGATCAGCAAAAATAAAAATGGGTGAGAATTGATTCCGTGTGGTATAATCATGTTCTCCAACAGTAAAAATACATTACAATTATTATAGCTAGAGTTGCGTATTATTGGCAGAATTTTGCAAAAAAATTGGGTCAATACTAAATGGGAGTATAAGCATAAATATAGATAAGAATTGGTATATTCACATCATGGAAGTAGATAGGAGTGGAGAGAGATAAAGAACAGAGCAGAGTAGTACCAGTAATCGGAGGAGACCGATATTTGATGCATGGCCATGTCCGAAAAATCTACACTTTGGGTTTACAGAGTGGGCAGTGTCATGGGTGTTAGAGTTCGACAAAGGAGGTGGGATCCTAAGAAGGGCCTCTCCTCTTGTTTTTAATGACATAAAAATTATGTTGTTTGACATAATACTTACCTGCTTGGTAAAGGTAAAAATACTTACCTGTGTGGTACAGATGCGTGGTGGGGGCGAGGATGCATTTGCTCAAAGAAAATAGCGCTAAATGCAACAGAAGACAAACAACAGCAGCTACTAGCTAAATGTGTTGTTCCTGTGCTCCTGCAGTATGATTTGTATGCAAAATTACACATAGTTACGCAAACTGGGGTAATCACATAATTTACTATAATTTCGTGACTAAGAGTAACGCAGAATTAACAAAATTATTCCAGTGTAATAAAATTTTTGCCCAGGCCGATTTTGTCATTGATCTTTATTCTATTCCTGTGTATGTGTTAGTATGAATAACTAGATTCTTCCTCCCTTTACCTCCACCCACCCCATAACCCTAAGGTCACCCTTGACACCCTTTGTCTATCCATCCCCAAACCCTTTCCATTTACCCATTTCTCAGCCCCCAAGTCATCCTCCACTCCCTTTACCCCGACCCACCCCATAGCCCTCAGGTCACCCTGACCTCACTACACATCTAACCCCCCCGAGCCCTCATGTTACCCTCCCCTCCCTTTACCTCTTCCCACCCCAGAGCCTTCAAGTCGCCCTCACCTGCTATTACCTCTACTCTCCGGAATCCTCAAGTCTCTATCTCTTCCTATCCCAAACTCTAAAATCACTATTTTTTAAATAACACAAAAATTACGTTATTTAAAAAAAAAAAATAGTGCCCTGCATGGTAAAGTACTGCGTGGTAAAGATACCTATACTTCCGTGAGTGATACTTACCTGCATGGTAAAGATGGCGTGGTAAAGATACATATACTTCCGTGTGTGATACTTACCTGCATGGTAAAGACGGCGTGGTAAAGGTCCTGCATGTAAAGGCTGCATGGTGAAGGCTGTTTCCGCTTAGGCATGAAAAATCCCTTCCCCTTCTTTAAACACTCTCCTAGCGTTCCTAAATGTTTTGGGGGCACTGTTGGTCTTATGTTGTTCAATATGATTGGCGGCACCTTCACCTCTTTGACAGTTTGCCCCTTCCGTCCTGCCCCCCACACCCTATATTTTAGGTCTTGTTAAAGACCGCACATGTGCTGTCGCTTGTAAGACATTTCGTTTATTAACAGAGGGTTTAGAGCCCACCCAATGCTTACCATTGGTTGGCTTCATTGTCACTGTCATTTCCTTGCTACTCTTAGGTCAGCAAGTGCCAGCTTTTCTTCCTCTTTGTGTGTTTGTCCCTACCCAGGAGTATGGCCCAAGAATTGCTTCCCTTGCCTAGTGCCCTTCCACTGCTCGCCGCTTTCAGAGGTACTCTTTTTCCCTTTCACTTGCACCCTTTTCCTTCCTCCCTTCCAAATTATTGCTTACCCTGCCCCCCACCCTCCTTCTGCGTTGTTCCTTGTCCAATCTGCCCAGCCCTTCCCCGTTGTTGCTTGCTCCGTCTATTCCTCACCCCTCTCCCTTTGTTGCTTGCCTATTCCACCCGTCTGAAAAAAATCATCTAAAAGTTGCGCAAGCAGGTTTCAAGAGGATACAGACCTGCTGATGGTACTATGCTTTTGGCACGCTTTTCAGGCGGGACTAACAGCAAACTTCAGCTCTGAGGTCAGATAATTAAATGCTTTTTTGTGAAACTAGAGAATAATCGTAAACTAAGAAAATGTATCACTGCTCCTCATGATCAGTGCTGGCCACATCATAGCATTTCTTTTCTTCTAATTTTTAACCATGCAGCACAGCAGTGGTGTGGCTGTACAACATGACTAAAATATGTTGACAGAGCCAGTAGCTCTCTATAGGTGGGACTTATTGGCTTTTCCAATGCTTATTACTATTTCTAGTCTTGGTGACCAGGCTTCCAAAAAATGCTTACTTTTTGCTAGTGTCTTCTCTTCATTATGTTTCACCAATTCAGAGAGATTGCTAGAGAACCATATGCATAGGTAGGTAATGAATTTAAGTTGCAATTGTAGGCTAAGCATTTTTAATTGAATCTGGGAAACCTAGTATGTTAAGAGAATATACTTCAATTTTGTCTCCATTCAAGCTATAGCTTGGTTTCTGAGTATTTCCTTCTACTACTTTAAATGACATGTCATGTATGTACTCTGCATAAAGCAACCTACTTAAATAGTAGTATGTGTACTTTGTGACGGTGTATATATCCCCCAACCCAACAGGTTCTAGATGAATTTTCCATTTATGTATAGCATTCCAACCACAAACGAATTCTAAGTGTACTGCATCACTGGACAACTATTTGTATTCCTCCAAGTACTGTATGCACTGTCATTGTACATACAGCAACATAATTTGAGTCCTATATGTATCTTGTCAAAGAGCATACAGTACTCTACCCAATAAAACGACACCCATATACCTACATGGGTGGAAAGCTGTTTATAATTATATTTCTAAACGTTTTATAGTCTGAATTTCGACTCTACATTTCAAAGTTATTACTTAGGGGAAACATTTTGAAATGTTTTTAGGTATCACTTTGTTTGTAGAGTGTCCTTGCACCTATCCATGTTATTCTGATATTTATTTTTATAGAAATAAGTTTTCCTTTTTGCAAGTGCCTCTGCACTGACACTCTGCTGCCTCTTATTCAACTGTTGACTTTAGTTTCCTCTTGTTGACACCACAACAAAGCCTACACGCCCCCACCTGAAACCATGCGAATTCTAGAATCTTTAATCTGTTCTTCCCAAACATTGGAGCTCCATGTTACTCTGTAGGAAAGTGTTTGACAAAAATACTACCGCAAAGTTTTGTGGTAAGCTTATTTTAAGATTTTTCTACAAAAAGAATAGTTAAACTGTTATTTTATTTAACATGAGCTGTTGTCAAGTTTGTTTAGCTTGAAATGTGACCTAAACCTGATACCCCACCCATGCTGGGGTATCCGGTTTTTCTACTTATCATTAGGATTTTGAATTCTGCTCTTAACCCCTTGCTCGTAATTTTTGGTTGACAATTCTTTCTGGAAGATCAGACCTAGATATGAGTGACCATGACAGTGCTCCCCGGTTCTAGCTTGCTGCGCCGGTTTGGAGGGGAAACCCAGCAGAGGTAGGAGTAAGAGAGAGAACGGAGTAAATACCCTTCAAGAGTTAGTAATCCTTTGCGATTCATATCAATGTACGTCAATTTTAAAACGAAAATATTTCCAACAAGCAACACTGTTTTCCTGCCACAAGGATCACAATTATAAAATAAATGTTATGTTTTCCTCTGAGATAGATCTGCGTATGACTACTTGAGCGCGGAACCTTTCCAGGAGTACCTTGACAGCATGTACTTTGATCGCTTCCTGCAGTGGAAGTGGCTAGAAAGGTAAGACACACACACCTACCCCTGTTGTGCTTGTTCTTTTGAATTTATGCATACTGATTTTTTTCCCTTGTTTTGTAGAAAAGGGGTATTGAAGACCTAGATACAAAACTAAGTTTGCTGTATTGTTTAACTCCCTACTGCTAAATTCACAGCTAAAAGGAATACTAATATTCACGATGACTCCCATCCAACTTCTACACCCAATTAGTCAAACTGTATAAACCTGCTTGTGTTCATAGAAGTGAATATACGTAAGTCAAAAAACTGAAATCATGTTGAACGGAAGATGCTCACAGCTTTTAAAAAAAAAAAAAAAAAGAATCATCAGTCAGAAATGTGAAAAGTATGGCGTGAATGAACTGCGGTATGATCACGTGTTGAATTTCTACTATAGTCGATTTCAGTTAAGTTTATTGCGTGGCCTTCATTAGGAGTGGGCATGTACCTGCGTGATGGTGTTTTTCGTTTCCCCCTGACAGAATCGTGGGATGTCACGCCTGCATGCCAGGGGATCAGCACATATCTTACACAGCACTGGCTAGGTTTTCACTGGAGCCTTATTCTGCAGACGCCTCTCCTTGCACACATCCAAGCTCCCCACTCACCAGCCTTCTCTCCTGCTCTTGGCATGGGATGTCTCTTACACAACCCCGAGGTTTTCCACACCTTTTTGTTTACTCGCATTTGTACTACCTGGTAAGGCTGTTGGCTTACCCACAGTGCTCTTTTCTCTAAATAAACCAATACCTTCCAGTACAAAAATTAAATAAGTGCCCGTTACTAGCTAGGTGCATACTATAGTTTTCGAACTCCTTATACATTTTTCATGGTTTTTGTTTCATTACATTTTTTTGCTATAGGGTTGCTTTTGTTTTGCTACAAGCATTTCTAGGCTATTGATGTGGTCATGAGTACTGTGTAAATAAATAAACCGAAACATATCAGGTTCTTCCACCACTTGCGGAATCCTCTCTGGTTCAGAGCCTCCCTAGTCGTCATCCTCTTCTTTCTGATGGGGTCTCCCCAGCATTGTGTGCGGATTTACCCTCCTGGATGGGGTGGACTCTGTCTTGGTAAATCATCTCCTTCTTTTGCTTTCAAACACCATTGTGAAGTTAATGGGATCCCCTAGGGTGCTTTGTGATGCTATTGTCTCTGATGGGCTACATAGATGAATTCTCTTAGATTTTCCAAGTTTTCAATTCATGCTTTTAGCGTGAGCAGGTCTTGTAACCTAAGTGGAATGGTCTTGTTTTTATTTCTTCACAATATCTGTGCTTGGCTTCCTGAGAAACAAGTCTGTGGACATCTGTACTTGTCAAAATGAAACTAACATAACAGTGAGTGAAGCAGAGCAATCTACTATTTGGAAAAAGAATCCAGCTAGTGAAAGCTCCCTCTGCTGCGTAGTCAAATTACAAACGTTTCAGGAATAGTATACCTCAGTTGCGGTTACCCCTTCTTTGTAATACTAGTTTCCATGAATGCAAAGGAGCGCTTTTCAATTCATAGCCACTTCTGTTCAGTGTCTGCTCTAGCCTTGGGCAGTTGAACCCTGAGGTTAGTCCAGTGGTGTGACTGTGGCTCGATCTTTGATCTGAATTTAAATGGTTCTCACATGCCTTGCTGACTGCAATTGTTCAAGAAGGAGATATAAGTCTTGCTAGAGTGGCCTATTTATTCCAGTGAGCATGGTCAAGCAAAGGATCAGCATATGGTTGAAGACTCTGAATATTATTGAGCAGTCATGTAAAAGCAACACACATCTGGCCTTGGTGCGAAGCATCTCTCCCTTAATATTTAGTTGTATTGTTTTCATCCCGCACCGTATTCAGAGACCAAGATGGAAATGCCTTGATAGATTGTTTCCATCCTCTAAGTGTTTAAAATGTTAAGTAGATGTCATTATGGCTTGATGTGAACTTTGTGATATTGTGTTCTTTGGCTGTAGTGGATCCAAAGAATATTAACTGAAACTCCAGCGTCCTTGTACAACTAAGACTGAAGAAGATCTAAAACAATATTTGCCCTGATGGAAAGAGTATTGGTGCTGGAAAAGAATCGTAGGCTGTTTCAGAGTTTTAAGCTTGAACTGGGAAAAACAATGCAGGTTGTGGGACTGCTATTATCACATTATTGAGTCTTTAATTATGCGAAAATCTCTGCGACTGTCTCAATCGCATAATTCCTGTGACCCTGGACATAGCATACCTACAGTCATTTGCAGAGTTACTTCAGTTCTGATTCTAGTGTCCCCATTCTGTAAACTCATCAAAACGTTAGCCTGAAGAAATCAAATCTGAACAAACCAAACAGTAAAATACAGCTCTGATAAATGGCAGAAATGACGCATGTTCAATTGTCAAAAAAGAAACATAATGAAACCTGGAGGTATTTGGTATAAAGTCCAGAATTAGATTTCTTCGTTTTAATAAAAATATGAAAGGGTACTACAATTATCAAATCCAGAAAAATTAGAAAAAGTGTAATTAACTTAAAACTAGGAAAGCTAAACACTAGAAACCGCAAATTGTGCAAAAACACAGCTAGCATAAGCCTGCCGTCTTAATCTAGAGGTAACTTATCGAGGCAGTAGAATCAGGAGGCGGGAGCACAGTCGGAAAATGTGAGGAGGGGGCTCTGAGAAGGTGGGAGAGAAGAAGCATAGAAATCTCTATTGAGAAACCCCTAAACTGTAGTGTTTTTATATAGGGACCTGTATCGATACTCCAATTTCTGACCCTTGTCCGGTTATAAATCACTAATATCCATACAACGGCACAGAAACCTGTTTCATAAATCGGTCATACCGCATGCTGTCACATTAAGCAAGCACTATTCCTCCAGCCCCCTAGAAAGCACACCGAGTTCTCTAAACAAACCAAGCCTCCAGCAAACCTGGGAAATCCCCACTGCTATTGTTTTGATTTCGTTCGAGAACTCCTGCAAAGAATGTAAGAACGACCAGTTCTTAATTGACGTCTTATGTCCATCCTTACGTCAAACCCGGCACCTCTCAGGTATAAATATACTGACACTGCCCTAAGTAAACACACGGTGGTGATGAGCTTGGAGCAGCGACTACTTGCCGGAGAGCCCAGCTGATGCGAGAGCCCACGGACGCTGCCCCTCCCTTTTTGACGCGCTGAGGAAAGACGCTGTCTTTTCTCTTGCCGAGAAATCCAGCCTCCAGCGTTTCCAGCCCACCTTCGCGGGTGACTGGCATACCGAGTCCTGAGAAAGAGATACCAGCCCTCCTGCCTTCTAAATCCCAGGTACTGAACTGACTAACCCCTTACAGAGAATTCTTGAGTCAGACTCTTGGCAAAACAAACTTAACTTAAACTGCTACTTCTCCCTCCCATGTATTAGGCTTAGGTCAGGTACACCGGGGTAGGCGTAGTTAGAAGCACCAGTTGAGTACGATTAGTCAATGTATATATGTATGTATATCTTCTATCCATTTTAAAGTAACATATGGCTAAGAAACCATATCAATGCTTTTACAGTATTATTTTATGATCCTGCTTTTACTGTATACATTTTACTTAACTATAAATATTACAATTGTAGCGATTCATTTCTCTTGTATGAGAAAAGAGACTGATCAATAAATAACACCTTTTATTGAAAACGCCCGTCTCTCCTTTTCTCTGCAATCGGGTGAAACTAAGTATGCACGTATTGACTGAGTAAAATAGCTGTCTTTTGTTTTCACACGACACTAGAGATATACTCTGGATCAGGGAGAGCAAAGTTGTCATGTTCTATGGTTGTCAGAAACGAAATCCCTTCTTGTCTATCCAGGGAGGTTAAACTCCTCCTCGCTTATTCGAGAAAGTTTCTAGTGAACTCTGAGCTAGCTGGCACATAAAACTTTAAGTCTAATATCGTCAGTAAAAGACCTAGTTAACCTTAGTCCTACGTCTACACTACTGAAGATATTATTCCAATGCGCAAAGCCTATTGGGAATATAGCAACTACACTACATGGCGCCCAACGTTTGGTAAGGCGATAAAACTAACGCAAGGCATTAGAGTAACTCAGTCGTGCTTTTTCACACAGACCCTTTCTCCCATAAATACTCCAAAGACGTCTGGAGTGGGTCAAAGGTTAAAAAATCCGCCAAACTTAGTAGGAGGAGACTCCTATGTATGGTTTTTGGTTTATTCAACGTTGAAGGATACAGTGTTCCAAAATATTGTGCACCTAATCTTTGTTTCCTTGTAAACTTGATCTGCAACAAAAAACCTTCCTGTCAGTAAAATGTCAGACGGTGAAGGAGATAGGGAGACAGCTAGATTAGCAGCTCAACTCCTAGCGGATGACACAAGTCTCTTACAGCAAGACCCGGATGCAATACTAATCCCGGTCAGCATAAGAAAAACTATAACACTAAAACTTATAGAAAATGGACTAACACCAAGAGGTGGTACAGTCATATTCGTAATTGAGGCACACGAATTTCGGCAGACAGAGGTATTCTTTTCATGGATAAACTATCCAGCAGCAAACGCTGTCACAAAAGAGTTCCACTATTACAAAATAGAGGAACCACCGGATGAGTACACTCCTTTCGAGGAGGTGGAAATACCATTAAAATACCAAGAGCACCTGCTCTGGTTTAAAGGCGCCCTAAAACATAATGATCACATCACCAGGCTCGGTCCACTAGGTAGACCAGGAGCAACGTGGCTGGTTCTAGCCAGCTACACACCACATCCAGACATTGAAAAAATGTCAATACCAGAACTTTTACTACAGCTAAAACAACTGATTAAAATACATAGACAATTAGTCCAATATGTAATGCGGACTTCAACAGTCCAACCAGCTATTAAAATTCCACAGCTGACCCCTCATCAGGGGAACACAAATAAAATACCACCACAGAACATACAGTCCTGTCTAGGCAAAGTACCCATTAAACGGGAACAAATTCCATTCTGGTTAGTACAGAAAATCACTCAAATAGAGGCAGTATTTCCGGATACTACCCCTACTGAGAAACACAGAATTCTGACTATCTGCCTTCCAATGGGGATCGCACCACTTGTGGAGGACTGTGACACTTGGGGCACAGTCTTTGCTTCCATTTACACAAAAACACATGGTGTTCCGTCCATGGCGGTAATACCAGATGTGCTAAGACAAATTCAAAATGAATACGGTCCAGAGCCTGCTTTAACTCTGGGTATGAAATTACTGAAAGACTTCAAGCAGGTCTCAGCTTTATTGTTATCCAACATAAAAGGAGAAGCAGCATCTGTGGCGATCCGCCAAAAGTTGAAAGAAACAGATATAGCAGAACAACCATTTGAACTTGCCAGAATCATAGAAAAATCCTATGAAGAACTAGGAAGAGATAGTTTGGGTGGGCAACCAGTGAAACCTCAACTAACTGAAAATCCTGAAAAGGTATTTATTAAAAATAATCTGAAAACTCCAAAAAAGAGCTGGGATGGAAATAAACAATCCACTCCCAAAGAAAAAAAGATTCCAGTCCAGAGGAAGGTCTCCTCGGCGGAGAGAAAGATCTCCAGACCAAGGACACAAGTCTCCCCAGAGGGAGCCCTCTGAGAAAAAGTACAACCTTAGAAATAGGGATAATTTGAAGAAACCTGATAGATATCAAGATATTGATACACGTCCCTCTCGATCTTTTCAGACTTCCTCGCAGAAATCGCAAAGAAGAGGACGGTCAGAACAAAGGGAAGAGCACTTCAAGTCCAAAGACAAGGACCCTGCTCATCAAAATAAAAAGTTACAATTTCCAAAGAAGAAGGTAGCCAGTATTAAAGTAATCAAACATGCCGAGGATCCTGAGGACACAGCTGAAAAACGGAGGGTGGGCTCAGACAATGCTAGACAGCACAGCAGAAGTGAGCATAGCTCGCAAGATCCTGATGAATCATCTGGAGACAGTGGACACGAATGAATACATTCAGGTGGAAACTGCAGACACCAGAGTTAGCAAACCTCATAAAATATACGAAATAACATTACGTATAGAGGGAGATAAGACTAGGAAAATAGGGGGTCTATTTTGGGATAACCTCTCCAAAGGCTATGACATCCTTTTAGCTGAAAAAGACTGGCCACCGGAGTTTGTCAGGGAGTGCCCTCATGGCGAAGAAATGATTATGCCTGCCTTCTCAAATCACATTCCAATTCATAAAAAATATACACTTGCAAGAAAGTGGGCAGTAGCCCAAGCTCCTGCATTATATAAAAACCATGTGGGATGGGATGAGGACTCTTTTCCTCACAAAATCCAGTTAAAATCACAACCAACTGCACAGAGGCAGTACCCAATTAAGCAAGAAGCTAAAAAACAGGTCAGGGAGATCTTAGATCAACTTGAATACCAGGGGGTGATTGGAACATGCACCTCACAAATGAACAATCCTTTGTTTCCTGTCTCCAAACCAGATGATTCATATCGTCTAGTTTTGGACTACAGACACCTTAACTCATGTTGCAAAACTTTTGCAGTACAAAACTCACACAGTGCAGCACTAATGAATAGCATAGTGCGCAAAAAATACAAAACAACATTAGACATCTCTAATGGATTCTTTTGTCAAAATATAGCACCTGAAAGCAGATATTTGACCGCTTTCTCAATAAATGGCTCGCAGAAAATTTCTGTCGTTTGCCACAGGGGTTCAAGAACAGCCCAGGATTATTCTCAGCGAGAGTAACAGAATTACTACAAATGTATGATGATGAGGCATTATCTTATGTCGATGACATCTACCTAACAGATGATGACTTGGATACTCACTTGAAAAGAGTGAACACCATAATACTTGGGTTCGCAGCAGAGGGTTATAAATTCAACTTCAAAAAGTCAAGAATTGCCCATCTAACTGTCCTGTTTTTAGGATATGAACTATCAAGTGAAGGCAAAAGCCTGGCAGACAATTTCCTAGAGAAATGTGCCGTAATCCAAGCACCAAGAACGCTGAAAAACGTACAATCAATTCTAGGTTTCCTGAATTTCGGTAGAACTTACATTCTAAATTATGCAGAGAGGGTTAAACCTCTCTATGACCTAATAAAACCAGATTTTAAAACAATCAAATGGACTCAAAAACACACAGAAATTTTGAGATCCTTACAAACAGACATGTTAGCTAAAACAAAATTGCAAACACGCGATAACACACGCAACCTTGTGATTCGGGTCATCCCAGGAAGATGCGGATTCACATACCTAACCTCTAATGAGGGAGAAACGGTACCAATAGCATAAAAATCACACTACACAGAAGCTGAAAAAACATTCAGCATTAAGAAAAACATTGTTCATGCGGTTCAAACGGCTGTAGCAAGAGAAAGAGACCAAGCTGACGGCAGACGGATTACAGTCAGAACAGCAGAATCAGCCTTTGAGGCATTAACAAGCCCATGTAATTTACCTACTATGGCATTAAATCCAAAATGGATACAATGGGAAAATTCTCTTGCTACAGACAGAGTGAAATACTACTTTGACCCGGAAATGAAAAAATTAAAAAATCTAGAATATGAAAGAGAATATCCTCTGCCAACCGACATTCTGCCCATACGACAGTACGCCTGTGTAATATATACAGATGGACATGCACAACCCTCGGTTTGGGGAAAGCAAGCCTATAACGCCACATGCGAAATTGTTAAATACGTGTGGCGTGGAGGTAAATTGAGACCTCTGGTAACTAAAACACATTCAGTGGAAAATAATTCAGAACAACAAACTGAAATAATAGCGTTAAAAATGGCGCTAGATAATGCCGATCGCGAATTCCCGACACTAATAGTGTGCGAATCATATTACTGCGTCAAATCATACAATAAAGATTTGCAGAACTGGGTTCAAAACGGTTACAAAGATGACACAGGTGCCACAATAAAGCAAAAATCGCTTTGGGAACAAGTAGTTATTTTGCAGAAAGAACTACCAAAGGCTCACGTGATACATTCATTGAGTCATCAGCGTGATGGCGTTCACGCTGCAGGGAATTCATTGGCTGAGACAGCCACAGCGGAAGCAACTAAATAGGCTCCCGTAGCTACAAAAAAGCGTTCAGGAAAATACGTTGACGGGGAAACAATGCTGGCGGTGAAAACGTCATCAAAAGGCGACTGCTCAGCGCTACCCATCACCTATCCACTCAATTATACATACATAATCGATGCAAACTCCGTTCCTTTTGCTCAAATCCCTGGAGTGGGGGATAGAGTAATTCCAAACACGAACAGGAGAGGCTTGTTAATAGCAGACGCACATATGGGTGAGGGTCTTAGACACCTCAAGCTTAAAGATTCTCTGGAAGAATTGCAATCCACATACTGGTGGCCAGGAATGAGCCTGCAACATCACATATTTGCAAAAAACTGTCCAAACTGCAACAGAGATCGCAGTGGCGACCGAGACGGTGTTTTACCATGGCGTTTCGCTCAAGACTGGATTAAACAATAAATATATAAAACCCAGTTAGATTAATGCGTCAAATTAACATATAGAGACTATCATCACTTAAAATGTAGACCCCAGCTCTCGGCTGACGTCTGAACTGTTATAAAAAGATTTGCGAGTCTATAATGGCATATACGCATGGGGCATGCTACATTCTGACCATTACCCTGCTTTTAGTTCTCGAGCTTATGGGGGGGCATGGCCAGCATGGGCATTGCATTGCGGGACTCTTATCACTTCCTTCCTGTGGGAAACGGGATGGTGTAAAGAAAAAACCAAGGCATAGAGCAATCTATAACGGCAAAGGTATTAGGTTCGGGAGCTGGGTGGGTCAAACATTTAATAAGTGTCCAACGTAGTCTTAATAATCTGCCAAGAAATTCTCTGAGAGGTCTCAGTCCGTACGAACTATTGTTTGGGACTAGAATGTTAATCCAGGACCTCGATAGTCAAACTTCAGTGGTTAAAGAAAAATGCTTTGATATCAAAGATCGTTTGGCTATTTTACAGGACTTAAATGAAACAAGAAAAGACCTGAGCAACATAAAATTGAAACAACAGCCAACAGCCACTGAAGAAAAACCACCTGTCCCAGCAAGGCCTGTCTGGATTCCAAAAATCGGGGATCTGGTCAGAGAGAAGATCGCGGTAAAGAAGGAATTTGGGCCTTCTTACAGAAAAGCAGTACCTGTCTTAGCTATCAACGGAACAAGATCAGTTGTATTACCGCCCCTTGCTGGTAAAAAGGAGAACCGAGTTGTTTCAATCGACCTGGTTAAACCACAATCATGTGGCCGATAATAAGTAGTAGGCCGAGTGGACTCCCAAGAAATAGCAGAACACCAAAGTTTGCTACAAACACAGAGGTTCAAACTGAGAGACTAATCACATTTGATAAACCTACAGTGAATCAACAAGGACTATGCAACAAAGCCATGGAACTTAAACCTCTTGAAACCCAAATCCAAATCTTACATCAAGAAACACCAGTCTACAATGATGTAACCACAGACTATGCTAATGAAACAAAGAAAATTCCAAAACAAAAAGGAATCCAGAAGCAATTGAAACAATTGACAGAACAGCATCAGGCTACTTCATCAACTTCGATGATTTTTCTGAGGATCCGAGCGAACCTGAGGAACAGCCGACAACATCAAAGACTTTTAAAGACAAAGCAAAAGAACTCTTTCATCAACTACAAGAAACCTATCTGATTTCTCCATGGATTGAATTTTGGGTGGCACAAGGTGTATTTGTCCTCATACTTTGGCTCATCCTGGTACTATACTTGGGTCATTTCATTGAGGGAAAATGTGTTACAATGGACACAGCAAGTCAGAAAATCAACTTGGTCCTGAAACCACACAAGTCTTCACACATCGAGAAAAGAGAACTTTCTTCAGTAAACTTCACAGCCAATCCTATACCCGGTGGGGTAGCATGGGACAAAACTGATTACGAAATCTATGGCCCGATTGAGCTCCTGAAGTATCCTCATCATTTCAAGATTTCACTAAGTGACTTTGTAAAATCAAGCACATTCGCTGATGATTGGGACTTTGAAAGTATTAATGATATGATGTCAGATCTAGTGATGTCAGCTAAATTTACAGAACATGATTATTTACAGGGTTCATCTAATTATGACCAGATGTACTGTTACAACCACTATGGTAACCATTATCTGCATAAATCTGCTCAACCTAGAAAGGTTTTTAATTATAACCAATGGGAACATTGTGCAACTCCACCAAAAGGCAGTTCGAAAACATTTTATGAAAAATGTCCATATTTCTCAGGGTTTAACACAAGTAATGCAGAAACTTTTTATTTCAAACTGTTAAATAAGACAGGAATGAAAACCATGCTCACAAATACAAAATTAATCTATTCAGAGGCATTTTTTGACAAAATGAACACATTCGGTTTTGATTTCTGGAACAATAACATTGAAACAAAAACAATCTGGGGTACAAGAGAATGGCAGGTCAAAGGTATAGAATCATTGTTTAGAGCCTGCATGATCCCAGAACAAATTATATTCTTGAATGACACAATTCAACAAACAACCTGTTTTGGCCTAGCCAAAATTAAAGACTTAAACAAACCGTCTATTCCAAAGCCAACACCTGACAGTAATAGCACTACAGATGTTGAGATAGACGTATCCCATATTTTTAACCAAAACAGAACACATCCTGATTGGAAAAAATGGTTGATCTGGCCCACAGACACGAATAACTGTCAAGATGGATTCCTGAACAAAAAACAGGGGTTCACAATAACCAGGCCAGACCCTAGATACTCCCAGAGACAACATCCAGGGATTGTAACTACATACAGTGTAGGGAAACTCTGCCTCGAATGGCTACGAACATCCACACTGGCAGAAATTAAGCAACACTTGACTTTACTTAAAGAAGGTGCTGACTTGCGTGATTTCATTATGGGACCACGCAAACAGCGTCAAAAACGTTTCATAGCGGCATCTATATATGCAGCTTACAACGAAGCTTGGAAAGTAACTCAAATTGAAACAGCAGAGAAAATACGGGAAATTGACCGTGTTAATTTGGAAAAATCACTTTCTGTTGTGGACAATGGGTTAATGACTCTGTCTTCCAGAATATATTCACTGGACAGTATTGTATCATCTGCAATCGATATAATAGAGCAAGACTTAATGATGTTACAACACGGTCAGTCTCAATTGCGTTCTATTGTACAGCTTGGCTGGACGTTACAAAATCTGCGTTCAGGCTACGTGCCTTGGCGTTTAATCAACACAACGTCATTATTCGGTATCTTTAACCTTACTGATACACAAATCAGCTTGGCACAAAAGGGTGCAGAGTATACAATTCTGAGCATTGAAAAACTTGAGAGATTACCATTGACAATGTCAGAACGACCTGTCATTGAATGGATAATACATGGAATCATAACTATTTCGATAACGACTTTCCAATTTCGATACTGCCAGAAATATATACAGGCAGGCCAGTATGAAAGGTTGGGTAAAGGATACATTAAGTCAACATGGAACCTACCTTACACACACACATGTTATAGTGAAAAAGGACAGAGTGTATTTCTTAGTGGTAACAATTGTGAAAAATCACTAAGTGGTATACTTCTGTGTCAGGGTATAAGTTTACATGGGGCCTGTGAGGGGACTTCAAATAACCTTTCATGTCACCAACTCGGCACACCTGCAACAAAAATAGAACCATTCTTTAGAAGACTTTCTAACGGGAGTTACATTCTAATTGTAGATCACAGATGTTGTGGCTTACTGCCAGGAAGACCTTATCTAGTAAGCGTGAGGTCCATGGTCACTTGCTGTGAGCGAGTATTGTTCCCGAATGACACTCCAGACAGGGAGGGAAAAATTTGGCCCAGTTTGAATATCTCGAATTGATACTTTAAGCAGAATGAAGACTGTGCTCCTACAGACGCCAGTTCACTTGACGTCATCAAAAGAAACGTATGATCTCCAAGTTGCAAGGACAACGGGAGAGATACATGCATTGTTATCAACAAATTGCCCGCTACACTTCGCAGAAATGCTAAGCGAAATCTTAAATATTTCAGATACAAATGGTATCGCGAGTGTATTTAAGTCCGTTTTTCCTGGACTGTTAACTCCATTCAAAGCAGTCCTGGGAATAATTCCCAATTTCGTCCATTCTGTCTTTGGCGGACTTCCACTCCTGTTGGGACTCGTAGCAGGCATCCTATTTTTGCTACTCCTGCTTCATTATGGCAAGCCATGTCACAGACAAGACTCCAGCAACAATGAAAGAAACGATCCTAGCTATACGCTACCGGGACCGCATAACTAAAGTCCTTGGATTAGCCCGGCTACGAGATCTGAATATGACCTGGTTTCTTTCGTTCAGACCCATATGGCAGAATTGTGTCTTACCTGTATTAAGATGCTTGCTGTGCGGCGAGGAATGCGTGTTGGACACATGTCTTACACTACAATCAGAAGTACCATTGGATGCAGATACTTTGTTGGGTCCAGTAAAGGCTCATGCATTGTGCTGTCCCCAGCGGCTACCAATCCTGATGACGGCATTCGTGGAGACTTCACCACTACGATTGAAGGGTAGTGAAGTACAAGATGAGAGCAGCATCAACCAGGTACGGCCTTCTGTAAGCAATGCTGATCAAAACATCACTGAAAGCGAACATGCGCACGACTGCATGGTAGCGACATTTTCCAACTTGGTCGAACTTTCACCTGAAGCGGTAAACTGTTTTTTTGAAAATCTGTCTGAAATGATGTTTTCACCAGAACAGAGAGAGTGACTTTAAACAAACGTGCACACAGCGTTCCCTGACCTCTGAATTTGGCCTTCAGTTTTAGAAACAAACAAACTGAAAACATTTTTTTTCATTCTTCACTGAAAACGAGAACTTTTTTCCAAAACCCAAAATATTGACCTTTTGCCCCTTATCTTCTGCTTAAAGTAAAACTATTCCTAGAGAACAGAGCTTCTATTTTTAGGAACTCTAGAGACAATAATTTACCTCAGCCTCTAGCACATTTACGAGTAACTGTATTTATATGTGATGAAGTGGTCTCGCACTTTTTCTTCTGTATTAAGAGCCATTTCATGTGTTATTTTCGCAAATCATTCATGCTGATATAAATTGTGCATCTTTTTTTTTTTTAATGATTACACTGCTTGAATGCATACAGTACCTGTACTCATTTTTCGTGTATTTCGAATATGCCTATTTTTTTAAATGCAAAAAATGTATTTTGGGGTGGTTCGGTATACACATGCACTATTAGTTATGTTTACTATTGATTAGGTTAGTAAATATGGACATGAATTCGTGGAATGGGTGTAGTGTGTTTATATAGGGACCTGTATCGATACTCCAATTTCTGACCCTTGTCCGGTTATAAATCACTAATATCCATACAACGGCACAGAAACCCGTTTCATAAATCGGTCATAGCGCATGCTGTCACATTAAGCAAGCACTATTCCTCCAGCCCCCTAGAAAGCACACCGAGTTCTCTAAACAAACCAAGCCTCCAGCAAACCTGGGAAATCCCCGCTGCTATTGTTTTGATTTCGTTCGAGAACTCCTGCAAAGAATGTGAGAACGACCAGTTCTTAATTGACGTCTTATGTCCATCCTTACGTCAAACCCGGCACCTCTCAGGTATAAATATACCGACACTGCCCTAAGTAAACACACGGTGGTGATGAGCTTGGAGCAGCGACTACTTGCCGGAGAGCCCAGCTGATGCGAGAGCCCACGGACGCTGCCCCTCCCTTTTTGACGCGCTGAGGAAAGACACTGTCTTTTCTCTTGCCGAGAAATCCAGCCTCCAGCGTTTCCAGCCCACCTTCGCGGGTGACTGGGATACCGAGTCCTGAGAAAGAGATACCAGCCCTCCTGCCTTCTAAATCCCAGGTACTGAACTGACTAACCCCTTACAGAGAATTCTTGAGTCAGACTCTTGGCAAAACAAACTTAACTTAAACTGCTACTTACTTACTCCCTCCCATGTATTAGACTTAGGTCAGGTACACCGGGGTAGGCGTAGTTAGAAGCACCAGTTGAGTACGATTAGTCAATGTATATATGTATGTATATCTTCTATCCATTTTAAAGTAACATATGGCTAAGAAACCATATCAATGCTTTTACAGTATTATTTTATGATCCTGCTTTTACTGTATACATTTTACTTAACTATAAATATTACAATTGTAGCGATTCATTTCTCTTGTATGAGAAAAGAGACTGATCAATAAATAACACCTTTTATTGAAAACGCCCGTCTCTCCTTTTCTCTGCAATCTGGTGAAACTAAGTATGCACGTATTGACTGAGTAAAATAGCTGTCTTTTGTTTTCACACGACTCTAGAGATATACTCTTGATCAGGGAGAGCAAAGTTGTCATGTTCTATGGTTGTCAGAAACTAAATCCCTTCTTGTCTATCCAGGGAGGTTAAACTCCTCCTCGCTTATTCGAGAAAGTTTCTAGTGAACTCTGAGCTAGCTGGCACATAAAACTTTAAGTCTAATATCGTCAGTAAAAGACCTAGTTAACCTCAGTCCTACGTCTACACTACTGAAGATATTATTCCAATGCGCAGAGCCTATTGGGAATATAGGAACTACACTACAAAACTCAGAATGAGTTAGCACTGAACGGAGGGTGGGGAAAACAGGAGAGAAAAAGGAGCAGCACAGTCCGCGCTAGCAGGGTTCAGTCGGAAAGGGGATAATACAATGAAAGGGAGGACATAAAGAACAAGCATTTGCAATGCAATAGGTCTCGCATTTACGCAAGTTTAAGCTACTGGCATTGTAAATGACAATGTGTTTTATTTATGTTTTAAAAACAAATACATAAATAAAAGGCATTGTTATTTACAATGCCAATACCTCAAACTTGCGTAAATGCGAGACCTATTGCATTGCAAATGGTAGGCATCACGGACAAAGGGACGGCGTACAGGCTTTAGTGGAGGGGGCGGTGGGGTGGGGGGGAGCCACAGACAAGGGGAGGGAGGGCACGGGAGTGAAGAAGGCACAACAACGGGAGGGAGGGCGGGGGTAAAGAAGACACTACAACAGGAGGGAGAGCAGGGCTGGGGTAAAGAAGGCACCAACGCACGTCGTGTCTGCAGTAAGAGAAACAGGATAAAGAAAATAGTGCTTACAGTCTAAATAACACGTACTGTGTAACAACCGAAGTAAAGGGGATCAGTCACCATGGGAGGTGACAAATGAAAAGAGTCGATACTAAGGAGGGACTGACAAGCCTATTTATGAATCAGATGCCAGCATTTACAATGGCAAATAAGGGGGAGAGTGGGTGGAGCTTCTATTCCTTACTCCACTACAAGTCTCGCAGGGCAGCGCATGCGCGCTGGCTCTAGGCTCGACCTAAAAATGTGGTGCTGGTAGGAGTTTATAGAAAGCGAATCATCTCACAGGTGACAATACAAAAATGAAAAAACGCAGATGGTAGGAATGCAAGTAAGGGTGAAGGGTCTGTATGTCTTGTTTCAGAATAACAAAGAAAACGATCATTTCTGTGTGGGTTTTTTAAATCTAGGGTAACTTTTTTTTTTAAGTTTGATTTATTTAAGAATGGAAAAGGGGAAATTAAGGGAAAGGGAGGGAAGGAAAAGAAGAGTTACAATAAGCAAATGGCAGAAATAAACAATAGAAATAAAAATATCAAAAAATAAGCAGTATAAGCATGAACATATCATAAAAAACAGGAACATTTAAGCAAAAGTATAATGTATATGAATACAATAGCAATATCAATCAAACACAAATGAATATATAAGTAATAAGGAAATCATGGGGGTTTACGAACTTCAGCTATTTGTGGAGCAAGAGAGGGAGGAGCTGGAGCAGAAGAAGAAAGATATGTTACCAAAGGGAGCCAAAGTAGGTCCCGTTTAATAGCCAAGGATATGGGGGAGACGTAATTGGTGTCTAAACGGTGATTAAAACAAATTGCTTTCCACCAGGATTGAAAGGTAACATTTGTAGCTTGTTTCCAGTTAGAGGTAATGGTATGAAAAGCTACAGCAAGGAAAAGGTCAAGTAAAGAGTAATGACTGGGAGGATGGGAAAGTTCTGGCGAGAGGAAACCTAGAAAAACTAGTAGAGGTGAAAAGGGGATCTGGAATCGAAAAATTATTTGAATTTGCTTCCAGACCAACTGCCAGAACTTGGAAATAGGGGGGCAGTCGAACAGCATGTGTTTGAGATCAGCAGAGGGGAATGGACATGACCAACAGGAGGAGGGAGTGTCTGATGTGAAACGGGATAAGGCGAGTGGGGTAAATAAAATTCTATGATAAATAAAAAATAAAGTTTGGGTGAATCTAGGTTAACTTTAAAAGTTTAATGTTTTAAGGATCTGTTGAGTAGTTTACTTTTGGCAGTGTGATGTGTTTAAGGCCCTGTTCATATAAATTGTGACGAACAATCCTACATCTAACAGGCATTTTTAACCTAACGGGTACTGGTTCAGTGGCACCACGGGTGAAAGGGGTCCTGCTGCGCCCTACGGACCACATCCTTTGTGTATGTTGGAACTTAGAAGCCTCAACTTATTTATTTTTTCTGCATATTTTTTTCTGTGTATTCTGTAAAGCACATCATCCTTAAGTAGTGTTGCCTTTATGACGCACAGGTTGATGCCACAATACCAATCACAGTGCAAAGCACAAGACATGAAACTCTAACAGTGGTGTGAGCGCGCTCTTGTGTAATCATTTTAGAAACATGGCGAGCTTAAGGGGAGTGTGTTCATCCGCTCCCTGGGCTTCAGAGGGTGTTCACTGAATAGACTTAATCTTTTGGTAGCATACAGGTGTCCCATACCTCATTTCCTCGCCCCATTGGTATGTGAAGGACCCGTAGAGTTATTGTCTGTGCTCTTGTGTGAAAAGGCAACCAAAACATGTCCTTATAAAGTGTTTCTTGTTTTTTTTTCTTAAGGCAACCTGTAACGAAAAACACATTCCGGCAATACCGAGTGCTGGGGAAAGGAGGTTTTGGAGAGGTGAGTGCTGGTCTTCTGTGGTTGGTGAGATGGAAAGAGCCATAAACTTTAGGTTTTCCCTGTATGAACCTCAACCAACCTAAGCAAGTGTATTAGGCATGAAGTGCTTGTCTTCCTAATACTCCTCGTTGACAGATTATTCAGGAAATGGATTTAAATAGTAAAGGGTGTGATCAGTAAAGGAACAAGGAACTGGCAAGATGTGTACAGTATGATGGGACGGACTAAAAGAAAGTAGTGTACTAATTATTTTTAGTATATGTGTCAGTTATAGAGGATCTGTTTGTCTATTGTTCTCTCTGGATCCCTAAGGGCTGTCACAAGCCATTTAATACTTCCATTATGGAGCTGTGTAGAACAAACGTTTTTAAGTAAAATGTTTATTCACCGCCTAAGCAGATCATTGCCACTGATAACAGATGTTTATGGTCACTCAACCCAATGGTGCTCAGTGGATAAACCTGAGGATAAAAGGCTGAGAGAGGCCCCCGGAAGTCAGACCTGGTTAAACACGGGCCCCTGTCGCGGATGCATTAATCTGCTGAGCCACCAGATCAGCTAAGCATAGCTATCTGTCAGGCCACAGGGCAATGTGCCGAGGATCTTTACTACAGGGTTATGCGCTCCTGATTCTGTGGATATCTGTCCGACTCTAGGAGTAAGTTAGAAAAGAGCTGCTTGTGCGTGGCTTTGGTGGGATCAGTCATGTCCGAATCTGTAGATGGGTGAAGTGTATACATTTGTGTGTGTGTAGGAAGTATTCAGCACAGATGGGATACAGTTAGAAAAGACATTGTTGTTAATGAATCTTTGTGGGCCTGCTGATAATCCTCTTTAGGTATGTGAAGTTCTTTAGATTATGTTCCTTTATCAATTCTGGGGTCGTTTTAGGGAGCTGTAGAAGTAATCTTCATAATCTTCATAATTAAAACTTTTGAATTCAAAAGGTTTTTAGATTATAGGCCTCTGTGGATACTCTGTCAGTAGAACTGAATTAGATTAGCAACTTTTCTGATTACCCCATTATGAAACTCTGATTACGTTCCTCTGTTGATCTGGGGCCACTGGAGGGAGTCAAAAGAACCTATGTGATTAACATTACAGAGTTTGTGACATTATATATATATATATATATATATATATATATATATATAATCTTTCTAGCTAACGCCTTGAAGTTTGTGAAGCTGTAGTTCCTCACTCTATAGTACAAAGTCAAAGATGTAACCTTGTTAATGAACAGTAACATGTTTTTGATGGTCTGGTTCTCTTATAATATGATCATCTATGGATCCTCGACCCGGAGTACAGAGTCGAAGAAGGGACATAAGGAGTTTGTGAGATGGTGTAAACATGATTTACCTAGGTCATAGGATGTAGCCTGTTTGTTAACATGTTGATTTCTGATTATCAGGATGAGTAAAATGCCTTTGTTAATGCCTCAGCATGAGTCTGCCTCATTCTTTCTTTTTTTTGTTTGCGCATCAGGTTTGTGCTTGCCAAGTTCGGGCAACAGGAAAGATGTATGCCTGCAAAAGACTGGAAAAGAAAAGGATAAAAAAGAGGAAAGGAGAATCAATGGCTCTGAATGAGAAGCAGATTCTGGAGAAGGTCACTAGCCGCTTTGTTGTGAGTATCTTCTTTGCATGTGGTCTTCACTCATTGTGTGTTATCTGCTTGCACACTTTGTGCTCTGCATAAACCATTTGCCCCTTGGAGTAACCCTAGGGATATGACAGTTGTGCAGTATCATATTTGAATTTGCTTACAATGTCTCTTCAGATATCCTAAAATACAAATGCATGACGGCATGTTATGTCTCACAAGTACAAGGAGACCAAGAGGGCTTTGGTTATCCTATGTTAGAATATTTCTGAGCTTGCCTGTCGATATTATGTGTCACAAATAAAAGAACGAGCTTTTGCAAAGCCAATATGCCTGGCCTCCAGGCCCACTGAACCATTGGCTATGTCAGTGCTTGTATACACAAGACATGCCATCTTATGTCATTTTCCATTGTTTTATCAACAAATTGGGGAACCCAATGGGGCTATTTTTAACGGGGTCAGTGTACAAGCCCTGACAGAACGTTAAACAACGAGAGGTACAACGTTTTTTAATAAAACCCTCATACCCACATGCAAAAACTGGCAGGAACAAAAGATCTCCGATAAAGAGCCCCTTCGTGGGTGCCCGTCAGACATTGCAGCGCCAGTCTGATGAGGAGAAAAACCCATATGATGAAGCATGACACCTAGCTTGCTGGGTGTGTGAGGGTTTTAGTTCCAAAAAGGGGAATTCTCCTTTCTCCTCCCCCTCTATTCTCACGCTAGGTATCCCTTACCCTTCCTATCTCCCTTGGGGAACTTTGTACCTCTTGTTGTTTTATTTTCCATTGTTTATCATTAATAAAGTAGGGGAACAAAGATGTCTGCCCGTAGGTGTATACATGTTAAGTAGTATGTGATTGACTGACACGATAGTGAAAGCATGTCAGCCATCTTGGAATAGTAACGTTTTCAATAACTTTCAAAGCTGGCTACCCATTTGTGTGCACACACGGACGCATCTTTGAATTAAGCAAAATGTGAATGACTATACAGACTAATGGATGAAGACAGCTGGCCTAAAGGCCCTTCACACGTGTGTGTGAATATATATATATATCAAGTTACGCTCCAAACTGCTTCGCAGGCAACCTCGGAGAAAACTGACACTTGAATACGCTGAGAGTAGCTGGCAATATGAATTTTATTTTTCAATTAAATTGCTCCGTGCAACTTGGACAGACGCTTTTCGGCGATCCCAGTCACCTTGTTCACAAAAACGCTAGTCAATTGTTACAAGCAAATATTTGAACTTTCCCAGACCATCACGTGATAGGCTGTCACCTGACTGGTGATGAACATAATAAACAGACTACACAAGTGAAGCAAAGTTCATCACAGGGCACTGGCAACATTATAACATGGAAAAACAGCAAGGTACATTTAGTCCATGGTGAGAGCAAAATATAGCAGTACAAATACTGTAAACAGGTCATAAAATACGATCATACTTTGAAACAATTTTTTGTAAATATAATTAATAAATGTAAATTACAAAATTACTGTGCAAATATTCTGATTAATTAAATAGAAGCATGATCACTACATTATACTCCTACTATAATTAAGATAAAAAAATCATCACAGATGTATAGACTAAGAATACTCAACAACATACATGCTATGGTTGCCTTGCCTTTAACTGACAGCCATAAAGTGAATAAAGTGCAAGTTCTACAAAACTCACATTAATCCCGTCCGGGGGACAATAAATGTAAACTAATTGATATTGTACAAAAAGAAAGCAAGCGGTGGCTATTGTACTAAATAAATTCCAAAATGTAAACTTAGCAAAAAAGCCTAAATATGAAGAAAGTCATCATTAGCAAAATCATTTGATGCCAACAAATAAACCAGGGGAGCCCCCCTGGTTATCTAACTCAAGAGGTCCCCCTTGAGTGGCATATATATATATATATATATATATATATATATATATATATATATACATTTCTCAAACACTTAAGCCCCTCCGTACCCGGGACTCATCTCAAAGAAGAGCACTCGAAGTCGCTTTAGCGTGGTTAGCCATTTTATTCATAGCTCTGCAGCATAACAAGGATTACAAACGCGTTTCGGCGTTGCCGCCTTCGTCAGTGTAAATTTATATATATATATATATATATATATATATTCCAACACAAACAGCCTTTTATCGGCTGAAACAGGAGAGCACACAAGTATCCTTACGAAAGTTCTTTATTGTAGACCCCTCACACCCCCAACCCTCCCCCCCCCGACAGACAGACGCGTTTCGCCTTGCGGCTTCGTCAAAAAAGAAAAAAATATATATATATATATATATTTTTTTTTTTTTAATGATTTCTAAAGCTGTCTCAAAGGCCACACAAAATTGGTGTACGTCAATTATGTGTTCAGTGACAGAAGTTCAAATACGATTCCATAGGAAGATTTCTTACAATGCAAATAATTTCAGTATAGAATGGACTCACTGCTAACGTGGTTCTTGTAGCAACACTGATTTTAAAGACAGATTGCAAGAATAGATTGACATTTTTGTGTACTAATTGTGCTATAAATTTAGTGTTGACTGATGGCATTATTTTGCAGAAACAATGTATCTTTCTGTTTTGGAGAAGGAGAAACTATATTTCAATTAATGGTGTTTTTCTCCTCTTTCGCTCACTGTTTCGAGAGCTGACATTTGCAAGCACATGTATCTGAATCGGACCAGTGTCTTCATCCACCTATATACTTTGTAACCCGTTTTTCTGTAGGTGAACCTAGCTTATGCATATGAAACGAAGGATGCACTGTGCCTCGTTCTGACATTAATGAATGGTGGGGACTTAAAGTTCCATATCTACAGCATGGGAAACCCGGGCTTCGAGGAGGAGCGTGCGTCCTTCTATGCAGCGGAGATCTTGTGTGGCCTGGCCGATCTGCACAAGGAGAACATAGTGTACAGGTGAGTGATGGGGCATTGGGCACGGAGTTTGAGGGACACATTTTCTCTTTGAAAGGTTGGAACAATATATATAGAGATGTGTGTGTGTGTGTATATATATATATATATATATATATATATCACTTTTCGCACATTCACATAATGTTGCCGAATTTTCTAATGTGGGTCTGTCTTCTCTATCCTTTTTTGTTAATGTATTATTGTTGTGAGATTGAAAATTAATTCGAAAAATGAAGATATATATCTTGAATGTATATTATCAAATAAGGAAGAATCAAAATTGTAAATTTTGCAGAGAATGTACATACCTTTATGGATAGTATTTCTTTTGTTGCACACATCAATATATCGGTGGGAAATAGGGCACGATGTTTACGGTTTATTGAGAAAGGCTAATCGCCGCAACGTGTTAAGTCACGTCCTAATTTAAATACTGGAGCTGCTCCTGCAAGCGTGATAACACACAAAAACAGATTGTGGTAGCAATCAAACAAAGTAGCAGAGACATTTGCTGTCAGGAAGGTCCTTTACCATCATTGTTCATGTATCTTTCATTATGTTTCTCAATCTCCTTTAACGAATAAAATATTGACCAAACTTGTTGCATTTAATTGTTCAGTTTCCACTAAGGTACTTTCTTGACATCATTATGTTTCTCTTCCATTAAGACTCTTGAAAGGAACTTCACCTTGTTGGGTGGAGCAGACTTTGAATGTTGCATAGCAAGGACTACACTAACCCCTCAGCTCAGAACGCACACCCAAGAAGCCACAGGTTTACAAAACACAAATGCAGATTGTGACATTGCCCAAATAAAGAGGCAGTAAGACCTCGCAGCATTATGGTAGACTTAGTCCTTGCATGTTTCATTTTGCGTCTCAATATTAATGTAGTAGTGAAATATAGACCAATTTTCAATTATGTTTTCCCTTTTCAATTAAACGGTTTAATTTTCAGTACGATACTTTCCAGATATGATATTTTGCTGCCATTCACGTTCTTCAGAGGAGCTCAACCTCTTTGAGGTGCTGATCTGTATTTGGTTTGAGAACTGCTGATATCTGATTCATTCACTGTTTGGGTCTGGCCATTACTCAGCAAATTATTTTCACGCCCTAAGCTATAAGACTTAATTCATGAACTAAAGCGTGAGTTCACAAACCTTGCTCTATATTGTGTATTAAGGTCATTTTCTGCATATCTAGGACATCCCCCACTAGGATTATTTTCTAACCGCTTTGAATGATGCCTAATGGTGAATGGAGGGAAAATAATAATTCCTCCTAGACCAATCGGATTCTTGTTGTTAGGACGAGAATGTCCTATTCATGGTATATATAGTCATGTATACCTGCCCTGCAAGTTTCTGGTATACTGACTGTTGATTTTGTTTGCCCCTAGCCTGACACTAATCTAATATGTGCATAGACACCTATACCTGTCCAGTGATATGAGTGAGGTCTGGGACATGTCCTGTGTCCCGGATGGGTGCACCACGTTTTCCCTCATTTACTGACAGTGGATACTATCTCTATTGTGGGTTTAGCATGTAGTTTGGTGGTGGCTGTACACCGTGTTTATAAATCTATACTTGTAACCAGGCCTTTTTACCTGTATCACATTCGTGTGAAGTTCCACTTCTGTGCGTTAGCTCTGTTCCTAATGACATTGAAATGTATGTTATGCATTTGTATATGTGTGGTACATGCATTGTATGTGTCGTTGAGCCCGAGTAATGGAGGCCCTTGGGTTCCATTTATTTCAGAAGCCCCTGTTCTGGAGATGAAGTTGATTTCTCAGGCAGTGGAAGTATATTGCTGATATTCCTGGAGCTGCAGGGAGGAGAACTAGACACTCAAGTTGAGACAAAGGAGTCACGGCTTCTTTAAAAATGTAATTAGGGCTTTTGCTGTGGGCTGTAGCACTGCCATTTGATAGATGGTGGGAATGAAGAGTGGGACTGCAGTTTTTGTAAGGTGAAAGGAACCCCTTTAGGTGAGACCAGCCTTTCGCCTGTTCCCTGCTCACTGTTGCTCTTAATAGCCAGGTGCAGAAGCGCACACCTCTTTGTGTTTCTCTGTTGTGGGTACTCCAGGCTAGAGACTACCCTGCTGTTAGGAGCATCAGTATGTAGAAAGGGTGTGTCTGGAGCAGCCTGGAAAGGACTCATGAAAGGGGAACTGCCTCATACCGGTTCTGATTTGCGAATTGCCACTAAGTTTACAAGCTATCAGTCTTCTACAACAATCAATTACATGTTTGTCTCTGAACCAAATCTCGCAAGGATACAGATCTAAAAAGGATAAAACATTGAAAGCCTGGCTTCCCAGATTTGTTTATTCAAATCAGAAATAGCTGAGAAAAGTACCAAGCAGATTTACTCAAAGCTAAATAGATTGCTTCTGGAATAGGACTGGTATTCTTGTTCGGTCTGTTGGAAATCTGTCCAGTGGAAATCGAAAATAAAGAGAGGGATGTTATATGCCTTTGATATTCTTGAATAACTATTAATCTCCTTGACCATTTTGGGCCAAATTTGGAACGCACAACCAAAATTAAAGTGTATAAGTGAAAATAAAAATGACATTTACAGACTTGCAAAAGAGAGGACTGTCGCAGTGTATTTGGTATGGGCCACCTACATTATTAGGATAGTGCAGGTCACATAGGTTTTCGGAACGGAGCGACATTGCAGTTCCTCGATAAAATTATGGATGATCTAGGTGAATTGCAATATCATTTTTATGTATTATGTTTTTTTTATTTCTAATGGCCTCACATGGTCACTGTTTCCTCCGAGCCACTCTGCCCACTCTTCAGTACTCTGTCACCATGCACTATTGGATGCATGAGTGGTTTTAAGGCTCTTGCCTACATGTAAAATGATGAAATAACCATCCACATTTATCGACTTCAGAAAGGAGAAGGACAGAATTGGCACTGCTAGATTTCAGATGTGACATGCAGATGTCACATGTCAACAGCAAGCACATAACTCATTGACCCATTTTCCCGTGATACATGCCTGACGTAAGTAGCATCAGGCTGCTGACTAAGACATACAAACAATACGATTGTACCTCACCTGCTGAGAGTATTTATTTATTTATTTATTTATTTATTTATTTAGAGTTTGGTATAGCGCGAACAAGACCCTTGGGTATCAGAGCGCTTCACATTACATGAGGTAGTTATAATCTGTATCGTTGTAGCAACTTTCACAACATTAAGAGGTAGGTATATATATGGCACATAAAATATAAGAACAAATTTCTACAGGAATATAGATTATATCAACATAAGTACGAACCATGACTTAATACATAGCACAATATAAAGTGTAACTGAATCCGACGATCCTGAATGTTTATTTTCTGAGTCTGTTTCAATTCCTGCCAATGTGCATGCCTTCTGTCTTCCCATGTTCTGACTATGGAAGGAATTTACTCATTAGGAAGATCTTAGTTTCCCTCTTAAAGGATATAGTGTTTTCAATCTTTCTAATGTTAGAAGGAAGTGAATTCCAGATTCTAGGTGCTGCTCCTGAGAAAGCTCTGTCGTAAGTTTTCTTCTTCCGGAAGATGGCAGGTCTCAACATAAGCTCCTTTGTGCTCCTGGCTGGTCTGTTCCCTCCAGATAGTTTAATTTTCTGAGCAAGGTAGTTGGGTGTCTTGTGGTGGAGTGCCTTATGTGTTATGCATGCTATTTTTAGCTGGATTCTGGCTTCGTATGGTAACCAATTTAATGCCTTCAAGTGTGGCGAAATGTGGTCAAATTTCCTTGATCCAGTGATTAGTCTTGCCGCCGCATTGAGACATGCCTTCAGGGGTGCTGTTGAAATTTTTGGAAGCCCCGCTAGCGTCGTACATCCATATTCAATCCTCGCGATAACAAGAGCCTGAACTGCCAGTTTGAGGTCTGCTTTGGATATGAATGGTTTCACTTTTCTGATGTAGTTCAGATGGTAGCGGGCGCTTTTTGCCATTGTGTTGATATGGGATTTCATGTTTAATTTCTCATCTAGTGTGATTCCTAGTGATTTCGCTGAGCCCACTAGGGTAGGGGTGCAATTTAATGCTGTAACCATGTTGGTCCATTCCTTCACTTGTGTGTGTATCTTCGGTGGGGATATTAGCAAGAATTCCGTTTTTTGTGTGTTTAGTTTTAGATGGTTGTCAGCTAGCCATCGTAGTGTCAATTTTAATGTCTCATTCATTCTCAAGATATCTTCCCTGGATGTGATCTTGATATATATCTGGGTATCATCCGCGTACATGTGGTGGGAGATTTTCGACTTTCTGAGGATTTCAGTGAGTGGTTCGATGTAAAGGTTGAACAGTGATGGCGATAATGTAGAGCCTTGTGGAACTCCAATTGAATTAGGGCATGTAGGTGAGAGTGATTGGTTGACCAGGAATCTTTGCGTTCTATTCTGCAGGAATGATTCAAACCATTTAAGCACATTTCCAGCCATTCCCATCCTGTCATGGAGTCGTTTCAGTAATTTTTCATGATTTACCGTGTCGAATGCTGATGATAGGTCCAGAAGGATAAGTAGACATGTTTGATTACGGTCCAGTGCCTTTAGTGCATCATCAACAATATGCAGGATCGCTGTTTCTGTGCTATGTCCTGTCCTGAATCCTGATTGGCAGTCGTCTAGTAGCGAGAAATTAGCTATGTGTTGACTTAGTTGCTTTTGTACGCATTTCTCTATGAGTTTGGCAAGTATAGGGATGTTGGTCACTGGGCGAAAGTTGTTTGGATCTGCTGGGTCCGCTGTCGGTTTCTTGATGATAGGGACGACTTGACCTGTTTTTAGGCAGTCTGGAAGGATCCCTTGTGATAGAGAGGCGTTTATTATTTTCGTCCAGATGGGAATCACAATGTGGTTTATTTCTCTGACACATTTTGATGGTAGTGGGTCATTATAGTGATTGTTAGGTTTGATGTCAGATAGTGTTCTGGCTATGTTATTCTGATCCAGTAGTTTGAAGTTCTCCCATTGTGCCTTGTTTTTAGTCCTCTCAATGGTGTTTTCTACGGTGATATTGGGATTCTGTCTGTACGTATTGCCAATGTTGTCAGCTTCTTTCCTGAGCTCTCTTTCCAACTTGCTTGCCTTTTCTGTGAAGAATGTTGAGAATTCTTCACAGCTTATTTGCGTTTTTGTGGTTTCTTGGCTGGTTTTAGCTAATTTATTGGATTGTTGTTTTAGAATCTCGAATAATTTCCGCGGTCTGTTTTTGGCGTTATCTAGTTCAGATCTGATAAATTCTTTTTTGGAGTTTAGTATCTTTTTGTTATATTCGCTTCTTATTCTTCTGAGTGCTTTCAGTTCGGGTGATGATGGTCGTTGTCTCCATTTCCTTTCCGCTAGTCTTAGTTTCCTCCTTTCTTCATTAAGTGTTTCATTGAACCATGGGTTTTTTGTCTTCTCTGTGACTCTTTTCATTTTTAGTGGCATCGTAGTGTTGACTATATTCGTTACTGTTTTAGTGTAATGATCAGTAAGTTCCTCTACGCTCTGCAAGTTGTTTGGTGGGATCAATTTCTTCTCACAGCTTTCCACTAATAAGGCCATATTCGGATCTTTCATGTCTCGCATCCAATTCTTATGTCTGGTGGGTTGTAAGGTCTTGTTCCGTTTCAGATTGTTTATCAGGAAGGTTATGGCATGGTGATCTGACCAGTCGCATGGCTCAATTGATATGATTGAGGTATTGCCCTTCGATAGCGCCATGCATTAATGTATAATGGGTGAGAGGACCCTTGGCCCCTTTGAATCATTGGGCTTAATAAATGTTGCTTCGGCAACGTTTATCTAACTCAATGTCCGCCTGACAACCTCCTTCTGAAGCACCGCACTGGTCAGAGCTGTTCCTAAAAGTAATAAAAGCAATTTTTTGGCCATTGGTTGGATTTCAAAATGGGAACACTAGTCAGTGGCCAAGCTCTAATGGCCTGACTGTTCTAAATGTAATTCCTTTTGCTCACTGTGTGCCCATGACAACGATCCATGTGGAGAAAACATCCCTCTGCTATACTTAAACTGACAAGAATGTACTTTAGGAGGGACAAATAAACAAGTGGGGAATTGTTAAGTTGTATCTACTTTTTTGTTTGTTTTCGAGTTAATTTGTTTTAGGTTTAGGGCTTAATTCTGACACTAGGTCTGTGTAAGCGATCCTGAATTCTGCAAAATGTGGACATTGGATTGCTAGTGGATATGATTTTTAAAAAAAGCATACGTTTTGCAGATGCAAATGCATACTTTTCATTTGTATCCATGGTGAAAACCTGTTTGGTGGAAACCACCCGCAGATTTTTTGAAAATACAAAGTTACGAATTTTTTGATTGTGTTAATCACATTTGCATGGCTACACCAAGGAGTCCCTGCATTTGAGTCCCTGTGATTACAACTGCGGACTATACACCCTACTTAGGCCTTATTATGTGTTAGGCATAGCGGTAATCACTGCATGCCAGGGTAAATAGCGCATGACTTTAACTATCGTCTGATCACGAGTTAAAAACCTATGTGATATTTAGCACATGTTCTATATACCACATTTCTGTGGTCCATGTGTGATACTTACCACATGCAGGGAAAAGCGCTTGTGGTGAATTACACAAATAAAAAGCATGAGCGGGCAATAAAAAACTGGAAAATAGCACCACAAAATATCTGCAGTCAAAAGCAGATGGTAAAAATTTCTGGAAGTAAAGGGGATGAAAGAAAAGCTGTAAAATATTACAAAAGAACTAAGACCAATACAATAATGCAAAAAAACACAGTACATGCACCGTTTGAGCTGGAAAAAAAATCGCACACAGGGCCACATAAACAGCCATGGACAGGTGAAGCTCTCACAGAGTACAGCAGCTCACACTTCCATTTTGCACTGCTAGGCCCCTATATCATGCTATGCCACATCTGTGTTCTGCTACAACATAACATAACAGGTGTATTTGTAAAGCGCATGATTACCTGAAGGTGTCCTTGCGCTGAATAACAGATGTTTGTTACACAACTCAATGGTACTCATTTTATCGCCCTCAAATGGATGAAAGGCTGAGTGGACCAGCCAGGATTTGAACCTGTGACCATGAGGTCGGACACAGGCCCCTGCAGCGGCTGCTTTAGTCCACTGAGCCACCAGACCCGGCTGGTGGCTCAACCAACAAACCATGCAGCATGAGGATGGTAATCTGGCCAACAGTCAATCTCAAATGGCGCACAACGCAGGATGCGAGCCAGGTTTGACAGAGTTAGGCTTGAGCCCATAAACATGATCCAGCTTGCGATCCAGAGGGTAGTGACCCAGACCGAGCATGTGGTCTGCACATCTACCCCCAGTTTACGGCAGGAAAGAAGGAAACACAATGAAGTGTCTGTTACGCTTGGTGGTTTTCTCATGGTGCCAGCACCTAGCCACCTTTGGTGCAGCTCAACTGCACTACAAACAATTGCAGAATAGTGACAAAATACAGAAATGGACCCCAACAGGAAGCATCACAATGCGGTTGACTGACTGGTACAACAAAAAACAACGAATTCATTACTGGAATTCTAATGAGATTGCAAAACGCAGTTAAGGTTTAATTGACATAGGTATGACATATTTTTACATTATCCATTCCCACAATGTTGGTGTAACACTATTGGTTTCCTTGGAACTATCCAGAAGAGACACAATTGTTTAATACCAAATTCACAGACTTTTCTGTATCTTTCACAGACTACGATATAGGCACACAATGACCAAGCCTAACTGAGTGCTCACTTTCAAACACATGCCCCTCCTCATGGGGATTTCTTTTTTTCAATGTACACTATTAGTCACACATAGAGTGATCAGGGGACGATACAACCACAAAGTGATGGCACTGTGCAATAGTGTCATGATAAAGACAAAATGTGTACCAACAATTGTTTAACATGAGCTTGCAGCCTTGAAAAAGTCCAAGAGGACGAAATACGTGTCGGCTGCAGTTTTTATGAATAACGATGTACTTGGATGTGTTCCTGAATTAAATAAGAACTATGCACCATTTGTGTGTAGACTGGAATTAACTACCGAGAAGAGAACTAACAAATGCAAATCGGACTGTGTGTGCGTAGGTGCCATTTCTGTATTTTGCGATCCAGGGGGTACGCAGGCTCATTACAGGCACCCAATGTAGAGAAAGGACATAGCAAACTCTATAAATACATGCTGACCCTAGAAAAACATGTAGTATTGCATACTATACAGCATCAAATGCATATATATTGAAGCAGTAATGTATCAGAAAAAATTATTTTTTAAAACTTTTTATTTTCAGTTATGATATATATTCTTATTTTTCTCTTATTGATTTTGTATTTTCAATTAAAAACATGTTTGATTCTTGTAAATAACATTCAAATTCCATAAATAAAACATGTTACAAATAGAACTGTGCAAAAATAATATATATAAACAGAAAATTAGACAAAAAAAAAAGGGGGGTGATATACGATATAACCAGTCGTTGGAAAGTTGGATGAAGGCAATGCGGTTGAATGGAACTACGAGCGTTTCGGCCAAGAGGCCTTCGTCAGGTGACCGTCATTCGTACATTACATATATACAAAAAATATTACAAAGACCTAAAAAAAACAGACAAAAAATGTATATATAAGTGAAATGCACATAAATTATAATCTACTTCAAAGATTTTTGATGTAGGCTGTACAGTAGTTTAAGGGTCTGTAACTTTTCATTTAGAAATACATACCTATATTATATTAATATCTTAGTGTAACCACTCATTTTCCTCTGTATTATACCATCTCTTATTTATAGCAAACAACGATACATTTCTACTCCAGCTCATATGTACATAGCTTATACTTTTAAAAAATCTGATATAAAATGTGTATTTATCATTGAGACATTTTGTTTAAAAAACATTATTTCATTGCATGTTTTCTTCGTTTCCAAGTATTGTGTATCTACACATTAGAAAGGTCATTTAGTAACAGTTACAGTTCAAAAAGAAAATTTAAGAAAAGGGCAAAAATAGATGGCTCTAAATAGAAACAAAAGAATAAGTTATATCTACAGATAGCAGATGATGTTGAGGAAGGAGGGCAACCATTATTACTTACATGTGAAAAAGAAATTGTGTGCAAACACACGGAATATCTGGTCCCTATGGGAGCTGCTTCACTTTAGTGGCATCAACTTTATGACACACTGAAAGACAGGTACATGATCTTATTAAGCCACTGGTTATTAATTATACGGTATTGTGAACAGTAATAACCAGATAATCTGATATACCTGGTAGTTTTATGTTGATGCCCTTCGGCGCGGGATCCTGAAATAGGAATCTTTGAAAAGATTGTCACCTCCAAATTACAAAATATTACTAAATATATACCACATACTCCCTACAATATTTCCATCGATGAACACCAAGCTTTATTGAAATTGAAGGAATCGACCCAAATAACTGTAAAAAGTTGTGATAAGGGAGGCGGAATTGCCATTTTTGATACTGACAACTATATTGATAAAATGGAACTTATGCTTAGTGATATCAAATTCTATACTAAAATCGCTAGGGACCCAACTAGTACCATCAAAAATAAAATCACCAGATTAATTACAAAAGCCTTAGGCAATGGGGATATCTGCCAAAAAGAGTTTGAATTCATGAATATAGAAAATCCAAAAATGGCTAGCATATACGGTATCCCGAAAGTTCACAAGAACGAACAGGATCCGCCCCTTCGCCCAATAGTTACCACCATCGGTAGTGTAACAGAACCTATTTCAAAGTATGTAGACGCAATTTTGCGTCCGCACATAGAAAAAATCTTGGGACACATTAAGGATACCAGACGTAATTACCCAATTTGAAGGCACCACGTTCAATGCCCACAGACAATGGATGGTAACATTGGACGTGGAGAGCCTGTATTCTAACATTCCCTGTAAAGGGGCCATGGAAGCCACTAAATGGTTTATTGAGTCCTTTAATATCGACTGCAATATGCCATTCATTTTGGATTGTCTTCAAATTATTTTGGAAAATAACATCTTTGAATTTGCAGGACAACTCTATAAGCAAATTAGAGGAGTCCGTATGGGCGCTTCGTGCGCACCAACAATTGCAAATATTTATGTGGCTCTATTCGAGGAAAAATTTATTTTCAATGAAGTGGCACCTTTTTTTGAATCGATTTTTTATTGGTCACGATTCATCGATGACATCATTTTCATTTGGGACGATAATGAGGATGTTTTGCAAGATTTTATATTATGGCTTAACGCCTGTGACTCCAACTTAAAATTTACAGAAAAAATAAGCAATTCAGAAATTGAATTCTTAGATTTAAACATTAAACACCTTGAGGGAAAATTAATCATGGATCTCTTTACCAAACCCACTGCCCGTAATACACTCCTTCATTACAGTAGCTTTCATCCCTCGTCACAAAAAGATAGCATTCCCTTCAGTCAATTTCTCAGACTGAGGAGGAATTGTACCAGATTGATTGATTATGATGAGAGGGCTACTGTGATGAAGGAGAAATCTATCGAACGTGGCTATCCACACAGATTGATACGCGAATCATATAAGAGAGCCAGATACTATGATCGCCAGCATCTCCTCACAGGCACTAATGACAAACGGGATGCCAGTTTGGTATTTGTAACGAGACATTCTTTGTTGAACAATCAGATCCGCCATATTTTATACTCAAACTGGCATATCCTCAATGTTAATAAAATTGGCAAAGAAATTATTAACAAACCACTTTTTGCCTATAAGAAAAACAAAAATATAAAGGATATAGTTGTTAGATCTAGAATGTCAACAATGAAAGCAAAAAGTCAAAGAAGCATTGTCACTGGGGCTCCAGTGACAGGAAATCATAGATGTGGAACCTGTAAAATTTGTCCACAAGTAATTGAAACTACAGAACTCATTTTTAACAACAAAACTATCCCCTTGTTGCAGATGACAAATTGTAAAACTACAAATATCATTTATCTATTAATTTGTCCTTGCAATAAGGGATATGTTGGTGAATCCTCACGTTCCGTATGTACTAGAGTTACTGAACATAAATCAGCAATACGTACGCGAAAATTGAATGCCCCTTTAGTGGCACACTATTTGGACCATGATCATAAACCCGAAGAAATACAGTGGGTAGTTCTAGAAAAAATTGTGGCCAAATTCGGTATTAACACAGATAAAATTCGCCGTAAACGCGAAGTTTTTTGGATATTTACTCTGGACACTGTAAGATCAGGCCTTAATTCTGAAACTCCTTGGCAGCAAGCAATCATATAATCAGGCTACATTTTTAGGTATAGACATGTCTCTATAATTAACTACTTTCATGAATGTGATTCAAAATAATCATTATCTTGTTGTTGGTCATTTGGTGCTATGTTGGTGATGAATGTCACTATTTTTTGCACTATGGAAAATATTTCGAAACATTTATGAGTATGTGTATTATCATGTAGACTTTTGTCATTATTTTTATATCTTTGTAGCGCTGAATATATAGTCCAGCTCATAAATCCACTTGGCCATTGTGTTAGACACCGTTCTTTTGCGGAAGTCTTTCTTCCTTTATGTGAAAAATGAACATCGTGAATAAGGATTACTATTCAGTTTGTTTATTACATTGGAGAAATATCCATATGTTGCATAAATAGTCCGGTCTCAAAAATCCTTTCAGCTATCTAGATAGTCACTATCTACTTACGGAAGTCTTTCTTCCTCTAGGTCCAAAGTATAAACATCACGGATCAGGACTACAGTGTAGTCCGTCTACTATATCTACCATACATCCACGAGTATGGAGAGGGTTATATCCGTCTTGGTTAAAATACGTCACCAAGATGCGCTTAGTTATTCAATACCAGTTGTTAGAATTTAGTCCATCTACTATATCTATCATACACCCACGAGTACGGAGAGGGTTACATCCGTCTTGGTTAAAATACGTCATCAAGACCCGCCTAATTAATCCAAATCAGCTGTCAGGCATCTAAAGTAGGTTACGAAGACGCGCTAACCTATAAATAGTTGGAATTGTAAGAACTCGGTTCGACCGCTACCATTGGAGGTTACAACGAGCAGACCCCCCTTTTGGAACGCTTCAACTCTTAAATGAAGGTATGCTGTTTAGGTCCAGTATAATAACAGCGTTTGGATAGGTATTATGGATTTGAAGCATGGATAAACATTATTAATGTTTTCTTTGCTTCAATCTTATGTTGTAGGTTGCCTGACCTATATGATCATCAATATAGCGCTTTGACCTACAGAACTACCTTAAGGTAATTATAACAAGAGGCAACTGCATAAGTAACCCACTAACCGTTAATGTGTTCTTCTATAATAGTGTTTGTTGTTTTTTTAGACTACATTAATAAAAAGGAAATAGATGTCCCAATTTCGTGGTATCATTCTAAATCAGTAAGAAAAAGACCATATGGATTGAAAGACACAAATAAAATCAAGCAGCTACTCGAGGTATGAGTTCTAGGAAGTTGTGGGAACACTTGGGCGGGAACGTCGTATTGTTACAGCTTTGCTAATGATAGATTAAAATATGTCTTCATCGTACGCCTTTTTTTAATAAACAACTAATAGTACATGATCGTACAGAATCCAATAGCATATAAATGCTATGCATTAACGTCTAACACGCTATAACTAATGTAGATAAGGGCTTTGCGATTTATTAACGCTATCCTTACTGTTCCCGTCAATATAGAGTCATGCAACTAGGAAGAGTTCTTCATGAATATATATGGATATAACTCCACTTAAACCCTTGAGCCACATATGAAATTACCCGCGCCGAAGGGCATCAACATAAAACTACCAGGTATATCAGATTATCTGGTTATTACTGTTCACAATACCGTATAATTAATAACCAGTGGCTTAATAAGATCATGTACCTGTCTTTCAGTGTGTCATAAAGTTGATGCCACTAAAGTGAAGCAGCTCCCATAGGGACCAGATATTCCGTGTGTTTGCACACAATTTCTTTTTCACATGTAAGTAATAATGGTTGCCCTCCTTCCTCAACATCATCTGCTATCTGTAGATATAACTTATTCTTTTGTTTCTATTTAGAGCCATCTATTTTTGCCCTTTTCTTAAATTTTCTTTTTGAACTGTAACTGCTACTAAATGACCTTTCTAATGTGTAGATACACAATACTTGGAAACGAAGAAAACATGCAATGAAATAATGTTTTTTAAACAAAATGTCTCAATGATAAATACACATTTTATATCAGATTTTTTAAAAGTATAAGCTATGTACATATGAGCTGGAGTAGAAATGTATCGTTGTTTGCTATAAATAAGAGATGGTATAATACAGAGGAAAATGAGTGGTTACACTAAGATATTAATATAATATAGGTATGTATTTCTAAATGAAAAGTTACAGACCCTTAAACTACTGTACAGCCTATATCAAAAATCTTTGAAGTAGATTATAATTTATGTGCATTTCACTTATATATACATTTTTTGTCTGTTTTTTTAGGTCTTTGTAATTTTTTTTGTATATATGTAATGTACGAATGACGGTCACCTGACGAAGGCCTCTTGGCCGAAACGCGTGTAGTTCCATTCAACCGCATTGCCTTCATCCAACTTTCCAACGACTGGTTATATCGTATATCACCCCCCTTTTTTTTTTGTCTAATTTTCTGTTTATATATATTATTTTTGCACAGTTCTATTTGTAACATGTCTTATTTATGGAATTTGAATGTTATTTACAAGAATCAAACATGTTTTTAATTGAAAATACAAAATCAATAAGAGAAAAATAAGAATATATATCATAACTGAAAATAAAAAGTTTTAAAAAATAATTTTTTCTGATACATTACTGCTTCAATATATATGCATTTGATGCTGTATAGTATGCAATACTACATGTTTTTCTAGGGTCAGCATGTATTTATAGAGTTTGCTATGTCCTTTCTCTACATTGACTGTTTTCTCTACGAATAGCAAACTGAGCATTTTGTAGCGGTCCCCTTTTTTCCATTGAATCATTACAGGCACCCTACAAAACATATTTTCATAATTACGGGTAAACTGAAGCCCAACAGTGGGATCCAATGCCATCCCCCCTTACTGAAAATGCTAGTAGTGCTAGAATTCTTTGCAAGAGGCACAGCAGAGAGTAGGATTAGTGCATGACATTTCTCAATTAAGCCTCAGCAAAATACTTTGCCAAATGATGGATGCTTTGCAGAGAGTGAGGGAGCAGCATATGCAGTTCTGATGGACACCCACATACAGCTAATGTCAGCAGAGCAACTATCTGTCCTCATGGAACGTTCCCCACCAAGCACTCCCCTAAAAACGTGGAGTAAAAGAGGAATCATGGGGGAACCCCAGCACAGTAGTTCCCCAAAGAAGTACCAGTTCGTCTCCTCCAAATGAAAATCAAATGTTTACCTAAACAGGTGTCAGTCTTCTGAAGGTTCTTCATAGAAGATAATGCAAAACTCTAGCTATACTGACGCACTCACGATTTACCTACCTAAACAATAGTCATCATGGAACCTCACATGATCGACTGTCCCCTCGTCGCTGGTATGGATGACAATAGCATCACCGACCGCATTTCTAATGGCCATCCCTTCGTCAAGCAAGAAGGCACCATCGGATTCAACAATTACATTGAGGCTAGCACCGCCACTGTACACAGTACAAGCAACGGCAACATTGACAATCCTGTCTATGACAATGTATGTACTCTTTTTGCTGCCATTAGAAGCCCCAATGTCCTTTGCATAGTTACTGCTGAAGATGTAACTCATTGGTCTATATACTGGATCGGAGGTAAAAGCCGACTTCAGTGACCAAGAGCAGGTGTCTGACATGGCTTACAGCACAACCCAGCTGGACGTCCGTGGCATTCTGACGGAAGATCACCACCCAGAGATGACATTGGAGACTTTGCCTATCACCCACAAGGTTATGATGATTATGTCTGCATGACTTTCTACTGGAAGGTCGCAGAGGAGACTATGATCACCCATATAGGCATTTATTACCGAGAACCACCAATGACACAAGCACCTGGTCACTTTCTTAAATACTGTTCAACCGATGATGGAAGCATTTCAGAAATTTGTTTTGCAGCCACAGCCTCACCATGTTCCGCAAAGAGTGGGCAAGCAATTTTGACTTCCAGTAGTCCCAGTAGAACAGCAGTGCTTCCTTTAGGGTTTCAAGGAATGGCTGAAGACGTACGTTGATTCCTATCTTGAATTGTGTGTGGAAAGGAGGAGTAAAACCGATGACAAGGCCGTGCCTGGAGAAGTAGTACAGAGAACTTGTAAGTACGATTTTATTTCAGTTGAATAAAATCATAAAACATTCCACTTAACAGTCAAAGTGCATAATGATAAAGTGCTTAGTGCAACACACAAAAGCACAACTTGTTGAAACATTTTAAAATCAATATTGGAAATCTAAAACCTCAAGCAAGTAAAATGTCATCACAAATAAAAAACAGGGATAGAATAATTTAGCATTTATGTATGCATTGGCTATATGCAAAGCCATAAGACCTAGCTTTTCGGGCCAGGCAATCTTGTATGTCTACGTTCTTTGATATTCTTTGAGCAGTCACTTGCGAGTTTTGAATTGAGAAGTTTCCATGTAAAAGATTATTGCTAGGCGGCATGTTCTGATGCCAAATTGAATGAACACTGAACTAAGCTAATATCTGCGTTCATTTAATAAAGCAGTGCAGATGCAAGGTAAATGCATTAATTATTCGTTTTGTAATTAGCACAATGTGCAGGCACCAAGGGAAGTCTTACGCAGCCATTTTGGCAATAGATCGTGAACAGCCCGAAGCTTAGTTGTAGTAATCTCATCTTAAAATAGCTTTGTGGTTGAAGATGTGTATATTTGCGTTGATTGACACCCAGGCGTGGCTTCTTTCCCTGAATTTTTCTTTGTCGTTAGAGAAAGAAATCGGCTTTACTTGTTTGTTCAATAGCGATTTGAAGCCCTCATACAATAGATTTTGTTTCCACAAAGATTCTACCTGCCAGTCTAGGGGAGCTGGGGGGGGGGGCTGCGCTCCTTGATGACCCCCATGGGTTCCTGTTTACTCTCATCAGCATCTCCTTCCAAAGGTAAGCTTTTAATTTTGCTGCTTCTGCTTACCTTAAGGAAAATATATATTTTAGGAGAGAGACTCTGGACAGTACAAATGTCAAATGTGGCATGACATCTCGCCACTGCTTGACTTGATCTTAGAGGACAGAAACAATGAGACTAAAGCCTTGGTCAGGGAAGGAAGCAATAGACACACAGATGATGGACAGAATGCAGAGCAAATCAAACATTCACCCCAGTCAAGAGATCTGGGTTAAATCCATCGTTCTTTTGCTCACCACACCACACCACCCTAGTTTGGACCCAGCCATATGCAAATCAGTCTTGACCCTGTGCCTCATGGGAACAGTCCTGCCCGAACTGCTAAGCCAGGTCCTCCCTGGACCAGAAACAAGCATCCTAGGACCAGTTTCGGGGTATCACCCCTCATCAGCCAGGCTAGCTTGAATCCAGTAGTACTGTGATCCCGGGACCCTCGTTTGGGCTTACCTGGCACCTTTAGGACAGGAAAGCAAAAGACACACAGGGTCAAGACTGATTTGCATATGGCTGGGTTCAAACTGGAAGGGCATGGAAACCAAAAAAACTGATGGATTTAGGCCCAGAGCTCTGTAATGGGGTGAATGTATGACATTGTTATGTATTCTGTCCATAAATTGTTGTTTTTGCCTTTGTCACCCCGAGTGGGATGGGTATGCTCAGACATGGGTCCAGTGCTCTCCATTTATTTATTTATATGCTTGTATAGCGCAGGATTCGACCCCCGGAGGGGTATCTCCGTGCTTGGTTCTCCATAAGTGCATGAAAAAAGAGCTTTAGGGAGGCACAAGAATTTATTCCGTCAGAAACAAGTGTGTTTTTAATGTTTTCCTAAAGGCAAAATGGTTAGCAGTTTGTCTCAGACTGAGGGGAAGTTTGTTCCAGAGGGTAGGGCCCATATACGAAAGTGCACGGCCACCCTGCCTTGCCTATCTAATTAAGGGAACCTGTAGCAATAATTGGTTGCTGGATCGAAGGGAGTGTCCAGGTTTATATGGGCTGAATTGTTTGACAAGATATTGAGGGCCTATGCCAAAGAGGCTTTTATGTATGACACTACAAATTTTAAATTTAACCCGCTGGCGGATGGGCAGCCAGTGGAGTTTTTCCAGAAGAGGACGAGAGGGAGTTCTAGGCGGAACATTGAGGACCAGCCTTGCCGCAGTATTTTGGGCAACTTGCAGTCTGCTAAGCACGCCGTCATTAGCAGATAAAAAAAGCCCATTACAATAGTCTAACCGACTGACTACAAGGGCCTGGACAAGGGTCTTTCTGTAAATGTCCGACAAGAACGGGAATACGCGTTTTAGGAGTCCAATTACCTGGAAACAGGATCCTGTCACCTGGTTCGCGTGTTCTTTTAGCAGTAGTCCCTGGTCCAGTCATATGCCTAGGTTCTTCACTGCCTGTTTGGGACAAGGGACAGGTCCCAAGTCCACAGGCCACCAATCCGGTGACCATAGGAGGGGGGCCTCCCCAAAAAGCATGCCTTCGGTCTTGCCCACATTACATTGTAGGCAATTGGAGGCCATCCATTCAGACACCGCTCTCATTCCTTCAGAGAAAGCGTGTTTGGTAGCAGGAGTAAGGGTCTGGAATGGAAACAGGAGCTGGGTGTCGTCCGCATACGACACTGGAATGAATCCATACGCTCTCACAATGTCAGCCAAGGGGGCCACATACACATTAAATAATGTGGGGCTTAGGCATGAGCCCTGTGGAACATCCTTGGTGAGTTCCCTAGAGATGGAACGATGGGAGTCCAAACTGACACTTTGTGAGCGGCCTGAGAGAAAACTCTCTAACCAGGACAGAGCCCGACCTCCTATCCCCACCTCCTGCAGATGACCGAGAAGAATATCATGTGATACTGTGTCGAAGGCTGCCGACAGGTCCAACAGCACCAGAATCATTGAGCCCCCTCTGTCCTGTGCCATCCTGATGGTATCTGTCACAGAGACGAGAGCTGATTCGGTGCTGTAATTGGGTCTGAAACCTAATTGAGTGTGGTCCTGCCCTCCCGACGCCTCGATGAAATTAGACTGATGGGTATTCACATGCTTCTCGGTTATCTTGCTCAAATATGGCAGAAGGGAAATGGGGCGGAGGTTGGATAGGTCTGTCCAGGGTAAGGCCGAGTTCTTACGGATAGGATTCACTACAGCTTTTTTCCATTCCAGAGGTTCTTGTCCTTCATTAAGTGAGAGATTAATCACTGTCTGAATCATGGGGCAAAGTAAGTTGCCTAGAGAGGCCACCATCTTGACGGGCAGGAAATCTAAAGGGGACTCTGTTTTCATGTGACTTATCAGAGAGTAGATATCACCTTGACTAACCTCCGGAAAGACAGTGAGTGTGCCTTCATTATGTGTACGTGACAAGGGAGGGGTACTGTTGACGCAACCTTTGAGGTTTGTGACTTTTGTGATTTTATCATAGATCAAGTCTATTTTGTTTTGAAAGAATAAGGAGATATCACACAGGGATTGAGAGAAATCGTCCGGGCTTTCACAGGCTATAGGTTTCACAAAAGTCTGTAGAATCCTGTAGAGTTCTTTGGAGGAATTGCCCACTTCTGCCAATTGTGAAGTAAGGCAGGTTTTCCTAGCTAGCCTAATGTTTTTATGATATGAGGATAAGGCAGCAGAATATTCCTTTTTACCTTCCTCAGAGTAATTTTTTCTTCAAACTTTTTCCAGTTTCCTACATCCCTGTTTCTCCAATCTAAGTTGATCAGTGTACCAGATCTCCTGCTTGGATGAAAGGCGCTGTTTATGCAATTTCATTGGGGCCAACAAATTGACTGCCTCAGAAGGGCAGTATTAAACTTAACTAGAGCGGACTCCACATTGTCTTTAGCTAAGATGGTGGGTTCTACCCATACTTTCTGTAAATCATCTAGTGTCACCTTATGCCACTGTCTACGCCACTGGGGCGGAGGAACAGGCTGTTGGTTAGGTTTGTGCAGACCAAGGAGGGAGAATTCAATCATGAAGTGATCCGACCAGTTTACTCGGGTCGAAGGTCGACACAGTATTTTGGGACAATTAGAGAAAATTAGGTCTAGAGTCTGGCCTCCTATGTGTGTAGGACCACTGGTTCTGTATTTGGAGCCCTAAGAGAGCGAGGTCAGAGAGCAAAGACAGCGTCTCAGGGAGGTTAGGAGAATCTACATGGATATTAAAGTCCCCCAAAAGAAGAAAATCTTCTTTAGCTTTAAAATACGGGGCCAAGAGTTCGGTCACAGATAGAGTAAAGCCCGTACTCGGCCCTGGAGGGCGATAGACTAATGCTCCCTTCCAATGAGCTTTGGTGGCTGAACTAACCTTGAAGATCAACACTTCCATCAAGGAGCAGCTTCTTTGTTCAATTATAGAAACCTTCAGTCCTTCTTCGTATACTATGGCAATGCCGCCCCCAGTTTTAGTCGGACGGTCAAGCCTAGAGATTTTATATCCAGCAGGGATCCCCAAGGTGATGGCAGGGACCGTATCTGGTTTTAACCAGGTTTCAGTTAGAAAGCAGACCTGAGGCTTTTCCACAGTCATGAGGTCCCAGAGCTCACAATGATGCTTGGGCAGGGAACGAATGTTGAGTAAAAAACATTGCAAACCATTTTGAACTATAGTCCCCCCTATGTTACAACCGGATAAGGTAGCAACATGGGATAACTGAAAGCGGCAGTGAATACAGGAAAAAAGGCCTTCAGGGCATGGCCAGGAGTCACGAACACAACCTACTAAGGGAAGAGGTTGCAGGATTCTAAGGGCTTGGGCTGTGTACCTGATTCGGCGGTCCGCCCTGGAGTCAGTGCTAACTTGAGCAGCGTCCATAGCCCCTAGCCACGTCCAGTCGCGGACCGGCGCAGACGGGCTACTCTTTGGCTACTCTTCGGCGTGTCTTCAGCTCTCTTGCGCGCGAACGCTGCGCGCTCAGGAACAGGTGAGGGCTAAATAGCCCTGGAAATGCACCACTAGAGCGCTAACCGCTCCAGTGAGAAACAGGAAGTGCCTGGCTCTCCCGGACCCGCCCTCCGCGCAACGGTACTGGCTACCGCGTCGGACCGGGGCGGGCAGGAGTGGTGATCGAGCCCAGGCTTCCTCAACTGCCCTGAAGGTAACCGTCCCCCCCTCTCAATTCAGGTTAGGGAGAAGATAATTTGCAGCAGCGCAACTTGATATAGCGCGGTACAAGCTAGCACACATAAACTTTTAAATCAGTTTCCAAAATTTTGAAATCCGCAACAGAATAAAACGTTTCTTTTTAAAATTACTCAGGCACAGCATAAAGCACGATTTAGGCACCTCTGGTGAACAAGTGGGTCGGGGAACCTCTGCCACAGTCACCCTACCGCAGCTCGCCAATGTTCTGGCTCAGCCTAAATAGCCCTGGAAATGCACCACTAGAGCGCTAACCGCTCCAGTGAGAAACAGGAAGTGCCTGGCTCTCCCTGACCCGCCCTCCGCGCAACGGTACTTGCTACCGCGTCGGACCGGGGCGGGCAGGAGTGGTGATCGAGCCCAGGCTTCCTCAACTGCCCTGAAGGTAACCGTCCTCCCTCTCAATTCAGGTTAGGGAGAAGATAATTTGCAGCAGCGCAACTTGATATAGCGCAGTACAAGCTAGCACACATAAACTTTTAAATCAGTTTCCAAAATTGTAAAATTAGCAACAGAATAAAACGTTTTTTTAAAATTACTCAGGCACAGCATAAAGCACGATTTAGGCACCTCTGGTGAACAAGCGGGTCGGGGAAACTCTGCCACAGTCACCCTCCATGCCATTGGAGTCAGGCTATCCTGGCTGATGAGGGGTGAAACCCTGAAACCGGTCCTAGGATTCTTGTTTCCAGTCCAGGGAGGACCTGGCCTGGCCGTTCGGGCTGGGCTGTTCCAATTGGGCACAGGGTCATGACTGATTTGCATATGGCTGGGTTCAAACTGGAATGGCATGGGGAGCCAAAAAACGATGGATTTAGGCCCAGATCTCTGTACTGGGGTGAATGTATGACATTGTTCTGCATTCTGTCCATCAATTGTTCTTTTTGCATTGGTCAGAGAAGGAGGTAGCACATCTGCAGCCATCAACACTGCCATAGACATATCAAATGTAGGCTTTCAGTAATTGGCAGTAGTAGCACTGTTTAGTAGAAAAGGTTGGTTTAAATGCACCTCTATCCGTCCTCAGGTGCTGGCCAAAATCCTAGACACGTTCTTTGAAGACCAAACACGAATTGGAAAGCATGTGGATAATGCTTTGCAAAACATCAAGATTGACATACTGTTGCATAAAGCGGAGTTCCTCCCCTCACTGGATCTACAGGGCGCTTATTCCCAAGTACCCATACACCAAAGACTCCGGCAGTACCTTCAGTTCTCTGTGGTGGACGGCACCACCAGTTCAAGACTCTCCTTTGGCCAGAAATTTGCTTGCAGATATTCACAAAATGTTTGTCCCATTTGACAGCCTTTTTTCTGAAACAAGATCAGCATATATTCCCGTACTTGAATGACTGGCTGCTGAAGACTCCCGTGGAGGTGGAACACAACTGCATTCATTGATTTTTGCCATCAGCTGAGCCGACACTCAACACCCAGTAGTCCTCCATCAATCCATCTGCATGGGCCCAGTTTCTGGGAGCGATCCTTGCTACACAGTTTGACAAAGCATTTTCAAATACTTGGCGAGTGACAAAGCTTTAAACATTGGCTTTGAATCTCTCTCCGTGAAAGTCATAGCAGTCACACTTTACACGCCACAACTTCACCTAATGTCCTGTATAGGATGGATTCTTTTCTCCCAGCTACAGACAAGTAGAGGGGGGGGGGAATTTGGGGGAGGGGGGGCTGCGCTCCTTGATAACCCCCATGGGTTCCTGTTTGCTCTCAGCAGCATCTCCTTCCAAATGTAAGCTTTTAATGTTGCTGCTTCTGCTTACCTTAAGGAAAATATATATTTGAGGAGAGAGGCTTTCTGGGCTAATTGCCTGTCAATTAGGTTAAACTCCAGCCTTATTTGTGCTTGGAAAGTGCTAGTGTGAAGCTGAAAGAAAAGGTGATAAACGTTCCATTGGGATGCATTAAACAATGACTCTAGTTTATCCATATAAGCTTTTGCACCGAAAGATATCACAGATAAGCTTTGTTTCACAACTTGTAGTAATAGAATCAACGACGGGCTAGAGGACTTATGAAAGAGTTCTTGAAGGGCAAAGTTTCAAGGTGCAAGCTTAGGTTTTGATGCATGAAGATGCAAAAGATGTGAGCCATGATATTTCAGCCATACGCACAAATATTTTTATTTGTTGCTCTTCATAACTGGCGTCCCCTCAAAGTATAGAATGCCTTTCCTTGTCACTTTTTTCTCCAAAAATCGTTTTTTCTCCCAAAATTCACCCCAATTAAATTTTCTATGCAGTATTTGCCACGAAGTATTTAAGAGTCTCTGGAGGCCTATTCCCGTGGAACAGTCCAGCCCGAACTGCCAAGGCAGGTCCTCCCTGGACCAGCAACAAGCATCCTGGGACCAGTTTCGGGGTATCACCCATCAGCCAGGCTAGCATGAATGCAGTGGCACAGTGAACCCGGGACCCACGTCTGGGCATACCCGGCGCACTTAGGGCGATAAAGCAATAGACACACAGATGTTGGACGGAATGCAGAGCAAATCAAACATTCAATTCACCCCCAGTCAAGAGATCTGGGTTAAATCCATCGTTCTTTTGCTCACCATGCCGACCAAGCTTAGACCCAGCCTTATGCAAATCAGTCTTTACCCTGTGCCTCATGGGAACAGTCTAGCCCAAACTGCCAAGCCAGCTCCTCCCTGAACTGGAAACAAGCATCCTGGGACTGGTTTCGGGGCATCACCCCTCATCAGCCAGGCTAGCATGAATCCAGTGGCACTGTGAGCCCGGGACCAACGTCTGGGCTTACCCGGCACCTTTAGGGCGGGAAAGCAAAAGACTTATTTGCATATGGCTGGGTTCAAACTGGAAGGGCATGGAGAGCAAAATAAACGATGGATTTAGACCCAGAGCTCTGTACTGGGGTGAAGGTATGACATTGTTATGTACTCTGTCCATACATTTTTGTTTTTGTCTTTGTCACCCCGAGTGGGACGGGTATGCTCAGACGTGGGTCCAGTGCTCTACATGCCTCTGGAGTCAGGCTATCCTGGCTGATGAGGGGTGAAACCCTGAAACCGGTCCTAGGATTCTTGTTTCTAGTCCAGGGAGGACCTGGCCTGGCAGTTTGGGCTGGGCTGTTCCCATTGGGCACAGGGTCATGACTGATTTGCATATGGCTGGGTTCAAACTGGAATGGCATGGGGAGCCAAAAAACGATGGATTTAGGCCCAGATAGCTGTATTGGGGTGAGTGTATGACATTGTTCTGCATTCTGTCCATCAATTGTTCTTTTTGTATTGGTCAGGGAAGGAGGTAGCACATCTGCAGCCATCATCAACACTGTCATAGACATATCAAATGTAGGCTTTCAGAAATTAGCACTGTTAAGTGATAAAGGTTGGTTTAAATCCACCTCCATCCATCCTCAGGTGCAGGCCAAAATCCTAGACACGTTCCTCCCCTCACTGTATCTACAGGGCGCCTGTTCCCAAGTACCCATACACCAAAGACACCAGCAGTACCTTCAGTTCTATGTGGCAGGACAGCACTACCCGTTCAAGGCTCTCCCTTTTGGCCAGAAATTTGCTTGCAGATATTCACAAAATGTTTGTCCCATTTGACAGCCTTTTTTCTGAAACAAGATCAGCATATATTCCCGTACTTGAATGACTGGCTGCTGAAGACTCCTGTGGAGGTGGAACACAACTGCATTCATTGATTTTTGCCATCAGCTGAGCCGACAATCAACACCCAATAGTTCTCCATCCATCCGTCTGCATGGGCCCAGTTTCTGGGAGCGATCCTTGCTACACAGTTTGACAAAGCATTTTCAAATACTTAGCGAGTGACAAAGCTTTAAACATTGGCTGTGAATCTCTCTCCGTGAAAGTCATAGCAGTCACACTTTACACGCCACAACTTCACCTAATGTCCTGTATAGGATTGATTCTTTTCTCCCAGCTACAGACAAGAGCGATCCAGAAGGAGGTAGACCTGATGTGGGAGCAGTCAACAAGTTTGTGGGGCAGCCCAGAGGCAGTCTTCCATCTGCCTCAAGCAAACTCCACTGTGTTGGAAGTTCGTGGGCAACCTCAACCTAGGACTCCCATTCCAACCTACGACTGACAGAATCATCCTACCAATAGACACTTTCATGCAAGATTGGAGAGGTCATATGCAGGAGCTATCTATAAATGTTGCGTGGTTGGAGCAGGAGAAATCACCTCACACAAGCATATGGGAGCTGCAGGCAATCAGACTGAACGACCATGCAGTTGTACTGTAGCTCATGGGCCCAGCTATCCCGATCAGAATGAGTAAAATCAACCTCATTGTATTACACTGCCAAAGAGGGAGGTGTGAGTTCTGTCAGAGGTGATGCAGCACCTGCTATCGAACTGAGCTACTGCAATCTAAGTGAACATCTCTGTGGGCAGGAAAAGCATGTGGAGGCTCTCAGCCAAGGTCAGACTGCCACGCAAGGGAACGAACTCCATCCGTATCAGATGTCTCTCATCTTAAGGAAATGGGCCATCACAACCTAGAACTTTTCACCACTCTGCAGAACAGAAAAATATATGTATTACACAAGCATGTGTTAGCAATAGGTTCCAGGCTGCCTTCTCGAAGTTGTTGAATATTTTAGCCTATGCCTCTCTGCCGCCCCCCCCCCTTTCCAGAGTGCTAAGGAAGAGCAAGACAGAGTCATGGTCACTGATATTGACATCCTGGCGTGGGCACTCCAGGTATGTTATACCAGCCTAGTAAAACTATCCAGAAAACCACAGATTCAGTTGAATGCCCACCGCAAGCTTCTTTCCAGACACAATGGCCAGGTCCTGCACCGTACCTTGATGTCTCTCAACCACACATCTTGGCCTCTGACCGCCTAGAATTTGGGCGCCTGAACATTTTTCTGATTTCAGGGCAATAGTAGCTCAAGTATGTGATCCAGCCACTGCAAAATCCTACAACACCACGTGGAAGTGTTTTTGTGCATGGTGTGAGCCTACAGGTCTGAATCTCACCGCTACTCAGCTGCACAAGATCCTTTGGTATCTGCTTCAAGTAGCCAAGAACCATCTTAAATAATATCTGTTACAGTCCACATAGCAGAAGCTTTGAGATCTAGAAGGTAAGGTGATACTCTCTGTTTTTTCATGCAAAGAATCTTCAAATGTTTATGAAAGGATTATTCAGAGCCTTTCCCCAGGTCTTAGTCAAATGGTGCTTCCACCTTTTGAGCCCATCCATAGGGCATACATGAAATATCTAGTGTGGAAAACCGCACTACTCCGAGCATTGACCTTTGCTAGAAGAGTGGGAGAGCTTCAGTCTAAAGAATATGTTCATTTGCTTCACGAAAGACCGTCGTCTTTTGCACTAGCTCATGATTCATGCTCAAGGTGCCTTTGATTTTCATTCTGTCATTCTTTATTTTCAACCTCAACTACATCAGCCAAAAGAGCTTCACCTTTATTGTATGTACATCTGGTTTTACATGGATAGAACAAAGGAAATACTTACATCTCTCCAGCTATATGTCTGTTTTCGTAATCAAGCCAGGGGCGGCCCAGTGTCAAAGCAGGGTATTGTTCATTAGCTGTCCGCCTGCGTCACTTTCTGCCACAGTAAAGCTAAGCACCAGCTACTGGATGGAAGGAGGGCACATTCTAGGGTAAGTATGTCCATAACACATCCAGATATCGGCTGCACAGTTTAGTAGACAAGCAGACCCACTTTCACTGAACACTACTGCCTGGATTTGAATGCAGCAGCAAACTCGTCAGTGGAGCAAGACATTCTATGCAACCTATTTGATTAGAGTGAACCTCCTTTCCTTGTATTTAATATTTGATGTAGTCTATAAAAGATCCTGTGCTGGAGAAGTAATGAGTTACTTGCCGTAACACCAGTTCGCCAACATTACCAGCTTCCAAAGATTAACATGTGACTGCTCAGAGGCTTATCCAAGGGCGGCTCCTCGGCTAGGCCGGAGGCGCACCGCCCACTGGTCTCAGAGCAGGAAAAATAAAATGATAATAACAACATTATTATCATTTAATTTTTTTTTATTTCGGGCTGGTTTGGGTGTGCGGGCTGGTGGCAAAGGGGGAGGAGTGGTTTGCACACTCAAAGTGTGCATTACTTTTTGGCCGGCCTTCTTAGGCACTTGGCAAGTTCCCCATCAGGCTGTAATGCACAGCCTGGTGGGGAGCATGCACAGGCTTCCTGTCCCCGTCTGAGTGCCGAACCATGGCGTTCAAGCCAATCACAACGCTGCATTGCAGTGTTGTGAATGTCTTAGAGGAGCCTGTGTGCTTCCTGCCTCCGGCACTCGCTGGAGAAGGAGACACAACGGTGGAGAAACGGTCACAGCAGCTGTAGAAGGTACGTTTTTTTGTGTGTGTTAGGATCAATCAGGAGTTATTTTGCAGCATTCATGGGGGTATATCACTTGTGTTCCTATTGTCTTGAGCTGTGTTACACTCTTGTTAGGTAACCGCTCCAAGGGTAGGCTGGTCGGCTGGTGGACCAGTTCAGACTTACTCCATTGGGTGGTAGTAGATTGACAAAGTGCTGACACACACAACTCAATTTACAGTCAGATCTATCATTATATAGACATATGAGAAGCTTACATCAATTTTAAAAAATGGCACAGCAATCGAGATATTTTGAGCACCTTCTGGGGCAAAGGTGTACTCTAAAATATATTTCCATGCTTCTACATTAAGGCTGTATATTAAAAATAGTATTGGGACTCATGGACAGTGTTATGCTGTTGACGGATTGTTATATTTCATCTGGCTTCTGCAAAAACTGCATGCACTGGTTCTCTTTTATGGCTTTTGTTATAGTCCCAGCACATTGGAGCTGTGTGTTTTCTATGATATGCCTGCCCTTTGTTCCAGTCTTGCAGTGGGTCTAGGTGCAAGGAGATCTCTGTAAGCTTGAGTCCAGGAAGCTGACTAAAATGTCAGAGCACACCCAAAGATCCATCATCAAAGCGCTAACTTGGGTTCTCAACCACATTAATGTAGTTTTAAGACCAATAAATGGTTCAAAGTTTCATAGTGAAGTGAACTGGACTACTGGTATTACTTTGGTTGGTGATCAGAGATGCACTGGACACAGTTTTATGAAAGACTAGTTACTGCTCAAACTGGTCATCAAATTCACATCAATGTTTAAAATGGGGTATTGCCCAGAGTTGGTCCATTTAATTCTTTGTGGCGGTATCTTCTGAACAGCAGGCTATTGGAAATTTTGAGTAGCAATGGCACCCAGAGGACTTGGAGCACTCCCTAGCCCACTCCACTATCCCTTTCACCTGGTTGCCACTATTAACTGCTGATCTGCTATTCATAGTTTGAAAGTTAGACGTCCCTGAACCCATAAGTGTTATAAAGATGGTACAAACTATTTCAGGGAGATGGGCTTCAGCCAATCGAATACAAACATAAAACTGAAGGTGAAATGCCCACACCCAGCTGGAACGGAGCTGTTTCAGAACAATACGGGCACGCCACAATAGCAGCCCTGCAGAGCCTTAATCCGCTTGGAAAGAGATGTTTTCACAATTGTTCTGACCAGCTGGAATAGGAAGTCCTTGTGATGATACCTGAATTTCTTTTTGTTCTTGTGGTCAGGGACCAGCTGCCTTCGAAACCTGACGTACTCGTATTTGCCCTCGTCTTCCTTTTCCTCTTCTTTCAGCTTTGGTCGCAGCAAAAGGGCATTTTCCTGACCTGTCTCCAACTTTTGGGAAAACATCACCTTCCAGAGAGCCATCTCTGGGTGCAGCAAAGCTTCTCTAGAAGGCCAGGTCAAAATACAGCCTCCTGACTTGAGGGCACCTGCATTTCTCTCTAGGGGGTTCACAGATTATTCTAGTTTGGGTGGCAAGTGATGTGATCAGATCCCCACCAAAAGTGTCTTCTCAGACACGCACAAACTATTAAAGAGAAAGAGGATTCTGCAGTAAACCAGTTAGTGGATTGGACATCACACCAATTAGGCTCCCTGAGTGTTCAAGTAACACTTTTCGAGGCAGAGTTGCTAGGCTGGAGGATCAGTTTCAAATAGTCTGTTGTGTTTGTGCACGGATCAATGTGCATTGTAGCAAGAAACCAGATGGGGTGAAAGTGCTAAGTTTTTTTCCTGAGATGAAGCCCCATGAGTAGCTGGAAGTGGTGAACTCTGTGCGGGGGACAAATCTCTTCCTAGGCTAGGACATCGTCACTGAAGGCATCGTTCATACTACTCTTGTCCATGCAAACAATATGATACGAAGGGTATTTATAGAGCACAGCAAATGCCCGAAGGCGTCAAAGCGATATGGTCGCAATGATAAGGGTCCACCCACGATTAGTGAACACACTGTCTAGCAAAAACAGAACTATAGTGTGAAAAGCCAGGTCCTTAATGTTTCCTGAAGGGGGCGTGAGCTCTAATGCCGGTCAAATTACTTGGCAGTGAGTTCAATATTCTTGCTGCCGCGGCCAAGAACGCTCTCCATCACCATTTCTTCTTCTGAAATCTGGGCATTGTCACCAAATTGTGGTGAGCCGAGCGAAGATTCCTACCAGGGCTATAACTATGAAACACAGCCTTAAGTCCTGTCGGACAGCTCTGATAGAGGGCATTATGCACTAAGCAGACAGATTTGAACATAAATAGTTTTCTTATGAGGAGCCAGTGAAGGTGTTGTAGCCCATTGTTCACTGACTGCCGTTTGGGAATGTCCAAGGTGAGCCTAGCCAGTACATTCTGCACTAACTGTTATATAGCTTGGGTGCTCTTGTTGGTATCTCAATGTAGGGCACATACCACATGTATGGTCAAAAACGTATGGTCAACACACACACTCGTTGGAAAGAGGAGGCCCCTAGTAATGGAAGATTAGACAGATTTTTCCTGTTGAAAGTGGTTGGGTCACATCTCAGGGGTACTGGCGAGGATGTTGCCCCTCAATAGAATCTTAGCTACTATTTACTCTGGGCGGAACCATAGTCCAGCAGAGTCTTTCTCTTGTTGATGAGCAACATAAAAAAACGTGGAGCCTGTCATTGAGTTTATTGGAGAAAATATCACAGCAATAGAGAGAAAGTCGAAAGGCACAGTTGGCGGCTCTCTGTGAGGGCTTTAATCCCTGAAGTATCTGAAAAGCACCTTCTGTTACAGCAAAAGTATATTTCCAAAGAGTCACCATTCCCTTCCTTATACAAGTTATACCTGTTAGAAGAACTTGCCCTTGCGAAAATAAGCGTAGATCTTCCAATGCATCTTTCAATATACATGTTGAAGTATAGAACATTGCATGCATGTATCTCGCATGCAAGCTTCAAAATCAATCCCCCAGGATTTAGTTCTTAGTGTAAGCAGTTAATATACGCGTTAAGTTCCCCTCCATTTTTGGCTTTAATGACATTGCAAGCGATAGGATTTGACATTATGAAACCCATTTGAAACTAGATTTCCTGTTGTTTGAGTGTGACTAATAGCCTCTTAAATCCTAAATGATAGCAAAGAAAAGATCAGCTGCAGCCTTCCCAAAAATATACCATGGATGACTTATTCTAATGAGTCAGATAGTTCACTTAGGCCCACATGTATGAAAGGATTTTGTATTTCTTAACGGTCTGAATCGCTATTTTGAGCAGTTATGAAATAAAAAATTACTTTTCCTAATCTACAAAGGCATATTCAGTGTCACAAAATTCGATTTCTACCCTCATAGAAATTGCAATCGCAAAATAGGAAATCGCAAATAGAGATTTCACATTTGCAAATCGGAAACCGCATGTATATAGCATTTCGTAATTGTGACTGGTCACAAAAAGTTTAATTAGGAAATGCTATTATCATCGACTTGGATCTGATGGTAACCAGGTGCAAACTTTAAAAGGGCACGCAAAATGCATTGGGATCATTCCCAATGGTGACTTTGGACATCTTCAAAAGGAAGACATGGATAAGTACTTCACAGGTAAGTATAAAATATATATATATATATATGTTAGTGCAAGGGCGTTTTTAGGGTTTTGGGTGGGGTGCGAAATGTTTGTTGGCAAGGCTATTTTAAATGTTTTGGGTGGGTATGGGTTTTTAGGTGGCAATATAGTGATTATACTTACCTGGTAATTGTTTTTGCCATGCATATACTTTCACCATGCATGCCTTTTCTACGATAAAGTGAATATTTTACACTACCTAAAGCATCAACTGCACCTCTTAGAGCCTCAATCAACTCAGCAGTGAGACTCATAACTGGATCTAAACGTAGCTCCCACATCTCCCCGGACCTTCAATCCCTGAATTGGCTACCCCTAGAGGCGAGAATTCAGCTGAAAATTGCGTGCATGACGCACAGAGCCTTACATCAAAAGACACCCAGCTACCTGGCACAGAAACTGACTATCTCTGGCGAGTCCAGATCCTCAAGAAATGCGAAAAAATTACTACTGAAACCACAAATATTCCAAAAGAAAAAAACTTATAACAAATCCTTTTCTGAGATGGCACCCAGAATTTGGAATGCCTTACCCCCAGAAACCAGACTTAACCCGTCCACTACTTCTTTTAAAAAGGAAGTTAAATCCATCCTCATGGCCAAATACACATGAGTAGGGTCTGCTGATACCCTGTGACGAGATGCGCTCCCAACCACAAGTCACCTATTGATGCTAAAGATAACTATGCTGCTTATTCTTTGTACATTTGTTTGGATCTGCTTTTATTTTCTGTATAAGTAACATTTACTGTTTGTATAGCGCTCTGATATCCGCTGGGATCTTGTTCGCGCTTTATAAAAATTAAATAAATAAATAAAGTATAAACCATATATATATATCTATATCTATATCCAAGCTACAAGTACCCAACGTACAAGGAGCACTCAAGCGGCAACATGCTCCTTAAGAGCCTTTATGGTATACATTAGCCCAGTACAACTATAACTTTAAGCAGTTCAATGTGCCATGGATGCCTAACACGTTTCGAAGTGTCCCCACTTCTCTTCAGAGGCTTCGGCAATTGGAGGCGCATAGGACACCGCCCTCATCATTTAAATGCTCCAATGCATGCCCTGAATGGGACACTCTGCCACGACTAGCAGAGCATTATGGGCCTTGTAGTGTCCTTTATCTCCCAATGGAGCGCTATGTTGCTGCTGTAGCATTGAAAGCCCCCAAATGGGCCTCGGTGTGCCGGTGGACATGCTAAATCCGGTGCTGCCCTGCGAAATCGGCCTGCTCGGTAACAGACCATATATAAAAACATAAAGGGTTTATAATTACCTGTAAAAACCTCACAATTCAGTTGTAAAGGCATACGTGGAAAAGGTATAGTCGTGGTAAAGATTTGAACAGGAATGGCATGCGGTGTTCTGTCATACAACATTATCCATTTAAAAATACACAGTTCGGCTTGCAAAGCAGTATCCTCCATCCAATCTAATATTGCTGAAGAGTTTCTTGGTGTTTGGTGATTACTTCAATCTGGTTTGTCAGGGCATCTTTTCTTGAGTCTTTGAGTCACTTGTGGTATTTGTTTAGTGCGGACTTGAATTTGACTGTTTTGTGGTGTCTCTGCTGTTGTGCCATCTTCTCTCCTGTAGTTTGCAGCTGAGTTTCATTGTCCTGAGTTCTGGCATGTTCCAGCTGTCTTGTTTGGTAGTTCTGCACGTCCTACGTTGTTTGGGTAACTTGGTCAGCAGCGTGGGGATCCAGCTGTTGAAGTTTTGGTCTGCTAGTTCCAGTTGTTTGCAGGGTTGGGCTGTGTGTTGCTGAGGGCATCCATCCATTCGGTCTGTGTTACTTTGTTCCATCTGTGGAAGGGGGTGTTGGGGGAGGGGGCTGGTAGCAGTGCGATTTGATTGTGCAATGTGAAGTGGATGGTCCAGGTGAGTTCTGTGGCATGGCTGTCATTTGACTGTCACTGGTCGTGAAAATCGGGTCCAGTGTGTGGGGTCGATGACCAGTTGGTGAGACCGATGTTGCTCATGCGTTCCAGGAGGTTGACGGAGTTAGTATCCTTGGGGTCATCCAGGTGGAAAAAAAAGGTCTCAGAGGAGAACATAGTGCTTGGACTTGATGGTTAGTGAGACGCAAAAACTGGTGTTTGGTCCTGAGGATCTGTAGGCAAGGGTGCCTCTGATGGTTGTTCTGCCGTTGGTGTGGATTTGGAAATTGGGGTTTTACATGGTCAGTGTGGTGTCCTCTTTGGTAACGGTACATCAGATTGTTTCTTTGTGGATGATGGCGACACCTCAGCTGTGTTTGTTGGTGTGGTTTCAGTGTGTCATCATGTAGCTGTTGGGCTTTGCAGTGGCGATTTCGGGTGTGGAGGAGGAGTTTAGCCAGCTTTCTGTGATATAAATCGTGTCAGGGGTGAAGATGGTGATTGTGTCCCACACTGCGGTGGCATGTTTGCAGAGAGATCGGGCCTTGAGCAGGAGGCAATGTAGAGGTTCTGGGGGCTTTTCAGGTCGGCAAAGTGGGAATGGCGCAGATATCTGGGAAGGCGGGAGGTTCTGGGTTGCAGGTGAAGCGACAGTGGTGGTAGGTGAACTGCTCTGCTGTTGAGCGAGGAGAAGCAAGGCAGCAGTAGTTGCGGTGTCCAGGGTTTGGAGTTCGACAGCGGAGTACGTGTGTGTGTGTGTGTGTGTGTGTGTGTGTGTGTGTGTGTGTGTGTGTGTGTGTGTGTGTGTGTGTGTGTGTGTGTGTGTGTGTGTGTGTGTGTGTGTGTGTGTGTGTGTGTGTGTGTGTGTGTGTGTGTGTGTGTGTGTGTGTGTGTGTGTGTGTGTGTGTGTGTGTGTGTGTGTGTGTGTGTGTGTGTGTGTGTGTGTGTGTGTGTGTGTGTGAGTGTGTGAGAGTGTGTGTGAGAGAGTGTGTGTGAGAGTGTGTGTGAGAGTGTGTGTGAGTGTGTGTGTGAGAGTGTGTGAGAGTGTGAGTGTGTGTGTGACTATCCTTGTGGGGACTTGGGCATGATAACACACTCACGCTGTGGGGACACGCTGTGGGGACTTGATTGCACTGTGGGGACCTGAACCCAGGTCCCCACAAGGTAATGTCTTCTAAATGATTAAAAATGACTTCAGGAACATCTGTGTCAATTTTTACAACTTTAGAAAAAATTGCCTTGTGGGGACCTGTGTTTCATAAAGTGTGTTTATATTTTTGCTCGCTCTGTCCCCGTAGGCAGGAGGTGGTACTGCAGTCCTAAACACACTTTGCATTTAAACACACATTGCTCACCAGAAACAAATACTAGCAGCAGAAAGGATGCATATTTCAAAGGGAAAGCTCCATAATCCTTTATACATCCAAATATTCTAAATGTAAATTAACCTTTTCTCTACAAAAAAACGTATTTACATGATGCTGCTATTGAATTTAGTCGTTTTGTGTCTGAAAATTGTGGTTTTATGAGCATTTGTAAAATCTATTTGAGTTGGAACACTTCACTATTGCCATGTGATCTTTATCTTCAATTAAGGAATGATGGGGCACTGCACTGTGATATAAAGTAAATGATTCTGATCATGTTTTGCAAAGAACTTAGAGGACTATTCAGGCCCAGTGTTCAGAGCCCTTGCCTTTTTTCGCTATGACAAAGTCAATTCACTCCAAGACTGTGACCATCCTTTGGCGGACTAGCTAGCCAGAGTCGACTTCAGGGCTAATGGTGCCTGGTTCAACAGTCTTTTTTGGTGCGCCCCCATGACCTCCTTCTGCATGGATGACCTCACTACAACCCTTCAAATGTGCCCCTCATCTCTTCATAGCCCCTCTCTCACATGCATTTGTTTTATTGCACCACTGATACTAGTGTAGATTGTCAGAGCATTATACATCACACACATTATACAGAGACAATGAATCATACAACTCTAAATTAATATGTAGGTAATGCTACAAAAGACACTAAGGATTACCAGGTGTAGGAATCACATGTCATCCATTGAGTAATTTTTCTGGAGACACACAAACTCAGGATTTAAAACACACCACAGTGATTAGGATACGATTTTCTAATCCAAATGTACTACTATCCAAACAAACCATTTTTAGCGATAATAGGATAATGAAAGTCTGGGGGAAAACATAACATTCTAACCTATACCATACAGTCGCATGCAGCTCTGATGAAAGTTAATTGGTCACTGTGCTATTTAAGATAGTAATTTATGAACTGCAAGTAAGAAAAAGATCTCTGCAACAAGAGCAGTTATCCACTGAGCAACTCACATAAAATACAGTCCTTTTGTCTGCATGGTACACTTTCTTTGCAGTAGGCATATTAACTAGGCCTGGGCATAATTTTATCACGCTAATCAGAGTAATTTTTTTAATTCCTTTTTGGTAGGTACTCTTTGACATAGAAATACCGATAATAATGCAATTACACCTGCTCCCGTAACTAAGAGTAATTTGGGGAAAAACAATCCTACCAGGAGAACACACCTAGTGAGTGCAAGTGGCTGATTGAGCTTGCTATTCGTGTTCTGCTGCATTTAGTGTTATTTCTCAATGTAAAATGCATCCTTGCGTCCAAAATGGAATTTAGCACTAGAAGCTGGGAGTAAGTTGGAGGGAAAATTTATCTGCAACAGCACATTTAGTGCTACTGCTTAGCACTAAATGCCTGTTCACGCCCGTTATGGCTGTTTGGGGGGCATTTGGCAATAAGAAAATAGTGCCAAATACGGGGGAGGTAAATGTTTTGAAAAACCCACCCCAGGAGCACATTTCGTAAGCATGATTGGCTCCTTTCCTTTGCTATTCGTGTTCTGTTGCATTTAGCACTATTTCTTAACATAAAAAGATTTCTTATACTCATTTTTGGACACAAGGGTGTATTTTTGCATTATGAAATAGCACTTAACATAGAATTACTCTTTTTGCGTAATTATGCATAATCTCACAGAATTTTTAGATAATTCCGCTTGATTCCGCTACATTAATTACGCGAGTTATGCCCACCTCCAATATTAACCCTCTGCTCTACTTTCAGATGAATCAAAACTACCACTAGAAAAAACTCTGAACTCTCTCCAGCAGGAAGATTAATCACCAGAGTTATCTTGACATTTTTATTGTTGCCTGACAACTGATATACACACAAAGAACTCTGCAGCAGGTGCTTTTAAGCTCATACGTTACTTCTAAACACAGCCCACCACTGAGCTCAGCGCCAGGTGCGGCTTCACCAGCTGCACCGCTCTAAAGCCGTCCTGTAGATAGCATCCCACCCTCAGGCTTTTCATCCCAGAGTGGGGCTTCTTTAATTTTCAAGTGGTATTATCCATTCTCCGCAATAGTCTAGGTTTCACTAGACTGTATGTACATGGCTAACTGTGCTGTGTCTCTTTCACATCCTCTGACTTACATCATTTCAAACCATTCTTTTTTCTGCATTTCAAGCCTCTCTTGAAATTTCAGGAGCGCTCAAGGCACACAGCTCTGCATTTTCTAGCCTGGTGTCTAACTGCATCCATTAGTGTTGAAGGCATCAACAATGGAAAATCACCTAAGAGTACAGTTCCTATTGCCTGCTTTGACTGAAAAAACACAGTAATCACTGGGTATTTAAGGGTGTTGTTACTGGTGGCCTTCTGTGGAGCACACACTCCTGACATCTCTTCAGAGAACCCTCTTCTACACATGATGGGATGCACCATCCACAAACTTCCTGATTCAGTGTAACTGATCCAAGATTATTAGGTAGGGCTCCCACCCTTGCTGAAATCTCAATTGCTCTAGGTTTGCACTCTACATTGCCACATGGATACTTGGTGGTGCATGGTAAGACACAGCAGACACCATGGAGCTGCGGTGCTGGATGTCAGGCAGGCCACTATTGCATCCTTTGTGCCCGTTGTCCCCTCATACCTGCAATTTACGTATATACACCGTTCACAGTTTGGACAATCCGAAACACATATCATTTAGGGATCACTCATTTTGAAATCATATCAATTTAACCAATGGTTAAACCTATTGCTCTTATTTTAATGTGAGGGCTAATCTAAGAGCAAATACTGTTGCTTTGTCTCGTTTGCAAAGTGCACAAATATGCCACTTCAATAAGAGGCAAGCTGCATAAAAAAAGTTATAAATAAACCACGCGAGGGGTACGTTAATTACTGATGAGTAATGTGCTCACTGTTCTCAGTTTTGCACTTAGAACTGAGGGATGAGGTAATGTGCAAAATGTATGTTTCCCCCATTTTTTCCTGATGAAAATTCTGCCAGTAAAAATTCTTGGGATGAGATACGTGTGCCCTGTTTCCGTTTTTCGTTTAAATCAGATTAGATTTTACATTGGTATGAAGGAAGTGTGTTTGTAAGAAAAGGACAGAACTTGTTATTTATCATTTGCACATACAATTAATGGATTCTTTTAACTTCCATTTTTATCTTGAATGGAGTAATACTTTCCTAAAAATGCCCTTTTTAACTTTCACCTTGAAACAGTTCGTGTGGGGCACAGAAAACAATTGTCTATGTACACACCAGTAATAAATGGTGTTTCGTTTTTATTAAGCGCATAGCTACCCTCCACAACTTGTACTAGTGCTCAGTTTAAATTGCAGTGGTATTATTAGGGGTTTTGAAGCGGCCCCGACTCCTACAAGGGAGAAATCAGGAGCAGTAATGTACGATTTGTTGGATATTTGCCTTGCATAATGTTTTGGACTTTACTGAACATGCCGCGCTTACTTGAAACGTGATTTTTTTTTAAAGCAGAGTCCGTGAAATGAAAGGTTTGAAAAACATGCCTGTGAACTTTATGCGCAAGGATTTAAGCAAAACAACTTTGCAAGTCTGCTCAAAGAGAAATCAGTTTACCCGATTTGAATAGCCTTTCCTCTGCCCCTTGGAATGATAATACTGGCTGCCTAAAGAAAAAAACCTGTAAGGTTTCAGGATGGCCAGGCGCAGGTATGCAAATGCACCTTCGCGCATAACAAAGGGGACATTAGCCCCTCAAGAGGCGAGCGCGCTGGAGTCACCTGAAACAGGAAACTCTCCCAGACTGGGGGATGGGCCCTGCTGAAAAGACGGCACCTTTGCAGGGAAAGTCAACGTGATTGACTGGGACACTGAGGGCAGAACGAGGTTTAGGCACCCAGAGACTGAACCCAGTCTAAATCTTTTAGCGAGTTTGTAAACATTAATAAAACATTTTGTGTAATTTAGAGATGCAGGCATTAATTCATACAGAGGTTTATTTGTCATTAACATTTATTGGGAGAGTATGTGACATGTCGCCTCAACATTCTGTTATTCTGGGCAATTCACATACTCTCCCAGTGCCTACAAAACAAGCATTGTTATAGCCAATAGATCTTGCCTTTGGCACCTAATGAGTGTTTAGTGATGCAGCACGTTATCCTGGGTGTTCCAACATCTACTGTGATTTCATGTGCCAATGAGGATGTACAACAAGAATGTGTGTATACTGAATCCTAGATGCTAGGAACGAAGGGAACAATTAACACCAATCTGACTTTTATTAAATAAAGCTGCCTAGAATGTTGTGAGGCCAGTGTTGTTCACTGTTGTTGGACAGGCCCCATGACGGGCTCGCTCCCTCCCCGCATGACAGAGCCCAGACACCGGCTCTCCGGGTGCTACCCACAGAACCAACCCGCAACCCGTCCCCTATGGGACGCCTGCTCCCGGATGTCCCTGTGTCACGGGCCCGGGCCACCGTCAGCACCATTGCCCGGCCCAGCCGCCATCTTGGACACGGCACCACGCGGCCGCGCGGCCTCAGCTCGACCCCAACCCTGGACCTGGCCAGGCCCCGACATCCCGGCACCACCATCCACCCAGGAGGTGAACGGACCACTTGGCAGGTCAATGGGAGTAAGAAGTGTCGATGGCTCTCCCCCGCCAGGTGCCGATCACCCCCAGCCTCCCCGGGCGCTGGCTCCACCCCCCTGCTGGGTGTCTGGACTCCCTCATCCCAGACCTCCCGACCTCCAAGAGCGAGGGTCCGGACATCAAAGAGCGCCAGACCTATAACTGAGGCAGCCCCAGAACAGGAAGGCAGTTGTATCCTGGAGTCGAGAAACACCGAGAAGAACTCATCCTTGACGGACTGCTGGCGCTGCCGCAGCCCTGCCTTGTGAACTATTGTCCTGCCTGCTGGCGCTGCCGCGGCCTTCTGCAACCTTCATCCTCATGGGACCTGCTGGCGCTGCCGCGGCCCGTTCCAACCTTCGTCCTCGTGGGACCTGCTGGCGCTGCCGCGGCCCGTTGCAACCTTCATCCTCGTGGGACCTGCCGGCGCTGCCGCGGCCCGTTGTAACCGTCATCCTCGTTGGGACCTGCTGGCGCTGCCGCGGCCCGTTGCAACCTTCATCCTCGTGGGACCTGCCGGCGCTGCCGCGGCCCGTTGTAACCGTCATCCTCGTTGGGACCTGCTGGCGCTGCCGCGGCCCATTGCCACCTACGATCTCTTCGGGACCTGCTGGCGCTGCCGCGGTCCGATCCATCCGAACGCCGAGCTCGAGGATTGTGAGCTACCGCCGTTTCCACCCCAGTACCCGTAGGTACCAAGACTGTCCCGCTACCCCCTTTCCCTACTAGAGACTAGAATTGAGAGGACCATCGTGTCCTGATCTCCTTGTATCGTACTGCCTCACTTCAAGAACTGCCTATAAAAGGTGTTACTCTGATCTTCGTGTGGTGTCCATCTGTGGGGGGGAAGTTACCTGTCTGTGCGATCGTTGGAGACGGCCCTCACTGGAGGCCTCTCCCCTTGTGCTCGGCCGACCCTCCAGGTCCCCGTCTAACAACTGTAGATAGAGATTACATAGAAAGCAGGTTTTCTTATTAGAAGTCTGTCCCATAGGTAACTGTCCCCTCAGGGCCACTTCTACACATTTTACTGGAAAGAATGCATATTGGTGTAGCTACCTCTTTTGACCACACATGGAGTCAAGGGGGAGGATCAGTATGCATATGGTCAGTTTAGTCAGTCCAGCTTCCATTTTGTTTGAGGATTACATCGCTTTTCTGTAGACAGGAGTACATAGTGCTAGGACCTGGGAAAATGAGTAGTGGCAATTAAACCCCAGCACTGTGGTGTTACAAATCTCTGAACAAAATGTGATTTTTGATAAAACTTCAAAAGTCAATAGGTGGGGTGCGAGAATGCCATCTTAAAAACTTTTGGGATTTATTAAGTCATCAGAACCGATCTATGTTGCCCTTCATGATAGAAGTTCAACAACAACAACTATTGCATCACATCCAATTCCTAAACCGTGCACACAATTAAAAATTACCCATAATAAGCAGTAAAAGCAGCCAATCACAAAGACATTTGTGGTGGAAACACAATTTACTTTTCTTCTACTTGTCTTATTAAGTAATTGAGTGAACACGTCTTTACTTTGGTACATTTACTGCGGCACTAAAAATTATATTGCTCATCATGCGCGGTTTAAAGGTCTAACACGCAAAACCTGTGGCTCAGGGGAATAGAGTATTGAGAGTGGAGCATAAATAACAAGGTGAATGAATATAGAGCTCAAGGTAAAAGGAGAGAGAGTGTCAGACAGAGAGGAAAGAAACTGTGAAATAGAGGAAGTGAAATACAACAGAATCAGCAAGAGTAAAATTGAAGGAGGAGAAATGAAACATCAAAAAAGAAAAGGACAACAAACACGAGTGAAGAAAGAAATATAGGGATCAAAATAGAAAATGTGAGACAGGAAGATGGGAGAAAGGAGAAATAGAGGTAGTGGAATATGAAGGGAAGAGCATGGAGTAATATCCAAAAAGAGAAAGGAGGAGGAGAAAGATGCAAAGACAAAGAAGGAGAAAGAAATGGGAGGTCTCGAGAGAGGATAGGAGCGAGCGAGGAAGAAAATGAGACCGAGATTTAAAGTTAAAGAGACTGACAGAAGGAGCGGGCAAGAAAGAGAGCAAGAGAATGAGAGGAAAGGGAGTGTGCCTTACAATTGGAACAGTTGTAGAAGTCTGACTATAGGGCTAACTAGTAATGAGTGACAACGTCAGCCTGGCTTTTACCCAGCAGCAAATTGTGTTGTGTGACTTGCAGTTTCATTTTTAAAATACACAGTTCGCTAAAATGTTAAATGTCTGAAAGTGCCATATACAGCTTTTCGGCTATCAGCACACCAAACGCGTTCCTTAATTAAAGGGCGCACTCCTTTAATTCTAAACGCATCTTTAGCGCCTGGATACCCTCGAGGTTGATTAGCCACTGTACAAGTCCCAATTGATTAATTGTAAATAGATTCTCTTTAATCTCTCCTCCTGAAGCTATGGTTATGACTTGATGGGTAGAGTAAACAATAACTGTTCACTAAGTATAAATGGTCAGCTGGTCCGTTCTGGAGTCCTTATGGTCTCCTTTTCATTTATATAGCACTTAGGAACCCCTGATGAGGCGATACATATGGAAACTAAATGCTGTAGCCCATAGATGTGAATTATATCTCCATATTTCCACAACATATGGCTTAGGCAGCGTAAACCTCGCAGCATTGCTTAGAACTGCATTAAAAATGCTAATGCTCACAAACTAGAAAGATAGCTCAGTGGACGAATGTGCCAGTGGCGTAGAGCTGAATGCCACCTTCAGCCACCTTCAGCCACGTTTAAAACCAGGTGAGGCATTCAGCAGATCAAGAACTAATGGACCAGCATGGTTGCCGAGGCTATCCAAGCTTACAGACTGGACCAATTCCTTCCCCGCGCTTTCCTACCCTCTCACGGGACCAACCAGATCCCTACTATACAGAAGCCTTAAAAACAAGCATTTGTAATCCTGCTCCAATTTTGTTTTCTGTAACTCAAGCGGATACAAGCCACTTTCTCCAAAAGCAATAGTTGCTATCCTTCGTCTTCTTCACAAATCCATATAAGTATCGCAAGGCCATATCGTACCAAGGGGTATAATATAATTTTATACTTTTGAGAAGTGGTCTAACCTACAAGTTGAACAGCACAAAAAGTGATACATGGGATACTTGAGTGAATCTCCTTCACTCGTAATTACAATGGTCACATTCCAATGCACCCTTTTTTAACTTACCTCTTCATTTACAGTCAGGGAATAATCATATAAGTAGTTTTTCACATTGAGAAAACGTCCCAACATACATCCCTATATGGCAGTAGGCAGTGCTTTAAATGGGAAAAATAAGTGCAGGTACTCATTAAAATGAGCTAGAGGTGTAGTGAGGGGGCGGGGCTAAAGGTAAGACCTGATGATACTTCATGACTTCTATTATTAGTTGCAGGACACATCAAAACACATGAGAAATGTGTTTATATAAACAAAGCAAGTTAACTCATTACCAAAAATGAAAGAGAAATGCTATAATATGTTAACATTTCCTTTTTTTGCAATAGATGCACCTTCTCAATGCCATACTGTTAATTGCTGTTGTTTGGCACAAAACCATATATTTTTCAGCACATGAGTAGAAAGAAACTGAAAATACCCCCACATCACACCAAAGCTCTTATGGCACCAAGCAAATGAAGCAAATCATCATGACCCTCCTCAGAAGATATGTCTTGTCTCTTCCATAGATCTATCCATTCATCCTTTCATCCTACCATTTACCTGCTGATGTCCACCATTTAACATTTATATTCTGTCTTTCATCCATCATTCAGTTTTTCACCATTCTGTCTGTCCACCCTTCATATAAACACCTATCCATCCATACAACTCAAAACCTATCCATTCATCCTTTCACTCATCCATCTTTTTATCCACTCTTTCGCTCATTTATTAATCCTTTCGCTCATCTATCTATCAATCCCTTCACTCCTTTATTCCATCCACCAGGCGCGGTTCGTCCATTGGGGCGTGGGGGAGTAGCCCCCCTGCCCGACGCCGCCCGCAGCTCCCTCATGACAATCATGTCAATGAAGCAACATGACGTCAGACCACCGGGCGGGTGTCATGTTGATTCATTGACATGATTGTACAGACGGCAACACAAGTACGCATGCATGGGGAAGGAGGGTGAATTTTTACCCGTGCCCACGCATGCGCACTTGTGTTTTGGCAGCGTTGCGCATGCCCATCAGGAGCCCTAATGGGTGTGCTGCGGGCGAGAGGGTACCTGTGCCCCTGGTGCCAGGATTGGCCAGGGGCGCTGTGAGCCTGTGACGTGTGCAGGACCGGCAGCAATGTAAGAGTGTGTGTTTTTCGGTGTTCCAGTAAACTAGCTTGCACAAATGACTTGAGATAGTTCAGTGTGTTAAAGCATCTGCTGCAGAAATGTGTGCGTCTATTCCAGGTCACCCGTTTATTTCACGGCATGGGGTTTTGGAAATGTAAAAATTCTCAGAATTTCTATTTTGATAGTTGCAACAACAGCCTTCAACAGATTTCATTTTATAAATTTTTTCCAGAAAATGAGTTAAATGTAAATGTAAATGTATGTGTCTTGTAAAGCGCACTGCTGCCCTGAGGCGTCCTGGTGCTGTAGACCGCTGGGGAACCCGTCCTGGCTATCCCTGTGAGATGGTCCCTACTGGGTATCTCCAAAGTGAAACCAGGCATCCCTGGCGAATGTGAGGGGCCGTTGTAGAGATGAGGCAAGCTAATGCCCAGAGTTGCCGAGTGTGATCCCTGGTTAGAGTAGGCACCGAGGCGAGAATTATTGAGTCCGCTGACCCTGGTCCACGACCCTGCCGCGTCGGGAATTGAACCCTGGTCCCGGGCCGTTCTCTGCTTCCGGGTCTGCCGCCTCTAACCAGTGAGCCACACCACTCCACTCCAGTTAACAACTTTGTCACCAAAAATATAATGTACTCTTTGAACTAAGGTTATAAAATTTCAAAATGTTAACAAACGGTAGAGGCGGAATAGCATGATATATGCATTTATTATTGCATGCATGTTGGTGTATGTTTGTATGTGAATTTGTATAGTACATACCTAGGGCTTACAGGATGGCACATACATGGGCGGTAGAAGGTTTCCAGCATAAAAAAGGTAGGGGTGATGTAATATGTAAACTGGCACATCCTTCAACATCGATCCTAAAGGCTTGTTAGAGTCCATAATTTATTTTTATATGGTCATAAAAATACATGAATGATGGATGGATGCAGGGTGGGTGCATTAATGATTGTTCGGTGGATGGGTGGGTGGATGGGTGCATGGATGGATGCATGCATGATGGGTGGATGGATGCATGAATGATGGATGCAGGATGGATGGGTGGGTGGATGGGTGGATGCATGAATGAATGATGTATGGATGCAGGATGGGTGGATGCATGAATGATGTATGGATGTATGGATGGATGCATGGATGCATGCATGATGGGTGGATGCATGATGGATGGATGGATGCATGAATGATGTATGGATGGATGCATGGATGCATGCATGATGGGTGGATGCATGATGGATGGATGGGTGGATGGATAGGTGGGTGCATGAATGAATGATGTATGGATGCAGGATGGGTGGGTGGATGGATGGGTGGATGCATGAATGATGTATGGATGGATGCATGCATGATGGGTGGATGCATGATGGATGGATGGGTGGGTGGATGGATGGATGGGTGGGTGCATGAATGAATGATGTATGGATGCAGGATGGTTGGGTGGATGGATGGGTGGATGCATGAATGATGTATGGAAGGATGCATGCATGATGGGTGGATGCATGATGGATGGGTGGATGAATGAATGATGTATGGATGCAGGGTGGGTGGGTGGATGGATGGGTGGATGCATGAATGATGTATGGATGTATGGATGTATGGATGGATGCATGCATGATGGGTGGATGCATGATGGATGGATGGGTGGATGGATGGATGCATGAATGATGTATGGATGGATGCATGCATGGATGCATGCATGATGGGTGGATGCATGATGGATGGATGGATGGATGGGTGGATGGATGGGTGGGTGCATGAATGAATGATGTATGGATGCAGGATGGGTGGGTGGATGTATGGGTGGATGTATGAATGATGTATGGATGCATGCATGCATGCATGATGGGTGGATAGATGATGGATGGATGGGTGGATGCATGAATGAATGATGTATGGATGCAGGGTGGGTGGGTGGGTGGGTGGATGGATGGATGAATGATGTATGGATGTATGGATGGATGCATGGATGCATGCATGATGGGTGGATGCATGATGGATGGATGGGTGGATGGATGGATGGATGCATGATGGATGGATGGGTGGATGGATGGATGCATGAATGATGTATGGATGGATGCATGCATGGATGCATGCATGATGGGTGGATGCATGATGGATGGGTGGATGGATGGATGGGTGGATGGATGGATGGGTGGGTGCATGAATGAATGATGTATGGATGCAGGATGGGTGGGTGGATGTATGGGTGGATGTATGAATGATGTATGGATGCAGGATGGGTGGGCGGATGTATGGGTGGATGTATGAATGATGTATGGATGCATGCATGTATGATGGGTGGATGCATGATGGATGGATGGGTGGATACATGAATGAATGATGTATGGATGCAGGGTGGGTGGGTGGATAGATGGGTGGATGCATGAATGATGTATGGATGGATGCAAGGTGGTTCGGGCTCGCTCGCTGCGCTCGATCGCTGCGGTGCAATATGCAAATTAGTTTACGGCCCACCACTTTCAAATGTCACCAGCCGCCCCTGCCATCCACCCTTTCATTCCATCCACCCTTTCACTTAACCCCTCCTTTCACTCATCCATCATCCACCCTTTCATCCATCCACCTTCCCTCCCTTTCATTCATTATTCAAATGAGCCCTGCTGAATAGCTCAGCTGGGGCTCAGATCTGGGCTGCAGAAGCAGCGCCTTGGCTGCCAGATACACAGTCCACTCCGGCTCACCAGCACAGCCAATGAGCCTTACTTTTTTCGTGAGTACTGGTACTCTCAACGGCAGTAGAGAAGTGCTGGTACTCAGAGCGATAAATCTGAGAAGTGCCGATACTCAGTACCGGTGAGTACCGGCCCATTTAAAGCACTGGCAGTAGGAATAATTAGCTTTCCGCTTGTAGGGGCTCCGACCTTTCGTTATTCCAAAATGTAGTCTAGCAAGCCAGCATCAAAAGGGTGTATCAGGGAGGGTGACATATGGCACGCCGTTCGCCCCTGTTGAGTGACGGTGCAGGTTAGAGTGAGCCCCACAGACCTGAAGATGGCCCATTGCTCTAGACTGCTGGTGATTTGCTGAAAAGGCCCCTGTCCTACTTCAATCGATCACATTTTACCTGCGACTGCTGAGGTGGTCACAACAGGGCTGCTGGCAACCGTTCTTATCTCAGGATCATTGAGGTGGTATCCCCCTTATCTGGGAATCGTGGTTCTCATTATGTAACCCAGCAAACAGCAAACCCCGACAGCATCTAATGGGACCCGGCCTCCATCAGCCCATGCATTTAGCAGCCACTGGAGGGCAGAGGGGAAGAAAAGCCCAGAGCGCAAGTGTTTATTTACACTTGTCGGAGACCCAGGCTCACAAAGCACATCTGCGAAAAAGCTCAAAGTTTGGGTGGGTAATGTTGTCAGACTTTAAATGCTTAAAGGTTATGCTGTAAAACACTATCATAATTGAGGGGAGTGAGTCTTTTGCATGCTCGGGCCCCGGTATCACTACACATGCTGAAGTACCACTTGGAGACACTTATGTCAGAAAAAAGCCAATGCATATTTCTATTGTAAGGTCACACGGCACACTCACCATAGAATCTGAACACTTTGGCCCAGATTCACTAAAGTAATCTGAGACAAAATCCTAAGGTTACGACTTTTTGTATTCACAAAAGGCATTTAGTAGTAGTACTACAACTAAACGCCTTTTGTGAATACCAAAAGTCAAAATGTTAGGATTTTTCTCAGTTTTGTAGCAGTAAAGTTAGGAATCCTATCTTTACTACTCCTAAATGCCTTCTGTGAATACACAAAATCGTAAAGTTAGGATTTTGCCTCAGATTAATTTTGTGAATCGGGCCCTATGTCTTCCTGGGAGACCTCAACTTCCACCTGGACTCCACTGACCTACTGGAAAGATTGGACAACTTTGGACTCAAGCAAATGGTTACATATCCCAAACACAAAGCAGGACAAACGCTAGACCCCATCTTCACGTCCATCAACAGAATATGATACAGCCACACCACAGAAGTCACCTGGTCAGACCACTCCATCGTACACTTCACCCTCGATGGACACCCCCAACTGCCCCACTCCACAGCTGGACCAGTGTCACTCAGAACCAGTGGATCGACGCTCTCAGCATCACACAGCCTAACACTGCTGTTGTGGTTTTTGTCTTGGGCAGAGCTTTACATACAGACCAGTTAATTTTGTAAAAAAGTTATCAGGACATTAATGTTGGTTAGGAAACCTTGATCGTTACAAGTGCAACCACAATACCATCTGCATAAAACAGAAGTGTCATTATGCTCCATATGTCTCTGCTTTGTGTGATTACCATCTCAAATAAAAACAGAGTTAGTAAAACAAGAGTGGGGACAGAGGACAGACCATTCTAGTGCCCCTTAAGATGAGGAACGGTTGTGAGATAAAGCTCCTAATGTTTATCTGAGTCAGTCACTTCATATAGCTTCTGCACTTTTTCAATGAAATCCCTGCACAGACTCAATTTACCTATTACCATGAATAGATACCTGCACTCTACATAGTCAAAGGCCTTTTCTGCAACCAGCAATATTGCTAGTTTGTCATTTGCTTCATTCTTTACGTGCCACTGTAGATGTATAATGGTTCTAAGGTGATTGCCAGCTCATATGCCTAGAAAAAACACCACTGCATCCTTGTACACCTGTATAATAGTGGTACCAACTTTGCTTTATTCGATTTATAATATTGAACTGGAAAGCAATCATCATACTTATCGTTCCCCTTACTCATATTGTCCAGGGCATTGCTAGTTCATCTTCCTTGATGTCCCCACACAGAAAATGCCTCCATCTCACTGTCTGTCATGGGCTCGGAAGTGGCTTGTCAATTACTATCATGATGCATAAACTCTGACGGGACAATCATTAGACTATCATTAGACTCTATCTCAGTAGGGGCCGTAGCATTACTATAATCACGTACTACCTCTTCAGAGACATGAACTTGATTAGCACACTATATATGTGTGACCTTAAACTTGTCTATCATCACATACTATCTGTGTGAAGGTTTGAACATGACTTTTATCATGTACTGAGACAATCTGGTCATTACAGTAATCACACTATCTGTGTGGGGACTTGCACAGCTATCAACGCACTCTATCTCAGGATGTCTTGAATAAGAACACTATAACATACTATCTCCCTGGGGACCTGGCCATTACTCTCATCACACACTATTTCTGCATGTCTTGGATATGAATATCATAACTACTGAAAACCAACTAATTAATAGCATTTGGTCGAGACCTCAGAAGAGGAATGAAAGAATGTGTGTGAGCTGATAGCGAAATCATTCACTGGGCACTCTCAAAAAGTTTGTAGTGTTCCCATCAGAGTTCCATCCTGTACCGCCCTACATCATTTGGGAAGATAACCAGTGGCACACAGGGAGTGACCCAATGCACGATTTGGCATGATTGTCTATTATATTCCAATGTGTTTCATTACTTGGTAGGTATCAGGAGGTATCTCATAAGCAGTGCTCAATAGTGTAATAAACAAAATATACCAACAATGGGTAGTGTCGCTAAAAAGGGGTGAAGGAAGGAAAAGAGTTTAATAGAGACCTTCCATTCCCGCTATTAAAAACAGTGAAAGAGGTAGTATCAACAAATAACTACCTTGACAGTTGTAATGGTCACGGTCGACATGTTTCGGCAGTTTTACCTTGGGCCCATGGGTCACCTACTGCTTCATCAGGACCTTCAATACTACTGCTTATTTAAGTGCATAAACAAAAAGGGGAGTGAAAAATATATATCACCTTCTGTTCTCCTGATTGGAAGACCCCCGGATTTCACATGTCATAACTACTACCTCTGTGGGGAGTTGAATATCATGGCCACCACATACTAACAGATGTATGGTTCACAATCTTGCAATAGAGTTTTTATTAAAGAAACCTCATTTTAAGGAGGCCGGCAATATGCCACATGCAAAAGTGTTTGCCGTGATGTGTGTCCTAATGCATGTGTGAATGAGCTTCATGACACAAGAATGTGTCATGACACAAGCCTCTGCTTTAAATATACTAATCTAACATGGCGGCCAACCATGTTAGATTAGTAAATTCAAATGTAAATAAAGTGAAAATAAAAGAGTGCAATATACAGAAGGAAGCAAATGGAGCAGAAGCATTTTGCAGATGCCAACCCATTGTAAACCAATAAATATTGACAGGAAGGAAATACCTGCACTCCCATGGAATGTTAAATCTAAAATAAAAAACAGCTCCACAAGTATTCAGAAGAAGGATAAAAAACATTCACTCACAACACTGTGAGATCAAAATGCCCCAGGGTGGAACAAACACAGGGACAGGGAGAAAAGCCATTGAATCAAGACATCTCATATAAACAACAATGGCTGTCCAATCACGAGCAAGTGGCTGTCCCAAAGCCCACTCTAAGTACATGTAATGTTTTGGACACAACAGGTCTTGCCAACTTGATGGTCAGGGGTGTGCATGACTTCATGTGGGTGGGATGGCGGGTACTGAATTGATGCATAGTGGGATCCATTGCTTGTACTGCAAAGCATAATGGGTCCGCTGGTGTTGTCTATGTCCGATGTCTCAGCATGGTTGTAATCCATGGCTGTTCCTACCTTCCTAAAATCTGTGCACCTGATGCCTGAGGGAGGTTGCTAGCCCCCTTCTCACGTCAGTTGCTGGGTGAAATTCACCCATTCCCAGTTGTGTGGCCAGGGATCTCATTTCCGAAAGTGCATTCAGATGTATGGTGGATACAATTTAGATAAATCAGATAGATAGACTGATCGACAGATTTACAAATAGATAGAGGGATGGGCAGACAGATGTACAGATGTACATACAAATAAAGGGATATATAGAAGACAGATGCACTACTAAGGATAGATTAAAGGAGAAACAAATATAGACAAAGACCGATCTATGTAGCTAAAGATGTCTCTGTTACAGGTAGAGGGATCAAGAGAGAGTGAGATAGAGGTTAATGGACAGACAAATAGCTTTAGATAGAACTGCATTTAGATTCAGTTCAGTGTGTATTTCCTTCCTTTCTTCCTTCTGTCCTCCTTCCTGTCTTCTAGTATGTTTCATAAACCCACCCCTCTCCTTGTCTTACTCTTTCCCTGTCTTTTACTGTCTCTCCCACTTCCTCCCTCCATTTCGATTTCACATCTCTCCCTGTCTTTCTTTTTTTCTCTCTTCCTACTTTTCCATCTCTGTTTCTGTCTTTCGCCCACTGTTTTTGTCTCTACCTATCTCTCCCTCCTTATGACACTATCTGGCTTTATTTCTCTCTCACCAATTCTAACCCTGTTTCTCCTTGACTGTCACATATGTCTCATATTTGGCTGTCTTTCCTTATTTCTTCTCTCTCCCTTCTTGTCTTTCTCTGTTTCTGTCTTTCTTTCTTGTTCCCTGTCTATCTCTGTATCTCTATCTTTCGATGCCTCTCACTAGCTTTAACTTATCTGCCTCTCCTGTCATTCCTGTGCCCTCCCCTGTCTCCCCATATCTCTGACTTTCTCTCTCCCTGTCTATTTCTCTCACTGGTTATGTTTGACTTTCCTTATCTCTAAATCTCTCTCTCCTGTTTACCCCTATTTCCTTGTTTGTCTCCAAGACTTTTACCACGTCGTTCTCTCCCTAAATCTTGATTCAACTTGTATCTCTCCCCATCTCTCTCTGTTTTCTCTGACTTTGTCCATTTCTCCCTATGCTCCTCTTACTATTTTCCCCATTCCCTCCCCATTTTCCTCCCCTGGGCCGTTCTTACTGTCATGGGTGAAATGTACATTAGAGGCTCAATGCTTTATTTTCCTATGCTTAGCTATTTATGCTAAATGAAAGGAAGAGGATGCCGACTCCATAAATGGGGATCCAGGTTCGATTCTCGGCTCTCAGTGTCAGCTCAACACCCTGTGATTCTGGGCGTCACTTATTCTCCCTGTGGCTAGGAACGTTAATGTGTCCTTGTGTAACGTACCAGGTGCTATGTAAAGCGCTCCAATGCCTTCGGGTCGAGTTTCTGCTACATAAACCTGCAAAGGTTTCAGTCCTGGAAGGTTAGACCTGCAATGTTTACATTGAAGGATGAATAACTAGACTTGAATTATTCGCCAGCATGTAGTGCACCAAAGTCCTCCCTCTCGTTTGCTTCACTAACAAAAAATAAAATGTATCAAAAACTATTAACTTTAGTTTTTGTGTTGTCACCCTGGAATTTCTAGTGCATAATCATGTGGTTATTGGATGACTGCAAAGAAATGCCAGTTTCATGTATCAGCCTTTGTCAAATACCTATTAATGGTACAAATTGTCACACGCAAAACAAACTATGGGGCTTCCGCGGTTGCCTTGTTAAATTCAGTGGCCGTATTATGTTTTCAAGAGTGGCTCTCGTTGTTGCAACCAACCTGTGTTTGGAGGTTGGGGGAGGGGAGGTGCTCCTTTCAATCCTAACTTGAGGCTCACCTCTGTGATCAGCCGAAACAAAAGGCTGTGATCTGCATACATTAACACTTTGACGGCTGCCCAGGAAGTGCTCTGCCCAGAAGGAACTGCTAACGCCCTGCTCTTGCACCTGTCGCCTGAGAAAGGGGAGATATTTTCTTTACAGCTGTTTTGTAGGGCCCAAATTATGATGAGCATGTTCTCTTGCTGTTAAAAAAAATATATAACGTGGTTTTGCATGGTGTAGCATGAGGCAATTTTGCAGTTTTCTTTTTCATGAGTTTATGCACATTTGAAACCTATTTAAGGCACTTTGGCACCTCATTTAAGGCCTGAATAAGATAATCAAAGAGAATGGTGAGCACAGCCCTATTCAAACAATTCAAGGATTCCCCCCACTTAGGCTGTTCTCAAACAGAGTGGACGCAGACATGCAAGGTAAAAAGCAAAGCGCTATGTGGAAGCCAAATTGTAAACGATTCCTAGCCGTGGAGGGCAATGCACATCTCTGATCAGTTCAAAAAAGGTAACAGCTTATGTAGCAGGTGTAGAGTAACACAGGCACTCTTGTGTTAACCTGTGAAGCACTACCTGCAAAATCAGATTTCAAACTTCTATTACTTCCTTCACTGAAATTGTATTTAAAACGTCACAGAGCAAAATTGTAGGCGTTGACTGCTAAATTTCCTTTGTGGATTTGAGCAAGTTGAGTTTGTAATTTATTTATTTATTTAATTGCATTTATATAGCGTTTACTACCCCTGACGAGGCGTCAAAGTGCTTTTGTGACCTTCTGTAAAGTCACTGGCTTCTAAATCATGTTTGTTTTTTCTTGAGACATTGCAATACTTTGCAAAAAGTTGTATTTGTTAAATTAGAGGAGGGCCATCATATATGTAGGGCGCTCTGCATTCCAAGCCATTCATTTAGTGCTACAAAGAGAAAAGCACATGCATTTCATTCCATGTTGCTCACTGATTTGATTTCCACTACCTATTGAAATAGTATTTGTATTTTGTCTTCCTGGACATGTTATTACTGAGGCCTCTTAAGTCTCCTATTATTTTTGTTTTTTGTTGTTTAAATGCAGTGCACTGATTCAGCAATCGAGAGACAAGCGATCCACTGGTGTAATGCCCATTTCTATAGGTTGCGCCCGGAATACCTGGGTGATCTCTTCAGGCATATGCTATAGCGAGGGGCACAAGAATTATGCAGCAGGGGAGGACCAAAATATGCAGCAGGTTTGAGCAGATTATGCAGCAAGAAAAGGGAAATTATGCACTAAAAGATGGCAGATTTAAAAAAAAAAAAAAAGATTTTGATAACTTTATTTCGACTGAAGGCCATAAAAGCACAAATAAAATATGTACATACAAGATAAAATACATAAATAGTTAGGTACCTTGGTTAAAAAAATTATTAAACAATAAGTTATAAAATGAAAGATAACAATCATTACAATTGATCACAATTTAACACGATTAATCAAAGTAGACCTTCTACCCACATACCATATAAAAAGCGGGAGACCGAGAACACAATAGGAGGTGAAGTATCATATCTTAAAATTCTACAAGCTTGAGCACATTGTTTTAAGCCCAAATTTCAGCACAACGGAGCCAGCCAGGATCTCCGTATTACACTATAGGCAGGGCAGAAGAACAAGACATGGACCATATCTTCTTTACTGTTGTTACAAGCTGGGCAGATTCCCTCTTCTCGTCCCGCCCATTTGATTTTTTAATAGTATTACTTGATTCTTTTCTCATTTTTAAACTTGGTAACACTGTCAGTGCATTGGCTGTGCCTCTTTGGAACCAGTTTACCACCCTAATATAGTAATTGCAACAGAAAGGTGACTAGTTAACCTTTGCAAAGATCCTTCCATTGCGTGGCAATAGATGTTGCTTCTTTTTTAGTAACTTTTGAACCGTTCAAACAAGAAACAATTTTTTTGTTAAAATCTGCAGATTATGCGGTAGAGAGTAGATTCTGTGACCAATGCAGCAGATCTATACTCATGTTAAAATCGCTGCTGCCACACAATTGCATAATTCCAGTGGCCCCGACTATAGCTGCCCATACAATGATTGTTCCTCTGCTTGTACACAGTGGATTCATTAGAGTTTATATTGTTTCTGGTTAAAAAATAGCCATTCTGATGGGTAGCTCTTTTAATGGTCCTCTGTGAAGGCAAGAGTATTTACTATAGTTAATCCATGATTGACCCCCACCAAAGCTCCCTCGCATCTTCGCTTCTTTCACATCTGGACACCTCCAATGCCAATATTCAGTGTTCTTTGAACTGTTTGATAGTCTAATCCAAATGGTAGATGTCCACTAGGCCTGAGAAAAATGTAAATTACCCTTGCATAGTTTGAGTTATTTGGGGAATTTCGTGTTGCACTTGTTATGTAAAATCCCTGAAAGTATGCCATTATGTCACATCACCTAATTATGTGGCATTTGCTACAAACATTTATGTTGAACACTCAGGAGGAATGCGGACAAACAGAATGTGAGCAGGTATTGCTCATGCCAATTGTCTTGTTTGAGCTATAATATGCTGCAGAATGTGTGCCTGTGTCAAAAAATGACTTATTGGTTATTTTGTGCTAAAATATAGCACTAAAAGCCAGATTCACATTTTGCATTTCGTATAATTTTCATAAAATGTTGTGTAAGTGCGTAAAAGCAAATCACATGAATTTCTCACACTCCTACTGTCCACATGCATGAACAGCAACATCTTTTCTAACACTTTTCCCACCTACCTAGGCATATACACAGCTATACTGCTGCTGTGACAAATTTTGCAAAGCGGCTGTCATATACACACAAGAGAGGGAGTTGGCCTAACGGCTAGGGCGCTCAACCTCGGACCTGGATGAACTGGGTTCGAGTCTCGGTAACGACGCCAAACGTCCTGTGATTCTGGGCAAATCACTTCATCTCCCTGTGCCTAACAAAAATTAATGTGTGTCCTCATGTAACATACATGGTGCTATGTAAGTGCTCTGATACCCGATTCAGTTCGGGTCTAATTCGTGCTATATAAAACTCTGCAAAAATAAAAGAAAATTAAAAAAAACAGAAACATCTCCCAAATGGGCCAGATTGTACCGACTCACTTTTCCCCCATCCATAGACTTAACACTAAGGTTTAAGGACATTATCTCACACTACTTTTTGCTTTATCTTCACACATTCTTCAATCCTTGGCACTGCCACAGAGTTTCACAATACCCATTTATAAATGCATTTCGGCCCTTCACCAGCTACATATGCCATACTATAAATGCATTTTTTTCATATAAATTGCCAGTACAGGAGGAAATAATTTGATTACTGAATTCAATGTTTTGTGACAGAAGTCTAGGCTCTGGTCTTAACTTACTCGCTACATCAAATTGTGTGTGCGCGGGAAAGACATTTTAATCCAATATTCCTAATTTTCTTTAGGTTGTGTTATGTATGTAATCTCCTTTATTTATTGTTTTCTAGAGTATAATTATGTGCCATATACAATAATGGTATGTGTATTTGTAGAATGTACTCTCATCCATGATGGAATTCTAGTGATGGCCAGGTGTCTGTGCATCGAAACCAGTCGAGACAGATCTTCAGGTTCTTTTGGAATTCAAGAAGATAGAAGACTCTGTCTGATGTGAAATGGAAGATCATTTGATGCGTTAGGTGTTATGTAAGAGAATGCTGTGGTTCTGTGCATGCATAGAATGTGTGTGAATCGTACTGCAGAGTGTAGGTGACTAGGTGGTGGGTGAAAGGAGAGGGGGTGGCCGGGTAAGTGGAGCCTAAGTAGTGTAGTGGCTTGAACATGTGTGTGGGAAGTTTGAAATGCACACATTTGTGCATTGGGAGTCAGTAGAGCTCCCTGGGATGTGATGTGATGGTATGTGGGTTATACGTGGTGGGTTGAGGATGAGTCTGGCTGCCACATTTTGGATGGTTTGTTGTCTTCTTGTGAGATACTTGGTGATACAACCGGAATGAATGCTTGATGGTACGACCAGAGAGAATATTTCAGTAGTCTAGTTTGCTGGTGGTTAGGGTGACATTCTTTTCTGGAGCCATAGAATATTCCTCAACATCTTTAGGGTGTGGAAGCAGGATGACTGTGCTTCTGTAGTAGG